>NC_000068.7:127041849-128439349 GCF_000001635.26 Mus musculus
TGCATGTGCACTGTGTGTGTTCTTTCTTGTGTGCAGATGTGGAGGTCAGAGGTTGACTTCATATCATCTTGTCACTTTTTTTTTAAATTAATTTATTTATTATATGTGTGTACATTGTAACTATCTTCAGACACTCCAGAATAGGGCATCAGATTTTTGTTACGGATGGTTGTGAGCCACCATGTGGTTGCTGGGATTTGAACTCAGGACCTTTGGAAGAGCAGTCGGTGCTCTTAACCACTGAGCCATCTCACCAGCCCCTCATCTTGTCACTCTTTACCTTATTTTTATTTATTTGTATTAGCTTGTTTGTTTACTCTTATTTTTATGTTAATTGGTGTTTTCTTTCATATATCTGCAGGGAGAGTGTAAGATCTCTTGGAGTTGGAGTTACAGACAGTTGTGAGCTGCCATGTGGGTGTTGGGAACTGAACCTGAGACCTTAGGAACAATAGGCAGTGCTCTTAACCCTCCAAGCCATCTCTCCAGCCCCCACCTTATATATATTTTAAAAATATATATATGTGTGTAGGGGGGTGCTGTGCATGTGAGTGCAGGTCTTCTCAGAGGCCAGCATCAAGCATCATACTCCGCTGGAGCTCGGACCCACCCATTGTGGGTGCTGGGAACTGAACTCTGGCCCTTGGCAGGAGTAGCAAGCATTCTTAACCTCCAAGCCATCTTCCCAGCCCTCTTCTTTATCTTCATTTTTTGAAACCAGGTCTCTTCACTGAACCTGGAACTCACATTTCGGTTAGAGTGGCTGCTCAGTGAGCCTCCCTCCTCTTGTCTCCATCTCTTTACTGGAATTACAGATCTTCATGACCATGTTCAGCCTTTCTGTGGGCATCGGGGCTTGAACCCAACAAGCCTTTTGTCACTGAGTCACAGCTCAGCCTCAGTGATCCTTCTTACATGGCAACCACGTCAGCTCATGGTTTTTAAGTGAATTGGAGGGATTTGTATCCTCTTTAACCATTGCAGTTACTGTTTGATTTTATCAGAAATTTAAATTTAAACATTTTCAAGACATGCAATAGCCTGCTCTTTATATTAAAGATTATATTTAAAGAAGAGGCCAGAAGATTCTTAAGTAGTGACCTTTGAAATAAGTGGCTGTGCACACTAGAGTGATTGCTGTGTAAGTGGTTGGACATATATCATTTTAAAGTATTCAGGGAATGTTGGGAAGACCTGTTTATGCAGAAGTAATGATGTTTAATGTATACATTTGATTATGGACTTCTTAGGGCAGGGTTTATCTGTTTTATTCACTGTTGTTCCTTAGTGCCAACACAATTTCTGGCACACAAAGGTGGTCAGTACATACTTGTATGAATGAATACATAATTCTGTTTTTGCTGGTGATAAAATTTTCTTTAGGTTATACTTTGTTAACCCAAATAACTATATAAGCATGAAAATAAGGATTTTTTTCTTTATAAGTTTTTTTTATAAATAAGATTTTAGACTAAAACATATCTCCAGTTAATTTTATTGCAAATTCTACACAAACTTGTTCTTCTATTGTACTTAACTATATCTGTCATTTTTGTATTTTCTTTCTTTAGCTATTCTGTTTGAATGTGTACACACAATCTATTCTATTTATCCTAAGTCAGAATTACTTGAGAAGGCTGCCAAGTGCATTGGAAAATTTGTTCTGTCACCTAAAATAAACCTCAAATATTTAGGTAAGGTAATTGGTTCTTATGATGAAAACTGGAGAGAGAGCTTTTGAAATGTGTTGGGTACGTATTTCAGGTCGTTGAACTATAATGTGATCTTTATTTCTAGGACTGAAGGCTCTTACCTATGTTATCCAGCAGGATCCTTCTCTGGCTCTTCAACACCAGATAACCATAATTGAATGCCTAGACCACCCTGATCCCATTATTAAAAGAGAGGTAAATTAGGGCTGAAGAGAGATGACTCAGCAGTTAAGAGTGCTTGCTGCCCTTCTAGAGGACCCGAGCTCAGTTTCCAATACCCACCAACTGCAGGGGAGTCCAACGCCCTGCCTTCTCCTGGCCTCCAGCCACCTGCACACATGTGGCATATATTCACACAGACACAGATACAGACCCACATAAATAAAGATCAAATCTCTTTTTTAAAAGAAGAGAGGTAAAATATTTTAAATAGTGTATTTAAAGTGGTAAGTTTTTAAAACTTTTTTTGATATTCTTAAGAGAGTCAAATGATAGCCAGTGGATGTGTATGTATGCAAGTATATTTTAACATTTGCATCTATTTAATTCTTACTACTTTTAAAATGTCATTTTTATTCTTTGACTGTCTGGTATATATGATGAATATTAGTCATTTTAGCCTCCTGTTACCCTCTCTTATTCCCATTTCTCCTTCTCACCATGACTGTGTGTGAGTTTAATTAGATAGAATTGCTTGCATGAACATGGGTGGCTACTCACTGAAGAAAGCTGGTGCCCCTTCTACAGCTTCGGTAAACTGTCAGGTAGTCCCTCATGGAAGGTTGTTTGTTTTCTGAAAAAGTGCTGCTCACCTGGGTTTTTTGTTTTTATAAGACAGGGTCTTGCACAGGCTAGACTCAAACTTGTGATGCCCCTGCCTCTGCCACCAAATGCCAGGATTATAGGTGTGACAGCATAGCCAGCTCACAGGAACGTTCTTAACTTATGAACTGGGAAGTTTAGGTCCAGTTATGTATATGAAGTCATTGATTTATCTATTTTATTAGTGTATATACTATAATGGGAACTACTTTCTAGTCCTGGGTCCTCGTATTAGTATAAAATAAAACACACCCCAGTTATGTATAATACATAATTTATGTTGGCTAGTAAATGAACTCACTGTTAAATAGGAAAACTGATAGAATTCTGTAGAACTATAAGATAATTTATCTTCCTGGAAGAGAAGTTGTGCTCATGTGCCTAATACTGTTCTGGCGTCTTCTTTTATTAAATTGATCCAGTGTCCACCTGGGTATCTGCATAAAGAGTTTGTTCATTCTTTTGTAGAGAAATCACTGTATCTTCATTTTAATTGGTGTATGGGGCCTGTTAAAGAAATGGGAGAAGTTTATTTCAAATTTAAAACAATGAGGATTTGTTTTGTTTTGCTTTGTTTGAGACAGGGTTTCTTTGTGTAACATCCCTGGCTGTCCTAAAACTTGCTTTGTAAACCAGGCTGGCCTCAAACTCACAGAGGCCTGCCTCTGCCTTCTGAGTGCTGGGATTCCAAGCATGGGCCACCATACCCAGCTATTATAATGAGGAGTCTGAAGAGAGAACATAGAGCTGAGTGATGCTCAGTTAAGAGCATCTGCTGCTCTGACAGAGGACCCAGGTTTGGTTCCCAGTACTCACATGGCAGTTCATATTTCTAACTCCAGTCTCAGGGCACCCAGTACCCTTTTGTGGCTTTGGCACCAGATGCACAGACATACATGCAGGAAAAACACATATATGTAAAACAAAAATAAGCCCTACTTCTTTAAAAAGGGATATTAAAATGCCTTATAACTTCCAATAAGGTAAAAATGGAGCTTGACTGAACACTGTATTATGCCTAACATTGTTTTTAAAAGATGATGAATTTTGAATTTTAAACATAAATGATTTGCATATGTACATTTACATATACACATGTATTTAATATTTTAAAACAGCTTAAAATTACAAAGACTCCAAGGATAGTAAAAAAATAATTATATAGCTTATTTGTTTTATCAGATATACATACAGCATGCATTTTTGTGTTACAGAGTTAGCTGAACACAGTTCAACACATAGTTTCCTTATCATTATTAACTTCTTATGTCATTTATTTCTTTTTCTTTTCAACTTTAGATTTCTTTTTAATAAAACACACATGCCACAGCACTAATATGTGGCCCACACATAGTCTCCTCCCATGCCCGCTGGTCACAGTGTAGATGCTAAGGGCATCTCTATTATATGTGTCCCTCTCCTCTCAGCTGTAGAAACAAAGCTGTCTTTCACCAGCCTCGGGTCGGGGTCCCTCCCCAGTTTCCTCTTTTCCCCTGTATATCACTTACATCTTGCAAGTCCCCTCTCCCTCCCAGACTTTTTCCTTCTTTTATTTTTTGGCATTGGAGAATAGGACCTAGCACCTCTCATCTTCTAGGCAAGCAAAGGCTCTGCCCCTGAGCATTTCCCATCACCTGCGTCCTTGCAGAGCGTCCTGAAAGTCCATACAAAAGCAGAACACTTAGCTTCTTGTAAATGCATTTACTGTGTTTATTGGTGTTCGCACATCGGGTTTTATAATACTGTTTTTATTTCTCTTAATAGACTCTGGAACTTCTTTACAGAATTACAAATGCACAGAATGTAGTGGTTATTGTACAGAAAATGCTTGAATACTTACATCAGAGCAAAGAAGAGCATATCATCATCAGTTTAGTTGGCAGAATTGCTGAGCTGGCTGAGAAATATCCTTTGCTTCCGCTGTGACTTCACCGACTTGAAAATGGTGGTATAGATGCAGCCACTTGAGTTCAGGGACCAAGCAATTAAGTAGTTTTTAATTCCTGATTCTTACGTCTCTTGGGGGTTGGCTTTTTTTTTTTTTTTTAAGATGTCTCTTGGAACTTGGGTCTTGGTTCAGTGGACTCTGCCATCGGCAGTGCTGTGGCTTTGACCTCTTAGGATGGTCAGCTTTATAACTGATGACAACGGTATTAGAAAGAGGTTAAAAACTCACTCAAGTGGACACACCACAGCTTTTGTCACCCTGAAAGGAATCTTCCATTATTTGTTCATTTCTTCACATTATTCATGTTTGTTTATTGACTATTTGCTATGTGTAAGCCTAGTGCTTGATAAGGTCATGTAAGCTAAGTTTTTTCACTTATTGAGCACACAGTTCATGTAAGACTGGGATGTAGAGCATCCTTGACAGTTAGAGCCAAGCTGCCGTGGATTGTGTTGTAGAGAGGATGATTTCAGTGCATGGCATGAGGAAGTGACTTGTTCTTAACTCTGGACACATATGCTCCTGACAACGTGTGGTTTATTCAGACAATGAATGCTGTGTTTTCAGTGGGAGGAGATGTAATGCATCCAGATATTCTCAGCAACTTCCTGAGACTGCTAGCAGAAGGTTGGTAAAGAAATTACAATTATTTTTTATCACAGTCATTGGCAAATGAGTGGAAACTAAACTGGTGTTGCAATTTCTTTATAGGTTTTGATGATGAAACAGAAGATCAACAATTAAGACTCTACGCAGTTCAGTCTTATCTTACTTTACTAGATATGGAAAATACTTTCTATCCACAGAGATTTCTTCAAGTTATGAGTTGGGTGAGCAAAATGTATTGCATACAGATTATTATAACAATGTATTTCCTCTGGAAATCATTCGGCTCTTCTCGTCAGTTTTCTTCCCCAATGTTTATTTACTTTTATCCTGTAACTGCTGACTTATCTTTTCTTTGTACTGTCTCACTGGTCTGGTCTTTAGTAAAGTAGGGTTTTTGTTGTTGTTGTTTGTTATGGGTTTTTTTTTTTTTTTCTAGACAGTCTTGTGAATCCCAGACTAGCCTCAAACTTGCTGTGTAGCCATGGGAAGCCTTGAACTTCCAACTCTTTGGCCTCCACCTCCTAGAGTTAAGAATAGGGTTACTTCCTGTTCCTAGGTGGGCATGCACCACTATGCTTAGTTTTAGGCTTGTTGGGCATCAAACCCAGGCCTTCATGTATTCTAGGCAAATACTGAGCTGCATTCCCATACCCTCTGTGTATATTTTTACACATAACACCAGTGGCATTTGAGTGTACTTAATGGGAATAATAGGAAGAAATAATTGATCTCACAAACAGAAATCCATTGACAATTTCTGGGACTGGAGAGATAGCTCAGCGGTTAAGAGCAACACTGACTGCATTCTGAAGGTCCTAAGTTCAAATCCCAGCAACCACATGGTGGCTCATGACTATCTGTAATGGGATCTGATGCACTCTTCTGGAGTGTCTGAAGACAGCTACAGTGTACTTACATATAATAAATAAATGAATCTTTAAAAAAATTAATTTCTGAGATAGAACTCAGGTTATCTGCTCTTCTGTAACTTTCCATCTTTTATTTATTAAAACTTCCTTTAACATTACTGTTTTGTTATTGTTTGTTTTGAGAGCAACAGGCTCTTACTTTATAGCCTAGGCTGGCCTTGAACTCATGACTCCTGTGCTTCAGCCCTTCAAGTAGTAAGACTGACTACAGACCAGCACTGTTATATCCAGAATTTTTTTTGTTTTTAAATTGATGTCTCACTATGTTCTTTAGATTCTCTTCTTTTTGGCTTTTAAAGATATGTTTTCACTGTAGCCCAGGCAAGCCTGACACTCACTGTATATAGCTCTAGTGAGCCTGAAACTCATGGCAGCTGCTGTCTCAGCCTCGCAGGTGCTAGGATTATAGGCACGAGCCAGGGTTCCCTTCTCCTCATCCTACTTCTTGTTGAGCAGGGTTTCTCTGTGTAGCCCTGGCTGGCCTGGAACTCGCTCTGTAGGCCAGGCTGACCTCGAACTCACAGAGATCCACCTGCCTCTGCCTCCTGAGTTCTGGGTTGTTTTGTTTTGTTTTTGTTGTTACTATTATTGTGCTAACGACAAGAAGATATGCAGTAAATGCCATTTAGGAAAGATCTTATATTCCTTGAATGTTAACTTTAACATTTATAAAATGATTGTTAGGCCAGTCAAATGATATGTCCCTTGAGTAAGTTAGATGTGGGAAAAAAAAGGCTATGTACCGTGATCAGCCCTCGTGATGTCAGCCTGTGGACTGTCTTCATCTGTGTCAGCTGAGGCTTGTCCAGATGTGTACTCTGGTTCCTCTCCACAGTCATACGAAATTATACTTCTTGAGGAGAGAAATTAGAAATCTGTTTTATGAGAGACCACTGGGTGGTGGTGGTGGACACACACGCCTTTAATCCCAGCACTTGGGAGACAGAGGCAGGTGGATCTCAGAGTTCGAGGTCAGTCTGGTCTACAGAGGGAGTTGTAGGACAGCCAGGGTTACACAGAGAAACCCTGTTTCAAGGAAGGAAAGAAGGCAGGCAGGCAGGCAGGCAGACAGGCTAGAAATCTTCATTTTGTAAAATCTTACTAACATTGGAGATCCACCTGTTTACATTTTTACTGGAAAATAAACCAGCGTCTATCTGGAAACTCGGAAGAATGATAGCATATAAACTTATTTTACTTTATATATTGTTACTGATGAGTTCCAGTTCTTTTGCATTGAGGGTACAGTCTTGGTATGATTTATGTTTCCTTAATAATATTCATCATAAAATATGTATAACACAGATAAAAGTTCATTCTAGCTGTAAGTCTGAATTGGCATACTGTCTGACTTGGTATTTACATATATACTAATTTTGTTTTACTCTAGGTGTTAGGAGAGTACTCCTACCTCTTAGATAAAGAAAGTCCAGAGGAGGTTATAACCAGGCTCTACAAGTTACTTATGAGTGACTCCATTTCTTCAGAAACGAAAGCATGGTTGTTTGCTGCGGTAACCAAGTTGACACCTCAAGCTCATTCTTCTCCCTTAGTTGAGAAATTAATCCAAGAATTCACTGTATCCTTGAATACTTGTCTGAGACAGCATGCATTTGAATTGAAACATCTGCATGAAAATACAGAGCTTATGAAGAGCCTGCTTCAGGGTGCTCAGAATTGTGAAGACATAGTGGTAAGAATCCTGTGCTGCCTGTTGTCAGAATCCTGTTGCCTAAACAGCAGTCTTTGCATATGTGATATATAAGGAATATATGTCAAAATACAGTTTCTGTTGCCTGTATGATGAACTTTGTAGTTTTGCTCATGTTGGTAGGGAAAGAGTCGGAGCGGTTCTATGTAATACTGGTTCTAAGTAGGAGCAGGTGAGTGTCTCTTCCTGAGAACTGCAGTGTGGATGTTTCAGCCGGTGACGGTCTTAAGATGCGGGAAAGGCTGGGGAAAGCTATGTGGGGTGGGGATGGTGTCCTTTGAGTGTAACAGGCTCTCTAGCCTTGTGTGGGCTTAACATAGAAGGTGGGGTTCTCGAAGGCCAAGGTCACATGTTTCCACCAAGTCAGTGACTGCCAAGGCTTTGTTTTTGAAATTTGTTTTTTGTTGTTTTGTTTTTTTGAGACAGGGTTTCTCTGTGTAGCCCTGGCTGTCCTGGAACTCACTCTGTAGACCAGGCTGGCCTCGAACTCAAAAATCCGCCTGCTTCTGCTTCTCAAGTGCTGGGATTAAAGGCGTGCACCACCACTGCCCTGCTGTTTTTGAAATTTGAACAATGAAATTCATGGACCATAGAAGAGTAAGATTCACGATCTCTGACTTTTACAGTCTTTCTGCCCTGTCTTCCCCAGTTTTCTTTGATCCTTGGGTGTGGGAGTGTTCTGTAGATGTATTCATTAGGAACAGGCTCTACAATTTTGCATTTTGATTGGTTGTGGTTTTCTGTAGTGATTTCCATGGGTTGCAAAGAGAAGTTTCCTTGATGAGTGAGAACGATGCTCCTCTGTGTGTTTAAGGACAAACATACAGAACGTAGTTAGAGACTGTGCTGGTTTAGTAAAGTAATGGTTGTAGGTTTTATTACAAGACCCATGAGTTCACCAGCCCTGGATAATTGGCTAGGTTTCCAGTACCAGACACGGTTTCCTGATTGTAGAGCTAGCTACCTCCAAATACACACGCCACTTCCACACCCATAAGGCTATTGTGCATTGCTGATTGATTGTTGTGGTTCACAGGGGTCGTTATTGAGTAGCTCCTGTGGAAGCTTGCATGGCACTGTCTGACATAAAGAAATCTAGTCCTCAGAGAGTCAGCTTTCAGGTCTATCTCAGCTAGGATTATTATTTGTTGTGGTGAAACACTATGACCAAAGCAACTTGGGGAGGAAAGGGTTTATTTGGCTTACACTTTCAAATCTCTGTTCATCATTGAAAGAAGTCAGGACAGGAATGCAAATGGAGCTTGAACCTAGAAGGAGCTGATGCAGAGGCAATGGAGGCCTAGTGCTTACTGGCTTATTCTCTATGGCTTGCTCGGCCTGCTTTATTATAGAACCCTGGACCATCCAGCCCAGAAATGGCACCACCCGCAGGGGACTGGGCCCTCCAATCAATGACTATTTAAGAAAACAGGTTTGCCTACAGTTCTATCTAATAGAAGCATTTCCTTCCTTCCTTTCTTCCTTCCTTCCTTCCTTCCTTCCTTCCTTCCTTTCTTTCTTTCTTTGTTTTTTGAGACAGGGTTTCTCTGTATAGTCTCAGCTGTCCTGGAACTCACTCTGTAGACCAGGCTCGAACTCAGAAATCCTCCTGCCTCTGCCTCCCAAGTGCTGGGATTAAAGGCGTGCACCACCACTGCCTGGCTTAGAAGCATTTTCTTAATTGAGGCTCCTTCCTCTCAAATGACATTATCTTGTGTCAAGTTGACATAAAACTGTACAACACAAGATCAGATACAACTTGAGTTCTCTGGATCCTGTGCCCAAAACACATGGTGTCTTCTACTTACCGTCCACTCCTGAGAAGCACCAAGGACAATAGCAGCAGCTTATGTGTTTGGGGAGTTTCTTGGACAGCCCTGACTAACAGCTCAAAAGAGGGCTCCTCGTGTTTAGTGTGAAATTTTTGGTCAGATAGTCTATGGCTCTTAGGGTAACAGTGTCAGCCCAAATGAGAAAACTTCACCTAAACTGTGTATGGATATGTGTATTTTTACATAGACTTCTTTTAGTTCTGTGTCTGATACAGACAGAGTAGGTTGGGACAGAACACAGGATGTGCAGGTCCATCTATGCCTAGAAGTTGAATATGGCTTAGATGAGATAAGATCAGGTAGCCACAGAGTACTGGGTTGGTGTGCAGGATGTGGGTCCTGGTCCAAGCCTGGAACTTTGGGAATAGATCTGGGGACCAGGGTGAATGTGACAAAAGGAAGATCAGGTGGATTCACCTGGCTAGACACTGGAAAAGGATGTGCAAGATATGGTTGGGTGAAGAATTTGGTTGTGGCATATGGGGGGGGGGGGCGTGAAGGTTGTGAACAGGTAGGGCAGGTCTTGGCAGACGTATAGAGCTTACTAGTAGCATAGGGAAGGGTGACCTGCCTAGGCCTGGCACTGGGTGTGGGATTTACAGTAGATCTGGAGGGTACAATCAGGCTGACTTACCCAACTAGACCCTAGAGAGGGTCTCTCTTTAAAAAGTTTAAAAGATAATTGTGCCAAAGTTATATGAATGTACAATCTAGTCTCCCAATGCATGTTTGATTGTTAACTCCTGACTTGCTTAATTTTAATGCAGGCAGATGCGTCTTTATCTTTTCTGGATGGTTTTGTGGCTGAAGGACTCAGTCAGGGAGCAGCACCTTATAAGCCCCATCACCAGCGCCAAGAGGAACAGCTCTCTCAGGAAAAGGGTATACTTCCATCTCTTTATCATGAATCGGTTTGTTTTGGTTTTAGTTTTTGTTGTTACCGAGCAGGGTGTGCTTACCGTGTAGTGCAGGCTGGTCAAGAATTCCAGACAAAGAATCTACCTGGCTCTGTCTCTGTCTCTGTCTCTGTCTCTGTCTCTGTCTCTGTTTCCAGAATGCTGGGATTAAGGTCGTGTGCCACCACACCTGGGGAGGGCTGGCACTGAATAATGTGAGCATGTCGAGAAAGGTTCCAGAAGCAGTCCTGGTCACTGTAGGCTAGTGACTCATTTTCACTGTGAACAGTCTCTATATTAGATTTTCTAACAAGATTTTCTAATTAGTTATGCCATGAACTCACAAGGGCAAGAGCTTTTTGAACAGCACAGCCTGTGAGAGGGTCTTTACAGTGACCTTGGTGGAGAGGAGACCCCGGAGTCGTTTGCATGGTGCCTGGAAGTTGCTTCTGTAAAATGGAGAGGAGTGTGGACTGTCGCTTATGGTTTCAGGACAGCGACACTCATGACAGTTCCAGGCTGAAAGACCTCAAGAGTTTGTTGTTTGTGCTATGCCAGAACACGTTGTTACAAATGGTGGGGTCAAAGAGTTGCTAAGCATATTGTTAGCTTTTACAGAGCTTTTGATTAAAACTTTTATTAAATTTATTTAAAGTAATTTTCAATTAGTATACGAGTATACGAAGTATTATTATGGCATTTTAGCACACATTTGTGTTTGTTGATTCTCTGACCACCACCATCTCCACATACCCTTTTTCTCCCTTTTACCCCCAGTGGCCTCCTGTGTGGTCTCCCATGTTCTCAGCACTTTCCCTCGTGGTCCCCTGTCTAGTTGCAAGCCTAGACCTAGACATTCACATATGAGAATACATAACACTGAAGACAATGTGTGAGGAACATGCAGACATCTGGTTCTCTGAGTCTGGGTCACTTTATGTACTTTAAAAACCTACCCATTTTCCTGCAAGTATCCTAATTACATTTGTTTTATAGCTGAGTAAAATCCATTGTGGATATGCACTACATTTTCATTATCTGTTGATGGACATTCAGGCTGGTTCTTGGTATTGTGAATAGAGCGGCAATAAGTGTGGATGAACAGTGTCTCTGTAGTGGAATATAAAGTCCTCTGAGTATATGCCCAGGAGTAGTACAGCTAGGTCATCTGGCAGTTGTGTGTTTCACAATTTGGGAGACCCCCCGCCCCCCGCCCTGGCTTTCATAGTGGTGCATGACCTCCTTCCCACCTATAGGGGTCAGGCCTCTTCTCTCACCTCGTCCTCACCATCCTCATCCTCTCCACCCTCTGTCTAGTGTTCTGACCGGCGTGAGATGGAGGCTCAAGGTGTTTTTAATTTACATTTCCTTGAAGGCTAGGGAATATTGAACACTTTTTTGAGACATAAACTTTCTATGTAGTCCTGCCTGTATGGAATTCCTGTGTAGACCAAGCTGGCCTCAGATTTGGAGATAAGCTTACCTCTCTGCTTCCCCAGTGCTGGGATTAAAGGTGTGGGCCAATATCCAGGCAGGATGTTGGGCACTTTGAAGAAATACTTCCGGCCGTGTGTTTTCTTCTGAGAACTATCCACTGCTCATTTGATTAGCCCATTTATTGATTGGCAGGGGTTTTTTGTTGTTGTTGTTGTTGTTTTTGTTTGTTTGTTTTTTTGTGGTTGGTGTTTTGTTAATTTTTTTTTCAGCTCTATGTATTCCAGATCTTAACTCCCTCTCTGAAGTATAGCTTCCAAATATTTTCCTCCATCTTGTAGGCTGTCTGTTCACTAAGCTGATTGTTTTATTTACTATGATGAAACTTATTTATTTTATATAATCCCTTGTAAATTCTTGATGCTACTTCCTGTGCTTTTTGGGTCTTGTTCAGAAAATTCTTATCTCTAAGCATATTCTCTATAGGGATCTGCAGGTGGTACCCAGTTTTGCCAGCACCATTGTTGATGAGGGTATTGAGTTTTTTAATGTATGTTTTTAAAACCCTTGTCAGAAATTCCATGAGCATATGTGTGGTTTTGTCTAAGTCTCTGTTCTTTCCACTGGCCTGCGTGCATCTTTGTTCCAGGGTCTGCTGCCATTGTCACTCTGGCTTCCTAGTGACGTTTGAGTCAGCTATGAACACCACCAGTGGTGTTCTTTCTGCCTGAGATAGCGTTGTATATTCGTGGCTTTTGTGCTTCTATATGACTTTTTGTATTGTTCTAGTTTTGTGAAGAATGTCATTGAAATTTTGATGGTAGTTGAGTTGAGTCTCTCTAGTTTTTTCTTTGATTGGGTTCTTTTGTTTGTTTGGGTTTTGTTTGTTTTTGTTTTTTTGTAATATAGCGCCTGCCGTCTTAATTTTTTTAATTTTTAAAAAGATTTATTCTATTTATTTTATTTTTCTGTGTGTCTATATGTGAATTGTATATGCTTAGTACCTTTAGAGAACAAAAGAGGGCATTGGATTCCCTGAAATTGGAGTTACAGACAGTTGTGAGCCACCATGCTGGGAGTTGAACCTGGGAATTCCCAAGAGCAGCAAATGTTTCTTTTTTTTTCCCTTGTTCTATTTTTTCCTTCCTTCCTTCCTTCCTTCCTTCCTTCCTTCCTTCCTTCCGTTTTTTGTTTGTTTGTTTGTTTGTTTGTTTGTTTTCAAGGCAGAGTTTCTCTAGCTGGCTCAGAACTCCACCTGCCTCTGCCTCCCTGTCTCCAGAGTAAATAAAAGGCCTGCAGCGCCTCCCAGCTGCAACAAATGTTCTTAACCCCTGAGCCTACTCTTCAGCCCCTTCTCACACACTGTTTAGATGATGAACCTTCTATTTTTAACCCTTCCATCCTTTCTCACTCTGTTACTTGTTTTAGTTTACTGATGGTCACAGCTTTGCATACTGGAGTGACATTTGATGCATTGTCCTGCGTCTGAACTGATAGGTTTGCCAGTTACAGTTAGGTTTAGCTAATTGGTTTTTAAAAATGAGGTCTTATTCAAAACATATGGTTATTGTTCGTTCCTGTCTAGACAATCAAGTAGTTTGGTTTTAGCTGTGTAATTATGAGAACTCCAGATTCCGTCTCTCGTTGTGTTCTGACATCTTTGGTGTTTCACTTCATGATTCAAGATGGCTGTTTGCACGTCAGCAACCAACCTGCAGTATAAGCAGTAGGCAAAAGGAAATGGGAGAAAGGAGTTTCTTTACAGGTGCTTCTCCCAGATGTTGCACGCAGAACATGTGAATAATTTAATTGACCAGAACATGTAAGCCACGTGGCAGCAGAATCTGAAAATGTCTCCTCTGGCTGCCTGGAAGAGTCTGCTTCTTAAAGAAAGGGGAATGGATGTTTGGCATCTCCTCTGCCACAATAATAATAGGAATTTCCTGGTTCTGATTGAATTGATTTAGGTTATATACATATTCAAAAGATTTAGCATGTGAATGAGTAAACACTGTTTTTGAGTAGGGAAGACTCCCATTGAGAGTGCCACCCACTCATTTGAGGTAAACATTTACCCGGAATGTTCCTTAAGCAGACCGTGGCCACCACTGCACTTTAGCCCACTGCTCTTTTATTCTTGTAATAGCAGCAACTTCTCTGTGTACCTGGTTTACTTTTATAGTTTGCCTTTTCTGACTGATTTCTTTTTAGCTCTGTAGGGAGATAAAAGGATAAAGTGAAGGCTCGCTTGTTTCTGTGCAGACCTAAGTCAGTGGCGGCCACTGTACTCGTGCTGCACAGGACTGGTTAGATTAGATATAAAGCTCTCTTCTGGAAAGCTGTCAGCCTTTTAATTACTTCAGTAGTGAATGGAATCTCACATTTTATTTTTATGCTTTGTTTTAATATGAACCACTGTTGCTGTTTTAAAATTATAGTTCTCAATTTTGAACCATATGGACTATCATTTTCTTCATCTGGCTTCACTGGACGACAGTCTCCGGCTGGCATTTCCCTGGGCTCTGATATATCTGGAAACAGTGCCGAGACAGGGCTGAAAGAGTAAGTTTCTTTGTAAAGTTGAGAACTTGGCATGCTTACCTCCCTCCAGCATCCTGCCTGCTTCCTGCCTCTGTGTGTGTCCTCATAATTATTATTTTCTCGTTTTAGGAATTCCTCTGAGAAGTTTTCATTTTCAAATAATGCAAAAGTAAAGCCATATTTGTGACTATGTGCTTAATATTATTGAAAGGTTCCTAAGAACTATATTCTATATGAGATTTTTTTTAAACTTGCTCCTAGTTATTGGTTTCAAGTTTCTGATACTATATACTATGTCCTTAAACTTAAAGACCTTATCTGCCTTCCAAGACAAAATAAGCCATGGGTAAGATTTGCACATGAGATCTGGAGAGATGGCCCAGCAGTTAAGAGCCTGCATTGTTCTTACAGAGGATAAGTTGTCACAGCAAGTTCACAACTGCCTGTAACTCTAGCTCAGATGCCCTCTTCTGGCCTCTGTAAGCACCCACATGCATGTGCTCATACATGAAGACACACATACACATTAATTTAAAAAAAGATTTGCGCATAATGCATGTTACTGCCACATATGGTAAAATTTTAAGAAGCATATTGGAACTTTTGTTACCAGATAAGTCTTGAGCATATTCATCATTCCTTATTATTTGTGTAATTTTTCTGGCAAATACTTCTTCTAGTCATCTTAGTAGAGCTGTGACAGATACAGAGATGAACATGAAATAAGGTCATGTCCAGCTTTAAGACATTTTTTTCAATCAGTGATCAATGTGGGAAGGCCTAACTCATGGTGGGTGGTGCGTTCCCTGGGCTGGTGGTCCTGAGTTCTTTAAGAAAGCAGACTGAGCAAGCCAGTAAGCGGTACTCTCCATGACCTCTGCATCAGTTCCTGCCCTGATTTCCTTTGATGATGAACAGCAATGTGGAAGTGTAAGCCACATAAACCCTGTGCTGTCCAAGCTGTTGTTTGGTCATGGTCTGACATTGTCTGAGGAAGCTCTGTTCTTTGTGCAGAATGTTTTCAGAGGCTCTGGGGAGAGAACTTAACACTTGCTATTGCAAGCATGAGAACCTTGGTTCAAATTCCAGCACCCATATGAAATGGCTGTGCATGCCTGTAATTCCAGTATTGGGTGGTGAAGACAGATTCTGGGAGCTTGCTGGTTAGCCAGCTGTCCTAATTAGGGGTTTTGGTTTGGTTTGGTTTGTTTTTTTTTTTTTTTTTTTTTTTTTTTGAGACAGGGTTCCTCTGTGTAGCCCTGGCTGTCCTGGAACTCACTTTGTAGACCAGGCTGGCCTCAAACTCAGAAATCTGCCTGCCTCTGCCTCTCGACTAATTAGGGTTTCTTATTGCTTCCATGAAAGACCAACTTGGGAACCAAAAAACAACTTGGGAAGCACAGGGTTTATGTTTAAAATTTGTTAATCTTTCAATGAGGTGGCTATAAAATTTCCCAGAAATGATATAGATATGATGAATGATATGGTATATAAAATGGCAGGAGTTATAATTCTGTTTTTTTTTTTAATCCATTTCCCTCCCTGGTCTAACATCCTTAATTTCTTTCCTAGACATTTAATTTTGGCATTCCAGATGTGGTTGGTGGGTTTGTGATGGTAGAGGTGACGGCCATTAAGGAGTTTACACAGAACAAAGCAACAAACAGACGCAAAGACTGTCCAGACCCAGGGAGAAGGCTGTCCAGTGGACAGTGTTCAGGGTGATGTGAGGGGCTGACCTTATAGAGTCTGTGTGGTTTTGTGTCTGTTGTATGTGCTTTATTATTTAGAAACAGAACATGAGAGACTAGTTGAGGTGTTGTACTTTTAAATACACAGTTCTGCAGAAAGGGGTACCAGCATAGGGAAAGGGCAAAAATGGCTGGTGCACTAATTTGATACGAGACAGTGGTTTTTAACTTCCTGATAGAAAGAGAGCCTGGAGAGATGGCTCAGCAGTTAAGAGCACCAGCTGCTCTTCCAGAGATCCTGATCAATTTCCAGCATCCACATAGCAGTTCATAACCATCTCTGGGATCCACTGCCCTCTTCTGGTGTGCAGATGTACATTCAAACAAAACATTGATATACATAAAATACTTTTTTTAATTTAAAGAAAAATCCCAAATGAGAGAAATCCCTGTATTTCCATAGGCTGGAATTTGCCCCCTTCTCGAATTCTCCATCTCATTGTTTTAGGGCACTAAGCCTACAGTGGGCTCAGTCACATAGCTTGGAACTTTCCACCTCTAGAGTTCTGATCCAAGCAGGGACAGCCGCTAGCTAGAGGAGAGAGAGTGCTAGCCCTCCTGCTGACCTGTAACTTAGTGCTGAGTGCATGTGATACTGCAAATGGACCATAATGATTTTTTTATAGTGAATAGCTTTCCAGATAAGACTGTTGCTCCTCTTCTACAGTCCCTGGAAAGCTGACAATAAAGTCAAGCCCAAGTTAGAATTCCTTTCTTACAAGTTCATCATTAAACATTACTCTACCAGTACACCATTAATCTTTTGAAGATTTCTTGCCTAGGATTTACGTGTGTATCTTCATGGTCTGACTTACAATAATACAAAAGCACAATTTAGAAAATTATGGATTATTGCAATGCCTTCCAAATCCAGACAAAGATGACTTATATAGAAAGCAGTGTTTACCGACTTTTTCCATATATGAGAGGTGGCCTAATGTTGCTCTTGTGTGCTTTTTTTTAAAATTTTTTTATTTTTAGGCTGTTGACTGAAATATGACAAATTTACACTGATAATAGGTGTGTAATTAAATGAAATAATTGAGAAAAAATCTGTAGACTCCTGTGGCCTCTTCCCGTTTGCCTGTGAAATACATTTTGCAATAGCACAGAGTATGCAGAATTTTTAGGAGTACCCTTTGCAACCATACCTGTGGGAAGAAGTATCAAAGAACACATTTGGGAAAATGAAGAAGAGATAAAGTCGTGTCAGTGACCTTGAGAGTTATATAAACTGGGCTAAAAGGAGTGGCCAGGACTTTATACTGTGTGTATCACATGGATGGTATACGTGAATGTGTGTGTATGCATGTCTACGGGTGCATATGTGTGCAGGTGCACTGTGGAGACCTGAGCCTGACTTTGGGTGTCCTTCTGGATTGCCTTTGTATTTTCTTACCTCAAGTTCAGTTGGCCAGGTTCCATAGCCTTCTCTATCCAGGGTTTCTCTGTCTCTGCCTTTCCTATCTGGTATCTCAGCACCTCCTTTGCTGTTTGTGTGGGCTCTGAGAGTCCTCGTGCTTGCACTGCAAACACCATCTGCTGAGCCCTCTCCCCAGCCCAGGCCTTGTCCTGGTTCTCAGTCACTGAGTGGGCTACACTGCGAGCAGCTTGATTATTGGTGAGTTCCGCAATGAGCTTTGCCTCGATAAGGGTTCCCACAGCTTGGTCTAAATGGGGCAGCCTAGCACGTGCTTGCCTTTAAAGAATAAAACACCGTAAACTAAAATTGAATCTTAAATTTTTGTACATTTTTAAAGAAATCTTTTGATGTAAGTAGACATGTAGGTAGTGCCCTTGGTGCCTCAGGAGTCAGAAAGAGAGTGTTTAGTCTAGAGCCATTCTCATCTTTTGTAACTTAACTCAAGCAATTAAACGAAATTAAATGACCTACAGATTTTAACCAAATCTGGAATTTTGATGCTTTATTTTACCAGGGAGAAAGAGGAAGTCGGCTCTAATGAACATAAATTTAAAAAATCTAGGTTTCCTTCTGGCCTATAAAATGAACATGAAAGCTGGTCGTTTTGTTTGAAGAGACGGTTTCTCTGTGTAGACCAGGCTGGCCTCGAACTCAGAGTGCTGAGATCAAAAGTATGCACTGCTACGGCCCAGCATGAAAGCTGGCTCTTGAAAGGCATAATGTGTTTTGAAGAAAAAAAAAATGCATCAAGTATCTAACTATTCAGCATCATCTAAGCTAGGCTGCTTTTCTTAATCTCCTTAGGACAAGCAGTTTGAAGATGGAAGGGATAAAGAAATTATGGGGTAAAGAGGGCTATCTGCCCAAGAAGGAGAGTGGAACTGGTGATAAACCGGAAGCCTCACATGTTCCTGCAGAGGGTGCAACAGTGGAGAATGTAGACCAAGCCACGACCAGAAAGGACCAAGCTCAAGGCCATATCCCTTCTACAGAGGAGAAAGAAAAGCAGCTGTTGGCATCATCGCTGTTTGTTGGGCTAGGACCAGAAAATACAGTCGATTTGGTAAGTTACCTATTACATTCCTGAAAGAATGCCTGTCCCATCTGTTGGTACCAAGAACTGGAGTTCATCTGTGCATGGTGGGAAATGCCTCCTCTAGCTCTCACAGCAGCATCTTCTAGCTGTAGGGCTGTTACTAACATGGTAATGTACTACCAAGGGGACATGTCCTGTAAGTAAGTTTTTTCTCTAAAGTCCATTCTGCCAGTGGAAGGCACAGGACCCACATAAATGAACAAGAATGATCAGGGTGGATGGGCGAGTTCTCTGAGGGCAAGGGGCTTGATTGAAGGTTGTCAGTAATAGTAGCTTATCTGTGTGCTTTGTTTGCATAGTCTCCCGACTGTTCTTTAGTAACATCAGTGGTGGCAAATTGGGCAGGCATCACCTGCTACAGAATTCTTCCCATAATATTTAATGGTCAGCATTTAGTTTTTGAAGTTAAACCAATTTTTCTTCCCTGCATACTAGCATAGACCTTGAAATCACAATTTTTAGATTATTAAAACCGGGCTGGAGAGATGGCTCAGTGGTTAAGAGCATTGACTGCTCTTCCAGAGGTCCTGAGTTCAAATCCCAGCAACCATATGGTGGATCACAACCATTTGTAATGAGATCTGATGCCCTCTTCTGGTTTGTGTGAAGGCAGCTACAATATACTTATATATAGTAAATAAATCTTTAAAAAATTATTAAAAGGTCTTTGAAGTCAAGGATAACTTGGGATTCTATAAAATACAGCTCCGGAAACAAAACCATAGCTGGCTTGTCTAATCCTGCGATGTACTATTTAGAAACCAAACATTTTTCAGAACTATTGCAGTTGAGTTTTGACCTTTTTTTTAGGTTTATAAATCAAAAGTAAGATTTAGCTGATAGCTTTAAGTTACATGGCTGTCAGAATTGTAGGGTTTACACCTTTTCATCTGAGATTTACTAATTTTGCTTTGCAGATTCTAACTTACTATAGTATTCATTTAAAATTATTATTATATTTTATTTTTGCAGTTGGGAAAAGCAGATGTTGTGTCTCACAAGTTCAGGAGGAAATCAAAACTCAAGGTAGCCCAAAGCGACAAGACACCCAGCGCTCCTACTGCTCCCTGCTCCGCCCTCAGCCTTGGCTCAGATGTGGCTGGTGGGGATGAGGACGGTCTGAGTGCTGTGGATAGAGGGGACGGAGAACTCAGTTCAGAGCTTTTTCGTTCTGAGTCTCTCTCGGGGCCGCCCTCAGCTGAGAAGCTCGAGAGTGTCAGCTTGCCTGTGCCTTCTTTATTTGCTGATAACAACATGGAAGTCTTTAATCCCCCTTCATCCTCTGCAACTTCAACTGTCAAGGAAGAAACTCCTGAGTGCAGGCATTCAGGTCTCGTGGAAATCTGCAGTAATGAAGCCGTGTCTGTGTCTTCTTACAAAGTCTGGAGGGATGATTGTTTATTGGTGATCTGGGCAGTCACTAGTAAAACTGACTCAGAGTTCACAGATGCTCAGTTAGAAATTTTTCCTGTGGAAAATTTCAAGGTAAGACAACATATAAGATATCATGTTTTAATTAAATAATGCTTATGTAGTGTTTCTGCTTTTGGCTCTAGTGCCTTATGATTTTGTTCCATATCCTCCTGTCTTCCTTAAAAACAGGACTCAGGATACATTACTCTAGAGAAACAAAGGAAGCCCAATAATATTGTATTTGCAAAGGCCATAGATACTAAATAAAATGAGTGTCTGTAGTGTATAATAAAGGTTGTAGGTGCCACACAGGCACTCCTTTAAACCCATACTCGGGAGAAGAGGCAGGAGGATCTCTGTGAGTTCCGGGCTAGCCTATGATACATGGTACATTGAGTACATAACAGTGACTCTCACTTCTGGGCCTTATTTGATGTGTTACATGGCTAGAATCTTTAGCTGCCTGTTTCCTCCTGTTGAAAACCAGATTATTAGTGGGGCTGGCAAATGGCTCAGTGGTTAAGAGCACTGACTGCTCTTCCAGAGGTCCTGAGTTCAATTCCCAACAATCACATGGTGGCTCACAACCATCTGTAAGGGGATTTGATGCCCTCTTCTGGTGCGTCTGAAGACAGCTACAGTGTACTCATATACATAAAATAAATAAATCTTAAAAAGAAAAAAAAAAGGCAACTGTTGGCATTCTGTCTGTAGAGTTGAGTAGGGATAGAGAGTGAGGATGGAAGGCAGCTGGAAGATTGTCTTAAATCCTCTAGCATAAGAGTCAGGTGCTAGCAGCTAGGAAGAGGGCCTAGCACACACAGACACTGGCTTTAGTTCCCTAGCACTGTGATTAAAAGAGTTCTGGTGCCAGATTAGAATTTAATAATCTGCCGGGCGGTGGTGGCACGCCTTTAATCCCAGCACTTGGGAGGCAGAGGCAGGCGGGTTTCTGAGTTCGAGGCCAGCCTGGTCTACAGAGTGAGTTCCAGGACAGCCAGGGCTTTACAAAGAAACCCTGTCTCAAACCCCCCCAAAAAATTAAAAAATAAAAATAAAAATAATCTAATAATCTTAAAATATGTGTGTGTTTTAACATAAACATCACATAAATCTGTTAGATAATTTTGACCCATACAATATTATTTATCTATTTTAGTAAATTTTTGTTAGTGGTTTTCATAATGAGGTTTGTTAACTTCCCACATTCATGTGCTTTAGTGCTTCTCCTCAGTAGAAGATTACTATCCACATAACAGTTTATTGATGCTTTCTTCAATATGTTTATTACTTTCATTTACAGATCATTGAGCAACCTGAATGTTCTTCTCCTGTGATAGAAACAGAACGCACCAAATCCTTTCAATACAGTGTGCAGATGGAAAGCCCTTGTATAGAGGGGACTCTCTCTGGTTTTATAAAGTATCAAATGATGGATACGCATTCTGTTCAACTGGAATTTTCCATGAACTTACCATTATTAGATTTTATTAGGTAAATATTTTCTAATTTTTTTCTAGCTAGAGACACCATGCTGGCTATTAGGGAGTATAAGAGTTACATAATAGACAGTTTTGGGCTGGAGAGATGACTTACTGGCTGAGAAGGCTTTCAGAGGACTAGAGTTTGGTTCCTAACACCTGTATCTGGTGGCTCACAACTGCTTGTAACTCCAGCTCTGGAGGACCCAGTACCACTCTGGCCTCTGTGGGGTACTTGTGTGCACATGCACATACACACACACACACACACACACACACACACACACACACACACAATTACACATAAGTATTTTTAAAACCTTATATTCTTACAAGCCAAGCATGGTAGCTCATGCTTTTAATCCCAGTAGTCAGGAGCCTGAGGCAGGAGGATTGCCATCTGTTCTAACATTACTAGCCTACAGAGTGAGTTCTAGCTAAGCCTTTGCTACAATGTAAATCTTAACTCTCTCCCACTCTTATTTCATAATTTGAAGATGCACAATATATATGCAACATAATTTTGTGCATTGTAATCAATTCTTTTGTATCTTTAAATGTAGAGTTTTTAAAAACTATTCAATCAATGCATATTTATCAGAAATTCAAATGTTATAAAAATGAAACTAGAATATGAAAGTTGTCCATAATCCACCCCTAGGTAGTCCTGACATACAACATAAAACTATTTGTGTGTGTGTGTGTGTGTGTGTGTGTGTGTATGTGTATGTGTGTGTATTGTCAACATAGTCTTAGTTCTTTGGTTAATTTTTTAAAAATTCTTTATATTCATTCTCTTGTACATTGCTTTGACAGAAATTTCATTATTCCCCAAGTCCAAAGTATACATGATAGAATAGTTTATATTTGAGAATTTATGCAGTTATTTGGTAAAATCCTGCTGGAGCAATTAATATCTAAAAAAACAAAAAACAAACAAAATTGGGGGGGGGGTGAGATGGCTCAGCGGTTAAGAGCACTGACTGCTCTTCTAGAGGTCCTGAGTTCAATTCCCAGCAACCACACGGTGGCTCGCAAACATTTGTAATTGGATCTGATGCCTTCTTCTGGTGTATGTGAAGATAACTACAATCTACTCATTAAAAAAAAAAAGATTCATTAAAAAAATACTAAAATTGTAGTAAACAAAAAATAAGAAGGAAAATTGGATGTAAAGGTTATTAAAAGGGAAAGTGCAGTGTAAATCTTTTGTTGTAAGTGACATCATCAGGTTGGAAGGTAACACTGGCCATGCTAAGCAGATCTGGGTTAGAAGCATGAATCTCTGTGACCCAGGCTTACAATGTATAATATATATGTACTATATATGTAATATATATTCGTTTCCATGAGTCATGTGAAATGTTTTTGTTCAGCATCATTGTACTCTTAACAACATAGACTAATTTTTAAAACTTTTTCAGACCATTAAAGATCTCAACTGAAGACTTTGGCAAACTCTGGTTGTCCTTTGCAAATGATGTGAAGCAAACTATAAAAATATCAGAGCCTGGAGTTGCTCTGACTTCTGTCCTAACAGAGCTGCAGCAGAACCTGAGACTTCGTGTGATTGACGTCATAGGTGTGTAGAATTAAGAAACGGCAGCCCCATGTGAATATAGATTTTTTTTTTCTGAGTGTCATACTTCTTAGAGATTCTTATCATGAGTATCTTTAAAATAAGTGTGTTTCCAGACTGTATTAAGGAGTATTTGATTGAAAAGTTCACAGTATATAATTAACTATCATTTAGCCTTTCTTTTTCTCTTTAACGCTTTAAACATTTCTCCATTTGTGTAGAGTAGGCTTCAAATTCAATCAGAAAGTGATTGATTATTCTCAAAATAGTCATGTCTCTGTTGCATCAGAAGACACTGTACTAATATTTTATACCTGAGAACTTGGCTTAAAAACTGATGGCATTTAAGAACAGCATTCTCTATCTTTGCAAGGCACCTCTGTTTCAGATTTTTAAGAAAATTAATCATATCTCTTAGTTTGCCTATAAAGCAGTAGATTTCTATATGGCTTTTTTCTTGTAACCTGAATTTTGGTTGACCTTGACCATTCTGACTGGGATAGAATAAAATTGTAACGTTGTTTTAGTTTGCATATTAAAGTAATTTAATATGCATATTAAATAAGTTGCATTTATGAGAACTAAATATAGTCCTCATAAATTCAAGTTTATTTATTCAACTATATTTCCTATTTTATTCTCTGTCAGATTTAGTGTACCAGGTTTTGTGCCAAAATCCCTGATGCATTGGAATTGAGTTTTGTGCAAGGTTTGTGGTGAGGATCTAGTTGTATTCTTTTACTTGTAGCTGGTCAAGGTGTACTTCACCAGCACCACCTTTTAAACAAGCTGTAGTTTTTCCAGTGTGTACTTTTGGCTTCTTTATCAAAACTCAGGGAACTGTTGGAGAATGGGCTTATTTCTGGGTCCTCAATTCTATTGTATGGCTGTGTCTGTTTATATGGCATGCTGTTGGTGAGAGTGGAGTGCTCAAGTCTCTTTGTTGGGGTTAATCTATGGTTTTAGATTTAGTAGTTCTTTTATGAAATGGGATGTACCTGTGTTTGGTGAATATATGTTTAGTATTGTGATGTCCTCTTGATGGGTTGTCCCTTAATGAATACGAAGTGATCCTTATCACTCTGACCAGTTATTATGCTTTTAGTATATGTTACGCTGTTAGTATACTACTATATGACATTATTATTATACATCATATTATTACTGTAGTATACTGTTAGCCTGTTAACTAAGTACTTGAGACACTTCTACTTTTTGTCTGATATGGACAGTGCTGCTGTGTACGTGAGTGTGGGAATACCTATTGATATTCTTGCTCTCATCTTGGATTAAAGGCATTCACCACCACTCCAGCACTTTTTCAAGTTTTGTTTTGTTTTTTAATATATAAAATAGTCTTCCAAATAAGAGTGAAGTGCTCTCCCTAAGGTGCTTGTTTGGTGATTGATGATAAACATCTTTTCCCGTGCTTGTGGCCCGTTTGTAGATGTCTGTGGAGGATTGTCTGTTGAAGTCCATTTTTAAAAGTAATTTCTCCTTTTTGTTGTGTTGCAGGCAATGAAGGGCTGTTGGCCTGTAAGCTGCTCCCATCCACCCCCTGTGTGCTGCACTGCCGAGTACATGCTGACGCGGTAGCTCTGTGGTTCCGGTCCTCTAGCTCTGTTCTTTCAGACTATTTATCGTGTCACTGTCAAAAAGTGATGCAGACATCCTAGCGAAGTTGTGTTAAATTTTACCTTTTCCACATAAATGGTTTACATCTATAACCTTACCAAAGTAAAAAGCACTCGTGGTACTTGTGATGGAGGTGGGGGGCTGCAAGTTTTGGTTTATGTGGTTTCTTCTTGAGTCCTGCTAAGAATGATCCCCAAGAAACTGTGTCATCAATTTTTTTACTCAGGATTGTACAGTATATTCCCCCCCCCACATGACCTAAGCTAATATTATAAAATGTTAATGATTTTATGTCACTTAATTTGGAGGGACTGAAAATATTTATTTTGTTATAAATGTTTTATAGCAGGTTTATTCTAGCATTAACTGATTTCTAATAAGGCTGAGACTCAGTTCTCTGCTTTGGTGCAGGGGACACAGAGACTGCTCATCACCTGAATCACACTTGGCTTTGGAGTGCAGAACCTGCTGTAAGGAAAATCTGTGCTCTCGGCTCTGCTTTGCACAGGTCAGGGTTAAGCTGAGGCGGCCTAACACACGCTAACCATTGTACAAGACCATGGCATGCTGGCTGTTAGGCAAACACAATCTCTGGCTTTTACTTTTTAACTTGTTACACTTAATTTTCAGTAATTTGACCATAAAGTATATCTGTTTGCTATTAGACCCTTTTTGCAGTTAAAATTTGTGATCATAGTATAAATGGCCAATTGATTATTTTTTTTCTGGTCCTTAAATCTACTAGTATTAAGTGGATGTTACTGAGTAGTGACTATGTAAATATATCCTACAAATACTTCGGCAAAATATATCATTTAAATGTTATATTTATGCTTCTAGGCCCTCTATTAGTAAAAGAAGAGATTATGCCTTGTGTGTGTGATGGGCCAGAATCTTGAGATTGTATATTAACTGAAATAGTATTTTATAAAAACTAATGGTGCTGTGGGAAATATTTATTTTACCCTTTTTGGTACTTCACCATTGAAACTATTCAGGTAATACAACTTAAGTTATTCTTAGTGGTCAGGCACTCTGGTTTTACGTTATCTCACCAATACTTGCTGTAAAGATGCTGAGGAGGAGGCCAGGTGGTGGTGGTGGTGGTGATGCACGCCTTTAATCCCAGCACTCGGGAGGCAGAGGCAGGCGGATTTCTGAGTTCGAGGCCAGCCTGGTCTACAGAGTGAGTTCTAGGACAGTCAGGGCTACACAGAGAAACCCTGTCTCAAAAAAAAAAAAAAAAAAGATTCTACAGAGCTGTCATCCATAGTTAGAACAAGACAAAAAGTTATATTTTTTGTATTTTTTAAGTTAACTTTTAAGATAGTCATTCATAAATGTAGCATTTTGTTAACGTCGCTCTTAAATACATGCAGTTAAGCCTTGCTGAGAGAGGAGGGTGACGGAATGTCCTGCACTTTGGGTTTCTCCCTTCAGAAGAAGGAAGACTGGATGCATCAGCAGCCTCGGCACTGTCGGGATAGAGGGTTTGGAAGCAGCTGCTCCATTAGCTTGCTCTTCCTCTTTATGTTGCCATTCCCAGCCTTCCCTGCTCCTTACCCAGGCTCGCCCTGACTTTATCAAGCAGTGCGGCCATGTGGTGTAGGACGGGCTCCTTTGTGTATTTTTTCAGGCGTTTCTGTGGTCACTGAGTTTGGTCAGTTGTGGAGCAGGGAGAGTAAGGTATATAAAATCACAGTGACATCTGTCCGAAGGATCATGGTTTTTGCTTTCTTCTGCTTTGTTATAAGGGATGGTTATGAGAGGACTCTACTGGCCTGTCTAACAGCGCATGTGTAAACAGTAGGTTTGGGGTTGAGGCATGACTTCAGATCTGCCAAAGAGAACATAGTGTCACTTTTGTTCTTTCTGAACTCATTAAATAAAATGTAGAGTAACAGGGTTTCTACAGAAATGTTTAATACAATGTTTACAATGTTTATGATTTTAATAAACTAATAATAATAGAAAAGAGTAGATATTTTAAAACTTTGGACCAGTACATATTCTATCTAAACTCACTGCATTATATTCTGAATCAGGCATCGTCAACCTTTTTGATCACAAAATAGGGAGAATTTTAGGTCTAGTTCTTGCGTGGGGCCATCCATAACACCTAGTCTCTTTACTTTATAATCAGCCAATGAGGGTAGCGCTTAGGGGAAGAATGGCTGTGTGCTGTGTGCCGGGCACCATTACCAAGAATGGAGGGCAGCAGAGCCAGGCTGGGGACAGATAAAGGAGGACAGGAAGAGCATGAGAGCAGCGGAAAGGAGGTGGCCAGGCTCCTAGCAGTCACCCAGGCGCTCAGCAGAAGAGCGGCCACTCAGGGTATGAGAGGAGCCTGTCTTACCCTTCCCTACAGAGAAGCTGTGGGAGGAGCTGAGCCATCTGAGAGCCAGTGTACAGGTGTGCCCAGCGCAGCATGTGCTCTGCAGGGGAGTGTTGGCTGACGTGCTAAGCTCTTCCAAATTGACTTATAAAAGTACAGTATTTTATTTTCATTTAACTGTAGGTTCTTTTATTTTCTATGGCTAAACATGATCATTGTCACATGGTAAGCCATAAGAAGTGCACTGACCCTATTCATGTGTCTTTGAGCTGTTTTCTTATGTCAGAACTTTAGGAGAGAACAATGCAAGTGAATAGCAACGTAATAAATGATGCATTTTTTTTTTACTTTGTTTTGGCACTGGACTGTGTAAATTGAAATTTTTTAATTGAATGTATAATAAAAACATCTGTGCTTTTTGGGGTCTGTATGTTCTTTATAATTTAAGTAGATGAAAATTATTTAATCAGTATATAGATAGGTTTCTAAATATATAAATACAACTTGCTCAGTCTGTATGTTTGTTTTTGCATGTGTGTTATATGCACATGTTTGTGTGGCTGTACATATAATCATGTAAATGTTCATGTTTCAGAGGCCAGAGATCAACATCAGGTTTCTTCCTCACTATCTTATTAGTTTTTAACTTTTAAAAATATGGCTTATTCATACATAGGTGCTTGGTGCTAGCAGAGGTCAGAAGAGCCATCGGTTCCCCTGGAACTAGAGTTAAAGAACAAATGGTTGTGAGCTGCCGTGTGAGTGCAGGAAATTGAACCCAGGTGCTCTGCAGGTTCTACAGCACAACAAGAGCTCTTAACCACTGAGCTATTTCTCCAGCCCCTGGTCACTCACGGAAGACGTGAGCTGCCCAGCCCACAGGGTATGCACTACCATACCCAACTAATTGCTATTATGTTTAAGGTCACTCTGGCTGCTGTATGGGTGGAAGATTACAGGGTGATCAGGAAGGGGTCAGTTCTGACTTCTCAGATGGCAGATGATGGAAACGTTAAGAAGTGGTCTGACTCCAAGTTAGGCTTGTAATTGTGCTCCATGCCTTGTCTGGAGTGAGGACATTTATCTCACGAGAAACAAAGATGATTTTTCGTCGCCACCAACCCTGTTAGTTTCATCAGTTTTGTCAAGGGATAAAAAAGGGTAAATGTCAGTGGACTTGGAACAGACTCCAGCCCTACAGGTCAAAGCGTCCTTCAGATGCCTCCCTCTTCTCCCTTACCCTTGGTACACTTTCCTCGCACAGCACTCTGATTCTCCCCTCAGTGCGTCTACTCTTTCGCCATTCCCAGGGTGAGACCAGGCTGTTCCTGGGAAAATGCTGTTTCCTAGCCCTGAAGACAGGGAATTACAAACACTGGTTTTCTGGAATCCTCGCTCCTTACAGGAACAAGTTTTTGTGTCAGATCAATTATGTTTGAGCCGCAAAACTAAACAAGGTCCCGAATATACCCAGGAAAAAAAAAAAGCCCTAGTTGCATTTGGCGCGAAGGGAGCTGACAAAGTAGCGACACCACACCAAACAAGTGCAAAAACACAGCAGCTCGTAATTTTCCCCATTCAGCAGCATGGGCCGCGGGACTCACGGGAATTGCTCGGTCAAGGCTCCGCCTACCATCTGGACAGCCAATCGAATCCTAGCAGCGCTCTGTCTGTAGCTGCTGGGACGCTGCAATTTGGGCGCGCTGAAGCGGAAGCTCGTGAGCCGCTGGTAAGGTGAGCTCTGGCCGGGAGGGGCGCGGGGCTGAGCGCACGACCCTGAGACGGGAGGCCAAGGCCGATAGGGGCCGCGTGCCCGCCATCCTTTCGGGACCCCGGAGCGCCCTGGCCGCCAGCTTCTCTTTGCGGAGCCCTTCGCAGGCCGGACCGGGGGGGGGGGGGGCCTCCTCTCAGGAAGCGGCATTCCCGAGTAAAGATGGTAAAGAAATTAAATCTCCATCTCGTTTAAAAGTGCTGATGGTTTCCGGCCTTACCTAGATGAGGCTGGTAGGTGTATCGTGCACTGACTGGGGGACTGAGCCCCCCACCCCCACCCCTACCCCCGGTTTGACAGTGTCATATCCAGAATGATGACTTTGAACTCTGGAGGTTGAGAGTTTGCGCCAGGTGTGTCTTTTATAATCTCTCCTAGCTGTACTTTATTCTTTGAAAACTGAAAGAAAGAGTGTTGGAAGACCCTGTGAGGGTTGAATTTTAAGTCGCTTGCTTATCTGAAGAACTCAGAGATAAGGCTGAGTTTAGGTCCTACTAAAAACAGAAATTAAAAGGCCAGCGGTGGTGGCGCACACCTTTAGTCTTTAGCACTTGGGAGGCAGAGGCAGGCAGATCTCTGAGTTAAGGCCAAGCTGATCTACAGAGTGAGTTCCAGGACAGCCAGGGCTATACAGAGAAACCCATTATGTGCAGTTTTGGATCCAGATATTTTTCTATTTAACATTACATAATTCCAGTTTTGCATCTTACAGCTGTTATGGGTTTGGGGTATACTAGCTAACCTCTTGGTGTATCAGTGTCCTCATTTGTACAAGTGGGGATAAAGAGCATGCTTGCTCGGTAGGATAGCTATAGCTATGTAAGGCCACAGAATGTTCAACCTAAGATTTTATAAATATTAGCACTCACAATGCACAAAGCAAACACTATAGCACTGGAAAGTTCCCCCCATAATTAATGAAGTTTCTATATTACTTCCAAGAATTTCTTAAATTGTTCTTACTGAATAATTTGAGTTCTTACTGAACTAGAGTTCATTTTTATTGTAATAGGTTGTATTAATAAATATTCAGATCCCTTTCTTCCATTCTGCATTGCAGAGTAGCACATATTGAAGCCACGTGGTAGACAAAGTATTGTCAAGGGCCTTCTTGATGGCTAGAAAACTGAGAAATATGTGTGGCTAACTATACTTGAACTTTTAGAACTAAGGAACAAATTTTGCTGAAACTTAGTACTCAGAGACAAGTATTGTTGCTATTTTGATGTATATAAATTATATACATCTGTATAGCTATTATGTTTTACTTCATAGGTTTTGTTATAAATCAAGGTTGAGGCAGAAGAGTTGCTGAGAGTGTGAGGTCAGCCTAGGCCACAGAGTGTGTTTCGTGCCTCCCTGGGCTACAAAGTGAAATCCTTCCTCAGAAACAAAATTCACACACAAATCCTGAAAAACGGAATAAAAGGAAAGAACTGTTGTTGGCCTGCATTGTAGAAAAATGGGCAGAGTTGAGGATATCCATGAGAGAAGGGTGGCAACCGGGAGTGAACATCAGCAGACTGCTGTCTCCGCGGTGCATGGACGGTGCTTGGAAGGTGCTTGGAAGGTGTAGGGGGTCTCAGAGCAAGGCTGGGGTATGGCAGAGGAGCCTGAGCCCTTCCATGCCTCCTTCAGGGCTGTAGCAACTGTGGCCAAATGCAGCTTTGGTGATGAACTGTTAGGAGAGCTGTGCAGGTGAGGCATAAGTAATCCTGTCTTCCTTTCTTCACTATTCAGTGATTCTTAGTTGGCCAAACACCATTACCAAAGGAGCCAGTCTCTGTGTCCCTGCAGTCTGGAGGTTCTCAAAGATAGGCTAAGCATTTGATATCTGTTTGCTTTGTAAAGTGTATAATATTAAGGCTGGAGAGATGGCTCAGCAGTTAAGAGGACTGGCTGCTTTTCCAAAGGACCCAGGTTCAAATCTCAGCACTCACATGTCAGTTCACGACTGTCTGTAATTCCAGTTCCAGGGGACATGACACCCTCACACAGATATACATGGAGGCAGAACACCAATGTAAATAAAAAATTTAAAAAACATTATTTGTGTGTATGTGTGTGTGTGTGTGTTTATGTATGTACATGCCTGAGGATGACAATACAAGGTGACAAATCCCCTGTAGTTGGAGTTACAGACATCTGTGAGTCACCTTACATGGGAGCTGGGAACTGAATTCTGACCCTATGCAAGAACAGCAAATGCTCTTAACTGATGAGCCATCTGTCCAGAACCATGTTGTGTGGCTGCTGTTATTAATGAAAACATGTTACCTGTAGATCTTAGAGTTTTGGATGTTAGCATATCCTTTAACTGCTGATCAATCTCTCCAGGTCTTAACTGGAGATCTCTATAAAAATGTAATAATTACGATTTTTAATGTTAGAAGCAAAAGTTAGACCCAAAGATATTTTGCTTGTTTAAAAGTTTTGATTCTTTTGGTCTCTTGTTTTTGAAAAATTGCTTGGTATGATCAGCAGGTTCTGATTGGTTCAAATGGCTCATGGTTTCCTGTAATTATCAGACCAAGTAGTTGTAGCATAGGGAAGTGAGATCATGACCTGGAACAAGCCTAAGAACTTGGATGGGGGGCCAGGCACAGTGAAGCACACCTTGAATCCCAGCACTCGAGGGGGAGAGGTAGGCAGATTGGGGCCAGCCTGAACTACAAAGCAAGTTCCAGGATAGTCAGGGCTATACAGAGAAATCCTGTTTCACAAAACAAATACAATAAAATAAAATAAGAACATGAATGGGACCCCAGAATGTCTGGATTTCATTCAAATAAGCTTTAAAATTGAGTTGAATGAAAAAATTTTTTTCGTTAAATATGGATATGCTCTCTATTTTAAGCTATGATAAGTACAGTTTAAATATATATTGAGATATCCATTATTCGGTAAGGGTAATAACCGAGCCAGCTCAGTCAGTCAGTGGGGTCGCCAGGGAGGGGATGAGGATTGAAAAGAAAAAGACAGACAACACCGTAACATGACTCGAGTCACTGCTGAGGCTGAAGCGGGTTTATTTTTTCCCTGTCTGTGATATTCAGGGACTTATCAAGATGGTCAAGATCTTTAGCCTACTTCCTTAACCTCGCCCAATGTCACATTCCTGCTAAATTTCTTGAGGCCGCACCAAGAGCTCTCTACTGAGTAACTTATACATATCACCTCATTTAGTAGATGTACATATAGATAAATCTAAATTATACATAGAAGAGAAAAGGTGAAAGATTTAAGTCTTATTTCTTATGTAACATGAGGATCTTCTTTTCCATCCACTTACCTGGAAATGACACGATTCCATCCTTCAACTCCACTGTAGAAGGTAGACCCTTTGAAATGAAGATGGAAAGAACAAATGAACCCTGAATCAGATAAGAGAGGCTGGTATGGAAGACTGGGGAGGTGAGAGGAGCTGGTATGGAAGACTGGGGAGTGGTAGCTATTGCTGGCCAGTTGGATGGCTGAGGTAAGAGTGAAGGCATTATGTCTGTTTTGTATTTCGCACTTAGGCCCCAGAGGCAAGTAGTTTCTTGGCTTTGACTAGTTGAGCCTCAGCCAAGTTTGCATGTACCTATCTGTCCTCCTAGGAACAGAAGAGATGCTAAGAACTCTCAGTTAACCAGACCAAGCCAAACACTTGCAATCGAGTCAAGAGAATTACAAAACAGCATGTCAACTCTAGAGGAGCCATCTAAGCAGAGTATCTGTCCTGCTGCAGGATATTTGATCACACTGTAAACCCAGAGAGAGTGTGTTATTTACTGCAAAAACCTGTCTCTAGTTGTGTGTGGTTCAGCCTTAGCACACACCTTTAGTCCAAGAACTTTCTTCATAAATATTGTAAACAAGATTAAATAAAATCAGTCAAGTGACAGGAAGTGAACATAGAATTTTTTTTAATTAGGTATTTTCTTCATTTACATTTCCAATGCTATCCCCAAAAGTCCCCCATCCCCCCCTCCCCTACCCACCCACTCCCACTTCTTGGCCCTAGTGTCCCCTGTACTGGGGCATATAAAGTTTGCAAGACCAAGGGGCTTCTCTTCCCAATGATGGCCGACTAGGCCATCTTCTGATACATATGCAGCTAGAGACACGAGCTCCGGGGTACTGGTTAGTTCATATTGTTGTTCCACCTATAGGGTTGCAAACCCCTTCAGCTCCTTGGGTACTTTCTCTAGCTCCTCCATTGGGGGCCCTGTGCTCCATCCAATACCTGACTGTGAGCATCCACTTCTGTGTTTGCCAGGCGCCAGCATAGCCTCACAAGAGACAGCTATATCAGGGTGGTCCTTTCAGCAAAATCTTGCTGGCGTATGCAATGGTGTCAGGGTTTGGAGGCTGATTATGGGATGGATCCCCGGGTGTGGCAGTCTCTAGATGGTCCATCCTTTCATCTCAGCTCCAAACTTTGTCTCTGTAACTCCTTCCATGGGTGTTTTTGTTCCCAATTCTAAGAAGGGGCAAAGTGTCCACACTTTGGTCTTCGTTCTTCTTGAGTTTCATGTGTTTTGCAAATTGTATCTTGTATCTTGGGTATTCTAAGTTTCTGGGCTAATATCCACTTATCAGTGAGTACATATCATGTGAGTTCTTTTGTGATTGGCTTACCTCACTCAGGATGATACCCTCCAGGTCCACCATTTGCCTAGGAATTTCATAAATTCATTCTTTTTAATAGCTGAGTAGTACTCCATTGTATAAATGTACCACATTTTCTGTATCCATTCCTCTGTTGAGGGGCATCTGGGTTCTTTCCAGCTTCTGGCTATTATAAATAAGGAGGCTGTGAACATAGTGGAGCATGTGTCCTTCTTACCAGTTGGAACATCTTCTGGATATATGCCCAGGAGAGGTATTGCAGGATCCTCCGGTAGTACTATGTCCAATTTTCTGAGGAACCACCAAAAATCAAACTGATTTCCAGAGTGGTTGTACAAGCTTGCAATTCCAACAATGGAGGAGTGTTCCTCTTTCTCCAAATCCTCGCCAGCATCTGCTGTCACCTGAATTTTTGATCTTAGCCATTCTTACTGGTGTGAGGTGGAATCTCAGGGTTGTTTTGATTTGCATTTCCCTGATGATTAAGGATGCTGAACATTTTTTCAGGTGCTTCTCAGCCATTCAGTATTCCACAGGTGAGAATTCTTTGTTTAGCTCTGAGCCCCATTTTTTAATGGGGTTATTTGATTTTCTGGAGTCCACCTTCTTGAGTTCTTTATATATATTGGATATTAGTCCCCTATCTGATTTAGGATTGGCAAAGATCCTTTCCTAATCTGTTGGTGGCCTTTTTGTCTTATTGACAGTGTCTTTTGCCTTGCAGAAGCTTTGCAATTTTATGAGGTCCCATTTGTCGATTCTTGATCTTACAGCACAATTCTATTCAGGAATTTTCCCCCTGTGCCCATATCTTTGAGGCTTTCCCCTACTTTCTCCTCTATAAGTTTCAGTGTCTCTGGTTTTATGTGGAGTTCCTTAATCCACTTAGATTTGACCTTAGTACAAGGAAATAGGAATGGATCAATTCGCATTCTTCTACATGATAACCACCAGTTGTGCCAGCACCATTTGTTGAAATGCTGTCTTTTTTCCACTGGATGGTTTTAGCTCCCTTGTCAAAGATCAAGTGACCATAGGTGTGTGGGTTCATTTCTGGGTCTTCAATTCTATTCCATATGGTCTACTTGTCTGTCGCTATACCAGTACCATGCAGTTTTTATCATAATTGCGCTGTAGTACAGGAACATAGAATTTATTTAGAAAAAACCATAGAGAGTAAGAGGGAGTTAGGAGGGTGGTGAGAGAGACACACAGGAAGTAGATGGTTTGATGGGTTTTTTAAATCAATATTTTTAGAGAAGATCTATTTTATGCATGTGAATATACAGTGACTCTCTTCAGACATCAGATACCATTACAGATGGTTGTGAGCTACCATGTGATTGTTAGGAATTGAACTCAGGACCTCTGAAAGAGCAGTCAGTGCTCTTAACCGCTGAACCATCTCTCCAGCCCCCTGACGGGTTTGTTTGTTTGTTTGTTTGTTTTGTTTGTTTTGTTTTGAGAAGGCATGAGGAAAAGGCATTGCTTCTGGGCTGAGGAGGAAGGTCAGCTGGGTGCTTTCTCTGCCTCTTTGATCCGGCTCCCTGGTCTTCATTGGTAAAAATCAAATAGCAGCCCTTTTCACATGAGACAGTTTTGCATTGTTCCATGTTACGAGTATATAAAATAGATGTAAAGATAAGTCATTCACTGAAAAGTATCAAAGAATGAATTTTTAAAGACTTATTTCAGCTGGACAGTGGTAGTACATACCTTTAATCCCAGCTCAGAAGCAGGCAGACCTCTGAGTTACAGGACAGCCAAGGTTACACAGAGAAACTTTGTCTCAAATCACAAGAAAAAGATGTCTAGACAGATGTGCGGTACTGAGCCTTTCGTGTGATGCCTAGACAGATGTGCGGTACTAAGCCTTTCGTGTGATGCCTAGACAGATGTGTGGTACTGAGCCTTTCGTGTGATGCCTAGACAGATGTGCTGTACTGAGCCTTTCGTGTGATGCCTAGACAGATGTGTGGTACTGAGCCTTTCGTGTGATGCCTAGACAGATGTGCGGTACTGAGCCTTTCGTGTGATGCCTAGACAGATGTGCGGTACTGAGCCTTTCGTGTGATACCTAGACAGATGTGTGGTACTGAGCCTTTCGTGTGATGTCTAGACAGATGTGCGGTACTGAGCCTTTCGTGTGATACCTAGACAGATGTGTGGTACTGAGCCTTTCGTGTGATGCCTAGGTACTGAGCACTTGCTGAGCACTCACAGGGATCATTCTCAGCGTTATTATTTTTTTATGCATTACTTTATCCTTCCCCTCTGTGCTTTATGTTTTGCTATTGCAACCTCCCAGTGCTTCACGAGCCCTCTCCTATGCTCCCTCTCACATCCCCGTCTTTTAAGACTTTGCTTTGCCATCCCCTTTCCACCATGTTAGTGTGATTCTGTGTTTCACCTTGCCGCCGCCGGGGACCTGAATGCTGCTGAGTCACTGCTTAGGGAGGCAAAATGCAGGAGGAACGCTGTGCTTTGCGTTTATTTATTTTATGTATACAAGTACTCTGTAGCTGTCTTCAGACACACCAGAAGAGGGCGTCAGATCTTATTACAGATGGTTGTGAGCTACCATGTGTATGGTTGTAACTACCATATAGTGGAGCATTTGTCCTTATTACATGTTGGAGAATCTGGGTATATACCCAGGAGTGGTATTGCTGGGTTCTCTGATAGTACTATGTCCAATTTTCTGAGGAACCGCCAAACTGATTTCCAGAGTGGTTGTACCAGCTTGCAATTTCACCAGCAATAGAGGAGTGTTCCTCTTTCTCCACATCCTCGCCAGCATCTGCTGTCACCTGAGTTGTTGATCTTAGCCATTCTGACTGGTGTGAGGTGGAATCTCAGGATTGTTTTGATTTGCATTTCCCTGATGACCAAGGATGTTGAACACACATGGTGGGACTCATGGCTTCAGCTGCATATGTAGCCAAGGGGACATCAATGGGGGGAGAGGCCCTGTGTCCTATGAAGGCTCTGTGCCTCAGTGTGGGGAATGCCAGGGCCAGGAAGCGAGAGTGGGTGGGTTGGTGAGCAGGGGGAGGGAAGAGGGGATAGGAGGAGGGTGTTTTTCAAAGGGGAAACCAGGAAAGGGGATAACATTGGAAATGTAATTAAAGAAAATATCCAATAAAAAAAAAAAAAGAGAGAGCACTGACTGCTCTTCCAGGGGTCCTGAGTTCAATTCCCAGCAACCACATGGTGGCTCACAACCTTCTGTAATGGGATCTGATGCCTTCTTCTGGTGTGTCTAAAGAGAGCAACAGTATACTCATATACATTTTAGAGAGCTAGAAACAGAGAGAGGGAGAGACAGAGACAGACAGACAGGAGATGGAGTACTAGGGAGGTCTGGATAGAGACAGATGAGACAGATGTGACTCAGAAAAATGGTGGTTTATAAAGGTAAAGGGGGAAACCCTGTGTTAGGATGAGGTGTTAAATGTTTGTTGTTGTTTTGCTTTGTTTTTGCTTGATTGTATCTTTCTTTCTTTCTTTCTTTCTTTTTTTTTTTTTTTTTTTTTTTTTTGCGACAGGATTTCTCTGTAGCTTTGGCTGTCCTGGAACTCTGTAGATCAGGCTGGTTTCTAACTCAGAGACATCTGCCTGCCTCTGCTGAGATTAAAGGCATGTGCTCGCACCGCCAGACAGAGGTGTTTAATTTTAACTGGACATGTTAATTAGGTGAGCCAAAGGGGGCTTTTGATTGCTGGTCTTCAATACTTTGATTGTTGGATCTTGGTAGTCAGTCTCAGGAGGAGGAAGTGGCCATATAAGGAAATAGACTGTGTGGGCTAGCATCAGGAATGTAATCTAATGGTTTTTAGCAAGGCAGAGGGAATCGGGTAGAAGGGCAAGGTTTGTCAGAGCTGTGTTTGCTATGCATGGGCTGGCTAGAGGCCCTTCACAGTCTATTAAAGGAAGTGTGCTGGCTGGTTTTGTGTCAACTTGACACAGGCTGGAGTTATCACAGAGAAAGGAGCTTCAGTTGGGGAAATACCTCCACGAGATCCAGCTGTAAGGCATTTTCTCAATTAGTGATCAAGGGGGAAAGACCCCTTGTGGGTGGTACCATCTCTGAGGAAGCCAGGGAGAGCAAGCCAGTAAGGAATATCCCTCCATGGCTCTGCATCAGCTCCTGCTTCCTGACCTGCTTGAGTTCCAGTCCTGACTTCCTTGGTGATGAACAGCAGTATGGAAGTGTAAGCTAAATAAACCCTTTCCTCCCAACTGCTTCTTGGTCATGATGTTCGTACAGGAATCAAAACCCTGACTAAGACAGGAAGTAAGGTCAGGAACACAGAGGCAGAAGAAGCCTGGAGCCAGGAACTCTAGGAGAGACTGGAGGAAGGCAGTTTCCTGGCTTGCTTCCTCTGGCTCATTCAGTTGCTTTTCTTTTCCCTTCCCTGCCCCCCCCCCCTCTTTCTCTTTTGTTTTGCTTTTTCAAACAGGGTTCTCTGTGTAGTCCTGGCTTCTCTATAAAGCAGGCTGGCCTAGAACTCAGAGATTTCCTGCCTCTGCCTCCCAAGTGCTGGGATTAAAGGCGTGCACCACACCACCTAGCATTTAGCTTTCTTAGACAGCCTATGTCTACCTGCATAGGGATGGCACTGCCCACAGTGGAGGGACTGTAGCAATTAGCAATGAAGAAAACGCCCTGTGACATGGTCATGGCAAATCTGATCTGGGGACCTCAGCTGACGTTCCTGTTCGGAGGCATGTTCTCCAAATTGCAACATTTCCTCCAAGGGGGAAGAAAAAGAGTCACAAGGCAAATAAAATGTTAACAATGTGGGAGAAAACAGGAACTTTGAAATATTCTTGAGGGCAGTGGAAAAAGGGGGAAAATAGTTTGTGATCAGCCACACTGCGAAAAGAAATTATTAACTCACGGTCCACTGCAAGCTGTGTGTGTCTGGAGGCTGCACCTGTGTTGTTGATTACTTCTGCTCCTTGTAGTTAGCACCTCGCTCATACTTCTGTTGGTGAGTTTTAAGTGACTCAGTTAAATACTTGCTGCATCACCGAATTGGACTTTGGCACAGTTGTACTTTGGTGTGCCCAGGGCTCCCTTTGGGGGTGTAGATGTCTGTATATCACTTATCTGCCTATCACACCACGGTTTCCTCTTCTTAGCTCCCCCTTACAGTGTTGACATCTAAAGCCAGCGTGAAAACTGTATCCATAGAGAGTTCGCGCCCCAAGATCCCGAACCTCTCTCTCTCTTCACGGACACTGACTGAAGAGGCCAAGATGAGTACTGAGGTGAGCTGCCCTCAGGGGCTGTAAGGGACACCTTTGCTGCAGTTTCCAAACCTGTCCCCTAAGCTACCCACTTGCTCACGGCTGTGGGTGATAGAGGGAAAATTATCTCCCTTGAGTTTTATCTGTTCCTGCTATGGGTCACTATGCTGCCTCCCCCGCCCCTTTCAGTTCCTAGCCATGAAGTGAGGAATCTCCCTGTGCTGTGTGCTCCTGGCATAGTGGGCTTTGCCTTCCAAGCCCACACAACGAGGCCTACTAATCCGTGATTTCACCCACTTAAAATAGCCTCTGCCCTCGCCCGACACACCCCAAAGAGTTTAGAAACATTAGCCCAGACAAGTAAGCTTTTCCCTCTAGGTCACTGATGTGCACATGCTCTGGGAGATAGGGGAGGCATTAGGACCGCCTGGGCTCTTATCTATGTCCACCTCCCTTAAGTCAGTCCATGTAGAATGAGCAGGGTTCGGATATGTTGATGATTTCAAATGTTTCCTATAATCACAAAAAGCTAAATTACTATTGGGCATATTCTTCTGGAAGTTTCTCCACGATACAGCATTCTGCTCTGGTCACTTCTTGGATGTTTTCCTGTAACTTCCTGGGTCACCCACTCTAGCCACCAACCAGGAGCTCATCTGCCCCCACAGCTGTGGTGATCAGGTGGATCTGTCGGAGCAGCAGATCTCTACTGCAGACCATGCAATAGTTTTCCCGTTGCTTACCCTAGTTGGAAGGTCCTAGATGGGCTCCAAACTCATTGGAGCCTAAGATGGGCTTACGTGCTGGAGGTCGTCCATCATCTACTTCTTTGACTTAGTTGTTAAGATTTAGACCACATAGTGAATGGGGTTCCAGACTTGGCTTGTGACTTTAACAGTAAATTCAGGGTTTTTTTTTTCTCATCCAAATTATTTTTATTTTACTTGTTTTGCAATTTAATTTTTTAATTAAAATATAATTGCATAATTTCCCCCTCCAACCCCTCCCACATCCCTCCATTATTGCCTCTTGAATTCATGGTCTCTTTTTCATTAATTACAATTGATATATATGCACATAAATGAACTGGGTTTAATGAACATGGCAGTAACTTTTGTTTTGGGGTTATAATGTATTATAGTTATATAGCTTTTTTTTTTTTTTTTTTTTTTTTTTGGTTTTTGGTTTTTCAAGACAGGGTTTTTCTGTATAGACCTGGCTGTCCTGGAACTCACTCTGTAAAGCAGGCTGGCCTCGAACTCAGAAATCCGCCTGCCTCTGCCTCCCGAGTGCTGGGATTAAAGGCATGTGCCACCACTGCCCAGCAGTCATATAGCTTTTTTAAAAAAAAGATTTATTTATTTTATATATGTGAGTACATTGTTACTGTCTTCAGGCACACCAGAAGAGGGCACTGGATCCCATTACAGAAGGTTGTGAGCCACCATGTAGTTGCTGGGAATTGAACTCAGGACCTCTGTCTGGTAAAGCAGTCAGTGCTCTCAACCACTGAGCCATCTCTCCAGCCCTATATAGCTTCTTTTTTTTTTAAGATTTATTTATTTATTACATGTAAGTACACTGTAGTTGTCTTCAGACACACCACAAGAGGGCGTCAGATCTCGTTACAGATGGTTGTGAGCCACCATGTGGTTGCTGGGATTTGAACTCTGGACCTTTGGAAGAGCAGTCGGGTGCTCTTACCACTGAGCCATCTCTCCAGCCCCCCTCTATAGCTTTTAAAATGGACTTTTCTCCACTATAATTTATTAACATCTGTCCTCTAGCAGTATATTTACAGATACAAAGATACTATATAAGGTACAGGAAGAGAGGAGCTCAGCCATGGTAAGAACTTAAAACAACCTGATCTTGAGGCTGAGTAAAGAGATGTCTTCCTATGTATCCTGGTCTGTCAGCCTCTTATGACTCCCAGCTGATTAGAGCCCTTGTCCCTAGAACCTGGAGTCAGGTAGGGTAGAGGTACCATACCAGGCTGGGTGTGACTTATAGCAGAAAATTCCTAAGTCTATGGAAAAGTGGTTGTAGATAGATCCAAATGGGCGGTAGGTCTTCAACACAGAGAGATGGGCAGAGCCCTTTCCCAATATGCTTTGGGTCTAGTTCTCTGGTGTCTGAGACCTGGTTTCTAGGGTAGTCTTATCCCAACTCTCGTATGTCTGGGGTTGCCAGCTTCCCTTGCTTGCCAGAACCTGACCTGGTCTTCAGTTTTGATGCACTCCATTGCATAGCTGGGCTGTTTTTAAACCCCACATCGGTCTTTGATATTTCAGCCAAAGAGGAAATTTGGTGTGGTAGTGGTTGGTGTTGGCAGAGCTGGCTCTGTGAGGATAAGGGACTTGAAGGATCCACACTCTTCAGCATTCCTAAACCTGATTGGATATGTGTCCAGGTAAGGTCCACTTGGTTTGTGCTCTGTGATTCATGGGAATCACAATGAGGGCATGGACATCCTAGACCCAGAGTAAGGGAAAGCCAGTGTCCCCAGAGAACCATGCCGAGTAGTGGTCCCTAGAAACTCTCTAATTTGGAGAGGCCTGAGGGCTGAAGTCAGGGGCCTATTGCTGCGTGTCCAGGGAGTGATGCCCAGTACAGACCTCACACGGAGGCGCATTCAATGAGTATGTGTTTACTACAGAATGCACACAGTGAGGGAATGGTATGTTTGGCCTGAAGGAAGTCTAGGTGTGTCATTTAGCCATTCTGTCATTCAAAACTGTCACCCCGGGGCTTCATACATTATATTACCATTCTCAGCACTATTACCAACTCCAGGTCAAGATAAGAAATCAGACATAGAAGGATTCGGTAATCTTAACAACTGGAAAACCCAAGAATTACATTTAAAAACTAGTGTTTGATTCTAATTCTATATGTTCTTTTCAGGTTGGTGATCAACCTGAACTTAACTTTTTTTCTTTTTTTAATTAAAAATTTAAAGTTAATATGGAAATTATTAAGTCTCACTTATATTTTTTAAGCAAAATTTGTTTTACTTACTTTTTCCCCTTTGGCTTCCCATCTCCCTGTACCCCTGCTCCAAGTCCCTTTCGGCTTTTATGGCAGTTTTCATTTTCTTTCTTTCTTTCTTTCTTTCTTTCTCTCTCTCTCTCTCTCTCTCTCTCTCTCTCTCTCTCTCTCTCTCTTTCTCTCTTTCTCTCTTTCTCTCTTTCTCTCTTTCTCTCTTTCTCTCTTTCTCTCTTTCTCTCTTTCTCTCTTTCTCTCTTTCTCTCTTTCTCTCTTTCTCTCTTTCTTTTTTTCTTTCTTTCTTTCTTTCTTTCTTTCTTTCTTTCTTTCTTTCTTTCTTCCTTCCTTCCTTCCTTCCTTCCTTCCTTCCTTCCTTCCTTCCTTCCTTTCTTTCTTTCTTTGATTGGATATTTTCTTTATTTATATTTCAAATACCTTCCCCTAACCAGGTCTCCCCTTCGTAAACCCCCCATCCCATCCCCCTTCCCCTGCCTCTATGAGGATGCTCCCCCACCCTTCCACCCACTCCCATCTTCCTGCACTGGCATTCCCCTACAGTGGGCATCGAATGCCCTCAGGTCCAAGGGCCTCTCCTCGTGGCATTTTTCTGTATGGATTCTTTTCACTATAGCTGAATAGAAACTAAATGTGATCCTCGTCTTCATTTTTGCTTCACGGTCAGGTCTGCTCCTACCCTCTTCCCCAGCCAAGCATCTGCAATGCAGACTAATTATGAAGTAGACACAGGTACAGGGGGAGTATGATGGGGTGGCAGTGACAGTGCAGGCAGAGCTCTGTGTCCAGTTGCTCCTGAAGAGCATCAGATAATCAGATAATTTTTTTTTTTGAGACAGCATTTCTCTATGTAGTCCTGGCTGTCGTGGAACTCACTTTGTAGGCCAGTCTGGCCTTGAACTCAGAGATCCACCTGCCTCTGCCTCTCAAGTGCTGGGAGTAAAGGTGTGTGCCACTGTGCCCAGCCATATAAATACTTTCACAAGTCATAAATAACCACTGTGGTGGTTCATATTTAGTACACAGGAACACGTCCTCCCAGTCTGACTGACTTGAGTTGGCCCCCTATTTCCAGGCACCCCTATATAATTCCCACTTAGTCTTTTTGTTGCTGTTGTTGGTACTGTATGTGTGTGTGTGTGTGTGTGTGTGTGTGTGTGTGTGTGTGTCTCCATGCCTCTGTCAGAATGTGAGCTCATTCTTTATTTTATTTTAGAGGGCATCCGATTTCATTATAGATGGTTGTGAGCCACCATGTGGTTGCTGGAAGTTGAACTCAGGACTTCTGGAAAAACAGTCAGTGCTCTTAACCACTGAGTCATCTCTCCAGCCCCATGAGCTCATTCTTCATGTTTTCTCCCACAGTGCAGCACACAGTAGGCAAACAATAAGTGCCAGTCAAATCTAGCAGTGTGCAGTGGGTAGCTTACAGATTCCCGCTTGGCTGAAGCTGCTGTTGGTTGTCCGTGTCTCCGAGGCAGCCTCCTTCCAGGACCACTTAAAGCTTTTGCACCGGGGCCCAGTACAGAATGGCCTGACTCCGGCTCTTTTACTGTGTTCTCTGTCATAGTGATAGTCCCCTAGCTTTCCATCCTGGCCCCACTGCTCAGCTGTGGTACCATGGCCTCTCTAGGCTAGTTGTAATAGAGACAGGGATGCTTGCTTTTTCTCCTGATGGTCAGCAAGCCTTGAAGTACATGAAGGAACTTGCAGTATATGATGGTTTGTACCAGGGTGGTGTGAACGTGAGGTTTGGCTTGCTGTGGTAGTCACAACATTTCATCAGGAGCTTAGTAGAAATGACCACAAAGATCCTTTTGTGTGAACTACAAGGTTCTGGTTCTTTTTATTTTAGAGCAGTAACTTGGAAGGCTTGTGGTTTCTGCACAGCATTGGTGGCCATGTTGGCTTCTATTCCAGGTCTCCTGAATTCAGCCCAAGTGCTGCTTACTTTCCTTCCTCTACAGTGGAAAACACCCAGGAAATAGGAAGGAGAAAATGAGTCTCTTACTTTCCAAAAGCTCATCCCTGGGCACTGTTGGGAGGGGGGAGAAGAGTGCTGCTCATCTAATAGAAGCCTTGGCTCTGTCTACCTTTTTAAAAAAGATTTATTTATTTATTCTATGTAAGTACACTGTCACTGTCTTCAGACACACTAGAAGAGGGCATCAGATCCCATTACAGATGGTTGTGAGCCACTATGTGGTTGCTGGGATTTGAATTCAGGACCTTTGGAAGAGCAGTCAGTATTCTTAACCACTGAGCCATCTCATCAGCCTCAGTTTTGTCTACTTTTAAGACTGCTTGTTATTTCTGAAACAGACGAGAACTTGGGAGCCTTGATAATGTACGGCAGATTTCTTTGGAAGATGCTCTCCGCAGCCAAGAGGTTGATGTCGCCTATATTTGCACTGAGAGTTCCAGCCACGAAGACTATATAAGGTAGGTTTCTTGATGCACACAGGCTTTGCCTTACATGTGCAAGCTAAAAACTATGCAAGTGGGACTTAATGGTCAACACAGAAAATTCTCGTTGTCCTGTGACCTTTAAAAATTACTGTCAGGAGGGCTAGAGAGATGGCCTAGCTGTTAAGAGCACCAACTTCTCTTCCAGAGGTTCTGAGTTCAATTCTGAGAAACCACATGTAGCTCACAACCATCTGTAATGGGATCTGATGCCCTCTTCTGGTGTGTCTGAAGATAGTGACAGTGTAGTCACACAAAAAAATTACTGCAGGAACTATACTGTACGTAAAAAAAATACTGTCAGGAACCGGATGTGGTTATGCACGCCTTTAACCCCAGCAATCACAAGGCAGAAGCAAGCAGAGCTGTCAGTTTCAGGACAGCCTAGTGAATTCCAAGACAGCCAGAGCTACATAGTGAGATCTCGTGAAATAAACCCTTCTCTCCCAAAGCTGCTTTTGATCACAGCGTTTATCCCAGTAGTGGAAAGTAAACTAGAGTTTGAATACTGATGAATAGTGAAATGATCTTACAACTGGACATGTTTGGTATAGATCATTCTTTACTTTGCAAGGGCACTGGGTCTTGGCTGTTTGTGACACTTTCTCATGGGGGCACTGGGTCTTGGCTGTTTGTGACACTCGTACACAGGCTCTCATGCATTTGCAGACTTGTGTTCCTACAGGGCATTTGTGAGTTTATTTGAAGTGTCCTTTCCCTGTCTTTTTGTTTTCAAAGGCAGTTTCTTCAGGCTGGCAAGCATGTCCTCGTGGAATACCCCATGGCATTGTCATTTGCGGCAGCGCAGGAGCTGTGGGAGCTGGCTGCACAGAAAGGTGATGTTTTCTCTGACTCTGTCTGCCTCCTGAGTTTCTAGGGTGACGTCACTGCCTTTCCAGCAAGCTGCCTTATGTGCATCGGCTTTGCTACTGAGTTCCCATCTCCCTCCTGGCCCAGGCTGTGGATGCATAGGGAGGTGTGTGGATGAGAAAAATGCAGAGGAGCCTGTGGACTCTTAGCTTTGTTCTAATGAAACAGTAGATTGGTTGCCACATGTCACAGTGGCATGATGTTGATATTGTACTTGTACCTCAGATACTTACTGATGGGTTTTGGTTTTTTTTTAACAAAATCTTAATCATTGGATTTTACCATTGAAGCCAGGGGCTGGGTTGAAAACCTTCTAGCTCAGAGAAGTAGAGGAAGCACCCAGCTGTCGTTCCTTCTCAGCTGACATCCCAGAATGAATCCCCATCACCAAAAAGCTCCTTCAAACTGAATGACCCTCCCTTCTACTTCCTGTGTGTCTCTCTACCCACCCTTCTGACTCCCTCTTACTCTCTATGGTTTTTTTCTTAATAATCCTATGTTCACTTCCTGTCCACTGGTTACTTGTTCCTCCTCTTGACCTATGGTTGACTTTATTTAATCCGTTGAGAATACTCAAGCAGAAAACTACTGGATTAAAGGTATGTGTTAAGGCTGAGCTACACCACAACTAGAAATGGGTTTTTCCAGTAAACAGCACCATGTCAGGGTTCACAGTGTGATCAAATATCCTGCAACAACTTAATAATGGAAAAATTCCCAAATCAATGTAAGTGGTTGTCTTATATGTATACTATATAGTTTCCTTGTTATACTAATTTAATAAGTATTTATTAAAGGTTCACTGTATGCTAGGAAACTTAAACATACTGTATGTTTAGTTCTTTTAAAAAGTTTGGGGATTAGAGATCTTTGTTTGCTAAGATTAGTAATCTATGAAAAAAAAAAAAAAGAGGTTTATGTAGCTCATATCTCAGACTGCTGGAGGTTAGAAGTCCAGAGCTGAGCAGCTGTATCCATTTGGTGTCTGAGAGTTTCTTGTTCTCCAGGTAGCAGGACTAAGAACAGTTTGGAGAGGCCCAAAGTCCTGACAGTCTATCCTCTATTTTACCCATCCCACTTTACGGCTTTCCCCTGAGTTTTCTAATTGGGTTTTACGTTTTTCAATTCTATCTTCATTTTAGCCTGAGTTTTCTTCAGTATTTCTGACTCTTTACTGAATCCCATTTTCAAGTTCCTAATTGTTCTTGTCATTTTGTTCAGCCTTGTGTTTGTGTTTTCTTGTGCATCGCTCCGGTGTTTATTGCTGGTCTCTTCAAGTTCATTGAGCTGTTTGCTTAACTCTTCCTTTTTTTGTTTATTTTTATTTATGTGCATTGGTGTTTGCCTGCATGTGTGTCTGTGTGAGGGTGTTGGATTCCCCAGAACTAAAGTTATGTCTAGACAGTTGCAAGCTGCCATGTGGGTGGGAATTGAACCCAGGTCCTCTGGAAGAGAAGCCAGTGCTCTTAATCGCTGAGCCATCTCTCCAACCCCTGCTTATGTCTTTTTAAAACTCTATCAGTTGTGTAAGTTTGATTGTTCTTTTAATTTATGTCCTGTAACTGGAGAGATGCTTAGCAGTCATGAGAAATGGTTGCTCTTTCATAGGACTTAGGTTTGATTCTGAGCACCTGTACAACCATCTGTAAATCCAATCACAGGGCTTTTGATATCCTCTTCTGACCTCCACACATGTGGTACATAGATATAACATACATGCACTCAAAACACCCATACATATAAAATAAAAATAAAGGTAAAAAAAAATTCTAACTCAGCGTCCTGGGATTCATTTAAGTAATTCTCACCAGAGAAAACTTCTGTAGAACTGGTGGCTTTTCAGGAGGGGACATACTGTCTTAGCCTTCCATATTCTGGATTTTCCAGGGAGACCTGGGCATGTGGATTCCCCTTCCTTGACTGTGTGTCTAGTATGAGATTCAAGGCTGCCTCTGTTGAATGAAAGTATGTTTGTATCAGGTATGAGGAGTTGGTTAATCCTTCAGATTCAGGGTTGGTTTTGGATGGGAGGAATGGGAGCATTCCGATTCAGTGGTAAGCAAGAAAGCAGCGACAAGAAAGCAATCAAATAGTATATATTGGCTGCATCCGTTTGGCCTGGTGTGCAAGATGTGTTACCCAAGCTATGCCTGGGAGTGAGGAGAGCAGGGACCGGGAAGGATCTTGACCACTGAGCAGGGTAGCAAGGCTGGCAGATAGATAGTCTATGCCACCAAAGTTAGGCCTGTGGGTTAGGTTGAGTTGGTGCACAGTTGTGTGGCCTGGTTTAGAACTGGGGATTAGGGAGAGAGCAGGCAGGCAGGCAGGCAGGCAGGCAGGCTAGGGTCCAGGGAACTTTCCAGACTAGAGTACAGAATATGTGACCTAGGCTAGGCCAGTTTAGATATGGAATGGACAGGATAGGGTCTGTTGGGCTAACCAAACTGGATTGGTGGACAGGATGTGGGACCGAGGCTAAGCTTGGAAGCTGGGACTGGCTCCATTCCAGGGACTCATCAGACTGGACTGGTGCACCAGGTATCCCTTTTAAATCTGTACTCAGTGCCTGGCTTCTCCTGTCTCCCTTCCCCATCTCCTGTAAGATCGGCTTCTTCCATTCTGCACCGGCTCATTTCAATTTTGCTTAACATAATACTCTCTTGGCCTCTCATACTGGTGGGAATTGCAGGGCCTCAGCCTCACTGTGGAAGAACAGTGTTCTGTTGTGGGCAAGCACTGCAGTCTATGTGTTCTGAGTCTGTAGATGACACTTTGAAATAGTGCTGAGACGAACAAGGCCATGCAGATGTCCCTTTGACAATCTGTTTTCTGTGGTTTACAGAAGTAGTAGTGGAATTGGTAGGTCACGTTAGGTCTCTTCTGAACCCTGTGAGGATCTTCCGCATGTTTTCCATGACAGTAAGCCTTTCCTTCAGCTCACATCCTTGCCAGCATCTTTTAGGCCTTATTTTTATAATAGCCATTCTAAATGGAATGAAGTGATATTTCATTTGTGGGTTATATTTCTATTTCCTTAATGATAAATGTTGAACATGTTTTTCCTGTAGCTGCTGGCCATTTGGTTTTGAAATTTCTATGCATATTGCCTATTTTAAATTTTTATTATCATTACCACTTTCCCTGGTGTGTGTGTGTGTGTGTGTGTGTGTGTGTGTGTGTGTGTGTGTGTGTGTGTGTGTGTGTGTGTGTTTGGTTAAAATGTGCTTACTCAGCTTTCTGCTTTGCTGCCATGCCTGATGCCTGTAGACTACCACCATACCTGCTGCTGTGCATGGTGCCTGCTGCTGTGCCCACTGCCTGCTGCTGTGCCTGCTGCCTGCTGCTATGCATGGTGCCTGCTGCTGTGCCTGCTGCCTGCTGCTGTGCCCACTGCCTGCTGCTGTGCATGGTGCCTGCTACTGTGCCTGCTGCCTGCTGCTATACATGGTGCTTGCTGCTGTGCCTGCTGCCTGCTGCTGTGCCCACTGCCTGCTGCTATGCATGGTGCCTGCTGCTGTGCCTGCTGCCTGCTGCTGTGCCTGCTGCCTGCTGCTGTGCCTGCTGCCTGCTGCTGTGCCTGCTGCCTGCTGCTGTGCCCACTGCCTGATGCTGTGCCTGCTGCTATGATTGCTGCCTACCGCCATGCCTCCTACTGTGATGGAATCTTAAACTCTTGCAAAGTTATTTTTGGTGATTTTATTTTATCACAGCAGCAGAACCACTGTTCTCAAGCACTTACCATATGTTTTCATTATTGTTCCCTAATTTTCGAGCTTATAATAAAGTATTTAATAATATATTGTGAGTCGATTTTGATAAGTGTGTAGTATAGTATTTTGCATGTGATTATCTACATCTCCAAATATCATTTAATGAAGAAATTACTCTTTCATTTTATATGGCTGCAATTCTTTCATGTAATACTAAAAGCACAAGAAAAGTAAAAGGGCCGGGCATGGTGGCACACGCTTTTAATCCCCAGCACTCGGGAGGCAGAGGCAGGCGGATTTCTGAGTTTGAGGCCAGCCTGATCTACAGAGTGAGTTCCAGGACAGCCAGGGCTACACAGAGAAACCCTGTCTTGAAGAAAAAAAAAAAAAAAAGTAAAAGTGTAAAACTGACAAATGTAAAAGACTTGTGATGCTTCAAAGGGAAGGTTGAATAGTGTTAACGGGAAGGTGTGTACACATGAAAGCATTGAGAAAAGTTTAACATTCAGAATATCTACAGGATTCCACAACTGAAAACAAACCAAATAACTAAAAAAGGGCTCTTTGTAGAAATCTCATTTTCCAAAGTGACAAACGAATAAAACGTCACCAGTCCCTAAAGAAATGCTAATAAAATCTCCAAAAGATACCACATTCACCATGATATCTGCAGGGGTCTCTGTGACCACCATGGCCAGCAGCGTAATAATTCACAGAAGACGAGAAGGTGGTTCAACCCCACATAACTGAGTAGCTGGTTTTGGTTCAGACTTCAGGAGTCTGACCCTGAATGAGTAGTATATTTTAGGCACATCTAAACAAGGAAAATTTAGTGAAAAATAATTAACTCAATTCCATGTGTAAAATAAAGCTTAAAATGGGACGATATCAAAACTCTTGTAAAGCACATGTGACATCTTCCATAAAGAAGGAAGGGTCTATAGATTAAGTACATGCGACACTTTCCATAAAGAGAGGTGTTATAGATTGACAAATTCATCAGTCTAGACACAAGATCACCAGTTGTTAACCATGTCTGCTCCCCATATTCTGGGCAGGTAACATTCCTGGTTCCCCTTATCAATGATCACAAGAACCTCCATGTGTCCCACGGATATCCACCATTAGCTAGAAAAATAAGTATTCCCAAGGATTTGGAGATGTTAGGAAGCTATGCACATTAACGTCAGGCGTGGTGTGTGAGGGTAGAGTGGTGTTGTCCTCGCATGTGCTCCGGATATTGTTGTGGGCATACTGTATCTTGTTCAGGAGGAAGAATGGCATAACCCGCAACCACAGAGCTAGCTGTACACTGGGTAATGGCTGCCTTTTATTCTACACTGTCACAACAGGGAGAGTCCTGCATGAGGAGCACATCGAACTCTTGATGGAAGAGTTCGAATTCCTGAAAAGAGAAGTGGCCGGGAAGGAGCTGCTAAAAGGATCTCTTCGCTTCACAGGTCAGTGCAAGGCAGGGCTGCTGGCCAAGGGAGAGGGGGTGGGGAAAGGCCCCGGGACTAACATCGATGGCAGCAGAAACCATCCAGATTAGAGCTGCTACCTGGGCAGTCTCAGCCGGCCTCTGCTGAGGTGAGCTGGGTCCTTGACCTCACACACACTGCTTCTACAGTTATCATTTCAGGTTGTTAAAATGGGAGAAGTCAGTAAGCTCTTGAAGGGAAAAAAACAGAAGCGGTGAAGAGAGTCAGGGGCAGAGGAGGAAAGGCACATAGACTGAAGTGCCTCAGCCATAACTAATATAACTATACACATAGTTTACGCCACAGAGAGACTAGATTCAAGGGCTGGAGAGATGGCTCCAAGGTTAAAAGCACCACTCCCTGGCTCAGGTTTAATTCCCAGCATCGACATAGGGGATTACAACTGCATAGATAGAACTCCAGTCCCAGATGACCTGACACTGTCTTTATGGGGTGCACAGACATACCTGCAGGCGAAACACCCATATACATAAAATAAAAATGAAGGGAACATTTTTAGAAAGAGGTTAGATTTGAGGCATAGTTCACTGTCTATTTTTAATAAGTATTATTTTTTAATTATCTTTAGAGAATTTCATACAAGAACAATAAAAACATCTATATTACAACTTTTCTAGTTAGGACAACATACCTGCCACAGCGGCTTCAGGAAGTGTCCGTTTTGTACCACCGACAGAGAGGACTCTGTGGCAGGAGGTGACATCGTCTCCTCAGTCAAGAAGCCTAGTGCTGCTACTTAGCTCACGTTTTTCTTTTCCACTTTTTAAAAAAACTTTTTTTTTTAAGATTTATTTATTTTATATATGTGAGTACACTGTCGCTGTCTTCAGACACACCAGAAGAGGGCATTGGATCCCCATTATAGAAGTTTGTGAGCCACCATGTGGTTGCTGGGAGTTGAACTCAGGACCTCTGGAAGAGCAGTCAGTGCTCTTAACTGCTGAGCCATCTCTCCAGCCGTCCTTTCTATTTTTTGTTTTTTCCAGTTAAGTCTTGCACTTTCTGTGGTTGTCGTCTCAGGCCTTGACTTGCGCAGTGGGTACAGTGTTCCTTCCGCTGCTGCTTCTTGGTCTTAAGCTTCTCCTCTGTTTGGTGAACCGGCGGCCATAGTCTAGGGTCACAGGTCCAGGGCCTTGTATTTCTTGCCCTTGTAGAATTTCCTGAGGTTTTCTTTTTGAGTCTGCTTAATCACAGTAGGACTCGGACAATGGATTTGCAAACGACTCGTATCTTGGAGAGCTTGGACGCAGCTGGGACAATTCTACCTTCAGATCGTCCAGTTGTTTCAATAGCTCCTCCTTTTTGCTGTGCAGGTCCCGAGCCTTAATCTTGACCATTTCGGCGTTGTTAACGGCTGAGGCCGCCTGGTTCGAGAGCCTTTTCTATTTTTTATTCAGCCAGGACTTCAGCCCATTGTGGGCAGAACTACATTCATGATTCTTCCTCAGGGAGAAACTCTCTTAACTCCCTTAAAGTCACACCCAAAAGTGTGACCCTAAGTGATCCCAAATCTAACCAGGCTGACAGGGAAGACCAACCATCTCTCTGTTTTCATTTCTCCTTAATGAGATTGAATCATTTGCTATAACCTGACTTAAAAGGTGACCCTTTCAGAAGCAAAGGGGATGGAGGATGGGGTGAAGAACTTGGAGAGAGGGGCACGGGAAGGGGTGCAACATTTGTGGAATGTAAATAAATAAAAAATGTGATTAAGCGGGGCAGAGGTGGCGCATGCCTTTAATCCCAGCACTTGAAAGGCAGAGGCAGGTAGATATCCGAGTTTGAGGCCAGCCTGCTGTCTGCACAGGCAAGACTTACAAGAATCTATATATGCATATAAATATATATATATACTCATATGCATAAATAATTGGATTCAGTATATTAGAAATCTAAAATATTTTTAAAACATTTTTTGATCTGGAGGGATGGCTGAGCCTTTAAGAACACTGGCTACTCTTCCAGAGGTCTTGAGATGAATTCTCAGCAATTACGTGGTGGCTTACGACCATCTATAAAGAGATCTGGCACTTGGGTGTACAAGCAGACAGCACTCCTACATTAAATGTTTTTTTCTTAGAAAAAAAATTGTGCAGTGTATTTTGATCATGTTTTCCCTCTAACTTCTCCCAGCTCCTCCCACCAAGTCTACCCAACTCCCTCCCCCTCTCCCTCTCTAAAACAAAGACAAAACAACAAACTTTCTTTCTTTTTTTTTTAGATTTTATTTATTATATGTAAGTACACTAACTGTCTTCAGACACATCAGAAGAGGTCATCAGATCACATTACAGATGGTTGTGAGCCACCATTTAGTTGCTGAGATTTGAACTCAGGACCTCTGAAAGAGTAGTCAGTGCTGTTTTGGTTTGGTTTGGTTTGGTTTGGTTTGGTTTTTCCGAGACAGGGTTTCTCTGTGTAGTCCTGGGTGTCCTGGAACTCACTCTGTAGACCAGGCTGGCCTCGAACTCAGAAATCTACCTGCTACTGCCTCCCAAGTGCTGGACTCAAAAGTGTGGCCACCGCTGCCCAGCTCAGTCAGTGCTCTTAACTGCTGAGCCATCCAGCCAGCCAGCCCAATAACAAACTTTTAAATTCTCTCTGGCTGTATTGACTCCTGTTGCTTGTTTGCCTTATTTTACTAACAATATTGAATAAAAAAAGAAAATTTTCAAAAATTTAAATAAAATACTATTTTTTTAAAAAGAAAAGAAACATTTTCCACTTACTCACCTCACTTTCCATCCTTTTATTGATCACTGTACACGCATGCGCCCTGAGGCGAGATGTCCTTTTCTCAGATCACTCTGTTGGGCCCCTTCCCCAGCTTCCCTGGGTGTGATGTTTGTGAGACAGTTCCTTTTCCCACCTCTCTTAGCATTTGTCTTGTCTTGCAGCCAGCCCCCTGGAAGAAGAGAAATTTGGCTTCCCTGCGTTCAGTGGCATTTCTCGCCTGACCTGGCTGGTCTCCCTCTTTGGGGAGCTTTCTCTTATTTCTGCCACCATGGAAAACCGAAAAGAAGATCAATATATGAAAATGACCGTGCAGCTCGAGACCCAGAACAAAAGGTGAGTTGTGAGGAGCAGTAAGAGATTTCTTAACATCCTCAGGCATTCGTCAGGTAACTCTGACGAGGACCCGAAAGACCATTGCCAGGCATTCAGACCCAAGACGGGTGCCTGCTCCTGTCAGGAGAACTACTGCTCATGTTGCCTTTCATCCTTTGTACCCTCTGAGGTATGAAAGAGCAAGGTAAGTCCAGTTGCCATTACATAAATAATGGCTTACAGAAATAAGCCAAGTTGCATGTAATTAAGTTATGTAAGTTATTAGTTTTAAGCTTTATTATTTACTTATTTTTCTATTTATCAAAGAGATAGGATGTCACTGAGTTGTCCAAGCTAATCCCAAACTCCTCGGCTCAGGCAGTCTTTCTGTCTCAGCCCAAGTAGTAGGAAACACACGAGCATCTGCCGTTACTACCATTGAATGTTTTTAGTTATGAGAAAACTGAGGTGCAAGAAACACATTGGTAATCTTTATTGCCTCAGACTGCAACACTCTGTTATCTGGAAGGATATATGAAGTTGTCTTAAATAGACAAAACTTGAATAAATCAAATTTATTTTATCCAGAATTGAAGTAAAATTAGTGAATATGAAGCCCAGGCTGGCCTTCAGTTTACTGTATAGATTGTGCAACACACCTCAAACTCAAGAATTTCCTACTTTAGCTAGACTTACCAATACACCCAGCTTGTTCTGTGAACTTTGCAAAACAGGCATGGGGTCTGCTTTTTGGATAGAGTATGGTCAGCTTTTGTTATCTTCTGATATTCAGTGACGTATTTGCTTGAAATCACAATCAACTAGGCAGTTTGGTGTTTTCTATGGCCAGATATCATAGCTCTGATAGATAGATCGATAGATAGATAGATAGATAGATAGATAGATAGATAGATAGATAGATAGATAGATAGAGGTCAAGGAAGTGAAATAGATACAGAGGTGCTTTGCGATCAACAGGAGAATATTGCTATCCTAGTGGCAAATGGGTGACATGAGATGACACGACGAAATAAAAACTCGGCTATCGTAAGATTAGAAAATAGTCACTGTAGCCTTTGAGTGGTGTGGTGGTACTGAACCATCACCAAGAGGCAGCCTTCCAGGGAAGGTGAAATCACATGAAGTCAGGTGTGAGTACCTACATGTGTTCATATGTGTGTGCTTGCACGTGTGCACATACATGTGGAAGCTGGAAGTTGATGTTGGATGCTATCGTCCTCCTTGACCAGTCTCTATTTACTGAGCCGGGGTCTTTCACTGAGTCCAGACCTTGCAAGTTCCATGAGTCTGGATAGCAGCCTTCCTAGAGTCCTAAGCTCTGGAATTAAGTGGGCTGCCAGCCAGTACCACTTTTGTATGAGATCCCAGCTCTCGCCCTCTGCTTGTACAACAGGCACTGCATGAACTAACCCCCTCTCCAGCTCTGTCCAGTGTCATTTTTAACAGGAGGAATTTTTTTTTCTTATTGTCTTTGCAGTCCATTATCATGGATTGAAGAGAAAGGGCCTGGCTTAAAAAGGAACAGACATATAAGCATCCACTTCAAATCTGGGTCCTTGGAGGAAGTGCCAAATGTAGGAGTCAATAAGAACATTTTCCTGAAAGATCAGGATATATTTATCCAGAAGCTCTTGGGCCAGGTCTCTGCAGAGGACCTGGCTGCTGAGAAGAAGCGCATCCTGCATTGCCTGGAGCTGGCCAGCGACATCCAGAGGCTGTGCCACCGGAAGCAGTGAGGAGGAAGCTTCAGATACCTCTGAAACGGGGCCAGGGTTTGGTCTTATCAACACTTTAGCTCTTACAATAAAATACTCTGGATAAACAGAACGAGAATAGTGTTGATGACTGTGTCGGGGTGATACTTGGTGCTGGGGCCATCCTGTAGGAATAAGGAAAACCTTAGGAGGAGGATATAGCCAATGCTATTTTCATTCTTGTGGAACAGCTTGAAGTCATCCAGGCAGGAAAAAAAGAAAAGAAAAAAGATCTAAAGGTCTACCCATGTCCAAACCACTTACCTTGAGCTGCAATCTATCCTGTAGGAAATGTGTCTGTCCCTCATAGTCAAGGGGTCACTACTAGTTGCTGGTAATCCTGTCTTACTAACCAGTGGGTAACTTGTATGTTAGTGGAGGGAAGGGGCTTTGGTGGAAGGGTGCAAATGATAAAAAAATGACAAGAATATGAAGAACATGGCTACCCCTGTGCACTGCTGGTAGGGTCACTTGAGTTTGTGGGAAGTAAACGTGGGGTAAAGAGACAATGAAGTGGTCTAGAGCAAGCCCTGGCAATAGTGTGCTGTGGCAGCTGGGCCTAGAGGAGAGAGTCCTGGGGAGAGAAATGACTTAGTGTGATATATAAACCAGATATAGGAGACGGTATCGGGCAGCACTGTGCTCCCGAGATTATTATTTAAAAGAATAGCTTGATGAGTTCTTTAGCTCAGGCTGAGCACTCAGAAGTCCACCAGAAAGAGCTGACAGTTTGCCAAGAGAGTGTCCTGGCAGCAGCCCATAGGGATGCGCCTCTGCTGCCTTGGGTTGAGCAGAGTCAGGGACCTGCATCTCTTGCATTTTCTCCACAGCTGACTTTATTTCTTACTGCCTTTTTCTCTTTTCTTTTCTTTTCTTTTCTTTTCTTTTCTTTTCTTTTCTTTGCTTTGCTTTGCTTTGCTTTGCTTTGCTTTGCTTTGCTTTGCTTTGCTTTTCTCTTTTCTTTTCTTTTCTTTTCTTTTCTTTTCTTTTCTTTTCTTTTCTTTTCTTTTCTTTTCTTTTCTTTTCTTTTCTTCCCTTTTCTTCCCTTCCCTTTCCTTTCCTTTCCTTTCCTTTTTTTTATGCGTGCCTTATCTGCATGTACACCTACATGTCAGAAGAGGGCATCAGACACCTTTATAAATTGAGACCCACCTTGTGGTTGCTATGAATTGAACTCGGGACCTCTAGGGGAACAGCTAGTATTCTTAACCCCTGAGTCATCTCACTAGCCGCTTACTGCTTTTTAAAATGAACAGGTTTCATTATAATGTTTTCATACATGTGGATCATAAACTCTGCTCATTTTTTTCTTTTTTTTTAAAGATTCATTTATTTTATGAGTATACTGCACTATCGCTGTCTTCAGACACACCAGAAGAGGGCATCAGATCCCATTACAGATGGTTATGAGTCACCATGTGGTTGCTGGGAATTGAACCCAGGACCTGTGGCAGAGCAGAGTCATCTCTCCAGCCCTGCTCACCTTTTTCACCTTCAAATTAATCTGACATTGGCTACTACCCAAGTGGTTCTCAACCTGTGGGTCTCAACCCTCTTAGAGGTTGCATATCAGATATTTGCATTCTAATTTATAACTAAAAATTACAGTTATGAAGTAACAATGAAATAACTTATGGTTGGGGGTCACCACAACATGAGGAACTGTATTAAAGGGTTGCAGCATTAGGAAGGCTGAGAGCCACTGCTCTACCCTTTCCTACAAGCCTCTTCTGTCCCCAAGGTAGTCAGTCCTCTTACCTTCATGTCTTATATGTATACAAAACAAAACAAAATGTACAATTTGAAGAGAAAAAGAACACTAGGAAATATAATGTCGGAGTTAAGTCTTGGGCTCAGAGAGCCCAAGTTTAAAGAAAGGCCTGATGAGAAATGGAATAGAGAATGGTGTCTCCTAGGAAGACCCCACCCAGCTAAACTTGCAACCAGTTAAAAGGCCTCCTACAGCAAAGGAAAGCTTATTCAACAAAGGAAAGCATCCAGGAATCAAAGCTTATACAAATGTATGGAAGGTGGCAGCTCCATCCCAAGCAGGAAGCAGGATTTGGCAGCTTCAGCAACTTGGACCTGCTTCAGTCAAGAAGGATGCAGCAGTGAGCAAACAGGCTGTGGTTTCTTCCTCCACTATAAAGGAAAGCTGGTGACACCAGGCTGTGGCCAGGGAGTTCCTGCATGGAGGAGTGGAGAAGCCATCACATGAAACTGAAAATGAAGCCTGGATTGTGTTGGAGACCCTAAGATCTTGAAGATGCCAGAGCTGTGGGATACTGTCAATCCCACTGGGTGAGAATAAGACCACTACCACAGCTTTGAGCCAAATTTGAAGCAAGCTTTAATTAAATATTGGCTGATGGACTCTGGTTAGATCCATTCTGGGGTTCCTAGAAAATGGCCAGGAGTTATACTGGCAACTTATAAGGCTATATACACCCCCCACTGGCTTCATCCAATAGGAGACAAGCATACTTCCTGATGTACTTCCAGCCTAAGTGTGATCGAGTATGTCCACTGCACCTGGGTCAACCAAACTTGTTAGGGAAGTGAAAATGTATGACTTATCTCATATGAACAACAGCCCCCAGCGTCTCAGGAAGTATCTGTCCTTGGGCAAGGGACTTACAGGTTGGAGGCATTTTTGTTTTATGGATCTCACAATACCTGCCCAGGAGAGCTACAGCCCAAGTAGAAGCAGCTCAAGAGAGAGAAGTGTGTTGTAAGGATGAAAGGAACAGAAGAACTCATGAGCATCCTGACAGCAGACGTGGTGATGCAGAGTTTGGAGTTCGTCCTGCTGGGTCTGGCTTGCTTTGGTCCAGTGTTTCCTCCTATCGTCCCTTCCTACCTTTTGGTATAGTAATGCATATTCTGTGCCATTATATGCTGGAATTATGTAATTTCCTTTTTTTAGTTTACAGGGGTTAAAATTAAGACATTGCCTTGAGTCTCAGAGGAGACTTTCAGATTTTTTTTGTTTGTTTGCTTTTGTTTTTTGAGACAGGGTTTCTCTGTATAGCCCTGGCTGTCCTGGAACTCACTTTGTAGACCAGGCTGGCCTCGAACTCAGAAATCTGCCTGCCTCTGCCTCCCGAGTGCTGGGATTAAAGGTGTGCGCCACCATGCCCGGCTGACTTTCAGATTTTTAAGCAATGTTGAGACCTATGATAGACTATAGGGACTTTTAAGTTAGATTGAATGCATTTTACATTATGATATGGCTCAAGCCCATGGGACCCAAGGAATGAAATGTGATGGTTTAAATAAAAGTGACCCCTATACGCTCATATGTCTTGAATGCTTGGACCATGATTGGTCAAACTTTTGGGAAGATTAGGAAGTGTGGCCTTGTGTCTTCTTGTAGCATTCAAATCTACTGGGAAAGACCAAAGATTTATACTCAATTCAAATGTAGATTAATGAATTTATTCTTGCTGCTAAAAGCAGGACAACCAGTCTTAGAGCCAAAGAGCATGCTGTGTAGAAGGGTAAGATGGGGTTTTCAAAGTGGACATCAGAAAGGTATGTGTTACAATTATCCACAGAATCACAGCTGGACAGGAAAACTGCTTAACTTCCCTCAGTTGTTGCTTTCTTCCGATACATAGTAATAAAAAGTCTATTTCATTCTTTCCCCACAGTGGTAAGCAAGCTTTACAGAAGTGAAGGCGACTCTTAATACCTCACAGCCCCTTGCCCTATTTAAGATAAGAGCCACTAGGATCTCCCAGCCCTCCCAGAGCAACAGGTCAATAGCCCTTAAAGAATGCCTAGCTCCATATTACGTTTCTTTTGTTTTTATTTATTTATTTATTTATTTATTTATTTATTTATTTATTTATTTTCGAGGCAGGGTTTCTATGTATAGCCCTAGCTGTCCTGGAACTCACTCTGAAGACCAGGCTGGCCTCAAACTCAGAAATCCGCCTCCCTTTGTCTCCCAAGTGCTGGGATCAAAGGTGTGCGCCACCACCACCCGGCCCATATTATATTTCTTTAGCCATCACATTACCCAGGTCTGAGCAAGCTAATGTCTAGGATAGAGCAGTTCATTTTTAGGCAGGCAATAACTATCAGGTTAGGGCTGGCTCTTACATCCCCACATTGTCACTGGGTGTGGGCTTTGAGGTTTGATAGACTATGGAGACTTCTGAAGTTAGACTGAATGCATTTGCATTATGATATGGCTACAAGGCCACTGAGGACAAGGAATGGATCCACCCCAGATCCAGTCTCAGTCTCCATACTTTTAGACCCAATGCTAGGTTGGCAGAGTTCTGAGTTTAAGGCCAGCCTGATCTAAAGAATTCCAAAACAGCTAGCGCAGAGACCCAAAAAGATACAAGTTTCCTTGGTCATGGTGTCTTCATAGCAATAGAATAGTAACTAAGACAGTGACTGTGATGGTTTGTATATTCTTGGGCTAGGGAGTGGCACCATTTGGAGGTGTGGCCTTGTTCGAATAGGTGTGACCTGGTTGGAATGGGTGTGTCACTGTGGGTGTGGGCTTAAGATCCTCACCCTAGTAGCCTGGAAGTCAGTCTTCCACTAGCAGCCTTTGGATGAAGACATAGAACTCTCAGCTCTGCCTGTGCCATGCCTGCCTGGATACTGCCATGCTCCCACTTTGGTGATAATGGACTGAACCTCTGAACCTGTAAGCCAGCCCCAAGTAAATGTTTGTTTGTTTGTTTGTTTTTTATAAGACTTGACTTGGTCATGGTGTCTGTTCACAGCAGTAAAACCCTAAGACAGTGACCATGGAGAATTGATGTTGGGAGGGCATCCTGACAGGCAGTACAGAGGTTCTAAGGTGTTATAACCCAGAGATGGGAGCCTGTGGCTGGTACTTGTTCTGCACCCACAGGAAGCTGGGGTCGGACACATGGGGCCCAGCCTCCTAGGACCTTCTCAACCCAGATAGTGTAGGCTTTTCTTCTTCTTCAAACTGAGGATGCAGATACTTTAGACATGACTAGAGTTGTGTTTTAAGATGGTGGCTGTAACTGGAGTATAAATATGGAAGTCAGGAAAGATAGCTGGTGGTGACTGTGAATGGAGAGATTAAAGTGTGTGGACAATGGCAAGAGCAATAGTCAGGAGTGACACTGGGAAGTAGTTTAGGTCCTGCGTGAATGCTGGACCATCCCAAGGCAGCTCCAGGGTGAGAGACACAGGAGTGCTGGGATCCTCCCAGTGTAGAATTCATCAAGTAGGAGAGGGCCACATGGGGAGAAGGCATCGGAATGCCAACTTAATCTAAAACTGCCCTCTGCTCATTAAGATATGCAGCTCTACCTGCACACTTATATTTAAGAAGTGTCCTTGTCTCTTGAGTTGTTTTAAATGTATTATAAGTGAGTGTTTGACTTGTGTGTTATATCCTATATACCGATTGTAAAAATGTCTTGGACAAAAAGGTACCATAAATGGGAGAAACATAAGATGTCCTGCTATAGAGAAGTGATAGCTGAGGAGAAGAAGGCTTGGCCAATCAAAGCGAGAGACTAAAAGCTGAGCCAGGACTGGTACCTCCTGATGTGGGAAACACTCGCCCACTGCACAGGGCCAGACTGCTCCTACGAAATTATATTCATAATCTCCGAAACCTTGTGATGGAGCAGAGGAAAGCAGACACTACTTTGAACATGATTTAGAAAGCATGTTAGGGGGTGTGGTTCTTTCCCTTGCACTGAGAGGAGGGAGGTTCATGGTACCTGACTCATGTGCCCTGCCACACATAAACAGGACAACTGCTAGAGACTGCTGGAGCTGCCTGAAGTGAGCAGGAGCAGCAGGGAGGCCCTGTAAGTGGTCATCCATGCTCGGGCAGGCTCAGGAGGTAGCTGCCTTTGTCACTCATGCTCCCATCAGCGGACACTCACTGCTTCACCAAGCTGGACACTATTTCTTTGTCTAGCATCTGGATGAACAGGAAGCCACAGAGGAAGGAACTGCCCTTTGTTTGGGCTTAGAGCAATTTATAAGTAAGAATTACCAATTGCACCAGGCGTGGTGGCGCATGCCTTTAATTCCAGCACTCTGGAGGCAGAGGCAGGCGGATTTCTGAGTTCGAGGCCAGCCTGGTCTACAAAGTGAATTCCAGGACAGCCAGGGCTACACAGAGAAATCCTGTTTTGAAAAACAAAAAGAATTACCAATTGCACTCTTGCTTCTTGTCCATCATCCCAGGTGCTGACCAGGACAATGAGTGACAGGGACCCAAGGCACACTGCAAGCCATCCTGACGCTCATTTCCCCAAGGTATGAGAAGACATTTTATATCTGGGAGCATGAATTCTGTAGGGCTGGATGAGGTCCTAGCCCTGCAGTGTGGAGCTAGAAGACAGAAGGCAGGCAACAGGCGTCCGAACTTGCTGGTGACTGGGAATGGTGAGGACACCGGGGAGTCATCGTGTAGCCCGTGACTACAACAGCACAGCAGCAAGATGGCTGCCAGAGAGTCAGGATGCATCAGCTCAAGGCCTGTCCCTGAAACAACCTGACCCGCTTCCGTGTCTGTCCTCTTTAACTTGGTGTACTCCCCAAGTGGGGTCCAGGCTAAGTGAAGTCACAGGAGGACAAGAGAACACTTCTACCACCTTTGCTACTGCCACCCCTCCCCCAGAGTCCATAGGTGCTTAAATACAGATCTGACCTCCAAACAGCTGTTCTGTTTCCTCTTGCCTTTTCTGTACCCTGGCCCCGATAGGTGTGGCCTCCTCAGGGGATAACGGGGTGTATGTGTGTGTGTATGTGTGTGTGTGTGACGCTAATACTGACTGTTTACTGGGCACTCAGACACTTGCCAGAATAGTTTTATTTTGGGGTATTAAATACACTTACAAGTTTAAAAATGATAAATTTTATGTACATAGATCTGGGAATTCTTTAAGGACAGAAAGAGGCTATGGAGAAATGATTCTCGACAGTACAGAATGAAAAGTGGGACGGTCACAGAAAGTGACCAGAGCACATGGATATAAAGATCAGACTGTCTGTACAGACTAAAGGGCTTCCCTCTCCTAGGTGGACGTTACCCACGTGAGACCTTCCAACAGCATGGAGCTTCCTAGCGTGGTGGCATCCCGAGAACCAGCACCGTGGTGGTTGGCTATAGCCACGCTACAGGCCCAGCACCTCTCCACGGCCACCAGGAAGCCATGGGCATCCCGCTGCAGACGTCTCAAAGTGGACTCAGTCCCCTTGCATCACCAGAACATCAGAAAGATCCTCTGTGCCTTCTAGCTTCAGATTCTGAGGGAAGAGAAGAAAGAAACACAGGCTTTGATAGACTTGAGAACAGAATCCTAAGACACATTTTAGTTGAGGAGACAAGGTGACCACGGAGAACGAGCTGTTTTATTATCACAAGGAGAATCATCTCGTGGCAAATACAGTTTGCACAAAGTTGCTTCTCAGGCCTTGCCAAGTGCAGGGAAAAGCAGAGATCCTTCTCCGCCTCTGCTGCAGCTGACAGGACTCCCACAGAAGACCAACATAGGCCCCCAGGCCATTACCCCATCCCCGGCTGCTACACCTCTCATCTTAACTTCAGGCAGCTTTTCCCTTAGGGCTAACTGACTGCCAAGAGAAGACTGTCTTTTCCCCTCAAAGGTGCAGTGGTGAGACCTGCTGGTACTCACATCTGCCATACACTCTCCCCTAACTTGTCTTCCTGGTATGTTGTAGCTCAGGTTCTAGAAGCTGTTGAGATGGGGGAGAGTTCAGTGGTAGAGCACTTGCCTAACATGTAAGGCTAAGTTTGCTCTCTAGCGTGGGATTGGGGTGGTTCCAGTTCAGTTGTATGCTGATCAGTTGTATGCTGATCAATTGTATCCTGCTCACTATGGAGGCAGAGGGAGGAGCAGCAGGGCCCATCCGTCCCTAAGCCCCACCACACAGCAAAGGATGACTAGGGTCCACATGGGAGTGACTAAAGGAATGTCTGGGACGAGTGTCTTCCGTGGAGGTGCTGAGCTCTAAATCATCACAGAACTCTTAGGAAATGTCCAATCCTGTGTCAGCCTGACAGCACACGGGCTGTGGCTATCTTGCATACTTTAGATATCCAAACCTCTACAGGGGAGACTTGACTGCAGCAGGAGGGAGTCAGGACACTAAAACCTTGGCCATCACTAGGGAACGGGGCAGAGCTGCAGAGCAGGGGCCTCAGTGAGCCACGCTCCTGCGTCAAGTGAGTCTCAACGGCCGCTTTGCACACTCTTGTCAGGGTGGTAACAGTACACCCCAGTCAGTCAGCTTTTCTTAGCCTTTCTTTGGGTTGCTGGCATGACAGGTACTTCAGCTTCTGTCAGGAACCACACAGAGACGCTTCGACTACCATAAGCGCAGACAGGTGCTGTGTGCCTGCCTCTCTAGCCCCCATGGGCTTGTTTTTTTTTTTTTTTTTTAAAGATTTTTATTTTTACTGAGCTAGGTGATGGTGGTGGTACACACCTCAATCCCAGCACTCAGTAGGCAGAGGCAGCAGATCTCTGCATTTGAGGCCAGCCTGGTCTACAGAGCAAGTTCCAAGATAGCCAGGGCTACACAGAGAAACCCTATCTAGAAAAAAAACTTTCTATTTTATTCATGTGTGTGTCTGTCTCTCTGTGTGTTTGTGTTAAAGGCCAAGGGTGTGGATCTCCTTGAGCCGCAGTTAGAAGAGTCGTGTGTTGCTCGATAAGGATGCTGGGGACTGAAGAGGAGTATGTGCTCTTGCCCACTAATGTGGCAATGCTCGGAAGATCTGCTGTAAAAGCTCTAGAGAGCTGGCAGAGGTGGATTCAAACGCCCCCATACTTACTTGGATGGCTTACCTTTTCATTTGCTAAGTGCAGAAGACAGGCAAAAGCCAGGGGTATGGAGAGGTTCTGAGCCATGAGCGGGGGCAGCCTGGGAAGAGAGGGGCAAGCACTGAGTAGGTCAGGCAACCCAGAGGACAATGCAGCTCCTTCAAGTGTTTATAGAAAGTAAGAGGTGGACAATGGGCCCTTCATGCTAAAAGTCCCACCAAGAAAGTTGCCCAGGGCTCAGAGGGGACAGCGCACCCTAGCCCTCTGTCTATCAGCACACACCTTGTCTGCAGGTCCTTTGTGAGCCCACTGAGTTTCTTCTCATCAGCCACTTCCTCGGGGGCACCTTCCTGTCCACTTTCAGTGTGGTTTGCCTAACCAAAAAAGCATATTTATGGGTTGAAACAACAGAAACTTACAAAACTGTAAATCCCATAAAGAAAAGTGTACTGAAGGAAGCAAAGTTAAATTCTCTGGAGACCTTAAGGATGGGTCTTAGTTTGATCCCCACACTGGCACTCTTAAGAGGTGATAGAATTTTTTGTTTTGTTCTAGGGTTTCTATGTAGTCCTAGCAGTCCTGAAACTCACTATGTGGACCAGGCTGGCCTTGAACTTACAGAGGTCTGTCCATCTGCTTCTGTTATGAGCCAGCATGCCTGGCTGAGTCACGAATTCACCAAGGTGTGACTGTGGATAGTGGACCATATGCCCTCCTTGTTCTTTCATAGTCTAGCCATGACACGAATGATCAGACCCTGCTTTGTGCTTCTGTAAAGTACTACAAGACCAAAGCAATGGTGCCAACGCACTGCAGACTGAAACCTCTAAAGGTGAGTCAATGGATTGGCTTTTCTTTGAGGTGAGAGCCTCTGCTGTTTGTTGTACACACACTAACACTGCGACTGAGGCATTCTCTGACATACCCAAGACCACACAGCTTAGGGTCCTCAATAATCATGCATTTCACTGCACAGCCAGCAAAACGTGTAAGCAAGAATGGAGTTTGTAGAGCTCAATGGGTCTGAACCGGGGTTCTAGGTCTGCACACTTAGTCTGCTTCACTCTCAGGAGAGGGGTCTGGCAGCGTGATTATGTCTCCAGCGTTCCTGCTGAGAATGGGCATCCTAAGGCAGAACACCACTTCAAAGCATACACACCTTCTGACACTTGTAAGGTAGCCACAATACTTTGTACAAAGTCCTATTTTAAGTCCGGTTGCTACTGGGTAAGTACTCCGAATGCCCATCAGGACTGTAAAGCACGCAGCTGCTAGGGCAGCATGGGAAAGCTTGCATCTGCACGTTTTCATCACCAGTAAGGTGAGATAGAGGCCAAGGCATTAGCTTGCTGTGTGACCTGTCCCATCCTCTGCTGGGACAGTCTCTTCTTCCAAGCCACGGTGATGTCTGTTTTAAACTGTGACTGCATCTCTCTGCTTTAGGGTGGGGACCACACTGAGGGATCATGAGCTGTAGACATCAGCTCTCCCTTCCTACACATTGGGAACCTAAGGAGCATGAGTGATGTTACCTCTGTGTCAGCCTCCTTCCTAGAAAACTTCGTCAGCAGACTCCACATACTCTGCTTCAGCTTCTTCATGTCCATCTTTTTGGCAGTCTTGGCGTAATGAATTTCTATTTTATTCACCTGGAATAGGTGTAACAAAGCAAAATTAACCAGAAGAAAAACATTCACTATCAATTTCCTGTAAAATAGAAGTCTCGAATGAAAAAGTTGGAAATCAAGGAGAAATCCCAGCCGGGCACAGTGGCACACACCTTTGATGCCAGCCCTCTGAGACAGAGGCAACTGAATCTCAGTGAGTTAGACACCAACCTGGTCTACAGAGTGAGTTCCAGGACAGCCAGGGCTATAAAGTGAAACCCTGTCTCGAAAACAAAAGCAAAAAAGAAAGCCAGTCTCAACCTCATATACAGAGTTCCCTGCAAAAAGATCTCACTTCTTTCTGTTTTTACCTTTCGGATTTTGCTGTTTTGCTTTTGAATCTCGTGTAGCCGAGTCTTGCCTGGGCTTACTGTTAGATCCTGAACTTGTCAACCTCTTGCCTCCAAGCAAGTGCTGGCATTACAAGTATGAACCACCACGCCCAATTTTAATGAGCCAGTGCATGGGACTGAATCTAGGTAAACACTCTACCAATCCTAACTCCTTTTAATCAGAGGAAATTTAGATTAAGACCAAGAATTGCAGTGTAAGAGATGAGTATATGAAACAGATAGCACCCAGCCTGGCTCTTGGGATAAGGCATCAGGTATTTAACACATGACAGGAACTGAAAATGGCCAAGGTATTCAAAGCCCCACAGCAATGCTCTCGCTGCAGCCTTCCTACATGTGTTTTATTGGTGTGGCCAATCCACTCCTACTTATGACTTGGGTTTGACTCTCAACACTACAGCAGTAAATAAAAGTTAATAAGATAAAATAAGGTCTTTGGAAAAATATCACTACCATATAACCTAAGTAGCCAATGTCAATAACTGGGAAGCAGTTTAGACAGCACAACCCTGTGTGAAAACTCAGATAGCAGGTTAAGATGGAACCGGAAAACAAGTGGAGCGCAGGCTGATGGGACTCACATCTGAGAGGAGTTAAACAGACAGCCAGGAATCCACACAATTCCTTGTTGTCTCTTCCTTACCTTTTGAGGCTCAGCCACCAAGTTCAACTCTTGGTAAGTTGTGATATCTACTCCTTGGTTTTCAGGAGAAATGTGACCATTCTCTTGTGTTGTCTTTGGATCAGACTCAAGGTCAAGGGTCCCGACTGGATCCGCAAATAAATCGTCTGCCTCTTCATAATCACTGTCAGCAGCCTGGGCAAGGAAACAACCCTTCAAGTTTGGTAGATGCTATCAATGGGAGAGACTCCACGTACACAAAGCAAGCAGAGTCCCACCAACGTGGCCTGCTCGCTCACTTCTTCCTGCTTCACATAAGCCCTACTACAGAGAGAGGGGTCTCTTATCAGCCTGAGACCTCGGAAGCATGAGTTTAAAGAGTGCAATGACCACAGAGACCAGCATCCCCTTTGCTTAGTAACTAGATAAATATTTCATCTTACAGAAAACATTCCCAAAACGCTGGAGCACAGCCTGCATCCCTTGCCTAACAAGAGCACAGAACAGGGGCTGGGCATGTAGCTAAGTACAGAGTACACACACATTTCATGTGAGTTACTAGGTTCCATCCTTACCACCCAAAAACAGTACAGGAAATCCCAGGTGCTATCTAATTTTGTAGCAGGAGCAACGCCCTTTTATATTTTGGATGGATACAGACTCTCAAGAATGCCAAGGTGACCTTAAACTTGCCTTGTAGCAAAGGGTGACTTTCGATTCACCTTCCTCCACCTCAAGACTGGAAGGTGTGTCCCACCACACCCAGTGTGATGGTTACAATAAAAATGCCCCACACATAGACTCAAAGGGACTATTAGAAGACCAATGTGCTTAACAGAATTAGGTGAGTTAGGGGACCGAGCCTCAGCTGTGTCAGACTGAAGTTATTTATTTGAGATACAACCTTCGAGATGGGAAGTGGTGGCTAAAGGAAGCCAAAAAAAAAAAAAAAAAAAAAAAAGACTGTAACTCAGATTCCTACCTCAACTACACCAAGGCAAGTAAGAGAATTCTTGGGCACCGTTGGCTTCTGCAGGCTCTGGATACCTGGGTTTGCGACCTTAGCTGCCCCTTGTACCCCCTAGCCAAGGAAGGGGAGGTGTTTGTGTAGAACCCAGATCACCAGAAAGCCTTTAAAGAAATTTAAAAAGCCCTACTGATGGCCCCAGCCTTGGCCTTGCCTGACCTAACCAAGCCTTTCACTCTTTATTGAGAGAGCAGGGGTTGCCATAGGAGTCTACCCAGACTTTGGGACCTTGAAAAAGGCCAGTGGCTTACCTATCCAAGAAGTTAGACCCTGTTGCCAGCAGGTGGCCTTCTTGCTTGAAAGCTATTGCTGCAGTAGCATTACTTGTCAAGGATGCTGATAAGCTCACTCTGGGACAGCAAATAACTGTAGTGGCACCCCACACTCTTGAAAGTATTATCCAACAGCCTCCTGACCAATGGATGACCAACGCTCATATGACACATTATCAGAGCCCTTTGTTGACTGAACGAGTGACCTTTGCTCCCCCTGCTGTCCTGAATCCCACTACCCTACTGCCCGAGACTGATGACTCTTCACCTGCTCATCACTGCACTGACATTCTGGCAGAAGAAACTGGTACTCGAAATGATCTGAAGGATCAGCCTTGGCCTGGGAGTCCGAGTTGGTACACGGATGGCAGTAACTTTGTGGTTGAAGGTAAGCGGAAGGTAGGGGCATCAGTGGTGGACAGAAAGCAAGTGATCTGGGCCAGCAGCCTCCCTGAAGGAACTTCGGCCCAGAAAGCCGAACTTGTGGCTTTGATATAAGCTCTACAAATGGCAAAGGGGAAGTCTATCAACATTTACACTGACAGCAGATATGCTTTTGCCACTGCACGGAGCAATATACAGACAAAGAGGGCTGTTGACACCTGCAGAGAAAGACCTAAGATGCTGTGGCTAAAGGGAATCAGATGGCAGATCTAACCGCCAAACAGGCGGCCCAAGGAGTAATGATCCTGGCAGTCAAGAAGCCTAAAGATTATGATGTCAGAGACCAGCTTTAGATATACCCCTGAGGACTATCAAGTTATGGACAAATTAGGGATGGTAAAGGAAACCTCATATGGGGTAATAGAAACAGAAGAAAGAAAATGAGTTCTCCCATGGGAAGAAGGACACAAGTATGTTACCAACTTACATTACTTGACCCACTTGGGGTCAAGAAATTAAAAGGTGTGGTTAGGTCCTCTGACTACTATGTTACAGGACTCTCTGACTTGGCAGGAGAAATAGTCAAAGCTGCAAGGCCTGTGCTATGACTAATGCAGGACACTCCATGTATACTCCTGGGAAGAGGCTCAGGGGCAACTGGCTGGGGGCCTATTGGAAGGTAGATTTTAAAGAAATTAAGCCAGCTAGATATGGTAACAAGTACTTATTAGTGTTAATAGACACCTTTTCAAGCTGGGTAGAAGCTTTTCCTACCAGGACTAAGACGGCCAATGTGATGGCCAAGAAGATCTTAGAAGAAATCTTCCCGAAATTTGGGATACCCAAGGTAATCGGGTCCGATAATGAACCTGCCTTTGTTGTCCAGGTAAGTCAGGGACTGGCCAAGATATTGGGGGTTGATTAGAAGTTACATTGATTAGAATTGATTAGAAGTTACATTGTGCATACAGGCCCCAAAGCTCAGGACAGGTAGAGAGGATGAATAGAACCATTAAAGAGACCCTTACCAAATTGACAGCAGAGACTGGCGCTAATGATTGGATAGCTCTCCTACCCTTTGTGCTCTTCAGGGTTAGAAACACCCCTAGACAGTTTGGACTGACCCCCTATGAATTACTCTATGGGGGGGGGGGGGCTCCACTGGTAAAAATAGCCTCTGTACATAGTGCAGACATGCTGCTTTCCCAGCCTTTGTTCTCTAGGCTCAAGGTGCTCAAAAGGGTGAGACAGCGAGTGTGGAAGCAGCTCCAGAATGCCTACTCAAGAGAAGGAGACCTGCAAGCCCACATCGCTTCCAAGTTAGAGATTCAGTCTACAGTAGATGCCATTGCGCAGAAAACCTTGAGACTCGGTGGAAAGGCCCTTATCTTGTACTCTTGACCATCCTACTTTCTATCCTATGGGACCCCTTCTGATTTTGCTTCTACTTTTAATTATAGGTCCATGTGTGTTAGATAGGCTAGTTGCCTTTATTAGAGCAAAACTTAGTACAGTGCAGCTTTTAGTTTTGAGACAACAGTACCATGCCCTAAAGGATCAAGTGCATCAGGGAGAATATAGTGTCTAGTTCTAAGATTAGCAAGTAGAAGTGGTGAATAAAAAAGTGAAACATAAAAAACAAAAAATTCTAGGCCGTTAGGCCCAGGCTTGAGAATGTGACCTTTGTGACTCAATGCTCCAAGGCATGCTAATTATAAAACAGATAGTGACATTCCTCCATCCACTGGCTTCCTGGGTTTGGGGAGTGTTCATTCAAAGAAAGTCACCCTGACCCACCTGGACAGCTCCTGGAACCCACTATGCAAATGTGCTATTGTTAGAGACTCATAGAAACTGTCTTGACTCCCACTCCCTCACGACTCTTAACTGGTATTTTTGGTATTTTCCAACAACGCTCTCCCCACCCCCTTGAGTTGTGGTTCCTTCCTTTAAATACCCCCTGTCCCAGCTACTCGGGGCCCACGGTCCTCTACCCCCTGTGTGGTGTATGGCTGTGGGTCCCAGAGCACGCCTGGAATAAAAGTCCTCTTGCGGTTTGCACCAAGACCATTTCTCGTGAGTGATTTGGGGTGTTGCTCTCCTGAGTCAGAACGTGGGGGAGTCTTCACGTTGTGGGTCTTTCACCCTCTAGATACGGACCTCTCAGTTACCTTTCTTAGCACCACATCTGCCTGAATGTCACCATGTTTCCACAATGCTAGTAATGGACTAAGCCTCTGCACGCCAGCCCTAATTAAACATTTTCCTTTATAAGGGTTGCCACAGTCTTCACAGCAACAGAACTCTAAGACACCTGGTTTATAAGGTGATGGGGAGCAATCCCTGCTTCATTCATGCTGGTCTGCAGTCTCCACTCACAGAAAGCCATTCTCAGAACCAAGCCCAGAGTGAACGGATGAGAACTGTGACATAGGCAGTATGGCAGAGCTCTGAACAGGTTCCAGGGCTGGTCCTTACCGGCGCTGAAGTTGCAGAAGCATCGGCCAAGAGGTCAGACTAGATCCTCATTAAAACAAAACAATCTCTCCCCTCAGTAGAGAAAGAAACAGAATAAATGACTGTCCAATTCTGTCCTCCCTGCATGAAGGGTCACAGGAGGCTCTGTCCTCCTCACCATAGCTTCTATTTGCTGTTTCTTCAGGAGACTCACAATGAGAAACAAATTAGCAATGCCCACCAAGGTCTGAGAATGAGGAAAGGCTTGGACAAGTTCTCCTGATAAGTAGGTACTTCCAGAGAGTTCTTGGCCCTACTAGATCACACCACTTTCGCATGCCTTGTTTCAACTCATAGCCAAAATATTAGCTCCTATGAACAGGAAGTGTAGTTATATTTCTTTGAAATTCCACAATATCCAAGATTAGTGCTGTGTTGTACAGGCCAGAGCCTATCCACTTGTCTATTCATTAGCAGAGTGTCTTAGTTAGGGTTTTGCTGCTGTGACAGACACCATGACCAAGGCAACTCTTACAAAGGACAACATTTAATGGAGGTTGGCTTACAGGTTCAGAGGTTCAGTCCATTATCATCAAGGTGGGAGCATGGCAGTGTCCAGACAATGATGCAGGAGGAGCTGAAAGTCCTAAATCTTCATCTGAAGACTACTAGAAGACTGGCTTCCAGGCAGCTGGGAGAAGGGTCTTAAAGCTCACACCCACAGTGACATTCCCACTCCAACAAGGGCATACCTACTTGACACTCCCTGAGCCAAGCATATACAAACCACCCCACAGATCCTGCCCACTGCTTCCTGCCCCTGGAGTATGAGGAAAGCGGCCATGCCAGCTCATTTCTCAGCACTGTTCACTGCTATACACTGAGACAGAGGGCATCAGAAACCAGGGAAGAGACTACCCACCATTTGGAAGAGGCAAGAACTCTTCTCCCCTTACCTGAAGTCCAGGACAATAGTTGGAGGTGTCGTTAGGGTTGTTGTAATCATAGTCTTCAATTTCCTCATAGTGCTCAGTCTTAGCCTTCTGGTCCTGGTCCATCTTAAGTGACTAGAATAGAGGAGGGGGTGTGCAAAAAGAAATCTCTAAAAAAAGCAGCTACTGGGCGAAGCTGGGGATATCAATCTTGTTTCCTATTTCAGTCTCATTTTAGCAGGACATGACCCTAGAGTGTGTGTGTGTGTGGCTAAAAGGCTACATAGTCTAACCAAGTCTCTACTGCACAGAACAACACAAGATACAGGACTCAGAGCCACTACTCACCCCCCAAACCAAAACACTTCCTCTTCTGCTCTGCAAACTGCATCTTCTGCAGTTTTACTTAAAACCAAAGGCTGGCCACCCATCTACAACTTTCTAAAAGAAACTCAACTTGTACTTGAACAACCCTGCTAAGAACTCCTTATCTTAAAGGCAGCCCACAGGGGCCTGGGGAGAGGACTCAGTACAGTGCTGGCCTTGCAAGCATGAGGCCTATGTCTGGCTCTTCAACACCCATGTAAAAAAGCAGATGTTCAGGAAAGCCAAGAGATGGGTCCCTAGAACTGTGCTGACCAGCCAGTTTAGCTAACTGGTGACTACAGGGCGACGTGAGACACTGTCTCAGGAGGAGCTGGGAGGATGCTTAGTGGGTGCAGCTGTTTGCCACTAAGCCTGACAACTTAAGATCAATCCCCTGGTTCAATATGGTAGAAGAAGAAAACTGACTCCTCCAAGTTATCCCCTGACCTCTACACACACACTGCGGTACCCATGTGCATGTTCCCACACAGGATATACAAGGAAGACACCCCAAATCTACATCTGTCCCAGCACATACACAAGCATGAGCGCACGCGTGCACACAAAAAATAAAATAATAAAGGCAGCTGCCCCTTACTGGGGCAAGCACACAGCAAAGAAAGAAGCTCTTTCCCCTACTTATCCCTGAGTTTTCATTCAGCCTTCCACAGCCCACAGAACTGTGCCTCCCTATGGGAGGGCTCAGGCACCACAGCCCTCAAGCATCTGTGGCTCTTACCCTGTCGGCTATCCTTGGAATATGCCTTTGAATTAAGGAGAATGTAGCTGGAGATGGATTTAACTTGCAACACTATCTTGATGATTCTAATACAATCTAAAATCAACTGTTTAAAACAATATTTTTATAATACAAATTCAAAGATAATATCAAACATTGAGTGAGTTAAGGAATGGCCCACTAGCCGAGCAATGCTGGCACATGCTCTTAATCATAGACCTTGTGAGGCAGAGGCAGGCAGATCTCTGTGAGTTGCCAGCCTGGTCTACAAAGCTAATCCTAGGATAGCCAGGGCTACTATGCAGAGAAACACTGTCTCAAAAAACCAAAAAGAAAAAAAGGAAAGAGAGATGCCCAACGTCCTTCCACTGTTTCTCATGACACATGGAGCTCTTCTCCACTGGGAAGCCCTTCTCTGTGCATGTGCAAGCTTGCCCCTTGCCAAACTTCTAGCGTCTAGTGTAGCTCCGTGGAAGAACAAAGGACCTCCAGCTCCTGCTGCCTGCCTGCCTGCCTGCCTGCCTGCCTGCCTGCCTGCCTCTCATATGATTCTGAGTATAATAAAGACCTCAAGTTCTTTCTTTCAAAGAAATACTGACAAGCAAGGCATGGGGGCTCGTCCTAGCATTTATGAGGTGGAGACAGAAACCTGGACTACACAGTTTCAGGCTAGCTTGAGCTACAGGATAAGCTTCTGGGTGGGAGTGGGGTGGGGGTCAGGAACAAGAAACAAAAGCAATTTGTAGAAAATCAGCTACTTATTGACAGGGGTTGGGGAAATCAAAGAGTAAAAACCAGACTCTACAATAGGACGGCTTTTCTCCATCACATTCTCCTCTCAATATGCAAATTACCATCTTGGCTAGCCTACTGAAAAGTCCACAATCACAGCCACAGGGAGGGGAGCCATCCAGGGGACTCTGCTGTGCGGCTGTAGCTCAGCCTTGCTCTGCCATCCTGCACCAGACTGTCTGTCCTTGCTGGCATCAAGAGCTGCAACTCAGTGCTGTGCAGCTGCCGATTCCTGTGTTTACCAAAGCATTTCTGCTAAGTGAACAACATTGATCAGAAAGAAAACATGCCAGTCTGTTTTAAGTAGAGTGTAGCATCTTGGTGAACTAAGGAAAATATATGCATATCATTAAAACTGCACGGTGACTAAACACAGTGGTGCACAACTGGAATCCTGGTCCTTCAAAGGGCTGAAGCACGGGGCTGGAGAGATGGCTCAGCGGTTAAGAGCACTGACTGCTCTTCCAGAGGTCCTGAGTTCAATTCCCAGCAACCACATGGTGGCTCACAGCCATCTGTAATGGGATCTGATGTCCTCTTCTGGTGTGTCTGAAGACAGCTACAGTGTACTCATAAAAATAAATCTTTAAAAAATTTTTTAAAAATGCGGAAGCATGAGGAGCCAGAGACTGAGGCAAGTTGGGAATATGTCGCGAGTTCAAGGCCAGCCTGAGCTACAAAAGAAAACAAAAGTTAGAACATGCTCAAGCCCTAGAGGAAAAGAACGCAAGCTCATGTAGAAGAACAGACAAGATAAGGAGGAAACTACAAACCAGTGCAAGAGCAGAACTACAGAGCTGGCTGTAACCTGAGCGGAGCGCTCTCTGTGATGGGGTGTAACCCAGGTGATGGGCTATAACCAGGAGGAACCCTCCGAGACCCTGCGATGGGCTGTAAGCAGGCAGAGCTCTCTGAGTGAGGGCTCTGCAGTCTCTGTCCTCAGCTCTACCTCACCATCCACTCTCTGTGACCCCTCCTGGCCTCCCTCCTTTCCTCTGAGGTACTGCACATCAGCAACAGGACAAGCCACCTGATCCACACAGGCCATCGACAGGCCTGGCAGCCACAACAGCTTAAAGGAAGGGAGGCACCATCTTACCCTTTTGCCTGGTTTGAGGTGAAGCTGGATCAGATTATCAGTTTCATAGTGGAAATCTGTGGGAAGAGTGGTGGCTTTCCAATTCTGGTTCTCCAAAGTGGACTTGGTCAGAATGGTAGCAGCCTATTTGTTTAAAGAAAAATTCTTAATAACTGACAAATGGGTTTGGGCATTGCTCTACTACTTGCAACTCTCGGGTCTGTCTGATGAAGTGATGAAGTGATTGTACTAGGCACGAGAGCAGATGCACTTAACCAAAGTACTCAGAGGGCTGAGGCAGGCGCGCTGGCATGAGTTCAAGGCCAGCCCTGTAGAGGGCAGGAGACTGGGCTACATGGTGCTACCCTATCTAAAACCCTAAACTTTCTTGACCCTGCCACTGACTTTGTTTCTCAATGGTCCCTCAGGGACTGAGGGAGAGAACAGACTACTTGCTTACCAAATTAAAGTTATAGCTAGGCATGGTGGCATATTGGGGAGTATAGTCAGGAACAAAAATTTAAGGCCAGCCGCATCTATATAGCAAGTTTGAGGTGAGGATGGCCTGCTACATAAGACCCTATTTCTAAAAAACAAAAACTGAAATATACAATAACTTTCTGCTTGCTTCTTTTGTTGTGGGTCTCTCTATGAAACCTGGGTTAGTCTGGAACTCAGAGAGCCACAGCCTCTGCCTTTGAGTGCAGAGATTAAAGGCGTATACCACTACACCAGGCTGTACAATGATTTTGTTGTTGTGGTGGTGATTTTTCGAGACAGGGTTTCTCTGTATAGCTCTGGCTGTCCTGAAACTCTCTCTGTAGATCAGGCTGGCCTTGAACTCAGAGATCTGCCTGCCTCTGCCTCCTGAGTGCTGTAATTAAAGGCATGCGCCACCACCACCACCCAGCTTGTTAAGAGACTTTTGAAAAGCCTGTCTGAAAGGGCAAGAGGAGGGCAGTCATCTAAGAAGGGCACGGAGATCCGGCACAAACCTTTGTTTTCTGAAAATATGCATCAAAATCAATATCATCATCAAAATTAATTTCAAAGTCTTTCTTTGCACTCTTCTTTTTGTGCTCTGTGCAGGAGGTAGCATCTTCTGCAGAAATAAACAGTTTATAGCACCGTTCGTCTCCGTGTCAACAGTATTCTCATCTCACATCTACCAATGGCCTTGTCAAGCTTAAGGTGCAATTTATGGCAGTTACACATCACTACACCTCATGCCCACCTAACTTAATGTCTGTAGAAGGCTGGAGGGGCTTCCTCCAGCCCCTCCAATTTAAGAGAGGCTCCTACAGTTTAAGTCGTACTGGTCCGTGGAAGCAGGGTAAGGCCATGAGCCTTGTTCTCCCGACTAAATCTCCCTCTTGCCCCTCCTGCTGACTCTCCCGAGGTTGACACTGACCGCAGACAGAGGCTGGCTCAGCTCTCCGGCTTTAGCTCCTCCTCAGGAGATGCAAAGGACAGAGATCAGCAGCATCTCTTGTCTGCTTACTGCAGACCGCAGGCAGCATGTGCCGCTGCACTGCCCTGTCTACAAGTCCCACCCACAGGACTTACGCTTGGGTCGAGGCCTGAAGCGCCAGTGATCTGGGCCAGCCCACATCTTCATGGTCCGGGGACTGAAATAGGAATATTCCCCAGGTTTCATGGATAAAAAGGAGCACATGACTTGGATGTCTCTGTCCTCGAGGGAAATAACTTCTTCCCTGTAACACATATGAAATCATGTTCATGTACACGGCATGGAATATAAACCATGTAGTTACATGTAAGAAACTGATGAAACCGGAAATGCTAGCCACCTCTTCTACCACAAAAGAGCACTTCTTTCTTTTTCATTTTTTTTTTAATATGTATGGATGTTTTGCCTACATGAATTACATACGTGCCTGGTACTCTCCAGGCCAGAAGAGGGCATGGATTCCCTGGAACTGGAATTACAGATGGTTGTGAGCAACCAGTCCAAGCAAATACTTCATTAAGAAACCAGCAAGTTAGCTGGGCGGTGGTGGCACATGCCTTTAATCCCAGCACTTGGGAGGCAGACAGAGGCAGATCTCTGTGAGTTCGAGGTCAGATTGGTCTATAGAGTGAATTCCAGAACAGCCAGGGCTACACAGTAAGAGCCTATCTAGAGGAACAAACAAGCAAACAAACAAAAGGAACCACCAAGTTTCTCCTTGTTGAGTGGTCCCAGTGGTAGCCCATCTGAGGGACAAGAAAACAGGTAGAAAAGTCAAGGGCTGTTTGTGTTTTTAGGCAGGTCTCTACATAGCTCTGGAGAGCCTGAAACTCACTACATACCCCAGGGAAACGGCAGTGCTGGGCTGGGTGTGGTGGCATACATAGGGAGGAGAATGAGGCAGGAGGATCTTGAGTTTGAAGTTAGCCTAGGCTACACAATGATATTTACTCTCAAAAAAATAAGCAAAGGATGCAACTGTCTGAATCCCAGACAATCTTAGTTTCCATTTGCTCACTCATTATGACCCTTAGACACTGCCTTAGTTCTTCCTAAAAGTGAAAAAGTCGTTCCACTTTACATATGTAGCTCCAAACACTTTGGGACCCCCCTTTTTTAAAAACAATCTGCGATGTCATCCAGCTTCATCTGCTCTCTGTGATACACAGAGCCTGTTCAGCTCGGCAGCTCTAGTGTGGGAGGGAACCCTCTCCTCTGCCGGCCTGTGAGGATAAAGGTGACGAGTGAGATCTTTCAGAGTGGCCTTGTACTGGTATTGAGCTGAGAATGAATCCTTATGGCACACTCTACAGAGCAAGAAAAAAAAAGCCGTAAAAAGCAGACTGGTTTTCTCTATAAAATCTCAAAAATAACAAAAATAAACCAAAAACATAACCAAACAAATCAAAAGCCCAAGAAACTACATATTTCAAACATAATTTTTAAAATTAAAACACAAAAGCCCCACATTTCCGGCCCACTGGATCAGTGCTGTCAAGGACCTAGAGCATGTCACGGACTAACATGTGTAGTCCCACAGAACTACAGATGGAACTAGACTGCGTCAGAGCCTCCCCTCATGGGTCCCCACCTGCATTCTGTGGTCGGCTCTTAGTGGTTAAGCACTGTAAGGGTCACCCAGGTGGTACTGGTTTTGAAGGCATGAAGGGGTCATGCAGAGCAGCTGAGGCTCGGCACTGTGAGAGGCCATGGAAGGCCATTGGTGAAGGTGCAGCCTCAGTTGCAATTGACGGCCCAGGACTAAAGGGGTCATGCAGTGTTTTGGAGATGCCAGTACCATGAGATGACCACCAAGAGCAGCAGCAGTAGTGGAGTACAGGCAGCTGGAGCCTAGAGGACGACGCATATGCTACAAAGGGCGTGGCTGGAGAAGTGACCCAAGCCCTTGGAGGAGCCCAGAAGATCGTGAGTTGGATCCCAGACATTGGATGGTTGGAGACTGATTTTTGCTTTTGATTGTGACTGTGTCCTGATATTTTCCCTCTTGAAGGAAGAAACTATTTTATTGGAGCCCAGTTAAGAGACTTTTCATTGTAAAAAGACTTTGGATTTTAAAAGAGATGGATATTTTAAGAGATTGAAATTTTAAGAATATGTAAAGACTGTGGGACGTTTAAAGTTATTTAGACCTTGGGGATGAATAAGAATGTAAGGGTGAGGCTTACTAGTGATGTGTTTGTGTGTCAAGTAGACAAGGGGGTCAATTGTACTGGCTAGTTTTGTGTCAGCTTGACACAGCTGGAGTTGACACAGAAAAAGGAGCTTCAGTTGAGGAAATGCCTCCATGAGATCCAACTGTAAAGCATTTTCACAATTAGTGATCAAGGGGGAAAGGCCCCTTGTGGGTGGGACCATCTCTGGGCTGGTAGTCTTGGTTCTATAAGAGAGCAGGCTGAGCAAGCCAGATCAAGCAAGCCAGTAAAGAACATCCCTCCATGGCTTCTGCATCAGCTCCTGCTTCATGACCTGCTTGAGTTCCAGTCCTGACTTCCTTGGTGATGAACAGCAGTATGAAAATGTAAGCCGAATAAACCCTTTCCTCTCCAATTTGCTTCTTGGTCATGATGTTTGTGCAGGACTAAGACAAGCATTTACAGGCAAAGGTGTGAGGAGCCTGCCTCCCTTCCCCACAGCCTGGCCTGATACCATACAGAGGCCCTGTAGGCTTACAGAACTCTCCAGTCACCCAAAATATCCTTCAACACATTCTGAGTGACAGATACCCCTTGCCCAACTCTATATAACTAACAAAATCTATATTATACTTCATTTTAAGGCTGTTCCTCCCAATCTTCACTTCTGTCACATCTTTCTGACAATGCAGAGACCCTCCCCTTCAGTCTAATTGTCCTAATGCCATTGAGCTAACAATTCCTGCCAGCCAGCTCAGAGGCAGCTGTCAGCCAGCAGAACACTTCAGTCCTTTACTCTCAGAGTGGGAGTGAGCGCTGCCTGACCAACATCAGTTCTATAATGAAGTGGGTCACCAACACACAAAGCCAGGTGTGACCCTCCCTGTGAGTCAGGATGTAGCTCAGCCGTGTATTCAACATGGCATACCAGCCCGGCCAGCTGGAGCTAGAGGCCTATTTAGAAACCTTCTGGGACCCCGGGAGCCTTACTGGTTGCTCTGGACCTGACAGAGCTCCTTCCAGCTCCGGAACTCTTCATGGTCCCCAGCTGCAGAAAGGTCTGGCTCATCATTGTCAACAAAATCCTCCACCAGGGGCCCATCAGGGACATCCTCTTCATCGTCTTCAGCCTCAGCATTGATGTCAAATACTTGATCATTCTTCTTAAACTTGTCCACCAGGGCCGACACAGACTACAAGGAGAAGACACAGCTCTCCAGCTGTCCCCGTTCTTTGGGTCGCCCCAGTTCATCCCTGGAAAGTAGCCCCCACATTTTCAGCCTCTCTTTTTCCTGGCCCTGCCCCACCAGAAGCAGCGCTGTCAGGAGGAAGTTTACATTGTGCAGTGCAGGTTGCGGCTGCATTGTGTTAGGTACATTTTGTAAAACACTAAACAGGAATCTGCATTCATCAACTGCATGTTTGGAGAACAGTTTTCCATGGAGACAATTTATGTTGGAAGTTGTAGTAAGTAGGCTAAAGGGGGCCCTGCTAAAAATACACAAAGGAAGGCTTTAAACATGACAGTTTCTCAGGAAACAGTGTGCCAAGTGACTTAGCCCCCAAAGAAGGAAATGCCTCTAGCCTGACAGTGGCTGGAGGCCAGAGGCTACTGTGATATGTGGACTCCAGAGCAAATCTGACCCCTGGGAAGCAAATGAAGAGACAGGGAGCTGACCCCAGAACCCACAACTGTGTGATGGTCCAGCTGGGGCTCACAGTCCCACCCTCCCAGCCAAGCTGAGAGTTCCTACACAAGAGCCACAGGAAATATTCTCTGTGCTCCTGAATAAACACAGTCCATGTCTCGGCTCCCACTGGGCAGAGCTGATCTTGGGCTAGCTAACTGAAACCACCAGCCACCGGGAACACCCCGAGCCCTATAAACCCCAAAGCTGACCGCACCTCATTATGTGTTTCGCTGTCCCATTTAGTAAACTGGAACCCGGCCAGGGATGGGCAGAGCGGGCGGTCTTCCACACACTGCTGCAAGGAAGCTGGGGGACAGCAAGATCACAGCATAGATTAGAGGGGGGGGGGCAAGGATGACACAGAGGGAGAGGCAGTCACATCATTACTTCACAATCTCCTGACACAGACACAAGTGCACCCACAGTGGAGTCGGGCTAAATGCTATTCCCAGAGTTAAATGCAAAGGAGAAACCAGAAGCACAGACATTTCTTTCTGAAGTGTAGCTCGAAAATGCATAAAGCCTTTCTTTAAAAGTATACTAAGCCCTTCAGTAATGGCAAAATGGTACTCCTTTTCAGTCTGAAACTAAAGTAGTTACAGATGACAAATCTCAGGGGATCAGAGCCCTAGCTGAGGTCATAACTTCTGCAAGAATAGAAAGGGGTCTGGAGAGATGGCTCTGCAGTTAAGAGCACTGACTGCTCTTCCAAAGGTCCTGAGTTCAAATCCCAGCAACCACATGGTGGCTCATAACCATCTGCAATAGGATTTGATGCCCCCTTCTGGTGTGTCTGAAGACAGCTTCCGTGTAGTCACATATGTAAAAATAAATGGCTATGCCATTAAAAAAACAAAACAAAACAAAAAAAGAAAGACTACAAAGAATGTAAGTGAAAGTACCAGTGTGAGCCTGTGATTCCAGCACTCAGGGAAGAAGGGGGAAGGAGAGAGGTACTAGGACAGCTTAGGTAAACAGCAGGACTCTTTTTATAACAATGACAAGAATAGGTAACAAAGTATCTGTAAGGTCAGTCCAGAGGGGGGAGATCAATAGTGTTCAGCACATAGAAGGGACCACAAGCTGCCCAGTTACTACACTGCAGCACATGTCCTTCACAATGTCCCCTACAACATTTCTGGGTCAGTAGGAAAGAGGGAGAACTGGGGGCTAGGGGAAGATGTTGAAATCCTGCCAAGTATCAGGAAACTACTAACTACTAACAGGATAGGTCAGTTCTTAACTGCAACAAGAATAAAGTCATAACAACCCCACGGGTCCTGAAAAGACCTGTGAACTGGGAGCAAGTAAGAACAAGCTGTCTCTAGCCAAACAGTGTCTCTTTCCTGCATCCCAGCTCAGTCACTGACCCTCCAGGTGAGCCTGTGAGTGGCAGAGTTGGGTGCTGTAACCAGTGAGCAGTAAACAGGCCCACGGCCCACAGACACAGTGATGGCTTACTGCTGAGACTCTTACTGCAGAAGGTCCACAGCACACGGACACAGTGATGGCTTACTGCTGAGACTCTTTACCACAGAAGAAGGAAGAGGAGAGTGGATTGCTAGGCACTGCCAAAGAACACCCAAGGTGGTTTTCCAGAAGAGCCACCTGTGTAACGTTCAGTGTTCAGAGGCAACTTAAACATTGCCCCTCGGACTATGAGAAGCATCTCTGTGACTAAGATGCCCTGACAAAGGCTGACTTTACTCACCTTCTAAATCTGTCATGTCTACGAAACCCAGATCCGGCAGCTCGAGGGGCTCTCCTGAGGAGAGGGTCTGCATGTCGGAAGGAAAGAGCAGCTCGCTTCTGTAGTCCTGGCAGTGCAGCGTGGAGAGAAATACCCCAGTCGTGCTGCATTCATCAAAGGAGGCTGCTGTCTTCTGAAACATAGGATCCACCTGCACGCGAGGAAAACAGGGAACCAAAGAATGACGGCGGTAGCAGCAGGAGACACAAGCTCACCCACAGCTGTCTGCAAGATTGAATGTCTGCGCATGCTCAGATGGATAAGTGTGGAGAAGTGTACTGTCAATCTCTCTACCTACAACACACATGGACAGACACCCTGCTGCAGGCAGTTCCTAAATGACTACATCTAACAGTCCCAGCACAGTAAATGACATCACAACAAATTGCTTGCTTAGCAGTCACAGGCTCTATCCTTCCTACTAGCTCTGGGGACCTTCTATTGAAGGTGGGGTCTTACTCCCAGGCTGGCATCTCACTCAGAAGCCCCTGCCCAGCCTCCTGAGTGCTGGGTTACAGGTGTGCGAAACCACATCTGGCTCACTCACTCACTACTGTTCCTCTGAACACAATTTTTAAGATTTGGGAGAACCCAACCAGGATGGCGAGGTGAAGGACAGGCAGAGCCAGAAGGGCTAGTGGCAGAGCAAGGGCGGCAAGGGTTGTGAGGAGCTCAGAGGCTGGGTCAGGGAGAAGAGGGGCACAGTCATGTGATACCAACCCAAAGGTACATCACATCTCACACATGGGGACAGGTCAAGACAAATGAATGTGAGGCGGAAAAGAGCACATCACTTGGGATCTCCCAGGAACAGAACAGGAGCTTCAGGATGTGGCTTCCAAGGAGAAGCACACTTGGATCTGATAACATAGATGTGGCTCCTTGGCTTCCCTTGGAGGGTGGGACCTTGCTGTCTTCACAACCCCATCTCAGCATCCTGAGTCCCAGAAAGGAACACCTCCACCCTCTCAGCTGTCCCCATGCAGGCAGCACCCACCATGAGCATCCACTCACCCTTCCTCCCCCCAGGGCCACTCATGCACCGGGCCCCCAGAACCAGTGTTGTCACTGCCAGTTCCTCTCTCAGGCTTGTGCTCCTGTGTGTCGCCCAGACCTACAGGTCCTGAGTCTGCAGTTAATGCTCCAAATCCATCCAGCTTTCTTTCAAAGCCCAGCCAAGCCATAAACACTGGCCCTACCGACTGTCCTGCCGAATTTGCCAGAGACCACGCGAGCGAGGCGCACACTTCCTTACCGCACACTTCCCATCGGCTTCCGAGACATTGATATTGCTGAGATTCTGTTCAATGGTTTTGCAGGACTGCTTCTTCTTTGGCTTTGCAGGTTTTTTAGTCCTTTCTGTTTCAAGGGTACTTCCATCTGAAGGAGTAACACCAGTTCTTAAAAGCCCTCTACGGCAGTCATAATTTAAACAGGAAATCCCCTCACGTCAGCAGGCTGATCTAACCTGCGGTGACAGTGTAACTTACTAGACAATACACTTCACTTCTAATAAAACCATGCAGAAGCTCCCTAGTTAGTGTTTACTCAAATTTAACTAAGTAATCCTAAGAGCTTTTATACAGTCTTTGGAACTAGTGTGGCCAAAAGCAAGCTCCTCTAAGGAGAATAGAAGGCCTTTAACAACCAGCAAAACCACCCTGAGAAACCCTAGCACAAAATACAAATGTAAGGGCTGTCAGTTGGATGAGGCTCGGTTCAATTTCCAGTAAACCACCCATCCCAAGAGACAAGTAGATATATAAAATAATCAACCATCCATCATGAATTCTCTACGGAAGCAAGTAAACTAGATTTTCCTATATTTCCTCATGGAAAACCACATTCTGGAAATAGCCATGCCTTCAAAAAAAAAAGGCTTTCCAAATTTTTGTTTTCATCCTGACACAGCACTCAAATATTGTCCAGTACATACTAGAAGCAGCCCTTTAAGTCCAGACCCCAGCCTGTGTACCTCCACTGTGGCTCTCCTCTCCTTGAGGTGGTGTGTCTTTGCCCAGCCCCCCAAGGACTCTGTATACATCAGCATGGACGGCATCCACACGGACAGCATAGATCTTGGTGCTGGCATCCAAGGTGCCAGCAGCCACCTAGGTCAAAAGCACAGCTACATTACATTTGTGAAGATGCACAGGACAGCACTTTGAACAAGTAAAATCCAGCGAGATTTATTAAATACTTAAAAAAAGAGAGAGACAGAAAGGTACTCAGTGAATGATGGGAAATAAAAACATGTCCCTCTTTCTCTGCAGTTCACCTCTGAGGAAAGGATATAAAGAAGCCTGGTACTGTCTCACCAGGGGCTCTTGTGTGTGCAGAATTCCTGTGTGAGTCTCTCACGGGGGCTCTTGTGTGTGCAGAATTCCAGTGTGAGGATGGAACTCTCTCACCGGGGCTCTTGTGTGCAGAGTCCAAGTGTGAGAGTGGTACTCTCTTGTGTGCAGAGTCCAAGTGTGTTACAGTAAGCACTGATGATAAGAACTGGGTGAGCTATACAGGAAGTGTGCGTTCTCCTTACTTTAAAGTTGGTTGGTTCTGCATCTTTCTGCTTCAGAATCTCTGACATGAAATCAATCAAATGCAAGCCGAAAGCATTCTTAGTAGTGATTTTCTAGGGGAAAGAGAATTAAAACTTTATTACTTATAGGCTTGCCTTATAAGTGCATGTAAAGAAAGTTTACATACAAATACCTAGCATGTAAATAATCCCACCAAAGTTTACACACAAATACCCACACTAACCTCAGTTCCCATAACCACTTGTAGCACAGCCTAACTGGGATGGACCGCTCCTCCTGAGAGCTCTAACGCTTTGCTCTGAGAACTCCGCACAGAGGACTCAGTCGAGTTGGGACCTGTGAGGCAGGAATAGCCTCCACCCTCACTCCCCTTTACAGCAGGGGGGCGGTCAGAGATTTGTTACAGCCACCCAGTTTATACGTGGGAAAGAAAGTTCTACTGCAGGTGACTCCAGAACTCATTATTAGCTTCCACACTCACACCATTTGCCTGTAAGCCATGTTGTTGTGTGAGAGGTACTGCAAGGACTAAGCACCCAGCATCAAAGCTCTGCCAGAAACAGCACAGCTACACTAGAGAATAAACAAACCACCTCGTCTCCTACATAAATCAAGAAAGCCCAGAATCAGAATTCAGCATGCTGGTGTACACCTGAGATCTCGGGAAGTGAGGCGGGAGGATTGCAAGTTCAAGGCCAGCCTGAGCTACATAGCAAGATCCTGCCTAAATAAATATAAACGAAGCTGGACCTGGTGTCGTACACCTCTGATCCCAGAGCTTGGGAGGCAGAGGCAGGTGGATCTCTATGAGTTTGAGGTCAATCTGGTCTACAAAGTGAGTTCCAGAACAGCCGGGGATACACAGAGAAACCCTGTCACAAAACAAAAACAAAAACAACAAAAAAGCAAAAAGAAAAAACAAAAAGCAAATAAACAAAAAATCCAAGCCAACAACAACAAAAAAAACTCCAAACCAACAAATACTCACATTTTCAGAAGAAAGCTTGATACAGGTAGAGTAATGTTCTGTAATCTGTGTGTTTGTAAACTTAGATATGGTAGTTGAAACATCAATATTCCTAAATGAAAAACAAAAATTCTAGCAAGGATCTACAATATAACTACTTCAAAACACAAACCCAGGAGGTAAAGGTGCTTGCTGCCCAACCTGAAGACCTGAGATTGATCCCTGAAACCAAAGGGGGTGAGGGTGGGGGAGTAACTTCTGTTCTGACTTACACACAGAGAATAAACATATTAAAATAAGAAACAAATGCCAATGAAGTCCTCTGGAGACCCGAGGGAGGACCCTTACAGTCCACGCCACCCCCATGCCACCCCGACAGAATCAATGCAGAGCTGCACTCACCTGTTAGGGGAGGCCAGATGAATCGAATCTGTACTGAACTGCAGGTCAAAGACCCTGGAGCGTCTCCGCTGCATCCGCTCCTTTTCATCGTCATTCTGAGGAAAGTCTTCGAGGACTGGGGTTTTAGGAGTGCCAAGTGGAGCCTTCCCGGGCCGGGATGCTGGGGGCACCCGTTCCAAAGGTGAGGAAAGAACATCCTGTTGTCCTCGGGCCTTCAGAAAAGAGCTATTCATTGTTTCTGGTGACAAAACAAAGTACTTGCTCAAGAAAGCTTCAACAGAATAATTTCCTATATGGAAGGGGGGACCCGGTTCTGTCATGGTGTTCCTGGTACGTTCTCATTTAAGTCCAACAATGCATGATGCTAGACACTACAATTTGGGTTTCTTGGTAGAGTGGGGGTTGAGGGGCAAAGAAAAGATGACAGGACATATATCCACTTCACAGCTACTGTATATTCAAGCAAACCACAGGGTATATGAATGGCAAGGCAGGACTGGGGGTGGAGTTGATTGGTAGAGCATTTGCCTAGCATGCTCAAGGCTAGTCCGTCCCCAGCACTTCCAAGGACAGAGAGATGGATGAGGAAAATTTGCTGCTGCCTTTGATAAGCTCACAAACTGGCAGAACAAACATCTGTCACTCATTGTCACTCATAATCCCAGGCCAGGGAGACACTGGTGTGAAGCGATGACAAGGCTGGGCTCTGATCCTGGCTCCTCCATCTCTTAGCAGCGAGATAGCGAAAAAACATTGGAAATATGTAGAACACAGACAGACAGACAGACAGACATACACACACATCCTTCCTAAGAACTGCCCACAGATCACATGCAAACATAAAACCCTTCAACAGTGACTACATTAACCAAGCAGACAAAAATGAGAAACTGAAGTTTCCTCACCTCTGATGTGACTCAGCACCAAGTTTTTATAATTTATTTATTTTTATTTTATGTGTGCTGGTGTTTTGCCTGCATATGTGACTGTGTGAAGGTGCCAGATCCCCTGGAACTAGAGTTACAGGCAGTTGTGAGCTGCCGTGTGTGTGTGTGTGTGTGCGTGTGTGTGTGTGTGTGTGTGTGCACACGAGCGTGGGTGCTGATAATTAAACCTTGGTCTTCTGGAAAAGCAGCCAGTACTCTTAACCACTGGGCCATCTCTCCAGCCCCAGCCCCAACTACAGGAAATTCTTAGAATCACCTTGGAAATGGTTTTACCAGGACTATTTTATTTAAATGTTACTAACACTTTAGATGTTACCACCCTGTAAGAAATTATAAGAACGGGGAATGAGTCAAAGGAGACAAATAAGCATTTACCTAAATTGAGAATGGGGAGAGACACTGTATGTACAAACTAGTTCACACCTGTAATCCCAGCATCTAGGAGGCTGAGGCAGGAGAACAACTGCAAAGAGTTCAAGCCCAACCTGGGCTAAGTAATGAGCCAGGTCTCAAAAAGGAAATGAATGGAAACTTAGTATCATTAAAGATAAGAACTGTGGCAGAAGCAAGACTTTCCTGATTAACGCATGTCTAAAACAACCTAGCAAGGGCCACCAAGCCTCAGACCGAAATCCAAGGCTTCTAACTCCAAGTCTAGTGGCGCATTTCATCACACCACAGCTTCCTCTGCTTGTGCCCAAGGAGAGAAAAGAAAGCTCAGCTGTCTTTAGGGCTGATTCAGACAAGCGGTGCTGAGACAGATGAGTGCCAGGGAACACAGAAAAGAAGGTTGGGCTGAGTGGTGCATGCTTAGAATGCTGTAGTGGGACACTAAAGTTTGAAGCCAGCCTGGTCAAGCTCCAGGCAGGTGGGGGCTACACGGTGATATGGTCTCAAAACAAGAGTAACAAGCGAATTATCAACAGAGCCAGGGGAGCTCTTCTGGATGAAAAGAAAGCAACTGGCCACATAAGCCAAGCAGCACATAGAAGGTTTCAGCCAATCCCTGCTCAAAAAGTCGGCAAAGAGCAACATTTGGAGGTGATTTTGGAAATCTAGAATAAAGTCTAGACCTTAGTGTAGGAAATCGATTTTGATTATCTTAGGTGTCACGGTGACATTTTGATGTGGAAAGTCACTGTTTTTCAAAGATGTGTGAGAAACAGCTTCGGTGTGGAGTGAGCTGAAGAGTGTAACTTGCATTCACAGTAAAGGTGGTAAAACATGAGCAACTGTTGGACTCAGGTCAAGGCACGGAGTTTTTCCTTTCTTGGTACTTCAATTACAAGTTGGGAATCAGATGGTGTGTGAGATGGGTATACGTGCTTTGGGGACGGGGTGAGGCAGGAAAGGAATAAGGAAGACAGGGGCTGTGAGTGAGATGGCTTTAAATACAGTGGTCAGGGCAGGCTTTTCGAAAAAGGTTACAGCAGAAATTATCAAAGCCGTGAAGACGGTCTGGAAAACCCAAATGGAAGGCAAGGGCACAGGCCAAAGGTGGGACCATGCTGGCATGTGTCAGGACCTACTGTGGCTGAATACAGTAGTCCATGGACGCCTTGGGCTCTCCAGGGCCAAGGAGGAAAAACACTAATTAGAGCAATGAAGACAGACTAGCAGGAGACCACTGTACAGACTTTACATCTCACCCCACCCCCTGAAAATATTTAGACAGGGTCTCACGTAGCTTAGGCTAGCCTCAAAGTCACAACAGCTGAGAAGATGGCCTTCAACCTCTAGTCTTCTTGCCTCTACCTCTTACATTCTGGCATGACAGGCATATGCCACCATGCCTGGTTTCCATGGTGCTGGGATCTAACCTGGGGTTCACTCAACGCTAGGCAAGCACTCTATCAACCGAGCTTCGTCCCCAGCCCTACCTGTGCATCTCAAATGCAGTGAGAAAGGACATCACTGGGTAACAGTGAGAGGAAGAACAAAATGAGCTAGCCTGAGCTTCTAGAGGACAGAGGACCAGGTAAGAGCCAATTAGAAGAGATTTAAGTTAAGCAACCATCATTACCATCTTAACAGTAAGATGACCAGACAGGCGGCAATACTGATGATTAGATGTGTATGGATACTGGATAGGTCTCCATGATGTCAGTATGACTTCCTGATGGTTTAAATGTGGATTGTGAAGGCTGAAGGCTAACTCCGAGTTATCATCAACAACTGACTGAGTTGCCTGGACCTGAGAAAGCTACAGAAGCAGCATGCTGCGGGGCAGGAGGCAAGGCCGTAGCTTTACCCCACATGCATTTCCTAGCCATCCAACTGCACTACACAGCTGGACGCGTAATGGTAGATCTCAGGGGGCAGTTTCTGGCTAGGTAAGTTTGGGAGTCGCCAGCAGGTAGTCATTTATTCACGAAATAAGTGAATGGAGAAGAGGTGACAGCGTAGAGGGGTCCTGGGACACCTACAAAACTACACAACAGGCCGGGCGGTGGTGGCGCACACCTTTAATCCCAGCACTCAGGAGGCAGAGGCAGGTGGATTTCTGAGTTCGAGGCCAGCCTGGTCTACAAAGTGAGTTCCAGGACAGCCAGGACTACACAGAGAAACCCTGTCTCGAAAAGCCCACCCCACCCCACCCCCGCCAAAAAAACAAAACAAAACAAAACAAAAAAAAAAACAACCCTACACAACAGGAAAAGGGCTGCGGAAGCACACGGAATCGGGAAAAGCCAACGAGGCTCTACCAACTAGGTCACACGCTCTCTGTGGCTTTTACTCTCTTTATGACTAGAACGCAGGTGAACTTAGCAGCTAGGGGGCCAGTCAGGGAAAAGGCACTGGAAAGCTAAGGAAAGGAAGAGGTGGCCATCTAGGATTAGGAATGAATGAAGTGGAGAGGATGGCATTGCTGACGAAGCTCTGAAGGGCCCAGAACCAGTCACTCAGCAGCCCTGAGGATGTCTCTCTGGCCACTGTCAAGTGTGCAGAATGGCAGTGTTTAAATTAACCAGCGTTCTCGGCACTGCCAAGAGGACACAGGGAGACACCTGATCATATTGACTGACCAGGAAAGTAACATAAATAAGGAGGGAAAGGAACACAAGGTGGCACTGCATGGTGAGAAGCCGCAGAAACAAAAGCCGACCTCAGTATGTAAATAAGAGGAAATGAGCTGGGCACACGGGGGTGGGGGTGGGGGGATAGTGAACACACAGGTAACAGCTGACGAGGCTCCCATCAATGACATGTTCAACGTGTGACTGTGGCACTGCTGACCTACTGTTTTAGAGCAAGACACAAGATTCCTGGAAGGAGTTAAAAGAACCCAACTCATCCTCATCCCTACCCCGATTTAAGAAACAGAGAGCACTGTTTTAAACCTGGCTTTATAATGAATTAGCTAAGAAAACTTTAGGCAAGCAAACAAGCTCTCTGTCTCTATGCTGTCTCTGCTTCACCATCGCCCTGAATGGAAGACCATCACTTGGCTGTGGGTACAGCTAGTGAGGAGTCCTGACCTAGCGCTCATCCTTGGCTGGTAGGTGGGCATGTGCTGAGAAGAAGGAAGAGGGAGGGAAAAAGGGAGAAAAGGAGAGAGGGAGAGAAATGGGAGGAGGGATGGGGGGGAGTGACCCGGGCACAGAACTTGCTGTTTAGGAACAGGTGGCACGATGACATTTTATAGGAACACGGAGAAATAAAAGGAGGCAGGGAGTATAGAGCAATGTAGAATTCTTGCCTGGCACACACACGCCATGGTACAAGGCTTCACCACAAAAGTAAACAAAGAGACATAATAAACAACAAATGCTTGTCCACAGGGCAGCAGGAGGAAAGGCATTACAATGCTTCCTACAGGTCGAGGAGTATAGTTGACACACCAAGACAAAACAAAAAGGTCAAAAGAGGAGATGAGAGACGTTTTATGGGCATAAATCAAGACATCTGTGACTCTGTAAATGTGGGTATGGAAAGGAATTGAGAAACTGGAAGCACGGAGGGGCTAACTCCTCCCCCGCTGCTCTCTGCCGTGGGCAGTAGACAAGAGTCTAGTTCAACAGATTGTTACTGAAGTCAAGAGCACGTTCCTCAGCTCCTCTGCTCTGCTTCGGTTCTCAGCCTGAAGTGCCCACTTCGGGACTCATCTTTTTCTTCTTGAGCTGCTCTAGGCCCTGTGGTACCCATAACCTGAGTTATTTCCTCCCCACACCCGGACAACTGGTGCAGGTCCTGAATGTATTCTCTGCAAGGTCTGTCTAGTGATCTCACCGGTACCCATGGCTTTATCATCTCCATGATGAAGAAAAACAAATCTACCTCCCAGCCTATGGACCTCGGTCAAACTCGCCCAGTAGATACGAACCCCTTCACCTGAGCGCCTCTCCAGAAGTCACAGGCAACAAATCCAAACTGAAACTATTATTCCAAAACTATGACTTAGGTCTACCAGGTGGTCAGTCTCACTAAGCTTAGTTATGACGGTCTAGCTCAGAGTTTCTCAACCTTCCCAATGCTGTGACCCTCTGACACAGTTCCTCATGTTGTGGTGACCCCCAACCATAAAATTATTTTCCATTGCTACTTTATAACTGTAAATTTAGTGGTTATGAATCATAATGTAAATATCTGTGTTTTCTGACGATCTTAGGCGAACCCCGTGTAAAGGTCATTTGACACCTCCCCATGGGGGCTGCCACCCAAAGGTTGAGAACCTACGGTGTAGTTAATTCCTAGACTAGTCCAGGTTCCTTCCTAGCTCTTCTCTTGTACAGGATGCTCAGCCCATAAAGTTCTTCTCAATGTTTGCTTAAAAATCTCGAGTCCATAACGGACAGGAGTTATAGCACTAGGTTTTATCTGTCAAATATTTGCCATACTACCTCAACTTGACACAAGCTCCAAGAGGAAAAGGTATTTATCTGTTTCGTTCCCCACCCCCCGCCCCCTTTCAGAGTGGGTCTCCTGTAATCCAGGCTAGCCTCGAAGTCGCTATAGCTGAGGACAACCTTGAACTTCTAATCCTCCAGTCTCCATCTCAAGTGCCCAGGCTTCTTCGGTTGCGAATCTCGGCGTCTGACCGAAGGTCTGTCCCAAAGGAAGCCCTCAAGACTTTAGAATCAGTTCCAAAACACAGGCACGAATGCTCAACACAGAGCGGTCGACACTTTGCTTCCACAGCTCCCCACACAACGTCCAGTCCAGAAAAAACAAAAAACAAAAAAAACCCACTTTATCCTCCGTTAGAACCAGGGCGCGGGGAGTATTAGAGCCCAGCCGCCACTGGCAGCTGCGTCCTGATTGGCCCAGCGCCCCGCTTTCCCTTGCACTCTCTTCCCCTCCCCCGCCGGAGCCCCCGGCCGAACCCCGCCGAACACATTCGTCCCTTCTGGACCTGCCCACGCGAGCACCCTTCGGTCCTGATCCTGCCAGCCGCGCCTGGACCCACTCGAGCTCACCTGAGCGCGGAATTCTCATCTTGCTCTCCACGTCTCCGGAGTAAGTTTTAAATCGCGAGCGCCAAGCGCGGTAACCGCCGCGTGACGTCACTGGGGCGTGGTCTTTGGTGCGCCTGCGCAGGCCGCCTAGGCGGCTGGCTGATCAGAGTGGCCCCGGAAACTTGGACAGTTTTGAGTCTACGCGCGAGTGAACTAGGTGCAGCGGTGACCCAGCTGAAGACGTTTGGAAACATTCTGGCGCCGAGCGCTGGGCGCGGAGTAGGATGTGTGGATCTGGGCAGGCGAAGGCTGTGCTTTCCTAGAATCTGGATTGTAACGGGGAGGCAGGTTTCTGAGGAATCGAGGTTCTTTGCCGGTAGAAAACGCTGCCCTTATTGGAAGTTCCAGGCAGGCAAGAAGGAATGCAGAGCATTGTGTATGCACGTGTAGACTCCACCCAGAGTATTGTGTATGTATACACCCACAAGGACATTGTGTGTGCTCATGTGTACACAGGCCCCAGAGCATTGCGTTTACATGTGTATACTCTTCCAGGAGCATTGTGTATGCGTGTGTACACACACCCTAGAACATTGTGTTTACTTATGTTTATACCCCCAGTAGTTTTTATATATGTGTGTACATTTCCAAAGAGTTTTCTGTATGTGTGTGTGTGTACATGTCTATACACACACATACCAGAGCATTGTGTATGCTCTTACTTATACATGGACATACCAGAACATTGTGCAGGCATGTGTATCTGCACCAGAGCATTGTGTTCATATATCTATACACATGCATGCACACACATTTAAAACTAAATTTTTGTCCAGATTCTTGTAAAGAGCTTTTTGGAAATCATTTACCTACCATCATTTTTTTAAAAAGAGGCTGGGGTGTAGCTGTTTAGCATCCTTGACATTATTTGCCTGCCTATCAGCAGTACCCCTCATTATGGTGACCAAAACTCTGCCTTTTGTTGAAAGCTACTTTTTAAAAAAATATTTCATTTCATGTGTATGAGTGTTTTCCCTGTGTGTATGTATGTATATTTACCACATGCATGGCTGGTACCTGAGAAGATCAGAAAAGGGTGTCAGATCCTCCGGGACTGGAATGACAGATGTTTGTGAGCCACCATGTGGGTGCTGAGAATGAAACTCAGGTCCTCTGCAAGAGCAACGAGTACTCTAAACTACCTCTCTAACCCCAAAAGCTACTCTTTTTTTTTTTTTTTTTTTTTTTTTTTTTTAGTGATATTCCAGCAGTTACTTTATTATTCAGGATTTTTAAAAAAATTTTTATTAGGTATTTTCCTCATTTACATTTCCAATGCTATCCCAAAAGTCCCCCATACCCACCCCTCCACTCCCCTACCCACCCACTCCCACTTTTTGGCCTTGGCGTTCCCCTGTACTGGGGCATATAAAGTTTGCAAGTCCAATGGGCCTCTCTTTCCAGTGATGGCCGACTAGGCCATCTTTTGATACATATGCAGCTAGAGACATGAGCTCTGGGGTACTGGTTAGTTCATAATGTTGTTGCACCTACAGGGTTGCAGTTCCCTTTAGCTCCTTGGTTACTTTCTCTAGCTCCTCCATTGGGGGCGCTGTGATCCATCCAATAGCTGACTATGAGAATCCACTTCTGTGTTTGCTAGGCCCCGGCATAGTCTCACAAGAGACAGCTATATCAGGGTCCTTTCAGCAAAATCTTACTAGTATATGCAATGGTGTCCAAAAGTTACTCTTTAAAGCTAGTTTTTGCACCACTTTAGAATGAGGCAGAGTGTTTAGAATAAGGCCCCAGACCTTAGCACAACTGACTCCATGACAGTTTGGACTGTTAAACTTTATCATTTAGATAGGAGCACCTGCCAAATACCTACTCCATCAAAGTCCACAGTTCTGGGAAAGTCTCTAAATGTCCTAACTTTGTTTTTTAGCTTCTGTAGTCCCACTTCTGGCTAACTGTTCATGTTAACTGAAGTATGTCAACCCAGAACATGGTTTTTGTTCTTAAAAGTTCACAATGAAGCTGGGCATGGGCCTTTAATCCCAGCACTTGGGAGGCAGAGGCAGGCAGATTTCTGAGTTCGAGGCCAGCCTGGTCTACAGAGTGAGTTCCAGGACAGCCAGGCGATACAGAGAAACCCTGTCTCAAAAAAAAAAAAAAAAAAAAAAAAAGGAAAGAAAGAAAAAAAAATCACAATGAGAAAGGCTCAGGGCTACACTGAAATCTTGAACACTCAGTACAGGCATCAGCCGGCTAACAAAGACTTTCTATTGGCTTAAACCCACTTCCAAGCAGTCCTCTCTGGCAGACGCCCCACAACAATAGGATTATGTGGAGAAAAGATCACAATGTCCCTCACCTTCCTAAATGCTACTGTCAGCCACCCAGGACTGGACACTCCCCACCTCATCTGGTACTGAGCTTTTTGCCTCTGAAAAAAATCTCTGCAGGTCCCTCACCTTTTCATCCACATCACCTTGCTCAGCTATGATCTCCTTCCCAGTGAGCCCAGAGTGGCATTTGCCAAGTGTAAATCTGACCTCACTCCCATTTGTCTGCTTACCACAGCATCTTCCCAGACGTCTAAAACCCCTTCAAAGATTCCATTGTTCTGGGAACTTCCAAAGGGACCTACAATGATTTACAGCCCCCCATTCCATCCCTGTGCTCGCTGTCTCTCTCTCTTACACACACAGGTTCTTCAGCCTTGCTTTGAGCTTGGCACCTCCCTCCTTCATCCACCTTTTTTCATACTTGTCTTCATCCTACCTGCTCCTAGCACATTTTTCTGTATGCATGCTCTCTTCCACTTAGAAGTCTCTCCAGGCAGAGGAAGGCGGATTTCTGAGTTCAAGGTCAGCCTGGTCTACAGAGTGAGTTCCAGGACAGTCAGGGCTACACAGAGAAACCCTGTGTGTGTGTGTGTGGGGGGGGGGTCTCTCCATCTTTATCTTCCTCCAGTTAGCTCCAGTCAGGTTTTGGCTCTTACCATTTTCCCAGGAAAGTATTCCTGGAAACATGGAAGGCTCCTTATTGGAGACTTAGATGTTTAAACTAAGAGCAACAAGCACTGGAGGGGTAGTGGGTGGCTCTGAATTAGAGGCCCCTGAAGAACTGGTTTGGAACCTCTGACAAAGGAAAGATGCTAAGTGACCCACTGGCTGAAGCTGGAGGCTATGCTATGCCGAAGCAATAATGAGCCTCCTAAACTGACTGCTTGGCTCTGTGCCAGCTCCATACCCAGTGTCGACAGGCCAAGCATGCCCAGGCAGGTCTTTCACGTCCTACTCTGAATGCCTCCTTTGTTTCAGAGTTAAGGCTATGAAGGGTGCCAAAAGATTAAGTGATTTATCAGTAGCATCAGAGGCACATGAAGCTCAGTTCCTCTCTTTGTACAGAAGTGAAGTACTCGGCCCCTCCCCCACTTATAGGCTGCCAGAACCCCGACAGCACAACAGATTCTACTTCCTGAAAATCCAAAAGAAACAGCCTTAGTTTGGGTGAGGAACAACAGTTACCATTTGGCCAAACAAGCAACCTTTCGCTACAGATTTGCTGGCTTTTGCCCTAACAGTTTCTAATTTAAGTCATCAAGTTACTGAGACCAAAAGGGATTGCTGTTAAAATGACTTTTCAACATCCTGGCCCTATCTATGGTGGTGCATGCTTTTAGTCCAAGCACTCCTCACCTGTGTGAGGAGTCAATATGCCAATGCACATAAAATAAAAATAAATAGATCATTTAAATATATAGATAGATAATCCCAGCATTCCTGAGGCAGAGGCAGAGGCAGGTGGATCTTTGGGTTCAAACCCAGCCTGGTCTAGTACAGCCAGAGCTACACAGAGAAACCATGTATCCAAAAACTAAAAAGAAAAAGAAACGACATAAAAAAGGAAATTGCTTTACATTCTTCTCTCTATCTCTCCCCCACCCCCACCCTGCCCCCTTGTATGAAATAGAAATCCCTCATCTAAATCCTGGGCTATGAACTAGTAATTAATTTTAGAACTTTCAAACAATAACATACCGCCCTGTTCTTAAAACTAATATAATACATTTGCTTTTCAGAGCTATTGTACCGGTTCATCTTGTTTCATTCCAAAGCCCACAGTGGAAGGTTGCTAGGCGGGTACGTTATTCCAGGTGCCACTCACTAGGTGTGCGACCACAGGAACGTGCACACCCTCTCTGCGTCTCAGTCTCTCACATGCACAATACAGAGCCTGTGCGATGTGGTGGGCTATCATATAAGGAAGGAGTGAATTCCTACTGAGAACAGCAGTGCCTGCGCCACTCAGAGGACTCTATTCACATTACTGGAAGTGCTGCTGCATCCTGAGGGCTTGCCAGGTTCTGTATCAGAATCAAGGTTAGCATCCTATCTGGAGAGGTTCTCCATTTGATTGTTAAGAATATCCCCAGTACACTACAGATCTGTTCTTTCCATTACTCACCACCCCTACCCCCACCCCCACATAGACACATACACACACACACCCTGTACCTTCTGCCCCACCCAAGCTTTGCTGACTATTCCCTTTGTAGCCTTCCCCCCAACTCATAATTTCACGTTTTCTTTCTTGTCTGTCAGATGAGAAACAACCCTGCAGACGTAGCAATCACAGCACCGTCTTTCTGCCCCAGCAGACTCCTACAGCGTGCTGTTTGTAGTTACTAAGAGCTTTTAATTTAGCTGAAATCTGGGTTTAGGCACCGTGGAAATTAATAACTTAGACCTTCCTTAACTTTATGAGTTTTTTTTCCCTCCTGGCCAGTGGCCATGCCACTGGAAACCACAGGGCAGACTGGTTCAAGGTGCATTGAGAAACACCAGGATACACCAGCCTGAGCTGTGAGAGTCACAAGAACTTCTTGGGAAAGGTATGTACCAGTGTTGTTAGTGAACAGATTCCAGTTCATACAGAGACCAGCCTCCATACATTTTTATTGGAGTTAATATAGAAGCAGATAGTTTTCTCAAAAGTCTACAGACATCTTAAAAACAGAATTCCCACCAGCACAGAGGCATCACCGCATCCTTTTACCTGGAAAGCAGGTAACATGGAGAATACTATACCTCTGTGTAGCAAGAATTTCAAAGATTGACATACGTTTCTAGAATTCTTTTATTTTTGGCTATGGTATGGATCCCTCCACAGAAACCCCAAAGGCTAGCATCTGATACCTCCTTCCTCACCAACTGCAGAGGGAAAGTCAAACGAAGGGCCAGGGTCTCCTTCCCAGATTTCCTGGCAGTGTTGGGTACAGAACAGCTTTGATACTTCAAAAACAACCACACCCATAACTATTTTTTTAATACTCAAGATGCAGGTTTTGGAACAAGAGGAAAACGTGACAGTCACCGACTACAATCAGGGCTCTTGGAACTGATCTACTTCACAGGCCTTCCTGCCCAGGCCTGGCAACCGGCCTGGATTGTGGGGACTCCTCGTTTCAAAACCACAAAGTTCAAGAAACCTCTGTGTCATCTTTGAAAAGAAAATGGAAAGCCATCACCAGAGGAACGCACAGTGAGCGGCAGCTCAGCCTTTCCATGTAACAAACAGGCCACTCTCTAGGAAACAGATTGTCCATCGTAGAGCCCCCAGAAAATCATCACCAGGAAGAGCTTTCTAATAGCGCTTCCAGGAACGAGGAGGGTCATCAGGTGTCGCTGGTTTCACTAAGTCTAGGAAACACATTTTCTTAAAATGGGATGAGTCACCACTAACTCATAATGAATCAAAACTAACAAATATTTGAGTACTCAGACACACAAAAACAGCTATAAATTTGTGTGCCAATGAAGAAAAAGAAAAGAATGGGGCTGGAAAGTTGGCTCAGTGGTTAAAGAGCACTGGCTGCTCTTCCAGAGGATCCAAGCTAAATTCCTAGCACCCACACAGCAGCTCACAACCATCTTTAACTCCAGGTCCAGGGGAACTAATGCCCTCTCCTGTCCTCTGCAGGTATTACATGCGTATGATGCATAGATTAGAATGCAGACAAAACACTCATACACATGAACTACAAATACATCTTTGTCTGACAGTGGCAGCATACACTCCCAGCACTTGGGAGGCAGAGGCAAGTGGATCTCTATAAGTTCAAAGCCAGCCTGGTCTATGGAGTGAGTTCTAGGACAGTCAGGGCTACACAGAGAAACCCTGTCTCAAAAAAAAAAAAAAAAAAAAAAAAAAAAAGAAAGAAAGAAAGAAAGAAAAGAAAAGAAACATCTTGGTTGTGCTTTCAAACCAGTCATGAAAACTTACATCTTGAAGTATAAACTGTGGCTGTCGCTTCAAGGGAGAAAGGTGGGAGGCATCAGTTTGGGTGGGAATTACGCTAACAGTGCAACACAAGCTGTTTCACAGGGAACACGGAGCCAGTCACAGAAAGAACTGAGCTAGCACGGAGGGATCGCTGGAGCTTTGGCTTCCAGGGTTGATACAAAATGCAGTTCAACAGGATCTCAGTGCCACAGCGGCAATCCCCTCCCATAACATTTGTTTTCACGCACTTTTACTTTCTTTAGGTCATGACTGAAATTAAGTCAGGAGATAAGCCCTCAGCCACCCCCAGCTCTCCCAGATCAGGCTCCACTGGCTGCAGCCTTCTTCCCACGGGCAAGGCGAAGGTCAGTCACATTTGCAGCCTGAGGAATCAGCAATACCTATCTACATGTATATATTTTAATGGTCTTTCCATTAAAGTCCTCCAGCCACTGGGGAGCAAGGTAGAGTTTTCACCTGGGCCAAAAGGTTGTGGAATTCCTCCACTGCCTGCGAGTGTGCCACTGGGTTTAGTACCAGGTGCTGGAAAAGATTGACAGGCTCAGCATTCCGAAATGCCTTAGGAATGGGTATGGTCAGGGGCAGGTAGGTGTTACCAATGAGGAAATGATGGAGAGACCTTTGCTGGAGGCCTCGGCCTAAGAACCAGAGGAGGTCCTGGAGGCGCAGAGAGAGCATACTGTGCTGCCAGTCTGTCAGAGGCAGTCGTAGCAACAAGTGCATGAGGGCTGTCTTGAAGTGGTAGGAGGTGAGAATGGGGCGAGATGCTCCCGGGGGTAAGATCTGATGGTCCTGAAGACTCAAAACGATCTGCAGGCACTTGAGGTGGCAGGTGTTCTCAGGGGCAAAGCGCCCCACCAGCTTCAGAAACAAGTGTTCACAAGCTGCAAAGGACTCAGGCCAATCCACACTGGTGAGCTGTTCTTGCTCGGGGGCCTGACTCACCAGGTAGACCAAGGTATCTTCCCGTTGCACCCCTAGAACCAAACTGATGGACAGAGAGCGGCCTGAGCGGTAACCCAACCTGAGCTTGCAGGAGGTGGTGGACGGTGGGAAAGTGAGCTTAAAGTCGTATTTGTGGGCCACTAGTGCCCAGGCATTGCTCACCATGTTTCGGAACCACTGCACGGTCTTACACACGTCCAGGTGCGAGCTGGTGCAGAGAGCTGCCTTGATGGAGCTAGTACACTTGCTCAACATGGCTGAGTGGTCCCTGTGGTGCACCAGGCACAACACATCCCCCAAGAGCTTCTCATGCTTGCACATGCACTCAGAGTCCACCTTCACACAGCCACAACGACGGCCCAGAGCCGGATCTCTCATCTCCAAGATAAACATAGTGCCCTGGGGAGGGACAATGGGCACCAGGACATCGAAATTCTGGGTCTCGTGGAGGGTTCCCCACTTCTCAAAGGCAGCCCCAAAGCCCAGGCAGTCCTCCAACTGTGGGTGAGCCTCCCGGCGGCTGAGCACCCGGCAGGCCTCAATGAGATCATCCACAAAGCTCTCCACAAACTCACAGGTGCAGGGCAGGTCACGGATGGCATTTTGGATATAATGTTTGTAAAAGGCTTCCAGGGCTTCCTGGGAGGGAAAATCAGAGAGCCGGGTGTAAGAGGAGACGGGCACGACACGGATCTCTTCCTCTTCCTCCTCGCTGCTGGACTCAAAGGCTGGCTCGTGCTGCATGCTCTGTCGTAGGAGCTCAAAGATGAGAAAAAGGCAAAAGAGGCCTGCATTCCACAGGTTTCCCAGTATCCAGCCCAGAGGCCCCCCATCTTGGCCACCGGCCTGGAAGGGCCATCCCATGTCCTTCTTCCCCAGCACTAACTGGTCACTGGATGTATCCCCTCTCCAGAAGTTCTCCACTTTCTGCTTCTGCTCAGCGGCTCGGCTCCTCTCTTCAAACTCCATCTCTAACTGCCGCATCTCCTCGCTCATTCGCTTCTCCAGCTGCCGACTCCTAGCTAGCGTGTCCAGGTCCATGCGGTCACTGACCATCAGGGGGTGGTGAACAACATACATCACTGCCAAGAACATGAGGCTTATCACAGCCATGGAGGCCTCTGCATCTGGAGGAGTAGGAGGGTGGGGATCAGTGGTGATTTCCGGGGCACATCTGTTCTCCAGCACAGAGTCCCCAGAGCCCTGGTACCTCAAATCCTGGATGCCAACTACTCAGGAGGAACAGAAAGTGCATAGAGCTAGGGTGGGAGTTAGCAAGAACGGTCCGCCTTGGGGAAAGGAAGTGGAGACCATAGGATGTACCCTGAGTCAACCTCTTTCCTTCCACATACCGTGGGTGGTGTTTAGGGGACATGAGACTGTTTTTATTCCAGTATAAGATGGGAAGGGGGACCCTTACAGTGGGGTGGCCTCACCCGACTCATCGGTCCACCTCGGGCCCCAGATATGCCCTGCCAGTCCCAGAGGCTCCCTTCCACAGGCAGAAAACACAGAATCTTGTTCGGGCAATGTCTTCCCCATCCTTGGGTAGCCAGCTTCAGTCCCTAGCTGCAGCATCCCACTTCCTCTGTGACTTCACAACCCTACCTTGTGTCATTAGACCACTTAACCTCACCACTCTGCCCTGCAGGTGCCAGACTTGGCACTGTGCTGCCAACTCCTTAGTATTACAGTGATGAGGTTCTGAGGCAGGCTAGCATATGGCCATCAGTCCAGCTGCACTTCTCAGTCCAGGAAAGTGCCTGCAGAATTCAGGGGCCAAGACCCAACTGACAGACAGTAGCAGAGATTCCCTGGCCCCATTGCCCAACCACTGAAACCTGAAGCTTCCGGCCTTCACCCCAGTAATTCACCAGCTATGGGGCTTCTTGAGTCATGAAAGGCAGTGCACCATGGCCATCGAGTTCAGGTGAGGGGCACTCCTCGCTTTGGAATTAAGCCCAACTGCCCCCTCCATGTTCAAAATACCCGAGCCACCGGCCCTGCTTCAAAGTGAAGGCCCCCCTCTACCCTTAGTAACTTCCCCCAAACTCACCCATCTCTCCTGACCCAATAAAATACCCAAATTTAAGGGTTTCTCCTGGAACTAGGGGCTCAGTTACTCACGGTCTCAGTTAGCAGGAGAGCGTTCTTAAAGAGACAGCGCGACCTGGCCGCCCTCGCCTTCTTCCGGGCGTACGCGATGCTCCCAGTTCATACTCCACACAAACTGAGAGAGTCCACCTGACGAGCTCTTTCTGGGTACAGACCATGTCTCCGAGGTCCAAAGTCTGCGGGCAGCGGACTGCAGCGACTACCACGCGGTGCTGGTCCCGGCGGACTCCAGCAATCCACAGCGGTTCCCGCCTCAGGGGTTCCGCCCCGACAAACCCCACCCCTTGCTCGAAGCCAAGAGGCGGGGCCCAAGGCAGGGACTCTTCCAGAGCTGGGGCCCTCCCTCCCTATGGGGCCCTTCCTCCCTATGGGGCCCTCCCTCCCTAAGGCCTCACACCTTTTTGTTTCTAGTCGTCCCCCCTAGGGTTTGAAGGGACAGCAGAGCATCTGTGGCCACGCGCTCACAGCTATTCTGCTTCATTCCGTGGCACAAGGCTGAAGTGCCTGCTGCCACTCCCACCAAGTTTCTTTTACCAGGGCAATGTGTGCTTATTGAGAATTTGGGTGGGAAGGTGAGAAAGAAATTAAGGACTGGGAAAAGCCATTCTCACTTCCCTCTGGCTCTATGCAAGGTGAAAAAGGAAATGAGATGTTTTTAGGCACCACTAATAAGCCTCACTCGATGGGAAGATGACTCATTTGGGTACAGAGCCTGTTGCCCAAGCACGATAATGTGAGTTTGGGTCCCCAGACATCCACCTCTAATCCAAAGTTTAAAAAATGGAGCTAGACAGAGCCACTGAGCTTAAGTGACTGGTATAAGGTTTTATTAAGAGACCTTGTCTCAAAGTAGAGATCTCTAAAGACGATGATTTTGCACCCAGGTGCACAGGAGGCAGGTCCGAGCATACACATGCAATACTACACACACATGCACAGGTATATGCATACCCCACTATAGACGTCACTTCCCCAAATCAGGTATCTTTCCCTAATCAAAGTGACTCTTAGGAAAGGACATCTGTCACTCAAAGACCTGCCTTGGAGCATTGTTTGTCACTTACTAGTCACATAGAGGTAAGAACCCTAAACCTAGCCAGGCAGTGGTAGCACATATGTTTAATGCCATCACTCAGGCTGTAGAGGCAGGCACCTCTCTGAGTTCAAAACCAACATGGTCTAAAGAGAGAGTACCAGGACAGCCAGAGCTACACAGAGAAACCTGGTCCTCTAAAACAAAAACAAAAAACAAAAATTCCTAAGCCTTCAGGCAGCTCTGCTGATCCTACGTCCATAGCAAAGAGAACTTCATAAAGTGTGAAGGCACGACAAGGCTTACTACATGTTAAGAAACCCCAACAAGAGGCTGGAGAGATGGCCTAACGGTTGAGAGCACTGACTACTCTTCTGAGGGGACTCAGGTTTGATTCCCAGCCACTTGCATGGTAGTTCACAACTGTTTGTGACTTGTGCATGCAGTGAACATACATATGCAGGCAAACACACCAATACACATTAAATAAATAGATAAAAAACAACAAGGGGCTAGAGAGATGGCTCAGCTGTTAAGGGAACTTACTCTTCTAGAGGACACTCATTTGGTTCCCAGCAGCTACTAAGTGGTTCACAACTATCTGTAATTCCAGTTCCAGAGAATCCGACAACCTGACACCCTCCTTTTATTCTATGGACTTAGGTACAGAGTTCATGTGGGCAAAACATACACAACTTTTTAAAGTGAATCAGTCTTTAAAAAAAAAAAAATTCCACCAAGCTATCTCACTTAAAGATCACACTTGAATTAACAAATATCTCTTTATCTCATTTATCTCATTATCTCATTATCAGTGAACATCTTTTGTTTCCACCACCACCACCACTTTTTTTCCCCAACTTGTTTTGTTTTGGAGATAGGGTCTCACTACACTGAAGCCCTGATTGGTCTGAAACACAGAGATCTACCACCTCTGCCTCACAAGTGCTGGGATTATAGGTGTATACCACCATGCCCAGCTCCAAGTTGTATTTCTATTTTTACTTTTTATGTGTATGGGTGTTTGCCTGTATGTATGTACGTGTACTACATATGGTGCCTAGTGCCCATGAAGATCAGAAGAGGCACCAGATCCCCTGAAACTGGTGCTGGGCTCTAAACTCAGGCCCACTGCTAGAGCAACAGGCACTCTTAGCAGCTGAGCTGTTCCTCCAGGCCGCTCCAACCTGTATTTTGTTAACTTAATAGTGGGATAAATAGGAAACCCTCCAGGTGACTCATTTTAACAAGTGAACTCTAACATCGTGGGAATTTATTTACCCATGTTAAGCAAAGAAATATGGTAGATTTTCTGTGAAGTAAATTCAGCTGTGGCCCCTAAAAACTAACACTGTAAACCAGACATCATAGCACAGGACTATAATCCCAGAATTTGGGAGATCTGAGGCAGGGGATAAGCTCCAGGCCAGTCCGGGCTACATGAGACCCTGCAAAGGTTGGACAGGTGTTAGGAGCACAAAGGTCCTTGTGCTCACAGAGAGCATTAGGGAAGCTAGGAATGTTAAACACTGTATGGGGCTGTCTCCTCCATGAATGTACAACTGGTCTCTGCCCAGAAGGCTGGGAATGGAGGTGACTAACAGTCTCGATGACCTCTGTGCTATCTGTATGGCTGAGACCACACCAGATCCTCCCCTTGGGTCCCTAAGATAACACATGCAGCCTATCTTTAGGACCCATCTGCATGGAAGAAGCGACATGTACTTTGAGAAGAGTTTCAATGTAATTATGCCTCCTTATGAACACGGGACTGTGTGTTATACCAGAAACTTGTTTTTCAAATTGTACTGTACTTATATATGCCTGAAATAAACCACCTTGTGTCAGACTCTAGAAATTTTGAGGGGCTGGTGAGATGGCTCAGTGGGTAAGAGCACCCGACTGCTCTTCCAAAGGTCTGGAGTTCAAATCCCAGCAACCACATGGTGGCTCAAAACCATCCATAACGAGATCTGACTCCCTCTTCTGGAGTGTCTGAAGGCTGCTACAGTGTACTTACATATAATAAATAAATCTTTTAAAAAAAAGAAATTTTGAACTAACATCAGCTACTGAGTTGTGTTGGACTAGATTTCCTTCTTGTCTTATGTGGACCCTTACTTTGCTAGTGGTGAGTTTGCAAAGACTGCTTCTCAAAATACACACACACACACACACACACACACACACACACAGAGAGAGAGAGAGAGAGAGAGAGAGAGAGAGAGAGTTGGTAAAGTGCTAGTTGTGCAGCATGATGACATAAGCTTAAATCCCAGGACCTTCCTAAAAGGACGGACATCTAGGAGGGGGTGTATAGCCCCATTGCTTATTCAGGGAGGTGGGAAATAGAGACAGAAAAATATCTGGGTGTTCAGGGGCAAGCTGGCCTGGTGAGCACAGCACACAAATAACAGAGACCTTGTCTCAAAGCAAGGTGGAGGGTAAAGACTAAGGTGCTAACACTCTAGATTGTCCTCTGACCTCTGCACCCTTGCAGTAACCCCCCTACACACACAAAAATAGACAAGCACACCACACTAAATGAAAGATGCAAACTGGCCAGGAATGATGGTGCACCAGAAAAGGGGAAAAGACAGGAAGTAGTGACCAACATAACAGCCTTGATTCTGTTTAAAATCTTTTGCCCTTTGGTGAGTTGCTTAGAGATTCAACATTGAGAAAAATATCAAGAAATGATTGCTTTAAAGGCAATTTCATTTTCCTCAGTTCTCAATCAAAAGATTATTGGTATTCTTTAGTTGTTGCTTTTCATCTATGAGACTCATTCAGACTTTATAATTAATGAGAAATTAGATGTTACATATAATCTAGCGGAATTAGAGAAAAAAATTTCAGAGTTTTTTTTTAAAGCCCACCCAAACTCAATAAGACACACTGTGAAATGAGCTAAAAACACATTGTAACTGAAAATATATGTGAGGAAGAAAAAAGTTTAGGTAGGTAAGTTCAGAAAATGGGGAAAACACACGGTGTTTAACACCTTGGCTATTGGCCATATTTAGCAACAGAAATGGGGAGCGTATGAGTCCTTCATGTGTCAGTGATGAACTCCATAAACTCTTACGGCGTTGAGAACCATCAGTCTTGTATATTTCATTAGAAAAGGAAGCTGATGGGGGCCGGGGAGAGAGCTCACCAGTTAAGGGCACCTGTTGCTCTTGATAAGGTCTAGGGTTTGGTTCCCAGCACACACGTTGTGGCTTACAATCATTTGTACCTCCATTTTAAGGGGTCTGACATCTCTTCTGACTCATGAGTACTGCAGGATATTTGATCTCACTATGAACCTCGAGACTATATTATTTACTGGAAAACCCTGTTTGTAGTTGTGGTGTGGTTCACCCTTACCACACACCTTTAATCTGGCTAGAATACAGACATGCCCTTGGTGCATACTTTTATTCTCAAACGATGTTCATAAGGTTAGTTTGTAGAAGGAAGCAGCCATGTTTGAAAGTGATGTCTAAATGAGGGGCAGACAAAGTGACAAATCAGAGAAAGATTTGACAGAATGAGTCAGAGATAGGATATGCCCAACTCTCATGAGAACAGACAGGAAAAAGAGGCTACTTAAGAGAGCATCACAGAAAGAGAGAGAGAGAGATAGAGATAGAGAGAGAGAGAGAGAGAGAGAGAGAGAGAGGAAGGAGGTATTTTTACCAGGACAGTGGTAGAGAGACAGGTTGCAGAGAGAACAAGTTAGACACAGGTAAAGACAGAATGAGCCAGAGAATGAGAAGGAGCCAGAAGATTAGAACAGATTGCCAGGCCAAGTAGGACAATTCAGAAGTTCAGAGAAGCCAGATTGAATCAGTTTGGAGAGGAGTTTGAGCCAAACAACTCAGTTGAGTCAGCCAGCCAGAGATCAGAAAGAGGTAGGAAAGGGTGAGCTTATTCAGCAGTAAGTCTCAGAGGTTGAAAACATTAAAGATCTAGATACGATGTATGAAGGCTAGAAGCTTCCAGGACTATGCCTAGGTGAGCAGACAAAGGCAAAAGCCTCAGAGATGATGACTACAAAAGGAGAATAAAAGATAGTCTTATATAAGCACCAGAGACGTGTGCCCATCCATCCATCCATCCACCCAGGCAAAACATTCATATACATAAAAAGAAAAATAATCAAATCTTAAATAAGGAAGCCGAATATACTTACCTGCCATCATACAACTGTGGGGAGCACTTACAGAGCTAACTTTGGCTGACTTCTTGCTTGTGATCAACCATGAATGAGTCTGCCGACATCTGTCTTTGTTTTTAATTAAGATATGCGTTATACCCTGCCAAGTTCCTCCGCTTATGCATATATCCTTGAGAGACTGTCTTAGCCTGAAGGAAATGGCCTTAGTCAAACATAGATATTGTGTACCATAAATTTGCCATGTAAGCATTTGGGGTCATTGTTTATCTTCTTGGAATTGGTCACGCTTTGTGTTGCTTGCCTTTAAAAGGCACTGAGAAAATACACTTGTTTACTGGCATAGTATTGACCAGCAGCCCACCCATATCTGTCTCTTGCATCTTCTTTCTGCCTCTATTATAACCATCCTCAGTTCCCCAGTCATGGTTCCCACACCGACTGGCTGGCTAGTGGCTAAGTAGTTTTGGCCTGTGTGCCTGTTTATGTGATTATGGAGATTGAATACAGGACCTTATACAAACTAAGCAAGCATAACCCGTGAGACTCACCCAGTGTTATGATAGTCATGGTGTGTTTTTATAGCTCTTGTTTTAATTTACAATTAAGAAATTAAACATTTTTGGGCTGGCGAGATGGCTCAGTGGTTAAGAGCATCGACTGCTCTTCTAAAGGTCCTGAGTTCAAATCCCAGCAACCACATGGTGGCTCACAACCATCTGTAATGAAATCTGATGCCCTCTTCTGGAGTATCTGAGGACAGCTACAGTGTACTTACATAAAATAAATAAATAAATCTAAAAAAAAAAAAGAATTAATTCTGGGTAGACCTCCCTCCCCTTTAAAAAAAAAGAAAGAAAGAAAGAAATTAAACATTTTCAATAAGCAAACACTTTTGGAAAATACTTTTGTTACAGATTTGATACTTTTTCATTTTTGTTTGAAACTGTGTATCCTTGACTGTCTCTGAGTTCTTGGTGTACAGCAAGCTAGCCTTAAACTTGAGGTGATCCTCCCGCCTCTACCTCTCAAAGGCTGGGATGTCATATAGAAGTTTGCACTGGATTTTCCTCCCATCCCCATGCTTCCAGAAATAAGACTCAGACTCAAAATATATTTACAAATAAATACCTTGGCCATATAATTAGGCTCTTCTCTGACTAGAATAATTAAAATAACCCATTTTAACCTACATTCTGCTATATTCCTGGTTTCCTGTGCTCATCTCATCATATCTTCCCAGGTGATTCTTCCATGCCTGGCACTGTCCCAATTTTTTTTTTAAGTCAGATGTGGTGGCACACATCTTTTTTTTTTTTAAGATTTATTTATTTATTATATGTAAATACACTGTAGCTGTCTTCAGACACCTCAGAAGAGAGCATCAGATCTCATTATGGATGGTTGTGAGCCACCATGTGGTTGCTGGGATTTGAACTCAGGACCTTCAGAAGAGCAGTCAGTGCTCTTAACCACTGAGCCATCTCTCCAGGCCCCCCCCCCAATTTTTTTCCTGCTTCCCAGATATGTCCCACCTTCTATTCTACCCTTTCCTATAGAGTATAGGTTTTTAAACTGACAGGCGATGCATCCATGTAATACACAAGATATTCTCTCTATAATTTCCCATTTTAGTCCAATAGAAGGCTCTTTTCTTTAAAATATGAATTGAATACAATTATAGCAGTTATGAAACTATAAAGTAAGAGTTGGAAGCAAAAGTCCAGTCTGCTTGTATTTGGCAAGTCTGAAGAAAGGATTCTATTACCTATCCTACTCTGGTGAGTTCAAATTTTGTATCTAAATCAATTTCTATCCTAACTTGTATTATCAACCTAAATACATCTTCTTAGACCTAGAATATCCTCCTAAATCCTAAACAACTTAAGCTTATGGTAAGACTTTGGTTATCTAGCCTTCACTCCCATCAGAGACCTGAGAAAGAATAACTATTAACTGAGTATGCAGGAAATACAGGGACACAGCTTCTAAAAAATATAGAAATGACAGACAGTTGGCTGCCTAAACAGCTACCCAGAATTGTCTCTATAATGTTGGATCATCTTCAACTTTCTGGCCCAGTATATCTGACAGACTTTGTGAAGCAGGAATTATGAAGGACTTGTTTACTCTGTCTTGGCAGAGCTTGGCAGTTGACTTCCCTGTGTCTGTTTGTCCTTTCTGGACAGATTTGTCTGTAATTGAAGCATGGGCATTTTCTTTGCCCAGTGGCTAGTTTGCCATGATTGAAGCAACTCCATATGGAGGTTATTGATGCTCATCATCATCTCTGAAGTAGAATGAAGGTACTGTCAGGAGCAGACATGTCGCATGGTCAAAAGAGACCTAAATTAATAAAAACATGTTTAAATGCCATATCCTGTGAGTCTCTGAGGTTTTTGAAGACCATTTATTTATAGCATATCTGAGCAAGCAAACTTTGCTTGTTTTTAGTTATTATCTGTTCTACTGAGGATATGTATTTCTGTGATAATCTAGACTAGTATCTGATAAGACCATGAGTTTGATTGATTATTAACTTGCATTAATTATCTTAAACAGTTTGTGATAGCAGCTATTAAAAGGACTAGAACTGAAGGAACTAAACCTTGTATTTTTGCAAAAGTTGTATAGGCACAATGTCTAAGAACATAATATATAGTATGTTGTAACAAAAGTAACCTTAAAATTTTGTATCTAGGTGGATGGTGCTGGCGCACGCCTTTAATCCCAGCACTTGGGAGGCAGAGGCAGGTGAATTTCTGAGTTTGAGGCCAACCTGGTCTACAAAGTGAGTTCCAGGACAGTCAGGGCTATACAGAGAAACCCTGTCTCGGAAAAAAAAAGAAAAAGAAAAAGAAAAAAATTTGTATCTATACACAAAGATTTATATCAATGAAAATCTTAAATCTAAATCAATATACAATAATTCATATCAGTGTAAACAAAAATAACCTTATTTGAGAATAGCAGTTGCTCTAAGTTGAAAAGTAGATTCAATAACCTACCCTTTTATTCTATTATTTCTACATGATAATTCTATATTCCCTCCATTTTCTTCTCAACTCCATCCCTTTTATCTAGGAAAGAGAAGAATAGAGAAAAGAAAAGACATAAATCCCTGAGTTTAAGCTCATTTCATTTCCTCCCTGTTCAAGACCATAATTATTTGTAATCATGCCCTAAAACGACAACATATCTATAATTCATAAGTGATCAAAGCCATCCACTCCAACTTAAGGGACTGGGACGATGGTCATCTTATAATTGCTTCCTGTTGAATTTGGGTGAAGAATTCTTTGGGGGGGGGACAGCAAAGGAAATGAGGAAAACTGTTAAGTCAAAAAAAAGTTAGCTGCATCACTTGTTTTCTAGTTTCTGTATGAAGAGAAAATTCAGGCTTAAGTGAAGTCCTGACTGGATCAGCCTGTAAGGCTGGATTGGGGTCAGCAGCTTTCTGAAACTGTTCTGAAAGCAATTCTCCTGAGGAATGACATTGAAGCAGTCTGAGGCAGGATCAGGTGTCCCAGCATTCTCGAGAGTAGATTGTTACAGCTGCTTTCTTGGTTGTCTTTTTTTTTTTTTAAGATTTATTTATTTATTATATGTAAGTACACTGTAGCTGTCTTCAGACACACCAGAAGAGGAGTCAGATCTTGTTACGGATGGTTGTGAGCCACCATGTGGTTGCTGGGATTTGAACTCTGGACCTTCGGAAGAGCAGTCGGGTGCTCTTACCCACTGAGCCATCTCACCAGCCCCGGTTGTCTTTTTTTGAAAACATTATTTCTTACAAGCAATACATAGTTCTGTACCAACAATGTATGGAATGTGCAAGGTGCACAGTTTTGCCAAAGAAGACTGTCTGATCTCTGTCTGTGCAGATGAAAGACATCTATCTGTCTTTCTTTTTAAGTTAGTTTGATTATGTAATCAAACTGCAATGTAAGTCCCCATTCATGCCATCTGAAAGGACGATAATGTAATAATAAGTCATGAGAATTCTGTAGCCAGTAAATTTTATTGACCATATGTCCATCCCAGTCAGATTTCTTTATGAATGGTTGTGAGCCACCATGTGGTTGCTAGGATTTGAACTCAGGACCTTCGGAAGAGCAGTCAGTGTTCTTAACTGCTGAGCCCTCTCTCCAGCCCTCTTTTCATTTTCGTATTTCTTTCTGCAGTCAAGATCTTCAGGAGGTCTCCCTCTGTCATGTCTGATTTTTATCATTTTAGGTTTGTTTTTTGTTTTCTTTTCTTTTCTTTTTTTCTTTTTGGTTTTGGTTTTGGTTTTTTGAGACAGGGTTTCTCTGTTTAGCCCTGGCTGTCCTGGAACTCACTTTGTAGAACAGGCTGGCCTTGAACCCAGAAATCCACCTGTCTCTGCCTCTCAAGTGGTGGGATTAAAGGCGTGCGCCACCACTGCCCAGCAATTTTTATCATTTTAGAAGGAACCCATAACTTTTTCTTTTTTTTCTTCTTTTTCTCTGCTTTATGGTCTCTAATCTAGTATCTAATTTCTTAGTCTCTTCTTTCTCCAAGTTTGTGTTATTCTGATCTCTCCCAAAGAGGACATACAGAACTGTAATCATTGAAAAGACAGCCGTCTATATGCTGAGAAGTAGAGCAGGATCATATGGAATCCAGGTGCAGTGTGTCCTTGTGCTTCCCTCCGCCCCAAATATAGAAAACATTTTTTAAAATCTCAAAACGTCTCCCTAAGGACTTTAATTTACCAGTCTTAAATTTAACTCCTTACCAGTGCAGACACCTGGGCCTTTTTATTTTGTACCTTGTGCTATTGCTAGCCCAGGCCTCACTGTTCAGATAGCTCAGGGCTCCTCTGCCTTAAGCTGGTCCTGGCCAAGCCTTTTCAACCCAAGGTGCTTCTGTGTTGCTTCAGGTTGTGGCTTTAAGCTGAACTCTCTCTAGCAGGCTTTTAACTGTGCTTTGCTTGGGAGTTGTCACAGCTATTGTGCCCTCAGGCTTTGGTCTGCTTTCATTCTTTATTTTAACTAGACCAAGGCCTGACTTTTCCCAACTTTTCCCAAAGGCCTTTTCAGGCTGTAAGCTTGGGTTCTAGTTGCCATAAGTTAGGAGCCATTTGCAGAAGTTGAGCCTGGTTCTTCCTCCCATCTCATGCTCCCAGAAATAAGACTTAAAACTCAAAATAAGTTTACAAATACCTTGGCCATATAGCTAGGCTCTTCTCTGACTAGAATCATTAACTATAACAACTCATTTATTTTAATCTACATTCTGCCACATGGCTGGTTATCTGTGCTCAGGTACCATACATCCACCTTGTCACATCTTCCCAAGCGACTCTCCTGTCCCTGCCTCTATCCCAGAATTCTTTCTGCCTCCCAGATGTCTTTACCCTCTCCTATAGGCCACGGGTTCCATGGTGAAGCCGTTTTCAAAACTAACTTTGACTTATAATATGAAGCTGCTGAATGCACTGGTCACACTGTGGAAAGTAAACAAGCATGACCTCTTCCCTCTGATGTCACTTTGCAGCAGTTATGTTTTCTGGTTCACGATCCAGCTCCAACAGGATGCTTCAGACCTCACTACAGTAAAAAGAACGGTTTTCATTCTAAGCGTTGCTTTGCAGTTGTGGGGATTCCATCTGACCTTCAACTAGGAACATTTAGTCTACAAAGTAATAACATACTCAAAACCCACTATAGAGCTGGGAATGGTGGCCCACGCCTTTATTCCCAGCATTCAGGAGGCAGAGGCAGGCAGATTTCTGAGTTTGAGGCCAGCCTGGTCTACAGAGTGAGTTCCAGAACAGTCAGAGCTACACAGAGAAACCCTGCCTGGAAAAAATTAAATGTAATTATACAAATAATTTTCCAGTGAAAATCAGGTGCTTGAGGATTGGTCTCGGCAGTACTTATGCTTATGGAGGCACTCCTCAAAGAAGAAAGAAATAAAATCTCATTAGCACAAATGTCTGCAATCAATTTAGATGATAGGAATGAGTAGAAGCCCCACCCCCAAAATAAACCACACCTGCACTGAAGATGCTAGAAGGATAAATGACTGCATTGAGTTTACTGATTAAATATTGGAGAATTAAATATTGGAGAGTCAGAACCTAATCACTTCAGGCTATTTCTAGTCCCCTTGAATGATATTCATTTCTCACCCGTGTATCTGACCTACCACCCTTTTGACTATCAAAACCATGAAGATGTATTCTTAGCAGACCATGAGTTTCTGCCAATGGAAAAAGCTAAGACTCATCAGACAGCATGTGAAACATGGAGCAGTTTTCCCAGCTAACAATAGCCCATCTGTCTGTGGTTTCCCATCAAGGTATTTGGTAAATACCTTAGTGGATCCCGGAATTTCTTTGCTCTGTAGCTAATAAACAATCTCACATAGCCAGATAGAGAGTAGACATGGCTTTGGTGACAACTGGAGTGTATATTCCCAGGTCATGTTCACTTATTTTTCACCCACTAAAATCACTCTTATTCAGGGGATGGAGAGGTGGCTCAGCACATAAGAGCACTAAGGTCAAATCTAAGTGGATTAAGGAACTCCACATAAAACCAGAGACACTGAAACTTATAGAGGAGAAAGTAGGGAAAAGCCTCGAAGATATGGGCACAGGGGAAAAATTCCTGAATAGAACAGCAATGGCTTGTGCTGTAAGATCAAGAATCGACAAATGGGACCTCATAAAATTGCAAAGCTTATGCAAGGCAAAAGACACCGTCAATAAGACAAAAAGACCACCAACAGATTGGGAAAGGATCTTTACCTATCCTAAATCAGATAGGGGACTAATATCCAATATATATAAAGAACTCAAGAAGGTGGACTCCAGAAAATCAAATAACCCCATTAAAAAATGGGGCTCAGAGCTGAGCAAAGAATTCTCACCTGAGGAATACCAAATGGCAGAGAAGCACCTGAAAAAAATGTTCAACATCCTTAATCATCAGGGAACTGCAAATCAAAACAACCCTGAGATTCCACCTCACACCAGTCAGAATGGCTAAGATCAAAAATTCAGGTGACAGCAGATGCTGGCAAGTATGTGGAGAAAGAGGAATACTCCTCCATTGCTGGTGGGATTGCAAGCTTGTACAACCACTCTGGAAATCAGTCTGGCGGTTCCTCAGAAAATTGGACATAGTACTACCGGAGGATCCTGCAATACCTCTCCTGGGCATATATCCAGAAGATGTTCCAACCGGTAAGAAGGACACATGCTCCACTATGTTCATAGCAGCCTTATTTATAATAGCCAGAAGCTGGAAAGAACCCAGATGCCCCTCAACAGAGGAATGGATACAGAAAATATGGTACATTTACACAATGGAATACTACTCAGCTATTTAAAAGAATGAATTTATTAAATTCTTAGGCAAATAGATGGATCTGGAGGATATCATCCTGAGTGAGGTAACCCAATCACAAAGGAACTCACACAATATGTACTCACTGATAAGTGGATATTAGCCCAGAAACTTAGGATACCCAAGATATAAGATACAATTTGCTAAACATGAAACTCAAGAAGAACGAAGACCAAAGTGTGGACACTTTGCCCCTTCTTAGAATTGGGAACAAAACACCCATGGAAGGAGTTACAGAGACAAAGTTTGGAGCTGTGATGAAAGGATGGACCATCTAGAGACTGCCATATCCGGGGATCCATCCCATAATCAACTTCCAAATGCTGACACCATTGCATACACTAGCAAGATTTTGCTGGAAGGACCCAGATATAGCTGTCTCTTGTGAGACTATGCTGGGGCCTAGCAAACACAGAAGTGGATGCTCACAGTCAGCTATTGGATGAATCACAGGGCCCCCAATGGAGGAGCTAGAGAAAGTACCCAAAGGAGCTAAAGGGATCTGTAACCCTATAGGTGGAACAACATTATGAACTAATCAGTACACCGGAGCTCTTGACTCCTAGCTGCATATGTATCAAAAGATGGCCTAGTCGGCCATCACTGGAAAGAGAGGCCCATTGGACTTGCAAACTTTATGCCCCAGTACAGGGGAACGCCAGGGCCAAAAAGTGGGAGTGAGTGGGTAGGGGAGTTGGAGGGGAGGGTATGGGGGACTTTTGGGATAGCATTGGAAATGTAAATGAGGAAAATACCTAATAAAAATATTTTTAAAAAAAGAGCACTGACTGTTCTTACAAAGGACCCAGGTTGGGGTCCCAGCACTCACATGGCTGCTTACAACCATCTGTAACTCAACTTCCAGGGATTCTGATACCCTTTTCTGTCTTCCCCCTAGGTGCTTGGGTGTCCTTCCCAGGCAACACTGTTGTGCCACAAAACATTCATGATGAACCCCAAAAGACCACCAAGGAGAAGTTCCCAATATAGTCACATTAGGGTCTCTTCATTACAAATTCAAGTTTGAGCTTTTTCCATGGGCCCACAGGACGGTTTGGTGAAGCATCCCTGAACTCTCATCAGGACAAGGTTTTATAGGAAATGGAAGTAAATGTGGGGAGGAGGTGCAGCCTGGCAAGCATCTAACTGAATGTCTATTGCAACTGATTAACTGTTGCTAGGAATAGCTAGGGAGTAACTGGCCAAAGACAAGCCATGGGGTCCTTCCTGGTATTTGGGTGCAGCTTGGGATTAGCTGCATGCCAAGTTCTCCCCCTCTTCCTCCTCCTCCTCTTCCTTCTTCCTCTCTCTCTCTCTCTCTCTCTCTCTTTCTCTCTCTCTCTCTTCTTTTAAGATGAAGGCCTGTCCCAAGATGAAGTAGGTTTGGCCTCTCACCACATGAACATACACATATAAAATAGAATCAATTTTTTTTAAAAAAAATGAAATATCTCAACCAGGCACAGTGGTGAACACCTTTAATCCCAGCACTCAAGAGGCAAAGGCAGGTGGATCTCTGAGTTTGAAACCAACATGGACGACAGAGAGAGTTCTAGGACACCCAAGACTACACGGAGAAACCCTGTCATGAAAAACCAAAAAAAAAAAAAAAAAAAAAAAAAAAAAAGACAAAACCAAACCAAAAACATCTATCAATCCCCTTGAGATAAGAGCATTGTGACAGTTTGGGCACCCAAATGAACATTAGGCCCCAAGGGGAGATGCACTGTCACCAGAGAAGTCACCCAGATTAGCATCAGATACCAGCATGGGATGCTCTGTGACCATCCATTCATGGTGCCCTACTGCTTGGAAGTTGGTGAGTTCTTTCTGGGGCTTGGGACCTCTCTTCATTTAGAAGTCTACTGATTTACTCTGAGCTGGTTGCTTGACAATCCTAGTTTTTTTTTCAGACAATATCTTATTTTATATGGATGTTTTCAGATAATTTGGTTTGGTTCTAAATAAAACCTAAATTCTTTACCAGCATTCAGTTTCTTTTTCCTGCCACTCCTCCAGTATGTAATTTTGAATTTTTTGTGACCTCTCCTGATTACTGCAACCTTAATCACTTTTAGTTCAGAAATTCTATGAGCAAATGATCATAAAAACCTGAAAGACACATTGTTTCCTCTGCCCTAATAGGACGGAGGTGTGACAGAAAGTGTAATATTCTCATGGGAAACCCAAAAAACATGCACTATGTCTTGGTTGGAAGGCACCTTACTAACTCAGCCAAGAAGACATAATGGTCACTCAGCCTTCCCAGGTGTAACTGTAGGACCAAGCAGGGACACAATAGGAGGAAGCAACCCCCAGATGAGAACTGAGGAGCATCCATGAGCAGCCCAGAAATCTATTCCCATTATTAGCATAGGGAAGTTTGTTCCTGGGGAAAATGGAGGAGAGACTGTCTGGAGAAATCCTCTCTTTTGGTATATTCAAGTTGCTTAATGATTATGGTTAATAAACTCACAAGTATTTGGGGAAATGTAACTAGAGGTAACTTGGTTTTACAGCTTCCCCTGTGGAAAGCATTTGATGTGTCTGATTTGTATTGCAGTATATTTAATCATACTGTGAACCCTGACATTGGGTTATTTACTGAGAAAAAAAAAAAAAGCTGTTTTAAGTTGTGGTGTGGCTCAGTCTTAATACACTTTAATCCCAACCACGAAGGTAAAGTTAGTTTGTAGAAGGAAGGACCCATGCTTGAAAGTGATGTCTAATTGAGTGGCAGACAAAGTGACGAATCAAAGAAAGATTTGACAGAATAAAATATGTCCAACTTTCACAAGAACAAAGAGAAGCTACTTGAGAGAGAGCAGTTCAGAGAAAGAGAGGGAGGAAGTGGTCTTACTGGGACAGTTGTTTGTACAAGGACAGATTGCAGCGAGAACAAGCAGACACAAGTGAAGAAAATGAGCCAGAGAATGAGAAGGAGCCAGAAGAGCAGAACAGATTGCTAGAGTTAGTTTGAGGCCAACCAGAGCAAAAAGTCAGAGGCTGCAAGAGAAGCCAAATTGAATTAATCAGGTAGGAGAGGAGATTGAGCCAGAACAGCTGGCTAGAGCCAGCCAGAGTTCGGGAAGAATTAGAAAGGGTGAGCTTATGCAGCAGAAGTCTCAGAGGTTTGGGTTCCAGGACTAGGCCTGGGCTAGCAGATGGAGGCAGTAAGCCTCCAAGACAACAGGTGCTTCTAAGAAAATGAAAGCGACTTTTGCAGATCTTTTAAAAAATTGGTTTATTTATTCTATTTTGTGTGTGTGTGTGTGTGTGTGTGTGTGTGTGTGTGTGTATGCCCAGGTGCATGCATATGACCCATATGTGTGCAGGTGCCTGTGGAGTCTAGACAAAGAAATTGGATCCCCTTGAACTAGAGTTTTGAAACAGTTGTGAGCCTCCTTATAATGCATGCTAGGGAGCAAACCTGGGGCCTCTGCAAGAGCAGCAAGTGATTTTGACCATCAAGCTATTTTTCCAAACTCATACCTTGTTGGGAGCCATTTTGTCTGCTTCAACCAGGCAGAGTCAAGGCAGCTCAGGGTCTGCTGACAGATTTCCTGTCCTGCTGACACATGAAACAATTAGAAGGGATACACTTGAGGCTCAAGGCAAGGGGCTGAATGTTCTATCAATCTCTGAGGAAGGTACAGAAAGGTCTCCGGATGGGAACAGATATTCTATGTATGTCAGCCATGTCTCTGCTAACTTGTGACTTTGTTTCCCATGACACTATAAAGTATCAAAAGGCTAAGAAAAGTAAACTGGAGGCTGGCGTGGTACTGACCTGCGGCCCTTCCAATTCTAACTCTTGTCTCTGAGTCTTCTTTCCATCTTTCCTATAATCATCCTTACTCCCCTCTCAGAGGACTGTTTGACTGCATACTGGCAGGCCTGGTGGAATAACCTGGTTATTTTTGCATGATATAAACTAGAAGTACCCAGAATAGATCTAAAGAGTATAGAAGCCTAGTTTGACTTGAATTTTAAAATGTTTAAGAATAGTAATGATGCAATTTCTAATTTACAAAAAGTAACGATTGAGGTTGGAGAGGTGATTCAGTGATTAAGAGTGCTTTTTACTCTTCACCTGGATTGGGTCCCCAGAACCCACAGGGCGGCTCACAATTTTCTTTAATTACAGTTCCAGGAGATCCAAAGTCCTCTTCTGACCCTTGCTGGCACCAGGCACCTCCCTCCCTCAACAAGTGCACATTTATACACACAGGAAGAAAACTCATACACAAAATAACAACATTAATTATTTTAAAAAACAAAAAAATTGGAAGCTATAAAAATTAAAGATGTTAAAAATAGGAAATTAGCCGGGCGTGGTGGTGCACGCCTTTAATCCCAACACTCGGGAGGCAGAGGCAGGAGGATTTCTGAGTTCGAGGCCAGCCTGGTCTACAGAGTGAGTTCCAGGACAGCCAGGGCTACACAGAGAAACCCTGTCTCGAAACAAACAAACAAACAAACAAACAAACAAAACAACAACAACAACAACAAAAGGGAAACTAACCAAAAAAGGCTTTAGAGGTTGTATCAGGGGTAAAGTAACGATGAAGCCTCTAATTAGTCTCACCCCCAGGCAGTGCTTCTCTGGTGTGACTTCCCTTCTTTCTTTACCTCCAAGCACAACAAAATTCTAGAAGGAGAGGACATTCCTGCACTATCCGGATCCTAGAAGAGGATAGAAGGACAGACTAGCAGGCTGTGAGACTGCAAAGTGATACTTGGACAAGAGAGCACCTGGGAGTACACCAAATGGCACTCTCCAAGAAGAAACAATAGCCAGGGACCACCACATTGTAGTTGGGGAAAGTATCCAGGGCCTATTCCCAAATTGACATCATAGACAGCATAATACTGGGTGCTGGATCTTGTGCTATGCCCAAGGCAGATCAGGACCTATCAGGCGCTATCACATTCATGACTGTTTTAGGCTCAGTACCCTGTAGCCTACACACTGCCTCCCCAAGACAGGTCTAGTATCCTGGACACCAACTACAAGATGACCTTAGGTCAGGCCTTGTGTCAAGGGGGCCACACAAGTGGTTCAGTGATGTCAATAGAAGTATCCAGGATGTGAAAACTTCTTCCTTTTAGGGAAAGTTCAGTACCCAGTGCCATTGTCATGTGCAACAGAAACAGAGGCCATCTAGAGCATATAAAAGCTCAGATGGGAGAGAACAGGACTCCCACTTCTGTCTGCAGCCCCTCCCATGACCCATTGGGGACAGTTTTTCTGTTCAAATATAATTTCAGTTTATTGTATCATATATTTCCCCCACATCAGTGGCCCACTTCTCTCTGCCTGCAACTTTTGATTTTTTTCCTGCCTGGAACTTATGTCTAAGACCTAAAATGATTTGTCCGTCACATGAATACCATAGTTTCCCTAGATGAACATACTTCATTCAACCATGACCCTCATAACACTGTCCTCTTTGCAAATCACCATTATACCCACAGCACTTAGACTGCACCCTCTTAACCAGAGTGCAGAGAGCAGCCCCTGAATAAAGTGTCATCCTTTACTTACATACCTCTAGAGGATGTATACAACAGGGTCTCTGCTACTTGTTCCTGAGGAAAGCACATAAACCGAGAATGAGCCAGACCTGGAAGGAAGTACCCTGGTGTCAAAAATCCGAGCTCCTAGGAAGATCTTCAAGCCATCAAGTCCTTAAGGCACTCAAGGCAACGGGTGCATAAAAAACAAACAAACAAAAAATAAGGTACAGAAAAAACTCCAGTCCCAGTGAATGCTTGTGTGTATGATAAGGGTTGGAATCCATGAAATGCCTGCTCAAGACACCCACATGTCTAGGCAGAGGAATTGTAGGAATAGGTCTAAAAATGCAGGATCTGTAAACCTGTCACCACAGCATTTAGGATCTAGAAAAAGATGGAGAATTACTAATGACCAGTCTACGCTTCAGAATACCAGCCTGCTTCTAAGAAAGGAAAGGCCAAGAGATCCTGTCATTTATGTCAAGATGGGTAAAATGGGATGGTAACACCCTGAGCAAAGGAAGCCATTAACCGAAGGAGAATAGAGGAACCTAACACAAGATGCTAAAATGATGTTGGCCTAAGGATGGAAATGAGGCAGTGTGTAGTGGCAAGAAGTCAGAGATGCACTGCAGGCAATGGGTGTGGTGGATTATTGTGAATAACCCAGGTTCTGGTCACCTGGGCTACTGGTATGATGACATGATGTGTCAAGAAATAGTGGTGGCATTTGGCACCCAAAGTGGACAATAAAATTTCTTTTGAAAAGAAAATAATTATCTTTGTACTGCAGATATGGAGATTTATTCCAGGTGGCTGTGTGCAACACTCTTGGTAACACTTCTGCAGGTACAGCACGATGCCCAGTTTTCTGTGCACATCCTGGGTAGCCGATCTTCACCCAGATACACAATGCCTAAAATCAGCAAAACCACTCAGCTTTCAGACTCTGGGTCCCTTGAAAATGGTTCAGTTCTACAGGGATTGGCTGGTGCCTCTGCTGTGTGTGGTACCAACATAAAGAGCCCCCAACATAAGTGGCACTGTTCTGCATGTCTGGCCCTTGCAGGTGGCAGTCTCTCTTGAGTCTTCTTTCTAGGGAAGAGGTTTCCCTGCTTCGGTTACAGAGGGCAGTAGTACCTGCTGACTCTCCTTGTCCCATATGCACTGCAGTGGAGGTGGCAGATGGAGGGAACTTAAGAAGCCCCCTATCCTGATTACATGGCTCCTGCTTGGACAGAGAGAAACTGTCTCCAGGGAGGAAGTTCTTCAAGCTGCCTCAGTGTTTTCCCACAACAGGGGGTCAGTATAAGTGAAAGGTGCTTCTGGGATCAGAACAAGTTTTTCATTTCTTATTCTTCTCAGTCCACCCACTTGTGAGTCTGACTTTGCCCTTACCTCCTTGTCAGTCAGCAGGAGTATCTTTCAGCAGGGAGATCTGAATAAAAAGGGTTGTTTTGGTATTTTTTTTTTGTAAGAATTTTTAAAGTCCAGTTGTGCATCACCCCCACTAAATGACCACCCCTGCTAGATGGCCTGAACCAGGAAATATCACCTGTGTGACTCTCTTCTACATAGGTGCCTGTGCTCAAAGAGGTGGCCCTTCTCCAAGTGCCTGCGGGTAAGATTGGCTGCAAGCCCTGTTCCCTTTTGATGAGGTTCCTGGTGTTTTCTGTGTTTTCCACAGCACTGGGCTTTGGAATGTTCATTGATTGGCTCCAGAAGCACCTGGCCTTTCCTAGCCTGCAATGGACATAACAATGAAGCAGCAGCAGCAGCAGGAGCAGCAGCAGCAACAACAACAACAACAACAACAACAACAACAACAACAACAACACAGTAGTATGGGCAGCAGAGGAAGCCAGGTCATGTGGATATCAGGTGCCAGCTTTGTGGTAAAACTGATCAATATTCGCAAAATAGTTTGCACTACAGTTTTGGGGGTCAAAAGATAGGGGAATCCAGTTCCTCTTTAACCCCATTTGAGGGTCTCTGGGTCTCTTCACTTGGAGGGAATGTGGAAAGTCACCAGGAGCCACCCAGAGGGAAGCCCACAAAGTCAGATCAGAAGATCTCAGCATGGTTTCCCATCCACATTTCCCTGCCCACTGTAACACTGGTTACCACACTTTCTCTGGACTCAAGTGGCAAGGTCCTCAGCCCTCACTTTGGATCTCCTCATAAGACAATTAGTAGGTCAGCCTTGTCTTGAACATGGCTGGATGTCCTAGACCAACCTAGCAGGGAGCAAGCCCCATACTGACTTCCCATGTCTCCTATGAAGCGGTTGAGCAGATGGCCCATGTTTCAGATGAGGGTGCAGACAAGCTAAAACTGATTTGGAGGGAGACCTAGGCATTTCCAGAAGTGGGAGTCATACAACATATGAAATTACCTTGCTTGTGATGTTACTGCTCTGCATTTCAAGCAAACCTCACTAGTATCGACTGTGCATGAGGGGCATTAAATGCAGTGGCATTATGTCTCTATCTCTCTGTCTCCTTCTGTCTCTTGGTCTCTCCTTCTCTGCCTCTCTGCCTCTCTGCCTCTCTCTCTCTCTCTCTCTCTCTCTCTCTCTCTCTCTCTCTCTCTCTCTCTCTGTGTGTGTGTGTGTGTGTTTCCAAGCAGATATCTAAAACCAAACATGACTCAAGTGTAAATTCAACATGAACAGAGACTAGTGCTGGTAGATTTGTGAGGACTTCAGGATCTCTCTCTTTGTGACTGTGCATCCTGACGGATGCTATGGGGTCCTGCAGCAGAACTGTCCAAATGAGTTGTTGATGTCATCTCTGTATTCACTTCTGGACTCCAGATGTACCCTCACTACTTCTCGGTCTTCTGTTGCTGCCTCTAACCGGGTCAGCTACATATCTCTTGGATACGTGCAGTAGGTCAGGTCCTCCTGCTTTTCTCTTCTGCTAGCAGGGCCACTATCCCATCATCTCATAGGTACACCTGGAGTCAGGCATCTTGGACTGACATTCTGACTGTGCCCAGAAGGTTCTCTCAAGCCTGTTGTTTCTTCTCAGTTTCCTTGGAAATCACCAGCACTGCATGATTGTTTTCCAGGGGCTGTGAGTCCTACACAGAGCAGTGAACTGGTCCAAGGATATCCTGGACTGCAGACCAGAATGAACTTTCCTACAGGGCACAGACAGAAGGATGATTAGTTGAATATGTGTTTGAACATCACCCAGGCTACAGAGCAAGTTCCAGGATGGCCAGTGCCACACAGAGAAGAAAGTTAGTTTCAAAAAAGCAAAGAAACTGAAGGAAAATAAGACAGAAAGGTAGAAAGAAAGCTAGAAAGAAAGAAAGAAAGAAAGAAAGAAAGAAAGAAAGAAAGAAAGAAAGAAAGAGAAAGAGAGAGAGCAAGAGAAGGGAAAAGAGAGAGTGGGGAGGAAACATGCGAGGAAGAAACAAAGATGGGTAGAAGTTAGGGCAAGAAGAAAAATGAATTAATCAAGAAGACAAAACAGAAAAACAAAGCCCCCAAATGGATAAAGTCACATAAACAGAAATCTAGACCTCTGAGCTTGCGCAAAGAAAACAGCAGGAAAGAATTCACTATCTGGAAGTGTACCTGATGGACAATGCCGAGGTCCAAACAACCATCAAAGTCCAAATCCAATCCAACCACCAACTCTTACAGATCACCACCAAACAGCTCTCTGTACAGGACACAAACTAGCCCCAGAGAGTTCATTATACTGTCTGTCATTCCGCACAATGGCTGCCTGTGAGATCAGAGTATTAGTGACTTCTCAGAGCTGGCACAACCCAAAGTGGCTTTTTCCCACTTCTTAGTCCCATTGGGATTCTCTTTATCTGTTACTGTCCATTTCTCTGAGACAAATGCCCTGACAAGAGGCGCTTTGAGGGAGGAAGAGCTTTATTTAGGCTCACGCTATGAGGGCATTGCTAGGAGTGTTAGGGCTCCTCTTCTTGGGGTTTTAAATTCCTGCCAAAAAGAATTTAGGAACAGAATTAAAAGAAGCTCTGGCATAACTTTCTTCAAGTGTGAGGGACAGACAGAAAAACAGTTTCCAGCAAGAGCTTGAAGAGGCTGGGAGAAAGTCTTCTGCTGTGGAGTCCAGCAAGTAAGCCATGTGGTAGGACCAGGTCTAGAGGCTTCAGAGCATGTGACAGGAATTCCAGAGTGTTCAGGGATATAGGAATACTTCACAGAGCAGGGGCTGGTACTTACTGCAAAGAAATAGAATGAGAAAGGACTGAAAACTCTAAGCAGGCCTTGTACTCATTAGGGAAAGCTGGAAGTGACAGTCTTTAGCAGGGGCGTTTGGAAGCATTAGGGATATAATTGCTCCTCCCATTTTCATAGGACGGCTTCAGTTGAGACAGCTTTCATTTGTGATGATCTCCTGGCCAAGCCCAGATTTTCTACACGTACACACTGCATTTACTTTTAGTAAAAAGATTCGAGAATAATATGTAACTTTTTGAGGCCTTTTAAATGACAAAACATAAGCAGGGTCAGATATTCTGCATTGTGATGAAGAGGAAGTGACAAAAATGTCGAAAGACAGAATCCCCTGGGATATGCTGAGGTCACTGTGTTCTCTTGCATGAATGTTAACTCCTTTCTTATCGTGCTGTCTCTATTTGAATGCCTGCTGTGGCTCTGGGTTTTGAATATGGCTTCCTTTTCAGTTGTGAAACTAGGTTTTCTGGAAATGTCAAATCTGTTTTGAAGGTTTTAAGTACTGAGTGACTGATTGGAACTTGATGATTCTGAGAAGTGGAGTTTTATTGTTGAAGCAAATACTGTCTTTGGTCATCATGAGTCATTTCCATCTATTAGTCTAGTCTTTATGTACCCATGCATCCTTGTGGCCTTCAGGCCAAACATTTACAGTGTTTGGAGGAAGCCACAAACTCCCTCTAACCCTAAGCCCTGCTGGCTGTAAGACAGCAAATAAAATCTATAGTAGAGTCTCTCTACTATATCTGATGCTTGCATTGACTCTGAAATATTTTTTTCTGTGACCATGAATGTTATATACTAATGGGGGAACCTTAGCTTTTTGGAGAAGGCTGAATCTACATTCACTGGCATGGTCACTCACTTTTAGCTTCAAATAACCTGTTTCTTCCTATCTGTGGTGAAAGATCTGTATTTTAACTTAACAACATCAACCACTAGATGTCAGGCTTGTCCTGAAAATTGCTCTGTTGCCACTTTTAAATGAAATTTACAGCAGGCAGCTCAGATCTTAAAGAGAATCAGAGTGAGGTAACACAATCACAAAATAACTCAAATGATATGTACTCACTGATAAGTGGATATTAGCCCAGAAACTTAGGATACCCGAGATATAAGATACAATTTGCAAAACACATGAAACTCAAGAAGAACGAAGACCAAAGTGTGGACACTTTGCCCCTTCTTAGAGTTGGAAACAATCACCCATGGAAGGAGTTACAGAGACAAAGTTTGGAGCTGAGACAAAAAGATGGACCATCTAGAGACTGCCATATCCAGGGATCCATCCCATAATTAGCCTCCAAACGATGACACCATTGCATACACTAGCAAGTGTTGGCTGAAAGGACCCTGATATAGCTGTCTCTTGTGAGACTAGGCCGGGGCCTAGCAAACACATAAGTGGATGCTCACAGTCAGCTATTGGACGGAACATAGGGCCCCCCAATGGAGGAGCTAGAGAACGTATCCAAGGAGCTAAAGAGATCTGCAACCCTGTAGGTGCAACAACATTATGAACTAACCAGTACCCCGGAGTTCTTGACTCTAGCTGCATATGTATCAAAAGATGGCCTAGTCGGCCATCACTGGAAAGAGAGGCCCATTGGACACACAAACTTCATATGCCCCAGTACAGGGGAATGCCAGGGCCAAAAAAATGGGAATGGGTGGGTAGGGAAGTGGGGGACTTTTGGGATAGCATTGGAAATGTAATTGAGGAAAATACATAATAATAAAATATATATATATATAAGAGAATCAGAAAGCACATAGATGAGCAAACATCTTGAGTTCTTTCTAAGAAAAATAAAAGAGAAGAAAAAGCTGCTAGTTGTGTGTTATATGATAGTGTGGAGATTTAAGCAAAGACTAAATTCCCCACAAAGAGGGAGCAGAGAGCAGATCTGTATTAGTGTGTGTGTGTGTGTGTGTGTGTGTGTGTGTGTGTGAGAGAGAGAGAGAAAGAGAGAGAGAGACTTCTATGTTGCAGTCTGACTAACACAACAATGACCAGCTATGAATGGAAAGCCTAAAACTCTAGTCGTTGCTCAGTCCCACAAGGCTGGATGTTTCAGCTGGTCTTCTGTATAAAGTGCAATCCTGAAAAAGTGGGCTCCAGCAGATGTGCTGTCAAGTACGTGCAAGCAGAGGAAGAATGAACACATCTCCCTTCTTCTGCTACTCTCACGGAGGCCCCAGCAGGAGATGGAGCTCAGACTAAGACTGTGTCTAAGGATTCGGATTAAGGATGTGTGTTGCCCCTTGAACTTGTTGCATCCTGCCTCTGGGTCAGAGGTGTGCCCTCCATTTCTAGACTGTAGTTCATTCCAGACAATTCCTTATAAAGTGTTTTTTTTTTTTTTTTTTTTTTTTTTTTGAGAACGCTCTATTCCAAGGCCCATTTTGAACGGGTCCTTTATTTATTTATTTATTTATTTATTTATTTATTTATTTATTTATTTCCACTTTGGCTTGTTGATATATATATGTGTGTGTGTGTGTGTGTGTGTGTGTGTGTGTGTGTGTGTGTTAGATGCATAGCTAGGAGTGCTTCCCTTCCATTTAGTGGACTTCCTATTCACTCTGTTGATCATTTCTTCAGCTCTGCAGAAGCTTCTTAGTTTCATGACTTCCTCGTTGTCAACTTTGGCCTTAATTCTTGGGCAAATAGTGTCTGAGTTCTAGCTTCCAGGGTATCAGAATTTGCATGCAAACTTCCAAAGTAGGGAGAAAAACAACAGTCCCTACCCTTTTGTGACATCTATGAAACATGACAGCCACCAACATAGCATTGTAATCATCACAGTGAAGTAGTAGTGCGCATACATTGGCTGTAATTCACAACTCTCTAATTGGAATTAAGACCCCCCTCAACAGGAGGAAGACCTTTCCTAGTATTGGAAACCCAGTAAACTACTCAATGTTAGTTGAATTGGTTAACGAGGGAGAATCTAACCCCTTAATTTACTAACTCAGCATAACCTGTAGCAACAATCTATGAACATTTGTCCTTTTACTCACAGATAAGTGGAGTCATCCCCTCACCAGGGAAAGTTCTCTTTGCAACAGATAGAGATCACTAAAGAAACTAAGTACCAATAAAAGTTCAAAGTCATGGAGCACAATCCTAGTTGCTACAGCTACAAAGTCCTCCTACTCCCAAGGGTTAGCAAAGAAAAACCTTATAGATTGTAAGGGTTACAGGATTGAGGAGGTTGCTTTGTGCTGAGGATTTGGTGTCTGGGAATGTCCCTTTAACTCTCATTATTCTCCACTGATTATCACTGTCGTCCGCATGATTACCACACTGCTCCATGTTATCTGGTATCTTCAAGAGGTTCTGCACATACATTCAATAATAAAGTTTAGGATCCAATTGGAGATAATCTTGCTGCACACAGTCTGGATGATCTCCGGTTAGACTTGGTGTGACTAATACAATAATCAGTTCAGGTGAATCTGCAAGTAGATGCAGAAAACCCGGAAAACTCAGTCAGTAACCCCAGTGCTGTAAAGAGATCAAGTTGTAGAAAAATAAACTACTGTGATAATTTTCTGTACAGTGCATCCTTTATTTCACAGTTTATATTCAATCCAGGACTGTGTCCAGAAAACTTAGGACACTTCATTCTTAAGGCCAGAAATGAAGAGACACCAAAGAATAAACAGACACAGAGAAGGAGCTTTTACTGAGAGCTACCCATCTACAAATAAGAATGAAACTAACCTGACATGTCTACTAGATCTTCTTCCCCTGCCCTTGAAGAGCATCCTTGGGAGGGTTCTAAGCTCCTATTTTTACTTTCACAGTTACTGTGGTACAATGAATAGGAATGACCACTATAGACTCATATGATTTAATGCTTAGTCCATAAGGAGTGGCATTACTATGAGGTGTGGTCTTGTTGGAAGAATCATGTCATTGTGGTGCCAGGCTTTGCAATCTTTTATGCTTAAGATAAGCTTAGGAAAGGGGATAACATTTGAAATGTAAAGAAAATATCTAATAAAAAAATCAAAAAAAAAGAGTTGTCTTGGTCATAGTTTCTGTTCATAGCAGTAAAACCCTAACTAAGACACTACTATATACTTCATTTATGTGATCGTTTTTTTTCATTCTTCTTTTTAATTTAATTTTATTTCTAATTCATTTTTTTACACTCCATATTCCATTCCCTGCCCCCCCCCCACATCCACCTTCTGACTGCTCCACATCCCACGCCTCCTCCCCTATGTGATCTTTAGAGCATAACTTTAATCCGAACATTTGGGAAGCAGAAGGATTTCTGAGTTCAAGGCCACTTGATATTTAGACATATTTTTTTAAAGACAACACGGGCTATCCAGAAAAGCCTTGTCTTGAAAACAATACAAAATGAAACAAAACAGAAGAACAAAACAAAGCAAAACTAACTAACTAACTAAATAAATAAATAAAAATAAATAAATTCAAGGAAGCATAAGGTGGGGAAACTGGCTTAGCAGTGAAATTCAATTTGTTTTACTGTATCTTAGTTTATTTAGGGGTAGTCTGTAATGGTAGTGAAGGCATGTCAGCATGACAAGGAAACTATCTGATCAGTTTCAACCACAAGAAAGTAGACACAAACTGCTGGGAATGTGGTAAGGCTATAGACACTGAAATCCCATCTCCAGTGAAATCCCATCCCCCACTAAGACTCCTCCTAGTAGACCTTCTGTAAGCATCTCTAAGAAAGCAACCAATAAGATGCATGCATTTAAATATATCATTATATCTGGGAGATTGTTTTTTTTAGTCAACTACATTCTGACCCACCACACTATAACTTATGATCAATGGTTTTAGTCTAACCTCAAAGATCCCCATATTTTGTAATAGTAGCAATAGTGTTCAAATGGCCAAAGTCTCTACTGACACTAAAAACAATCTGTTGTCTGTGATACCTTATAAAATCAAGAAACAAATTAAATCGCACAGGACATATTCCTATAAACGTAACTTCTATTCTTCTGTAATAATTGTTTCAGAGGCTTACTGCCTTAGTCTGGTAATCTAGGCTTAGTCCTGGAAGCTTCTACCCTGTGTACAGTCTAATCTAGGACTATAATGATTTCAGCCTTTGAGACTCTGCTAAATAAACTCACCCCTCCTTTTCTTCTTCTTCTTCTTCTTCTTCTTCTTCTTCTTCTTCTTCTTCTTCTTCTTCTTCTTCTTCTTCTTCTTCTTCTTCTTCTTTTCTTCTCCTCCTCCTCCTCCTCTTCCTCCTCCTCCTCTTCCTCCTCCTCCTCCTCCTCCCTCCTCCTCCTCCTCCTCCTTCCTCCTCCTCTTCCTCTTCTTTTTGTTTTTTGGTTTTTCGAGACAGGGTTTCTCTGTATAGCCCTGGCTGTCCTGGAACTCACTTTGTAGACCAGGCTGGCCTCGAACTCAGAAATCTGCCTGTCTCTGCCTCCCAAGTGCTGGGATTAAAGGTGTGCGCCGCCACCACCCGGCTCCTTTCTTCTTTCTTATCTCTTGATGACTGGTTCAACTTAGCTCTTCAGATTCAAATTCCTCTCCAAGCTGAGTGATTCAATCTGGTTTCTCTTCTCCTGAATTACTCTGGATATAGAATCAACTTAAACAAAACAAATCAGTATCCTTCCTCTACATAAAGAATAAATAGGCTGAGAAAGAAAACAAGGAAACAACATACCTCACAGTAGTCACCAATAATATAAAATATCTTGGTGTAACTCTAGCTAAGAAGGTGAAAATCTGTATGATAAGGACTTCAAGTCTCTCAACAAAGAAATCAAAAACGACCTCAGAAAATGAAAAGATCTCCCATGCTCATGGATTGATGGGATTAGCATAGTAAAAACAGCCATCCTACCAAAAGTAACCTACAGATTCAATTCAATCCCCATCAAAATTCCAACACAATTCTTCATAGACATGGAAAGAGCAATTCTCAACTTCATAGGGAAAAACAACAACAACAAAAAAAAAAAAACCCAGGATAGCAAACTCAATTCTCAACAATAAAAGAACTTCTGGGGGAATCACCGTCTGTGACCTCAAGCTGTACTACAGGGCAATAGTAATAAAAACTTCATGGTCAATCAATGGAAGAGAATTGAAGACCCAGAAAAAAAAAACCCACACACCTATGGACACTTGATCTTTGACAAAGAAGCCAAAACCACACAGTGGAAAGAAGAAAGGATCTTCAACAAATGGTGTTGGTCTAACTGGCATTCTGCATTCAGAATAATGCAAATTGATCCATCCATATTTATCTCCTTATGCAAAGGTCAAGTCCAAGTGGATCAAGGACCTCAACATAAAATCAGATACATAGAATCTAATAGAAGAGAAAGTGGGAAATAGCCTCAAATTCATTGGCACAGTAGAAAATTTCCTGAACAGAACAAATGACTCAGGATCTAAGGTCAACAATTGACAAATGTGACCTTATGAAACTAAAAAGTTTCTGTAAGGCAAAGGACACTGTTAATAGGTTAAAATGGCAACTTACAGATTCAAGAAAGATCTTCACTAACCCAACATCTGGTAGGGGACTAATATACAAAATATACAAATAACTCAAGAAGTTAACCTCCAAAAAACCAAATAACCCACTTAAACTATGGGGTACAGAGCTAAACAGGGAATTCACAACAGAGTTATCTCAAATGTCCAAGAAGCACTGAAAGAAACATTCAAAGTCTTTAGTCATCAGGGAAATGCAAATCAAAACGACCATGAGAATGCACCTTACACCAATCAGAATGGCTAAGATCAAAAACTCAAGTGAAGAAACATGCTGGTAAGGATGTGGAGAAAGAGAAACACCACACCATTGCTGGTGGGATTGCAAACAGGTACCACCACCCTGGATAACGATCTGGTGGTTCCTCAGAAAATTGGAAATAGTTCTACCTAAAGAACAATCTATACTACTTCTGGTAATATACTCAAAAGCTGCTCTACCTTACCACAAGGGCATGTGCTCCACTATGTTTATAGCGGCCTTGTTTGTAATAGGCAGAAGCTGAAAACAACCCAGATGAAGAATGGATACAGAAAATGTGGTTCATTTACACAATAGAATACTATTCAGTTATTAATAGTGAAGACATCATAAATTTTACAGACAAATGGCTGTAACTAGAAAATATCATCCTGAGTGAGGTAACCTAGACCCCAAATGACATCATATGTCCTCAATGATAAGTGGATATTAGCTGAAAAGTTCAGAATACCTGTGATGCAACTCACAGACTGTATGAAGCTTAACAAGAATGAAGGCACAAGTGTAGATATTTCAAACCCACTTAGAAGCTGGAATAAAATAATCATGAGAGGCCGAGACTGGGAGGGAGCTGGGTGGGAGAGGGGAGGGGCAAGGAGGGAGGGAAAAAGGTGGACAGGATCATGTATGGGGCAGACAGGAGAGATGTCCAAAGGTCCAGGAGAATGAATCGAAATATGATGCAGTGGGAGGTAGGGTGTGTGTGTGTGTGTGTGTGTGTGGGAAACCTCTAGAAAGTCCCAGAGATCTGGGATGTGAAAGGCTACCAGGATTCAAGGAGATGTCATTAGCCTAAATGCCCTACAGTGGGGAGATGGAACCTGAAGAGACTACCTCCAGTAGATAGACATTGTCCCGAGTTGAGGGATGGGGCCACCCACCCATCTTCAAAAATTTTAACCTAGAATTGTTCCTGTCTAAAGGAAATGCAGGGACAAAAATGAAGCAGAGACTGGAGAAAAGGCCACCCAGTGACCAGGCCACCTTTGATCCATCCCATGCCTGCAGACCAAACCCAGAACCTATAACTGATGCCATATTGTGCTTGCAGACAGGAGCCTGGCATGGCTGTCCTCTGAGAGTCTCTACAAGAAACCGACTTGAGTCAAATGCAGATACTTACAGACCACCATTGGATGAGGTTGGGGAACCACGTGGAAGAGTTAGGGAAAGGACTGAAGGAGCCAAGGGGGATTGCAACCCCACAGTGAATGTCAACTAGCCTGGACTCCTCAGAACTCCTAGAGATTGAGCCAAAAACCAAAGAGAGTAGGGCTTCTCAGAGGCCCAGGGCACATATGTAGCAAAAGACTGTTGTCTGGCCTCAGTGTGAGAGGATGTGCTTAATCCTGTGGAAACTTGATGCCCCAGGGAAGAGAGGTGTTGGTGGGGGTGAGTTTGTGGTGGGTGGTTGTGAAGGCACACTCTCTGAGGGGTGGGGGAAAGGGGATAGGATCAAGAACTCAGGGAAAGGGGACAAATAAGGGGGTAACTTTTGGAATGTAAATAAATAAAATAATTTAATAAAAAGGAAAAGGAAGGAAAGAAAATAAAGAAAAGAAAAGAAAAGAAAAGAAAAGAAAAAATAGTGAATATAATTTTGATTGGTTTCCTTAATTTGACAGGTTTTCATCTAGTACCCCAGCTGTCTTGATTCACTAAGTACACTATAATGAATAACACACATTGACTCTTTAAGTAGTTGTATATATTTAATCCTGTGTCTTTGGAGCATCATTCCTAGCATGATAGTCTACTACAGAAGAGGGGGCTTCCAAGTGAATTGATATTGGTCTGGTTAGAAGTAAAGGAGAATGTTTTTAGCAGGGTGAGTTCTTCTTGGCAGTCTTGGCTGGTCAATCTTCGGATCATTCCTACTATAGAAGGCCACTTTCAACACGTGAGGTAAACTGAGAATGGGCATCGAGTCGGCAATTAATCACTCAGTCGACAATTCTCTGAGGGAAAAACATATTAATTCTTTGGTGCCAACGAAATGCTCTCTGGGTTCAGCTAAAATGGAAAAAATCCCCCCCCCTCTCTCTCACACACACACACACAGTGGATAAAGCAAACCTTTAACAACTTTTTTTTTATTTTTTATTTATTTTTTTTGCTCATAGCTTATATCCCCAGGAAGACCTCTCAAGCAGTTCAAAATTTACAGTGCTCTCTAGGGCCATAATAATTCTATTATTTTACATTCTGCATTATATCTCTCATAAAGTGCCATAGAAGAAAACACCCCAAAGAAGAATCAGAGCATAGCAAGGAATCAAACCAAAGCAAGTCCAAATTCTAGGGCGGCAAATGTCAACTCTGCTGCTCCTTCTACAGCACCTTGAGATCATGATGCAACTCCCGGGACTACAAAGGACTTAGGTGATTTTGTTTGCTTGAACCCCCTACTTATTCCCCACACAAGCTAAGAAACCTTTTTGCTCTCCTTTCCCAATCCCACCCTCAATGAGAATATGCTGGGCCACCACTGCCTTTCTCATTACTCACCCAGGAGTACCCACCAAGGGCTCAGCTTTTTTACCTTATATGGGCATCATCACAGATCCTAGTTCATAGAGCATCACCCATGCCCTAAACCCATAACCCCCCCCCTCCTGCTTTAGCCCAGACACGTTGTGTTTATTATTTACAGTTAGTTTGGAGAAGATATGTCTTATGGCAGCCCATTTATTATATACATAGCAATCTTGCATGCATTTTGGATGCTACTACAGGTGGTTAATATATTTCCAGTCATTTTATCTGTAGAAAAGAAACTTATTCCAAATATTTTTGACAATAATAGAACTTATCTGCAAATATGATGTTCTCTTGGAGGAATAAATCTTGACTTTGCCTTTTTAAATATGAATACATAAAAGAAATAATTCATTTCCAATCTACGGGTTAGAACAAATGTTAACATGCATTTACTGGTATTTGATCAACATAAAGCATTAAAAATCAAATACTGGTTTATATAACCTTACTTATTCATATGTGTATAATATGTATGTTGTGATTCATGGTAGATTTTTTTTTCACTTGATCTGAGCTAGAGGCAATTGTGAAAAGAAAACCTTGAGAATATGCATCCATAAGATTGGTCTTTAGTCTAACCCATGTGAGATTCTCCTGATTGATGTGAAAGAACTTAACCCATCTTGTACAGTGGCACCTTGGGCAGGTAGTTTTGGGAGACAAAAGAAAGTAGGTGATGGGGCTGGAGTGATGGCTCACTGAGTAAATGCAAACATTGCCCTTTCAGAGGACCAGAATTCAGTTCCCAACAAGGACAAGAGATAGGTTAAACCTGCATGTCACAGTAGCTACAGGGTAAATACTTCCCATTAGTTTTTGTCCTTCATGGATACTTTCATTCATGTGCATATGTTTACCCAACAGACACAGTGATTCTAGCACCATGCATTCAGTTTTCAACAAGAATGGCCTCTCAGTCTTTCAGCATTCAACGTCATCTACAGCACGGTTTTCCACCTTCACCCTCTCCTAAAAACATTGTTCAAAGGAATAAACAGCCACAAATTCACATTATTTTTTCTACCACAAGCCTTACTCCTCTGACACAATCCATTTCACTTACTTGTTTATTTGTTTATTTATTTATTTACATATTTATTTATTCAGTCGGTTGTTTAAAAATAAATAAATAAAAATAGCCTGACCAATTCGACTTTTGAGAGAAAGAATTTGCTTTATTTAATATTTTTTGTGTATGGCAGTTTTGACTGCATGTATATCTATGCATTCCATGCATGCCTGATGCTTGTAGAGGCCAGAAAAGTAGGATTGATTTCCATGGAACTGGAGTCACACATGGATGTGTGTCCTGTGAATACTGGGCCTCAAATCTGGGACCTCTAAAAGAGCAGCCAGTGCTCTTAACCACCGAGACCCTTCTCCAGCCCATTGACATCCTATCTGAATGTGCTGATAGCAACTGTCTTAGACAGGGTTTCTATTCCTGCACAAACATCATGACCAAGAAGCAAATTGGGGAGGAAAGGGTTTATTCAGCTTATACTTCCATATTGCTGTTCATTACCAAGGAAGTCAGGACTGGAACTCAAGTAGGTCAAAAAGCAGGAGCTGATGCAGAGGCCATGGAGGGATGTTCTTTACTGGTTTGCTTCTCCTGGCTTGCTCAGCCTTCTCTCTTATAGAACCCAAGACTACCAGCCCAGAGCTGGTCCCACTACAAGGGGCCTTTCCCCCTTGATCACTAATTGAGGAAATGCCTTACAGCTGGATCTTGTGGAGGCATTTCCCCAACTGAAGCTCATTTCTTTGTGATAACTCCAGCCTGTGTCAAGTTGACACCCAAAACCAGCCAGTACAATTGACCCCTTGTCAACTTGACACACAAACACATCACTAGTAAGCCTCAACCCTTAGTTCTTATTCATCCCCAAGATCTTAAATAACTTTAAAAGACCCACAGTCTTTACATATTAAAAGTCCAATCCTTTAAAAATATCCAATATCTTTTAAAATCCAAAGTCTTTTTACAATTAAAAGTCTCTTAACTGTGGGATCCACTAAAATATTTTCTTCCTTCAAGAGGGAAAAATATCAGGGCACAGTCACAATCAAAAGCAAAAGTTAAACTCCAACTGTCCAATGTCTGGGATCTAACTCACAATCTTCTGGGCTTCTCCAAGGGCTTGGGTCACTTCTCCAGTCATGCCCTTTGTAGCACACACCTTGTATTCTAGGCTCCAGCTGCCTGTACTCCACTGCTGCTGCTATTCTTGGTAGTCATCTCATGGTACTGGCATCTCTAAAACGCTGCTGTCTTCCACTGTAACTTGGGTTCACCAACAGCCTCCCATAGGCTCTCTTCATGGTGCCAAGCCTCAACTCCTTTGCATGACCCCTTCAGTCTTGGGCCATCAAATGCAACTGAGGCTGCACCTTCACCAATGGCCTTCCATGGCCTCTCACAGTGCTGAGCCTCAGCTGCTCTTCGTGACTCCCTTATGCCTTCAAAACCAGTACCACCTGGGTAACTCTTACACATTACCAAGTCCTGCTGCAGTACGAGGTACAACTTTGCTATGTCTGGAACACAGCCTCTGTGCTCTCAGAAGACACTTCCCAGAAGATATCACCTCAATGATGCTGGTCTCTTCTTAATCACTGCTAATTTCTTAGCTCCAGCTAACCAGCATCAATAGTCCCAGTAAGGAAAAGTTTCCACTTTAGTAGTTCTGGTATCTTGTTAATCACAGCTGATTCTTCAGCCCCAGCTAACCAGAACCACAGAATCTTCACAGTCCAAAATAGCAATGGCCCTGAAAAGTCTTTAATTTTCCCTCTGAAATTTCACAAGCCAGGCCTCCATCTTCTGCACTGTTCTCAACATTATCTTCCAAACTCCTACACAACGTCTGACAGAGCACTTAACACTGATCTTCTAGCCCAAAGTTCCAAAGTCCTTCCACAGTCCTCCCCAAAACATGGTCAGGTTGTCACAGGAATACCCCACTTCTGGTACCAATTTGTCTTTGACAGGGTTTCTATTCCTGCACAAACATCATGACCAAGAAGCAAATTGGGGAGGAAAGGGTTTATTCAGCTTATACTTCCATAGTGTTGTTCATCACCAAGGAAGTCAGGACTGGAACTCAAGCAGGTAAGAAAGCAGAAGCTGATGCAGAGGCCATGGAGGGATGTTCTTTACTGGCTTGCTTCTCCTGGCTTGCTCAGCCTGTTCTCTTATAGAACCCAAGATTACCAGCCCAGAGCTGGTCCCACCTACAAGGGGCCTTTCCCCCTTGATCACTAATTGAGGAAATGCCTTACAGGTGGATCTTGTGGAGGCATCTCCCCAACTGAAGCTCCTTTCTCTATGATAACTCCAGCCTGTGTCAAGTTGACACCCAAAACCAGCCAGTACAGCAACTATTTTTTTTTAAATCTTCCTTGAACCACTTAGAAAGAATAATGACTTCCAGTAAAAATTAACAAACACATTGTAATAATGTTGGAAAATGAGAACCTCTTTTCTTGGCTATAGCTCTTCCTAGAAAAGTATATGCTACCACTTGGAATTTCACATATGAATTTCAATACTTATCCTGGTTAAAATTTAATATACACAAAACATCACACACACACACACACACTCCCACAAAAACCCATATTAAAATGATATCTTAGTCACTGTTCTTTTGCTGTGAAGAGACACCACAACCAATGCAACTCTTATAAAAGAAAGGATTTAATTGTGGATGCTAAAAAATAAATTCATTTCAAATTTTATTTTCAGCAATAAAACTAACATGAAGACTCTTCAAAAGACAGAGAAATCATAGTTAAAGACACAAGAACAAACACTTTTCATTACCCGAGACCTAGGAGAGGATACATTTACCTCAATGAAGTCTCAGTCTGTCGAGAAGATTCAGAAAGGGTAATGACTTCAAGAAGTATGACAAAGAGGGCAATAAGATAAACTACCCTTAATGGAATCCTAAGCAGAAATAAGATTTTCTTTCTTTGCAATAAGGAGATCACTGATAAGAGAGTGTTAAATTTTCCAAATGGAGAAAGGGCTTTCAACTTGAATTATGGATCCCTGTGGTAAATAGTTCTTCCTAAGATTTAATGATCATATCTCAACTAGCTGCTGCTAGTAACTCCATTCAGAATTTTTATTATGTTCATGTTTTTTCTTTTTTTTCTCTTTTTTTCTTTTTCTTTTTTTTTTCTTTTTTGTAATTTCCTTTGATGGCAATGCCACAGACACATTATAGGAAACATATGTCTGTCCCACCATGCTATACTATGGAAGTGACTGTGTAGAACAGTGTGGCCTCAAATTATTCATAGACATATATTTGCCTCTGAAGTGCTGGGATCATGCTATCATGCTTGGCAATATTAGTTTTTGAAAATGATTGTATATTCTAAATAACTGATATGATGTTCAGAGTGATTGTATTGTTCCAGCTTTATAGTGCTTCTTTTATCTGTGCTATTAATTTTGCTCTTCTTTTCCTGTGTGTGTATGTGTGCCTCTGTGGTCTGAGTACTGGGATTGAAGAAATGCACTACTATGTCCAGCTTGGACAACACACACACACACACACACACACACACACACACACACACACATTTTAGACATTACTTTATATATATGAGTGTTTTTGCCTATGTCTTAGGGCTTTACTATGACCAAGGAAACTCTTATAAGGACATTTAATTGGGGCTGGCTTACAGGTACAGAAGTTTAGTCCATTATCATCAAGGCTAGAATGGCAGCTTCTATGGAGACATTGTGCAGGAGGAGCTGAGAGTTCTACATCTTTATCAGAAGGTCGCTAGGAGGACACTGGCTCCCAACTGGTTACTAGGAGGGTCCTAATGCCCACCCCTACAGCCACACCTCCTAATAGTGCCACTCCCTGGACCAATCATATTCAAACAACCACATTCCAGTAACTGGTCCCTATAGGTTTGTTCAAACTTACATGCCTATGGGGGCCACACTTAGCCATAGCATAATTTTAAAAAATACATTACAAACTCCCCTTAGTTATAGTAGTCTCAAAAATGTTAAGATTCCAAAGTTCAAAGTCTCTTCTGAGATTCATCCAATCACTTCATTGTAATCCCAAAGCATGACAGGAAACCAGTTGGGCAAACTCCAAACTCTGCATCTCCATGTCTGATGTCAAAGTGGTTTTCAGATCTCTAAGTCCTTTTTATCTTTGTGTTGACTGGAACAAACATTTCTCCTGGTCTGTTTCCACTCTATCTGTAGCTTTTCTCAGCAGATATTCCATGGCTCTAGCATCTCTAACATCTTTGGGTATCGAAGGCAACTTTAAGGTTGCAGCTTCTTGTTTTAATATCTGGGATCCACACATGATCTTCCCTGCTCCTCACTTGGGTCATATCTCCAGCTCTGCTCTCTGTAGCACTTGACTCTACTTCACTGCTGCTGCTGTTCTTGGTGACCATCCTATGGTGCTGGCATCTCCAATACACTGTGGTCTTCTGCTGCAACTAGGAACCACCAAAATCCTTTCATGGACTCTCTTCATGGTGTCGAGCCTTAACTTCTTTGCATGACCCTTCAGTGGTAGGCTGTCAACTGCACCTTCACCAATGGCCTTCCTGGGTCTCTCACAGTCCCAAGCCTCAGCTGCTATCCATGACTTCTTCATACCATTAAAACCACTAACACCTGGTTGATTCTTAAACATTACCAAACCCAACTGAAGTGCAAGGTACAATATTGGCTGTCTCTGGATTTTTATTCTAAAGCCAGAGCCTCATAGCTGAAACTGCTTAGTTATGCTGCTTGTTTGAGCTGGAACATGCCCTCCTTGTTCTATTACATTATCACCATCTTTCTGTTTTCCAATTTCTTCCTTGCCTAACCTTGGCTGTCCTGGAACTTGCTCTGTAGATTGACCTGGATGGAACTAAGAGATCTGTATGTTTCTCTCTTTTGAATTCTGGGATCAAAGGCTTGTACCACCACACCTGAACTTAAGCTTTTCTGTACTTGGAACTTGCTCTGCACAAGGCTGGCCTTGAACTCAGAGATCTGCTTGTCTCTGTCTCCTGAAATTAAAGGCATGTTCCATCATGCGTGGATCTAAGCTTTGTTGGTTGGGATCTTGCACCAAAGCTACCACCCCCATATTTTGTTTATCTCCTTGATCATTTGATTCAGCTTCATTTCACTTCCTGGTGCCCCATTAATACTTAAAACATACATTTTATATTTTTCCTTTCTCTGCTTGCTCCTTTTAATTAAAACACTCTTTATAAGACAAAACAAGAGAGCAAGGTCTCTGCTGGGATTTTTTTAAGACTTATTTTGTTAATGTAATTAATATAAATCTCTTTACTTTAGTCTCAGGTAGACTCTTCAGACAAGGGTCTGAACCATCTTCTTCACCAAAAACAGTCTCTAGGCCAGATACTGAAGTTCTTCTTCACTGAAACATCTTGGGCCAGGTCTGCACAGTACAAGTCACTCTCAGCAGCAGAGTCTTCCAAATACCTACTAGGATAGCCCAGTAAGCCTCAATAGAAACATTCCACTGCTTGCAACTACTCTGTGTCCCCCCAGCACACTCCTACCCAGCTACATAACAGAGTTAAGCAAGATTTCTGAATTCTTTTACATTGTTAAAATAAATAAATAAAATGTACTTGCTGTCTCTTAAGTATCAAGGAGCTGGGGTTATGGGCAGATGATTCATAGGATAATCAAAAGGGATCCTGGAATAAATAACCAAATTCATATGTAATAAAAAAAACCCAGGCTTTTGATCTGTATATGATGAGCTAGCAGGAAGATACTGCAGTACTTTTTAAAGTGTTTTTTCTGTAATGAGAGCTGAGCTATCTGGATATCTCTGGAAAGCAAACACAGCTCTTCAAGATTTTTTCCTAACATTCTAATGTCTGAGGTTAGAAATTCCAAGAATTACTTAGAGAGGTGACAGAGCTCTGTTAAAATGTTTTCTAGCAGTTATCCAGAGAAGGCTATGTGAAGAGTGAACACAGCAGATTTTTTTTTCCTTTCTGATTTTGATAACCCAAGAATTACTTTTAGAATTTTTCTAACAGTATTTTTGACTTGATTGGAAAAGCCAAGAATTTTTTAGATCAGTTTTTCTGACTTTGGTGAGAAAACTGAGGAGCTATCCAGAGAGCGTTTAGAATTTTTACTAGCAGAGAGAGCTGTCTCACGCAGAAAGCTAGCTGTCTCAACCACAGAGGTTTTAGAATAGAAAGTAAAATCAGTCTAGAGCACACAGACACAGAGAAAGCAGTCTGGGAAGCCATCTCATCTGGAATGCTATCTCAGCAGAACATAAGCCAGCAGCTTGGACCCATGATTTGAGTTCAAGTTGCTTGTTTCCCTGTTGCTCTCAAACACCCCTTCTCTTAGGAACCCAGACCTAGGTGAGGTTGGTCCTCTGCATTAGTGTTCTCTGTTCTTTCTGTACATTGATACATTTTTGTATCTATATATTTTGATACATTTATTGGTTAGATCACAGATAATGATTAACAAAGAGCTCCTTAGCCATCTACTTTTACAGCGTCATTTACTGGATGGTTAGCTAAGATTTTGTAATAGAAGATGAACATTCTAGAGGTATTTCTGTCCAATACTTTTATAATTTACGTATGTTTCTGCATGACTTTGAGCTAAGAATGCCCTTAAAAATCTCTGCTTTTACCTTGTGATCAAGTTCAGAAGAGGATTTAACATAGCATGCATAGGGGTAGGCAAACCTATATGTGAACTTATCAACATTCCCTAAGTAAAGTCTCAATGATTCCAAAAGGAAGAAGCGGAAGTGCCTACTGAGTGTTGTGACTGGAGCTCTGGAAAGCTCCAAATTTGCAATGTGGCCCACAGTGGAGAGAAGCGGGTAACTTAGCCAAGAGCAAATTGGAGTTGTGGGTCTTCCCCTGACCAGGGTGGGGGAAAAAGACCGGCAAGCAATTGGAAGAAAGACAAAGGTGGTACTGAAATGCAAATTTCTACAGATCCGGGAAAGGACTGGCCTCAGACTGGCAACCTGTGCCCGGAATTATTCCGCTGTGTCCCTTCAGCACACTCTAATCCAATGGGTGGTGTGTATGTCACTCCAGATTCACTAGCCAATTAGGACATCCAGACGGATCTGCCACCCAAAAGAGAAGGCGGGCTCTTCCGGGTGCGATCTTGCAAGTTCCTCTTTTAAATTTAGCTAGCAGTCTTGAATGTTTCTGCTTGATGTGTTCTGTGTGCCGCTCCTGGGTGCGGGGAGCTCAGGCAAGCCCAGAAGTTCCGACACGTTAAGTGCAGGGCAGTCTCCCACAAAGGGAGGAGCAGGCGGCTGAGCCCAGGGGGCTCTGTGGTAAACAGCAGCCTGACAGAAGCTGTTACTTGTGAGGTTCCCCTGTGGTCCTTCTCTCTCCCTGGGCCCGGCTGTGGGCTCGGAATAATCTCACTAGGGTGGCTGCATCTACACAAAGCATTTGGGGAAAGGGCTTCTGTGTAGAAATACCCTTGGCAGGATGCCAAACTTGGAGAGCCCTTGTTTCTATAGTTTCTTCTGTAAGTTTTGGCCTTAGCATTTAGGCATTTTATAGCTAGGTATAAGTCCCATTTCGAGTTAATTTTGTGGAGCCTGTAAAAGGCATCTCGTGTGTCGGATAGCACTCAAATATTAAGCTGTGATGTAGAAGAGTAAAATTGATGTAAAGGATCGACTAATGCTTGTAGTGGCGGCAAGTCGAATGTAGGTGAGGGAGGACTGCCCCTAAAACTCCACACAGGTATGTGCTATGCTAAAAAGGCCGATTGGAGAATAGGATGCTAGAATACATGTGGTAGTTTACCGGGATTGTCCAGACATTTGTCCACAAACCATAAGGTAGGAGACAACTCTGCTTTACAATCATGAATTAGCCCCATCCTGACTTCAAAGAGCAGGTCTCTAACAAGTGGCTCCAAGGGGCAATATAGGGCCACAACCAACTTTAAGGCCTGGTGTGCCATAAAGGTCTGGTTTTCTTCTTGAGAAAAGCATCGTTTTGTCACATGGGCAAGACTACAGCTGGTGATAACTCTTTGAAAAGGAAAAACACTGTTTGGTGAGGACTGGCCTGGTCAAGCAAGGCATAGAACAGCTCCTTCTAGGTCTCCAGAGCCAATGCCAACCTGGGGCTCAGGCTTGGGAGCTTCCCCTAAGGCCCTGAAGTGCTGGGAATAAAATAGAGCTCCTTCTCTAAAGCAAGGACGGTGCTTGGGAGAGCGGGTGGAGGTCTGGGGCCAGGGCCTTCGGGGATGGCTTGCTTCAGACCCTGAGATCCCACCACATGCGGCTATGGTTATCAGTCCCGAGTCCAGTGTGGGCTTGGTCAGGAACGTTTTTGAGAGATTCTCTCTTCCTGTTTTTCCAGCTTTCTTTTATTAGCTCCTTCCTGTGGTTTTCTCACTGTATAGTAGTTTGTGCTGACTTCATAGAAGTCTCCTATCTTGTTCCATTTTCCCCCTGTAAGAAGTATACAAGATGCTGTTCTCCAGAAGCCTGTGTGGCATAGACAGCCTATCCAAGACACCCCCATCACAATTTTGATACTTTCTTCTATTTATTTATTTATTTATTTATTTATCCAGGCAGGGTTTCTCTGTGTAGCCCTGGCTGTCCTGGAACAAACTCTGTAGATCAGGCTGGCCTTGAACTCAGAAATCTGTCTACCTCTGCCTCTGCCTCCCAAGTACTCAGATTAAAGGCGTTTGCCACCACTGCTTTCTTCTACTTTTCCAACCTTCTCATCTTCCGGCACCTCAAACTCAGGACCCCATCACCAAAGAGTGGCCTGCTGTTTCAATGCACTGGTATACTTAAAAATAATTCTGGTTATATCTTTTCTGTGTAAATCTCCCATCTGTGGGACTTGCAGTCTCCAGTCCATATTTAAATTGTTTAACCTGGGGCCTGAACCTAAGAGAGACTTACATGAGACAGCATATGTGGAATGTAAAATCTGTTCTTGGCTGTCTCTTCTCTAAGCATTAGCCAGAGCTGAATGCATGCTGTCATTAAAGAGATTTTTCTTAATTAATCTTGTAATCACTTAGGAGCGATTTCTTCTGGGGAAGGTGCAAAAATTCTAGGAGAGCTGCATCTTCTTCCCTGTACTAGAACTGTTTCTAAGAGAAGCTATGTTGACTCAGGCACCTTTGATCCCAGTCTCATGCTCCCCGGGCAATAACCTTGTTTTCCTATGGATGAAAATTCTTAAAATATTGAGATAAAGGATTGTACCACACCAGTGTTTTAAAATTCCTCATTTGAGTCATGTAATGAACTGTTCACTTCAGTAACAGGTGAAGGGTTTTGCCTGTGGAGCATGCCTTCTGCCTTCAGACCAGAGTAGGAGGAGCAGCTTACTGTGTATGCTCTTAGACGAAACAGGATAGCCAATAGCTAGACCACAGACTAAAGTTCAAAGGAGTCAGCTGCGGGCATCACCGTTATGAAGAAGGACTTAATTCACACAGGGTGAATGTCTTTGTAATTTTCCAGCATGTATTAATTTATGCATATTGGTTGTGGTGGCTATTCCTGGTAGTCAACTTGACTATACCTGGAATGAACTGCAATCCAGAAATTGAGGGCACACCTGTGATCCAGATCTTGCGGCTTCTGACTTGGATGTTGACATGGGATGACACAAGCTTTTTTGTGTGTGTGACGGGGAGAGTGGTTCGAGACAGGATTTCTCTGTAGCCCTGGCTGTCCTGGAACTCACTCTGTAGACCAGACTGGCTTGGAACTCAGAAATCCATCTGCCTCTGCCTTCCAAATGCTGGGATTAAAGGCATGTGCCACCACTGCAAGGCTGACACAAGCTTTTGATCCAGATCTTGTTTTGTTTTGTTTTGTTTTTTGAGACAGAGTTTCTCTGTGTAGCCCTGACTGTCCTGGAACTCACTTTGTAGACCAGGCTGGTCTCGAACTCAGAAATCTGCCTGCCTCTGCCTCCTGAGTGCTGGGATTAAAGGCGTGTGCCACCACTGCCCGGCTTGATCCCGATCTTGAGATTTAGGGACCATGCAAAGCTTGGATCCAGACAAGGTCATACACACCTTTAGTCCCAGGAGACAGAGGGAAACGATCTCTGAGTTCAAGACCAGCCAGGGTTACAGCAAGTTTCAAATCTGGGCAAAGTGGTACACACCTATAATCTGGGTCACACCTTCTGCTGGAGGCCTACATAAGGACTATGGAAGAAGGAAGGCCTCCTCCTCCTCTTCCTCCTCCTCCTCCTCCTTCTCGGCCCCCTTCTCTTTTTCCTCCTCTTCTTCCTCCTTGTTCTTCTCTGCTTTGACTTATTTGCCAGCACATCTGTTGGATTCTACTTCTTCAGTATTCCAGCTGATAATGAAGACCAGCTGAAACACCTACCCTCTTGGGACTGAACAACTACTAGATTTTTGGACTTCCCATTCACAGTTGCTCATTGTTGGGTTAGTTGGAGTGCAGACTATAAACCGTTCTAGTAAATTCCTTTAATATATAGAGACAGACATTCCATAAGTTCTGTGATTCTAGAGAACCCTGACTAATACACATGTGAATAAAAACAGACCCTATGGGTGGCTGTACAAGTTGACTAGGTTAGCTGGAACAAATTAATATTGAATTTCCATTTAAGATACTTATAAAGATATGTGGAGTCCTCATTGGCACAGTTAATTCAGCTCAGAGATTCTATACACTTGCCATTGCCTGTGCATCAGGTTAGAGTTCTCAGCAGCTATCATTGCACATCAGGACAAGGTCAAACACTATCTTGCTAATGTCATTCAATATGTCATTCACGGCGCAGCCACGGGTATGCCAATACTTCTTTGATGGATGGCCTCATTGTGGGGTCTATTGTCATTAATCTCATCATTAGGTCTCAAAGCTCTGGAGACAGGCGATATGGAATCCACCAGCTCTGGGATAGTATCATGTACTTTATGTTGGAGTGCGTTGTCCCTTGAAAGGGAAGGTGGCCGATAGTATAATACCATTCCAAGACTCCATATGTCGCTTGGAAGGCCACCATATTGTGTGTCATTGAACACTTCAGGAGCACAATATTGTGCTGTGCCACAAAATCCCTTGAATTTCTCCCCAGAGGCCAGTCTTTTGCTTATGCCAAAATCAGTGAGTTTTACATGGCCATCCCAATCCAATAGGATGTTCTCAGCCTTGATGTCTTGGTGGGCAATATTCTGACTGTGGATATAGTTGACAGCCAAAGAGAGTTCTGAAAACATGGTACATGCCTCTTCCTCATCTAGAGGCCGACGCTTTTTGATGTATTTCAGCAGGGATCCCCGGGATGCATATTCCATCACCAGGTAGGTTTTGTGCCTGGTTTGAAAAACTTGTAGAAGCTGTAATATATGACGGTGGTGTAGAGACTTCATGATTTGAATTTCAGAAATAACCAGGAAGTCTGAGATTTTTGCCCCTTTTCAACATCTTGATGGCTACTAGGGTATGGGTCATAAAGTGGAGAGCCAATTTGACTCGTGCAAAGGACCCTTTACCTAGGGTACCCAAGATGTAGTAATCCTGTGCCAGGGTGTCCCCTTCATGGAAACTGGCCTCGAGCTCCCTCGACATTATGGCACTTCTCTTCTCTTGGTCAGAGTCACCAGGAGCTATAGCAAGTAAAGATGGCAAAAATTTAGAATTACTTCTAAGAAAGCTTACTGCTAGAGATTCTGAGATTAAAAGTTAGAGATACCTCCAAAGAAAAGTCTGGCTATGCCTCAAGGCCGCAAAGAAACCAGAACAAAGCATAGACAAACACAGTGGATGGAAAGAATGAAGAAGGCTCAGAGCTGAAAGAAAGCAAGGGCAATGGAAGACAACAGTTTAGCCAGGAGAACAAGGATCCCCATTTCAAAGGATAACACATTGACAAGCTTACCCAAGACATCTGTTATGAAGGGAAAGCAGTGAGTTAACACTTGAATATCAGGATAGCTTTACCCAGAAATGCATGGGATGCAACCTGCCCAGAAGAAAAACCCAGTATATACACAGGATGGGGGCAAAACATTGCACTGCACCATGAATAAGAATGAAAATTGATCAGTTTTTCTGGAAATGGATGTACTTTGAGATCTCTGTGTTGTTACACAGAATAACATAGCCCAACAGAGACAAACGCCACCATTTTTTTTCTCATATGCAGGATCTGGGTGGTTTAAGGCTGGGCTAAGGGATAGGAGAGCTTTGAGGGGACTGGAGCATAAGAGGCAGAATGAGATAGAGAGTAACAGAAAGAGACAAAGTCAAAAGAGAAATCAGGAAGAGAAATATAAATGTTGGCCAGTCATGGACTCCACTCAGGCTTCTTCCCATATTCACCTCAGTCCTCCGAAGGCGATGCAGTCAAATCTCTGAGGTTAGGCTACCCTGGTCTACAGAGAAAGTTCCAGGATGGCCAATGCTATGCAAAGAAACCCAGTCTCCAAAGGTCAAGAAAAGCAAACTTAATTAAAGAAGGAAAGAGAAAGAAGGGAAGAAAAAAGGAAAGAAGGAAGGATGGAAGGAATGAGAAAGGAAAGAATGAAGGAAGGAGAAAGGAAAGAAGGAAGGAGGGAGGGAGGGAAAGAAGGAAGGAAGGAAGGAAGGAAGGAAAGAAAGAAAGAAAATGGATGGATATTACTCCACAAAGAAAAATGGAAAACCTAAACAAACAAAAACTAAGAAGTCAAAGCTATAAACAAAGCCCCCAAATGAATAAAGTCACATAAACAGAAAACCAAACCTCTGAGCTCACGGAAAGGAAACAGCAGGAAAGAACACACTTGTGGAAGTGTAGCAGATGTTCAATGTCAAAATCCAAGCAATCAGGAATGTACGAATCGAACCACCAACCACCAAGTCCTGCAGTTCACTACCAAAGAGCTCTCTGCACAGAAGGACACAAAACATCCCAGACAGTGCATTATATGATCAGCTGTCAGTGATTCCTCACAATGGCTCTCAGTGACATCACAGCATTAGAGACAACTCAGAGCTGGCACAACCCACAGTGGCTTTTCTCACTTCTTAGTCCAAAGGGGCTCTGTCTGTTACTGTTCATTTCACTGAGAGCAACACCGTGACAAGAGGCACCTGAAGGGAGGGAGAATCTTATGTGGCTCATGCTATGAGGGGTTTGCTGAAAATGTCAGGGTTCCTCCTCTGGGGTTTTAGTCTCATGCCAAAAAGAATGTTTCAGATGGTGTGGAGACAAGATAAAATGGATTTGGAGGGACATCTAGACGTTTCTAGAGGGAAAAGAGCAAGAAATATGCTCATCATGCTCATGGGCTCTCTCTCTCTCTCCCCTCCCTTCCCCTCCCCTCCCCTCCCCTCCCCCCCCTTTCTGTGTAGGTTTGCATGTTTGAGTGTGTGTTTCCAAAGAGATATGTAAAAGTACAGCAAACTTTTGAGATTTGGGAGCATGGAAACATCCAGGAGAGGAGGGGCACTCTGTTCCAAGAACAAGCAGTTATACTGAATTTCTTCGTGGGCAGAGATTTCTAAGGGTGGACACTTCCAAGGTGAGGATTGGTGGAATTTCATGTCCTGATCTTACAGAGGTCAGACATTGGTGGTTTTTCTCTTCAGGAATTGGTGGATTTTCTTGATCAGTTATTAGTCTTTTTTGTTTGTTTGTTTTTTGGTGTTTTTGTTTGTTTCACACTGTTTTTTCTACATATGGTCCATTGGTCAGGATGGGGAGTCATTTCAGGCCACAGGTTGCTTTGGCTTAGGTTCTATGCCACAGTCATGGAGCTCTTCAGGAAGTGTGGAAAGGACATTTTGCCCCCATGGCAGACCCTGTGTTGGTACTTCCTGTTGATGGCAGGCAGAGTCTGAAGAGGAAATGCCATTGCCATGGCATTTTCTGCTGAGGTATTTCACAGTGGTCACAGGCTGAGGTAGAAAAGTTTGTCCCAGTGGCTTTGGCAACTTCTGCAGCTTTACCTCAAGTTGTAACCTCACAGGATGAAGGCAGGGGCTGATAACAACTGCACACCTCTCAGGGACTTCAATCTGAGCACAGTGTAATAAAGCCAAAACTGACAACAGTCAAATCCCTAAGAAAAGTACAAACTCCTGGAAATAAAAGGAGAACATGACTGAATAATTATTGTGTCAATGAAGAAAATAAAGATTTTCAAAATGTGAAATAACAAAATTCCAACATAACAGAACCAGTGGGACATACTGAAAGTTGTCCTATAAGGGAAATAGATACCTGTGAGTGCTAATATTAAAAAAAAATCAGAAAAACAATTGCTTTAATTTAATGATCAATCTCAAAAATTTGAAAAAAAATTCAAACTTAGTTGTTCAAAATCATAAAAAAAATCAATAAAAGAGAAAAAAGAGTACAACACAAAAGACCAACAAACTTTCGAACTGGTTCTTTCTTCCACAGACCACCCATATTGGGTATGGGGGTCCCTGAGATGAAGGTCCTTGAAGGCTAGGTGGGTAAGGATTCGGCAGTGACAAACAGAAACAAACACAGAGGCAGTTTGAATCTGAGTATATTTTGCAACTCTCAAGCAAGGGCTTTTATACATTTAAAAAAAAAACCAAATATTACAACTTTTAGAAAATGTGTTCAGTGAAGCAATCATGAATACCATCATTATCATTTGGCACAGTAAAGCAAAAAATCATACAAGCATTTCAAGTCTGAAAAGATGTGTTCAGTGAATCACAAATAGAACAGGTAACATCATTATTATTTGGCACAATAGAAATCATCCAAGTATTACAACTCTGAAAGGATGTATATAGTGGGTCAGTCATCCAAGGCTAGTGATATATTTCCAAGAGCAGGTTAACAAATCTTTATGGTAAATTATTATTTAACATCTAGTGCCTGTTTATTAATAATCTTTAATGCATAAATTTAAACTATTTTAATTCTTTTAATTTAAGGCTTTCTTTACCATATACCAAAGCCCACCTCTGATGACACATGTGCAGCCATATGAAATTTTGTTGAGAAAATTTTTATCCATCATAATGCTATTATGTAATGTTTTAAGTGATTTATGAATAAAGCGCCAGTTTCCCTGGTGATAAGGTCATGGTTAGTGACCCCATCTCCAGGAATGGTTTCTTACCCATTATTCTTGCTTTAGATCTTGGCCTAGGCTACCAGGAAACTGTCATCAATGAGAAAAGGAATAACAGAAAACAAAACAGATAAATTGTAATAAGAACTATGGCTCAATATTTTGTTCCAGGCAAGAGTTTCACAACTGGTTCCAGGAGGCCTCCTTCTTTGGAAGTTTTTGCTTCAGTCTGTGGAACTTGTCACACAGATTCTACTGGAGTTGATGTGGCATCTTTCATAATATATATAGGAATAATGGAGCCTTGACCCAACTACCCTATTAAAAAAAGAGGGCCTAAATTAAAGGAATAAATGTGAACAGAGAAATGTTACAATAGCTACCCAAAAATTCAGAACTTTTAAGAGAATCCTTTTAAAACATGTACTCCATTAATCTTGAAATTTAAGAAAGGATGCATAATTATACCACCATAATTATATGAATAAGACAACAACTGAGACAGCCCCATAACATGTGAGATAGAGACAAATGATCCAGAAAAAGAAAGGAGGTGCAAGAGGAGGAAGAGGAAGAAGAATAGGAGGAGGAGGAAAGAAAAAAAGAAAGGAAAGAAATTAAGAAAGAAGAGAAGATACAATACTAAAAAATGCTCAGTAACATACTTGCAAACATAATACAGACATGTATCACAAAGATGGTCCATCACATTGGGTTGAACCACCTGAATGTAAGGATGGTTAAATACATGCAAGTTTGTAATGTAATAAGTCACATTAGTAAACTTAATTATAAAATCAGATCATTTAAGTACATGCAAAATAAGCGTTTGATAAATTCATTATGTCCTCATGATAAAAGTCTTAGGAGAATGGAGAACCACAGGGACCATACTTCAGCCCAGTAAAAAGATATATATGAGAAACCAACAGCCAACATCGTCTGAAATGGAGAAAAGATTGAATTAATCCCTCTGAAGTTAGTAATGAGCCCGGGATGTCCAGTACTCCCAATCATTGTCAATAGAACTTGCTATCTTCACCATTCTCAAAGTTCAGCTGAGGCAATAAGCAACAGAAGGAAATTAAAGGCATACAATCAGGAAAGAAGATATCCAACTATCCCTATTTACAGTGGACATGGTGCTAGACATTAGAGATCCCCAGATTTTGACCAGAAAACTTCTAGAAATGACAAATTTAGCAATGTGGCAGCATACATATTCAATATGCACAAATCATTAGCTTTTCTATACATCAACACCAAATGAGAGAGAGAGAGAGAGAGAGAGAGAGAGAGAGATCATGGGCACACTCCACTTTACCACAGACTCAAAGAAAATAAAATGCATGGGAATGAACAACAAGGAAGTGATGGGAATCTACAATGGAAGCTTTAAACCTCTGAAGGAAGAGATAAAGACATTGCAATGATCCTGGATTGGTCAAATGATGATTATACCAAATGAATGAATATTATACCAAAACTTTTTATAGATTCAATTCAATCTCAATCAAAATCCTCATGTCATCCTTCATGGAAATAGAAAAAAAACTGAACCTAACCTTCATATGGAACCTCAAAAGGTCTCAGAGTGCCAATACAATCAGAAGGAAAGAGGGAAATGTTGCAGGGAATACCAATTCAGATCTTAAGATGTATTACAGAGCCATAATAGTAGGATCAATATGGCCCTAATGTATAAAAGAGCAAATAAATAAAATGAAAGATGCACACATGACTGCATGCTGTGTGTTAATTCCACCAGAAAACACAAATGTTCTTTTAATTTAATTTTTTATTTAATATTTCATTTTACTTACTCATTTTACATACCACTTGCTGCTCCCCTACTGGCCACTCCCTCACATCTCCCTTCTCCATCTCCCTTTCCTTTCTGAGCCCATGGGGACCACCTCTGGTTATAATCCCACCCTGGCACATCAAGTCTTTGTGAGGCTAAGTGCATCCTCTCCTACCAAGTCTGAGAAAGGCAGCACAGAGAGACAAACATGTCCCACACATAGGCAACAGCTTTTAAGGTAGCTCCTGCTCTAGTTGTTTGGGACCCACATGAAGACCAAGCTGCATATTTGTTATATATGTATGGGGAGGCCTAGGTCTACCCCTGTCTGTTCTTTAGTTGGTGGTTCAGTCTCTGAGAGCCCCAAGGGTCCAGATTGGTACCCGGTTGGTCTTCCTGTAGAGTTCCCATCCCCTTAGGGCCCACAATACTTCTTCCTATTCTTCATTAAGAGTCCTTGAGCTCCATCCACATTTTGGCTGTGGGTGTCTGAATCTGTCTGAGTCAGCTGATGGGTGGAACCTCTCAGAGGACAGCAAAGCTAGATTCGTGTCTGCAAGCATAACAGCGTATCATTAATAGTGTCAGGGATTGGTGCTTGCCCTTGGGATGAGACTCAAATGGGGCCAGGTATTAGCTGGCCATTCCCTTACTCTCTGCTCCATTCCCTACGTCTGCATTTCTTATAGATAGGATCAATTTTTGGTTGATAATTTCAGGGTGGGTTGGTGTCCCTATGGCTCCTCTGGTCTTCCTGCTTTGCTACAGGAGGTGGCCTCTTCAGGTTCCATATTCCTAATGCTTTGAGTCACAGCTAAGGACATCCCCATTGATTCTTGGGGGGGGGGGCTCCCTTATCCCAGGTCTCTGGCTCTTCCTGGAGATATCAGAAGCAGATTTCCATTTATTCTAATGGTCATTTGGACATGCCTCTTGTCCCTCCCCACACCTGATCCTGAATGGAACATTCCTCTCCCTATTTCTCTCCCACATAGTTCCCATTTTCCTCCCTCCATCTGCCTATTATCAGTATTTTATTCCTCCTTCTAAGTGAAATTCAAGCATCCTTGCTTGTACTTTCCTTCACATTAGCTTCTTTGGGTTTGTGGAATGTAGCATGGGTTTCACGCTACAGATTGGTAGATTCCTCTATTGGTAATATCTGTTGTTTATTGCTATTATTCACTTATAAGTGAGTATATACCATGCAAACATGTAAAACATTTTCTTTATACATCCTTCACTTGAGGGTTATCTAGGTTGTTCCCAGTTTTCTGGCTATTATATATAAAGCTGTTATGAAGAGAATTGACCAAGTGTCTTGTGGGATGGGGAGCATCTTTCGTGTATATGCCCAGGAGTGGCATAGCTGGGTCTTGAGGTAGACTTATTCCAAGTTTTCTGAGAAACTGCCAAATTGATTTCCAAAGTGCTTGTACAAGTTTGTAATCCCACCAGGAATGGAGGAGTGTTCCCCTTGTTCCACATCCTCACCAGCATGTTCTACCACTTGAGTTTTTGATCTTAGCTATTCTTAGCAGTGTAAGAGCTGTTGAAATTAGCATTTTCCTGATGACTAAGGACTTTGAACATTTCTTTAAGTGCACCTCAGCCATTTGAGATTCCCATGTTGAGAAATCTTTGTTTAGTTTTGTGCCCCATTTTAAAATTGGGTTAATTTGGATTGTTGCTATTTAACTTCTTGAGTTCTACATCTCTGTCAGATATACGGTTGGTGAAGGTCCTTTCCCAATCTGTAGGCTACTGCTTTGTCCTGTTGACAGTGGTTCCTTTGCCTTACAGAAGCTTTGAGGTTTCATGAGGTCCCATTAATCAACTGTTGATCTTAGAACCTGAGCCATTGGTATTCTGTTCAGGAAGTTTTCTTCTGTCAGAATGAGTTTAAGGCTATTCTCCACTTTCTGTTCTATTAGGTCTTATGAAGATGATAGAGGCCTTTACTGAGGAAATGAATAATCCCTTAAAGAAATACAGGAAAACAGAACAAAACAGGTAGTGGTCTTTAAAGAGGAAGCAAACCCCTCAAAGTTATACCAGAAAGTATAATCAATCAGGTAAAGGAGAAAAATGAAACTGTACAAGACCTTAAAAGTGGAAATAGAAGCAATAAAGAGAATACACTGAGGGAATTCCAGAGACAAAAACCCTAGGGAAGAAAACAGGAACAAAAGATGCCAGCATCATCAACAGAATACAGGAGATGAAAGAGGGAATCTGAGGTGCAGAAGATACGATGTAAGAAACTGATACATAGTCAAAAAAAGATCTCATATACTTCTTTTAGTATTCTTAACACCAAGGATATTGTTGCCTCCATGAATTTTAACCTCATATTTACCAAAGGAACACCTGGGGAAAATGGAGTTTGAGCGCTCACCACAATAAGGGCTCACATCCTGGGTGTATCACTAATAGCCAATACTGGCTGATTTGTTGGATGACCCAGTACTGGCACAAAAACAGACATGTAGACCAAGCAACAAAATCTAAGACCCAAAAAAGAGCAAATATAACTCCATCCTTTTAATATTTGACAAAGAGGCCACTCTCTCTAAATGTGTACTGAAGAGTATCTCTGTTCAGCACCGTGTGCACATTACACTTACAGAGAAGAAGGTGCAATATTACACTAAGGGGCTTGGAATTCTAACAGTGGGTTTATCTTTGCACTCCATTCTGAGCTACTGAGTTAGCAACAGAACAATTTTATAAGGGTAAAGCAAATCACAGGTCTCTGAGGCTCTCTAAGATGGCGGAGAATACTCTTCCAAAACCCTCAGAACTCTTACTTGGTTTCTGAGCCAGAAAACAAACCAACTGTTCTTGAAAGCATTCTATCATATACTGGCAATACAGAAGTGACAACTATTCATCTTTTGATGTGAACAAGCACAGGGACTTCTGAAGAGAAATGATTTATGTGTGTTCTTTTGTGATTGGGTTACCTCACTTAGGACCATATCCTCCAGATCCATCCATTTGCATAAGAATTTCATAAATTCATTGTTTTTAATAGCTGCATAGTACTCTATTGTGTAAATGTATCACATTTTCTGTATCCATTCCTCTGCTGAGGGACATCTGGGTTATTCCAGCTTCTGGCTATTATAAATAAGGCTGCTATGAACATAGTGGAGCATGTGTCCTTATTAAAAGTTGGACACATGGGTATATGCCCAGGAGTGGTATTGCTGGATCTTCTGGTGGTAGTATGTCCAGTTTTCTGAGGAACCGCCTAACTGATTTCCAGAGTGGTTGTACCAGCTTGCAATTCCATCAGCAATGGAGGAGTGTTCCTCTTTCTCCACATACTTGCCAGCATCTGCTGTCACCTGAGTTTTTGATCTTAGCCATTCTGACTGGTGTGAGGTATTCCACAGGTATTCTCAGGGTTGTTTTGAATTGCATTTCCCTGATGATTAAGGATGTTGAACATGTTTTTAGGTGCTTCACAGCCATTCGGTATTCCTCAGTTGAGAATTCTTTGTTTAGCTCTGTGCCTCATTTTTTAATAGGGTTATTTGGTTTTCTGGAGTCCAACTTCTTGTGTTTTTTATGTGTATTGGATATTAGACCCCTATCGGATGTAGGATTGGTGAAGATCTTTTCCCAATCTGTTGGTTGCCTTTATGTCTTATTGATAGTGTCCTTTGCCTTACAAAAGCTTTGGAATTTTATGAGATCCCATTTGTCAATTCTTTATCTTACTGCATAAGTCATTGGTGTTCTGTTCAGGAATTATCCCCTGTGCCCACCATATCTTGAGGCTCTTCCCCACGTTCTCCTCTATATAGTTTCAGTGTCTCTGGTTTTATGTGGAGTTCCCTGACCCACTTTGACATGAGCTTTGTACAAGGAGATAAGAATGGATCAATTCTCATTCTTCTACATGCTAACTGCCAGTTGTGCCAGCACCATTTCTTGAAAATGCTGTCTTCTTTCCACTGGATGTTTATATCTCCTTTCTCAAAGATTAAGTGACCATACCTGTGTGGGTTCATTTTTGGGTCTTCAATCCTATTCTATTGATCTATTTGTCTGTCGCCGTTCCAGTACCATGCAGTTTTTTTTTTTCACAATTGCTCTGTAGTACAGCTTGAGGTCAGGCATGGTGATTCCACCAGAGGTTATTTTATTGTTGAGAATAGTTTTTGCTATTCTAGGTTTTATGTTATTCCAGGTGAATTTGCAAATTGCTCTTTCTAACTCTGTGAAGGTTTGAGATGGAATTTTGATGGGGATTGCATTGAATCCGTAGATTGATTTCGGCATGATAGCCATTTTTACTATATTAATCCTGAGCAAGGGAGATCTTTCCATCTTCTGAGAACTTCTTTGATTTCCTTCTTCAGAGACTTGAAGTTCTTATCATACGGATCTTTCACTTTCTTAGTTAAGAGTCACATCAAGGTATTTTATATTATTTGTGATTATTGTGAAGGGTGTTGTTTCCCTAATTTCTTTCTCAGCCTGTTTATCCTTTGTGTAGAGGAAGGCCATTGATTTGTTTGAGTTAATTTTATATCCAGCTAATTTGCTGAAGTTGTTTATCAGTTTTAGTTCTCTGGTGGAATTTTTGGGGTCACTTATATATACTATCATATCATGTGCATATAGTGATAGTTTGACTTCTTCCTTTCTAATTTGTATTACTTTGATCTCCTCTTCTTCTCTAATTGCTCCGGCTAGGATTTCAAGTACTATATTGAATAGTGAGGGAGAAAGTGGGCTGCCTTGTCTAGTCCCTCATTTTAGTGGGATTGCTTCAAGTTTCTCTCTATTTTGTTTGATGTTGGCTACTGATTTGCTGTATATTGCTTTTTTAATGTTTAGGTATAGACCTGGAATTCCTTATCATTCCAAGACTTTTATCATGAACGGGTGTTGGATTTTGTCAAATGCTTTTTCAGCATCTAATGAGAAGATCATGTGGGGGTTTTTTGTTTTGTTTTTTTCTTGTTTTTGTCTTTGAGTGTGTTATAAAGTGGATTACATTGGTGGATTTCCATATATTGAAACATCCCTGCATCCCTGGTATGAAGCCTACTTGATCATGATGGATGATCATTTTGATGCGTTCTTGGATTCAGTTGGCAAGAATTTTATTGAGTATTTTTGCATGGATATTCATAAGGGAAATTGGTCTGAAGTTCTCTTTCTTTGTTGGTTCTTTGTGTGGTTTAGGTTTCAGAGTAATTATGGCTTCATAGAATGAATTGGCATTCATTTCTATTTTGTTTCTATTTTGTGGCATAGTTTGAACAATATTGCAATTAGGTTCTCTTTGAAGGTCTTATAGAACTCTGCACTAAACTCATCTTGTCCTTGGCTTTTTTTTGGGTAGGATACTATTAATTACTTTCTATTTCTGAAGGGGATATGGGGCTGTTTAGATTGTTAATCTGATCCTGATTTAACTCTGGTATCTGGTGTCTATCTAGAAAATTGTCCATTTTATCCAGGTCTTCCAGTTTTGTTGAGTATAGGCTTTTGTAGTAGGATCTGATTATTTTTTTTTGGATTTCCTTGGGTTCTGTTGTTATGTCTTCCTTTTCATTTCTGATTTTGTTAATTAGGATACTGTCCCTGTGCCCTCTAGTTACTCTGGCTAAGAGTTTATCTATATTGTTGATTTTCTCAAAGAACCAGCTCCTGGTTTGGTTGATTCTTTGTATAGTTCTTTTTGTTTCTTCTTGGTTGATTTCAGCCCTGAGTTTGACTATTTCCTGCAGTCCACTCTTCTTGGGTGATTTTGCTTCCTTTTCTTCTAGAGCTTTTAGGTGTGCTGTGAAGTTGTTAGTGTATGTTCTCTCCAGTTTCTTTGTGGAGGCCCTCAGAGCTATGAGTTTTCCTCTAAGGCCTGCTTTCTTTGTGTCCCATAAGTTTGGTTATGTTGTGGCTTCATTTTCATTAAACTCTAAAAAGTCTTTCCTTTCTTTCTTTCTTTCCTTCTTTCTTCCTTGACCAAGTTATCATTCAGTAGAGTGTTGATTAGTTTCAACGTGTATGTGGACTTTTTATTATTTATGTTGTTATTGAAGATCAGCTTTAGTCCGTGGTGATCTGGCAGGATGCATGGGATTATTTCAATATTTTTGTATCTGTTGAGGTCTGTTTGGTGACCGGTTATATGGTCAGTTTTGGAGAAGGTACCCTGAGGTGCTGTGAAGAAGTTATATCCTTTTGTTTTAGGATAAAATGTTCTATAATATCTGTTAAATACATTTGTTCCATAACTACTGTTAATTTCACTGTGTCTATGTTTAGTTTCTGTGTCCAGGATCTGTACATTGATGAGTGTGGGGTGCTGAAGTTTCCCACTATTATTGTGTGAGGTGCAATGTGTGCTTTGAGTTTTACTAAAGTTTTTTTAATGAATGTGGATGCCCTTGCATTTGGAGCATAGATGTTCAGAATAGAGAGTTCATCTTGGTAGATTTTACCTTTGATGAGTATGAAATGTCCCTCCTTATCTTTTTAGATAACTTTAGGTTGAAAGTCGATTTTATTAGATATTAGAATGGCTACTCCAGCTTGTTTCTTGGGACCATTTGCTTGGAAAATTGTTTTCCACACTTGTACTCTGAGGTAGAGTCTGTCTTTGTCACTGAGGTGGGTTTTCTGTATACAGAAAAATGTTGGGTCCTGTTTACATAACCAGTTTGTTAGTCTATGTCTTCTTATTGGGGAATTGAGCCCATTGATATTAATAGTTATTAAGGAAAAGTCATTGTTTTTTCCTTTTATTTTTGTTGTTAAAGTTGGAATTCTGTTCATGTGGCTATCTTCTTTTAGGTTTGTTGAAAGATTACTTTCTTGCTTTTTCTAGAGCATAGTTTTCCTCCTTGTGTTGGAGTTTTCCCTTTATTATCCTTTGAAGGGCTTGATTTGTGGAAAGATATTGTGTAAATTTGGTTTTGTCATGGAATATCTTGGTTTCTCCATCTATGGTAACTGAGAGTTTTGCTGGATATAATAGTCTGGGCTGGCATTTGTGTTCTCTTAGGGTCTGTATGACATCTGCCCAGGATCTTCTGGCTTTTATAGTTTCTGGGGAGAAGTCAGGTATAATTCTGATAGGTCTGCCTTTATATGTTACTTGACCTTTTTCCCTTACTGAGTTTAATATTCTTTCTTTGTTTTGTGCATTTGGTGTTTTGATTATTATGTGACAGAAGACATTTCTTTTCTGGTCCAAACTATTTGGAGTTCTATAAACTTCTTGTATGTCTATAGGCATCTCTTTCTTTAAGTTTTCTTCTATAATGTTGTTGAAGATATTTACTGACCCTTTAAGTTGGAAATCTTTCTTCTTGTCTATACCTATTATCCTTACGTTTGGTCTTCTCACTGTGTCCTGGATTTCCTCGATGTTTTGGGTTAGGATCCTTTCCACTTCTCATTTTCTTTGACTGTTGTGTCAGTGTTCTCTATGGTATCTTCTGCACCTGAGATCCTCTCTTCTATTTCTTGTATTCTGTTGGTGATGCTTGCATCTATGGTTCCTGACTTTCTTCCTAGGTTTTCTATCTCTAGAGTTGTCTCCCTTTGTGATTTCTCTTTTGTCTCTACTTCCATTTTAGATCCTGAATGGTTTTGTTCAACTCTTTCACCTGTTTGGATATATTTTCTTATAATTCTTTAAGGGATTTTTTGGTTTCCTTTTTAAGGGCTTCTACCTGTTTACCTGTGTTTTTCCTCTATTTCTTTAAGTGAGTTATTTATGTCTTTCTTATAGTTTTCCATCATCATCATGAGAAGTGATTTTAGATCCATATCTTGCTTTTCTGGTGTGATGGTGAATCCAGGACTTGCTATGGTGGGAGAGTTGGGTTCTGATGATGCCAAGTAACCTTGGTTTCTGTTGCTTCTCTTCTTAGGCTTGCCTCCCGCCATCAGATTATCTCAAGTGCTCCCTTATCTTTTGGAGACACAACACAGATTTCTATTCACACCAGATAGGGAGACTAGGACAGAACAAAGTGCAGAGCAGCAGAGTTGAACTTGGTAAACTATACATTTCATTGGGGTTACTTAGAGAATTATGGGTGAGAGGTTACTTACAGAAGCAGAAATGACTCGAAGACAGAGGCATCAGCAAAGTCCACCCAACACAAGTGACATCTCACAAAAGCTGGGAAATGGGAGCATACTTACAGGCTACAGATTCCTCCACAAATTGGAGAGTTTTGGGGGGTAGCTCAGTTGGTTGGAGCACGTCCTTTTCAAGTGACTCAATTGGTCTGTATATCTTCTAGGCACTTTGGCTGCTTTCTGCTTCTTCTTGGCAGTTAGTCTGGTCTGAAAGTCTCCTTTGCAGCTGGCTTTGTCTGAGAATCTTCATTGTAGCTCTGCTTCCCTAAAGAAACTCTCAGCAGCCACTATTGTTTACTCTTGAGAGGGTGCCCTAGTGTATCTGGTCAGTTTCAGGGACTTCCTGGAGCTACTTTGAACTGTGTAACTTCTGGATAAGGAGCTTCCCTGTAGGATGTAAGGTATTGGTCTCCTAGAGCACTCCACCCTGATCCTGCAGCTCTTACATTCTTTCTACCACCTCTTCTGTAATGGTCCCTGAGGCCTTGCAAGGGGTGACTTCCATATCTGTTGTATCTAAGAATTAGGGATGCCTTATGTATCTTACATGTGTTGAGTCTGAAAATTAGGCCACAGAACCACAACAGTCACTTGATCACATGAGCTTCAATGGTGCTCATGAGTTGATGCTGACATCTTCTATGATCTATGACATAAAACCAAGTTGTTTATAAGGAAATTTGACAGGCACACATAATACCATCTAATAAAACAAAAGAAGTCTAGGGGTCTGCAACCCTATAGGTGGAACAACAATATGAACTAACCAGTACCTCCAGAGCTCATGTCTCTAGCTACATATGTAGCAGAAGATGGCCTAGTCAGCCATCATTGGGAAGAGAGGCCCCTTGGTATTGCAAACTTTATATGCCCCAGTACAGGGGAACGCCAGGGCCAAGAAGTGGGAGTGGGCGGGTAGGAGAGTGGGGGGTGGGGAAGGGTATGGGGGACTTTTGGGATAGCGTTTTAAATGTAAATGAAGAACATACCTAATAAAATATATTTAAAAAAAATAGAAGTTGCTTCCCCATTGTGACCACCCCATCTAGAGGTTTTTGTTCAAGCCAGATATGAACTCCCTCCTGTGGAGTGGGCCTTAAATCCAATCAGAAAGCTATTAGTCTTACCCATAACAGCCTCACTACTACTGAATGAGGGGAACATTCTTCTCATTTCTGTCTGGAATGTCAGTGTGTTAGCAATCAGGGTCCATAGGTAAGCAGGAATGTGGGTGACAGTTCTTTACCAGCAACCTTCATGGTATCCTCTGACACTATGATACAGTCCAGCAAGGTGGGAGCTTCTAGTTCTGTTCCAGCTTAATTGAAGCAAGTCCTATATGGTGAAGGTCAGGCCAAAGCACCGTCTTCAGCAAGCAGCAAGCACAGTCTTACTTTCTAGTTCTGGCATACAACCAGCAAGTATAGCAATAGAATTTATGGTTTGTGGGGGCTCTAGGGTTTCCACAGCCATCAACTCTCAGGTAGGCAGCCCATCCATGCAGTGGGGTTTTCATTTAGTTACCATGAGCCTTCTGGAAGTATCACTGTTCACACAAGTAGGCTCCCTTTTGTACCTTTTCCTTTCAATTATGCCCCTGGTAGGACTCTGAAGTAGGCAGAAGTACCATTGTACCTGGGTGTCTCTCTAATGGCTTGTCAAATCTGCAAAACACTCGAAGCTGAGCATTGTGTTATCCATGTAACAAAACTTTTATCAGAGACTGGACAGTACACAGCAATGTCCTAAAGCACCACCCCATAACAAATGGTGGGATTACAAAGATGATGCAATTGAAGCACTCAAAAAGTCTGTTTCATCTGTTTTATGCAAGTGTCAGGTGATCCCAGATGTTCACAATTAAGAAGATACTAAAGTTGAACATAAGCAATATCAAACACAGCATGGAATGAATTCATCTGTTTGTATCAATATCAATTCCTCCACAGTTCAAGGTGGGTACAAAACATGGAGAAAATCTAACTTAATTAGCTTAAACAATTCTCAGTCGTTTTCTTTGAGTTGTTATGTTCTTGTATCTTGGAGCTCCTGGATGGAGTCTTCATACATTTCTCTATCCATGACCAACTCGCTGGATCTGAGTTGATGTGAATAGACCTACTTGGGACCAAAGGGACACATGGCCTTGCTCTTGCCTGATGCACCTGCTAGATCCCTAGGCCTGGAGAGTGCAGGGTTGTCACTGTAGCTGTTGCTATAGCTTGAGCTTCACCATTCAACAAATTTGATTGAGAGTCTATAGCATGAACTTTTTCTAAAAAGAAATATACTTAGTCTTCAGGAATATTCACCTACCTACCTCTAGCTTGATCATCTTCACCTGAATTCTTTTATCACAGATGCCCTCTGCCAACCATTCCTCATGCTTTAAAGCCTTCCAGAAGCCCTTTAGCACAAAATTTGGATTTTCAGCAATGTTTTTCTTAGGAACTCTGGCTAACATAAAGCATTCCAGGTTTATCTCTAAGTAACTCAGACAGACCTCTTCCTCTGCTTTACCATACTCTTAGTTCGTCGGTGGCCAGGGGGTGGGGGTGGGGCTTTCTCACTTTACAGATACTGTTTCCTTGATGGTCACTCTGACCTGCAAAAGCCTTTTCTACAATATAAAGTTCTTACCCCCACCAAACTGCTCCTCACGGTTCTTAAAGTTCTTTACTGACCTGGATATTTGCTGGGTCAAACTTTGCTTAGCTCTTCACGTGAATGTTCTTTTATCTGTCCTCGTGAACTGGGGTTCAAATATAGTGTCTCTTATTCTAAGTTCCCTCAGAACTCAGATCTCCTGTTCCTGCTTCGCTGGTCTTCCAGCCCCTGCCATTTAGGGGGCCTTCAGATGGAGTTAGCCATGTGTTACTATTGGCTGTGATATGCCAATCTATTAGGCATGTACTTCCCTCAGACAGTCTCGGGTCATGCATTCTGACCCTTAATGAAGGATGGGAAGTTGTGTTTCTCAGTTTTCCTCCTTTCACAGCTGTCAGACTGATTCCATTTGATTTCTTTCTTGTCCCAAAGCCCCATGAGCTAGATTGCACCAGGCTCTTTTATTGCTAATTTAAAAGCTTTCCCTAATTCCTGAAGTTTAAGTGCTGAATATTTCCTGATAACCCTAGGTTCTTGTAAGAGGCCAACAGTAAGGCCCTTCCTGCTTTTTTTATTACAGATTTTTCTCTCCTTTCCCACCAAAGTTTGGACTTGAAGGGCATATTCTATTTCTCTTATCACCTTTATCTCAACTGTTCTTTTCCTCATTTTGTTGGCCAAACCAGAGGTTTAGATGAGGAGGATGCTAGCCATATCTCCCTTTTCCTATTTCAGTACATTCTTTAAACAAATGACCCTCACGATCATATCTGGTGGATGTGATATGGTGTTTCTTATACTAAATAAGTTTTCCTAGAGGTGTCCAGTTCCACACACAGTATGAAGTTTTTCCACTAACACCCTGAATCTTATAGTTGCCCTATATATATTTTGGCTACTCCACAACTTCCATTTGAATTGATGGAGAACCCAAAAGTTAAATGGCAGATTTTCTTCAGAATTCTATTTATCTGAGTCACATCTACAAAATGGTATAGGACCTAACTAATTAGTTATGTATATTGGAAGACACAGAGTCCCAAAATCATGTAAGTACTAGGAAACGTGAATGTGCCTTCATCAAGGAAACACCAGCCATTTCCTCAGAAGAAATCCCGAGAGAAGATCTACAAAATAGCATTAGAAATATTTTTAATCGCGTACCAAATCCAAGAATAAAAGCTTCTTTAAAGCAATGAAAATATGGCCATGGGTCGGATGCAGCAGGTTAGGTAGTGTGGTTGCGGTGGTGGAATTTGCTGAGCATTTCCTAGACCTCAGTAGGCATATCGGTGGCTTTTCCCAAGGTTGCCAAGACCCGGCAGCGAGAACACAAGAGAACGAAGCCAGCCTGGCTTTTGAAAACACCTGGGTTCTGGAAAAAAAGAAAGATTACAAACTTCGAGCAAATGACCATCATAAAAAACAAGATTTCTTCACAATTCTCTGGAAGAAGGCTCTTGAAAAAATTTCAGAAGAATTCTACATTAAAGTGACTCCGGCCAAAATCCAGGATGGAGTTCGTATTTTTAAAGAGAGCAAGGAAGAAGTAACAGCTGAGCAGCTAAGCTGATGAGAACTCAGAACATCAAGTACATAGAGAGGAAAAGGATTGCAGAAGCAAAGAAAATTGAAAGACTGAAATCAGAGCGCCATCTGCTGGATTTCCAGGGAGAAGCAGCAGAATAAGCACCCCCTTCCCTTCCCCTCTTCATCTCAAATGCTGGGATTAAAGGCCTGTCCCACCACCACCCAGCTGAAAATGTAACTTTTAAAGATAAAAAAAAGTTATATGTAAGAGAACTCAAGGCTCATTCTAGATTCCCTCCAGTGGCTTCCCAGAAGACAGGTAACTAGTGAGCAAGAGTGGACACTGATAACCTCATCAAATTACAAATGACACCACATCAGAGTCCCTTCCGCCTGGATGGAAAGGACTCCTTCAGGTACTTCTAACCACTTGTTCTGCAAAACTTCAAGAGCTAAATCTTAGATTTATATTTCTCAACTCAAACTTTTACCCACTTCTGAGGACACACTCAAATGGACTCCAGGAGAGCTGAGTAAATCTCATCTTCTATCACAGTGGTGAGTGAACACCATACACACAGAACTCAAACCATCCTCACAATATTTATACCTCTCTCTTCCCATACCTCTAAAACCCTTTTAGATTTATATATATATTTTTAAATTGTCTAAGTTACCTGGAGTTTTCCTTCGTGTGTTTCCTAAATGATAAGAAATCTAAAGGTGCTCACTGCATCAGAGGCCACAGAAAAATGAAACGGGAGAACTGATTTCATAGAGTTGTCCTCTGATCACTACACGTACACCGTGGCACTTGCACCCCACCACACAAGTCACCCTGTCTTGCACAAATCATACATATATACACCCATTAAATTTAAATAACAGTAATCTTAATTTTAGTGAAACTACATATGAGGAAGATATTATCTCTCACCATGCTTTTGTTGTAGTTACTTGCTTATCTACATGTTTTTCCTTAAACTAACTCTCCAACCTTAAATAATGAAAAAAAAAATAGGGCTGGAAAGATGGCTCTGCTGTTACGAGCATTTGTCGCTCCTGCAGAGTACCTAGGCCCAATTCCCAGCACCCACATGGCAGTTGACAACTATAACTCTAGTTACAGGGGCCCTGGTGCCCCTTTGTGACCTCCCCACACAACAGAAAATACAAGTAAATATTTTAAAAATAGAGGCTGGTGAGATGGCTCAGTGGGTAAGAGCACCCGACTGCTCTTCCAAAGGTCTGGAGTTCAAATCCCAGCAACCACATGGTGGCTCACAACCATCTGTAATGAGATCTGACGCCCTCTTCTGGAGTGTCTGAAGACAGCTACAGTGTATTTACATATAATAAATAAATAAATAAATATTTTAAAAAATATATTTTAAAAATATTATCCAAAGGGGATAAAGAGGTGGCTCAATGGTTAAGATCACTGACTGCTCTTCCAGAGGTCCTGAGTTCAATTCCCAGCAACCACATAGTAGCTCACAACCATCTGTAATAGGATCTGGTGCCCCCTTCTGGTGTGTCTGAAGAGAGCGATGTTTGCAGTTACGTAGAATAAATAAATAAATAGAAAAAAATTATAATTTTTAAAGTTATTCAAGACTGTCAACACTTTCATAAAATAATTCTCTTATTTTCAGTATAACATTCAGTTTTTAAATTGACAAGGGCACTGGGCGTGGTGGCGCACACCTTTAATCCCAGCACTTGGGAGGCAGAGGCAGGCAGATTTCTGAGTTCGAGGCCAGCCTGGTCTACAAAGTGAGTTCCAGGACAGCCAAGGCTACACAGAGAAACCCTGTCTCGAAAAACCAAAAAAAAAAAAAAAAAAATTGACAAGGGCTTATTTTATATCTTCCAAGTGGAACTCCATTTGGGAAGGTAACTATATTTGAAATGCAAATTCTTAGACCCCCTAAACGATAAAACTTCTTCCTACTAATAAAGAAGAAAAAAAGTAAATGAGTCCAACCTAGGGTTACTATGCTGCTCTTACTGTTAAATATGATAAGGTACAGCTTGTCACAACCATCCATAGCTGCAGCCACGGTGTTTATGAGTTGGAGGCAGGGGGATCAAGAGTGCAAGAGAAGTCTCTGGATAGCAAGTTTGAAGCCTGCCTGGACTCCAGGAGATCTTTTCTCAAAAACCAGATAAGGGCTAGAGAGATGGCTTAATGGTTATGAACACTGGCTGCTCTTTGAGAAGACCTGGGTTCCAACCCCTCCACACACATGGCAACTCACAACCTATCTGCAGCTCCAGTCTCAGGGGATCTGACACCCTCTTTTGGACTTCGTGGAAGTCTGCATGTAATGATACACAAACATACATGTAGCCCAAACACCTATCTACATAGAATAAAATGTAAATGATAAACCAAACAATAAAAAAAAATTGCCAGCAAAATGGCTGGGTGGATTAGGACACAGACTTAAGGTTCACTCGTGCTTATTAAATATCAAGGGAAAGCAGAACTCACTGTTTTGCTTTCAGTGTTGTGTAGAGAATTATGAAAAGACTAAATACCACCTTTACATAAAAGGTACCACTACTGCTGAATAAAACTGAATAGTAATTCCATACATATTATTTATTTTTCATATATTTCTTTAGTAAAACATTCGTGTCACATTGAGGAGGACAAAGTTATACATATGCTGTAATCCGCACACCTAAAGTCCTGACAGGCTGTGACAAAAGATTGGGCACAAATAGTTCTTCCTCTACCGTCAGTCAGCTGACACAGGGGAGAGTCTTGCGGAAAGGGGTTTGGGGTAGAAATCCAGTCGGTTACTAGAACTAGGTACATGCTAACTTGCTTTTTTTTTTTTTTTTTTTTTTTTTGTCTTTTTGTTGTTGTTTTGGTTTTTTGTTTGTTTTGTTTTGTTTTTCGAGACAAGGTTTCTCTGTGTAGCTCTGGCTGTCCTGGAACTCACTTTGTAGACCAGGCTGGCCTCGAACTCAGAAATCCACTACCTCTGCCTCCCGAGTGCTGGGATTAAAGGAATGCGCCACCATGCCTGTCTTGCTAACTTGCTTGAACCTTCAGCTTCCTTATCCCTTAGTTTCCGTTTGCCTGCATGTCTGCCTGCCTCACAGGATGGCTGGTATGAGAAACCAAAAGAATTACAGAAAGGGACTTTCAACATACGCTTAGGGGTTGGGCCTTGGCTCTGTCGCAGGTAGAGATGCCTGGAACCACAATTTGCACGCGCGTGTGTCTCGTCGGTCAATGGAATCCTTGACCCGGATGTACTACTGTACATCTCCGCAAACCCCGCCCAGAAGCAGTGGTTAGTAACCGGAAAGTCTCACGTTTAGCGGGCGTCCCGGAAGCGGAAGCAAGTCCGTTTCTTTTCTCCGTCCCTTACGTTCGTCCTGCGTTGTACCTGTTGTGCCAGGGCGGTTCGCTGAAGCGGTTCGGAGCGTGAAGAAGAGTGGAACCCTGAGTTCCCGGAGCATCAGCAGCCATGGCGGATGTGACTGCCCGCAGTTTGCAGTACGAGTACAAGGCGGTGCGTGTGGTCTCGAAGGACCGGTGCAGACAGGGGAGGTCGTGGACAGCCACGGACACTTGAGCGGGAGATCAGAGCTGGGTGAAGGATGGATTAAAACACGAAGGAAAAACCCCGTGGAATTTGGGGCGCTTGAGAATTTAGGAGTTGGGTTTTCCCCAGCCCCCTCAGCGCTAAACTCGCACCTTCTTCTCTTTACCCGCAATGTGCCCAACATTTTACCCAAATGTGGGCTGTTGTGGATGCTCTTAGGAGCGCTGGTCGTTCACCTTCTCAGACAGCAATAGTGCTCGCGCATCGTGTAATGCTATGTTATTTCTTCTTAAGAGCATGATTTTTTTTTTATTCCACTGTTTTCCCATCATCTGCTGTCACTGTAATAACAGGATTCAAAACTATACATATCAAAGTTTTGATAAAGTATGATCTTTTCAGAACTCAAATCTTGTGCTCCAAGCTGACCGCTCTCTCATTGACCGGACCCGCCGGGATGAACCGACGGGAGAGGTTCTGTCCCTGGTTGGGAAGTTGGAGGGAACCCGAATGGGAGATAAGGCTCAACGGACCAAACCACAGATGCAGGAAGAAAGACGGGCCAAGTAAGTACTAAGGGGATGCTGGATGCTATTTTTCCATCTAATGTAAAGCCCATCTTTAGCATTAGAGCAGTAGTTTTACTCAAGTTTATATGGAAGATGAGTGGTGTGTGCACAACAACCAAGGTTTAGAGCTTCTTTGGATTTAGGTGTAATGAAGTGGAACAAAATCTATTGATACCTTTTACTGACTCGTTTCTGATTCATAGATGTTAATTTTCTTCCGGTTATCTTTTTAAAAGATCTGTTTTATTTTTAATTACGTGCATGTGTATGTTCGTGTGGGTTTGTGCACACGTATGCAGATGCCTGTGTGGAGGCCAGAGAGGGTTTGAGAGTCCCTGGAGCTAGAGTTACAGGAGGTTTTGAGTTACCCAGTGTGGGGCTAAGAACTGAACTTGGGTCCTCTTGGAAAGCAGTACTGGGGTGAACAACTCGACTCTTCTCTCCAGCCCCATCCCCGACTGTTTTCAGGACTTGAGTTAATCTCCTCTCTGTAATTCACCTCCACCATGTTGTTACAAGCTTCTCTCCCCAACCCTTCTCTCCTTTTGTTGCCCAGCACTTCCTGATGATTTCTGTTGTCTTTTCATGTTGGTGGGTTCATTTCAAAAGTTAAATACTACTTACTTTATTTTGCCTGCCTTGCTTTTCTTTTCTCTTCTTCTCTTTTCTTTTCTCTTCTTTTCTTTCTTCAGAACAGAGTATCTTGCTCTGTAGACCAGGCTGGCCTTAAACTCAGAGATCCACCAGCCTCTGTTTCCTGAGCACTGGGATTGGAATTAAAAGTCCTGTGCCACCACCTCCCGGAAAATTGTGTTTTCTTTCCCCTCCGTCCCTCTCTCTCTCCCCTTTTAAAAAATATTTATTTTATGTATATGAGTACACTATAGCTCATCTTCAGACTGTAGCTGCCTTCAGACATGAAGAAGGCACCTCAGAAGAGGTCATCGAATCCCATTACAGATGGTTGTGAGCTACCACGTGTTTGCTAAGAGTTGAGCTCAGGACCTCTGGAAGAACAGTTAGTGCTCTTAACCGCTGGGCCATCTCTCCAGCCCTCTCCTCTCTCTTACTATGGAGTCTTAACAATCCCCAGGCCCTGTTTGATTTGAGTGCTTATGTTTTAGAAGAGCTTAATTATTGTTCCTTGGTCCTTCAGTTTTCAGAGTCTGACGTCTTTTCTAGTTGTTTATTGGGAGTCATTAAGAGTAAATTCCACTGGAGCCTAGTTTCTCTCACTCCTAAAAAGTGATGGATGCATCTAAGGTTAAAAAAAAAGTCTAAATCATATTATAAAATCTCATATGGATATAAAAAGATGTACATTTTAAGATAATGGAGACTGTATCTCATTGTAACAGCATATCAGAAGATGGCACATTTTCTTTCTATAAATCTGTCCCATAAAGAAGTGCTTCTTCAAATCACTAAGGTCTGGTAGGAGTTAATCATTTTGATTCATGTTCCTGCCTTCACATATTAGACGTATAGAAAGGGTAAGCTTGGCTTAGGAATGGCCAGTTCTTCCATTCAGCATCATGTTGTATGTCCTTTAGGAGGAGAAAACGTGATGAGGACCGGCATGACATGAACAAGATGAAAGGCTACACGCTGCTGTCTGAGGGCATTGATGAGATGGTGGGCATCATCTACAAGCCTAAGACGAAGGAGACCCGAGAGACCTACGAGGTGCTGCTCAGCTTCATCCAGGCTGCGCTGGGAGATCAGGTGAGCCAGTCTTACCTCTGGATTTTCCCAGTAGGATGGGGAGGGCAGTACCATTCGAGCAGAGAAGTAGTGAACATGTTCCAGGTCAGAGGCAGGCTGCTGAGTGCCTCTTTCACCTAGAGACATGTGGCAAGCTGTTGTGCAAGTTGTCTTCTGCTTCTGAAGACCACCTATGCCCCCACGCCCAAGCGCTCGGGCTGTCTCCAGGAGCTCACTAGTTTTAAGCACATGAGGCAACACTGTGTTAAGTCCTCAACAGCTCCCTCTAGGCTTGAAGGTTGCTTTTGTTTGTTGGTGTGAGATGAGGTCTCCTGCAGCTCAAGCTGACATCATACTCACTATGTATTTAAGCATGACCTTGAACTTTGGTTTTGTTGCTGCTTCCCATGTGCTAGGATTGCAGACTTGTGCCACTGTGTCCTGTTAACGAGTGTTCAAAGCCCAGGATGCTGCATATTTTCTTGTTTGCTTTGTATGTATATACACCATATAGCCCCAGTACCCTTAGCAAAAGAGGTTTCAGATCTCCTGGAATTTGAGTTGTGATTTTTCTTTTGAGCCATCATGTGGGTGCTGTGAATTGAACCCAAGAGCAAAAGCAACGCAGTCCTAACTTGTGAGCCACATCTCCAGCTTGTGTAGTTTTGAAGATGCATGCTTCTTTACTTTATATTGTCACAAAGCTGGTCAGTGCCCTTCTACATATTATTGTTGTACGTTGTTTGTATTCTCAGCCTCGAGATATTCTTTGTGGAGCAGCTGATGAAGTCCTGGCTGTGCTGAAGAATGAAAAGCTTCGAGACAAGGAGAGAAGACGGGAGATTGACCTGCTGCTGGGTCAGACAGATGATACCAGATACCATGTGCTGGTAAACCTGGGCAAGAAGATCACAGACTACGGTGGCGACAAGGAGATACAGAATATGGGTACCTGAGCTCTTTGTGTCCAGACCATGTTTTGTGGTTGTTGGCCTTTCTGTTGAATACTCAGCATCTTTGTTAAAATTTTAGAATAGCATTGTTTCCATAGCTTATGTTGTGTTGCTTAAAGAGAATGGTGATCTGCAGGCCTTTTGGCACAGGCTTATCCCAACAAGTCAGCCTGGTTTGCATAGCAAGTTCCAGCTGCAGGGTTCCTAAGCAAAACCCACCTAAGAAGAATAAAGTGGAGAGTTATCTCTTGATGTTTGGTTGTGAGCCTTATCCTTTAGTAGCTGAACTATCTCTGCCACCCTGGCAGCCATTTTTAAATTGAGACCTATTGTGTAGACAGTGAGAGAGAGCAGGGAGGGCTTAGGAGCTGAAGAAGCAGAGCAGGGTAGAATCCAGGTTGGCAGGCTTGAGAGGCCTTGGTGCTTGTTTTCGTGTTGGTTAAGTCTGTGTGTTCTGGCCTGAGAGTAAGCAAGCCAGGCAGCTGAGGAAATGGGCTTGAGTGTCTCCACACTAACCACTGCCCTCTCTTTGTAATCCCACATCTCCTCAGATGACAACATTGATGAGACTTATGGTGTGAACGTGCAGTTTGAGTCTGATGAGGAGGTGAGTGGCTTTAAATGGATCCCTTCTGTTGTGTGATGTTACCAAGGTAGTGGGAGCTCTTCTCATAAACTGAAATTCCTAGCTAAATGCGTTTTACAGTGTTTTGTGGTATACTTACAAATTTTGTGTCATTCTGCTTAAGAAGTTATTGTGGTTCACGTTAGGTTCTTTTAGAAGCTAATCTAAACTAGTAGGTGTACACTGACAGTTTATAATAAACCAGATAGACCAATGAAAGTAGGAAGGAGGACTGAGAAATGCCATCCTGTGGGCACAGTGCAGTTATTGCAATCATGAACTCAAGCAGCTGCACTTACTTACTGTGGGCCTGTCCAAGACTGGCCCTGTCAACACCCAGTCAGAGATTGGGGAGGAGTCTTCTCCCTGCTACCTAACTATTGGTTATTGATAGATTATGGAAAGGGGGTCATTATCTTCAGTCCTGTAACCACTTCTAAGCCTTCTGGTCTCTGATGGTTAAATTCAGTGGGTCACAAATAACACAAGGAGGCATGAGTGTGAGAAACAGATGTGTAGGGAAGAGGAGGCTCCGTGAGGTGTGGGGAGCTGCAGTAAGAGAGCTTGGTATGGGGGCTGGCGAGATGGCTCTGTGGTTAAGAGCGCCGACTGCTCTTCCGAAGGTCCAGAGTTCAAATCCCAGCAACCACATGGTGGCTCACAACCATCTGTAACTAAATGTGATGCCCTCTTCTGGAGTGTCTGAAGACAGCTACAGTGTACTTAAATATAATAAATAAATAAATCTTTAAAAAAAAAGAGAGAGAGAGCTTGGTATGCATTGTGTGCGTGCATGAAATTGTCAGAACCCATTTAATCAATAAAGAAAAAAGATAAAGCACATCTTCAGTGACGTTGTGTCCTGCTGGAGTGTTTTAACCATAGTATAGTAATTCACGGCTTTCGAGTTGTGGGCTAATTGCTAGTTTAAGAATGCATATTCACCTAAGAGTATGGATGTAATTGTACTTGGCTATTTAGCTGTTGTAGCAGCTCCTGGGGTTAAAGCTTGCCACTTCTAGATTATAACTAAATATGAATAGTGGGACAATTGAAAAAGGAAAGTTGAACCAGGAATGGTAACACAGTGCCTACATTCCCAACAGTCAAGAGGTTGAGGCCAGCTAGGCTACATAGTGAAATTCTCTACATGTCTCTTAAGTCATTTTTTTTTCAGATTTATTTATTTTATGTATGAGAACACTGTAGCTGTACAGATGGTTGTGAGCCTTTGTGTGGTTGCTGGGAATTGAATTTAGGACCTTTGCTCTCTCCTGCTCAAAGATTTATTTATTATTGTAAATAAGTACACTGTAGCTGTCTTCAGACACACCAGAAGAGGGCATCAGATCTCATTATGGATGGTTGTGAGCCACTGTGTGGTTGCTGGGATTTGAACTCGGGACCTTCAAAGGAGCCGTCAGTTCTTTTAACAGCTGAGCCATCTCTCCAGCCTGTCATTTTTAAAGTTGGTTACTTTAGAGTTTTCAGTGAGTGAGTTTGTGTTCTGAAAAAGAAAGTACCAGTCCTGAAATGTCCTGGAAGATAAGATGTTACTGGAGTCAGGGTGAGCACTGAACTGAGAGCCAAGGAATCTTGAGTTTGAGCCTGTATCTTAGGCAGGTCATTTTGCCTCGGTTTCTGTTTTAGTAAAACAAAATGCTACTTCCTACAGAATAGTTAATTGGTAGAGTTTTTCTTTTCTCTTCCTTTCTTTCCTTCCTTTCTTTTTTTCTTTCTTTTTTTTTCCAGACAGGGTTTTCTTTTGTGTAGCCTTGGCAGTCCTGGACTAGCTCATTAGATCAGGGCTGGCCTCAAACTTACTGAGTTCCACCTGCCTCTGCCTCCTGAGTGCTGGAATTAAAGGCATGTGCCATCACTGCCCAGCTGTTAATTTGTAGTTTTAATTAGGAACAACCTGATACAGATTTCCTTGCTCGTAGCAATTTATTTAACAGATGTTAATTATTGAACATGATGTTTAAGTCCACAGTCCACAGTTGAGATTATGCAAACTAAGCATGATGTCTACATTTCTGGCTCACAATCTACTTTCCTGTGTATTCGTCTTCATAGCTCCTCCATTAGCCAGTAGTCTTAGTTTGATATTATCTGTGTTTCAGAAGGAGCATATGATCCCAGTGTTTGATATTTGCAGCTAAGGTGAGAAGCAGAAAAGAGGATAGATACATCTAATAAACCCATTCCAAATGGTCATTCCATTGATATTCCTGGAATATGGTTGATACACTATTGGCTTTACCCCAAAGCCGTTGTTCTAAGTATGGAGCTTACTTAGAGTGATAGAAAGCAGGACCTGTATGACACAGGGCCAGTTCTACATCTGTGTTGAGATTGTATTACAGGTAACATTGTCTCCATAGGAAGGTGATGAAGATGTGTATGGGGAAGTCCGAGAAGAAGCTTCTGATGATGACATGGAAGGGGACGAAGCTGTTGTGCGCTGCACCCTCTCTGCTAATGTAAGTACAGTTTGTTTTAGTGTAGGCCAGCTTGCTTCTAAGTGAAGGACTTCCTCTTACTAAGACACTCACTGAGCCGTGGTTGGTTTTTCTGGGTGGTGGCTACTGTGGATTGAACCCAGCTTCAGGCATGCTAGGCCAGTGCTCCACCACTGAGCTAGTGTCATCGTTCTCAGCTTTTGGGGTTTGGAGTTTTGTTGTTGTCCAGGCAGGCTTCAAACTTTTGATGTCTTCCTCATCCTTCCTCTTGAATGCTGGAATTATGGCATGGACCACTGTGCCTGCCTTCCAGACTTCCTTTTGATGGGTATTTGGGTTGTTTTTAAAATTTGATACATAGATAACATTGTAATGACAAGAGTATTTGAGTGTTTTGTTTGTCTTTTAAGGTAGGGTTTCCTTGTGTAACCCTGGCTGTCCTGGAACTTGATCAGTAGACCAGGCTGGCCTTGAATTCAGAGACCCGCCTGCCTCTGCCTCCCAGGTGGTGGAATTAAGGCATGCACCACCATTGCCCTTCTGAGTATTTTATTTTTGTTTGTTTGTTGTTCTGGGGTTGAACTTACTGTCTTGTGCATGGTGAATGCTCTAGCACTGAGTTATAGAGCAGTATTTAAAGAGACTAAAAACATTTTTATTTTGAGAAAGGGCCTCACAAAGTTGTCTGAGCTGGACTTAAACTTACGCTATAGCTCATGCAAGTCTTGGAGCTTTGTCAACTCAGCTTTCTAAGTAGTGGGGTAAATTTACAGACCTGTGCCAGTGGTGTTTTGTGTGTGTGTGTGTGTGTGTGTGTGTGTGTGTGTGTTTCTGACATAAAACTTGCTGGGCAGCTCAGACTGGCCATGAATTTGGAATCTCCTGCATCAGCCTTCTTAGTGCTGGGATTGCAGGTGTTCCACCAACCTCAGTTTGAGCCTTATTAAACAGTCAGTATTTTGATTTTCTTAGGACATTAGTCAGTTGTTTCTCTTCCCAAAGACACATGTTAATGAAATCTTAGTCTGGTGTGCTCCTGAATGCAGTGTAATAGAGCTGCTGCTTTCTGGAAAGGCCTCAGCAGGTAGCCTATGGGATGGTAGGTAACTTGGGTGGAGCATGATGAAGAGACCTAGTGAGCCACATGCCTGATTTCCTTCTTAGCTTGTAGCCTCAGGCGAACTGATGAGTTCTAAGAAGAAGGATTTGCACCCTCGGGATATCGATGCCTTCTGGCTGCAGCGACAGCTCAGTCGTTTCTATGATGATGCCATTGTGTCACAGAAGAAGGCAGATGAGGTGTTGGAGATTTTGAAGGTATGGATAAAATAGTACTTGTATTCCATGTGTCTTGTCAGAAAGGGTCAGTGTTTGGAAGGCAGCTATGCTTACTGCAGTGCCGACAGTGCAGGGACAGTGTTTGAGGTTGCAGATGGCTGTACTCATACAGTCTTATTTTCTCTCTCCAGACAGCAAGTGATGACCGAGAATGTGAGAACCAACTGGTTTTGCTCCTTGGTTTCAACACGTTTGACTTCATTAAAGTGTTGCGGCAGCACAGGATGATGAGTGAGTAGACTATGCACTTTTCTTGCTGTGTGTGTGCGCACGCGCAAGAGTCTGCTGGATTGTGTTGGCTTCAGTATCTAATTACCTTCTGTTTGCTCAGGAATAAAAGGAGGTTTTATTTCACTGTCTGCAACTTTCTCTCCCTATTGTGTTTGGCAGTTTTATACTGTACCTTGTTGGCCAGTGCTCAGAGTGAACCTGAAAAGGAGAGGATCGTGGGAAAGATGGAAGCTGATCCAGAGCTCTCCAAGTTCCTCTATCAGCTCCATGAGACTGAGAAGGAGGACCTGATCAGAGTAAGGACTGTTTTGTCTGTCCGTCTTGTTCCTTGTTCAGTGTTTGAGGTAATGAACCATATCTCTGCGTTCTCTGGAGTTGCTCAGGGTGCAAGTTAGAGTCAGCACACTCATTTCTGTGGTTGAGATCCTGTTTTCATCCCCAGTGCCATGGGGAACCTGTTTACTACAACCTGGGAAAAGAGCATGTCTGCTTAATGTAGAACACCATTCCTCCCTGCCTTTGGTGGTTAATTGTTGACAGTCTGCTTCTGACGTTCCTCTTTAGAACACTGCATCACCACTGTGTTTGCTACCTCTGACTGATTTATTTACTTATTTTTATAGTCTCTGGCAGGTCTCAAAATAAAGTGATGTCTTTGGTTTGGGGATACATGATTTAGCACCATGATTGAAGCCCAATCCAGAAGGGACTGCACGGGACAAGCACTCAGGCGAACAATGTACATGATTGTGCTTTTTCTTCTCCCCTGCTGCAGGAAGAAAGGTCCCGGAGAGAGAGAGTCCGTCAGTCCCGAATGGACACAGATCTGGAAACCATGGATTTGGACCAGGGTGGAGAGGTGAGTGCCGGGCTGTCCGCAGGCTGTTGTGGCTGGAAAGCTCACCTGCTAAGCCTGTTTGTGCTTTGCCTGTTTCCAGGCTCTGGCTCCAAGGCAGGTTCTGGATTTGGAGGACCTTGTTTTTACCCAAGGAAGCCACTTCATGGCCAATAAGCGCTGCCAGCTTCCTGACGGGTCCTTCCGACGCCAGCGTAAAGGCTATGAAGAGGTGCATGTGCCTGCTTTGAAGCCCAAGCCCTTTGGCTCAGAAGAAGTGAGTGAATCGCCTTTTCCGTTCTCTGTGTCTGTCTTCCAGTTTGGCGGTTAGCCATTAACTAAAATGTCACCTAGTCTCAAAGATAATTTATTCTAGGAGTGGAAACTATTCCAGAGTTTTCCCATTCCAAGACCAGGAAGCAATAGTGATCTCTCTGTACAGGTTTAGAGTAGAGAATTATGAATGGCGATTGCCAGGGAATGAAATCATGGGGAAATCAAAGTGAAATCATAGTGATCTTGTAAAAATGGGCAGCCTGCTGAAGGATCCAGGAGCATAAAGTGTGGGATGTTTCTTCCTTTAGCAATTGCTCCCGGTGGAGAAGCTGCCAAAGTATGCCCAGGCAGGATTTGAGGGCTTCAAAACGCTGAACCGGATCCAGAGTAAGCTCTACCGTGCTGCCCTGGAGACTGATGAGAACCTGCTGCTGTGTGCTCCCACTGTAAGTACTGATCTGCCTCCTTTTCTTCCTGAAATGTTTTGGTAGCAAATTAAATACTAATCCTTAACTAGGACTTATTCTTTGCAATTGAGTCAGGGTCTCTCTATGTAGCCTTAGACCTGACTTACAATATAGACCAGGCTGCCTGTAAACTCATAGAGATCTGCCTGCCTCTGCCTCCCAAGTGCTGTGATTAAAGGTATAGCATGCCACCTCTGGCTATTCTCTGTTCTGTGATGGACAACCCACTGGGGCAGTGTTACTTGGGGCAGTCCCAGGGTCAGTTCTGTTTTGGTGGTAGCCCATAGCAGATGAAGAGGCTTTGTCTCTGCCCCCGTCTAGGGTGCGGGCAAGACCAACGTGGCCCTGATGTGTATGCTCCGAGAGATAGGGAAACACATCAACATGGACGGCACAATCAATGTGGATGACTTCAAGATCATCTACATAGCTCCCATGCGGTCCCTGGTCCAGGAGATGGTGGGCAGTTTTGGAAAGGTAAGTCGTATAACTTCTCCAGAAGATACTAACTGCAGCTGGTCATGTGCTAGGGAGGGGCCTATGCATTACTGCTTCTTTTGTTAGGGAAACTCTAGATATTTTTTGCCATTTCCAAGGTAGAATTTGACCCAAGTAATTTCTGAGGCAAAATTGTCTTGACCTGACTTACATGGACACCATCTTTGTTGTATTTTCTTAATGGACTCACTGCATCTTACAATATTTATGTGGAATGAATATGGTTTATAGCTTGTGGGTTTTTACCCCAGTTCCACTTTCCTGCTTCATGAAGGGCTTCCATAGATCCTTTGCCTCTACCCGAGTGGGATTTAAGTAACATTTGTTCATCTTTCCTGACTCACCAGATACTTAACTTCTCCTTGTCCACAGCACAGAAATGGCTGCCAGGCCCTTCAGGCACCGTCTACCATTCTTAGACGTTAGGCAGGCTCCCTGCCACTGAGCTGCATCTCCAGCCCCATCACTCAGTATTGCTGATGATGATTTCTTTCCCCAGCGCCTGGCCACATATGGCATCACTGTTGCTGAGCTGACTGGGGATCACCAGCTATGCAAGGAGGAAATCAGTGCCACACAGATTATCGTCTGCACCCCTGAGAAGTGGGACATCATCACACGCAAGGGCGGGGAGCGCACCTACACCCAGCTGGTGCGACTCATTGTCTTGGTGAGTGGGAGAGAGTGGGAAGGAAAAAACAACTGTGTCAAGGAGTGTTTGGCACTCTAGTTGGTGGCATGAACTTGGGAGAGTGGGGCCTAAATACGAGTCAGACTAAAGTCCCATGCACTAGCCAGCTTTATTCATTCAGACAATTTATACTCTGAGGGTTAACAAGAAGCACATGACTAAGGTGTTCAGTTGCAAGGACAAGGCCACACATGGCCAAACATGTTTTTCTAGAGAGGCATATGAATAACAATAGTGATATAAACTCACTTCTATACCCCACACCTGGGAGGAGCATGGAAACATGTTCCAGGAGTGACGATCATAAGACTCTGGTCATTTTTTTCTTGGAGTTTTCTCACAAGCACCCAAAATCCACACATGACTATTCTTGGACTGTGTTAGGACCAGGGAGCATTGGATTGCCTGTGTTTACTGGTTCTGTTCTTTTTTTGTTCCTTTTTTTTCCCCTATCCTTCTCCCTCTTGTTCCAGCCCCACTTGTTCTGGCTCCGCTTGCTCCAGCCCATAGGATTTTTATTTGTTTCTCATTATGGATGACTGTGAGCCACCATGTGGTTGCTGGGATTTAAACTCATGATCTCCGGAAGAGCAGTCAGTGCTCTTAACTGCTGAGCCATCTCAGCAGCCCCTAGTTCTGTTTCTTTTTTTTTTTTTTTTTTTTTTTAAGATTTATTTATTATATGTAAGTATACTGTAGCTGTCTTCAGACACACCAGAAAAGGGAGTCAGATCTCATTACAGATGGTTGTGAGCCACCATTGAACTCAGGACCTTTGGAAGAGCAGTCGGGTGCTCTTACCTGCTGAGCCATCTCACCAGCCCCCTAGTTCTGTTTCTTAATGCCTTTCTTTTCTTTTCTTTTCTTTTCTTTTCTTTTCTTTTCTTTTCTTTTTGGTTTTGATTTTCTATTTTGAGACAGAGTTTCTTTGTATAACCATGACTGTTGTGGAATTCTCTTTGTAGACCAGGCTGGCCTTGAACTCACAGAGATCCACCTGCCTCTGCCTCCTGAGTGCTGGGATTAAAAAGTGTGTGCCACCATGCCTAGCTTTCCTTAAGGCTCTTCTACGTGCATTTTCTTCATAAGAGTCACTGTGAGCTTTGCTGTTGCCATTAAAACCATAATCTGTATGTAACGGAAGCCTCTTAGACATGCATGCTGTTTGCCACATGCCCCATTGCTTTCTATATCTGATTTTTTTTTTTTTTTAATTTGGCTTTTGGGAAAGACTCTCTATGTAGTCCTGGTTATCTTGGAACTTGTTCTATAGAATATGAAATATTTTGAATCAAATGAAAACACACAAAAATAATTTTGTCCTCCAAGACGATAGAAATGTTTCTTTATAAAATAATCCATTGTCACAAAGGATAAGTAAGGAATTGGGACTTTGCATTCCCTTTACATAGAAGTATCTACAGGGAGTGGACTTTGAGCCTGACGGTTGAATCTGTTTTGTTGTTTTTGCTTTTTGTAATTAATTGCATGTGTTTATTTTCTGTGATGTTGCATGGTGTGTGTGTGTGTGTGTGTGTGTGTGTGTGTGTGTAGGTCAGAGGAAAACTTGTGGATGTCAGTTCCCCTTCCACCATGCGTGTCCTCTATGAATCAAGCTCAAGCCGTCAGGGTTGGCAGCCAAGTCCCTTTACTCTTTGAGCAGTCTCCCTGGCCTCCAGCTTGATTCTTTAAGCTGTCTAAGAAAGCAGGAAAGTAGTTCATAGTCTGTGTTCAAAGTGGAAGTTGGCAAAACTATAGCTATAAGTTTTTCTTTTAATGAACACAGTTATATAGATTGGTTTATGCACTTCTTATAGCTATTATTGTCCTGCTGTGGCTGTGGCAGAACTGAGTTGTTTTTTTGTTTTTTTAAGATTTATTTATTATCATAAGTACGCTGTAGCTGTCTTCAGATGTACCAGAAAAGGGTATCATCAGATCTCAGTATGGGTGGTTGTGAGCCACCATGTGGTTGCTGAGATTTGAACTCAGTACCTTTGGAAGAGCAGACAGTGGTCTTAACTGCTGAGCCATCTTGACAGCCCAGAACTGAGTATTTTTTAACAAGGGTTACATGGCTCACTAGCCTACAGTATTGCGTGTGTGGTACCAGATGTTCAGCCCTTGAAGAAAAGGTTGCTCACCTCTTTTTTAGAGCCTTGCTCTCTGACAGCCGCTCCTACGGGTGCTGAGTCCCTGGCCTGCCCACAGTATCCGCAGTTCTCCCAGTGCTTACTGTATCTCAGAAGCACTGCTGTTGGCGGTGTAAACTTACTGTGCGTAAAGCCCACAAGGGAAGGCTTCTTTGCTCTAACCTGGTCAGAACCGTCATGTATTTGTAAGGAGATTTGTGGTATCATCAAAGGACTCACTCACAAGTGTTAAACAGTCCACACTCAGTGTATATTTCTACTAAAAGCTGTCTTTGTTCTTTAGGATTCCTTGGCTTAAGGGTCCCTCTCTTGTCTTTACTCGGCATGTTAAGACTGTATACTTGTACAGTTTGCATCTTTCTGTTCTTTAGGATGAGATCCATCTTCTACATGATGACAGAGGTCCTGTCTTAGAAGCTTTGGTGGCCAGGGCCATCCGAAACATTGAGATGACCCAAGAAGATGTCCGACTCATTGGTCTCAGTGCTACCCTCCCCAACTATGAAGATGTGGCCACCTTTCTGCGAGTCGACCCTGCTAAGGGCCTCTTCTACTTTGATAACAGGTATAAAAAGAAACTGGAAACTTGTTACCCAGGCAGTCTTCCTGTTCCCTACTCTTCTCTAAGGAGCATACTATTGAGTTTTAGGGTTCCTGTGTGTATTTTAGAAAGCATTGTTTCTAGGTCAATGGAAAGTAACTTCTCTCACAGTGTTCTCTGCCAGAAATCTCATTTGTATAACTGTTGAACTTCTAGCTTCCGCCCCGTGCCTCTGGAACAAACATATGTGGGCATCACAGAGAAAAAAGCTATCAAACGTTTCCAGATCATGAATGAAATAGTCTATGAGAAAATCATGGAACATGCTGGAAAAAATCAGGTTTGTGGATGGTTCTTGAACCTTTTCCTTTTTTTTTTTTGGTTTTTCGAGACAGGGTTTCTCTGTGTAGCCCTGGCTGTCCTGGAACTCACTCTCTCACTCTGTAGACCAGGCTGGCCTTGAACTCAGAAATCCACCTGCCTCTGCCTCTCAAGTGCTGGGATTAAAGGTGTGCTCCACCACGCCCAGCTCCTTTTCCATTTTTAACTTAAACTAATAGACAAGGTAATAGCATGACTCACCAGTGATCAGAAATAATATGAGTTACTATATTACTACAGCTGCTTTAAAAGATGGTCAGGGTCTGGAGAGATGGCTCAGTGGTTAAGAGCACTGACTGCTCTTCCAAAGGTCCTGAGTTCAAATCCCAGCAAACCACATGGTGGCTCATAACCATCCATAATGAGATCTGATGCCCTCTTGTGGTGTGTCTGAAGACAGCTACAGTGTACTTACATATAGTAAATAAATAAATAAATAAATAAACAAACCTTAAAAAAAAGAAGAAGAAGAAAATGGTCAGGAGCTAGGAGAGTCAGCACATGCCTCTAATACCATAGCTTAGGTTGCTGAGGCAGGAGGACCTCAAGCCAGCTGGAGGCCAGTTTGGATTATACAATGGTACCCCCCTACCCCTATTCCCCTCATGGTCCCACTCCCCTCCCCCCCAAAAAAAATCCAAAAAATGACTGGGGACTTGGAATGGAACTCAGTGGTAGAACATATACATAGCATGTTGACCCCGGTTCATTGCATTTTCCATCACTGCATAAATGGGAGATGGAATACTGTCAACAATCACTCATAAACTGGCCAGTTTATGGGGTAGATAGATGGCTCAGTGGTTAAGAGCATTGTCTACTCACAAAGGACAATTGAAGCTCAGACCAGTCTATCAACTCTAGATCTGACCTCTCCTAGCCTCTGTGAACATCAGGCATATATATGTTGTATGGACATATGCGCATATAAAACATTCATTTCATAAAGTAAATAAAAATTAACAATAACTAAATAAACTTATAACTTAGAAGAATTGGATCATTTCCTGAAAACAACTATCACTATAGCCTAGATGAAAGATAATTTGAATAGTCCTGTGATCGTAAATGATAACTTCATAGTTGATACTATCCTCCCCCAAATTGGTGGAACTAGAAAAACCAGTCTGTCTATAAGATAGCAAAACTGTAGCTGAAAATTATTAGAACCTAGTGAAATCAGGCCAGTGAGATGGCTCTGCAGGTAACGGCGCTTGCCCCCAAGACTGGTGACCTGAGTTTGATCCCCAGAACATAATTGGTGATGGAGAGAGTTGATCACTACTCTGACACACAAAATAATTTTTTTAAGATTTATTTATTATATGTAAGTAAACTGTAGCTGTCTTCAGACACACCAGAAGAGGGCATCTGATCTCATTACAGATGGTTGTGAGCCACCATGTGGTTACTGGGATTTGAACTCAGGACCTCCAGAAGAGCAGTCAATGCTCTTAACCAGAAAAAGAAATGCATAGCTTCTTACTGCCTGCCTTAGTTAATACTGCTAACTAGTAGTAGTGTGCCACTACTGCCCGACATATAATTTCATTCGTTCGTTTGTTCACTTATTTATTTGTTTTCTTTCTCTTTTTTTTTGAATGTTACTTTGATAACAGTTTTTAGTTAGCAGTATTAAATAAGGTAGGCAGTAAGAAGCTATGCATTTTTTTTTTCTGATAAAAAGCACAGGAGTTTATATGACAGGGTAGGACTTCAGGACACTAGATCTCAGGAGGACTGTTTCATATAATGTGGAACTAGTTTCAAACTATTTAAATATTTTTATAAATAATGTAATAGTTTTGGTATTATTTTGAAAATACACCTTTATTTAGCTTAGACTTGCTAAGGCTCTGACCATATTCTTGATTGAGGTCTTTGAATCTCAATACACTGTGTATTTAGATTTATTGTTCAATGTAGAATTCTAGGGTTAGTTTAGTTTCTTAGCTGTGAGACTGTGCCACTATCCTTGGTACATTCCTTCCCCTGTGTGTCCTGGGCTGGGCTTAAACTCTGTGTAGCCCTACTCATAGCCTGGAATTTAGCTGTGACCTTGAGTGCAGAATTAGAGCTGGAGTTACCATGCCCAGCTTCCCTTTGGTACTGTCAGCCCTGTTAGACTTCTTTCCAAACTAGCATGTATTTTTGCCATAGACACTTTTCTAACCCATCGCTTCTGTTTCTAGTGGAGCAGCTTCTGCTTCCTGTAGCTGGTGCCCTGGTGCTCTGAGAGCAGCTGCTGAAGGTGCACCTTTTAGCTCTTGCATGATTCTTCTTAGGTGCTCGTGTTTGTCCATTCTCGAAAAGAAACTGGGAAGACAGCAAGGGCAATCCGTGACATGTGTCTGGAGAAGGACACTTTGGGTCTGTTTCTTCGCGAGGGTTCTGCCTCCACTGAAGTCCTTCGTACAGAAGCAGAGCAGTGCAAGGTAAGAAGGGACCATCTGCTTCTCTGGTGACTGGTTCCATATTGGGTAGAGTCCTTTGGGACCATATGTACTGAGTGCTTCTGTTCAGGCAGGTTAAAAGTCATTTTCTTGGGGCTAGGGAAATGACTCAGCAGATAAAGGTGCCTGTCGCCAATCCTAATGGCCTGAGTTCAATCTCTGGGACTCACATAGTAGAAGAAGAGAACTGACTTTCATACACATGCCACACACAGGCATATATACAAACCTAAGAATATAAGTGTGTTAAAAGGGACTGTGTGGTTATGGGACTTCCTTTTGGCCTTGGAGGAGTCCTAGCAGGAGGCCGGCCTCACTCTGTTTCTGTTCACAGAACTTGGAGCTGAAGGATCTTTTGCCCTATGGCTTTGCTATTCATCATGCAGGCATGACTAGAGTTGACCGAACACTTGTAGAAGATCTTTTTGCTGACAAGCATATTCAGGTGAGGAGGGGCAAACCTAGTAGAAACAGACTTGTCTGTAGCTCTGCCCTGAGAGACTTGTCTGTAGCTCTGCCCTGAGAGACTTGTCTGTAGCTCTGCCCTGAGTGTTATCTCTAACCTTTTGTTAAAAAGAGAGTCATTTATATGTATTTGTGTGTGTGTGTGTGTGTGTGTGTGTGTGTGTGTGTGTGTGTGTGTGAGACTTGAACGAGTTTATGTGCACCACATGCATGCAGATGCTCTCAGAGGCCAGAGGAGGGCACCAGATCCCTTGGAACTGAAGTTACATATTCTTGTGAGCATATGTGGGTTCTGGGACCTGAAGCCTAGTCCTCTGCAAAAGTAGTACATGTTCCAGCCACTGAGCCGGTCTCCGTCTCTAAACATTTTGAGATCTGGACCAGCTAGCCTAGCCCAGGCTGGAAGGTTGTGATAGTTATGCTCACTCTCCCCACACTTCATACACTGCATAAGAGAGGATGGATGCTTCATAGAACTCTACAGTGTAATTCACAGTGTCAGGACCACATTCTTTCCCTCTTCCAGGTTGGTAGATTTTGAATGTTTTATAACTGAGTTGATAAATACAAGTTTAAACTTCTGACCTATGTCTCTGGAACCTTGGTATGTTAATTCTCAAATATGTAAGAGACTGAAGAAATGCTTTCCTTTTTGCTCCAGTGTCACATTGAGTACTGAAATATACATCCACTCCTGCCTCCGGTTAAGCTCAGGCACCAGACAAGCGAAGGATATGGCCCTGCTATGGTGGGGTCTGTTGTCCTTATTATCCTTCTTTACAAACTCTGCAGGTTTTAGTTTCCACCGCAACTCTGGCGTGGGGTGTAAATCTTCCTGCACATACAGTCATCATTAAAGGTACCCAAGTGTACAGTCCAGAGAAGGGGCGTTGGACAGAGCTGGGAGCACTGGATATCCTGCAGGTACAGAGCCTCTGAGATGATTCTCAATGGGATGAACTCCTGGGCCTGGGGTCCAAGGATGCTGCAAAGATGGCAGATCAAGACCAAGTTCTAAAGTGTGTAACTTGTTGAGTCAAAAGCGTTGCCATAACATTTTCTTTTATTGCTTCTGCCTTAGATGCTGGGCCGTGCTGGACGGCCGCAGTATGACACCAAGGGTGAAGGCATCCTCATCACATCCCATGGGGAGCTCCAGTACTACCTCTCCCTCCTCAACCAGCAGCTGCCTATCGAGAGCCAGATGGTCTCCAAGCTGCCTGACATGCTCAATGCGGAAATTGTTCTGGGCAATGTCCAGAATGCAAAGGTAGGGAAAGCTTTGTCTTCAGAGCTTCACACTTTTCCTCAATGACTCAGGTGACTTAGAGTGACATAACTCCTGTGAGGATGTTTGGGTCCAGCAGTGTCTCAAGCTTTGGACCACAGCTCATGCAGGGCAAGCTTCGTGGGTTTGTGGTATATAGTTCCTTTTATGTTTAAGATACTTGAAAGGGTTTTTTAAATTGAAATACTGAAAACATTCAGAATACATTGTAATGTGGGTCCTTGTGCTTAAGAATTAAGTGTCCAAGTGGTGGCACATGCCTTTAATTCCAGCACTTGGGAGGCAGAGGCAGGCAGATTTCTGAGTTTGAGGACAATCAGGGCTACACAGAGAAACCCTGTCTCGGGAGAAAAAAAAAAAAGAATTAGTGTCCAAGCTATCTGTGGTGCTTCTGTTTGGACTTGAGCAGGTCGTCATGCTAAACACCATGAGCTGTCTTGCAGGATGCAGTGAACTGGCTGGGCTATGCCTACCTATACATCCGAATGCTCCGGTCCCCTACCCTCTATGGCATTTCTCATGATGACCTCAAGGGAGATCCCTTGCTGGACCAGCGCCGACTCGATCTTGTTCACACTGCTGCCTTGATGCTGGACAAGAACAATCTGGTCAAGTACGACAAGAAGACAGGCAACTTCCAGGTGATTAGCGTGTGATTTTTGAGAAAATTTTAGCAAATGTTTAGGTCCTTGATTTATGTATTGCCCATCTAATTACCTATGTCTAGTTAGATTAAACAGTGCCCTGTGAGCTATGAACTTAACTTTCAAATGTTTATTTTCTTTTATTTTTTTATTTTTTTCGAGACAGAGTTTCTCTGTGTAGCCCTGGCTGTCCTGGAACTCACTCTGTAGGCCACGTTGGCCTCGAACTCAGAAATCTGCCTGCCTCTGCCTCCCCTCAAGTGCTGGGATTAAAGGCGTGCGCCACCGCACCTTTCTTTTAAATTTTTATTACTTTATGTGTATGAGTGTTTTGTTTGCATGTTTGTCTGTGTAGCACATGTCCCCATGGAAGCTAGAGTGCCTGGTCCCCATAGAGGCCAGAATTGGGTAGTGGCTCCCTGGGACTGGAGATGCTCCTGAGCCACCATATGGGTGCTGGGAATGGAACCCCAGGTCAACTGGATGAGCAACCTCCTCTCACTGAACCGTCTCTCCAGTCCTTAGGTTTGAAAAGTTTTAAGTTTCAGAAATCAGGTTGAGCTAAGGCATATGTTTGCTTTCATAGTATCACTTCTGCATTGGTCAGTTTGTTGTATCATCTTTCTTATTGTGCCGAGTTGCTTGAATCGAGCAGCAGTTGTCCTCGTAGGACAGTCACTTGATGTTAGAAGCTGGGGGCTGATCTCTTACTGAGTCTTCTTTCTTTCTAGGTGACAGAACTTGGCCGGATAGCAAGTCACTACTATATCACCAATGATACTGTGCAGACCTACAACCAGCTGCTGAAGCCTACTCTGAGTGAGATTGAGCTTTTCCGAGTGTTCTCCTTGTCCTCAGAGTTCAAGAACATCACTGTAAGAGAGGTGAGCCTGTGAGCCTGGCAGGCCAGGAGTTTAGGACCCTTGCCAGGCTGCTGGATTCTTTTTTCCTTCATCCTTGCCCTGTGGATTTTCTAAGACCTGTCTTTCCTTGAGACAGGAGGAGAAGCTGGAGCTGCAGAAGTTGCTGGAGAGAGTGCCCATCCCTGTAAAGGAGAGCATTGAGGAACCCAGCGCTAAGGTAAGCACGTCTTCACTTTGAGATGAATCTTGAACTTGGTTTCACAAATGGTAACTTGTACAATTCTTTCTCCTCTTGGGGAGTGTTAGAGGTTGACCTGTTATGTGCTGTACGACTGGTCGGACCCCTGCTTCCCAATTGTCCTACTCTGCTTCTTTCTCACATATATTTTATATGGAATAATAACCATTTCATGTGTAAATCAGGAACCATGGAAGGTTCTGTCTGGAACATGTTCCCAGAGCAGAAGTGCAGATAATTTCTTTGAGCAGTCGGTCAGTGACCAGCCTCCGCTAGCTCCTTTGCTTCTTTGCAGATCAACGTGCTTCTCCAAGCCTTCATCTCACAGCTGAAACTCGAAGGCTTTGCGCTGATGGCTGACATGGTGTATGTGACCCAGGTGAGGAGTTGCACTGAGTGATGAGCAGAGTCTAAATAGTTCCTGGGTTCTCTGTACTGTGTTCCTCAAAGCAAGGTGGCCAGATACTGCTGGTGGGCCAGCTGCCTGCTGCCACTTTAATTCACCACTCTATTGTGCTGATATTGAGCGTGCAGGAAGGGCGGGCTTTATAAAGTGCTAAGAGGCTCTGTAGGTCCTTGTAGAGAGAGATCCACAGGGCATGTCACCTTCTCCAGGAAAAGTGACTTCCCACCATAGCTTCATGGTCATAAAACATGACAAAATATTTTATTAATTTCTCTGTCTTAACCTAAAAAGGTAGGAGGCAGAAAAACTCTTGTTTCTGAATTGGTATGAGTGATCTCCTCAGATCTCGAGCTCATCAAATTGTGGTAGATAAGACTTCACAACTGGAATACTTGTCTTTCCCTAGTCGGCTGGCCGGTTGATGCGTGCAATCTTCGAAATTGTCCTGAACCGAGGTTGGGCACAGCTTACAGATAAGACCCTGAATCTCTGCAAGATGATTGACAAGCGCATGTAAGGGCTCAGTGAGCTAGAGGCTGGTTGCTGTGAATTTGGGCCTTAGTGCATTTGATGTTCAGTCCTGGTGGCTGAGATATGGCATGAACCTAGGTGAAAGCTGGGAAGTGGGAAGCCCCTGTAGAGGGTAGGGCTGGGGGGGCAACAGCTGGATTGGCTTTCTGGTCTTTCTGCTGTCAGTTTCAGACATCTTCCTCTAATGTAGGGTCTGTGTAGTTATTCCAGACTGTTGGAAGCAGTGATGAAAAACGTGGGGAAGGCAGTTTATTTACAGTGCTACAAAAGAGGTGACCCAGCTCTGTCTCCTTTCTGAATAGGTGGCAGTCCATGTGTCCTCTTCGCCAGTTCCGAAAACTTCCTGAGGAAGTAGTGAAGAAGATTGAGAAGAAAAACTTCCCCTTTGAGCGGCTGTATGACTTGAATCATAATGAGATAGGTGCGTGAAGGTCTTGTCCTGTCCTGCAGCCCAGTCACCTTTCTCTGTCAGCCTCCTCCTTCCTGTTCCTAGACCCTGGGCACTAGTTCTCATGTTTATATCTTACTATTGTGTAAGGCCACTCTTACACTCAGGACTTTGAACTGTTAGTATTGCACTGAGGCTAAAGTGGGGAGCCTATGCACTGGCTAGAATCTGCTCCTTTCCACAGTCGCCTTGGGCCCTGTTTGCAGATTTGCTAGGCTGGCTGGGCCCAGCCCCAATACTCTTCTTCCTCATAGGTGAACTTATTCGAATGCCGAAGATGGGGAAGACCATCCACAAGTATGTCCATCTTTTCCCCAAGTTGGAGTTGTCAGTGCACCTGCAGCCTATTACACGCTCTACGCTGAAAGTAGAGCTGACTATCACACCAGATTTCCAGTGGGATGAAAAGGCAAGGCTTGATGGTCAGATGGGTGGAGTTGGAGTGCCTGAGTCTCCCTCACTGGCTCGTCAGGATTTCTTTCAACCATGCTTGGGTTGGCAGGTCCATGGTTCGTCAGAGGCATTTTGGATTCTGGTGGAGGATGTGGACAGTGAGGTGATTCTGCACCATGAATATTTTCTGCTGAAGGCCAAGTATGCCCAGGATGAGCACCTCATCACGTTCTTTGTTCCAGTCTTTGAACCACTACCTCCTCAGTACTTCATTCGAGTAGTGTCTGATCGCTGGCTCTGTGAGTATCTCCTCTCTGTGTCTCCTAGGAACATACCTTCTAAAGATGGGAGAGGGCTTTTTGCTTTGTTGTAGCATTGTCTCTTTTGAAAGAGTGATACAGACACAAGCTAAGGTCTCCACTGTTCACAGATGAGCTGTGGAGGTCTGCTGGAGGGTTGCTTCCTAGCCTTCCGTTTCTTTCCTGACAGCTTGTGAGACGCAGCTACCTGTCTCCTTCCGGCATCTGATCCTACCAGAGAAGTACCCACCTCCAACCGAACTGTTGGACCTGCAGCCATTGCCTGTGTCTGCTCTGAGAAACAGTGCTTTTGAGAGCCTTTACCAAGATAAATTTCCTTTCTTCAATCCCATCCAGACTCAAGGTAGATGTCAGAGTCTTTTCTTTTTGGTTCCCATGCTTGCCTTTCCTTTTCTAACTGAGACAGGGTTTCTCTATGTACTAGTGCTGGCTATGCTGGAACTCATTCTGTAGCCCAGGCTGGCCTTCAGCTCAACAGAGATCCACCTGCCTCTGTCTCCCAAGTGATGGGATTAATATTGTGCCCCTTCTCCGCCCATACCTGCCATCCATGCCTACCTTTTTTGTTTTTTTCATGCCTACCTTTTTAAGGTTACCTAGTGATAAGTGTGTAGTGCGGCCGGCACTTTGGTGCTCTGCATACCTGCCTGAGGAGGGTGAGAAGAGTAAGGTCTTTCCATGTTGAGTTTTCTTACTCCTGCTCCAGGTGCTAATGCGTGTTCCTGATGCTTTGGTGTTCATCCAGAGTATGACTTTGACTGGGACCTCACTCCATCATTGTACATGATGACTGTTCACAGAGCAAGCCCTGTGCCCAAGTACTTGGCTGAGCACAGGACCAGTGTTTTCTCTCTTCTTCCATCAATCCTTTAAAAGGGTTACTACTTAGCGCCACAGTTAATTTACATTTCATGATGAGGAAGCTGTGGCCTAGACAGGAGCCCTAATTAAAGCAACTCGTAAATAGCTCGGCTTGCTGTCAGGGCTCCCCTTCAGTGTTTGATTATTTGTAGAGACTGCAGGAGACTTGCTGATGGGGCAGAGAAAGGTGTCTTGTTGTGTTTGTACTGTGGCACCGTCCTTGAGAGACAAAGATGCTGGGGTTTTTTTGCTTCTTTCTTTCTATAAATCTCTTAAGACACCTGAGCTTGATCTCGGAGTCTTTCCTTTCCTGCTTTGTAGGAGAAAGTATTGTGAGACACAGACAGCTGGACCAGCGTTTCAGGCTTCTCTGTATACTGCATAGCTGATTGACTTTGTGGCTCATAATCTTGACGAATGATCTGTTTTACTCCCCCTACCCGCACCCCCCCATGTTTACTTTACACCTTTTGGTTTCCAGTATTTAATACCGTGTACAACAGTGATGATAACGTGTTTGTGGGGGCCCCCACGGGCAGCGGGAAGACTATCTGCGCGGAGTTTGCCATCCTTCGGATGCTGCTGCAGAATTCTGAGGGACGCTGTGTCTACATTACCCCTATGGAGGCTCTGGCAGAGCAGGTATGTAATATGCTGTGGGACTGACTGTAAATTTCCCAGAAACCATTCCATAGGTGACCCCAGGAGGAGGTTTTCTCATTTCTGACAACTGCATTATCATTTCTTTTTTGTTTGTTTTCAAGTCAGGGTTTCTCTATGGAACTCTGGCTGTCCTGGAACTTACTCTGTAGACTAGGCTGACCTCAAATTCGAGAGATCTGCCTGCCTCTGCCTCTTGAGTGCTGGGATTAAAGGTGTACACTACTGCCACCACCAAGCACATTATTGTTTCTTAGAGAAAAGCTTTCCTGTCATTTAAAGGCTATTGTAGTTCAAACAATATCATTAATATAGTATGGTGGTACATGATTGTCATCTCAGATGCTTAGTAGGCTGAGGCAAGAGGTTTACTTGAACCCATAAAAAGTTTGAGGTTGGCCTGGGCCCCCCATCTCAAAACAAAAAGTAGAGCATAAGGTATGAGAGTGGCAGCTGTCTGTTGTGTCTCTGTTTCCTCCTAGCAAGTGAGAGGTGAACATGTGATCGACTGTTCTTATGTCTCCCTCCCCTGCCTGTCAGGTATACATGGACTGGTATGAGAAGTTTCAGGACAGGCTCAACAAGAAGGTAGTGCTGCTGACGGGGGAGACCAGCACAGATCTGAAGCTCCTGGGCAAAGGCAACATCATCATCAGTACCCCTGAGAAGTGGGACATCCTCTCTCGGAGGTGGAAGCAGCGCAAGAACGTCCAGAACATTAACCTCTTTGTGGTGGATGAGGTCCACCTTATTGGGGGCGAGAATGGGGTATGCTTGGCTTTGTAGCACAGAGAAGGACTGGGCCGCACCCAGTTTGTGTTGGGCCTGAAACTAGGGACTAGGGTCTTCACAAAGATTTCAGCCTATTGCCTTATTTCAAAAGAGTGATCTGAGTTTATATATTATGTTGCTTAGTGAAGGTGTCTCTTTGAGGCAGGGGAACTATAATTGGGACTGCCAGAGGTGGTTCACTAAGGGAAGCTCAGGTAGAGGGTGGGAGCCTGGGCCTGAAGTGACTCTTTCTCTTCTTCCCAGCCTGTCTTGGAAGTGATCTGCTCCCGGATGCGCTACATCTCCTCCCAGATTGAGCGGCCCATTCGCATTGTGGCACTTAGCTCCTCACTCTCCAATGCCAAGGATGTGGCTCACTGGCTGGGCTGCAGTGCCACCTCCACCTTCAACTTCCATCCTAATGTGCGCCCTGTACCTTTGGAACTGCACATCCAGGTAGGACAGCCTTCATTCCTCCATGGCCTCAGGGATCCCTAGGTACCCAGGTCTAGTAACCTCAGTGTCTTTTTCCTTTGTCTCCAGGGCTTCAACATCAGTCACACACAGACTCGCCTGCTCTCTATGGCCAAGCCTGTGTACCATGCTATCACCAAACACTCACCCAAGAAGCCTGTCATCGTTTTTGTCCCATCTCGTAAGCAGACCCGCCTCACTGCAATAGACATCCTCACTACCTGTGCAGCAGACATCCAGCGGCAGAGGTAGGGTGTGCTCTAGTTTCTGGGATGAGTGGGTGCTTGAAGATCATGTTAAGTGAAGTCCTGGGTAAGGGCAGGGACTAAGTCTGGGGTCTCCCACAGACTGCAATGCCTCTGACTTGTGCTTGTTCTTGTTCTGCCCAGGTTCCTGCACTGCACCGAGAAGGACCTGATCCCTTACCTGGAGAAGCTCAGTGACAGCACACTCAAAGAGACCCTGTTAAATGGGGTGGGCTACCTGCATGAAGGCCTGAGCCCCATGGAGAGGCGCCTGGTAGAGCAGCTCTTCAGCTCCGGTAAGAAAACCTCATCACCCAAAGCTCTCATGGCTGTGGCTGTCAAACGAGGATGTGGGTGTCCTCTCTTTCTTTCTAAAGATTTATTTATTTATTTTATGTAAGCACACTGTAGCTGTCTTCAGACGCCCCAGAAGAGGGCATCAGATCTCATTATGGATGGTTGTGAGCCACCATGTGGTTGCTGGGATTTGAACTCGAGACCTTCGGAAGAGCAGTCAGCACTCTTAACCACTGAGCCATCTCGCCAGCCCCCTTTTTTTTTTAAACAATTTTTTATTAGAATTTTCTTCATTTACAATTCATGCTATCCCAAAACTCCCTTATACCCTCTCCCCACCCTGCTCCCCTACCCACCCAATCCCGCTTCCTGGCCCTGGTATTCCCCTGTACTGGGTCATATAATCTTTGCAATACCAAGGATCTCTCCTCCCAATGATGGCCGACTAGGCCATCTTCTGCTACATATGCAGCTAGAGACACGAGCTCAGGGGATACTGGTTAGTTCATATTGTTGTCCCACCTATAGGGTTACAGACCCCTTTAGCTCCTGTGGATGTCATTTCAATAAGGAATAGAACTTATTAATGCCAGCAGACTAATGTATGTCTTAATTCATTAGATTCCTCTAAAATACTTTTGTTGTCATTGGAACAGATATTTCTCCCAGCTAGATTAGAAAACAGGCACAAAAGCTGGTCTCATTTCAGAACATGGTTTTGTGGAGTTGGGCCGTTGGCCAGTAGACCTAAGTTCTGTGTAGATACCAGACTGGAGGGGTTAGAACTTAAGAGATGGCTGTGGATTTGTGATTCTCTCCTGGCTGGTTGCCTCTTGCCTGCTACCTTTGTTGACCTGTGGCATTTTATGTGTTTTTCACTATTCTGGCACTTGTGGCAGAGCCTTGGTGTAGCCAACTCTGCCAGAGTCACTGTTACTCTGACTCTGAATCAACCTGGTTTGGATTTGTTCAGGGTAAGTTTGACTTTGCTGCCATGGCCTGAACCAGCCACATTTGGTTTGGTGTTAGCTTTCATCATCAGAGGGCCAATCCACCATGCAGTGAAGGTTTTGCTTTCCCTGGATTTTGAGTTTTCTTGAATTGCTTTGTTTCTTCTAGGATAGTCTCAGAGCAAAAGGCACCAATAGTGCGGTGCTACCTTTCACAGTACTTCATTATGGTCAGACCTTGTTCCTACACAGCCTCAGTCTGATATTTGAAATGTAGCACAAGGTTGGCCACTGCCTGCCAATGAAGCAGATACTTTGTGGGAACCCTGCCCTCAATCTTCCTCTCCCTTACGCTGCTCAGGGGCTATCCAGGTGGTGGTAGCTTCTCGGAGTCTCTGCTGGGGCATGAATGTTGCTGCTCATCTAGTGATCATCATGGATACTCAGTACTACAATGGCAAGATCCATGCGTGAGTATAGTTGCTGTGGGCATTAACAGATCTCCCTCCTAAAGTGGATGTAAATGTGCAAGTGCAGGTATAGAAAACTAAACATGGGCCAGAGCTCCAGATCCCGGGACCTGCTCTTACATCTCTCTCAGCAGTTTGGAGAGATAAGACCTTATATATAAATGGGAAGAAAGGAGGTTGTTGCTAACCCACTCCCATATTAGGAAAAGTGGGTTGGTCAAGTTCTCATCTTCGTCATGACAAGAAGTATAAGATCAGGCCGGGCAGTAGTGATGCATGTCTTTAATATCAGCACTTGGGAGGCAGAGGCAGGTGGATTTCTGAGTTTAAGGCCAGCCTGGTCTACAGAGTGAGTTCCAGGACAGCCAGGGCTACACAGAGAAACCCTGTCTCGAAAAAACAAACAAACAAACAAACAAACAAACAAAAAACCCAAAGTATAATAAGCTCAGTGTTTCTCAGAACCTGAGTAATTTAACTTTATTGTTTTCTCCAAAATGTAGATTATTTTGAAATTAATTTTGTGAGTTTAAAATGTCTGATCTGGTTTTTGCTTTAGATTTTAGATTACTTTTTAACCTGAGAAACACACAGACCTTAAGTTTGACTTCAAGTTTGACCCTTTAATAGATGTTATTTTGCTTCTGGCCCTTAGATGGGTTTGTGGCTTTGGTTCAAGTTCCTTGAGTAATACATTCCTGACTCTTTCACTCTGAAACTAAAATAATGTGTGGGTAAGCAAGTGAAATGAATTGCTAAGCACACAGGTTTCTGTCCAGTTTTGCTGTAGTTTGACCTTATCTCCCTGCCTTTGCATCTTCCGTCCCTGTGTCTGAAGGCAGGCAGGCCTCCTGACTTGTTTCTTCATTTGTTTCTTCTGCCACCAGCTATGTGGATTACCCCATCTATGATGTGCTTCAGATGGTGGGCCATGCCAACCGGCCCCTGCAGGATGATGAGGGGCGCTGTGTCATCATGTGTCAGGGCTCTAAAAAGGTCAGTTATAGGAAACTTTGATCTTTTAACAGATTCTTGAGTCCCTTTATTTTAAAATAAACTTTTCACTCCTTTCTGCCAGTTACTTTTATAATAAGCTGGAGCCACAGAGAATTTTGCTCGTTTCTGCCGCTGGTGGTGATTCCATGATATCACCCATGTCTTCCCACCTGTTGTCTTTTTTCATGCACTGCTTATTGCTCTATCTATGTGACTTGGCGTGGCCCGTTCCTGCTTTGTATTATATGATACTGTTTTCTAAATGTTTCTTCTGTTTGGCTATTCTGTCTATTATACAAAGGCCATTCATTCCCTGATGGATTGCCCTTGACCCTTTATTACCACGTTGCTATTTATTCTTTTTAATGCCTTCCCTCACCCATTCCACAGGATTTTTTCAAAAAATTTTTGTATGAGCCATTGCCAGTAGAGTCTCACCTGGACCACTGTATGCATGACCACTTCAATGCTGAGATTGTCACCAAGACCATTGAGAACAAGCAGGATGCTGTGGACTACCTCACCTGGACCTTTCTGTATCGCAGAATGACACAGAACCCCAATTACTACAACCTGCAGGGTCAGTGAACTGAAGAGCACACACTGCCCTCCAGGGTTTTCATAGCCCTAGCGAGGCAGTGTCCTGAGACTTCCCTCTTATATCTCCACAGGGATATCCCATCGTCATCTGTCTGACCACCTGTCAGAGCTGGTGGAGCAGACCCTCAGTGACCTGGAGCAGTCCAAATGCATCAGTATTGAGGACGAGATGGATGTGGCCCCTCTGAACCTGGGCATGATTGCTGCCTACTATTACATAAACTACACCACCATTGGTGAGGACCAGTGGCACATGGCTTCTGGAGCCTGTTGGGATGAGATGTGCTAGCCAGCATTTGTCAGAGAGACGATAGTGCAGGACGGCAGTGCAGCCCAGGCAGTTGATCCTTGTTATTGTTATTCTGCTCCTCACAGTGCCCTTCCCCCACGTTGGCTCTTCTCACATTCCCTTATTTTCTTTTCTTTTCTTTTTTTTTTTTTTTTTTTTTTGAGACAGGGTTTCTCTGTGTAGCCCTGGCTGTCCTGTTGCTCACTCTGTAGACCAGGCTGGCCTCGAACTCAGAAATCCGCCTGCCTCTGCCTCCCAAGTGCTGGGATTAAAGGTGTGCACCAACACACCCGCTTTTTTTTTTTTTTTTTTTTTTTAAGATTTATTTATTTTTATTTATATGAGTACACTGTTGCTGTCTTCAGACACACCAGAAGAGGGTATCAGATGGTTGTTGAGCCATCATGTGGTTGCCGGGAATTGAACTCAGGACCTCTAGAAGAGCAGTCGGTGCTCTTAACCGCTGAGCCATCTCTCCAACCCATTCCCTAATTTTCTTTCAGAGCTCTTCAGCATGTCTCTGAATGCTAAAACCAAGGTTCGAGGACTTATTGAGATCATTTCCAATGCAGCAGAGTATGAGAACATTCCAATCAGGCATCATGAAGACAACCTCCTGCGCCAGGTGAGGGCATCGGCTTTAGTAGACCATTCAGGAGTGAAAATTTGTCTCATTAGCACATGGCTTCCTGTCACCAATATCCTCATACATTTCTCATACCACTCTCAACCTCATACATCCTTCCGACACTATAGTTCTCCATCCTTCCTCAGAGTCTGGCTGGACCACACGGTGTATTTGGCCTGAGTGGATCTCAGGTAGGGTACTCCGTTTATCACGAGCTCTTTTTCTTTCACGTTCTAGTTGGCTCAGAAGGTCCCCCACAAGCTGAATAACCCCAAGTTCAATGATCCACATGTGAAGACCAATCTGCTGCTGCAGGCTCACCTGTCCCGCATGCAGCTAAGTGCTGAACTACAGTCAGACACAGAGGAGATCCTTAGTAAGGTAGTGTGACGGGTTTGGAGGTTCACTGGCCGGTGGGTGCTCAGAAGGCTGGGCTCCCAGCCCACCTGCTCTTATACCCCGTCTTCATGCAGGCAATCCGGCTAATTCAGGCCTGTGTGGATGTACTCTCCAGCAATGGGTGGCTTAGTCCTGCTCTGGCAGCCATGGAACTGGCCCAGATGGTCACCCAAGCCATGTGGTCTAAGGACTCTTACCTGAAGCAGCTGCCACACTTCACCTCAGAGCATATCAAACGTTGCACAGATAAGGTGAGCTAAGTGCTGGGTGATGCGCTTCAGAACATTGCTCCTAATCTGCAGGTGGAATGTGGGCAGCAAATATTAGCAGGAGAAACTGGTTGGAGTTCCAGCTGAATCGAAATGCTGAGAGATGCCAGAAGTGGTCTGCATTCTTTCCAAAGCTGTTTTTAGATGACTGGCAGTGTGGGAAGTCAGATGAGCAGTTCTTTGGAGCTGGTGTTGCTTGCTTGTGGCCTGTATGCTCTGCTCTCCTGACCTGCATACCCACTGTAGGGAGTGGAGAGTGTTTTTGACATCATGGAGATGGAGGATGAAGAACGGAATGCATTGCTTCAGTTGACTGACAGCCAGATTGCAGATGTGGCCCGCTTCTGTAACCGCTACCCGAATATTGAACTGTCCTATGAAGTGGTGGATAAAGACAGCATCCGCAGGTGAGCAGCCAGTGTCCCAAGTCCTGCCCTGGGGTCTCTGCCCACAGCCACAGTGCTCACATACTGCTTTGTTTTCAGTGGCGGACCAGTTGTGGTGCTAGTGCAACTGGAGCGAGAGGAGGAAGTCACGGGCCCAGTTATTGCACCTCTCTTCCCACAGGTATGGTATGTCCTGGGAGCTGGCTTTGCCATGAGTCCATTTGAGGCCTTGTTGACTGCCTAGGTTTTGGGCACGGGATACATTTCGCATGAAGGGAGGGTAGTTTAGGGGTAGTGAATTCATAAGACTGAGTTTTAATCTTGGAACCATGGATTATATTTCTTTATTGTTTTGAAACACTTTAGATAGCTGGTTGTTAACATCAGGCAATGTTAATATCTCTCTGACTTTTAAGATACATTTATCTACAAATGGCTCCAGGACTCTTTTAAACTTTTGTAGTCTTTTTCTCAACTATATTTCACTCTGGTTCTAGTTGCAATTGAATTTTAAAATGAACAGAAGGAAATCTCATCTTTATGTGGGAGAATTGAAAGTTGGATGCAAATGTTAGATGCACTTCATGTCCTTCTATAGACAAGCTATTCAAGTTCCTAAGGAAAGTACCACTGAGGCACATGGGCTCTTCTGTGGCCAACAAAGAGGGCTTTTCTAGAGTGACAATGTCAGAAGAGGCCCCACAAGCTCGTTTGTATTCTCAGTGTTGCAGGTTCATCTCCATGTTAAGATTTCAGCTAGCTTGCCTTGTACATGAGTTTCTTAAGAACTTGAAGCTTATATGCTCCGAGGCTAAATCTCTAACAATGCGTCTTAGATTCAGTGACAAGCATTAAATTAAAAGGTGCACTGGGTTATAACTGGAAAAAATCAGTCTATGTATTTGAAGACTAAGCCCTTTGGGGACATCTTTAGACTGCTTAAAAACTCTTAAGGTGGGCTGGCGAGATGGTTCAGTGGTTAGGAACACTGGCTGTTGTTCTTCCAGGGATTCTGAGTTCAATTTCCAGCAACCACATGGTAGCTCATAACCATCTTCTGCATGTAGGTGTACATGCAGACAGAGCACTCCCACATCAAAAACAAAAAACCTCTTCAAGTGTTCCGGCAACTTTTAGAGTTTTAATCTGAGTTCTGTTACTCTATTTCATAGCCACTCTCACACTTGCCTGTGGCCATCAAGTTTTACATGCTCAAGTTGTTGGTTTTGGTCCTTGTAGAAACGTGAAGAGGGCTGGTGGGTTGTGATTGGAGACGCCAAGTCCAACAGCCTCATCTCCATCAAGAGGCTGACCCTGCAGCAGAAAGCCAAGGTGAGTGTATGCAATTGCCCTGCACCTATCCCTGGGGCTGCATAGGGCTGCTTCCTCCCAGGTCCCCACTAACCTGATTTCTGCCTGTTCTCTCTAGGTGAAGCTAGACTTTGTGGCCCCAGCCACAGGTGGCCACAACTATACCCTGTACTTCATGAGTGACGCATACATGGGCTGTGACCAGGAGTATAAGTTCAGTGTGGATGTGAAAGAAGCTGAGACAGACAGTGATTCAGATTGAGTCTGAGGCACTGAACCTGAAAACAGGAATGTGGACTAGGTCTGTCAGGCTGAGGTCTGGCCATTCAGGCCGCTGCTGTCCCCAGTCCACATCCAGTTACTGTCCCACTTTGGACCTTAGTTCAAGGTCTGGGTCTTGTATTTTCAAGTGTCATGTCAAGCATGAACTGTACAATATTTGGAGGCATGGTTTTCTAGTTCCTTGAGTCAGACATTCTAATAAATAATTTGAAAAAACTATATGTCCTTAACAGTGATACTAAATTTTCTTTAATCAAAGGTCATGGCCAAAAAAAAAAAAAAAAACCCTTTTTGGCACTGACCTTTTCTATGGAGTACATAAAGAACAAACTTGCCCTCTGATTGGGTTAGTCTGAAGGACAAAACAATGGTACATAGCTTCTCTTCAAAGTTACTCTCATAGCAGGAGCTGACTCCCATCTTGGCCAGAGAACAAAAGGTAGAGGCTCCTCTTGATCTATGTTGTAAAATTCTGTAGCCTTCCCTCCCAGGAGGCAGCACTGGGGTGGTTAATATACACCAGGTAGATTCGACTTTTGTCTCCTTATCACAATCTCAGACATGGTATTTCAATGTCTGCTTTCTGTTCTCTGGGACACCATGAACAACATGAATAATGCTGAAAGGTGATTCATTTTCCCCTCGGCCAGCCGTTTTAAAATGATCTCAATACCCCACTCCCCCTTCAGAAAACTAAAAGCACAGCCCCCAAAGCTTTTATTACCTAGGTTATATTCATTGATACTTGTTACATTAAAAATTAAGGCAGTTTGTTTTTTAAAAAAAAAAACTTCATTAACATATTTTAAGAAAAATAAATCCTGGGAGAAGAGTAGCATGGTACAGTGTTATAATCACTTTACGTCTAGCTTAAGAGAAGCCAGTTAGCGTGTCTGCTCAGTCTGTTGTATGGTTGAGCTGAGCATGTCAACTTCAGGTTGGGAAAGAAGAGTTTCCAAATCACTGTGGCTGTCCTTAGATACTACTGTATGGTACTGTATGTGGAAGTTTCCTAAAGGCAGTGTAGGCTCCTCAGCTGTACCCATGCATCCTGTACTGTTAAAACCACTGCCCCATCTTAGAGTCACAAAATGATTTTGTAATGCCAGTGTATTGGTCATTTCAACAGTGACCCACAAAATTCCACAGACCTCAAAATATCCATGCATTTGCTAGTTTCAATACCATTAAAGTTTGTTGAAACACAAGTTTTCAGAAATTCTAATTTTGTCTTTTAAACATTTACCATCAGCAGTGAACACTATCAGTGAAAGGTTCAGTATGTTCATTTTTCAGGAACACAGCTAAATATACAAGCCTAAATGCTAATCTTCTAGTTCTGACTTTAAAAATACATGCCATGAATAGCTAACTTGGCTAGTAGCAACTGTCCAACTGTTTTTCCTCAAGACTATCTTCATTTCAGAGGGGCTAGGTGGAACTTTCTCATTTGTCAGTATCAGAAATGGTCTCAATGTCAATTTTAAGTCATGTTTGTTGTCTTGAGTGAAGCTGGCTCCATTCTCACTATGAAGAAGATAAAGAAGACAGATAGAGACTTAACTGGTGCCATTCCTTGATCATGATACAGTGTTGACCTTCCCAGGAATCTACAGACCACTAGTCAACGCTATGTCTCCACTGTCTGCAAAAATCTAAGGTCACAGTTGTACAGTGTAAAAAGTTAAGTGAAGGCTCCAGTTTTGGAGACAACTCACACCCAAACCTGTAAGCATTTCTCACTGTCTAATCGCATTCTTCTAAAAGGCTAATTAGACACCTTAACTATTCTTGGCCCTGAAAAACACCAAAGATTTGATTTTTGGTTTTTCTATGGTCACTGTCTCCTTAGCTGTCTTGGAACTCACTTTGTAGATGTTTTGTGTCCCTCACTGAAAACCTCCTCTTTATAGGAGTTCATTTCTTTTCATATCCTCAGAAGCCCACAGCATAATGTCTCAAGAGGCATATGAGGGTTTCTAAGGAAAAGCAGAGGTGTCCTTTTACTATGAACAAACTTACATTTTTGGGGGGAAATTCCTCTAGTTTTGAATGTCTTTGTTTTTTGAGAAAAGGGTCTCATCCCAGGCTGGCTTCAAACTTACTATGCAGCAAAGTATAGCCCGTCTTTGCCGATTGAGTGCTAGGAAAACACTACAGCTAGCTTGCATGTTTTAAATGCAAGAACTACTCTAGAATTGGGACAGTGGAGCTTATTCCCAATAGTCAAGTTATAAGAAATGATAAATGACCTTACTTATAAAACAGGAAGTGGAGCACAGATGGATTATTTCTATAAAGATCACAATTTCAAAAGCTCTTATTCATATATATTGATTATAAATATATTTTACCCCCAAAATGTAACACCATGCCCTAAATCAAGCAAAACTTTAATACAATATACTGCTGTTCTGTGGCTCTCTCCAATGGCTTCCTCAAGGAAGGGAAACAGTGAATAGTCCTGAGCAAAATGAAGGTCAAGGATGCTTCAGGTCTTCTTGACGACTAGAAGTCTTAGGACGTTTTCTGTGGGAATCAAGACTCCCAAGTCAAGCTATAGCTCAGAGACCTGCAGGCTGGTGATACTCCCAGAAGGCTACCTCCCCATCATCACTACAAGAGGCCAGGAGCCCTGGCTCCTTGGGATTCCAAGCCACACAGTTGACATCCTGGGAATGGGCCTGACGAAGATGGGCTGTCAGAGAGAAGGTGGGCTGCTGTGGGTCTGAGCCTGGGTCTTCCTCAAACACTCGGATGGCATCATCTCCACAAGCTGTAGCCAAGGCCCCTGTCAGCTGACACCTGAGAGAGAAACATACATGTCAGGGGGTAGCCGATGACTCCTGCCTCTCCAACCTGGCAAATTACAGGTGTTCAACAGTCCCTGGCCTAGTTTCTTCCTAAACCTCAGGCCTCAGCTAAGTGTCTTAGAAAAGCTTTCCTAACTAAGATCCACCACATCTACAAAGGCTCTTCCTCCTACTCCCACCTGTTTACTCCAGCTATAGATGAGATTGAGTCATTTTCCCTGCCGGCACATGCAGTCAGTTGGCTATGTCACGGCATCCTTAAACCTCTTCTCTTTCTTTTTCTTTCTTTCTTCCTTTTCCTTTTTTTTTTTAAAGATCTATTTAATTTATGAGTGTTCTATCTGCATGGACACCTGTATGTCAGAAGAGGGCATCAGAATTCATTATAGATGGTTGTGAGCCACCATGTGGTTGCTGGGAGTTAAACTCAGGACATCTGGAAGAATAGCCAGTGCTCTTAACCACTGAGCAATCTTTCTAATCTCCCTTAACCTCCTTTTAATACTAACAAGTTTTCTCATAACTTAATCCTCTTTTTAAAGTCAAGAACTTTAAGCACTAACAATTCCCCCATTGCCCATCACTGTATAAAACTTTTGAACCTGAAATGTTCATTTCATCTTAGTAAATTATAAAAGCAGCAAAAAATCCATTTGTCTAGCAATGAATGTTTGAGTTTGTTTTTTAAGGAAGATTTTTGTTATGTAAGGTTTGTTTGTATTTTTTATGCATAGGTGTTTTTGCCTAGATGTATTTCTGTGTACCATGTATATATAGTGCTCACTGAGGCTAAAAGGTTGTCACATCCCTTGAAACCAGAGTTACAGATGACTGCTAGGTGCCATGTGGGTGCTGGGAATAGAACCCAGGTCCTCTGGAAGAGTAGACAGTGCTCTTAACTGCTAAGGCATATATCTCCAGCTTCAAGTAAGTTTAATTTTAAATACCAAAAGGGCTGGAGAGATGGCTCAGCAGTTAAGAGCACTGACTGTTCTTCTAGAGGTCCTAAGTTCAATTCCCAGCAACCACATGGTGGCTCACAACCATCTGTAATGGAATCTGATGCCCTCTTCTGGTGTGTCTGAAGAGAGCAACTGTGTACTTACATACATAAAATAAATTAATCTTTAAAAACCTACCCTCCCCCACCAAAAAAACCCTCCTTAGCTCAAAGTAAATTTCAGTTTTAGCACAGAAAATGTCATAAACTTTGCTTTTACTTAGTAGGGGTGTGTGTGGGTGTGTGTATGTGTGTGTGTGTGTGTGGTAATTTTCCTTGACGTCAAAATACTCGAGTCCATTTTCTTTGTCTTGTTGTTTTTGTTTTTTTTGAGACAGAGTTTCTCTGTGTATCCCTGGCTGTCCTGGAACTTGATCTCTAGACCAGGCTGGCTTCAAACTTACAGAGATCTGCCAGCCTCTGCCTCTGCCACCCATTGAGTTCATTTTCATGGGATAGATATTCCCAATGTTAAATAAAGCTTGAATATGCAACAGATTTTTTTTCATGGTTTGGAATTATTTCTAAGATCCAAGACTTGGGTCCAGAGTCACCTCTAACGTCCTCTATTCTAAGAATGGGCCACCTTTCCTAGTTTCGGTAAGTTAGTTATCAAGCCACAAACTCCCTAGTCACAAATGCACATATTCAATGATCATCTCAGGATGATCCAAAGGTAGGTGAATCCTAAAGGCTGGTGCTGCCAAAGCCTGGGATCTTATTCCAGACACAGTCAACATCCTGCTCCTACAACCCCAGGCCAGACAGTTACAAGCCAGCATGGGAGGTTTAATATGGAGAAATGCAGAGCAGCACAGGCCGTGCCATCTCTAAAATCCCTGCTACGGGGATGGGATCAAGTCTTACCAAGCAACGTCGTAAATGGTCCTGGTGTGGAAGCCCGACAAAGTGCAGATACATTTCCAGCTGGGGTCAGAGCCACTGCATGCCACCCCTGTGTAACAGACTTTTCTTAAACCCAAGACATCCTATGTCCTGAGTAGTTGTACTATTACAAAGGAGATCCTAACGTGCCCTTCCTCATCCCCTTGCCAATCAGAGTCCTTGTACCAACTGTGTTCCCACGCTGCTTATCTGCCTTACACACGGGAACCTTCCAAAAAGAAAGTATCTGTTCTACCTTAGGCCAGACCTCACCAACTAAGCTGCAGGCCACCCACTAGCCGACCCACCCCATCGACTTCACTCCTCCCTTCCAATCCTGTCTTCACACTCTTCACATTCAGTTTGGATATTCCCACCATCAGCCAGCTCATCAACTCACGCTGCTGGGTGTTTGTTTTTTGAGTCAGGGTCTCATTATGTAGCCCTGGAACTCGGGCTGGCCTTCAACTCACAGAGATTCAGCTGCCTTACTCTCCAAATACAGAGATTAAAGGCATGCACCACCATGGTCAGCTTTTTTGATTTTTTTTTAGAGACAGGGTTTCTTTGCCAGCCCACCCTGTCCTAGAACATGATGTAAACCAGGCTGGCCTCAAGTAGCCACCTGCCTCTTGTCCCGCAAAGCTATCCCTGGTTCTTTCAGTGCTTCTCTTGGGACTGACAAACTGAATCCAATCTGTGATTCATGGCAGACTGCATCTTTTAGATCATATATCTGGCAAACTAAAAACCTCTACGAAAAGGAGTTTCCTTTAACTCCCAGACCCTCACCTTGTTCATTGCCCGGTAGATACTGGCGCCAGATGCGTACAGTTCGGTCATCACTGCAAGATGCCAGCCGCTGGCCGCTGGGATCAAAGGCTATGCTCCAAACAGTGGACTCATGACCTTCGAGGGTGGCACAGCAGACCCAGTCATCCCCTTCTTCCTGGTATAGCTTCACTGTGTCATCATAGCTAGCAGAAGCTAAAAGCTGAAAGAGAAAGGAGACCCAGCAACTATCTATATGGTCCAGGAGGTGCCTGTGGTTTGAATATGCTGGGCTCGGGGAGTGGCACTATTAGGAGGTGTGGCCTTGTTGGAGGAAATACGTCACTTTGTGGGTAGACTTTGAGACCCTCTCCTAGCAGCCTGGATCAAGATGCAGAACTCTCAGCTCCCTCTCCAGCACCATGTCTGCCTGCATGCTGTCATGCTTCCTGCTACGATGAAAGTGGACTAAACCTCTGAATCTGTAAGCCAGACTCAGTTATATGTTTCCCTTTATAAGAGTTGTCTTGGTCATGGTGTCTCTTCACAGCAATCAAACCCAAACTAAGATACAATGGTTCCCATATCAAACCCTGTCAGAGCAGGACAGTCCCAGCGATCCCTCTAAGAACAAGAGTGGTTCTGAAGAGTGGAGGCAGGCTGGGCACAAACCTCCACAGCAGGTTCTTTCCCACCCTGTCTCACTCTTACCTCCTGGCTCGGGTGCCAAACCACGTGCTTAACGTCCTGCGTATGAGAGCTGAGGACACTGACACACTCATACTCATCCTCTTCATCAACTGTGGGAGGAACAAATTAGACCCAGAGGTGACCAGTCAGGGACAAAGCTGAAAGCCAGCGAGCTGGTTTCCTGCTGTACCCAGAGGCACCTAGACTCACCTTCCCAGACCCACACGCTCTTATCTCTGCTGCAGGTAGCCAAGAGGTTGCCAGATGGGGCCCAAGCCACTGACTTGACCTCATTTTCATGGCCCTCAAGAGTGGTCACACACTGGAAAGGGAAAGGATATTGAGTTAATGGCAGCTAAGAGTCCTAAGCCCTAGTAAAATATCTAAGAGAGCAGTTTTGTTGTTGTTTGAGAAAGGGTTTCATTCTATAGCAGGATGACCTTGGTGGACTTACAGCAATCATCCTGCTTCAGTGTCCCAAATGCTGGCATTACAGTCATGAACTACCATACTCAGCTACTATTTCTATAGTGTAGAAATTAAGTTAAGGCTGTAACTAATATGACCAAGCCCTGGGGTGCAAACAGGTAATAAACTGCTCCCATCCAACCTGTTTACCTCAAAGTCATCCTGGTTCTTCTTCCAAATACAAGTGGTGGCATCAAAGCTGGCAGATGCCAGGTAATTTCCACACGGGGACCAGGCCACTTTCCTAACGGTGCGCTGATGGCCTTCAGAAAGGACAGACTTGCAAATCCAGCTGTCACCTGCAAGCAGAGAACAGGCTAGGCTTTGGAGCGCCATCGATGCCATTCACTAAGTAGTACTTTAAGTGGGACCCTGTTGCTGGGACAAAGTCAGTCACCATTATTACTACGATGCAACCGATCAAGATTCTGAAACTGTTAAACTGCTCTTCAGGCGACTTTCCTCATTTTTCTACCTCAGCAAATATCCCAGTTCCCGCAGCAAATATCCCAGTTCCCGCAACAATTCCAGCCTCTGTTGACGCTGGCACACTCCTTCCCCGACACTTTTCAGAGTAGTGTTTTCCTCGGCACCAGGGCCACAAAGCCAAGCCAGGCCTTACCCTCGGTGCCCCAGATGCGAATTTTACGGTCGCCTCCGCAGGAAGCCAACAGGGTCCCCGAGGGGTTCCAGGCCAGGAACCAGCAGCGGGAATCCGGGTGCGCCGGGACGCGGCTCTGCAGTACCAGAGAATCTTTCATGGCGACTGTTTTAGGGTAAGGAGAGCACACCGAGAGAAGCAACGCGCCAAACGCGCTGGGCACTATAGAACCTTGAGACCGTCAGATGTACAGCTTCTGCAAAATATGTCGCCCTAGGAATTGACGTGCCCGCTGTTGACGCCGCGTGACCTTCTGGGACTTGTAGTCACTCCCCTCATCCTCCGTAACTGGAAGCCTCGCGGGACAGTCCGGAACTACCAGTACCCTGATGCCCTGCGCAAGAACAAGCGGCGCGCGCACACAGTGACGCGCACGGAGGGCAGGGCGGAGGGCCGGAGAAGAAGGAGGCGGGGGTGGGGTGGGGTTGGAGGAAGCCGGAAGTGCATCGGCCAGGGTCCGTCTGGGCGTTGCGGGTTTGGGGCCTGGGATCGTTTGGCCCGGGCAGCTAAGAAGCCTGTGACCGGGCGGAGCGGCGCCATCCCAGCCCTGAGGCCTGCTGACCGGTGAGGAGCAGGGACTAGAGTAGGGAGGGTTACTGAGGCTTAGGTCGCACCCCAAAGTGCGGATTCCCGATCTCGGCGGCCCAGCTGCATCCTCCGCCCCTCAGCACCCCTCTGTCTGATAACCCTGGTCCAAGTCTCCTCCGGTCCCCTTGCCAGTAGCCGATCCCCTCCCCCGGCCCCCCAGTACCTCCGCCCGTTCATCCTGGCATGTCTACAGCCAATGTAGTCCCCTGCCATCTCCGAGCCCTGATCCAGCACCCCTCATCCAGAGCCCTCGGTCCCCGCCCCCCGAATTCCCGCAGTCCTTTGGTCTGTGCTCAGCCCTGGGTCCCACCCCGCAGTCTCTGGTGCGGGCCCTGACAGCTCCGGGCCAGCCGCCCATTGCGTTGCTCTCCACCTGGGTACAGACAGGCTCTGCGCGCCCCGCTGAGGTCGGCGGCCACCACCAACGACCGCAGAGCTACAGCGGGCAGCCCCGGGCATGTATGCCCCTGGAGGTGCCGGGCTGCCGGGAGGGCGCCGGCGGAGAAGCCCGGGAAGCAGCGCTCTTCCCAAGCAGCCGGAGCGGAGCCTGGCCTCGGCCCTGCCTGGCGCCCTGTCCATCACAGCGCTGTGCACTGCCCTCGCGGAGCCCGCTTGGTTGCACATCCATGGAGGCACCTGTTCCCGCCAGGAGCTGGGGGTCTCGGACGTGCTGGGCTATGTAAACCCGGATCTGCTAAAAGGTGAGAGCGCTGAGCTCCTGCTCTCTTGGCTTGAGGGGCGGTGCAGAACAGATATGAGGCTGGCTGAAGTATAGATAGCCAGAGGCAGTCATTTGTCAAAGGAAACAGCCCCATTCTTGCTTGGTGTTCATGCCCACCAGGTGGCTCTGTTTGGGGGTCTAGCCTCTCATTAATTTTGATGTTATTCAGCCAAGCACCTACTCCTCACCGTCATGCTAATCCAAACTGCTGCTATTTTAGGTTTCTGCCAGAGGTAGGTAGAAGAAAAAAGGGTGTTTGTCAGGTATTACAATTAGCCTCCCCTTTCTAACGGACATGTGAGATGCAGAATAGTCGTTTGGGGCAGCTCGATCGATGGAGAAATCAGAACTGTTAATGTGACCAATTGTAAAAGACATTTTAGTATTCTATGATAATTGGATTTACAATAGAGGGGACTTGTGGCATCCCAGGTCATCAGATATCAGTTCTATTAACACCTTCAACAGTTGAAACTTGGTTTTCCATGCCTTTACAGGTATGCCATATTAAGACGGTTGCTTTATTCATCAACAGATTTCCCAGACTAGCAGGCAGAAGAAAGCATCTGGTCTGTTTATTGGATGAGATAGGAGTCTAGGGCTTAGAGGAGGGCCTGACTCAGGAGCCTCCTAGCTCCTCCTCGGTTTCTAGGAGTGAGGAGAAAGGCTGTGCAGTATGAAAGCAGAAATGTCCTTCCTGATTTTAAACATAAAAGTGGTCAGTGGGACCCAATGGTCACATCTTGTTGCCTTCAAGTCCTTTGAACTAGTCTCAAAAGTCCTCACCTTTCTTCTTTGACACTCTTTAGTTCTAGTATGTTCCTATTAGATATGTGCAAGGTGTCTCATGAATGGCTCAGGCCCTAGGATTTGGTGAAAAGGTCAGCGCCCCCCTCTGCATTGAAATAAAAACCCTGCTGTAGGTCTATGCTGAGAAGCCCTATCCTGTCACCTGGTGGTGTCTTTGGAGGTGAGTTCTTGAACAACTTGCTTCTCTTTGCATATTTGCACATTCAAGACTTTAGGATGGTTTTTTATAGAAAACAGGATGAAAGCTTCTGGTTGAGATATTTTTTACCCTCTTCCTGAGTTTGTCTCTTTAAGACCAAGATTGGGGCTGGTGAGATGGCTCAGTGGGTAAGAGCACCCGACTGCTCTTCCGAAGGTCCGAAGTTCAAATCCCAGCAACCACATCGTGGCTCACAACCATCCGTAATGAGATCTGACTCCCTCTTCTGGAGGGTCTGAAGACAGTTACAGCGTACTTACATGTAATCAATAAATAAATAAACCTTAAAAAAAAAAAAGACCAAGATTATAGGCTGGCTAGAGGTGTTCTTTAGCATATACCTGATGGCGCAAAGGCTGTGGAGTTTGAATCTGGATGCCTTTCCATTTCTTTGTGCTCACCTTCATTCAGGCCTTGTGGCTTTGATACCATGGTGTTTCTGTTTCAGGAGCTGAGTGTCACCACAAACTGGGAAAGAGTTTATGATGCTTGTCCTTTGCGGGTCATCCCTGGGATGGGAGGGTCATAGCATTCAAGAGGTGGAGAGAGGCAGTCTGATTTCATCCTTGTGTCAGAGATCCAGGAAGAAAAGGGAAGCGAGCTCTCCAGGCTTGCCCTGCAGAGCGGCATCGCTGACACTGCCTCCTATCAGTTGATGCCAGAATCCTTAAATGTTTATCTTTTGTTTTTCTTCATCTGTTGTAAAGAAGGATATCATGACACCCTGTGTGTACATTGCCATCAGAGGCATGTTAAAAGAAAGTCAGTTCTTGTGCAAGTCTCTGTTTGTTCACAGATATATTTGCCCTAAGAAATTATCCAGACCTTCTCAAACGTTGCCTTAACCATTCCATTGCATTTGCTACATTTGCTACATGTTTCGATCTCTTAGCCTGTGTGCGTTTGCCTTCTCTGCCCACTTCCTTGGCCATGGAAGCCAGGATCACTTGGCTCCTGCTATAAATAGGAGCATTGGCAGTGGGGCCTTGTGAGCCACTGCAGAAGGCAAGGAATCTGGTGTCTTGGAGCTTCGGTCTTCTGCTCTCTACCTCTGTGTTTTGGGTGTCTAGTAGACTTTCAGGCATGTGGTATCCTATGTGACTGTTGATTTTTAGGCCGACCAGATAATCTACTCTGAGAGTCTGGAATAGTCCAGTTCCAGAAAGGAGTAGTAGAGCTGTGCTGGGCAAATATGGTGTTTATTGATCCTTGCAGAGAGACTCTTCCTGCCAGGACTCTGCAGGTAACAGAGTGAGGTGGGCTAGAAGGCTCCAATGCGAGCAGTACCAGGCATAGAGCTAAGCACACTTCACATTTGCCTTAATTTCTTATTCACAAATGCTCATGTTTAAGTAAACCTATTCAGAGACACAGCCTATCCAAGTTGTGACTCTGACGTCCACACTCTTATGTGCCCTCTGAGATTCTTTTCCTTTCTGTTAGAACTATGTTCAATTTACCATTTACTGTTCATTGGTTTTTGTTTTGTGTGTGTGTGGGGGGGGGAGTGTTTGTTTTGTTTTTGTTTTGTTTTTGTTTTGTTTTGTTTTTTGCCAGTAAAGAAAAGCTTTTATTAGGGCTGAGGAAATGCACACACACAACAAGGCACACAAAGAAAAAGACCCTTTTCAAAGCACAAAGGAGGTTTGGGAAGCTGAAGCTGCTCCTGTTAGTTTTTATCACAAGCCCAGGCAGAGCTGTGTTTTTTAGCTCCACACTATCTCTCAAGTTTCAACCTGGTGAACCTGAGGCAGAACCACTCACTCTTGCCATGTGACCAGATCCGTGAAGGCTTTAGGAAAAGCCAGCTCAACAGATTCTTTTCTGAATCTTCTCACACAGCTTCTCTGGGCTTAGGTCCAGAGAAAGCTTAGAAACACCCAGACGTTTGGTGTCAGGAACAGAGACCCTGAAAGCCCTCTCTGACTCTCTAGTGTGGCCAGCAAAGGGCAGCCCCACTACCAGCTTCGGAAGCACTTTTGGAGAATGAGGAAGCTTGGGATTTAATGTCAAGTGACTCAAGGCTGACAACAGCCACTGGAGAACCAAGGATCTTCCAGGGAGGGCCTGTGCACCTGATGGGTGGTGACAGATACTGTTGCCACCACCAGGCCCTTGGGGGCTGTCCTCAGGTGGCTTGGCCAACACCATTGACATCTGTAAGATGTCATCTGGACACTAGAGCAAGCTGTTAGTGGTCCATGTCAGGTTTGGCTTAAAGCCAAGAGTTGCAGTGAGGGGGTGCCAAGCTGGGAGAAGGTGCTCAGAGGGCCTGGGACAGTGGCAATTCCTCTAGCCCACTTGAACCCCTTTGTGGAAGGAGGAAAGGAAGAACAGTAGGAAGCTGGTCTGAAACCACCTTAGCTTTACTGCCTTCAGCACACATGGGTCAGGAGGAGGTCAGACACTGACAGGTAGACAGGAAGAGACAGAGCATTCAAAACAAATCCAGCCCTGTGACTCACCAATGACCTTGGCCAAAGTCAGTTCCTTAGGATCTTATTACATAGCAGCTGCCTTCTGCGACGACTAGAAGGGGTAGTCAAGCAGTGTTTACCAAAATAAACAGGCCAGAACACAACTGGAGGGAAGACACAACATACTGTGAAATGTAGTGTACCAAACTACTGGTTAAACTTAAAGTCAAGCCCCAGCCCCACACAGTCTTTCTGTCTTCCACAAGAAGTCGAGTGTATCTACCTACCTGGCATTGGGGACTTTTGTGTCTCTGTCCAGATATACTCAGATGCCCTTGGTGCTGCAGAGGTTTAACACCATATGAAGCCAGTTTTGTCTTAAGTCCCTGTATGATCCCTCAGTGATTCACACTTTCCATGCCTTTTTGTTGCTGTTGCTGCTCCTGCTGCTGCTAGAGTGGGTTTGAGTCCTTACACTACTTTTTTCATGAGCTCAGCAGCTGCTGTCTTGGACAGCATTCATACTAGTCCATCTGACCCTTTTTTTTTCCAATATACCTCCTTAGAGTTTGATTGATTATTTCCATCAAGGAAATAAGAAAAGCTGCCAGTGAGTGCTTAGCGGTTTCCAAGCAGCACAGTGCAGTGTCTGCGGGTCGCTGTGTGATCTGGAGGAAGTAAGTCATCTAACCTTCTGGAGCCTCTGACTCCTCATTTGAGCTGTATGATGCAGTGTCTGGGGGTCACTGTGTGACCTGAAGGAAGTCATTTAATCTTCTGAAGCCTCTGACGCTTTATTTGAAGAATCACATGATGATTTCCAGGGTGGCAGTCAGGCTTAGCAAAAATAATGCTTGACCATCTGTGTGCACAGGCTCCTGGACCTTCAGCCATGTTTGCATCTGGGAAGGGCAGACGAAGGGGAGTCTTTCTTGAAGCTCTATCAATGTGCATATCTTGTTTATTACAATAAAAGTGTTTTAAAATTGAAAAGCACACCAGGCGGTAGTGGCACACACCTTTGATCCCAGCACTTGGGAGGCAGAGGCAGGCGGATTTCTGAGTTCAAGGCCAGCCTGGTCTACAAAGTGAGCCCCAGGACAGCCAGGGCTACACAGAGAAACCCTGTCTTGAAAATACAAAAATAAAGAATAAAAATTGAAAAGCACATAGGTGTGAATACATATTTTTAACGATAATAAAAAGAATATCCTGTGTTCAGCCATCATCAAAAACCAGTCTTTAAAAGGTACTCTGCCCCCTTCTTTACACAGTGCTTGGTAAAAGTGAGTAATGCAAGTGAACTGCTGCAAAGTGGCCTGTGATGTCAGCCCTTATACCCTGCCTCTGGCAGGGATTTTTGGTGGTACTAGAATACTTAGGTTTTGCCACAGCATTCCCACATGCCATGCAGACCCCCAAAAGAACTGATCAGTTTTCAATAATGTTCAAATCAGAACCAGGAATCAGCCCTTCATTTTTCAAGCCTTCCTTCCTAGGCCCCTTTAGAATTTCCCTGAGTCTGAAGTAGGCAGTGCTAGATACAGTGATAGTTGATGCTGGCTTCTGGCAGAACTCATGGACAGGCAAGCTCCATGGCAGTAGGTAATCACCCAAGCTGGATGGTTGGTCCCAAACACATGCTCGGCAGTTAAGATCATGACCGATAGCTCTGAAGGCAGCCAGATGGAGCCATCTGAGTCTTGTCTGGGTCTAGCCAGCATCTACCTGGAAAATTTGAGTCTGAGGCTGTAAACATATCAGTCACAAAATGCTTGGCATCTCCCGCTGCCCAAGATCCCATGATAGGCTGCATCTACTGGATTGAATCTTTTTTTTGTTGGCAGTGGGTCTACCACTTAGCTCCTTGGACTTTCTTCCATCTGTCTACATTCTTGTGGTGTTTGGGAACCAAGTACATGAGTGCAGCAGCACCTCAGTGATCAGGATGTATGTGTACTAGAAATTGAAAATTGTTACCTTCAGATTCAGAATTTGACATTAAAGCTCAAGAAAGGAGTCTGTAGCCTATAAGTTTGATCAGCTCAAAGGAAAACACTTGGCAATAAAACACACCCTGCCTTTGGCTCCTTTTTCTATCAGCCTTATTCTCTTCTATGCTTCGGAGGCCATCACAGTTTGCATACCTTCAAAGGAGACTGACAGTATTATTTAACTGAAAAAAATTTAGAAAGTTATTTAAATACTGTAAGGAGATACAAGTTGTTCTGTTTTGGTGCATGTTTGTCACCCTGGGGACTCCTGAATGTTGTCTCTCCTGTTTTAGCATTTTTCCTTGGTTTCCTCCCCTTTTTGGTAGCATATACGTGCTGTCGTTTCTGGGTCTTCCAGGGCCTTGTGGTATGACTTCCTAGCTTTTCCACGGCTGACTTGCATTTCAGCTGTCTAGTACTAACCAAGTCTTCTCTCCCTCTTTTGTGGGGGCGCTTCTAGAAGTGGGGATTGAGACAGGGTCTTGTGAAGCTCAGGCTGGCCTCAGATTTGTGAGTAAAAGAAACTGGCCTTGAACTCCAGAACCTCCTGGCAACACCTCCCAAGTGCTGTGATGACGAGGGTGAGCCAGTGGCCAGCTCAGCAGTATGGACTCACATCCTTGTTAGTCTTCACCACTGTCTAGTTCCAGAACCTTTTCATGATCCCAAGCTGAAAACCCACAGCTAACACACTGCTTCCCTTTCTCCAGCTCCTGGCAGCCTTCAGCTCTCTGTGTCAATGACTCTGACTTCTTGGCATCTCATGAACATAATCATATAATCTTTGGCCTTCTGTGTTTGACTTAGCTTACTTCACTACCTTAGTATCTCCAAGTTTCAATGTCTGTTTTGGAATGAAAAAGGAAGGAAAGAGTGAATAAGTGGAGGATGAGCAGTTACAGAGGATGAGCAGTGGAGGATGAAACAGCTCTCTCTGGCTGTTTCAGCTCAGAAATCACCGTCTGGCCTAAAGCATCCTTTAGCAAAACAGCTTAATGTGCCAGTTTAATTGTCAGGATCTTGAAAAACATGGCTTTAAGCTAGGTCTGGTGGCACACGCCTGTACTTCAGGCGGCTGAGGCAAAGTTTGAAGCCAGCCTGAGCTGCACAATGAGACTATCTCAAAAGCAAAAGGGGTGTGGGAGTGGGCACTGTCAGTCTGGAAAGAGTCGGGCATACAGGAAGTCCATTGGTTGGTGCCATAAAGTTATGTGTGATGGTGCATGCCTGTAATTCTAGCCCCTCAGAGGTTGAGACAGGAAGGTCACAAGTTCAAGGTCATCTCCTATCCCTGCTTAGCAAGGTTGAGGTCAGCCTTGGATACATGAGATCCTGCCTCACAATGGCTCAGTGGTTAAAGAGTGCCGACTGCTCTTCCAAAGGTCCTGAGTTCAAATCTCAGCAACCACATGGTGGCTCACAACCATCCGTAACGAAATCTGATGCTCTCTTCTGGAGTGTCTGAAGACAGCTACAGTGTACTTATATAATATAAACAAACAAACAAATAGAAATTAAAATCAAAGAGCATGACAATGCAACATAACAGTCAGCCTAGACTAACTAATCTTGTTGGAAATGGACTTGAGGTGTACAGATAACTCCAGTTTGCAGCAGGGTGTCAGGAGCACATACTATGCACTCCAGGGCTTCTGTCTCCCAGAGACCCCAGGGGGATGGGAACCAAAATCCTTTCAGGTACATTGCTTGCCTCAGGGTGTTTTTTGGGATGAAGCCACCATTCTCTGTCCACAGATTTCTGCATGAACCCCCAGACAGTGCTGCTCCTGAGGGTCATCGCTGCTTTCTGCTTCCTGGGCATCCTGTGTAGTCTCTCTGCATTCCTTTTGGATGTCTTTGGGCCCAAGCATCCAGCTCTGAAGATTACTCGTCGGTATGCCTTTGCTCACATCCTCACTGGTAAGCCCAGGGTCTACTCACAAGGGAGAGGACCTGCCCTGAAGCAGGGTGGTACATGGGACTGTTTCTCTGTGGAAAGCTTGTTTGATAAGCTTTAGCTTTTCAGGGCCTGGGGTGCCTTAGTGTTAGTGTCTATCATTTGTGAGTAACTTGCCCAGTATTAGAGGGAATGTTAGAACTCCACAGGAATCTCATGACTCTAAAAATGACGATTTAAGTTGATAGGCATTCAGGGCTTGATGTAATCATGGAAGGAGTTGGGCTGTCTGCCTGGAGTATGCCAGCAGAGTGTGCCTGGTGTGCATCGTCAGCTTCTCCCCACTCCTTGCCAGGCCTCTTCCTCTGCTGTGTCTAGCCACTTTCCTCAGCCAGGCCTGGGCCTATGTGTTGATTTGGCTTTTGATAGTGATTGACTTTCAGTCCTGGCTCAATTTCTAAAACTTCACGATCTTGTCTGTTCCTTCTTAGTGCCCAGAACCATCCAGGAGCTTTATCTAGTTGTATTCTTTCTTCTTTTTCTTTCTTGGGGTCATGGGGTGGTGCTGGAGACTGAACCCAGGGCCTTGTGTATGTTAAGCAAGCTGTCTACCATTGAACAGTAATTCTTAAGATAGACGCTATCTACTCAGTATGGATCAGAGAACTGTCCATGGCAAGAGTCATATAGCTAAGAAAGCTCTTAGGGTCTTGGCTGGGCAAATCCTTTGAGACCTGGTGAGAGGTTATAATTAGCTCCTTAAGCATCCTATCTGCTGACCCTCATCTGTGCTGTCTCTCTGTCTCCCAGTCCTACAGTGTGCTACCGTCATTGGCTTTTCCTATTGGGCTTCTGAGCTCATCCTGGCCCAGCAGCAACAGCATAAGAAGTACCACGGCTCCCAAGTCTATGTCACCTTTGCTGTTAGCTTCTACTTGGTGGCAGGAGCTGGTGGAGCCTCAATCCTGGCTACTGCAGCCAACCTCCTGCGCCACTACCCAACAGAGGAAGAAGAACAAGCACTGGAGCTACTATCTGAGATGGAGGAGAATGACCCCTACCCAGCAGAGTATGAGGTCATCAACCAATTCCAGCCACCCCCTGCCTATACACCCTAATGCCAGCCGGGGCTCTCTTCCTCAGCAGCCCATCCCCCAGTGCCACAGCTCCTCTTACACCCAGAGGAGCCACTTCCCCCAGCAGGTCTCATTGGTAGGACCCTGACCATCTTCACCAAATCTTCCCCAGGAGACACTCTGCCTTTAGGTTTGTCCATGTGTCCCTGCTCTGCAGAGCCGGGACTCTGATTTCATATAATGTACTCTTTCCCCTCCCAGTACCCTCTGCTCCTTTCCTATTCACTAGCTCCTTCCAACCAGGGATGGTCAGATAAGTTTCCTCTCTCTGTGGGCCATGTCTTTGGGACTGGGACTTTCCTTGGGTTGCTGCTGGTAGTGGTCAGTCCCTGAGAGAGGTACCAACAGAGCACAAGGGGAAGGGACTATGCCATGCAAGTTCACTTTGCCAGGCCCAGCATTTGTGCCACTTGTGTATCTCTGGGCTGACCCTCATTCCTTCTAGAGTGCCCAGGCCCAGTTGTCCACGTTGTGGATTCTCTGCACTTTAGTCTCCAGGCACTCCTCATACATGATCTGGTTTTCTGGAGAGAAGGAATCACTGCTGGGGAGCAATGCAACTGTTCTCCTGCCCTGCCCTGGCTTCCTGTGGTTAGAACCAGGCAAGGAAGCAGAACCAGACAAGAGACTGCTCCTATCAAGGACCCCAGTGAAGGGGACTGAGTGCCCTAGCCTCTTCACCGTTTAATGTGAGTGGTTTTGAAAGAAAAAAAACAAAACCAAGCAATAGCAGCCATACTCTTTCTAAAATAGGGATAAGGCTGTTGTTGTTCAGAAATGTAGCCCATCCCTTATGGCTCTGCAATATTTTGGACCATAGCACCCTCTGAGCCTATAGTCACGCCTTCCCAGTTTCCAACAGTATGCAGGCTTTCTGTCCTGGCTCCTTCTTCCAGGCAGCTGTGACTCCCTGGGGCCTTTCTGTGGAACTAGGGCCACATGGCCCCCACGGGGCTGAGAACTATGGCCTGCTGGCTGGCCAGCGTGGTGCTCCTCAGAACTATGGCACTGAGATGTAACCTGGCCTCAGTTCAGGGACAGGGGCCAAGCAGGGCAGGACCCTCCACTCTCCACATAGGTACTCCACCCAGAGGCCCACCAGGTTGGTGTCAGGGCCCTGTCAGATGTGCAGGCCTGGCTGTAGCCTTCAGAGTCAATGTGGCCCTAGACTGTGACTTGGGGCTACAGCTTGCTGCATGCCCCTCTTCCGTTTTGGAATGTATGCTGGTCTTGTGGTGTGCTACTGGGCTGTTACTCTAGGTATTCTGTTTGCCTTGGGTCCAGTTTTTTTTTTTTTTTGAGGGGGGGGGGTGTTGGGTTTTTTTTTCCCTGGTGATCTGGGGCACAAGGTAGGTAAGACCTGAGAGGCCTGCAGCATGGATCCAGGTAGGCAAGCTGTTCTTGTTCCGTTATGAGCATCTCTGGAGTAATAGTCTAGTGTTAGCTGAAGGGAAGATGAATTCCAATCTCTGCCCTCCCATAAGACAACAAACATTTTGAACAAGAATGGAGAATGAATACAGTTGTTGACCTGTGACTACAAGAAGACTGTCAACTCGCCATTCTTTGGCCAGAAAGAATGGTGAATATGTGGACAAATGCCTATGCAGATGAAGACCAAGCGTGCCCACAAGAAGGCATCTGCTTGGAGTTCCCTGCTGCAATGCCAAAGTGTGCCCCAGTATGACTCTCCCATTTTCCCAGACCCCTCTCGGAGGCAAGAAAGGCTGCCAGGTGATGCCTGAGCACAAAGTCAAGGAGCTAAATTAAGGCTACCTTTCTGTGAAGTTCTGAGCTCATCATTGGCAGGTTGCTGAAGTGTGTAGCCAGCTCTCTCTAACATGGCACCTGAGGGAGCAGGCCAGAAGATCAGGCACCAAACATGCATGCCAAAGTGAATGAGGACTTGATCCTGCGGACCGTTCCTTGTGATTTGGAACCCACTTTTTACTAGCTTCCTGTTCCTGGGCCTTTCTTCCTCCTCTCCCTGCCATTCTGACACTGATAGTTTGTCATATAAAGGTCCCTGGTTGTGTTTCCCCCCCAAGGGGAAAAATTAAAATGCAAAACAAAAACCAGGAACTACAAATGAGAACGCAAATGCCAGTGGCTGCCTGTCATTTCTGTTACAATTCTCCAGATGTTTGTTTTCTTCCTCCCAGAGAAGCAGAAGGCATTCACTGACGAAGCTTGTAATATGAAACAAAGTGAGGAGGGACTTGGCATGCGCCTGCACCACGCACATTTGGATCCTTGGGAGCCTCCCACTCCTGGCACCTTTCACAGAGGAAGTTCTCAAAGCCCACAGCTAGATATAGTAGGTTGCTCTGCCCAAAATCTCAACTACAGACCTTGAGCCGCCTCTCTCTGCATGTCCTGATTAGCTGCAGAAGAGCTGTTTCAGACCTCTGCTGGTACTTACTGGGAGAAGCCTGAAAATAAAAATGAGCAAGACCTGCAGAGTCGCTCTTCCAGGCAGTTGATGGGTGATACCTTGATGGCTACCCACAGTCTTAGTTCATTCATTCTCAACCCATACACTGGACCCCAAGTGTGTGAAAGCATTTAGGGCTGTCTTTGGGAAATATTCCATTCCTAGCAGGATGCATGTCTTTCCTGGAAACTGATAATCTTCTCAATACATGTTCGTTCACACACTTATATGAAGGGTCCATTGGATTATGCACAAAATGAAATTATGAGCCCCATGAAAGAAATAGAGTGCCTGACAGGACCTCTCTCCTAGGATTCTTTCCTTAGCTCAGGAGATGGACTCAGCCACAAGGAAACAGTGAAATGAGTAGTCTCCTGGACACTTTGGGAAATCCTGTGCTAGAAATGGGAGGCTGGATCTAACCAGAAAAATTACCAACGTCTTCCAGGTGGGAAGCTGATGGAGCTGGGTTGGTGTGCGAGAGCATTTCAGGGAGGGGCTGTTCCCTCTGAGGGAATGGCAGTAGTGGTCAGGTTGTAGTGTGAAGTGGGACGCTGAAGGCCTATCTGATGTTTCTCAAAGCAATGGGAAGCCATAGGAGGGTGCTTAAAAAAAGGGATCCAGTTTTATGGTGATGTGGAGGGGCTATTGATATTAAGTAAAGTACCTGAAAGTGTGAGAATTGGGGGGACAGGTATACATCATGTGGAGGACCCTCAGGCCTGGTAGGAGGAGAGAATGATCACTGCCAGGTGCTGGGGTAGAGAGCCCAGGAACATCCTTGTCATATGCACTAGAAGATGGGATCAACCTTGTAGCTCAAGTGTGCCTCAAAAGAGAGCTATGTTGGGTAAGGACAGCAGAGAGAGGCCTCTGAAAACACAAAGTGGCTGTTGTATCTGGGGGAAAGGTCATTCTCTCTAGATGACTCCAAAATCTCCAGCTGGTTTCTTACTCAGAGGTACCTGGGCCAGGACAGTATGGAATACAAGGTTCTGTGGGGAGAAAAAAAAGAACTAATAAACTTTATAGCCTTTGTTTTCAAATAGCCTGTAGTCTTCCTGTGCCTTTCTTGTGGGAGTACCATTGTAACTAGCTCAGGCAGGACATACAGAGAAGATGACTCCAATCTGGGTGAATCTGCTTGAAATGAGACAAACTCTTTGGGGATGTCAGTTCCTTATGAGATGTGGGGAAATGCTTGACTTCAATCCTGGAATAGGGGCTCTTTCTTCAGAAGAGATTCAGAGTGGACTGGCTTGTCCGTTATACTGAGTGGGAAAACCCAAGCCTGGTGAGGTGCCTTTTCCAAAGATGCTGAAGGGGAGGTAGAGGCCATCTCTGCCCAATCATGTGTCTGAGGGGTTAGTTAATAAAAGAACTTCCAAAGAGGCTGTTTCCGGTCTACTCTTTACATGGCTCTCTCAGAGTGCAGGACCTGTAGGTGTCTTCATTTGAACTATCTTGTCCTGACTATCCCTAAAAAATGGCAACCCGCTTCCTAAGAGAACACCTTGTGGCGAGGTAGACCATGTACCCCATATGTTTGTCTGTTTTGCTGCCTTCTTGGAGATGGCATCTCTAACTGAACTATTTTTGTTGGGGTTTTCTTTTGTAAAAACCTCAGGGTGGTGGGTAGCCTTTTGTGTGAACCATATGGATGCCCCTTATTCTTCCCATAATTCTTCCCCTTACAGTCTAACATAAGGGCAAAGAAAATATTTGCACATGGATACATACATATTTCTATTTGGTTGACAGACTTAAGTGTTAATTTCACTAGGCCAGAAGGTCATACTTTGGGGGTTTTTTTGGTTTTTGGTTTTTTTGAGACAGGGTTTCTCTGTATAGATAGCCCTGGATGTCCTGGAACTCACTCTATAGATCAGGCTGGCCTCGAACTCAGAAATCCACCTGCCTCTGCCTCCCGAGTGCTGGGATTAAAGGTGTGTGCCACCATGGCCCGGCCTCTTTGGTTCATTTTTGATGCAGGGTTTCGATGTGTAACAGCCCTGGCTATCCTGGAACTCAGTAAGTAGACCAAGTAGGTTTTGAATTCAGAAATCTCCCTGCCTTTACCTCTTGAGTGCTGTGAATGAAAGGCATGCACCACCACCACCTGGCTTTTTGGGAAGGGTTCCATATATTTTTCTGTTCTGTTGTTTATTACTATTTTTGAAAGCATTTCATGTAGTCCAGGTAGGCATCCTACTGGCTATAGAAGGGATGACCATAAACTCCTGATCCACCTGCCTCCACTTCTGAGTGCTGGGATTATAGGCTATTTAAGTGGGCGGCACTGAGATCAAATCCAGGACTTTGTGCATGCTAGGCAAGCATTCTACCAACTGAGCTATGTTCTCCACCTTTTTTTTTTTCTTTTTTTTTTTTTTTTTTTTTCCTGTAGATAGGATGTTGCTAGTAAACTCTGGCTAGAAGTCACTTTATAGATCAGACTGACTTCAAACTTACTGAGATTCACCCACCTAAGCCTACCCATGTTTGACTCTTATTTTTTGTTAATATTAACATCAGCAAATACTTGAACCCAAAGTTTTTTGTGGAGGATACTAAAATATTAACACATAGGCTAGGTATATAGCTGGTAGAATGCTTGCCTTTGCATGGACAAAGCCTTAGGTTTGAGTTACAGTGCCACAAAGATGTTAACCCATTCAGTTCTTGCCCTGAAGGCTTAGACCAGCATCCAGGAAAGGGGAAACCTGATGAGATTGAAACCTGACAGTCAAGGAAAGCTCAACCCAGTATAGTGAATCAGCCCTGTGACCCCAGCACTCAGAAAGGAGGCTGAGGCAGGAGGATTGCTGTAAGTTTGAAAGCAGCCTGGGCTATATAGGTTTCCAATACAATCTAGGCTATAGGGTGAGGCAATCTCAAAAGAGAAAAGATAAATAAAAAGGGAAGGCTTCTTGAAGGAAAGGGCACTTCAAGTTGGGAAGAATGACTAAGCTTGGTGAGAGATAACAGGCTGGACCACAGCTGAAGCCACTGTGTAGGTGCTGAAACTGAACTCTGGTCCTCTGCTCTGAGAGAACAGCAAGTGCTGTTAACACTGAGCTATCCCTCTAGTCCTCTCTTTTTTCTACTTAACAGGGAGAGAGGACTGGAGAGATGGCTCAGCAGTTAAGAGCACTGGCTGCTCTTTCAGAGGTCCTGAGTTCAATTCCCAGAGACCACATGGTGGCTTACAACCACCTATAAGGGGATCTGATACCCTTTTCTGGCCTGCAGATGTATATGAAGCAGAACACTCATACATTAAATACATATATTTTAAAAAAAGGCGGGGGAGAGAAGGAGGTGAGTAAAGGTAGCCATTATTCCATATATCCTCTTTACAATGTACTTTAAAATGTATTTAGGAGTGTTATGTGTCAGGCTGGAGAGATGGCTCGGAGGCTAAGAGCATTGACTGCTCTTCCAGAGGTTCTGTATTCAACTCCCAACAACCACACGGTGGCCCACAACAATCTAATGCATTCAGTTCCCTCTTCTGGTATATCTAAAGGCAGCTACACTGTACTCATATACATAAAATGAACAAATATATCTTTAAAAAAAATTTTTAAAAAAGAGTGTATGTGTCTGTGTGCAAGTAGCTGCCATGTGAGTGCAGGTACCCTTAGAGGCCTGAAGTCATATCCCCTGGAGCTGGAATTACTGGAGGTTTGCCATAGACCCTCTGGGTCCCTTTGCGTGGAAGAGTCTCTGAGGCAGGTGGGCAAGGCGTTGGCAAGTGACAGACAGACCAACATGTGAGATTGTGTAGAATCTGAATGTAATGTCACAAAGTGAACACCAGTCTTATATAGTACAGAAAATACAAAGGGTAGCAGGCAAGGTACATTGAAGTTACCAGGTACAAAACAAAGGAATGACTTCAAAAGGATTTACAGAAACCAGGTAGATGTTTACAGTAAAGATAAAGCAGTCCTGCCTATGGTCAGCTTAGAGACAGGTAAGGATTTCACACTCTAGTGCTATACCTTTGAACCTTGTGAAGGCTAGCACCAGGAGGTTCTGCTCTTGGAAGACCTCATGAATAATGTAATATTACAACCCCCCTAATTCCTAGGCCTTGCTAAATTCTTATATGAGTGTAACTTTTAAGTAACTAGGAATCTCCATTTGTCAGAAGAATTTACCAACTTGCTTCTAATATGCAATGTAGCCTGTACTGAAGATTTCTATCTCAGTGGGATTCTCTGGCTCTTTCTTGGTAGTCCCTTGTTTGAGTGAGATTTGCTACTGTCCTTAGTAGACCAGCTCTGAGTTGTAATGCTTAATTAGTTACTGAATAGGTTAACTTCCTTACTGCATTCTTATAGGATTCTAAGCTCTCAGGCTTCTGGGACCTTGGAACACTGGGGAGATTTAACTATAACAGAATTTTTCCATACACCAGACTAACTCAGGAATAGGGTATGAGTATATGGGTAAATGAGAACGCCAAAGCTCCAGGAGGTGAGTTTCCTTGAAATTCTTTTCCTCGTGAGTGCTTTCAGACTTTCAGCCTGTCAAGCAGACTTGACCGTAGGGCGTGGCAGAGGTTAAGAGTGGCCTGATATGAGTGCTGGGAACTGAGGGGAACTGAACCTGGATCCTCTGTAAGAACATCTGTAGCTGGTCTTTGCTAGTTTGTGGGTTCTTCTTTTTCCCACCCTTTATCCCCACAGGTTTCACTCCCTAAAACTAGATAGGAGAGAAAACAAGGATGGGGGGAAAGGAAAGAGGAAGAGATCCCTGAATCTAATTTCTTTCTTTTCATTTCTTCTTTGACCACAGCTACTACCAAACAACAAGCCTTCCTAAATGACCAACAACCACCCACCACATTTCTCAAGGCTCTCCAATTTATGTACTAGCTGAAAAGTTCCCAGGATTCCAAATGTCACACAGTTGCAGAAATCTGCAGCTGGCAAGACCATGCTTCTGGTAGAGCATAGGTCAGCTGCCGTGGGCAATCTGAAGCAGCCTTACATCCCACACCTGGGTTACAATGGAAGAACCTTCTTAGACTAATTTTGTATTTTTTAAAGAAACCAAAATCCCAAAATTCTCAGAAATGTCACTACAAACATCAAGTGCTCTTAACCTCTGGGCCATCTCTGCTGCCCTCGATGTACGTTAGTTTCCATAATCTCATTTGAGCCTCACAACCCACGAACACAAGTAGGGCTGCATCACTAGCTGTGTTTACACCTTAATTGCAGTGCTTTAGAGAAGGGATATAAAATAAAGGGTGGAAGAAGATCCTCCACAGAACCACTGTCCATTCACCATGCAGACAGTAAACCAACATGGACACTGCCATACCTGGCAAGCACTATGTTTAAGGTAGGAGCTTATGGCTCCTTCCATGTGCCCCTTTGCTCCTGCTAGCTGGCCCAGATCTCAGAAATGGAGTGGATTATCAGTTACTTAGGTCATAATCTAATTGCAGCAATGGTTCCAAATGTGGTTTGGTTGTTGGAGCAAGTCAGTGCATCCCCTAATCAATGTGTGGTTAGCGATATGATTTGCCCTCCACAGCTTCTAGTCAAGACCATCAAGAACTGTTTATTCATGATCCTCCTGCCTCTACCTCCTGGTTCAGAGGTTAAGAGCACTGACTGCTGTCCCAAGGGACGTGGGTTCAATTCCCAGTACCCACGTGGCAGCTCATAACTGTCTGTAGGACATTCTAGGGGATTATACTCCCACACAGAAATAATGTAGGCAAAACACACAAAAATGAAAAAAAAAAAGGGGGGGGGGCTGGTGAGATGGCTCAGCAGGTAAGAGCATTGACTGCTCTTCCAGAGGTCCTGAGTTCAAATCCCAGAAACCACATGGTGGCTCACAACTACCTATAACGAGATCTGACACCCTCTTCTGGTGTGTCTGAAGACAGCTATAGTGTACTTAGGTATAATAATAAATATTTTTTTAAAAAAAGAACAGTTTGCTCCTTGCAACTGTCAGAACTGAAAGGTTCATTCTCAACTCTTTTCAACCCCTGTACCTGTCACAGCCTTATCTCCAAGATACCTTGTTCTTTTCTGTCCCACACTGGTCTATCACACTGGTAACAGGCTGATTGGAATTAGCAACCATTCCAGCTACCTTGATGAGAAACATGTGCTGAAAGGGGAACTTCCTCCACAAGACTTCTAGGGTCCTACTGGTCCAGGGCAGTGGCTCTCAACCTTCCGAGTGCTGTGACCCTTTTAATGCAGTTCCTCAGGCTGTGGTGATCCCCAACCATAAAATTACTTTTGTTGCTACTTCATAACTGTAACTTTGCTACTGTTGTGAATTGTAATGTAAGTCTCTGTGTTTTCCTATGGTCTTAGTGAGCTCTGTGAAAGGGCCATTTGACACACAGGTTGAGAACCACTGGTCGTAGAGTGTAGCAAGCTATCCCTTTCTTTCACATTTTTATTATTTTTGTGTGAGGGTGGTACACGCACCATATGAAGTTAGAGGATAACTTTCAGGAGTCAGTTTTCTCCTTTCACCTTTTGGGTCCTGGGCATTGAATTCATGTCACTGGGCTTGGTAGGAGGTGTCCATAGCCAACAAGCCATCTGTTTTGTTTTGTTTGTTTTGTTTTTCAAGGGTTTCTGTGTAACCCTGGCTGTCCTGGAACTTGCTTTGTCGACCAGGCTGGCCTCAAACTTACATAGATTCACCTGCCTCTGCCTTCCAGGTTTTGGGACTAAAGTGCACTTTTGGACAACATCTGGCCTCTCCAAGTCATCCTGATGGCCTAATCTACCCCTTTCAAGGTGAAGGACAGGTTACTGTGGTCCACTCCTACCACTAAAAAAGAGGCACACTGCCTAGTAAGTTTGGATTTGGAGATAGCATACACTTCATTGGATTCTTTGATTCATTTTCTTTTTTTTTTTTTTTTTTTTTTTTTTTTAAAGATTTATTTATTTATTATATGTAAGTACACTGTAGCTGTCTTTAGACACTCCAGAAGAGGGCATCAGATCTTGTTACAGATGGTTGTGAGCCACCATGTGGTTGCTGGGATTTGAACTCCAGACCTTCAGAAGAGCAGTCGGGTGCTCTTACCCACTGAGCCATCTCACCAGCCCCTGATTCATTTTCTGAACACTCAACAAGTTATGGTTCTGAGTAGGTCCCCAAACAGAAGGTGGCATTCTCAAAAGTCTGCCTGCCCAGCAAGCCACCTGGTCACTACTATTTCATATGCATGTGTGTTTTACCTGCAGGTATGTATGTGTACCGTGTGCATGCCTGCTCCCCAAGGAAGCCAGAGGAGGGTGTCAGATCCCCTGGATAGGGGTGACAGGTGTGAGCTACCATGTGGGTGCTGGGAACTGAACCTGGAAGAGCAGCCTGTGCTTTTATTTGCTGAGCCCCTCTCCAGCCTCTCACTTTGTGACTGTTTAATTTTGTGTGTCTGTATGAGAATATGCCACATGTATACGAGTGCCCCAGAAACCATCAGATGGCATTAGATCTCCTGGAGCTGGAGTTACAGGTTGTAAGCCGCCTAATATGGTGAAAATGAACTCTGGAAGACCAGCAAGCATTCTTTTTTTTTGGGAGGGGGGAGTGTTTGTTTCTGTTTTTTGGTTTTTTCAAGACAGGGTTTCTCTGTATAGTCCTGGCTGTCCTGGAACTCACGCTGTAGACCAGGCTGGCCTTGAACTCAGAAATCCGCCTGCCTCTGCCTCCCACGTGCTGGGATTAAAGGTGTGCGCCACCATCACCTGGCAAATTATCCAGTCTTAATGAAGCCCTCGATGCTATGTTCTAGAGGTAAATACACTCATGATTTGCTAGTTGCAGTTTCTGTGTTCTGACCTCAACTGTAAAAATCTTGACTCCTCATAACACTCTATTTTCCTAGAAAACATCAAAGCTGATGATGTGGGAGGTTTTCAGAGAAGACAACTATGTCCTTCCAGAAGACAATTCCTACATCCTGCTTTATAAGGCAGATAGCATCCCCAAACCATTCACAGGTTTGGGGTTGGCACAGACCTCACTGGCTCGGGAAGCAGTTAGCAGTGAAGTACAACCCTCTCATTGCTCAAGAGGCCGGTACTATTTCCTATTGCTTACACATTTCTCTCAAGAAGAAATAAACACATTATCAATCTCTACTCTAAATTCTGCCTGGATGGAGCAGGAGAAGCCTAAATTTCAGTCACCAGAAATTATCCTTCCCTTTGAACCTTTGGAGAAAAATTTGTTTTAGTACAAATATCTAAGATGGCACACAATAGTGAGGGTATCCGTAAAATTCTAAATCCTCTGTAAGGAAGTTTCTTGCTGACAGGCAGGGAGAGACTGCTGCCTCCCACTGGCAGCAGAGTAGACTAGAAAGGTCCTTCTAGGCAGCTTAGAGAGTAGACTTTGTTCACTGTCCCATTCAATTCTCAGCTTCTAGGCGGTGCTCTCCAAACGCTTTGCTTTGCATCTTTTGCAGCAGGGTCTCCCTGTATCCCAGAATGGCCGAGGACAGGAAGCAGTCCTCCTGAGTGCTGGGGTTGGTTACAGGCAGGAGCCACCACACCAGACCTCTCTGATATTTTAAAGCTCGTTCTGTGTGAAAAGGCATGAGTGGGCACTGCAGGAATGTGCCCAGCTCCAGATGGAATGGCAAGTCTCTCCAGTATAATTATGCACAAGTCCCCCTCCCCAGCCCCAGTTTCCTTGTTTGAAGAAACTGCTTTGGGAGCTGTCTGCAGGTTCTCCTTGTTAGAAACGCTTAGGGTCAAAAAGAAAAAGACTGCCACTCCAATTGAAGTGTCTAGACAAGGCAACCTAGGAAGTGCACTTGGTTTTTCTTCTAACTCAGATGGTAGCTGTGTCTTTTCCCATCGGCTGAGGGCCAAGCTCACGATCTTGCTTTGTACACCAGACTGTCCTCATACTCACAGAGAGCCAATCTGCCTTTGCCTCTGGAGTGCTGGTTAGGTTTGTGCCACCATGCCCTGCTAAGATTCTTAAGTTAAAAAAAAAAAAAAGAAAGAAAGAATTTACTGTAAAGCTTCTTGTGTTAATAGCAAACATGGGAAGAGTAAGACCACTGACCCAAATCAGCATGGTTAAATTAATTCATGTATGAGGGCTGCCTCCCTCTAAGGTGGGGTTCCAGAGATCAGCCTTGGATGTGAGGAAGACAAGGCTTTTATAGGTCAGTGGTAGGGAGTTTCCAAACGGGGGATTTGGTGGGTAAAATGGGCCGGGTCACAGAGGCACACTGTAAGCATAACAAGTTAGTTTTACAAGGGTCCCTAAAACAAAGGCACGGTTGCAAGGTAGGCCTAACAAGGTAGTCATAGGTGGTTGTATAGCCTTTTGAAATAGAGGTAGGGTTGCAAGATGGTTATACACAACTTTTAAAAAACAAAGAAATGACTACGATTCTAGGAAGAGACAGTACAGAACTATTTGTGGTTAAGGTTATAGGTGGGGCATAGCTCAATCCTTGAGAAACAGGTTTAATCATAAAAAGGAGTGAACTGGCTTGTCTTTACTATCTGTAAGATGACTTTTAAGACTAAAATGGAGGCAGACTGATTCTTCACTTAAGGGGCAGCTATTATTTCCATCTTATAACTGGACAGAGAATTTTTATTTATTTATTTATTTATTTATTTGAGACACACTGTTGCTCAGGCTGGCAATTTTATTTATTTATTTATTTATTTATTTATTTATTTATTTGAGACACACTGTTGCTCAGGCTGGCAATTTTATTTATTTATTTATTTATTTATTTATTTGAGACACACTGTTGCTCAGGCTGGCAATGCTCCTGCCTCAGCCTCTGGAGTGCTGGGATTACAGACATGAGCCACCAGGCCCTGGCTTAGAATACTGATGTATCCTGAGACTCCATGTAGTAACCATTAGGTTACATACACGTGGCCAGACAGGTTTTGGGAAACCTGGTTACTCTCCTACCTTGTTGCCTCCTCCGAGTCAGAGACTGCTCAGGCCTAACGCATTTTCAGAGAGCAACGGGTCACCCGCCCTCGAGTTCTCTGCAAGGTGTTCTTCGGCCCTAAGGATGGACCACCCGTACTCTCTCGGAGCCGGAACCCAGAACCGCGTCCCTGCCGCAGATACTTAGGAGGGCTCGGGGAATCAGGGCAAGGGGGACCAAGGAAGCTGCCCCTGGGCTGTGATAGGTGCGGGGTCACGTAGGGCGTGCACCGCCCCTCCCGGGACTGTAGAGAACAGGGAAACAGGCCGGGCCTCTCAGGACAACGGAACGCCACCGCACCTGACCGTGCCTCTCCTCCGGACCGGGTGAGACGTCCCTAAATGGCTGCACCGCCGGGTCCGAGGGTCACTCTCCAGGCGCCCTTGACAGGCCCTCCCGCCACGCCACCTAGCTTGCTACCAGGCAGCCCGGAGCAAGGGCGGAGGAGCACTTTGGCTTAGCCAATGAGCGCCCAGGGTTCTGAGATGCGCCCAATCAGAGTGCGGGCAGGACAAACAGGTTAGGTTGCGCGCACTCGGCGCGAGAGGCGGACACAGGCGCACGGGACCGCTTCTGCTGTGGCCTGGGACGGCCACCGCTTTGCTTCCCGCGCCCTGGCCGCGGGGGCCCCGCGAGTTCCCGCCGTACACACAGACGGGCGGGCTGTCGGGACCGAGAGGGCCTCGTGCAACGGCGCTCTCCTCGGAAGCCACGCTACCTCAGCCGCTTCTGCAAAAAGGCATGAGGGACGGCTCCTGGCTTCTGGAGCGTGAGGTGGCCTCGGGGTCAACCCGTTAAGGGGACTGCGCGGACGGCCCGGCCTGCCTTCCCCCAGCCCTTCCTCTCCGGGGCCCCGCGGCAGGCGCGGGAATCCACAGAGGCCGACATGTTCCCGAGGAGGCCACCGGCCACCCTGGCCGCCTGGCTGGCGGGCGCGCGGGGCGGGGGCCTGCTGTCCGCGCTGGCCAATCAGTGCCGCTTCGTGACGGGCCTGCGCGTGCGGCGAGCGCAGCAGATCGCGCAGCTCTACGGCCGCCTGTATTCCGAGAGCTCGCGCTGCGCCCTGCTCGGACGCTTCTGGCGCCGGCTGCGAGGCCGCCCCGGCCATGCCTCTGTTTTGATGGCGGCGCTCTCCGGTGTTTTCGTATGGGACGAGGAGAGAATCCAGGAGGAGGAGTTGCAGAGGTGAGCCTCTTGGCTGCAGTTGGCGTCCCTGTTCCGTAGAGAAGGGTGGGCCTGGGCGGGAGGTTGGTGGGCACCTTGGGGCTTGAGCTGTTGACAGTGCCCAGTTTGCCCAGTGGTCTTTTGAGTACGATGCAATAGATTGAACCCATTTTAGCACCCCGTGTTACTGCCCCCATGCCTGTTAAATCCACTTGTCAGGTTAAAAATAACCACAAGAGAGACGACTTCGAATGGGTAGTATGACACTAAAGAAAATACTCCAAAACCAAATTAGATATCTGAGGTATACAGGTGATTTTTCGGGTAATCAGTGTACCCAGAAAAGTGCAAATTCAAAATAGGGCTTAAAATAAGCCCAAGGGTGTGTGTGTGTGTGTGTGTGTGTGTGTGTGTGTGTGTGTGTGATGTAGCATGCCATTTATAAAATGACTGCGATCCAGATGGAACTCGGGCTTTGCGCGGACAGCCCACTGTCATTGTGACTTGTGTCTTGGCACATTCAAGAAGCTGGGAGGGATTTTGTCTGTTTGCACAAAGCAATGGCCTGGATATTCTAACCAGTAAGAGTTAGGTTAGGTTTTTTTTGTTTGTTTGTTTTGTTTTTACTGTTTTAGAACTCTTCGAATACTGTACCATTATGTTTTGTCTGTGGAAAAGCCCATTGGCATTGATTTATTTTTGTTAACCTGTAGTTCTGAGACTTTATAACTTTTAGATAGATAATCTTTAAAGGAAAGTGCTTTTACATTACATTTCTATATTCCTTTTAAACAGTCTCAAATTGTGCTCCTTACCCCTCCACCTAACACCCTCCATTCTAAACCGTAGTTTCAGTAACCAACACCAGCTTCTTCTAGATATTTCTTAAGGAGAGAACCTGTTTTACTTTTTTTTGTTTTTGATCTTAACGTTACAAATGAGAGCAGAGCTGAGCATGGTGGCTCATACCTTAAACCTACCTACCTCATACCTTTGGGAAGTAGAAGGAGGCAGAGTTCAAGGCCAGCCCGGTCTACAAAGAGAGTTTCAGGACTACACAGAGAAATCCTGTATTGAAAAACAAACAACGCCTGGCAGTGGTACCAAAAACAAACAAACAAACAAACAAACAAAAAACAACAAAAAAAGTCTTCTTTTTTTTCTGCGGCCATACTACCCTCAACACCCTCGACCTTGTTAAAAGCCATTTTTCTTTCTTTTTTTTTTTTTAAAGTTTTATTTATTATTATATGTAAGTACACTGTAGCTGTCTTCAGACACACCAGAAGAGGGAGTCAGATCTTGTTAGGGATGGTTGTGAGCCACCATGTGTTGCTGGGATTTGAACTCTGGACCTTCAGAAGAGCAGTCGGGTGCTCTTACCCACTGAGCCATCTCACCAGCCCCGCCATTTTTCTTACTAGGAAGATAGTCCCAATTATTTTTTCTAGCATGAGACTAGTTTTCAAATCAGTATTGCACAATTTGAAACTTACCATATGGATATTAATAGCAAATAGGTCACAATATAAACATTACTCTATTCTCAGTTTTTTTGTTTGTTTGTTTGTTTTTGTTTTTTCGAGACAGGGTTTCTCTGTGTAGCCCTGGCTGTCCTGGAACTCACACTGTAGACCAGGCTGGCCTCGAACTCAGAAATCCACCTGCCTCTGCCTCCCAGGTGCTGGGATTAAAGGCATGCGCCACCACTTCCAGCAAAAGAAGACTTTTTAAAACAACATTTTAAAGTCATAATCACAGGCAGTCCTGTGTACGCAAACGTTAAAGCATGAAAGCTGTTTGGTAATTTTTCCCCCCCCCCAGAGCTGAGGACCGAACCCAGGGCCTTGTGCTTGCTAGGCAAGCGCTCTACCACTGGGCTAAATCCCCAACCCCTGTTTGGTAATTCATAGTGTTCTTTTCTGTTCAGTATTTTGTGCTCCCTCTCCCCTCAGATTTTTTGAGGTAGGACCTGTCCATTATTTGCCCAGGTTAGCCTTGAACTTATAGTTCTCCTGCCTTGGCCTCCTCAGTGCTGGGATTTCAGTTGTGTACCACTACACTGTAGTTTCTTGTTGGAGAGGAAGCTAGGATGCAGGTGTGTGCAGTCAAGCTGGAACTGCAGAGTATGTTCTTCTCAAGGGCTTCGCATTCCATGTAGTGAGAAGATTATAGTTTTGCTTTCTAGCCTTTTGGTGCTTAAGAACATTTCACAGGCTGGGTGTGGTGGCGCTTGCCTTTAACCAAACACTCAGGAGGCAGAGGCAGGAAGATCGCTGAGTTTGAGCCAACCTGGTCTACATAGTAAGATCTTGGAAAGCCAGAACTACATAGAGAGACTAGGTCTCCAAAGAAAAGAGTGTATGAATGTACATCTTATCAAGTACAATCTAACTAATCTTATTTAACCTTACAAAATAATTTTGAATCATTGGTGCCTTAGCTATAGAAATAATTTTGTTAGTCTTCCCCACCCCTCTGCAAGTCAGGTTCTTACTCTATAGCCTAGGCTGGCTGGAAACTCATTATATAACCTACACTAGCCTCAAACTAGGACCACTCCCTCTGGCAAGAGAAATTAGATCTTTCTCATTTTATATTTTTATTATATTTATTTATTTATTCATGTGGTAAGTGTTGCTTTTGAACACTACAACCTTTGTGTGGCGATCAAAGAACAATTTGTAGTTGTTTCTTCTGGCATGTGGAAACCTGGGATCAAACTCAGGCCCTCAGACTTAGAGGCAAATGTGTGGTGGTTCTCTCCCCCTCCCCTCAACATCTCTCAATACCTGTCTAGAATTTTTATCCAGTTGGCTTCTTTTTGTTTGTTTGTTTGTTTTTGTTTTTTTCGAGACAGGGTTTCTCTGAGTAGCCCTGGCTGTCCTGGAACTTACTCTGTAGACCAGGCTGGCCTCGAACTCAGAAATCCTCCTGCCTCTGCCTCCCAAGTGCTGGGATCAAAGGCGCCCAGCCCAGTTGGCTTCTTAAGCAAAATAATTTTGCTGACTATTATTGGTGCTAGCTGGTGTTCTGTGACACTGGGAAAAATCCCATGGAAAAGTACAGCTCTGTGTGTGTGTGTGTGTGTGTGTGTGTGTGTGTGTGTGTGTGTGTGTATGTGTGTATGTGTGTAAGTTACAGAAACAAAAAGAGGAAGGATGTTAGGAAATATGAAAATATAGGGGGAAATGTTCCATTGACCTCATTTTTTTAAAAAGTTAAGTTTACTGCTCAGAAAGTTTGAGGAATTCTACTTAATGAGAAATTAGTTCTAGTAAATTTTCACAAAGAAAATTGGCCATTTCCCTTTTTCAGTTTTTTTTTGGGGGGGTGCATTTAGAATACATTAAACTTTTCAGTGTATTTTTTAGCTAGTGAAAAATCTATCTGGCTTAAAGGAACTTAATGGCCACAGTCAGTTTGGTGTCTCCTACAGACAAAGCCTTAGATTATCGAAACAACATAAATGGACCTTGAGATTTGTTGGATTTGTTTTTGTTATTTTACCATTAACTAACTGCTCCAAAAATGCCATGAACTAGTTTATGTCTTATTTCAAGATATGTCTCATATCAGTAGTAGCTGAAAAAACTCTAATCTTATTTTTGTTTGTTTGTTTGTTTGGCTTTTGCTTTTGTTCTTAAATTTTATTTAACTTTATTCTGAGGCAAAGTCTCACTATGTAGCTCTGGCTGTCCTGGAATTCACTATGTAGACTAGGGTGGTCTGGAAATCAGAGAAAGATCCACCTTCCTCTGACTCCTAAGGCATGGGATTAAAGGCATGCTCCACTATGCCCAGCCAAAATTCCCTAATTTGGACAGTAGTGTGGAATTGGAGGAGCTTTGGTTAGGTGAAGCAGTTGTTGTTTGCGCCGCTTGCTGGGGTGGCCTTACCAGGATTATTTGGAAGCCTGGATCACATTCTGTGGTAAGTGCAGCACCCTGGCTGAGTCCCATGTTGGCATGCTTACCCTGTTTTCATTGTGTGTCTTCAGTTTCTTCAGTACATGCCTCTCTCAGATACTGTTTTGGAGAAAGGAAAGCATCTCTGTCTCCCCTTCATCCTTGTACTAATCTAATCAGCTCATTTTGTTACTATTTCAGGAATAATCTCTTTTGCCCTTTTCTCTTTTATTAAGTCTTCTTACATGGGAAGATTTAGACACTTATCCTGTCTCAACAAGATTAGATACCATAGGAGAGAGGCGTTTCCTTTCTCCACATGCTGTCTATGATATTGTTTATGCTCTTGTGTGCTTTGTCAGTCTTATTACCATTTAGAAGTTGAAATCTTTCAGGGGTAGCAATGGCCAAGTCCTCCTCCATCATTTGTATTGTGCTTTTCCAATAGTACATGTGTGTGGGGTGCTGTAACTGGCTTTGAACTTACTATGTGGGTAAACCTTGTACTACCCCTAGAGTACCTGCATGCTAGACAAGCACTCTTACTTAATTGAGCTGCATCACTAGCCTGAGCCCCTGGTGTTAGTAAGACATTTAACTAGGGGAAACAGATTTCTGCTTCTTGTCATATTCAGGAATGGTGCTTGTTATTTAAGAATGCATTACTAATGCCCAGCTGTGATGGCACATGCCTTTAATCCCAGCACTTGGGAAACAGCACTTAGGCAGATCTCTTGAGTAATGAGGCCAGCCTGGTCTACAGAGTGAGTTATAGGACAGTCAAGGCTACACAGAGAAACCTGTTTCAAAAAAAAGAAAAGAAAAGAAAGAAAATGAGTGCTTTTCTAAAGCCATTTGCACATGCCTTTTAAATCCCAAAATTCTGGAAACACTGGCAGGTAAAAGATCTCTGTAAGATAGATGCCAGCCTGGCAGTCTGGTCTACATTGCAAGTTCTTTCTATAGAGAGACCCAGTCTCAAAAAGGGGATGGCGGTGGGGGAAGAATGCTTTAATTAGTCCTGTACAGGGCCCTTGCTTGTTGCTAAGTCATGCCTGGAGTTCTTCTCTGGGGAATTGGTGCTGTGATTGTGCTTTTGTTTCTTCTGCAAGATCTAATTGCCTACCATTAATAAAATATTGCCCATATTTCTTTTCTTGGGCCGTTATAGGGCTAGCATTGAATTCTGTTTTATAGTTTCCAATTTAAAACTTTCAAAAATGATAAAACTTTTGTTTGTTTTTTGAGACAAGGTACAGGGTTTCTCTGTGTAGCTCTGGCTACACATGTAAGCAAACACCACCGCCCAGCTTGATGAAACTATTTTTATCAGAACGTCTGTACTGGTCAAGGTTCTTGAGTACAAATGCTAAAATGATCTTTGTTAACTCAAACTAAAAGGAATTAACTGGATGCGTCCTTGTTAGCTGACTGTTCAGATCATTGACAAGAAAGCTATAGAGTACAGGCTGGCCAAGAGAACAGTCAAGGCTTGCTATAGGGATAATCTTCATATAGCAGCCTTGTGGGCATTTTCACTTACATTTGTTACTCTAGACTCCTTCCCTGTGAGCAGTCTGTAAACCTTCTGGGCCTTTGCCCCTCCTAGCTAGGAGTTCTAAACGTACCTAAATTAGTTGTGCTCAAATAGGAGAGGTAGAGTATGAGCTTGCACCCTCCTATTTGGATTCCCCGTAAATAGGGAGGGGATTTCAGGCAGTCGGAATGACAAATATCTGCCAAATTAAATATTTTTTGCCTAAATCTAAAGTTTAAAATCTAGTAACTTTGAATTCTAGAAGTAATAGGAACCTTCAAGAAAAGAGGTCTTGCTGAATGGTGGTGGCAACACACCTTTATTTCCAGCATTAGGGAGGCAGAAGCAGGAGTATTGTTGAGTTCAAGGCCAGCCTGAGCTACATAGTGAGTTCCAGAACAGCCAGAACTACAGAAAGAGATCCTGTCTCAAAAAACAAGGCGGGGAGGAGAGGAGGCAGAGGTAGGTGTGTGTCTTCCCTTTACAGGTAAAATGTAAAATGAATCTCAAATCACACAATTAATGTGTACCAGAGTCAGGACTACAACAAACCTCTCTAGGACTGCTAAACTGCTTGAAAATTTAGTCTTGGAATGCCAATAATTTGCTTTTATTCCCCACCTCACTCCCCCCTTTTGAAAAAGCAGTATTTTGTGTATCTTTGGTTGGCCTGGAACTTTAGTCTAAAATGACCTAGATCATTATAATCCTCCTGCCTCATTTTTTTTAATGTTAAGATTACTGGCATATGCCATTGCTCCTGGTATGTTATTGGCTTTCTGGTATATTAATATAATAATTTTAATTACTGATGTCTGCTTCTATATTTTTATTCAGCTTATTCATTAAACATTTCTTGACTATTTACTACTTACCAGGAGTTGGAACCGTAGCTAAAAGAGATTCATAGTTTAGCAAAGGAGGCAGATGTAAAGATACATTTTTCTTTTTTAAAGATTTATTTATTTATTATTATATCTAAGTATACTGTAACTGTCTTCAGATGCACCAGAAGAGGGTCTCTGATCTCATTACAGATGGTTGTGAGCTACCATATGGTTTCTGGGATTTGAACTCAGGACCTTCGGAAGAGCAGTCAGTGCTCTTAACCACTGAGCCATCTCTCTGGCCCTGTAAAGATACATTATTACAGCATACTATGATTTATCTCTGTAGAGAATAAAATAAAATTTATATAATTAACTTTGTAGAAGTTACTCTTATTTTAGTATGTCAGTAATTGTGGTTTTCCTTGGTCTTTTGTTATACAACACTGAGGATTAAATCCAGGGCTTATAAATACTACACAAACACTATATTTATTACCAGGTACATCCTTAGACTCTGGATTCTTTTTTTTTTTTTTTTTTTTTTTTTTTTAAGACAGGATCTCACTAATTCAAGCTGGCCTCAAACTCTCCATCCTTCTCACTACCACCTAAATGCTATGGCAGGTCAGGCATGTGTGTGTTCGTGGCTACACCCAGGGCTGGCCTCACTTTTGAGTTGTATCCTTTTATGTATGTGCAGCCTACTCAACCAGCAGGTTTTCTTTTCTGTTTACTATTTAAAGTTATTTATAAAATACAAGCCATGTTTTGTTTTATTTATTTTCTTTGACAATTTCATTCATGTATATAGTAGTGTATCTTTTTTTTTTTTTTTTTTTTTTTTTTAGACAGGGTTTCTTTGTACAGCCCTGGCTGTCCTGGAACTCACTCTGTAGACCAGGCTGGCCTCAAACTCAGAAATCCGCCTGCCTCCCAAGTGCTGGGATTAAAGGCGTGCACCACCATTGTCCGACTACAGTAGTGTATCTTGATCATATCTATTTATCTATTCCTAACTCTACCATCCTATTCTGTCTAGAACCTCAGAGAATGCCACTTGTACCTTCATGTTCTCTTTTCCTTCATAATCCACATAGAATAGTAGGTGCTGCTTTAATGTGCATGGTTGTGGCATCATAGCAACTCCAGGAAACAATGACTCTCCTTCCTCCAGCAAGCATAGACTGTCAATAACTCCTCAGTTAGGGGTGGGGCTTCATGAGCTCCTACATTATCCATGCTGGAATGTTGCCTGGCTTGATCTTGTACAGGTTACCACAGCTGTTGTGAGTTCATGAGTACAGTAGCCACATCATGTTGAAAACAGTGTTTCTTAACTTCCTTGAGCCTTGTGTTAGAAATAAGTCAAGGATGGCAGAGAAAGAGACTACCACTGAACTGAACTGTCTCAGCAAGGCAAAAGTTTTCTCTTCTAGAAGATGCACTGCTCATCAAAGCATAAGAGCAGGCAGCTGGGACAGAAAGTATGCTTGGTTTTTATAGTTTTAACACAAATTAGCAACTGTATCTTTTCCGCATTCATTGATTGGGGTCACCACACCTCACTCTTTTGAGAGAGAGAGAGAGAGAGAGAGAGAGAGAGAGAGAGAGAGAGAGAGTGTGTGTGTGTGTGTGTGTGTGTTTGTTTGTCCAGAATGGGAAAGGGTTTTAGTGAACCAAGGAGAAAGGAATTACTACTCTGATAGGGATGGTGGGGTCACTGATCCAGGCTATTAGGTTCTTGAAATGCAGCAGGAACCCTTGTGTACTGGGTGGAGAAGAACCAAGATCTTTGCATATAGGTGGGGAAGATGAGAAAAGACTAGTGATAGAGATGTCTCAGTTAAGGCTAAGCACTCAAGTTGTTTCTCTCAGCACTTTGAGTCTCTACATTATATGCTGCCTACTGGGAAAAATATTTCTCTGACCATGAAAGAGAGAGTACCACTCTGTGGGTATAAACATAAATATTGATCATTTAGCAAAATAGTAGTAGTTGATTCCCCCTAGGGCCTATGACCTCCCCAGCTTGGGGCCTTTGACCAGTTTTGTAGTAACACATTTAAAAAAAAAATACATGTTTCAGATATAAAAGGTTTAAAGAATAAGAGATATTAAATATAATGTAACTTGTTGGGCTTTTCTATGTCTACCCCAGTTACTGAATGCTGTCACGGAAGCTTATTTATGCATTAACGCCTAGGCCCTCAAGTGAGCCTCATTCCCAACTAGCTCATAGTTATTTCATTTATGCTAACCTAAGTTCTGCCACATGGCTGGTTACCTCTCTTCTGTTTCATATATCCAGTCTTCCCACCCCTGGCCCCTGACTCTTTCCCAGCGTTTCTCTTTCTCTGCTGAGTATTCCACTGTCTATTCTACCTTTTGCTATAGGCCATTGACTTTTTTTTTTATTTTATGTGTATAAATACATTGTAGCTGTCTTCAGACACACCAGAAGAGGACATCCGATCACTTTACAGATGGTTGTGAGCCACCATGTGGTTTGCTAGGTATCGAACTCAGGACCTCTGGAAGATAGTCAGTGAACCATCTCTCCAGCCCCAGGCTATTGGCTTTTTATTTTAGCCAATCAGAAGATGCCTTAGGCAGGCAAGAAAGGACGGAGACATATTTTCACAACAGTGCAAATAAACATTTTCCTACAATATAATATTATATTTAAGAAATGAAAGCAGGCATAGATGCCTTTGGAAGGCTGCAGTGGGAGGATCAAGAGTTTGAGGCCAGCCTAATGAAACCCTGTCTTAAAAAAAACCAAGCAACACCATCAACAACCCTCCCCCCACACACACAAAAACTACAATGGAAATTCCTCTGTACTTTTTTGTGAAATTTTCTTACCTCCATGGATATGTCCATAATTCCAGTTTGTTGGTTATTATACCAATATATGTCTATACTTACTGATTACCAAGTAATATATAACCATACTATGTAGTATCACATTTTAGGAATTTTATAGCCCTTTGGGCAAAAGTACCAAAACACTAAATCCAGCAGCATACAAAGGAGATTCTGTGCCATGAACAAAATTAATTTAATATGCTACATTAAATGAGTAAAATACAGGAGTTCAGATATAACTCACTTGGTAGAGGGAGCATGCAAAAAACCATCACCGTATAACCAGGTATGATGGCACAGTCCTGTAAACCCCAATATTCTGGAAGTGGAGATATGATGTTTATTTTTGTTTTGTTTTCAAGACAAGGTTTTTCTGTGTAGCCCCTGACTGTCCAGGAACTCACTGGAGACCAGGCTGGCATTGAACTCAGAGATCTAGTTGCCTTTTCCTCCACTTTCCAAGTGCTGGGATTAAAGATCTTCACCACCTAGAGCCAGGCATGGTAGCGCATGTCTTTAATCCCAGCACTTGAGAGGCAGAGGCAGGCGGATTTCTGAGTTTGAGGCCAGCCTGGTCTACAAAGTGACCCTGTCTCTAAAAACCAAAAAAAAAAAAAAAAAAAAGGAAAAAAAGAAAAAAAAAAAAAAACACTTCACCATCACCACCACCACCCAGCTGGAAGATAAATTTAAGGCCACCTTAGATGCACATTGAGGCTAGGCTGAGCTACATGATACTATCTTAAAGAAAAAGAAGGGTCTGGAGAGATGGCTCAGTGGTTAAGAGCACATGCCTCTCTTAGAGGTCCAGTATTCAGTTTCCAGCATCTACTTTGGGCACCTCACAAACCTTGAAACTTGCTCCAGGAGATCTAGGCCTCTGTGAAAACTGCACGTGCGCGCACGCGCGCGCGCACACACACACACACACACACACACACAGACAAGGTCTCCACTATGTAGTGGTCTTAAACTCAGAGGTCTGTCTGACTCTCTAGAGTACTGGGGGAAAATTAAAAAAAAAAAAAAAAACTTAGAGAGGTAGCATTTGTTTAATTCTAACCTCATTTCATAATTTAACAAAAAAGCATAGGGAGTGGAGAATGATTTGGAGGTTAATACCACTGTTGATATTCCAGAAGATCTGGGTTCAAGTCCCAGCACCCACATGATGGCTAACAACCATCTATAACTCCCATTCCAGGGAATCCAGTGCCACCTTTTAGCCTCTGAGGGTGCCAGGCACTCAAGTGGTACACAGATAAAAGTATAAACAAAAGCACCCCCATATATTACCTTTACAAAAAAAATTACACTCAACTGATTGGGAATTGAAGGGAAATTCCTTAAATTTATAAAGGGTATCTAAAAATAGCTTACAACCTACTGAGAAAATGAAACTTCCTCTAATGTCAGCAGCAAAACAAGCCACTGCTCTCGGTCCCTCTTTGAGCAGTGTTCTAGAGTTTATAGCAGGGAAATTGGCAAAGAGAGAGATGAAAGGTACCCAGACTGGACAGGAATAAGTAAAACTACAGCAAATATTGTTTTTTTTAATTACTTGTGTTTATTCTTTTTTAAGATTTACTTATTTCATGTATGTTGAGTACATTGTTGCTGTCTTCAGATACACCAGAAGAGGGCATTGGATCCCCATTACAGAATGTTGTGAGCCACTATGTGGTTGCTGGGAATTGAACTCAGGACCTCTAGAAGAGCAGTCAGTGCTCTTAACTGCAGAGCCATCTCTCCAGCCCTGTGTTATCAGTTTAAGTACTTAGGAATTTCTGAAAAATCATTAAATGTTGAAAACTATTAGCACTAATAAGATTGCAGGTTGAACAAATCAGTAAACAATGAGTAATCTGAAAGTGAACAGAATTTCATTTACAACATCAAAGAGAATAAAAATTTTAATTTAAGAACGAAGCACAAGACTTTTTAGAACTCTGAAACACATTGAGGCTGGGCATGGTGGTGTACACCTTTAATCACAGCACTTGGGAAATAGAGGCAGAAAGATCTAAATTCAGGGCTAGCCTGGTTTACATAGAGTTTAAGGCTAGCCTGTGAGCACAATATACCTTGTCTCAAAAACAAAACATTATTGAGTGTTTAAAAAGCAAATGGGGCCAGAGATTTAGTGCCTCTAACAGCATGGGCTTGATCCCCAGACACAACATTTTTAAAAAGCTAGATGTGTCCATACCTATAGTCCCCAAATTCCTACTGGCAGTTGGGAGGCAGAGTAGGAGAACTTGCTGAAAGCTCAGGAGAGATAACTAGCCTGGTACCTTACCTCAGGAACAGGGTGGAGGGAGAAAACTGATTTCTGAAAGTTGTCCTCTTACTTCTACACATGCGGTGACATATGCATACCTGTAAGATCAATCTAAAGAGACAAATGCAGTGGGACACCTGTAACCCCTTGGGAAGCTGAGGCAAAGGGATTACTAGAACCCAGGATTAGGAGTTCAAGGCCAGCAGGCAGCATAGTAAGACATTGTCTTAAAACAAAAACAAGAAAGCTGGCCGGTGGTGGCACTTAATTTTAATCCCAGCAGGAGACAGGCAGATCTCTTGAGTTCAGCCTGGTCTACTGAGCAAGTTTCAGGACAGTCAGAGAGGGCTACACAGAAAAACCCTGTTTCAGAAACCAAACCAAACCAAACAAACAAAAAGTAGTTTGAGAGTTCCTCAAAAAAGTAAATGAAGGGACTGGGAATGTAACTCAGCTGGTAAGAGTGCTTGCCTAGTGTGTATGAAGCCTTAGTGTGTATCTCTAGTCCCCTTGGTAGGGGGGTAAGCATAAAGCTACCATTGTTACCATAAGCTAGCGGATTTATTCTTAGGACTCTACCCAAGGAAGTGAAAGCACATCTACATAGAAACTGTTATTATTCATGGTAGCCCCAAAGTGGAAACAGCACAGATGCCTGGCTTTCTGCTAAACAAAAGGCGATATATGTGTATATGATGGAATGTTGTTCAGCTATGAAAAGAATAAAATCCAACATGGATGAAATTTAGAAATATGCTAGGTGAAGGGAGCCAGATGAAGGGGACATATGTATAATTCCATTTTTGTTGGCTTGTTTCACTTTTTTGAGACAAGGTCTCGATATATAACTCTGGCTGTCCTCAAGCTCCCTATGTAGACCAGGCTGGCCTTATAAAGATCTACCTACCTCTATCTCCCTTGCCACCATACCAAGCCACAATTCCATTTATTTGAAATGTTGGAAAAAAAAGACAGACTTGTGGCTGGCAGGGATGGGGAGTGAGGGAACTGCCTGAAAGTATATACTCAACTTTTCAAGTAATCTAAAAAGTACTGAATTATATACTGCAAAGGGTAAGTCTTATGCTATGTAGATTATATTTCAATTGGAAAACAGGGAAGAAAAATAATACATACAGAAGACAGTCCACTAAAAAGGAGAGTAGAAAGTCTTACCTAGTAGAGTATGCTATAATCCCAGTACTCAGACGGCTGAGGCAAGAAGATGGAGGTGTACTACAAGGTCAGCTGGCCTACATAGTGAGATCCTGTGTCACAGGAAGGATGGGATTGTCAAGGGACACATCTTCAAACCTTGGTGGCTAATATTTGAAGATGGCTCCGCTTCCCAGTCTTCCTTGATACATGTTATCTGTCTCACTTTGCTGCCCATAGCATGATTTCTAGTTTCTGACCTGCTTTAAGTCCTCTTACTCCTGGACTTGAAATGCAGTTAGGTGACAGGATTAAGGATCCTACTCATGTATACTATGTGCATGGAAAATAAAAATACCCAAATAAATATTTTTTTTAATTTTGTAAGTTATTTCAGGCTATGTGCTAGGTCTTGAACACTTTTAAAGGTGTTTTTCACAGCTAACTTTAGGAAAGTACTATTATTTTGTACATTTTATAGATTTAGAAATGGTGACTGGTTAATTATTCTAATTACAAGTGTTAGGTTAGTGTTCAAGCTTAACAATTCAATTTTTATTCACTGAGGCAGCATGCTATTTCCAGCCACACCTGTCTTTTTGCAGGTCTTTGGATACTTCATTTCATGGACACCATGCTTATTTCTGTCTTTCCAGGTCCATTAATGAGATGAAACGGTTGGAAGAAATGTCAAATATATTTCAGAGCTCTGGAGTTGAGAATTACCCTCCCGAACCAAAGTCCCCAGCAGGAGGGAATGAAAAGTCAAAAGACAAGGAAGAACCCTGGGAAATGGTGATGGACAAGAAACACTTCAAGCTGTGGCGCCGCCCAATTACAGGCACCCACCTTTACCAGTACCGAGGTGAGCCCTGCCCTGCTGCCTTTGACAGGTGTCCATGGTGCCCACACACAGTGCTTTGTTCCTTTAGCTTCCTAAACGATTCAATCCTGGCCCTACTGAAGAAAATTGGCCAAATTTTGTTTGTTTTCCTCTCCCAGACGGCAAGCTTTTCACACTCTTCCTTGGTACATGTCGTCCCTGCCTTGCTCTGCTGCTTCCTAGCTCTCCCTACCCCTCTTGTCGTTCTAGTTTTTGGAACATACACAGATGTGACTCCCCGACAGTTCTTCAATGTTCAGGTGAGTTCATTTTCTCTCCAGGTTTGGAATTTTTTGGCTCCATGAATGTCTGTTGTAATCTCAGTGCTTGGAAGGTGAGGCAGGAGACTTGCTGTGAGTTAGAGGCAAGCCTGGGTTGTATAACAAATACAAGACTAGTCAGAAATACATAGCAAGTTAAAACAAATTAAATGAATTAAAAACAATATGTTTGGGTGTGATGGCACATACCTTTAATTCTAGCACTTAGGAAGCAGAGGCAGGTGGATGAATCTCTATGAATTTGAGGCCTGCCTGGGCTATACATCTAGTGCCAGGACAGCAGAGCTATATAGAGTGACTCTGTCCCAAAAACAATAAAAGTGAAACAAAAGTGAGAGGAGAAGGTGAGATCTCCCAAAGTGCCACATAGAACTTTCTTTCCTGATACTTCCATTTTCTTTTTTTGTTTGTTTGTTTGTTTGTTTTGTTTTGTTGAGACAGGGTTTCTCTGTGTAGCCCTGGCTGTCCTGGAACTCACTTTGTAGACCAGGCTGGCCTCGAACTCAGAAATCCACCTCCCTTTGCCTCCCAAGTGCTGGGATTAAAGGCATGTGCCACCACCGCCTGGGATACTTCCATTTTCAAATTTTAATTTTTTAATTTTAAAAATTAGTATACAGCTGAATGTGGTGGCGTGCACCTTTAATCCTGATACTTGGTTTATGGGAGCTCCAGGACATCCAGGACTATAGAAAGAGACCCTGTCTGAAACTAAATACAAAATAAGTATACAAAGTATTAGGCTTTATGGCCTTTTTCAGACATAATTTGGTTTTGCTGGTCTTCCTCCCCCTGTTGCCTTCTTCCTTCTCCCCGTCCTCTCCATGTGTATCTCCTCCATCAGTAACCCTGGCCAACTTCCCTATCACGTGTGTTCTATTGTTCTCCCCTCTGATCACTACCTTTTCTTTATTCCTGGACTACTCTCTGGTTTTATGACTTATGTCTGTGCTCACACCTTCATATATAAGATATGCATATGAGAATGTGACATTGTCTTTCTGAGTCTGTTACCTTGCTTAATGTAATTTCCAGATGTATCATCTTCCTTAATGTTTTATAATTTCATTCTTCTTTTGGCTGAATAAAATTCCATTGTATACAAGTACCACATGTTTACTATCCATTCATTTGGTGTAATTTCCTTCCTTTTGTGACTGGTGCCGCAGTAATCAGCTATAGTGAGATATAGAGTGTACAGGTTATATGCCCAGGAGTATGGCTGGGTCATATGGTAGTTCTGTTTTTAATTTTTCTGATAAATCTCCATACTGATTTTCATAATCTACTAACACCAGTGTGTAATGTGTAAGTGTTCCTCTTTCCCCTGCCGTCAATTTTTGTGATTTTGCCAAGCTCTCAATAACTAGTCTGCTGATTATAATACCCACTAAAGCCAAGCCTGTTGGAATAGACCTGTGTAGCAGTGAGTTCAGCTACGCTGCTTTGGTTCCCAGTGGGTTGTGTGCTTCCAGCCAGGAGCTATCTGGATTCAAGAATGGAACTATCGGGCTGGAGAGGTGGCTCAGCGGTTAAGAGCACTGGCTGCTCTTTCAGAGGGCCTGAGTTCAATTCCCAGCAACTATCTGTAATGGGATCCCATGTCCTCTTCTCGTGTGCCTGAAGACAATGATGGTGTACTCAAATAATATACATATAATAAATAAATAAATCTTTAAAAACAAAAAAGAATGGAACTATCTCCCCCCTTTCCCCCCTTTCCCCCTTTCTCATCCGCCAGTTCATTTTAAAATGCCTTGGCTACCTTAAAGGCTAGGCACTCCTAAACCTTCCCCTGCTACCCCAGGTCCGATTATGGAAGTGGCCAGTGGCCGCCCACCCGAATCTCACATGGCTGGTTGGTTTTCTCTCATACAGCTCCTACAGCCCGTCCTTCTCTCCCGAGTCATGCCAGTTCTCTGTCTTCTCTTTCCCAGTTCCTAGCCCTCACAAATCCAAAGATCCCACACCATCTCCCTTTGCCCAGCCATTGGCTGCTGGCATCTTTATTGATCAATCAAAAACCAACTGGGGACAAGGACCTTCAGCGTTTGGACACTCAGATTTCCAATTAAAGCATTAGAACCAATCCCCAACAGGCCTGTAATCTCAGCTCTTTCGGAGGCTGAAGCCTTCCTGGTATGTAGTGAATTTAAGACCAGCCTGATCAACTTAGTGAGACTGTCTTAAGTAAAAACAAGACCAGGGAAATGGAACATTTGCATAGTATGTACAGGGTGTGCTGGGTTGAATCTGCAGAATTGTAACAATGGTGTACCCACTAAGGATATACAAGGCACTTTGACCTGGGCTCTGGTTTTGTCAGTGCTGTTTGGTTTTTATGCATACGATGTCTGTATTTGGTTCCTTGATATGAAAGAAAATAAGAAATTCTCCTTTTTTTTTTTTGTGGTTTTTAGAGCTTTATTGTAGAAAGGCAGGGGGAAGGAGAGAAGGTAGAAAGAGAGAGGCCAGCCATGGCCACATGGAGATAGGGGTGAGGGGAGAGAGAGAGGGAGGACTAGACAGGAGAGTAGGAAAGGTGAAAGCTTAAAGAGCGAGAAATGCTTCTTGAATTTCTTTTTCTGTTGAAAATAATTTAGAATTATCATATCTTTACATGTTATCTGACGTATTTTCTCCGGACATTTCCTTTTCTTCTTTTTAAGTTTAATCGTTTCTAAGAGGGTGCGGGTCCGTGCCTGAAGGCCAGGGAACAACTCTGTAGAGTTGCTTTTCTCCCACCTTTCTGTGGGTTCTATGTATTGAATTCAGGTTGTTAGGCTTACATAGTCAGGCACTATTTTAGTTTCATTCTGTTGCTGTGACTGACCAAAAGCAATTTAGGAAGAGTTTATTTTAGTTTATAGGTATAGTTAGTAACTGAGAGAAGTTGGGACAGGAACTTGAAACAAAAACTATGGAAGAGACTGCTTATTTTCTCTTTTCCAGGCTCATCTTTTCTTCTCTTTTCTCTTCTTTTCTTTTCTCATGCATATTGCTAGATAAAAGCCAATATGAAAGGTGACATACTATATGATTTTAGATCATTCTAGACACTTGTCAAAACCAGCACAATGTCTAGCACACTCACTGAACTCTATACCATAGTCAATGATATATCAGTACTGGGTAGGCAGTGGTATAGGCGTGTAATCCCAACACTTAGGATCACCAATCACCACAAGTTATAGCTAGCCTTGTCCACCTAGTAAATTTCAGGCCAGCTGTAGTTACTCCATGGTAAAGCCTTAACTAATTTTTTTTTTTTTGTTTTTTTGTTTTTCGAGACAGGGTTTCTCTGTATAGCCCTGGCTGTCCTGGAACTCACTTTGTAGACCAGGCTGGCCTCGAACTCAGAAATCCACCTGCCTCTGCCTCCCAAGTGTTGGGATTAAAGGCATGCGCCACCACTGCCTGGCTTACTTTTCGCTTTCCACACAAAAAAAAAAAAAAAAAAAAAAAAAAAAAAAAAAAAATTAGTGAAAAAAAGTACAGAAAAATAAACCCATTAAAATAAAATCAGATAGCTAAGCATTTAAAAAGTCCAACACAAGGCCATCAGGAGATGCCAGAGATGCTAAGGTTCAGCAGGGTGTTAGCAGATAGTTGCTGATTTGTATGTAGACTCTTAACTGTCCTGGTAGAGAGGAGGGGAGACTTTTGAAGACTGATGTCCAGTCTTTTTAGTTTTAAGCTATTATAGGGAATACAGAATGTTCCTTTTTACTTCTTCCATTCTCTTCAGATCAGAATAAAACCTTGACATTGTCTAAGGTGCCATATTTGGGAGTGCAGTTGTTATAGTTCTTTGCACAGTTTCTCTCTTTTAAATTTTCTCATGATCTTCTTACTTTTTTGAACACATTAGGACAAAGCATATTATCTTCCATTCCTGGGATGGGAAAACATAGGCTGCTATCAGGAAAGATAAATCAACTTCTGGAAAGTGTCTGGAACCCTGGTCTAATTGGTATAAAATTGCAGGCAAACCCAGTCTGTCCTGTCTGCAGGAGCTGTGTACCATGGACATAGCCTGCTTTTTCATATAGTCTAGGACCACCTTTATAATGGGACTTTCTCCAGCCCACCAGTGGTATAAATAATAACGAGAATTTTATTACAGTTTAAAACTTAGACTTTTTGCTAGGGCAGTTTTTCAGCTAGCTCTATCTTTCTCTCCGCTGTGGTTCACATCTGTTCCCTCCATGTACATTTTCAAATCTCCCACGATTGCTTTCTTTTCCCAGTATATACCACCTCTCTCTGTCTCTCCCCTTCCCAAGTCCCACCCCCTACTTCCTGCCCAGCCATTGGCCATTAGCTCTTTATTACAGCTAGTCAGTGCAGCAAACCTCTGATACAATTCTAGATTGCCTCTAGGCAGAGAGGACTGTCTGACCTTCAAGTATCTGAGTAGGAGACTGGTGATGTACCATAGAAATGACAGTACCAATTTCCTGCCAGCATTTAGCTCTCTTTGGTACAGAATTAACCATTGAAAATACAGAGACATACCTTCATAGAGTATAAAAAAGGTTACCCCAACACTTTTCCATGGAATGGTACTGTCCATAGTGGATAGTGGTCTGGATCCACCTGTATTAATTAATAATCAAGACTGTTCTGGGGCTGGAGAGATGGCTCAGCGGTTAAGAGCGTCAACTGCTCTTCCAAAGGTCCTGAGTTCAAATCCCAGCAACTACATGGTGTTTCACAACCATCTGTAATGAAATCTGATGCCCTCTTCTGGAGTGTCTGAACACAGCTACAGTGTACTTACATATAATAAATATTTAAAAAAACAAACAAACAAAAAACTGTCCTCCTTAGACGGGCTCACACTCCAGACTTATCTGGACATCCTTTTCTCAGGTGACTCCAGGTTGTCAATAGGTGGCAAACATTTTTTACCCACTGAGACATCTCATCACCCACATTCCACAGACATTTTTAATTAATTAATTTTTTTTACTTTGCATCCCAATTGCAGCTTCCTATTTTTCCCAGTCCTTCCCTAAACTTTTTTTAATAATTAATTTAATTTTATGCTCATTGTATGAGGGTGTCAGATCCCCCATGGAACTGGAGTTACAAACAGATGTGAGCTGCCATTTGGGTGTTGGGAATTGAACCTGGGTCCTCTAGAAGAGCAGCCATTGCACTTAGCCACTAAGCCCTCTCTCCAGTATCTCCATAGACATTTCTATTGCATAGTTTTTGTGTATGTGCATGTATGTACACACATGATAATGAGAACTGAACATAGACAAAACTTGCTAGACAAGTAATTTAACCACTGAGCTGTACCTTCAGTCTTTTGGCGTCTTTTGTTTTGTTTTGTTTTTGAGACAGGTCTCCCTATGTAAGTTCAGCCTTGAACTTTTGATCCTTGTCTCTGCTTCTTGAATTGCTGATATTTACAGGTATGTGTGCCACCAGTGTCTTGTTGCATTTTTAAGACTTCTTTGAAGGGGGCTGAAGGAAGTGGCTGAGTGATTGAGATCACTGTTTGCTCTTCTGGGGAACCCAGGTTCCCAGCACCCACATGGCAGCTCACAGCTGTCTATAATTCCAGTCTTAGGGAGTCCAACATCATCTGGCCTCCATGGGCATCAGGCAAGCATGCAGGCAAAACACCATGCACATGAAAGTTATAAAAAAAGATTCCCTTGAGGGACTGGGGGAATCATTCAGTGGGTAAGGCTGCTTGCTGATCAAGCTTGAGTTCAGATCCCTGTATCACCCATGTAGAAACTGTGTGGCAGCATATGTCTGTAAGTAATCCTAGCACTGGTTAGGTGGGGCCTAGATGAATCCCCAGGGATTGCTGGCCAGCCAGTCTAGTCAAACCAGTATGCCTCAGGTTCAGTGAGAGAGCCTGTCTTAATAAAGTGGAGAGCGATAGAAGACATCCAGCATTGACTTCTGGCCTATACATGCACAGGTGTGTACATGAACATTTACACTCATACACACAGACACAGAAACCCCCTCAATACAAGTGAGAATCTTACAGTATGTGCGAACCATCTAATAAACAGTCATGCTCTCACAGGTTGGTACTGTTAAGTTAAATTACTATTTCTCCATAATGTGTCTAAGTCAGAGATCAACCTTCCAGAGAGAGAAACTTCTGCATCTTTGTTTTGGATCTTCTCTTTTGCAGCTGGATACAGAGTACAGGAAAAAATGGGATGCCCTTGTGATCAAGCTAGAGGTGATTGAGAGAGATGCTGTTAGTGGTTCTGAGGTTCTTCATTGGGTAACCCATTTTCCTGTGAGTATTTTTACTTTAGTTTTATTCTTGCCAAGTCTGTGCACAACACTAATCTTGCCTCGCTTCCTTTTTTAGTATCCAATGTACTCTCGTGATTATGTTTATGTTCGGCGGTATAGTGTGGATCAGGAAAACAATGTGATGGTCTTGGTGTCACGGTATGTATAACTGCTGGAGTACTTGTTAAGTTCCACTAGCTGTGCCTAACCCGTTTGTACCTTGGCTCTTGCCCTTATGAGTGCCCTGCAGACTTCCTAGCAGCCAGTGCCCATCCATTCCTACTCAGGGAATTACCCGTGAACCACCAGGGAGACTTTGCAGGGTGGGAGTGGGTATTAAGGGTAGAACCTAGAGCCTTAATGCTAAGCAAGCATGGTACTGCTGAGTTATTGCCCTAAACAAGTGATTCTCAACCTTTTTAATGCTGTAACCCTTTAATATAGTTCCTCATGTTGTGACCCTTAACCATAAAATTATTTTGTTGTTACTTCTTAATTGTAATTTTGCTACTATTATCAATTGTAATATAAATATCTGTGTTTTCCAGTGGTCTTAGATGACCCCTGTGAAAGGATCATTTGACTTCTTCCCATTTTAAAAGGGGTTGAGACCACAGCACCTGTCTCAGTCAGGGTTTCTATTCCTGCACAAACATCATGACCAAGAAGCAAGTTGGGGAGGAAAGGGTTTATTCAGCTTACACTTCCATACTGCTGTTCATCACCAAGGAAGTCAGGACTGGAACTCAAGCAGGTCAGAAAGCAGGAGCTGATGCAGAGGCCATGGAGGGATGTTCTTTACTGGCTTGCTTCTCCTGGCTTGCTCAGCCTGCTCTCTTATAAAACCAAGACTGCCAGCCCAGAGATGGTTCCACCCTCAAGGGGCCTTTCCCCCTTGATCACTAATTGAGAATGCCTTACAGCTGGATCTCGTGGAGGCATCTCCCAACTGAAGCTCCTTTCTCTGTGATAACTCCAGCTGTGTCAAGTTGACACACAAAATCAGCCAGTACAGCACCTAAACCTAAGTTTTAAATAATTGTTTTGAATTTCTTAATATTGGTAGAACTAGAAATACAGCCTGTGAGCCAGACATTACAATATCAAAGAAACTCATATTTCATGAATACAACCTGGGTTGTATTCATTCATTTCATTAACTGCTTGGTTTTGAGACAGGGTTCTACAGTTGTGCCTACTCCCCAGCCCCACTCATCCTCACTTTACCATTGATTAGTGCCAGAATAACCATTCCCCTCTCCCTTACAGTGCGGTGGAACACCCCAGTGTGCCAGAGTCTCCAGAGTTTGTCAGGGTCAGATCTTACGAATCCCAAATGGTTATCCGTCCTCACAAGTCGTTTGATGAGGTGAGTTTTACCTCGTGAGAGATGAATGTTGAAGCTTTGAAATTTTTTCAAGGAATGCCTTTGTCTGAACTGGTGAGAGGTGACTTGCCAGAATGTATGCATTCGTCAGCTGGAACTTGTAAGGTATATTGAGGGCCCTGGTCTCACTTCTTGATTGTTTCAGGAGTGGCTGAAAAATGTATGGTATGTGGGCTGGAGAGACGGCTCAGTGATTCAGAGCACTGCGCTAGGCAGTGATGGCACACACCATTAATCCCAGAGCATACAAGTCAAATCCTCAGACATAAAATAAGAAACTGGGATGGAGGTATGCATTAGAATGAGCTGGCACTTGTTTGATACATTGTGAGCCTTAGTCTCACTTCCTGCTTGTTTCAAAGATGTCTAGAAAATGTAAGTCCTTAAAAATAAATATTTAAATAAATAAATCTTTAAAGTAAATAATTTCTGAATTTTATAGAATTCTAAAGGTCACAAATGACTTTATTGTTGTTTTCTGTTTTTTGAGACAGTCTCATTACATAGCCCAGGCCAAGCTGCCTTGACTTGCTGTGTAGTCCAAGCTGACATCAAACCCACAGGCCTCCTGCCTTAGGCTCCTGAGTGTTACAAATGTTCATGGATACATTCATTTCTCTCTGCTCCTGACTGGATGTAGTGTAACCAACACTCCCAGGCTCCTGTCTATGGATGTAGTGTAACCAACACTCCCAGGCTCCTGTCTATGGATGTAGTGTAACCAACACTCCCAGGCTCCTGTCTTTGGATGTAGTGTAACCAACACTCTCAGGCTCCTGTCTTTGGATGTAGTGTAACCAACACTCTCAGGCTCCTGTCTATGGATGTAGTGTAACCAACACTCTCAGGCTCCTGTCTATGGATGTAGTGTAACCAACACTCCCAGGCTCCTGTCTATGGATGTAGTGTAACCAACACTCTCAGGCTCCTGTCTATGGGGAATGATATAATTAAACATCAAGAGACTAGTGAGAATGAAATAGTTTTAAATATACCAGTCTGCCAAAAGGAATGCCAGTGTAGAGAAGAGAAGATGGTGTGCTGATTTGATTGAATGTTTTTTAAGTTCCTGAATCACAAGAAATTCCTGCCCTCTTATCCAGTAGTCTGAGATTTGGTCCCTTCCCATATTCCCCATCCTGTTGGGTTAGGATGCAGAATCTTAGCCAGTGAATAATTTGGGGCTTTTTTCTGATCATGGGATCTTATCACTTGGGAAGTGGCAGGCAACCTGTAACTTCCCAATTCTCAGTTCTGAAACAAACAGGTAGCAGCTAGAGGTAAGAAAGGCCCACGATGTCCTGCTTATTTAGACTGAACTCTGAGCAGATCTCATACTGAAAACAGACCATAATTATATTTTACAATTTCCATCTCTTTTACTTATGGTCTTTTTAGATTTGCTTTAATTTTTGCTGTTGTTGTTAATTTTCCACTTTGGGATTTTGAGATGATTGATTTTTAAATTAAATTAACTGTGTATGAGCATTTTGCCTGCTTGTATATTTGTATGTTGTGCCCTTGGAGACTAGAAGAGTGTGTCAGATTCTTTAGAATTAGAATTGTAAATAGTTAGGATCCACCATGAGTGCTAGGAATTGAACCCCTGTCTTCGATAGAGCAGAAAGTGCTCTTATCTGCTGAGCCATCTCTCTAGTCCCACAGATGGAATAACTTAAAAGTTTTATTTGCAGGAGCTCGTTTTGTCATGTAAACAGCCTTTGTGGTTGTTCTGGTCATATTCCTAAAGTGTGGCTTTTACCTCTTTGTGCATATTTCTACAGTGCTCAGCATGAATTTCTACTAGGGTATCATTCACTTATTCCCTAAGTACTGGGAATTGAACTCAAAGCCTCCTATTTGAGGCAAAGGATCTACCATTGAGGTACAATACCAGTCAGGGCACTTTATCTTCATAATCAGAAGCTCCGGAGGACAAGGACTGGAGCCGACATGTTGGCTATGTAGCACCTAGCAAAGTGCCAGACACGGCAGGCATTCAAATGTATGCTAAGAAATGAACAGCAACTTAACAGTACATTTTGAGCAGGATGAGGAGGTGGGTTGCTGTTAAGATGATCAGTCCAGAGTCTTCATGCCTCTGCTTTTGAAGTATGGCTAGAGCATTTGTTCTTTATTCTCTTCATATAGAACACAACTGTTTCAGGCTTCTCTTATGGGCATTATTCTGTTTGCTTTGTAACCTAGTCTCCTCCCTCTGCCTGCCAGGTGCTGGGACTACAGATATGTGCCACCATACCCAGCAGTATCAGGGCACTTTAACCACCTCAATAATCCTGAGTCCTTTTGGTGTTAGGTATGAGAGGGCTGAGCCAAAAAACAGTAGGTGTAGTGTGCTGGGCGTGGTGGTGCACGCCTTTAATCCCAGCACTCGGGAGGCAGAGGCAGGTGAATTTCTGAGTTTGAGGACAGCCTGGTCTACAGAGTGAGTTCCAGGACAGACAGGGCTACACAGAGAAACCCTGTCTTGAAAAACAAACAAACAAACAAACAAACAAAAAAACCCCCAACAGTAGGTGTATAGGCCTGGTGGTTAGATTTTTCTTACGTCTGTCTAAACTGGCCATCTATAAAATGGAAGAGGGTGGTACACTGCAGAGCTGCAAGGACCTAAGAGAGCTCCGCTGCACAGTGTTCTCTAAACAGTTATTATTAGCACTAAGAGCAGAAGGGCAAGATGAGATCTTTAAGTTGTAAACATTGGGGAACTGTATTGGGTCCTCAGGGCTACCCCATGTTTGAAGATTTGCTGGAGCAAATATTGTAGTCCTAGCTAAAATTTAGGACAGTGACATTAGTAAGGACACGTGGCCAGATTATAAAAGAAAAAAGACGCAGAATAATCTTGAGTCCACCTGAGGCTTCCTTCTCTAACACCAAAATACAACAATGTGTGTTTAATGTTTTGGCTAGAAAACTTTTAGAGACTTAATGCCAAAGTTTTCACTAGAAAATCTCCATTTAACATGTAAGTTTTGGATGCCCGTGAAAAAAAAACTTATCCTCCAAAGAGGCTGCATGATAGTTCTCATGATTTGGCCACAGGAAACTTCCCTATTAGTTTAGTCTTTTACTGGGATCAAGATAGTAGCCTGCCTTTCTATGAAGAACAGTGTTTGTGCTTTTCATGTATAGAGGATACTGTGTTTCTTCTGGTTGCTGTGGTCCTTATCTTTGCTACTTTTCTTTTCCAGAATGGCTTTGACTACTTACTGACATACAGTGACAATCCACAGACAGTGTTCCCTCGATACTGTGTCAGTTGGATGGTTTCTAGTGGTAAGTATGGGTGTGTATAGCTTGAATCTGAGCTGAACAAACTTGTTTTGTTTTGTTTTTTTGTTTGTTTTGTTTGTTTTTGCCTTAATGGCAACAGGAGGGTTGATACTTTTTGTAGTCATGTTGGGAGAAATTTGAAAAAAATCTTCCTATTTCATTCTAGCTCCTGAGTGGGATTTGAAGGTGTAAGAAAAACAGGGGTTCTAGAAAGAAATTTTTTTTTAAACCCAGAGGAGAGTTTTTAAAACTCAGCTTGATGCCTTACATATAGATGGTGTACATTGATGTATTTTTTTTGTTCAGTGTTGTTAAATGTCTAGGTTGGTAATGCACACCTGTAATCTCAGTAGTGGGCACAGGAGCTGAGACAGGAGGATCAAGGCCTACGTGACAAAAGTGATAAAACCAAAATTTTTTGTTGTTGTTGTTTTTGATTTCCGAGACAGGGTTTCTCTGTGTAGCCCTGGCTGTCCTGGAACTCTGTAGACCAGGCTGGCCTCGAACTCAGAAATCCACCTTCCTCTGCCTCCGGAGTGCTGGGATTAAAGGCGTGCGCCACCATGCCCGGCAAAACCAAAATATTTAAGGCATAAGATCTGGCCAAGAAAACTTGGCTGTAGGCAGTTACTTAGGGGAAGAAAGGGCTACTACCTAACATAAGCTGCATATCGTAGCCACAGTCACACCCACTTCTAGCACTTTGTTTAGAAAGTGTTCTCTTGTGAGTTTCATTGTTCTTGTTTGGATTTTCCTTTTGTTTTTTAGTTTTGCATAATACAGGCTGGCTTTATTCTCTTGATCCTTCTACTTGAACCCCCCAAGTTACTGGTGTAAGATGCATGCATGACTCCTCATACACTTTACTTTCTTCTGGGGCTCTGAGTAGTTCCTTATCCCTCCGCAGGAGAATGGGAAGTTAGGTGTTTATTGTTTGCCTACCTATTCTTTAGGCTTTGGTTTTGAGCCTCTCACTGGCCTTTTTGGCAGCTGTCCTAGTTTGTTTTCTGTTACTCTAATGAACACATGACCAAAAAAAAATCAACTTGTTGGAAAAAGTTTATTTCATCTTAGAGCTTTTGTCCATCATCATGAAAGGAAGTCAGGGCAGGAACCTGGTGGCAGCAACTGAAGTGGAGGCCATAGAGGATCACTACTTACTGGCTTGCTCTCCACAGTTTGCTCTGCCTGCTATTTTGTGCAGGCTAGGACCACCTGACTAAGTGTGGTACTACACATTGTGGGTGGGCACCCTTTTATCAGTCATTAATCAAGATAATGCCCTTACATACTTTTCTAGAGGACAGGTTTTTTTTTTTTGAGGTAGGATTTCTTTATGTAATTTTGGCTGTCTTGGAACTCATTCTGTAGACCAGGTTGCCCTGCCTGTCCATGCCCATCCAACTTGTAGAGACTAGTCTTATAGAGGCATTTTCTCACCCGGGGTTACCTCCTCCCAGATGATGCTAGCTTGGGTCAGGCTGACAAAAAAAAAACTAACCAGTACAACAGCTTGACTAGATTCTGCTGTGTCCCAATAGGCATGCCAGATTTCTTGGAGAAGCTGCACATGGCCACTCTGAAAGCCAAGAACATGGAGATCAAAGTGAAAGACTACATCTCGGCTAAGCCTCTGGAAATGAGCAGTGAGGCCAAGGCCACTGCTCCATCCCCTGAGCGGAAGAATGAGGGTAGCTGTGGCCCTGCTCGGATTGAGTATGCTTAAAGGCCTTTGGGATAAGGAAAGACAGGCACTTCCAGCCCTGCCTTGCTCCTTCAGCTCTGCTGCAGGACAGGGACAAGTCACACATGTTAGAAGACATCTGCTGTAACTGTCAGTGCAAGAGGATTTAGAACTGGAGTTAGATTTCATCTGGAGCCCTATTGCTCTTTACCAAACAGAGGAGCATGACATTGTGGAGTTGTCATGTTCTCAGGCCAGCAGTTGTGAAATCCAGTATCGTGCTTACCTACTCTGGAACAACCTCTCATGTTAGGCCAGAAGGAGATGACTCCTATCCGCCTCCTACGAGAAGCTTCCTTGCTGACATTCCAAATGCCACTGTTGGTTATGCAATGCTCTGGATATCCTTCAGTTCTGTAGGTCACTTGGAGAGTGGTTGGCCCCTGGTTCTCACTAAGTGGTTTTTTGGAGTGCTCTTGGTAACAGTCCTGTGGTGGTGTGAACAATTCTGGCTGAGCTAAGTGCCTTGTCCTCACCTTGCTTTATCTTTAAAGACATGAAGTTTGTACCAAGGGATCCTTCCCCCTGCAGACTACCATGACATTGACTCATCTGGTGGAGGCAGCTTTCATCTTAACTGGCCTTTCTGTTTTCATGGGCTGTGCTCACTGTGTCATGGCCTCTGCCGTAGCCTTAGCCCATTTGCTGGGAGCACCAGAGACAAACTCCTCTAGACGGTAGCTTCCTAAATGATGTCATCAGTGTTTTGATAGGATCAGTGGAAGTGTGCACAAAACATCTTACTTAAAAATAGATTTCTTTTTAACCCTTGTAGCAAATGGAGTTAGGTGGTTGAGCACAACTCTTCCCTTAGTCTTGTTTGTTTTGGCACTATTTTCCCACTGCAGATTGACTGCGCTGTCCTGGAAGGATAAAGGTGGTAGATGGTGGTTGTGCCATTTCCTCAGAGTTTTCAAAACTGTAAGCTGACATATGGGCCAACAGATGGAGTCTTGCCCAATACCAGTATGGTAGGGATGGGGCTTTTGTGACCTCTTGGTCTTGTAAAGCATTTCTCTCCAGAGCTGACATAGAAGTAATAGACACAGTTTGGATAAGATCACAACCAGATGCTAGGTGCCTGGCCTTGCTGGTTTCTTTATGGTGAATAGGGATCAAGTTTCACATCCTTCTCTCTCTTTTCCTGGAATTAATAGAGCTGACATTTTCTTTTCTTGCTTGCTACCTACCCTGTTGTGGTGTTAAAAGAGACTAAACCCAAGGTGAACATAATCTTTAACCTTCTGTTGCCTATTCAGTTCTGTGCCAAGGAAACAGCTAACTCCCCAGTGTTTCTGTCTTTTCGGTTGTTGGCAGAGCAGAGAGTGGCATTGAGAAGCCCCAGTGTCTCTCAGTGAGCATTTTTCCCTTCTTCCCAGGACCTGACAGGAAAAGAAAAAATCTTTATTTGACTTTAACATCTGTAGCTGACTGCCTGTGAATCTGTGAGCAAGTGTAAGCATGTATGTGTGCGTGTGTGTGCTGGGGCTCAGGGACTGAGCAGTTACGTTTACCCTTTGTTTTGTGATTTGACTCTGTACAGTTAACTTGTGTCATCATAATGAGTTTGCTCTTAACTGTGACATTTTTATCAAAGGTGTGAATAAATGCATAAAGATTGGTACAGAAGAGTGTTCATTTCTGGCCACATGGTGGGAAACTGTGCTCCTTGTCATCCTGATCACAGACTTGGCATGGGTCGTCCGTCAGTGGGCCTTGTTCTTTCTTGGCAGACAATGGGTGACACAAAGATGACATCTTGCATAGACTGTGACCCCTAAGTGGCTAGCTTGGGAGCTAACGGTAAAATGCCTGTCTCTACTCAAGTATCTTGATCTGCTAACTCATAGCTAGAATAAGAAAAAGGTTTAGTTAAGGGAATCTATGTCAGATCTTCTATAGACAGGCTTCGTAGAAGATGTTTTCTTAGGATTTTATTGCTGTGAAGAGACATCATGACCAAGGCAACTCTTATAAAGGCAAACATTTAATTGGGGGTAGCTTACAGTTTCAGAGATTTAATCTATTATCATCATGGTGAGAAGCATGGCAATGTGTAGGCAGATATGTGAAGTTGGAGATGAGAGTTCTTGATCCAAAGGCAGCCAGGAGGAGACTGGATTCCACATTGGGAAGACCTTGAGTATAGGAGACCTCAAAGCCCCACCCACCCTCCCATCCAACGGTAACACACTAATTCCAACAAGACCACACCTCCTAATAGTGCTACTCCCTGTGGGCCAAGCATTCAAACACATAAGTCTGTGGGGGCCAAACCTATTCAAACCACCACATTCCACTCCCCTGGCCCCCACAGGCTTGTAGTCATAACATAATGCAAAATGCATTTAGTCTAACTTCAAAAGCCCCCATAGCCTATCACAGTCTCAACAATGATTAAAAATCCAGAATCTTCTGAGATTCATGCAGTCATGTAACTGTAATCCCCTATAAAATAGAAATAACAAAGCAGATCACATACTTTCAACATATGGCACAGGATATATGTTACCATTCCAAAACACCATAGAAAGGAAATATTGGACCAAAGAAACACCAAAAGCTAGCTGGGCAAACCTCAAACTCTGCATCACTGTGTCTGATGTCAATATACTTTTCAGATCTCCAGTTCCTTTCAGCTTGGTTGATTGCAGCACAATTCTTTCTCTTTGGCTGGTTCCACTCCCTGTTAGCAGCTTTCCTCGGCAGGTATTACACAGCTCTGGCACCTCTAACATCTTAGGGTCTCTAAGGCAACTTCTTCAATTTCACAGCTTCTGGAATCCCCACATGATCTTCTGGGCTCCTCCAGAGGGCTTGTATCACTTCTCCAGCTCTGTCCTCTGTAGCACTCTAGGCCCTGGCTGACCACTGTTGCTCTTGGTGGTTCTTCAATAATGGGCAGTAATATGGAAGTATAAACAGAATTAACCCTCTGCTCTCCAACTTGCTTTTGGTAATTTTTTTTTTAACCATAGCAATAGTAACCCTAGCCAGACGTGTGTACTTGTGCATGTGTGTATGTCCGTCCATCCTCAAATTGAAGGGCCATGGGATAAGAATCCAGAGATGACTCCATAGACCACAAGCACTCAGCTGTAATTCAAATGATGATGGCTGGGAGTTACGTGTTAGTGTGAGCTTTTTACTTTGAAACTTTTAATATATGTCTAAGGGTTGAAAGAATGTTTAGAATTACTATGTGTCCCATGGGATGTAGCTCAGTGGCAGAGTGCTTGTCCAGCACGAATGAAGCCTTGGGTGTGATCCTCAGTTTTGTACAGTACTAATTCCAGGTTACAGGTGGGTCAGAAGTTCAAGGTCACCCTTGGCTGCATGGTAAGTCAAAGGCCTGCCTGGGATACAGGACACTTTGTTATGTTACTCATTGTGACAAAATAGAAAAAGCATTTGAGACCAGAAGAGGGCTCATTCTGCCTTACAGCTCCACCGGATACATTTTGCCAAGACAAGGAAGGCATGATGGCAGGAACAGGAGGCTTGCTGCCCTGGCTGCCTCCCAGTCAGAGCACACAGTGAATGGGAACTGGGGCTGGCTTTTTAAACCTCAAGGCCCTCCCTCAATGACTCACTTCCTCCAATGGGTTTTTGCCCCCCTAAAGATACCACAGCCTTCCCAAACAGCACCACCAACTGGAACCAAGTGTTCAGACACTGCTGAGGGGGACTGACACATTCAAACTACACCAGACCTCAGAAACCTTGCATCACTCCTCCCGAGGCTGAGAAGCTGATGGGAGGATGGGAGTACTTTCTCTGCATACGCTTTTCCAAGATTGTTTGAAAACAAGTGACAAGCATGCTCCCCACGCCCACATAAGACCACAGAGAACATCCTTTTAGTAATACAGATGCCAGTGTGTGTGTGTGTGTGTGTGTGTGTGTGTGTGTGTGTGTGTGTGTGTGTGTGAGATAGAGAGAGATACAGTGGGAGAGGCATGTGTTCCATGGCATAAGTATGGAAGACAGAGGATAACTCTGTACTTGGATCTCTCCTTCCACCTTTCTCTGGGTTCTAGGGATGAACATCAGGTTCATCCTAGGAGACTTGCACAGCAAGCCACTACTGAACCATCTTGCTCTCCCCAGTAGTCTCACCTAGTAATGCAGCTCATGTTAAAAGTTCCCTATTTGACCCCCAAATGACTTACAGTTCCCAATGCCCTCTATCTAAGTATTATGTGTTACATTTGTCTTTTTACTCATTAATTTTTTTTTTATATTCATTGTGGTGGGGGAGTCATATGTCCCATAGCATGCATGCTGAGGACAACTCCAGAAGCCAGTTTCTCAGTCATGTGTGTTCTGAGGATTGAACTACGGTTGTCAGGCTTGGAGGCAAGCACTTTTACCCATTGGACAAGCTAGCCAGCCCAGCTTTATCCATTTTTTAAATCTAGAGCATCCACCTACTCTTTGTAATATAACATCACCTTAAACTTGGCTACACCTGCTAATTTTTCTAAACTCCTGGAGCCTGAGCAGATACCCCTAGCCCAGCCCAGGCATGAGCATCTCAGGGTGAGTTTACTGTAGCATGGTCTTCAAGTGCAGCATGTCCTGAAAGGCGAACACAGAGCTCTCCCTAGATTGTGCACTTCCATGGTAAGTCGTACTGGTGGCTTAGAGTGAATTCAGAATTGGCCAACATTGAGATCATGGTGTTCCAGTACTGTGTGCCATGCTTTATTCTAAGTCTCCTGTGCCACTAACCCTGTACTACAGAAAAGGAACTGCCTTAAGAGGTAGTGTAATCATCTTGCTCAAGGCCACACAGGAAGTGATGATGGAGCCAGGCCGATGACCTAACCTTGACCTCTCCATAGACACCTGGTGGCATAGCTTCTCCAGGGGCACTGATTTGTTCTGAGGCATCCATTGTAGCTATTTTTTTTTTGTTTGTTTGTTTGTTTTTTAACACATCTGCAATAATGTTTCACCCAGGACAATGACTTGAGTTTGCCTATGAGGTCACCTCAGCAGTGTTTCCTTGTTTGAAGCATTGGCCTCATTTCTCTCCCCCCAAAACTCTGCATATACATCATATCTAAAAGGTGGAGGGCACTCTTGGGACAGTCCTAAAATATCATTTTGGAGCTGGGTGGTGATGGCAGAGGCAGGGGGATCTCTGTGAGTTTGAGGCAGCCTGACATGTGGAGTGAGTTCCAGGACAACCAGGGCTGAAACAGAAACCCTGCCTTTAAAAAACAAAACCAAATAAAACAAACAAACATTTTGGAGTCCAGTGTGATGACAAGCCTTTAATCCCAGTATTTATTGTGGCGGGAGAAGCAGATGGAATTCTGAGATTTTGAGACTAGCCTGGTCTACACAGTTCCAGGCCAACCAAGGCTGTATAGTGAGACAGTGCATCTATCTATCTATCTATCTATCTATCTATCTATCTATCTATCTATCTATCTATCTATCATCTATCTATCTATCTATCTATCTATCTATCTATCATCTATCTATCATCTATCTATCTATCATCTATCTATCTATCTATCTATCTATCATCTATCTATCTATCTATCTATCATCTATCTATCTATCTATCTATCTATCATCTATCTATCTATCTATCTATCTATCTATCATCTATCTATCATCTATCTATCATCTATCTATCTATCTATCTATCATCTATCTATCTATCTATCTATCATCTATCATCTATCTATCTATCTATCTATCATCTATCTATCTATCTATCTATCATCTATCTATCTATCTATCTATCTATCTATCATCTATCTATCTATCTATCTATCTATCTATCTATCATCTATCTATCTATCTATCATCTATCTATCTATCTATCTATCTATCATCTATCTATCTATCTATCTATCTATCATCTATCTATCATCTATCTATCTATCTATCTATCTATCATCTATCTATCTATCTATCATCTATCTATCTATCTATCTATCTATCTATCTATCTATCTATCTATCATCTATCTATCATCTATCTATCATCTATCTATCTATCTATCTATATATCTATCATCTATCTATCTATCTATCTATCTATCTATCTATCTATCATCTATCTATCTATCATCTATCTATCTATCATCTATCTATCTATCATCTATCTATCTATCTATCTATCTATCTATCATCTATCTATCTATCTATCTATCTATCATCTATCTATCTATCATCTATCTATCATCTATCTATCTATCTATCTATCTATCTATCTATCATCTATCTATCTATCTATCTATCATCTATCATCTATCTATCATCTATCTATCTACCTATCTATCTATCTATCTATCATCTATCTATCTATCTATCTATCTATCTATCTATCATCTATCTATCTATCTATCATCTATCTATCTATCATCTATCTATCTATCATCTATCTATCTATCTATCTATCATCTATCTATCTATCTATCTATCATCTATCTATCTATCTATCTATCTATCATCTATCTATCTATCTATCAATCTATCTATCTATCTATCAATCATCTATCTATCTATCTATCTATCATCTATCTATCTATCTATCTATCATCTATCTATCATCTATCTATCTATCTATCTATCTATCTATCTATCTATCTATCATCTATCTATCTATCTATCTATCATCTATCTATCTATCTATCTATCATCTATCTATCATCTATCTATCTATCTATCTATCTATCTATCTATCATCTATCTATCTATCTATCTATCTATCATCTATCTATCTATCTATCTATCATCTATCTATCATCTATCTATCTATCTATCTATCTATCTATCTATCATCTATCTATCTATCTATCTATCTATCATCTATCTATCATCTATCTATCTATCTATCATCTATCTATCTATCTATCTATCTATCATCTATCTATCTATCTATCATCTATCTATCATCTATCTATCTATCTATCTATCTATCTATCTATCTATCTATCTATCTATCTATCTATTTCTGCTTTATTTTGAGACGGTCTAGCCATACAGCCCTAGTTGGTCTAGAACTCATACATTTAGCCATCTTCCTGCCTGTGCTTCCTGAATACTGGTCATATAGGTATGCATCAATGAGCCCAGCAACACTTTATAAGTCTTACATTTCAAAGTGACTGGTCTCTTCTCTTAGCATGGTAGAGTTCAGATAGTGAATATAGAATATCTAAGATCCAGCCGGGCATGGTAGCACACGCCTTTAATCCCAGCACTTGGGAGGCAGAGGCAGGCAGATTTCTGAGTTCGAAGCCAGCCTGGTCTACAAAGTGAGTTCCAGGACAGCCAGGGCTATACAGAGAAACCCTGTCTCAGGAAAAAAAAAATATCTAAGATCCATTATATCCAATAAATATACTTAAAAGTCTTCAAGATTAATGATGTATGAAAAAAAAGTGTGGTCTTAAGGCAAGGTGTTCCATTACCATAAACCTCAGTGGCTGCTTAGTATATCATGCAAGCAGAACACCTTGGCTGTGTACTGTCAACTATGTTTTCCTCCCAGTGTGGTTGATTATGTTCACACTTAACTTAGGAAGTAGGTCAGGACCTGACTTTACATCTACATAGCTTAACCACACCTAAAATTGTAGGACAGGTTTTTCAAAGCAGTAATATTAGCATTTTAGACAGTTCATTCTCATGTTTTTCAGCTCTGTTGTGCAGGTTAAGATTATGCTTTCATGTCTAGGGACAGAAAGGAACAGCATGGCTGAAATGAATGTACTGTTGAACTCTTGAATGCAGCCAGTCCACAGCTAGTTCAGTGGCTCCATGGCCCCCAGTCCCAGGCTCCTGCTTTCCCCTGAGGTGGAATCAGAGCGTTTCAGGAGTGAAACCCAGCAGCCCGTTTTACGTTCCCAAGAGTCCTAATGTACAATATCTGTGGAAACAACAGGGAGGTGTCCAAAGCTTCTCTGGAGCCAGAGCCAAGAGCTGCATGGCCTTGGACAAATGACTGGGCTTCTGTTTTCCTCATCAGTAAAATAAGAGTAAGAGTCCCTGCCTTAATGGATGTATCTGGAGATATCCTGAGTGAGGTAACCCAATCACAAAAGAAGTCACTTGATATGCACTCACTGATAAGTGGATATTAGCCCAGAAACTTAGAATACCCAAGATACAATTTGCAAAACACAAGAAAATCAAGAAGAAGGAAGACCAACATGTGGCTACTTCATTCCTCCTTAGAATAGGGAACAAAATACCCATGGAAGGAGGTACAGAGACAAAGTTTGGAGCTAAGATGAAAGGATGGACCATCCAGAGACTACCCAACCCGGGGATCCATCCCATAATCAGCCACCAAATCCAAACACTATTGCACATGCCAGCAAGATTTTGCTGAAAGGACCCTGATATAGCTGTCTCATGTGAGGCTATGCCAGTCCCTGGCAAATACAGAAGTGAATGCTCACAGTCATCTATAAGATGGAACACAGGGCCCCCAATGGAGGAACTAGAGAAAGTACCCAAGGAGCTGAAGGGGTCTGCAACCCGATAGGTGGAACAACAATATGAACTAACCAGTAACCCCAGAGCTCATGTCTCTAGCTGCATATGTAGCAGAAGATGGCCTAGTCGGCCATCATTGGGAAGAGAGGCCCCTTGGTCTTGCAAACTTTATATGCCCTAGTACAGGGAAACACCAGGGCCAAGAAATGGAAGTGGGTGGGTAGGGGAGCAGGGTGGGGGGAGTGTACAGGGAACTTTGGGGATAGCATTTGAAATGTAAATAAAGAAAATATCTATTAATAATAATAATAAAAAGGTGAATACCCTAAAACTTGGGAACAGACTTGGAATTGGAGGCACTAACCTCTATATAATTGACTTCCTCTTGCAGGATATTTGATCATATTGTGAACCCCAAGATTGTGAACTGGAAACTTTTTTTTAACTTTATTTATTATTAAATGTAAGTACACTGTAGCTGTCTTCAGACATACCAGAAGAGGGCATCAGATCTCACAGGTGGTTGTGAGCCACCATGTGGTTGAACTCAGGACCTTCAGAAGAGCAGTCAGTGTTCTTAACCACTGAGCCATCTCTCCAGCCCTGAACTGGAAAACCTAATTGTTATATGGCTCAGCTCTAGCACACACCTTTTATCAAGAGCTTTCTGTAAACAAGAGCTAAATGAAGTCAAAGATAAGTCAAGAGGTAGAGCAAGCAACCAGTTGACAGGGAGTGGACATATGGAAACCCAGGAAAGAGAAAGAAGAACCTTTGAGCTGAACATATTTAAGGTAGTGTGGAGAAGAAGTAGCCTTTTCCTTATGTGAGGTTGATGAAGTAGGAAGGTCAACTGGGTGCTTTCTCTGCCTCTCTGAGCTAGCAGGCATTCACCACAGCATCAGACTCCTGAGTCTTTATTGGTAAAATTGAATGTCTGGGTGTTTTTGTTTTTTTAAAACAACAACTCCCACCTCTCAAAAAAAAAAAAAAAAAAATCACAAAGAGTTGGAGAGTGTTGGCACACACCTTTAATCCCAGAATTCAAGAGAAAGAGGCAGGTGAGTCTCTTTTGAGTTTGAGGCTGGCCTGGCCTACATAGTGAGTTCAAGGGATAAAGAGAATCTCTTGTGCACTGAGTGGAAGCATCACTTGTCAATAAAAAGCTGATGGCCTATTAGCAAAAGGCAGGAAGTAATAGGTGGGAATTCAGTAGAGAAATTGGAATTCTGGTAGACAGAGACAGGAGATTTTGCCCAACGTACGAAACTGAGGAGAGGTGTAAAGATATGTGATTTGCGAAGAATGATACCCCAGACTCAAATAGTATGCAACAGCAAAGAGCATTTATTCTGTAGAGAGCCTGCATGCAGGGGTCAACCATATTTAGGATGGAAGCCAGAGGTGTGGACTTTACAGGGTTAATTTAAAGCGTGTTAGGGGAGGTGTGGGTCACTTTTACCTTTCTTTCCTTTGATTGGTTGGTTCTATCTCCAGGGGTATAGGTGCCTTTATGATTGGCTAAGGCTCTGAAGGATTGGGGGTGGGGAGCTTTTGCTGATTAGCTATACTTGGCTCAAGCTAGGTGGTGGGACAGTTTCTACAACTCCTGCCTGTGAGGTTAGATCAGGCTAGGTAGTGGGGCAACTTCCTGATTGGCTGACCGTGAGGTGTAGTTCCCCCTCCCACCCCACGTTGGAATTGTCTTGTTACAAACTTTTCATGAAGTCAGCCTGTCTTTGGCTAACTCTGTCCTCACAAGGTAACTAGCCTTATGGCAGTCTAAACTAGTTTAAATGGAATACTTGAGTTACTAGCTAGCAGGAACAAGCCAAAGCTTATGACCTACACATTTACTAATAATTAAGTCTCAGAAAACAAAGGGGCCATGTAGGAAAGCTACACAAAGCTCCATGAAGGCTACACAAAGAAACCTTGTCTCACCTTCCCATCTCCATATATATGCCCAAAACCTGCTGTTGCCTAAAAGCCTTAACTGGTAACAGGCAGGTGCTGAACACATTTTGTTCAGGACCCTATGCTGTGACAGTTTAAAGCTAAACTGCTTAGACTAACGACTGGCAGTTCACTAGGCCTCCTCAGTGTGGAATGTAGGCTGAGGGCTGGAAAGATGGCACAGCACTTAAGAGCGCCATATCTGGTGGCTCACAGCCTTATATAACTACAGCTCCAGGTGACCCAACACTTCTGGCCTCCAAGGGCATACACACACACACATATTCACATCGTTTTAAATAAATGATTAAAAATAACAAGTGTAGGATGGTTAGTTTTATGCTGTTAACAATTCTGACTGTGGCTGTGTTTGTTTCTCCTCTGCAAATGACCCTGCATGTTTTGAATCTGTGTGCATAAGTTTGATAACTTTCAACTATTGGTTTTTTGATGCAGGATTTCTCTGTGTATCTCTGGCTGTCTTTGGATCTTGCTTTGAAACCACACTGGCCATGAAATCAAAGATCAACCTGCTTCTGCCTTCTGAGTGCTGGGACTAAAAGTGTGACCCACTATACCTGACACTTGGAACTTTTTATAATAGATTTGTGTGTATCTTCTTGTCTTGTTTCTTTCTTTCTTTTTTCTTTTTTCTTTTTTTTTTTTTTTTTTTTTTTTGGTTTTTTTTTTTTTGGTTTTTTTTTGGTTTTTTCAAGACAGGATTTCTCTGTGTAGCCCTGGCTGTCCTGGAACTCACTTTGTAGACCAGACCAGGCTGGCTTCAAACTCAGAAATCCACCTGCCTCTGCCTCCCAAGTGCTGGGATTAAAGGCGTGCACCACCACCACCCGGTTCTTGTCTTGTTTCTTAAGACAGGGTCTTCACATGTAGCCCTAGCTGGCCTGAATCTTGTCATGAAGCCTAGGCTGACCTCAAATTCACAGAGCTCTGCCTGCCTCTTCTTCCAAATGATGGGATAAATGGTGTGTGCCTTCACATCCAGCTACTTGTGTTTATCTTACTTATTAAATAATTGATACTGTTCCCTGCGTAACTTTTCCTTATTATGTCTGTGTTGCTGTGTCTGTGAGGGTATGGGTGTAGATACCCATGAAGGCCAGGAGAGGGCATCAGATCTCTTAGAGCTTGATTGACAGGTGTTGATGAGCAGCCTGATTTGGGTGCTAGGGTCTTAACTCTGGTTGTCATGGTTAAGCAGCAAGTGCTTTTAACCACTGCCCAAGCTCTCCAGACCCCATATTTTTTTTCTTAGTATCTTCAATGTTTCTAGGCTCCAAACTTCATCTGCATTTTTTCGAATTGTCAAAAATCTTAGCAATGACAAATCCACATATAAATGGGCCTGCAGAGTTAAAATTCATGTTTAACTGGACTCACAGTGTGCTGAGACACTGCCAGATCCACTTCGGCCGCCTTAGTTTCCCCTGGTTGTATTTCTGTACATTTTGTAGCATGTCAGTGTCCTTTTTAAACTGTGGAGTTCTGGGTTGGACCCCATCTGCTCCCACAAGGAAAGGACCATACTGGCCACTGCCGCTGGTCCCTTAGTGGCTCCTGCTTCACTGCCAGCCTTCCCATCTGGATTGGGATAAGGAGGAACAATGGCACGCTCTCGTTCTGAAAAGTGCCCATCTCCTTACTGGTGCCCATCATTCCTTTCCACAGCCTGACGTCAGCATGTAGTCAGAATACCATTGCTTCTGGGAAGCAGACGCTAAGGTCAGCGATTCTCAACCTTTCTGATGCTGCGACCCCTTATAGGTCCTCAAGTTGTGGTGACCCCAAACAAAATTATTTTTATTGCTTACTTCACATCTAATTTTGCTACTGTTATGAGTTGTAAATGTCTTTTGTTTTCCAAAAGTCTTTGACAACCCCAAAAGGGGTCAAGATCCACAGTTGAGAATCACTACTCTAAATTCTGAGCATTCATCAACCCATTCTGATGCCTCCTACGAGGGCAGCAGGAAGAGCAGAAGTGGGAGGCAACCAGTCGGCTTTGCCAAAAATTACAGCCGCCCAGAAAGCATGTTGCATTTATTTATTTATTTTAATGTTTATTTCTAAAGATATTTATTGTTAGTGTATGTGTGTGTGTGTGTGTGTGTGTGTGTGTGTGTGTGTTGGGGGGAAACCTACCGCAGCATGGGTGGGAAAGCCAGAGAACAACTTCTAGGGGCTGGTACTCTCCTTTCATCACAGGATCTGGGAATTGAACCTGAGGGCTTTGGGCTTGATCCACAAGAGATGACGCCACCCAAGGTCAGCTTGGTGAACCAATGAGTTTAATTGGGGTTAAAGTGTATGAGTGACTTGCTGACAGTTATTGCACTGAAGAGGGATCCCAGCAACTGTTAACCACTTATATATCCTTGGGAGGGGCAAGACTTTGTACAAACATAGCAGCCCTCTAAGACTCCATAAGGGAACATTAATAGGTGCAAACTTGTGTCACTTGAGAGTGAGCACAGCTGTTCTGACTTCATCTCTCTTAATCACTATCTTTTCATTGCTGTGAAGAGACACCACGACCACAGCAGCTCTTAGAAAGGAAATGATTTAATTGGAGGCTTGCTTACAGTTTCAGAGTGATCAAGGTTCAAGGTGGCAGGCATGGTGCTGGAGCAGTAGCTAAGAGCCTAATCCCCAGGAAGAGAGAGACTGGGCCTGGCATGGGCTTTGGAAACCTCAAGGCCCACCCCAAGTGACACACTTCCTCCAACAAGGCCACACCTAATCCTATCAAAGTTGCTTCTAATCCTATCAGAGTTTACTCCCTGGTAACTAAGCATTCACGTATGAGCCTATGGGGACCATTTCTATCACACCACCACACTATGGATAGTCAGGGTTTCATGAATTTTAAGTCCCATCTTCTCTTTCTTGGTATATCCCTCAGTAGTTGCCAAGGGAGACAAGACAGAAGATATATAGTATTGGAGTCCCAACTGTACTGGCTAATTCTTAATTACTGAAATGTCGGTTGGAAACATAGATGCATCGTACACAAGAACATACACATACAAACGCATAAGCAAGAAAAAAAGTGGGGGGAGGAGGAACACAAAAAAAGGAGCATTAGAGGCTAAGTTTAGGTGACTTGTCTGGGGAATAGCTGGGTCAAAAAGAAAGAGGAAATGAAAAACTTATAGAAAGTTCTCCAGATCTCAAACCGTGGCCCAGTGACAGCATCGTGTATGGAGGTAGAACCCTTGGCCAAGAGAGCTCAGTCTGGGCTACTGAGAGAATTCGACGTTTTTCATGTTGTCCCCTAATTTTTATTTTTAGGACCTTTCTCTGTTGCCTAGGCTGGCTTTGAACTCCTGAGCTCTGGTGTCCTTCTTTTCTTCACCTTCCCAACATGCTAGACAAGACCCCTGGCTTGGGACTACCTCCTCAAATCAAGAGAGGATGGTTTTGTGGTTGTTGTTTTTGCCCCTGTGAGATCAATGATGGTGCCCAGGGCCTTGTGCATACCAGGCAGCCAGAGTGCATTTTCTAGAATTCTGTATGAATGGAGTCTTAAATATATATGTATATTTTTAAAGATATATTTTATTTTTATTTATGTGTGTTTTGTATATTATGTGTTGTTTTTGCAAGCATATGTTCCTGAGTAGAGGTGCCTGCAGAGGGCACCAGATCCCCTGTGACTAGACTCAGAGATGGTTATTGGGGGTGAGAACCAAATTCTGGTTCTGGAAGAGCAGCAAGGGCTCTTAACTATTGAGACGTCTCTCATGCCCCCATATATACTTAATTTATTACTTTTACTATTTATATATTTTTATTATATTATTTTATGTGTATTTTTTATCATGTATGTCTGTATATCACAGGCCTGTCTAATGACTTTCAGAGACATAAAATCCCCTGGAAATAAGATTTTTGAGTCTCCATGTGGGTGCTGGGGATCGAAGTCAGGGCTTTTTGCATGCTAGGCAAGCATTCTACCAACTGTGCTACACCCTCAGCTCCATTTTAGATTATTTCTAGGGTAAAATATCCATGAATGGGATGGCAAGATAGTATGGTGGGCTGTTTTAAAAACACTCTAAAAGCACTGCCAAACTGTCTTTCAAAGTGTGGCACCATTGTGTGTCCCCCACAGAGTTTGAGAACTCCAACATCCCATCTCCTCACCTGAACCTGCCACCAGTCCTTTTAATGCTTTAATTTGCCTCTCTGATAAGTTGCTCACATTTTCAGAGGGTGAGTTCATGACCATCATGATGGGGAGCATGGCGGCAGGCAGGCAGGCAGGCAGGCAGGCAGGCAGGCAGGCAGGCAGGCAGGCATGGCACTAGAGCAGTAGCTGAGAGCTTACATCCTTATCCAGAAGTAGGAAGCAGAGAGAGAGAGCTAACTGAAAATGGCCCAGACTTTTGACATTTCAAAGCCCAACCCAGTGTCAAACCTCCTCCAACCAGGCCATACCTCCTAATCCTTCTCAAAGAGTTCCATCCACTGGAGACATAAGCATTGAACTGTGAGCCCATGGGGCCATTCTCATTCTAACCACCTCCCAATCTGTGCATGTGTATTTGTGCCTAGCTTATTTTGTTTAACATAATGTTTTCAAGTCTCTTCCATGTTACACCATTATTTGTACTTTATTCTTTGTTTGTTTGGACACAGGGTCTTTCTGTAGCTTTAGCTGTCTGGAACCTTCATTCTTTTTTTGTTTTGTTTTGTTTTTTGTTTGTTTGTTTTTGTTTTTTTTTTCAAGACAGGGTTTCTCTGTGTAGCCCTGGCTGTCCTGGAACTCACTTTGTAGACCAAGCTGGCCTCGAACTCAGAAATCTGCCTGCCTCTGCCTCCCAAGTGCTGGGATTAAAGGGGTGCGCCACCACTGCCTGGCTTCATTCTTTTTTCTAGTCATGTAATATTCTACTTTATGGCTATGCTACCTTTTATTCATTTCCAAGTTGCTTGTCATTTGGGTTATTTTTGTTTTTGAGAGGAGAGGAATTGCTACAAATTATACCATTCTGAACATACTAGTGTTGTGTGGACCTGGCTTACAGTTCTCTTGGTTAGAACTAGGATTAGAATTGCTGGGTCATGTGGTTATTCTGTGTTTAACACAGAATTTGGTTAAATTTGGAGGAACCACCAAATTTTTTCCAAAGCAACTGTACCATTCTACACTCATACCAGAAATATTTTCCTGCCAACTCCACACCATTCATTACCTTTCCGTTGTTGTTTTTGTATGAAGTGGTGTCTCACTATGGTTTTGGTTTGCACTTTCCTGATGCTTCATGACGGCAGTTGTCTGCTTTTCTGTACCTCCTTTAAGGGGCTGCCTCTCCACAGCCTTTGCCCATCTTCAGACTGTCGCTTCCTTGTCAAGCGGTATATTGATATATCTTGAGTGAAAGTCCTTTGCATGCATGTGTGTTTATAATACTCTTTTTGTCTGTGACTTGACTTTTTAGTTTTTATGATCTTTTCCAAAAACCAGAAGACTTCAATTTTGAGGGAAACCAATTTATCAACTTTTACTTTTATGTTGTGTTTTTGTGTCCTAAGAAACTTTTGTCTAAGGACTGAAGATGGATCGATCAGTGGTTAAGAGTATTTACTACTCTTCCAGAAGACTTCAGTTAGGGTCTCATCACTCATGCAAGGGAGCTTACAACCTCCAGTTGCCAGGAGACCCACCACCCTCTTCTGGTCTCCTAGGGTACTCATATGGTGTGTGTGTATAATTTAATGTACAAATAAAAGTATTTGAAAAATCTAGCCGAGTGTGGTGCAACATGTTTTTAATCCCAGCACTTGGGAGGCAGAGGCAGATGGATACTTCTGAGTTCAAGACCAGCCTGGTCTACAAAGTGAATTCAGAACAGCCAAGGCTGTAGAGTGAGACCCTGTCTCAGAACAAACAATGGAAAAAGTACTTTTTTTTTGATGGCCCTTTAGTTAATTTAGAGTTTCACATGTCTTCTTACCTTGGGTGGACACAATGACCTTGGCCATGTGCTCATGGCTTGCGCTCACCAATATGATTGACTTACTCACATGTTTCTGTCAGCTACACAGACCAGAACACTGTTCACTTAGCAAGGAGATCTGAGACCATCAACCTCAGCCATACTCAAAACAGGCCTGACTACAGTCGGGGGGGGCAGCTTCTCCTACTCTGCCCTGGAAGGAGAGAAGCCGAGGAGAAGAGAGCTAAGGGCAGTGAGAGAGGTTGGTGGAATCAGCCAGGGGAGACAGGGAAGAGGAGGAGCGAACCTCCTGCTGCCTGAGGAGGGCAGCAGACACTCCCAGGGTCCTGCCAGGCCTGCTGGGAAAGTATCAGGCCTTTGTTCCCAGTCATTTCCCATCTCTTCCTGTCTCTTTGAACTGAGTCAAAGGGCTGGTGTGAGGGAAGTGGCCCCACAGTGGCCTATGGATGGATTTCTGGGAATTATAGAAAATAGCGGATGTTGTATAGTAGAGGCAGGAAGAAGCAGATTTGGAGGCTCTTGTCCTCTGGCCTCAAAGGCCTCTCTGGTCCATCCTGTGGATTCTCTTGGTCTGGCTCACACCAAGAGGCCACCGCTGCGGGACTCCTGTAGCCCAAGGGAGCTTCAGCCTGCTAAAAGATCCTGCTTGAAGCCATACAGTGTGTTAGTGTCCATTAGCTTCCAGCCTGTATCTTCAGCCTTCACCTAATTCTTACCCTCCTCACTCTCACCCTCACCGACGACCTATGAGGAGGCTACCCCAAGTGGCCACACTAGACACATTTGAGACTGTCACCTCAGCAGTAAATTCCTCAAGCCACCAAGAAGCTTAAAACCAAGAGATCTGTGGCCTGCCTTTACCTCAGAAAAGCCACGTGAAAACCCAGGAGGCAGGGTGGGGGCCCAGGGCGTGGGGCCCAGTTTTGTCAGAGGGTCGGAAACAGGATGTGAGCAGAGAGGGGGGTGTGAAAAATAAGGTGGCTTCCAGCAGAAGGGGCCACTTGGCACTGTGTGTTCTTAGCTGTGGAAAAAGACCCTGGGCTGTGTGGGTGTCATCACATCCTGCTGATAACCAGCCCCCCCCCCAGCCTTGCTTGGCTCCCTTTCAGAGCATGGTCTGACCCCTGGGCTTGGGGCAGGGGAGAGGGTGTCTGTTGAAAGAAGGACGGGATGTGACCTTTCAGAGGGTTGAGATTAACTAGTGTTCCTGACTCCCCAGGGAAGCCTGGTATTCAAGGTGAACCTGAACATAAACCGAGGCAGGCAGAGTGGGCTGTCCATCCATCCAATGAATGGAAAAACAGTGACATCCAGGCACTAGCTGGTGTGACAAAGCAGAACTGCCAAGGCCTACTCCCCGATGTCAGGGAGCCCTGGTGGGTGGACATAGAATAAAGCCTAAAAGGGGCAGAACCTAGGCTCTGGGTGGCTCAGGGACAAGCCTTTGATTCAGCCTGGGCATCTGCAAAGGCTTCTGGGAAGAAGTAAGGCCTAAGAGGAGTCTCAGAGGATGGGCAGGTGTGTGTACAAGTGTGTGTGCATGTGTGCATGAGTACATGTGCTTGTGTATGTGCATGTAAGTGTGTGTGAGTCTGTATGTTTGTGTCTGTGTATATGTGAAGGTGAGGGGATGTTGTGAGCCTACAGTGTGTCACCAAGGCCTTCTGCCCGCAAGAGCCCACTCCTTTGACTTACATGGGGTTTTTCTGGCACAGCTTTCTAACCTGGCTTCTCTACTCAGCTGAGGGGTTGAGTCCCTGAAAGTCCCTATAGCTCCCCAAATCACCATCAGCCATCTGATGGACCAAGGCTTCTCACTTGGCTTAACACCAGACTCTCCCATCAGAAACCCATTCCTATTCAGTTTCATATAGAATCTAGACCTTTCTCTTTTATTATTTATATTTGAGACAACATTGTACACTAAGACCTTTTTTTTTTCTTTCTTTCCTGAGACAGGTTTCACTGTGTAGCCTTGTTATTCTGGAACTCATTACATAGACCAGGCTGGCCTCGATCGAACCTGCCTCTGCGAGCGGGGATTAAAGGCACAAGCTACCACTGCCCAGCTATGACCCTAGTTTTGAAGCATCCTTTTTCCAGCTTGGCTTGGGTTTTCTTTTAGATCAGTGGTCTGAGTGACCGTCCTCTGAACCAAACAACCACTATCCTGGGGAGTCCAACTGTGCCTTCTTACAAAATGATTGTCCCTCATGGAGAGATCATGAAACCTCCCTCAGAGTATCCAGTTGCTCCCTACTACCTGTTACATATGCAACTCTGTCTTAATTGATGTGGCCTCTGAGAGGAACTAGAGTATATGGGGAGCGAAGTCCTCATCCCTGCTGGGTAAAGCCTTTCCAGGTAGGGTGGGAGTAGGGGGCAGGGAGTGGGACACACCCTTGTAAGCAGCCCCTCATCTATGGCTTATAAGGAAGTCCATTAAACTCATTGCTTCTCCAGAGTGAACTTTGGTGAGATGGTGCCTCAGTCTGGTTTTGAGACCTTAGGAGAAGGGGTTAGACATTGTATATGTTTCTTTCAGGGAAGGAATTTTAGGAATACGTAGGTATAAAGTCAACATGATGATGATAATGCATTAGTATGGGGCATGTGCATACAAGTTCTCCCACACTTGTGGCTGTCAGAAGTCAATTTGGTGGCACTGGTTCTATCCTTCCACCATGTGGGTTCCTGGGGTAGCTTTCAGGCCCTCAGTCTTGGCAGAAAGACTGAGCCACCTCGCCCTCTCTCATTATCTTCTCAAATAGAGCCTTTCAAGGACAATAAAAATCATTTTTCATTTCCCCTGACAGAGACCATGCTAAGTTGGAAGTCTTCATACGAGTCTCTGCCTTTACACCACTGGTGTTCCAACAGTGTCTTCAGAACACTCCTAGCAGAGGGCCCTGTTCTCTCATCTACCTGCTTTGCCCAGTGTGCTGGCCGTGTGCCTGCCATCCTAACGGGTGACATACTCTTCTCATTCAGTGGGTACACTGACATTCTTTCACACCTCAGCCTGTAACCTCCCCACTCCTGGGAACACAGTATGCTTGATTCTTCTTCACTTTATTGATGATCAGTTCGTTGATTTTGAAATAGCTCACATCTTTACTTTCCTAGTTTACACCTTCTTTCTTCTCTTTAGTTCATATAGCTCCCAAAGTTTGGAGCTATCCTGAGCATTCAGAACCTTAGGAAGTTGACAGAGCCTTTGAAGGCTATAGGAAGGCTCTTTCCTTCCTAGTCAGTAATGATGGAAGCCATTTCCACCACACCCTCCTGGCTCAGAATGGCCTCAAAGGTGTTTACTATATGCCAGGCATTGTCCAAAAGTGCTGGAAACTTTTAACATGAACAGTGATTTAAAACCTGCCCTCCTATCCATACCAGGCCCAGGCTCTCTTCCCTTCCTGCTGCCTTCGGATCAGGATGTAAAGCTCTGAACTACTGCACCAGCTCCATGTCTGCCTGCATGCTGCCAGGGACCCTGCTATGATGATAATGGACTAAGCTTCTTTAGTTTTTAAGACCAAGACACTGGACAGGAAACAATCCCCTTTGACCTCAGCAGCTCTGTTTACTCTGCAGCCACACTGCAGAGCTCCGTGTCTAGCTCTCACAGAATCCTTTGGGGTTTAGCCTCAGTGTCCTAGAGATAACTTTGCTTGTTTGCCTTGTTTTGTTTGAAACAGGGTTTCTCTGTGTGTCCTTGGCTGTCCTGAAACTCACTCTGTAGATCAAGGTGGCCTCAAACTTAAGAGACCCACCAGCCTCTGCCCACTAAATGCTCGGATTAAAGGCATATACCACTACTGTCTGGCTGAGGTAACATTTTTTTGATCATCATTTCTTTTTTTTCTTTTTTTTTTTTTTTTTTTTGGTTTTTTGAGGCAGGGTTTCTCTGTATAGCCCAGGCTGTCCTGGAACTCACTCTGTAGACCAGGCTGGCCTCGAACTCAGAAATCCTCCTGCCTCTGCCTCCCAAGTGCTGGGATTAAAGGCATGTGCCACCACGCCTGGCTTTGATCATCATTTCTACCTGAAGTTTCTGGGATATGAAAAGACAAAGATTTGTGTATGATCTCAATTTTGCTTACATTGCTGACTTCTCTGGGGTTTGGGATAGAGTTAGGGGTTTGGGGTTAGGATTAGGGTTAGGATTAGGGTTAGGGTCAGGGGGTTAGGGATAGGGTTAGGGGTTAGGATTAGGGTTAGTGATAGGGCTGGGGGTTAGGGGTTAGGGATAGGGTTAGGGGTTAGGATTAGGGTTAGCGATGGGGCTGGGGGTTAGGGTTAGGGGTTAGGAATAGGGTTAGAGGTTAGAGTTATGGGTTAGGGTTAGGATTGGGGTTTAGGGTTAGAGGTTAGGGTTAGGCTTAGGAGTTAGGGTTATTTTCTTGCCTTTTTCTTCATCTCTTTCTTCTATGAAGGGCCATCACTCCTGGAACAGGGAGCCATAGTTATCCTTGTATGTCTTGCTCCTCCAAGGAGCACTTCACTCAACAGTGTGACGGGCTTGGCCACTTTTAAGTTTTTATATTTCACTGCTAAGATGTCTAGTGTTCTAAGAACCCACTTCCTGTGACCTGGCTGAGTGTTGAGTGTTGGCAGTCTCATGGCAGTCTTGCTGGGCAGAGAGCCGTGTGCATAGGCTAGCAATAGGCAAGCACAGCTCTCCACATAGTCAAGTGTGGCCAGGCGATCACGTTCTGGACCTTGGTATATAAGCAGAAGTGTCAATAATCTCCTCTGAAAGTTCTTAAAGAGAGATCTTTCTTTTCCCCTTTCTCTTTTTTATTAGCTGAAGTGTCAGTGAGCTAGCAGGAGCTGCAGCAGGTATTGTAGACTATGAGGCAAACTTGAACATGGGTACCACATACTGCAGAGGTAAGGATGGAAGGAGCCAATGCCTGTGAGCTTTGAGGTGAGCCTCCATGCCAACCTTGAACTCCTACCTAGTGCTCAGCGGCTGTCCCTCAGTTACTGTCAAATGAAACCTCTCTGCTGTGGTTTGAGGGTCCGTCTCACTCAAGTGTGTTGGCTCTACAATTCTCAGGGCGGCAGTGTTGGGAGCAGGAGCCTGTGGGAAGAATGGGAGTCATGGAACCCCTCATGAGTGGATTATGCCTTCCTTGAAGGGATGGGTTAGGTATGGTGGGGTTCCGTTTCTTTCTCACATATCCATCTGTTGTCCTGCTTGCTGCCATGAGCTGAAGCAGAGCAAAGCCCCTGTTGCTTTCCAGCCTCCAGAACATCAGTCAAGCCAACATCAGCCTCTCCTTTATAAGTTACCTGGCTGCAGGTATTGTTATAGCATTAGAAAACGGACAGACTAGTTTTAAGCAGAGGAATGACAAGAAATATAGTTTAGAAAGTTAATTCTGGATGCTGGGGCAGGAACTAAGCTGGAGGTGATGTCTGTCAACTCCTCCACCAAAGACTACCAGGGACACATCTGTGTCTGAGCAAACCAGTCGTATCCACATCACAAACGAGGAAGCACATAACACAGGAAACCATGGTCTCTCAGGAAGGGTGTGGGAAAGAACCTGCTCAGGGTTTGGGCTGTCGCTGTGACTTTATAAAAAAAATGTATTATCACTGGGGCTGAAGGATGGCTCTCTAGTTAAGCACACAGATTGACCCTGTAGCTCAGTTCCCAGCACCCACATCAGATGGCTTGCAGGTAGTGCCTGTGACTCCAGCTCCGGGGGACTCAGACAGACACACATCTACAAAAGTGAATGATCAGTGTGTGTGTGTGTGTGTGTGTGTGTGTGAGAGAGAGAGAGAGAGAGAGAGAGAGAGAGACATGATGAGGTGCACTGTGGGCGTCAGAGGACATCTTTGTAGAGCTGGTTCTCCTCTTCAGCATTTATATGGGTTCTGGGGATCGAGCTCTGGTGTCAGGCTTGTGTGGCAAGGGCTTTACTCATTGAGATACCTTGCCAGCTCCCTTGTAACTTGTTTGGGCAAATTGAGGAGAGTGAGGCTCCCGCTCTGGGTATAAATGCATCAATATGGCATGAGCATTTTGCTTTGTGCTTCAGAGTGTTCATACATTAAGGGCACCGGAAAGACAGGAGGACAAAGAGACGTCAGAGCTGGGGCCATGCAAAAGCAGCTGTCCCTGGGTGCCTAGAGTCCCAGGAAAACCAGCTACTGCCATACATGAGTGCTGGAGATAGGGCTGGCACAGAAGCCCAAATCTCTCATCTCTTTGCCTGCCTGAGCCTCCTGGCAAAATCCTTACGAAAAGAAGGGAACTCACTTAGACTTGAGGGTCCAGACCAGGGAGGAAATGAGTTGGAAAGACAGAAAGTAAAACAACCAGCCCTCCCACACAGTGCATCCCCAAAGCTGAGGCAGCACCCAGTGCTCTAACTTGTTCCAGAAACATGGTGTCTCCTATCCCAGGCTGTAGGCTACTCTTGGGGAGAATTTGGAGGTTAAAAGTTAACGTCAGGTGTGCTGGCACATGCCTTTATCTCAGCACTCAGGAGACAGAGACAGGCAGATCAGGACTCTGTGAGTTCAAGGCCAGCCTGGTCTATGTAATAACTTCTAGGACATCCAGGGCTGCCTAGAGAGACCCTGTCTCAAGAGAGAGACAGAGGCAGACAGAGTGATGGAGAGAGATGGAGATAGAGAGTGGCAGAAAGACACAAACAGAGAAAGAGAGAGAGAGAGAGAGAGAGAGAGAGAGAGAGGAGAGAGAGAAGAGAAGAGAAGAGAGGAGAGGAGAGGAGAGGAGAGGAGAGAGGAGAGGAGAGAGGAGAGAGGAGAGAGGAGAGGAGAGGAGTGAAGAGAAGAGAAGAGAAGAGAAGAGAAGAAAAGAGAAGAGAAGAGAGAAAAAGGAGAGAGGGAGGAGAAGAGAGAGAGGATAGATTTATTGCAGGCAGCAGAAAGGAATGGGACTCAGGACAGAGTAGACAGCTCCCTTCCCACAATCCATCCTCCATATATTCCTGGGTCCTACAGATTTCTCTGACCTAATGAATTAGCTTCCTAAGGTGTGGGGCAGGATGGAGCAAATCAGGCTGGCTGACCAGCTAGGCCTATCCAGGTGCAGTCTGTCTTCTGTCTAGCCTCCTGATGGGATGTAATAGCTATTCCTGGTTGTTATTGTCATTCTATATCTAAAATGAACTACAGTTCAGAATTGGAGGGCACACCTGTGATCCAGATCTTAAGGCTGGAAGATACAAGGTTCTGACCTGGATCTGGGCATGGAGATCTTGAGGCCTAGTGGCCATGAAAAGCTTAAGCCCAGCCAAGGTCGCACACGAATTTAATCCCAGGGGACTGAGGCAAGGAGATCACTGAGTTCAAGGTCAGCCTGGGACAAAGCAAGTTTTAGATACAGGCTTGGTGGCACACACCTTTAATCTGGGCCGTACATTCTGCTGGAGACCTACAGAAGGACACTGGAAGAAGGAAGATTCACTCTTCTTTGACTGCTTGCTCTTACTTGCCAGCACATCTGTTGGGAACTACTTCCATAGAAGACCAGCTGAAACAAGTAGCCTCGTGGGCCTGAGCAACTACTAGATTCTTGGACTTCCTGTTGTTATAAAATGAAAGAACCAGAATATGTTTCATAGAGGCGTGGTATGGTGAGGTGGAAGGGGTGCCTCTTCGGGCCCATGCTGAGACATCCCTTCCCCCTGAGGTACCAGCCATACATGGATATAGTATGGAATAGAATTTATTTAGGGCATGGGGAGGGGAATTGAGGAGGGAGTAGAGAGAGAGAAAGGCAGAGAGAGTGAGAGAGAGAGAGAGAGTAGGAAAGTAAGAGAGTAAGAGAACAAGGAGGGGGCAAACAGCCCCTTTTATAGTGAGTCAGGTATACCTAACTGTTGCCAGGTAACTGTGGGGTGGACCCTAGAAGGAATGCTAACATTCCTTCATTTTGGTTTAATTAAAAAAAAGGAAAAACTAGACAGGGCGATGGTGAAGCAGGAATAGGGCCTTCATGATCTTTAGCTGCTTCCTGCTGACTTTGGGGTGTCTGGGGAGCCTAAGAAGATGTGGATGGGATGTTGGTCTAGCCTTAGGAGAGTCAGCTGTTTCCTTGCTGTCAGGGTCTGTGGAACCATCCGTGGGTAGGAAGGAGCAGGTCCAGTAGAAGCCGCTGTGTCTGTGAGAGCAGATTGAACATCTGTGAGTTGCTTCTCTGGAGCTGTCCTGGATGTAGATTTTGAATAAACAACTGGACTTGACAAGATGCTGAAACACACACATTTATATTAGAGGTAGAGAATAAAGTTAAGTATGTTTGGGAGAAAAAAAGTTTCTTAGGCATATTTGAAAGTACATTTGAAACCCTTAGGCCTTGGTGGTTGGGGGTGAGGGGAGTCCCAATCCCAGGGCACAAGAGAGGAAGCTCACCGTCTGGGATAGGTAGGCCATTGACTGGCAGGTGTACTTATCTGGATGGAGTTTATTTGGTCCACGAGAGGTAGATCTGAGTGGGTTTCCTGTAGCTTATAAGTTTACAAAAGAGATACATTTGTTAACGGCATGATAATTTTTAAAGATGAGCTTAAGCACACCTGGCTGTTGCCAGGTAACTGTGGGGCGGAGCCTAGAAGAAATGCTAACATTTCTCATCCACAGCTGCACATGGTTGGCTTAGTTGGACTACAGACTGTAAGTCACCACAATAAATTCCCTTAATATATAGAGACATTCGGTAAGTTCTGTGACCCTAGAGGACCCTGACTAACACATGGGGTGAGCTTCTCTACGTATGTGTGAGGAAGTGGATCTTGAAAAAAACTTCTTTCAGGAGCAGGTGGCTGACAGCTCAGGAGGGATGTCTTCCCGGTCCCAGGCCTCTCCAGGCCCAAGCATTAGTGCTGCTGTTCCCCCAAAACAAACCTCTCAGCAAAAGGCATTACAAGGAAGGCTCAGATAGGCTGGCGGGGCACTGGCTCTCTGTGGACCCAGCCTGAAGGTGGACAACCATAAGGGTCGCTTTTCTCTCTGTCTTCTCTTGCCTCCAGGATTCAGGAAGTGGGGCAGGGGCCAGGAGATTGAGGAACCAAGAAAAGAAAGGCCCTGAGGGAACCTATGTCCTCAGTTGGGAGAGGGCACACAGGACAGAGGCAGCCCTGTGTCTGGGCAGTATAACAAGCTTGGGATCTCCCTAGAGTTGGGTGCTGTCCCTGTTCTCAGGACCAACTAACTTTCTTGAAGGCATGAATCTGCTGTTTATTTAAATCATTTCCCCACAGACAGCCCTTCACGGTTTCCAGAATGCCTTCCGGGATGGCGAGGCTCGGTGAATTTCCACAGCATTTTCTCAGCACAGTGCTGAGGTGGCCCGGCTTTAGCCCCTTCCTCAGTGAGGCTAAGGGGACATGACTCATCAGAGGGGTAGCCCAGCACTGGCTGGGAAGGGAAAGGTTCCTTATTGTTGGTACATAAACAGTTTCTATTTCTCTCATTTGATGAGCTGTTGGGTCTCTTCTCAGCTGGGATCAGTTACCCACTCTGGACTCAATAATGAGAAGCTACCTCCTGCCCTACAGGGTTGGGTGTGGTTTGAGATGTTTGGCCTTATGTCAGGGTTTCTGGGCCTCTGGATGCCACCTTGCTGGGTGCCCCCAGGGTCACCCCCTTGTATCCTTTTCTACAGTTGGAGGAGCCATTAACCAATAAGCCCCTCCTGCCTGTACTGCCTCCCACTTCCCAGGCCCCCAGGGTCCTGGATGGGGAGACAGGCATTACCAAAACCAAGTCTGGGACACCACTGTGATAATTTCTTCCATCCCACAGGAACCAAACCAGTTTTTAAACCCTCATTCTAAGAGCTGTTGGGTCTCTTCCCTGCTGGGATCTGTGACTGACCCTGGATTCAATATTGAGAGGCCACCATTGCCCTGCAGGGTTGGCTTTCCACAGTTCCGGTGCTGATTGACGCTTGGGAGAAGGACCAGCCAAGGCCTGTAGAATGGGGGTGGGGGTGTAGAAGGGGGTGCCTGAGTCAGTCAGAGTGATGGGGGGAGGGGCAGCCTGAATCAATCTGCACCCCCCCCCACACACACACAGCCCTTTGCTTAGGCCTCTGGAGGCCATGACTCATTTCCCCCTCTGGGTCTCAGATTTCTCCCATGAAGGAGGCCTGAAGACAATCCCTGGGGTGAGGATGGAGGAGGTCACTGGGGAGAAGGGGTGGGATGGGTAGTGACAGCTGTATGCACCCTTGCCTCAGGGGATCAAGCCTCTAAGTGCTTCACAGTACTGGGTGCTAGGCATTCAAGAGGTAGTCACTTCACAAACTAGGAGGCTTCCTGGAGGAGGTGGTACCAGCGCTGCACTCCAGCAAGGGAGCTTGGAGCATTCTGCCTCTATCTGGGCTCTTGGATGAAAGGATACTGTGAACTAAAAGGGTGTGGGGACCCAGGGAGCTGCATGGTAGGGGGGAACTCTTGGGCTTTGCCACAGAACTGAGCCAGAAATAGGAAGAGATAACAGCCTTAACTGTCCTGCTGAGGGGTTCAGGTTCCCCTCAGATGTCCTTAGGCAAATAATTTGGAATAGTGTGGAAGCTGGCTGGAGCTGGGAGGCAGGCACCCAGGCCCTGGGCAGGAGGAACCATTACCATAGTCAGGTTAGGGCTGAGAGCAGTGGCAGCTGTCTGTGATCCCAGCACTTGGGAGGCTGAGACAGGACAGTGGAGAGGACTGAGGCCAGGCCCGGTTACACGAGGAGATGCTGCTGCCGTCCTTTGCTTGTTTTGAAATCTGGTTAGGAGATAACAAGAGTTAGCTGGTTAGTTCTGAAAGGAACTGGTTGTTTTGGGAAACCTCTGTGCCATAACCTCACTTGGGCCTCAGAACAGTTTGTTCTGTCACTCACATGCGTGGGTGGTGAGTCTCTCGGATCCTTTCACAGGATCCTTTCACACCACGGTGTTAAGTGCTGCCTTCCTGTTAACCAGTGTGGGCTGGGAACATGGCTCAGCTGGTCAAATGCTCTGCTCTTCACTCACTGGGAGCACTGGGTTCGGTCCCCAGCACGGTGTAAAACCAGGCACACACACGTGGTTTCAGCTCTTAGGAGGCCAAGGCAAGAGGAGCAGAAGTTCACGGTCAATGTGCTGTGCTGGAGTTAGAGGCCAGCTGGCAGTCTTGGATATATGCACCAAACCAAACCAAAAAAACCCGAAACAACAACAAAAACGTGGATCTTGCATCAAACAAAACAAAACAAAACAACATTACCAACCAACCAACCAACCAAACAAACAAAAAAGCCTTGCTCTTTGCCCTTCTCCTTCCTTACGCCCTCATTCCAAACAAGTTCTGGAGGGTCATACGTGAACTGCGGAGAAGGCTCAGCAGATAAAGCTCTGGCCTCACAAGCCTGGAAGATGGAGGGAGACAGACAATCCACAGAGTTATACCATGATTTCTACATGTATGCTGTGGTACGGCATACCCTGCTATCCTACACACACACACTTTTTTTTTTTTTTCAAGAGTAAAGACAGGTGTTTGGGGGAGAGAGTCCCAGCAGATGGGATCTGGCCACATGTAAAGTCACATGCCCCAGATCCTGGACAGACATCTGTCTCTATTCTGCTCCCACTTGGGCAGGGCTAATTGCATACCAGTTCAGAAGCTGCTGGACATGGAAGGGCTAGCAAGGCTGCACCCGTTCTTGGGAGCCCTCCCCAGAGGGCTTGGTGGGAGTGCTTCCCTGGCACTGTCACTGGGAAATAGGGCAGGTGGCTAAGGCACACGAAAGAACGGGCTGGCCGGGCATGGTGGCGCACGCCTTTAATCCCAGCACTCGGGAGGCAGAGGCAGGCGGATTTCTGAGTTCGAGGCCAGCCTGGTCTACAGAGTGAGTTCCAGGACAGCCAGAGCTATACAGAGAAACCCTGTCTTGAAAAAAAAAAAAAAAGGAAAAAAAAAAAAAAACCGAAAGAACGGGCTGTTCCTCACTTCTACGTGGCTCACATTCTGGGAGATCTCTTCATCTATAGTGGGGCTGGTCATTACTGTCTCTCAGAGGAATGGGAAGCTGAAAGCTGTCTTGTGCTAGTCTCAGAGTACTTGGGAATGTGAAAATGTGGCCAAGTGGTTCTTTTTGTATTGTTGGGGCTGCTAGAATGGAGCAAAAAAACCCCTCAGTGCCCGGGGCCTGGGACATTGCAACAAGATTTGGTTTCTTGTCAGGGATAGTCTGGTTCTAGGATCTAGGGAGCATGGTGTAGGTAGGTGGTGTATGTATGGGGAATTTTCCAGTTGGGTCCATTAACAACTAGACTAGGATCTGACACCTATAAGCTTCCTGGCTTGGCAGGTGAAGAGTGGACAAAGGTGCATGAGGAAGTTGCCGAAACTCTTGCTGTACTTAACTGGAAGGGTCTGTGAAGGTCTTGTTGGCCATTCCCCTGCCTCAAGGACACCCCTGTTCACAGAAGGAAAAGACTCTGGATGGTGTGTGAGTGTACGAGTGTGTGTGTGTGTGTGTGTGTGTGTGTGTGTGTGTGTGTTCAGAATACTTACCTTGGTCCTTCATCCTATACTTTCTGGTTTTACTTCTTCTGCTCCGAGGGACAAATAACCTGTGCTGAGCTTAGACCTGGTCTGGTTCAGCCAGGATGCTCATGTCCATTCTTAGACCAGGGAGGTGGCACCGAGTGCCAACTCTGGTCTCAAAGTGTATGCTCCAGCCTGGGGCTGCCACTGAGTTGGGGGAGAGGTGCAGAGGCAAGTCAGCTGAGTCCAGCTAGGATGTGTGAAAGTTCTATAGCCGAGGTGCACCCCTCTTCCTATCCACACCGCAAGGAATACCAAGAGCAAACGTGCAGAATTTCGGGTTCAGAGGGAATGAAGTTGTGGGTGGAAGCTGTTTTGTTTTGTTTGTTTATTGTTTTGTTTTGTTTTTTTTCAAGACAGGGTTTTTTCAAGACAGCGTAACAGCTCTGGCTATCCTGAGACTTGATTTTTGTAGACCTTGTTGTCCTTAAACTCAAGAGATCTGTTTGCTTTTGCCTCCTGAGTGCTGGAGGTAAAGGCATTTGCCATCACAGGTAGCTAGTGTGTGGAGTTTTTTTTAAAGCCAGGCTTAAAGAGGGAGGGAATGAGGTCAACACTATCCCGAGGCTTTGATCAGTGTAGGCTCCAGTGCCTGAGTGGCAGGGGCTCAACCTTTCTTTCTGCAGAAGAAGCTAACATGGAGAAGGACTTGTCAAGGTGTGGGAGGATTGGGCCCCTAGCCCAACTGCTCAGCCCTCCTTCCTGAGCCCTCCTGTCCTCCTCTGGCTAAGGCTCAGGGTTGGGAGCAGGGGTGAGGATGGGGCAGCCTAAAGAGGGCAGGAGGGAGAAATTGAGGAGGAGGGGCAGGGCTGGCAGGCTTGGAGAGAACAGAGCCAGACCTAGAGAGAAGCGAAGACACTGGCTTTCCTTCGCCTTTCCCTGGCTTGCAGCCTGAGTGAAGGTGGCAGGCCTTCCCTTGTGCTGCTATGTCCTGTGTGTCTTCACCCTCAGCAGGGAGGTGCCTCAGCACCACCAAGGCCTAATGACTGTTGCCTGGGGCTTCCCACTGAGGCCTGGGGCTTCCTCCTCCTTTTCTTGAGCTGCTCCTGAGAGATGTCCATCCCAGCCACCCAGCCCTGTGAGAGCTGGCACAGGGTGGGCCTGGTTCCTCTAGGTTCTGGTCCAGAAGCCAGGTGTATGCCATCACAGCTCTCGCCTAGTCTAGCCTGGAAGGCCTTTCCTGGCCACTGGGAGCCACCTCACCAGGATTTTTCCCTCTTCAGGGAAATCTGTATTGGGAAGTTGAGGCCGTTAATCCTTGCTTAGGCCCCAATATGGGTGAAAGGCTGGGAACAGGGCCCTCAGGCCAGCAGCCTGAGCCTGGAAGGAAAAGGGGACAGAACATGATTTATTCTCCAGAAGGTCCTGGAAAGGATAAGGCATAGCATGGTGCTACCACAGCACTGGCTGCTGCCTCATCCCAGAGCAGTGAAGGGCTGCAGGGTCGCATCGCTGCGATGACCAAGCTCATCTCCATCTGGCAGTGTTCCTGGGGCACCCAGTATAGCACCTGACACCAGAGGTAGAGAACCCTACTGCTAAATTGACAAGTCGGAGACTGATGAGACATCATGAACCATTTTTTTCTACCTGGACATCTCCCAAGTTGACATCCCTCTCAGATCAGCACTGATAATGGAGATGAAACATGTGTGAGGGGTGTGTGTGAGGTCTTTGGTTCTAACCGATGTGGTGTGTGCATGTACATGTGAGTAAATGTGTGTGTGTGATTGGTGTACCTGTAGGTATATCAGAATGAGGTATATCTGATGGTGTGTATGTTGTACTGTTGTGGGTGTCAGTACCTATGAGAGAATAAAACAGTAAATAGGCCCAGAAATGGTCATGGCAGTCTGAGAGCTTGACACTCCTGAGCGGACAGGACTTGCATGTAGGCAGGATACGGTCCACACTAGACGTGGACAGGCACTTACAGGTAGTGCTTTGCCTCAGGATGAGTGGTCAGGGGTGAAGGTCGGGCTGTGAGCTGCAGAAAGACAGGAGGGAGTGTGTGAGGAGTTGGCCTGTGGACCTGGGGTCTGGCTCCTAGGTGGAACTGCTGATGCAGGCTTTCTGTGGGCTACGCTGGCACTTGGGAGGCCACATCATGGAGAGTGTGTCACGTATCCATGGGTCACAGAGGATGTCTCGCTTTAACTGTGTAGCACTGTGGCTCTGAGGACGGGTATGCTAATAGGGCTGTGTAATCTCAGGGTACATGTGTGTGAGACTGTGTACACGTCTGTGTATGAGCACATGTGACCCACACACACACACCCACCCCCGTCTGGGGAGACTCTGGGACGACCTGCAATGGTTGAGCTTCTTCAGGAATCATCATCTGCAGGAAACACCTTATCTAACTTGAACATTAGTCCTGCCTGAGGCTCCCAGGTGCTTCCTCTCTGCTGTTAACTTGAGGCCCTGTCCCCATATCCTGCTGAGTCTGTCCATTTCCTTTCCACCTCCCCCTCCCCTGCTAGTTCCCTCAGACTGTGGCTTGGATACTCTCCTTTTTAGCCTTTGCCTCAGCTTAGAGTGAGCAAACCACTTGCAATCACAGAAGTCGGAGTTGCAGGGAGCACACACAGCAGGACTCTGGCTGGGCTTGGCTTCAGGGGGATGAGGATGGACAGGGGGATGAGGATGGACAGGACGAGGATGGACAGGAGGCTTGGCCTCATCTTGCCCGAGGAATCTGGCTACATCGACAGTCCTCCCCACTCCTCACAACTACCCCTTCCAGTGGACTCAAAGTTCTTGCTGGCTCTTTTCCTTTGATACCCATGCTGAAGTCACTGTCCCCAGTCCCTGAGCCACTGCATTAGCATCTAGCTTACTCTGTGTCGGCCTTTACCCCCTTCTTGTTCATCTCTCACAGCTAAGTGCCAGTCTGATGGTTCTGCCCCATCAGAACCTTCCAAGGGTTTCCATTGGCCTTTCAATAGGGTTAGATCCTCACTGGAAGTAAAGGGCCTGCCAGCCAGCTGCTCCCCAAACCCCTCTGCTTGGCCTTCTGCTGTTGCTTTGCTCTGGGCTACCTCCTCCCAGCTGGCCCCTGTCATCCCTCAAGTTATAGCTAAAGGCCACATTCAGTGGAACCCTCCTCATCATGGCTCTGCTCTCTCCATGCCCTCTGAGAAGCTGCTTGTCACAGCTTCTGCCACTCTGACATATTTACAGCCTGGTCTCTGGCTCCCATGGAAGGTCACCCAGAGAGGACAGAAGCCTTGTCTATTTCTTTCATGGTCACATCCCTAGCACCCAGAACAAAGCCTAGCACCCTGTAGATGTATATACCTGGTGAGCCATGAGTACTGACTGGGTTGTGAGGAGGTCTGAGGCAAGTCACCAAAGTGGATGTGGCTGAGCTTGCCCTTGGACCCAGGACATTCTGCTCTTCATGGAAGTGATGATTATCACTCCTTGATATGCCTGGAATGTTTGCTTTCTAGAATCGTCCCCTGCTCTGAGGACCTTAGGACATTTCTTTTCTGGAGCCTTGGGAATGGCGGGAAGCCAGTAGAGATGCCTCGATCCCCAAACCAGACCTGGGTACTGTGTTTTTTTTGGTGGGGAGCACAGTGGACTCTTAGCAAGGAGCAGAGGCCTGCGTGTCTGCAGCCTCCAGATATTTGCAATTAGGCTGGGAAACATCACTCCCAATCCTGAGATAGCCAGTGTCTCCAAGATGGGAAATTCAGGGGCCAGGGCTTAAAGAGAAGAGGTGCTGTGGGCAGAGCAGGGCATGTGGTGGGATCTAGGACCTGGGCAGTGGATCTAGGGCTCCGCACGGATCCTGGGAGCATTGTAGGAAGGGCCTAACACTTAAGTTCCAAGTGTGGCTGTCAGCTGACTCCAAGGGCTTGAGCAAATTGCACAGTTTCTCAGCATCTTGGGTCCCCCATACTGGGACACTGGAACACTGTTATATATATTTGATGTAGCATTCTTTCTGGCCTGTAGGGATTCCGATCAGTTTTAGAAAGGTCTCATCAGGTCAGAGCAGGGCCTGACATTCATATGTCACATTCAACGTAGTCATTATTGTGAAGAAGGGCATGTGGGTGGTATGTGTCCAGGGAGGGGGTGAATGCAGGACAAAGGCAGGTCTTTGCAGACTCTGTCTTAAGGCAGGTAAGTCTAACGGTTAAAACCCAGGCTCCATTCAGTATTCCCATAGGCTGGGTGGCTGTTCTAGTTAGGGTTCCTGTTGCTGTGATGAAACACCACGACCAAAAGCAACTTAGAGATAAAGGGTTATTTTTGCTTAGGCTTCCATATCTCTGTTCCATCATTAAAGAAAGGCAGGGCAGGAACTAAAGCAGGGCAGGAACCTGGAGGCAGGAGCTGATGCAGAGGCCATGGAGGGCTGCTGCTTACGGACTTGCTCCCTATGGCTTGCTCTGTCTGCTTTTTTTATGGAACCCAGGACCACCAGCTGATAGGTCTCCCCACCTACACTTGTGGGGGCCCTCCCCCATCAATCACCAATTAGGAGAATGCCCTACAGGCTTGTCTAAAGCCTATTGTTCGGAGGCATGGAGGCATTTTCTTAATTGAGGCTCCCTCCATTCTGATGACAGCTTATATCAAGTTAACAAAAAAACTAGCCAGCACAGTGGCCTTGGTACCTCCACTGGCATGGTTTTCAACTTTGGTTTGTTTCAGTTCATTTGTGCTGCTAGAACCGAGTGCACGAGGCTGCGCAACTACTAAAAAACAGGGACAGAACCAGAAGGGTTGGCATCACTGGAGGGCCGGCCATCTTACTCTGGTGGAGGGTGGACTCATTTCCCCCCACCAACCCATTCAACTCTCTTGGCATAGTCACCTCTCACTAGGCCCTTCTAAATAACCTCCTGTGACCATAATGCTGTGACCATGATGGGGTAACCCCCAACCATAGAAGTATTTTTGTTGCTACCTCATAACTGTAATTTTTCTACTGCTATGAATTGTAGTGTAAATATATGTGTTTACTTAACCAATGTGTTTATTTAGCCATATGTATTATCTTAAGCAACCCCTGTGAAAGGGTGATTTGACCCCTGGAGGGGTCATGACCTATAAATGGAGAACCAGTGTTCTAAACATTGTTGCATGGAGCACTGTAAGTAGCCAAGGCATACTTTTTTTTTTTAAGATTTATTTTATATATATATTTTTTATATATATGTACACTGTAGTTATCTTCAGACACACCAGATGAGGGCATCAGATTTCATTACAGATGGTTGTGAGCCACCATGTAGTTGCTGGGATTTGAACTCATGACTTCTGGAAGAGCAGTCAGTGCTCTTAACCACTGAGCCATCTCTCCAGCCCCAAGGCATACTTTTGTGTGAATGCATTGAAGCCATCGCAGTTTCTCTGTCTCCAAGAGACAGAGATCAGTAGGCTATGATGAAGCTTAGACATAGCAGTGCCTATAAGGCTCCTAACATACTGCTAGTTGTTGATTCCTTTATAAAGGGCCCAGAAAAGGGTAAAGCATTTGCCTAAAATCCACACTAATTGAGCAGCCCAACTGTGTTTCAGCCAAGGCCATATGACTCCAGAGCCCCTGTGGCTGACTGAGTTATCTTACACCTGCCTCTGTCATCTCTGCTGCCACTGCCACCAGTCTGTCTGTCTTCCGGGAGGTATGGGAAGCCCAGCCTGGTCTCCGATCCTGGAAGTCTCTAAATCCTCAGGACCTAGAAATCCCTTTGCCTCCCAGCACAGTGTACCTAGCTCTGGTCATGACAGAGTCCCAGGAGTCCTCTTGTCACCCTGGAACTCAGTTTGGTGACATTTCTGAGAATGAGTTGCTTGTGAGGTTGTACATTGGTGGCAGCTTTTCCTCCACAGCCTGCTCTTCACTCCTTCACTGTGCCTGAGCCACAGATGCCTCTGGCTGCCAGCATGGGAGTGGGGTTAGTTAACTGGGAGATGGGGGAGGATGGGGAGGGGGTCATCCAGGCTTGAGAGGCCAATATATGCTGGAGATGATGGGTGTACTGGGGGGCGTCCCCTCCAGCCATGTCCAGACACAGGCAGGGGCATAGGCAAAACCCCAGTCCTTGCATGGATACACACGGGTCACGGTGTAGACTCTGCCCTGACCATGAGGGTGCTCACCATTGTCCATTGTGCTCCCCCTTCCCCTGTGACTCATGCTCTTGTTTTTACAGGAGACCATAGCCATGGGGAGAGCCAGATCTCCAGAATCACACAATGCACACAACGCACTGGAAGGGGCAGTGACAGCGCCCTCCAGGGCAAGGTGTTCCCACTCTGGTGTCTCCTACCCGCATCATCGCTTACAAAGTGTTTGGGAACCGTCTGGGTCTTACCTAATAGCTTTCCCAAGTTGACTTGATTTTCTTTTACAACCCTAGCATTTATTTTAAAAGGAAAAAGATAACCATTACTCTAATGGATAGTGTCACCCGCCACGAATACAACATGGTCGAGAAGGCAGGTATTTCTGGGATGAGGTCAGCTCCTTGAAGGCATGCGTCACTAGGGGTTTACTGCTAGATCCCCACCCCCAAAGCAGGACTGGCACTCAAGTTCTCAGGACTGAGTCACTGAATGAGTGCAGGGGTGAGGGACCTGAGCATTGGTGACGAGGAGGAAGAGTGGAGGTCACGGGGCCCCAAAGCTAGCCAGCCACAAGTGGACAGAGTCGGATCATTGAAAGGGATTTGAAAAGCGTAGAACTTCCTTACTGTGTGCTTTGGAGTTCTTCAGTGCCCTATTCAGAATGCTGCCTCTGCACATCAGAGGACCACATGGGCACAAGAGGGACCCAGAGCTCAGGTGGCCGGCCCCTCTTACCCACATTCAGCATGAGGGAGGATCCAGGGGAGCCTCCTTGGTAGAGCTGCCTACATCTCTCTGCCCCTGCCCCCGTAAACTAATCTGACAGACATGTCGGACATGCCAGTCCCTTCTACCACATCCCCGTCTACAGTCTGACCAGCATGATCTCTGGGTCTTCCTGAGTCACCTTCCCCAGCAGGAGATTGAATGGCCATGTGACCTTCTGGCAAGACTGTGATGGCAGCTGAGCTCAGGGCCTGGGGTTCAGGTCTTCGCCCGACAGGAGCCTATGGGGGTGGCTGCAGCATAGCATCCTGGTGGGAGGCCTGGCACCGGAAAGCCGACGTCACTCCTGACTCACTCACTCTTCAGGCAGGGCTGGGGGTGGGTGGCCTGTCACTCATCTCCACGGTCACTCTCACCTTTATGACTCTCCTGGCTCAGGCCTCTCTGCCCAGTCACTCACATCTCCTTTCCACCCGGGCCATCCACTTGAGGCTGGCCTTGGACTGGGGAGGAAGGGAAAGAGGGTCAGGGTAGAGCCTGGAGCATCTGACTGTGGAAGGGAAATCCATGGGGCAAGCAGACTGAGCAGACAAACCAGAATCCCAAAGGCAGAAGGCCAGTGACGTCTAAGCAGCCATCCAAATAAATGGTTACAGAAAAGAACAACACAGGGAATCATCACTTCTTCCAAATGAGTCCCACACGGTCTTAATTAAAGAAAGAAAAATAAATAAAACCTGAGCCTCAAACTCACTTGTTAGGTCTGTTCTGTAACAGCCAGGCCATGAACAACCTTAAACAGAAACCAACCGTGTGGTCACTTACTGTCTAGTGAAGAGGCACTTGGCAGCCTGTGCCAGCAGCCATCCTGGCTGGGGCCCCATCTCATGTTATCCCCAGCCGATGTCCAGAGTCCTATCTCCTCTTGGCAGGCTTCCAGCGAATGGTTCTGGACAAACAGGGTCCTGAGGAGGTAGCAAGGGGTGGCAGACAACCTACAGATGACTCATTGGTGGCGGCATTGGGGGGTGGGGATCTTCAGTCAGAACAGGAGCTGGGGAGGGATGTGGGCTCTTCTACCCCAGCCTTGGACTTTCATCAGGTGTTGAAGGTGGGGGTTTCCCCCTGATTTGGGACTCCAGCAGAAGATGAAGGCAAGCTCCTCTTTTATGGTTCAGTTTGGCTTCTTTGAGTTCATCTGTGTTTGTCAGAGCTGAAAAGGGTACCACGCCAAGGACAGTGGCTTTGGGGTGTATGTGTGACAGATCCGCATTGGCTCATATGCAAAGACTGAGGCACCCAGCAGACTCTGAGGGACACACTCTCACCCTGCCAGGGGGCCCAGCAGCTCAGTTCAGCACTGGAGTCAGGGGCTGGAGTTTCCCACAAAGCTAAGTTGATTTCACTCCTGCTGCAGGGACCTCAGCTAGCAGGGCCTCCCCTCTTCTCCACAGCTGGAAGGCTGTGGCTCCAGGCATGGCAGGTGACTCTGTTCAGCAAGACTAGACATGATGGTCCCCCTCCATGCTCTGTAATTTGTCCCTGGAATCAGCCATTAAGTCATCTGTGAGGCTGATGCCAAGGATAAGAGCCCCCTATCAGCTTCAGGGATCTATGGTCCAGACTCCCTGGCTGGGCTGCCAGTTGTGCTGTATCAGCCTCCAGACAGGCTTGGTGGGAAGGGACCCAGGCTGTGGCCCTGGAACCAACTTGCATGACCGTGCCACTGAGACACAAGTCCATGACTCCTGGTCCAGGAGTCCTCGTAGCTCTCCCTGGCATTCTGTATCCCCCACAAGCCCCAAGTTCCCCAAATCAAGAGGAAAGGCATAATATTTTGCTCGAGCACCTATATACCTACCATACCTTATGTTAGGGGTCCCCACAGGTTCTAGCCACAGGCCTCCAAGAAACAAAGGATCTGCAGGGATGCTGGAAGGGTCTTAGTAAAGGCAGAGGATTGGCTCAGGGCAATAAAGATTTGGGAGGCTGGGTTCTGAACACTGTCCCCACCCGCCTGCTTCAGTTCAGCCACCTACCAACTTTCTCGCCCCCAACGCAGGAGTGTCCCGGGGGGCCCACGTGCAGCTGGGCCTCACCACATCCGGGAGGGGGGGGCGGGCAGGCACTTGAGTGGGGGAGCACAGAATGGCTGTGAGTTACCCAGTTTTTCATTCTTACAGTTTGGTGTGGGACCAGGGCCTGTCCCAGAGGGGTTTGTAGCTCCTAAGGGGTCGGAAGGGAACAGGTTCTGTGAATAGTCCTTCTTCCCCTGAAATTCCCGCCAGGCCTGGCTATGCCCTGGGAGAGCCCAGCATCGTCAACAGAGTTCCTCTTTAGCCCTGGCCTGTGGCATGGGAACTACTTCTTTTTAGGCTCTTGGGGGTTTCCCTGGGCCCCTGGGGAAAGAAACTGTCCCAGTCATAAGAGGAAACTCGTCACAGGCCCCTGCGCCCCTTCCCCATTAAAGCCCCTCCCACCCCACCCCACCCCCGCCCCTGCCCCAGGGCTTTGGCTTTCCAGGACTCCTCCACCTGGGCCTGGGCCTGACATGGGAGAATAGGACAATTTCCTGACGGTTGGTGTCTTTCCTAATAGTGTATCATTATGGGTAGCAACAGGTAATTTGTCCATTTTTGCTATCGAAATTCCTAGAATGAAAACCCTGGGAGAAAATGGGAAAAGTGAGGAAGCTGAAGACCTGAGTAACTCAAAGGCTCGGTGCAGCTGAGAGCTGAGTTCCTAAGCACTTAGTGGCTTGAAGCCTGGCAAAGAGTGGGGAGCACTGGGGCATATACACTGGAGAGACGTGGGTGGGGCCTCTAGACTCCAGGCCGACACTTGTCACGGTCTGGTTCCCAGTTTCTTCCCCCGCGTGTCCCTCCCCCTGATGCCCCGCCCCACCCACCCCCTGTCCGCTCAGGGAGCCCCGGGGGCGGCCCAGCCAGAGTCCCACGTGAAGCCGCGGGGGCGGGCACCGGCGCCTTCCTGCTCTACCCTTGTATGGTGACCCGAGGGGCCAGCCCTCGAGTATTTAAGCCCGGGCTCGACGAAGAGCCCCCAGAACCGTCAGCTCCCGCCACACAGACACCGCGCCGCCGGAGCCGAGGGAGAGGACATCCGGAAGCAGGAGGCTTTGCGATGCCGATCGCCATGGGGCTGGAGACGGCGTGCGAGCTAGAGTGCGCGGCGCTGGGCGCGCTGCTGCGGGAGCCGCGGGAGGCCGAGCGCACGCTGCTGCTCGACTGCCGCCCGTTCCTGGCCTTCTGCCGGAGCCACGTGCGCGCCGCGCGACCGGTGCCCTGGAACGCGCTGCTGCGGCGGCGTGCGCGCGGCACCCCCGCCGCTGCCCTCGCCTGTCTGTTGCCCGACCGCGCACTCCGGGCGCGCCTGGGCCGCGGGGAGCTGGCCCGTGCCGTGGTGCTGGATGAAAGCAGCGCGTCTGTGGCCGAGCTCCCGCCGGACGGCCCCGCTCACCTGCTGCTAGCCGCACTGCAGCACGAGATGCGCGGGGGACCCACGACCGTGTGCTTCTTGCGAGGTGAGCCCGCGCCCCGCGCCCTGCGCCCTTCGCCCCTTCTCCCATGTTCCGCGCCCCGCGCTCTTAGCCCCTTGTCCCACGTTCCGTGCCCCGTTCCCGACCTCTTGGCTAATCATACCCTTTCTTGTCTTTCCCACAGGCGGTTTCAAAAGCTTCCAGACGTACTGTCCGGATCTGTGCTCTGAAGCTCCTGCCCAGGCCCTGCCTCCTGCTGGGGCCGAAAATAGCAACTCTGACCCGAGGGTTCCGATCTATGACCAGGTGAGTTGATATTCGAATTTGTTGTCTTCATTGTGCATTCTAGAGGGATGCCTCTGGAGAACGCCAGTGGGGAAAGACAGGGGTGTGTTCCAATATACATTCCCAGATGTGGAGAGTGTTTGTGTGACCTGCAAATGGTGTGAACGTGTATATATCCTCATACAGACTTTAAGGCATATGTGGCACAAAGTGTCTGAACATATGTCCCCTTGTGGCCTCAAGACTTTTAATTCTGTCCTTGGTCAGAAGGCCTAGAGCTTCTCTTGTTTCTAGCCAATCCAAGATGTCTGGATCAAGCCCTCCAGCACAAGGCTGAGTGAGGTCTCACCACCGTCCCCTTCCTCCTCCAGGGTGGTCCTGTGGAAATCTTGCCCTACCTGTACTTGGGCAGCTGCAACCACTCCTCAGATCTTCAGGGCCTGCAGGCCTGCGGCATCACAGCAGTTCTCAATGTCTCTGCCAGCTGCCCCAACCACTTTGAGGGTCTTTTCCATTACAAGAGCATTCCAGTAGAAGATAACCAGATGGTGGAGATAAGTGCCTGGTTCCAGGAGGCTATCAGCTTCATAGGTAGGGGAGCCTCAGCCCAGGGTTCTGTGGGAACTGTAGGGGAGAAGGTACAGGCACCTGATTCCTCTGTCCACCTTCCTGTCTGACTCTCGGCTCCACATTTCTTTTTCAGACTCGGTGAAGAATAGTGGGGGCCGGGTGCTGGTGCACTGCCAAGCTGGCATCTCTCGCTCAGCCACCATCTGCCTGGCATACCTGATTCAGAGCCACCGGGTACGGCTGGACGAGGCCTTTGACTTTGTTAAGCAACGTCGGGGAGTCATCTCCCCCAACTTCAGTTTCATGGGGCAGCTGCTACAGCTGGAGACCCAGGTGCTGTGTCACTGAGGCAAAGCCCAGCCTGGCCCCACCCACAGCTCTGGCTTTGACTGACTCCTGGGGGAAGCTGCTGTGGCCCAGCTCCTCCCTCCTCATCTTGCCGTCCCACTGGGGTGCTAGGAAATCCAGGATGACGGCTGCTCTGATATGGTGCTCTTCTGAGGTGGCATAAGGGCTGGCCCTTATTTGCTCTCCCTCCTTCGACTTGCAGAAATTAATTTAATTAATTAATTTACTATATTAAAGCCCTTGGTCACCCAAGGGCTCAGAAAACAAGCTGTGACAAGCAGAAACCATGTCTAGGGGTGTGCAGCCCTTGACCCAAAGCTTAAGCCTTGTGCTCCCAGGGGAGCCAGGAAGTGACGTGTGTGTCATGTTACGGACATCTGACTTTTGTGTGTGTGTGTGTGGGCATCTCGCTGTAATTGGTGCTGAAAAGTTATTTGTGTTCAACTGACATTTAACGCTCTCTCCCCAACTTCCTCCCGGCCCTGTGGGCCAGGGAGGGGCGTTGGAAACAGCACTTTATATTTATATAGAACATTGAGGTTGTGTCAATAAAAACAGTGTTTTGTTTAAAAAAGAGCAGTACCACATTGTCTGGTCTCAAGTCTGTGCCTGCGATGGCTGAGTGGTCTGCCTTGGCCTGGGCTGGCCTGGGCTGGCCTGGGCTGGCCTGGGCTGGCCTGGGCTGGGCTCTTTCCCATACAGGTTCTAGCCTGTGGTTGAACTGGGAGGGTTAGGAAGGCCGAGGTCGGCCTCAGCCTCACAGCGGCTCTGTGCATCCCTGATCAGACCCCACATTTACCTAGTGTGTGGTGTGCAGGTATGTGTTGACTGAGGGCATTTAGATCAGAGGGCACTGGCTCCCTGGATGAAGGGTGCATAACCTACCCCTGGCGCCCATTTTCTCTGCTCTGGGTAAAGCACTCAAGAGCTAGGGTTGTTCTGAGCCTTCCTCAGGAATTGTATCAGTTTTTTTTTTTTAATGAATTATTTGGAAATCTCACATCAAGCACCCTGATTGTGCTCACCTCCCAGTTTTCCCACATCTGCTCCCTCCCCTCCCCAGGATGTTCTGCCCCCCCAAAAGGAAAAGGTAAGTCCATTTTGTTTTGTCCATATATTCACTGGAACATGGTTGAATTCTTAGTGGCCCACAGGGAGGAGGAGGAGGAGTCTTTCTTAGCCTTTCTCCATACCAGAAGCCATCAACTGAGGAAGAGCCAGTGAGGGGCGGGGCCAGCTCTCCCACACCCACACCCACAGACTTTAACGTGTTTTCAGGCAGCCTGCCTTAGTGGTAACCACAGGCATCAAGTGGGCTGGCCATATCAGAGCCACTAACCTATTCATGGCTCACAGCAGCTGTCCCTGGGCAGGTGCTACAACATGGCCTCAGGTGGCTACAAATGCCGCTCGCAACAACATGCTTCCACCTGAGCCCCCCTCCCCACCCACCCCAGGCAGCAAAGCCCAGGGACGTCAAATCATTAGTCAGAGGCACAGACTTGCATCTCCATCCTGGGGCAGCAACATGGACTATAGATACCAACATGACTTCCTGAACCTTTAAGGTGGTCTAATCCAGAAAGCAAACCTTTCTTCATCTTGGGCTTCCATGGTTGCTCAGAGCTAGCGGGATTTCAAGGCCAGGCAGAAGGTCTGGGGAGCTGAGTCTGCATCAGCATAAGCTCCAGGCTGCCATTCTGCCAACCTTCCTGGGCAATGACAGCGTGTCCACCAGCCCTCTCTCATCCGTCACCACCATCAATCACATCTCCAGTTTCGCCTTTCTCCGTAGCACACACACACTGCTTAGTTTTTCTATGTTCCCCACTATTCATCTTATATCTGTTTATTGTACTGGTGCCCGCCTGTACCAGGCCATGAGGCAGGCAACCCTACCAGTTTCTATTGGGACCTGTGGACTTGATGCCCAGCTCAGGGTGGACACCTGCGTCCCAGAGTCATTAACCTTTCATTATCTTATACATAGCATGGCTGGTTGCTGGCGGTCCCATTAGACCTATTCCTTGCCCTTCTGTGTTTCTAACATCTTACCTGCCTAGCAAATGGCCTTTCTTTCTTTCCTCTCCTCCCTCTCTTCCTTCCTTTCCTTTTTTAAGACAGTCTTACTATGTGGCCTTGATTTGTCTGGAACTGAATATGTAGACCAAATTGACCTCAAACTCACAAGAGATCCACCTACCTTTGCCTCCCAAATACTGTGTATGAGATTTTCCACTAATGTGATGATAATGATTTTAGTAAGCACATTTAAGTAGTTAGGTCATTGTTTTAAATATATTTTTGAGATGGCCCCTCACTATGTAGCCCAGGCTAATTTTCAATCGGTTCTACGGGATTTCAGGTGTGAACCACCATGACAACTCATGTCGTCGTTTTCTTCTTCTTCTTCTTCTTCTTCTTCTTCTTCTTCTTCTTCTTCTTCTTCTTCTTCTTCTTCTTCTTCTTCTTCTTCTGTTTTTCAAGACAGGGTTTCTCTGTGTAGCCCTGGCTGTACTGGAACTCACTTTGTAGACCAAGCTGGCCTCAAACTCAGAAATCCTCCTGCCTCTGCCTCCCACATCCTGGGATTAAAGGGGTGCGCCACCACCCCTGGCATCTTCTTTTTTAATGGGAAAAAAATGGAGTGTTTAAGGTACTTGACAAGCTTTGACATATATAAGCACTGTGAAGGAATGAGTCTGCTGGTCAAGATAATTAGCATATCCATCGGATTCCTGGAAACCAGTCTAGATTCTGCTCAGGCATCAGCAGCATCTGCTTTTATTATAGCCCCTCTGTCTGGCTCTAGCTTCTACTTCTTGAGAGATGTTTGCCCCAGGCTCAGCAAGAATGCCAACAGGTCCTTGTGGAGCTCTGGCTTTCCTTTACTGAACATGGGGGTGGACTTGGTATGTTCCAGGCTGTCCATCCAGGCCGGGTCTCTGGATGGCAGGATGTAAAGGAAGAAAGTCTGGGAGCTTTGTATTTTGAATTAGTGAAATGGGAAGGGGCCCTGGCCGATCATGTCAGTGGGCAGTGGCATTGGAAGGACCACAGTCATATGAGCGTCTAAGAGTTCAAAAGTGTCCCCTCTGCAGTGGGGGGCGTCTCTGGGTGCTGATGATGCTGGTGTTCAGTGTGAAGTTTCTCAGAGTCTTGCAACCTGTGTACTTTCCTATATGGCTTCTGAAATAAAAGCTTATAGCTGGGCATAGTGACACATGCCTTTAATCCCAGCACTCAGGAGGTAGACACAGGCAGCAGGCAGATCTCTCTGAGTTTGAGGCCAGCCTGGTCTACATACTGAGTTCCAGGACAGCCAAAGCTACTTAATGAGACCCTTTCTCGTATAAATAGAGGAGGGGAGGGGGGAGGGGAGAGATTATACGGGTATGGTGACCACATAGGGAGAGGTGCCTTGAGTTTCCCAGCAGATTTTCTGGGTCTGAACCCTCCGGTAGTTGGTGGAACAGGAAAAGGAAAGCCCCCTTTTAGTGACTGGATCTCAATCCAAGTCATGAACTACATGAGGCTGCAATGCTTCTCTGCCCTCTGGTGGCAGGAGGGGGAATCTCAGGGAAGCTACCCTGCTCAAGGGTATCCTAAGGATTTGTTTTGTGTCCCCGGCCCACTTTTTACCCACTTCAGCCAAGATGGATGGGACTATGGTCCAGAAGGCTCAGGCTGGGGACAGGGGTAGAGTCCTCTGGTAAGACTGGGCAGGTCTTCAGGTGATAGTTGTTGGGAGGAACTGCAGGTGGAGGTGGTTGGGAGGCTGCAGGTGTGGGCTGGAGAAGCCCCTATTAAAGGGGGTGGATGGTAGAGTCCCTGAGTTAAGGAGGCCTTTCCCTGCCACATTTCTGTGTGTTGCTTGCCAAGAGGGCAGTGAGGACCCACCATGGGTATCATGGGAAGCCTGTGGCCTTGGATATTAACTATGCTCTCCTTGCTAGGTAAGCTGGCTCCAGTCTCTGGGACATTGGGAAGAGGCCAGAGGCTGCAGCTGTGGCTTAAGATAATCTTAACTTAGTTTCACAGCTCCAACATGGCGTTGTAGGGTTGTACCTATGAGTGAGCCCCTGGGAACCAAGGAGGAGGCCTCCTGATACTTGTAGGAGTAGAGAGGGCCCACCTAACAGCAGATTGCCAAGTGTCATACCATATACCTACTTGTTTTAAGGTAAGCCAGTTTCTAGCCTGGCTGGGGCAGCAGGCACTCAGCCTGAGTGGAGAGAAATGTTCAAGAGTAGGGTCTGAGGCCAGCCTTGATTCTGGTGCTGCCTGAAGATTTAAAGTCTACTGTGCCTCTTTTCTGCCTCATATTGGCTGCCCTAGCCTTTCTGAGCCAAGTGTTAGTCCCTTAAAGGGATCTCCTTCACTGAAGGCATCTAGGCCTTGTCACCAGGTATGATGAGTGAGATAGCCAGGCAGGCTTCAGGAATGCATCCTGGGTGGCCTCTCCTGGAAGGGGCTGGATTTTGCTGCCTGCTGTCCCGGCTCACAGTGGAGTCCCGGGGGCATCTATATGTCTGCACTTGTCTTCCTGAGCCAGGTTTGAGCATGGGAGCACCCTCAGCATCCAGATGTTCTGGAGTCTGCAGTACCAGTGTTCCAGAAGGCTTCACTCCTGAGGGAAGCCCGGTATTTCAGGACAAGGACATCCCCGCAATTAACCAAGGTGAGAACACGGGGCCACACTCCAAAGCCATGCTGAATGTGGACATGCGGAAAAGATTGAGAGGAAATGTCCCCATGCATGCAGGGAAATCAAGTTTCATGAGGAAATGCTTGTCTGTTTTTCTGTATTCTTTTGCTGGTTAATATTTTTTATATGAGATACTGTAAATGTCTTTAGAATGATCTGATAAGAGCACTGGTGTTCTCTCGGCTTGGGACTTGAGTAAAATCATCAGTCGATATTTGAGAGCATGTCAATCTCTCTGTAAGTAGCGGTGTGTAAGCGTGACCTGGCCAAGTGGGGTGGATTGTTAAGGAACAAAGAAGTCTGTGGCTCAGGGCATCTTTGTCTGGGGATCTCGGACATGAGGAACACAGACGCATTGGGCTGAAGTTGTTGGCAATGGAAATGAATTCAGATCTTGGCGTCATCATGGGCTGAAATGTTGGCAGAACAGCGGTAATCTTGCTTTAGTGTAGATGGTGACTACTGCTCCCTTCATTCTCTGGTTAGAAGCTCAGATGGACCCAGTCCTCGGTCAGTCATATGGCTTCCCTGGCACTCGCTCTCAAAGTCACAGACTTTCCCATGCTCGGGCTCACAGTAGTTGCTAACAGCTGTCCCTGCCTAGCTGATGTCTTGTTCGTAAACACCACCAGCTGCAGCTGTGAATGACAGCTCTGAGGGCTAAGGCCACACAACTATACCAGATCCTGGAGAATGAGTGGCCTTTTAGATTTCAGGATGCAACCTTGATCAGATAATCCTGAGGCGACCTCTCCTACCTAAGAGGACTCACAAGAGGGTGGGTCTAGTCTGTGCCACCATCCGTAGTCAGAAGTTACGATGGGGATCCGGCAGTGCTCCTGTAGTCACTCCTCTCAAGCTTTCTGTGGCTTCCTTCACTGCCTCATGGGTCCCAAGATTTCTCTTCCCAGCAGTCAGCTGCAGGAGGCTCCCTGACAGGAAGATGAGAAACCAAAGCAGACTGAGACAAGAAGTATTCACCAACCTCAACTCCCTTCTGTGGTTGTGACTTGCAATTTCAGCTCCTAGCTACCTCAGATTATGGATAATAGAAACTAGGTGGTGGGTGGGAGCAAGGTAAGGCAGGAGAGACCAGGACATGTTCTGGGGAGTGTGGCTTGGGCTGGAGGGAGCCTGGATAGAAGAAGGACCTGCATCCGGAGAGCAGGGGGCCTGGAGTTGGGGTTGGCTCACACATGCTGAGGGAGTCATGGACTGCATTTAACCAGGGGAAGGATGAGAACAGGCCGAGAACCTCACACACACACACATTTGCAGGCTAGGACCCAGCAGGGGCTGCTGTACTTCCCCAAAGCCACACAGCCTTGGTGCTCACAGAAGTTTAGTCTCCAAGTAGAAGATATAGACACTGGCATTGCTGAGTCCATCCCAGCCTGTGTTCTGGAAGTCAAGGCTCACATACATCCCTCCTTCTTCCTTTCCCTCCCAGGGCTCATCTCAGAGGAGACCCCAGAAAGCAGCTTCCTGGTAGAAGGGGACATTATCCGGCCAGTGAGTACACACATGGGGTGTGAGCATCTTCAAGGCTATGACAGCGCTCAAAACCCTCTTCTAGCTGTCATGAGTGCTTGACAGTTGGGGGTCTATCTTTGGTTTGTATGGCTGGTTAGGTACCACTTTCAAGGTCATGAATATGATAATGATGACAGCTGAAATGACTACTCAGTCTGCTCAAGAGGGCTTCCTGGAAGAGGAAATTCAAACTCTGACTCCTCTTGTCACCTTGCCCAGGGAGAGTGCTTAGGAAGCACAAGGCTTGAGACATGGTGGTACAGGTCTTTAATCCCAGCACTTGGGAGGCAGAGGCAGGCGGATCTCCGAGTTTGAGGCCTCCTGGTCTATATAATGAGTTCCAGGACAGCCAGGGCTACACAGAGAAACCGTATCTTGAAAACCAGAAAAACAAAAACAGAGACATGAGCCCAGATTGACTTGTGTATGTGTGTGAGACCTGGGTGGCTGTCAAGATCCCCCTTAGGGAAACCAGAATAAGAAGTAACGTGGAGAGACCATCTTGCCTGTGGCTGGAGGGCTGAGTCGGAAGGGAGGAGGCTGGTAGGAATGGAAATGACTTATTTCAGAGAGAAGACACACTGTTCAGGAGAGGTAGTGCCATCATAGGTGGCAGAGGGCTGCTGAATGTGACAGTAGAAGTGGAAAGCAAGACTATTCTGCTTGTTCAGAGGTGATTGATGGCCCCTGAAGCTGGGCTAGAGTTCACAGGCTGGAGAGCTTAGGTTATCCAGTGGAGAAGTGAACACAGGTGCCTGGCATTTGAAACACGTAGAGCAGAATCAAATGTTGACCGCCAGAGGGACAGGGCCTTCTGATAGCCATGAAGCCTACACTGTAGAGTTCCTGCTAGTGGGAGATTGTAGAGAAGCACTGTGAGGCTGCCACTCCACATAGGACCCTTCCCATTCTTTTTTCTTTCTTTTTTTTGAGACAGGAGTTCTCTGTATACCTCTGACTGTCCTGGAACCTACTCTGTAGACCAGGCTGGCCTCAAACTCAGAAATCAGCCTGCCTCTGCCTCCCAAGTGCTAGGATAAAAGGTGTGTAACACCACTCCCCAGTAACCCTTCCCATTTTTATGTTAGGGGAAGCTTTGCCATATCCCTGTTCATGGAGGTGCGTGGAAAGGGCAGAGTCCTCCTGAGCCAGGCCTCCTGGGTACCAGCCTTAGGTGCTTTTATCTACTTGATAGAACATGCTGTGACCTCTGCCATCTGAGTTCTCACAGCTGGCCCATCCACTTCCCATGCTTCCATCTCCCTTCTAGTGGCTTCCTCACTCCCAAGGCCTCCGTGTCCTGCCGCTCACATCTTTAGAGTCCTGGTAGACTTAGGCATGGCACCCTGGACAATTAGACAGCTTAGGTGGCCCGTGTCCTCCATTTAACTCTGAGCTGCCCTCTCTCCTCAGAGCCCTTTCCGATTGTTGTCAGTGACCAATAATAAATGGCCCAAGGGCGTTGGTGGCTTTGTGGAGATCCCCTTCCTGCTTTCCAGAAAGTATGGTGAGTGAGAGCAGAGGTAGCCTTCCACCCTCCTTCCCTATACATCAGGACTCCTGCAGCATCTATGCATTGGCATCTCCTTCTGTAGATCCACACCCACTCTCTTACAGCAATAGTGTTGTGCAGAGCTCCTATCCCCAAGGCATCCTGAGCTGTGGCAGGGAAGGGAGTATTGAAATCCTGGAGGTGCTGATGGAACTCTCATCCCCTCTGAGTCACGTAGTCCCACAGCTAGGGTCTTTTCTGCAGCTCAGGCATCCTCTTCAGCATTGTCCCCTCTGAATACTGTGTTGGGAGGTGAGCTTAATGTACTGGTCTCAGCCCCCATGTGGACTTCAAAGCCCCTCAAGAGCTATGGGACCTCCACAGGGGGTCAGCCACGGTGTGTCTTTCCCAGATGAACTCAGCCGCCGGGTCATTATGGATGCCTTTGCTGAGTTTGAACGTTTCACATGCATCCGGTTTGTTGCCTACCATGGTCAGAGAGACTTTGTTTCCATTCTTCCTATGGCGGGGTAAGTGCTCCTGATGGATGGGGGTGGTGTGTGTGTGTGTGTGTGTGTGCGCGAGCGTGCGTGTGCATGTGCATGCTCACTCTCTGTTTATCCCTTAGTATGCACAAATCCAAGCTTATTTCTGGGCCTGTTTTCTTGGGTTCAACCCCAGCCTACCCAGAATGGTTCATCCATGATCTGGACCTTCTGGGCGAAAGGTAAGGGATGGCCATTGGGTACAGGACCTTCCTCTAGAAAGCCCTCACCTCTGGAGGTCTTGTGGTACAAATCTGAGCAAATGTTGGGTCCTGGTTCTGTCATTCGTGTGCCACTTTGAATCTAGATGAGTTCCCTAATTTAACCTCTTCTGCCTTCTTTCTGAGATGGGGTAGTGGTTATATCCTACCTTCATTGGGGCCTGATGTGGTGTGGACAGAAGCTGTGACTCAGGCTTATGACATAGGTCTACTCATGTAATGACCTGCTTCTGTTACCCATGAGTGTCTGGTGCCACCTTTTGGCAGCTTGGGTAGTACTGAGGCTTCTCCACAGGCCAAGCAGTCAAGGGACTTGGGAGATGGGACAGAAAGTCTGGGAGTAAGATGGGCAGTCTGCACTGGTCCATCCCAGCTCCTAGAGCACAAGCAGTGTCTGTCCTGATGTCCAGTGTCTTAGTCAGGGTTTCTATTCCTGCACAAACATCATGACCAAGAAGCAAGTTGGGGGAGAAAAGGATTTATTCAGCTTACACTTCCCACACTGCTGTTCATCACCAAAGGAAGTCAGGACTGGAACTCAAGCAGGTCCGGAAGCAGGAGCTGATGCAGAGACCATGGAGGGATGCTACTTACTGGCTTCCCCTGGCTTGCTCAGCTTGCTTCCTTATAGAACCCAAGACTACCAGCCCAGGGATGGCACCACCCACAATGGACTCTCCTGCCTTGATCAGCAGTTGAGAAAATGCCTTACAGCTAGATCTCCTGGAGGCATTTCCTCAAGGGAGGTTCCTTTCTCTGTGATAACTCCAGCCTGTGTCAAGTTCACACACACAACCAGCCCATATACCCAGCCAGCTCACCTTCATGCCAGCTCACTTTCATGGTCTTACAGGTGTTTCTCTGGTGTGGGACGCAGTGGAGGGATGCAGGTGGTGTCCTTGGCACCCACTTGTCTCCGGAAGGGCCGAGGCATTGTCCTACATGAGCTCATGCACGTACTTGGCTTCTGGCATGAGCATTCACGGGCAGATCGGGACCGCTACATCCAAGTCAACTGGAACGAGATCCTCCCGGGTAAGTCAGCTGACTAGGCTGGGCCCAGAGGACCCAGACACAGGCCTCAGGCCAGGGCTGGAGTTGAGGAGTTGGCTCACCTCCCCTTGAAGAGTTCATTCCCCACACTGTCTGACCCCTTTTCACAAGGCAAGTAGGATTCGTGCCCCTCTGGTATTTGAGTGTTCCTCTGTGGCTGTTGCTCTGGGCCTCCATAGCTGTACTCCAAAAAAAGGACATCAATAATTAGCTTTGTGTCTCACCTCCCTCTGCCATTGTCAGTCATCTGAATGTGAGGTTGGCAGTGTCCTTTGACTCTTGGCCCACTGACTCAGCTGTCCCCCACACTGCAGATGCTATTGGGGCAGGCGATATGTGTCAGTTGGGAACACTGAGCCAAGACAGAAATTCAGAGGGCAGCTCAGATGCATGGGTCAGGGAAGGGGCAGTGCTGAAAGGCTGAGGTGCACAAGATGGACATCAGTGGACAGATGGCTCAGAGAATACCCTGGAAGCAACAGAGCAAAGGCTGACAGAAGGAGGAGCCCTGATGCCTAAGAGGAGCATGTGTTCTGGGCACAGTAACAGGGATCAGAGTGCAGTGTAAGCCCATATAGGTGGGGCTCAGGGCTCAGCGGTGAGAAGAAGAACTGCCTTGGGCAAGAGGAACGCTTGTGAAAGGACAGAATCCACAGTGTCTGGGGGTGCAGAGGAGGTGGAGGCCTCCTGCCAGTGGGGAAACTGCCCCATCAGTGGTGCTTCTTCTGATGCTCTGGGGTTGGCCAGATGAAAAGTGTGAAACTTACCCCAGAGACCATGCTTTGAGGTAACTAGGTAGACCATGACAAAAGGACAGGATTGGTTGGGTAGGGCTGGGGGTGACCATGACCTTTCCAAGTGCTTATTGGGTGCTTGTAAGCACTCATCTGATGACAGGCTGTGAGAAACTAGATTTGAAAAATACGGTGCAGATAATCCTGATCATGACAGAGCAGAAGGCAATGACCGACCAACCACCAAAACTGCTCTCATGTGGGACAAATCCTTTTAGTTCTGGGGTTTGAAGGAATTGCAGGGATTTTGAAAAGAAAGGAAAGGAAGAGAAAACTATGTAGTCCCAGCACTCTGGAGGCTGAGGAAGTGGATCCCGAGTGTGAAGTCTAGATACATAGACCCTGTCTTTAAATAATTGTAAGGCACTATTTTTAAATCAATAGTCTCTGGCTAAGGGTAGATTCAGGGGATGTATAGAGGCTGTCAATGCTTATATCCATAAAATGAAAGAGAACAAATAGACATGCCCATTTAAGTTAAAAGGGGGAATTAATTAAGGTAAAAGCATAAATTAGAGTTGAGCAGCTCTTGAGGTTAATTAGTGTTTTCTAATAATCAGATTGGCTCAAAACCACTACCCACCTAGGGCTAAGGACAAAGCAAAGAGGTACGGCACTTGTCTGGTTTGTAACTGGGTTCCCAGCCTAGTGCCAGCAAAAATGCTCCGCTATCATAATGGGGGAAATATGAAAAGTGAGATCTGTTGGCATAAACTAATGTGCATAAACTCTGTGGAGGCATAAACTTAATCACAGTAATTCTGTAAGGATTGAGAGGTAGAAATTCAGAGAATCAGGTGGTGTAGGAGACTCACAACTATCTTTAATATTAGTGTATATTATCTTTAATATATGTGTGTTATATTTTCACAGCACTGGGGCTTGCACTTGGGCACACTAGATACTTGGTTATCTTGTTTTCTTGAGAGAAGGTCTCACTGTGTAGCAGTATATGTCCTGGAACTCACTATGCAGACTAGGCTGGCCTTGAACTCACAGAAATCCTCCTGCATCTGTCTTCCAAGTGCTGAGATTAAAGGTGTGTATAGCACTATGCCCAGCTAGATAACTTTTTTTTTTTTTTTCGAGACAGGGTTTCTCTGTGTAGCCCTGGCTGTCCTGGAACTCACTCTGTAGACCAGGCTGGCCTCGAACTCAGAAATTCGCCTGCCTCTGCCTCCTAAGTGCTGGGTTTAAAAGCATGCGCCATCATGCCCGGCTCGATAACTTGGTTTTTGAGTTAGGGGAATATATTGCCTATCCAAAATTATATTTAATAATAAAGGGTCTTTGAAAAGAAAAAAAGTGGTATTCTGTGGGACTCCGATTAAAGAGGCTGCTGCTGACTTTGGGGAAGAGTAGTGTGGACCCAGCCTGCTGAGTCTGGGGGGCAGGGAGGGCTGGGCAACAAAGATGTAAGGACCAGCAGCCCTGAGGAGGCAGCAACCTTCCCTTCCTCACTGGCCTGGAGCAGAAAGAGTGCATTCTCGGCAGCCAGGGTGACTGGACTGCTAGGATGCAGATCTGCAGCTTTGTGCTCTAAGATGGGAGGATGAAGATGGTCTGGGCATCAAGGGGTCAGGCACCAGAATCGTGGATGGAGAAGACAGCACATCTTAGGAGCTAGCTTGAGGAGTAGAGTAGACAGGGTACCAGTGTCTAAGGCACAGCATCCACAGCCACAGCTTTGTGGATGCTGCAGGTTTGCAAAGTTTAGTGTCCTGCAAAGTGAGCTGTAAAGGAGGAAGAGCCAGAGCGAGCTTATGGGAGGTTATGGTCGTGTGCATGGCCATGAGGCACCCCTGGTACAGGTCTGGATTACTTCCAGGGTCAAGTAGAGTAGGGTAGCAAAGGTATATAGAAAACGGGGTTAACTAAAAAAGGTTCAGCCAGGGGAGCCAGACTCTTCCACTCATAGGCTGTGAATTCTCAGAAGTCTCCCCACTTCCCTTTCCTTGCCTGGTCTTCCCTACCTGTCTATTTGTTATATATGTACAAAGGTGTGTGTGTCTGTGCTTTAAGGCTTTGAAATCAACTTCATCAAGTCACGGAGTACCAATATGTTAGTTCCCTATGACTACTCATCTGTGATGCATTATGGGAGGTGAGGACACCCCCTTCCCCCGTGCCCCTCCTTTCCCATGCCTTTTTCCTCCTGACCCCATTCCTTGCCCTCTCCACCCCTTCCTCCTGCTCCTTGACTCTCCCTCCCCTTTGCCCCCTATCCCCTTGCCTCCCATTCCCCATACCCTTGCACTACTCTCCTAGCCAGCCCCTCTACTGCGATCTAACACAGGTCCCACCTCTGGGTTCCAGATTTGCCTTCAGCTGGCGTGGGCAGCCCACCATCATACCACTCTGGACCTCCAGTGTTCACATTGGCCAGCGATGGAACCTGAGTACCTCAGATATCACCCGGGTCTGCAGGCTGTATAACTGCAGCCGGAGTGTCCCTGACTCCCACGGGAGAGGTAAGTGACTTAACCTAGGGAATGGTACTGAAGTTCGAGGGTAAAGATGTAAGGGATGGCGAGGGATGGCAAGGAGAGGTGGGTTGGGTCACTAATGACTCATCACAATTGAATTTGAAAATATATTTGAAAAGGCTTAATACCCACAAAAGACTAAAACCTCTTAGCAAAGAGAAATAACCCAGATAATACACATCTATCAAAACTTAGAGCAGAAATAATTTTAATGACAAAATATTAAATCTTATGGCCAAGAGAAGTTTTCCCACTATTATCCATCTATTCAGTGTTGAAATGGAGGTCTTAGCTGTAAAAGTACCTTTTATCCGCCTGATGTAATTGTCATCTCCAAAGCTTACTGCCTCAGTCTGCTAACCTAGTCCCTAGTCCTGGAAGCTTCTAGCCTCAGAACAATCTAAACAGGGCCTAGAATGTTTTCAGCTTCTTAGACTTGCTGCTGAATAAGCTCGCACTTTCTAATTCTTTCTGAACTGCTGTTGGCTGGTTCAACTCAGCTGTTCCAAGCCGACTGATTCAATCTGGCTCCCCTCTCAGCCTCTGACTGAATTGCTCTGTTTGGCCTCATACTAACCTTCACAATCTGTTCTAATCTTTAGGCTCCTTCTCATTCTCTGGCTTGTTCAGAGAACAACCAATCTGTTCAACTGTCTCTGTAAAACACTCTCCCAGTTAAACTGCCTCCCCCAACTTTCTCTCCCTCTCTGTGTGTGTACCACTCTCTTCTAAGTGGCTTCCCTTTCTTCTTTCTTCTCGTGAGAGTTGGGCACATCCTATTCTTTCAGATCTTTCTCTGATTTGTCAGTCTTTCTGCTACTCAAACAAACATCAATTTCAAACATGGGTGCTTCCTTCTAAGGACATGTCTGTGTTCCAGCCATAGGAATTAAAGGTGTGGGCTAAGGGTGAGGCACACCACAACTAGAAGCAGATTTTTTTCCAGTAAATAACACAATCTCAGGGTTCACAGTGTGATCTAACATCCTGCAACACTTAGCTGTTGCCATTGTAAAGCAAGAAAAGACACAAAGTTTTTGGTATTTAGAAAGGAAGCAAAAATCTGCCCAGTGGTGGTGATGCATGCCTTTAATCCCAGCTCTTGGGAGGCAGAGGCAGGTGGATTTCTGAGTTCAAGGCCAGCCTGGTCTACAGAGTGAGTTCCAGGACAGCCAGGGCTACACAGAGAAACCCTATCTCAAAAACCAACAAAACCCAAAAGAAGCAATGGACACTAATCATAGATTATGATACTGAAACAAGCAAAAATCAATGAACAAATTAAGACTGGGATAATGTTAAAATACCAGTATACTTGGCTGATAATAAGAATTCTATTTCTGTAAACCTTCAAAAATAACTTTAAAATGAGAGCACAAAGAACAAGAGATAGAAGCTACCCAAAAACTCTCCAGGGGGAAATATTTATTTTAAAAGTTGCCAAGCATCTGTGATCCTAGTCCTTGGAAGTGAAGGGGAGGGTCAGTCACAAGTTTGAGGCCCACCTGGCCTGCCTGTATCAGAAACACTTAAAGAAGTGTACGTCCTAGTTACAGATAGGAAGACAGTATTTAAAATCTTAGCATTTCCCAGTCTGATCTATAGATCCAATGAATTTACACTCAGGGGCCTAGAAAGATAGCTCAGTGGTTAAGGGCAAGCATGACTGAATTTGGTTTCCAGCACCCATGTTAGGCAGCTCACTACTACCTGTGACCCCAGAGTCTCCAGCAGGCATCTGTACTCACCTGCATATACCCCTCCATATATTTAAAACCAAAATAAATCCTTAGAAATTCACACTAAAAATCATAACAAATTTGATAATACAGGCAGAGCAACTTATGCAAGATGAAAGACAACAGCTAAGACTTTCCTGATGTAAAGCAGTGGCAGGGCCTGGTATGGCAATGCAGACCTGTGATCCAAGGCATAGGTTTAGCCTAGGTCTAATTCATGGCTAACCTAGGCTATATTAATTCAAGGTTAGCCAAGGTTACAAGGCAGTGATTCTGTCTTCAAAACCAGCAGCAACAAAAAAGGGGGTGTAGAAAGACTTCCCTAGCCAGTTATGAGTTTATAAGATGTCCTTAAGTGTATGTAAAGTACACAAATGTATAAAAACCTGTCTGCATTCCGAATATATGGCGTTAAGTGCAGAGGATGGCTGTAAATATATATAACTGCCTGTGGGAACAGAGAGGAAAGTTCAGAAATGGATTCTACTCAATTGAAAACCAGCAAACACAGTGGTACACAGCTCTAATCCAATCCAGCACCGGAGAGGCAGATGCAGGTGGATCTCTGTAAGCTGGAGACAAGTCTGGTCTACATAGTGAGTTCCAGGATAGCCAGAGCTATGTAATGAGACCCTGTCTCAAAAAAAAAAAAAAATCAAATGTGAGAACTCTGGGGGCGGGGGCTTGATTATGAAAAGGTGGCTTAGTGGTTCTCAGCCTGTGGGTTTCAACCCCTCTGGGGCTCCAACAACCCTTCTACAGGAATTGCATATCAGATATTTACATTTTAATTTGTAACCGTAGCAAGATTAGTTACAAAGTGGCAGTGAAAATAATTTATGGTTGGAGGTTGGTTTAATACACGAGGAACTGTATTAAAGGGCACAGCAGCATTAGGAAGGCTGAGAGCCACTGCTCTGCCTGGTTCTGAGGTGGTACCTAGGCACCTACCGTCACACAGCATTACATTCCATACTGCATAAAAGAAGTCTTGTATGTGTGTGAAGAAACTGTAAAAAGTTTAGCAAGAAACTAGCAAGATGTCTTCAACATTGGGATGAGGAAGAGTTTCTTCACAAATAACCCTAACAACTAGAAAGATTAATAAATCCAACAGTAACCATAATAAGCATTGTTAAGAGACACCACAAGGGTTGGAGAGATGGCTAAGCCATTAAGAGCACCAGCTGCTCTTCCAGAGGTCCTGGGTTCAATTCCCAGCAACTACATAGTGACTCACAACCATCTATAATGAGATCTGATGCCCTCTTCTGGTGTGTCTGAAGACAGTGACAGTGTACTCATATGAATAAAGACACCACAAGTAAATCTAAAATATGAGTTATAAAGTAGAGCTGTTTCTGAACGTAACTAGTATTATGAAAGGGCTGTAAACAGAAAGTCAAAGTACAGGTAGAAAAATGCATGAGGTGGTTAATAAGCACCTCAGAAGAAATCAAATGAGAGGCAATCGCACCACCACTCACTCTCCCTAAATTAGCAGAAGTCTACTATCTCGGTGATGATAATATCAAATACCCACAAAGGGCAGAGGATGATTGTACCCCACCGACGGGACCCTAAATGGCTGCAACCCTTCTGGAAGACAGTGTGACACCCAGTGAAGCTGCTGTGTGTGCCTGTGACCCAGATTTTATTTCTAGGTCATCTACACCTGAGTCCCACCCCCTTTCCCTAGCAGTCCTAGATAATCAGTAATCTACCTTCTGCCTCTATGGATTTGCCTTGTCTAGACATTTCCTATAAATGCAGCCACATGCGTTTTGTGTCTGGCTCACTGCCCTCCACAGAACCTTTGCTATTCATCTGTTGTTGAACCTGTGAGCATTTCATTCCCTTTCTGCTGAATGACACTCAACTTCTTCACCACTTGATGGACATTTGAGTTATTTCTGGTTTGGGACTATTATGAATATACTATGTCGGTATCTGTCCCAGCCATAACGTTTCTGGGCCCCATGGTGATTCTGTACTCGGCTGTCTTCCAAAGCAGTTGATCCACTTAAAACTCCATTACCTATGTAGGGTGATGCTGACTTTTCTGCATAATTGCTGAGGTTTGTAGTCCATGCTTTTGATTATGAGTATCCCCAGTGGAATTAGAAGTATCTATTACCACTCTGGTTTGCATTTTCTCTAACGGCTATCCACCTCTAGCCTCTTTGAGATGGCAGGTCCTCTCTGTACCTTTTTGGTTTTAGACAAATGTCCTCACAGATTCTTTGCCTCCTTCTCAGTTGGATTGGATTTTCCTTGCTGAGTTATAAGAGTTTAAAAGAATATTAATTGTATCTCTTTGTTCGTTATGTCATTTGGAAACATTTCTTCACAGTCTGTGCACTTGATTTTTGCTTCCTAGATAGTTCTTTGAACAGCAACCCCCTTTTCCCTTTTAGTCTGAGACAGGGTCTCACTATGTAGTGGTGGCTGCCCTGGAACTCAATATATAGATGAAACTAGCCTCTAACCCGGAGATCAGCTCACCTTTTTCAGTGCTGAAATTAGGGGCATGTGCCACCACACCTGGCTTAAGTATCATTTTTAATGTCACCTTCTCTGATATATATGTATACTTGTAGTTAATCAAATATTACAAACTTTTTTGTTAAAACTAGAAAATGAGATGTGAGACACTGTAGGTCAGCCTGGAGCTCTGACGATCACAGAGAGCAGAGAACTGGAATTGGGAGGAACTGGTCCAAGGGAGGGCTGCCACCATGGGGACAGACTGGCATATTTGGGTGTTGAAATGATGACACAGTGGAGAAGGGGGCAGGTCCTGGAGGAGAAAGGAGGGCCAGTCAGAAAGGCGGGAGCGAGGGTCAGACATGGACGTAATGGGAAGGAAGACCTCAGGAGTGGACCTGGGTCCACGTATTGATCTGGAGACCGCCTATGGCCTCTGCTCCACACACTGAGGGGAAGCTGCTAACAGAGTAGTGGGAGGGGCATGGCCTACAAAGTACCCGAACCTGGTAGAGAGGGCAGGACATAGGATGGTGCTGGGGACTTGGGAAGTGGCAGGGACTTGGGACAGAAGGTGGTTGCAGGTGTGGTCCCTGTGGAGGGATGATGGCAGCTTAGGTGGACAGCAACCCAGCAGAGGGTAGAGATGTCACTGCTGGATGACAAATGGCTAGAAATGGAGGCTTTGACTCCTGTGGTTTCTGGTGCTGATGTAGTTCAGAGAGGGGGCATGGCTGTGAGACCAGCAGAATTGGGCAGGAGGAGGGTCACTGGTTAAAGGAGACAGCACGGATGGGTTACCGGACACTGATGATGGAGGTGTGTGAGCAGAAATGATGAGACCATGAGGCAGCAGCGAGGTCGTACAAAGTTATACCAGTCAAGTCTAGGTGTGGCAGCAAAGAGAAAGCAAAGAGGTTCTCCCCCTCCTGGTAGTGAACAGACCAGAGAGCACTTAGGAACTTCTGATGCCCTCCCTTGGCTTGAAGAGAAATGGTTCCAGGAGATGTTCAAGATGTGTAGGTGGGAGGTGTGTGCTGGGTGGCTGAAGACAGATATGGTAGGAGAAGCTATATGGTCGGTTAGGCTAACAGAAGCCCTGCTGGGGTGTTGGTAGGAAGGCCGGCAGGATCTTTTTGTGGTGACCCGAGGGGCCAAATGAGGAAAAAAATAATGCACTTCAGTTGTCCTGGCTGCTCCTATTTGTCTTCAAGACCTGGTCTCTCTGTGTAACCTAGGCTGACCACAAACTTGCAATTCTCCAGCTTCAACCTCTCCAGTACAAAGATACAGGCACAGATCGTCACATCCAACAGTTGTACTGGTATGCAGTAGAAATGTAATAGTTTGTGCCTTAGCACAGACCTTGTGGGCTGCCGGAGACCTCTGCGAGTTTGGCTCCATAGCCCCTTAAGTAAAGCCAAAGGCCACGCAATAGCTTTCTTTTGTAGTTCTAAGACCTAACGTCTGCTCTCTTCCTGCTCTAGGGTTTGAGGCCCAGAGTGATGGAAGCAGCCTCACCCCTGCCTCTATATCACGTCTACAAAGACTTCTCGAGGCACTGTCAGAGGAATCTGGAAGCTCTGCCCCTAGTGGCTCCAGGACTGGAGGCCAGAGTATTGCCGGGCTTGGTAACAGCCAGCAAGGATGGGAGCATCCTCCTCAGAGCACATTCAGTGTGGGAGCCTTGGCAAGACCACCTCAGATGCTAGCCGATGCTTCAAAATCGGGGCCTGGAGCAGGTGCAGACAGCTTGTCTCTAGAGCAGTTCCAGCTAGCCCAGGCCCCCACTGTACCTCTTGCTCTATTTCCAGAAGCCAGAGACAAGCCAGCACCTATCCAAGATGCCTTTGAGAGGCTAGCTCCACTTCCAGGAGGCTGTGCACCTGGAAGTCACATTAGAGAGGTGCCCAGAGACTGAGCCTTTAGACTTCTGTCCCCAAGTGGAGAGGGTGTATTCTGTCTAGATCAGCTAGGTCGTCCAGTCTTTGGCCCCTCTGGGCATCACCCCTGTCTTCTATCCCCTGCACTGGCTACTCTAGCAGGCCCAGGTCACTTCCTTGGTCTCTTTTCCCACAACACCCCCACCCTGCAGAGTTCCTAGGGGTAGAGAGGCTCTAGGGGCTTTTCTTGGCTTGAGCCTTAGCCCTGGAAGATGCTTGGCATGGAGACAGGATCCTGGGAGTGGCCGTCAAGAGCAAGGTTCCAGTATTGGTTGCCTCTGGAAGTTCTTCAACTGAGGACTAGCTCCCAGCATGGACTCAAGTGCTGCCTTGGGCATGGACCTCAGTGGGAAGCCCTGTGGCTGGAACCTTGAATATCCTGCTCTCCATGATGCCTGGCTCTAAAGATGTTCTGAAGCCCTGGGATTAAGTCCTGTTCTCCAGGAGGCAGAGAACACACTTGGTTCTCCTGCTAAGCTGGACTAGCAAGAGATGGTTCCTTATCAGCTCTGCATGGTGGAGGCCTTGGCAAGACCACCAGTCCCTGGACAGCAGCCTTGAGTCTTTGTGAATGTCAGATCACTGTTTTGCCCACAAGGTGCTCAACTAGAAGCCACTGAGGGCAAATGTCACACGACTTGTCCTTCAGCCATGCCATACTCCTCCTTGATCTATGAGGTTTCTTCTAAGAACAAAGCATGTAGGTGGTAGGGTCTGAGCCAGGAGTCCTCAATTCTCCAGGAGCCTGTTGGGGGGCCAGGGGAGCCCTGCTTGGGATAGAAGGGGAACCAGAACCAGCGAGGAAGGGCACTTCATGTGGGAAAAGGTAGAAATAAAGTTGGGTGTTTGCTTCATGCAATGTGCTGTGCTGCCTGTATTTAAGTGCCCATGAGGGCTCCCAGGGAGTCACACCCTCTTCTCTACAGGGCCAGGCTTCTGGACCCATGGAGACTTGCTCAAAGTGGCAGAGTAGGAAGCAGACACGGAGCAGTGTGGTGCCTGAAGGTTGTGAGAACTTAGCCTTTGCTATTTTCTGAGGAGGTCACGTGCTGGGATTGCTTCAGCGGCCATGAGGACCCAGCAGCCTCTGCCCTCAGTCTAGTTTGAGCTTCAGAACAGTATTTCCTGAGATTGAATGAGGGGGTCACTTCTGGGTGTCAGGCTCAGCCAAGACTCATGTCCAGGGGTGCTGTTCCTTTCTTTGATCTTGGATAGAGGAGGAGGTGGCTTCTGGCTGTGATGTTAGTAAAGTGGGCTTCTGGAAGTGTTCTCGGACACCAGTCCAGTAGGAGAGACAAGGCAAAATATCTGATGTCTTGTGACATCTCTTTATCCATACTAGGCATCTGGCACTGAACTGGGGTCTCCAGGGGTCCTACCAGATCAGAAGAGGGGATCTACTCTAGGCTCTGAGACCCCACTCCCCCAAGGCTATCATGAGACTATATATATCCTATATATGATCCTTCTATATCCAAGATCAAGGAAAGCAACAGTATCCCGGGGCATGAGCCCTTGCTGAGACTGATACACCCAGAACTGCCCCCCTCATTCAATCTTGGGAAACAGACTCTGTTCTGAAGATGTGGCTCTCAGTCTTAAAATCCAGTTTCAGAAGACTGTGCTGACTGAATCTGGTGGCTCCTTTGTTTGGGGGTGACAACGTTTTCCTGTTACCTCTGCCCCAGGTATTCCACGTGTTCCTGTGAAAGCCTGGTCTCCGTGATACTCTGGGTACTGGAATGTTTAATAAGCCACATTCTACAGTAGAGCAGCTGGTGGTCCAGGTCTTGAAGCTCATTAGCCCGCAGGCTGACCAGAGTGGCTTAGCCACCTCCCCAAACTCCCCTAACACAGCTGTGTGGTGTTCGTTGCTCACTGCTGGATTGATTTATTCAACAGGCACTTATGAATGCCCATTAGGCACCAGGTTTAACATGAATAAGGCAGGGAAAGGAATAGATAACTCTAACAAGGTAGGCATGTTGGATTGATAAATGACAGGAACTGGGGATCACTTGCGGCCTGCTGGTTAGGATGGGCCCCTCTAAGAATGCATGCACAGGCCTGTGCTTACCTGTGAAAATGCTAGGGTTGGAGCCACCAGTGCAAAGGTCCTGGGGCAGGAAGGAGAAAGTTTCTGGCCAGTGTATTAGGGTGAGGCTGGCAGGGATAGATCAGGGGGAGAGTTTTCTAAGAACAGCCTGGAGTAACACAAGCTTAAGACATTTTCTCTAGTGCACGCCTTTAATCCTGATACTTGGAAGGCAGAAGCAGGTGGATCTCTGAGTTTGAGGCCAGCATGGTCTACAGAGTGAGGTCCAGAACAGACCATGCTATACAAAGAAACCCTGTCTTAAACACTTAACCAACCAACCAACCAACCAACCAAAAAAACAAAACAAAACAAAAAACACCAAAACCAAAAAACCACCACCACAACCACCAAACAAATACATTGTATAAATTCCATGGGAAATAGATTAGAAGCAGAGACTTGGCCATGGTCATGAAAGTGAGAGTGAAGGGCATTGTAGAGTTGACAAAATCTTGGGCATATTTTGGGGTTTGAGGCATAACTTGGGGAAAGCCAGGTGAACAGCAACCTTGAAAACTGAACCTGGGAAGAGATAGGAATGGAGGACATGGAAATGTTAGGTCTGAGTCAGCTGTAAGAGATCACATGGGTGGGTCAATAAAGGGGTAAGCACAAAGGCTCTGGGGCTCAGGACAGCAGAAATGCCCTAGCATTGGAGGGGGCGGGGTGCCATCATTGGGTGGAAACTCCCGCAGAATTTAGATGCAGGAAAGGAGGGCTCTAGGAGCAGTCAGTGCGTCGTGTGTTCTAGATCTCAATGCCATCAGTCCTTTTTGCAGCCCTTCACTATGGTGGCTCACCTGTGTGTGCTAGATGTCAGTAGCAGCCTCACCGTGCTGTGACTGTCAAAGGTGTCTCAAGGCACTGCCTTGTGGGCTGAGTATGGCCACATTCACTGAGATCCTCTGAGTTAGACTTTGACAGAACAGGATGCTGAGGAGGAATGGCACCTTAAAGTACTGCCAACTTAGGAAGTGGTCCACACTCCTGGCTCACTGAGAAAGAGGACACAGACAGGGACCTGGTTCTCGGTGACTTATGGCTCTGGAAGGGCAGACTGCAGATGCATTCCTAACCCCAAGGGGATCAAGGAGAGTGTGTAGGGGACCAGGGGACTGAATGTAGCCTAAGGGTAGTGGGGGCAGTGTCTGTGCATGGGAGTAGGTGGAGGAATGGAGATGAGGAAGGTTGACCACATAGAGCAGTGGTTCTCAACCTATGGGTTGTAACTCCTTTGCTGGGGTAGGGGTGAGGTTGAACAACTTCATAGGAATGATATATCACATATCCTGCATATCAGATATTTACATTATGATTCCTAACAGTAGCAGAATTACAGTTATATAAAGTAGCAATGAAAATTTTATTGTTGTGGGTCACCACAACCCGAGGAACTGTATTAAAGTGTATTAAAGGGTGGAAGCATTAGGAAGGTTGAGAACCATGACGTAGTGTTCTAGACGTAAGGGTCCCTTGGAAAGGAGACTAAGTAGCTCAACAAGAGGATGGGATCAGTCCCAGAGGGATCTTGAGGTCAGGGAGAGCAGCTCTAGAAGCTGCTTGGTTCCCACCAGGAGACTCAGTGCCCCTCTCTCAGCTCTTAGATGTCACACATCTCCTTAGATTCCATGCTAGCTTGCCCTTCTTTAGAAAAAGATGATGTCACCTATATGCAAAATCACCTTGCCCCTATTCCCAGTCTTTCCAGAGATGGCACTCTGGGACAGTGTGGGCACAATGGCTCTGAGCACAGTGAGTCTGCCATTCACTGATAAGCGTCTACCATCCTTCACCCACCAACAACCATGGCAGTTCTCAGCAATAAAGAGGAGGTGTCCTGATGGAGGTGGGGATGTAATTCAACAAGTCCTTGGACCACACCCGAGTGTCAAAGGGCATATGGAGTTTGGAGCGTGAGCTGAGCCCACTGAGACTGAGAGTGTCTGGCTGAACAAACCCTGGGAAGGACTAATGATACACAGACTGGGACACTCCTGGGTTCTGGGACAGCTCCTGCTGCCCTCCTAGCTGCAGGATAGGAGAGCACCTCTCTTAAGTTGTGGTCATCTTGGGCTGACACCCGACTTGGTGAGTCCTGACACTTGGTAGATGTAGAGTTGCCCCTTCAGGGAAGAACAAGGTGAATGTTCGTCAGTGGGGCTTGGAGTAAGGTGGGATTAGGGGCAACCTTGGCTGCTCTTCCTGCAGGATCCTGGAGACCTGGCCCTTTAAGGAGAATGGGCCATAAAATATCCCATCTGACGTTGATCATCTGTGAAGTCTTCTCTCAGTTTGAGTGTGGCTGGAGGTTGCTTGGGACAAGTAGGGACTTGCCTCAGTGGCTACTTCTCAAGCTCCCACGACCACCCTCAGCCCTTTCTCAGTAAATGGGGCTACGAGGACTTCTTCATCACCTGTGGCTGTGGACTCAAGCCCTGTCCAACGTGATGGTCTGTAAGACCTGTCTCAAGACTACAGCCTCAAAGGGGCAGGTGAATGGCTGTCCTTTTCAAGCCTGGTCTACATGGCACCACCCTCTCTGGTTGTGACAGTCCCACCTAACTAGAGAGCTAGCTGCAGCTCGGCCTGAGGTGGGGAGGCATTGCTCAAAGTGTCCCCATGTGGCTAGGCATGGTGATCTGGAGACTGAGTTGAGGAAAGACTGGTCTGTGGGGACCCAACGGTCACATTTGAGATCTCACAGTGGTGGCCATGACAAGTCCAGTAGACTCACTGACTTGAGGTGAGATTTGGGAGTGGACTCCATCTTTAGGGATTCATATATATATATTTATGTAGTGCCCTTCAGAATTAGGAGCTGTAAATACAAGGCCTGGTTCTTTTCACACAAGCTGTGGAGAAACCTCCTTGAGGCTGGGGGTGGAGCAGGGCCCAGTTCAAAGTTTTTTTTTTTAAAGATTTATTATTTTTTTGTGTATGATTGTTTTTTTCTGCGTGTATTTATGTTTCACCTGTGCGCTTGGTGCCTGTGGCGTCAAGTGAGGTCATCAGATATCCTGGAACTAGAATTACATTCTGTTGTGAGCTGATGGAAAGGGGTTTGAAACTGAAATCGGGTCCTCTGCAAGAGCAAGCGCTCAGCACTCAAACTTGTTCTCCCACTGGATAGGCTGCATGAACATCTGGGGCGGCCAAGGCCGGCTCCTTTCTACACCTGAGCCACCCACATTGACTTTTTCTGAGCTATGGAGAGATCTCCTCACACCGCTCTGGAGGAGGGACCTCCTTTTCCGTTGGTCAAGAGGCTCCTCTCCAAACCTGCGCTTTGAGTCAAGCTGTTTCCCTCTTTAAGATTTGTTTTAAAGTATGGGTCTCTGTGTGGCTATGTTCAGGGGAGTGTAGGTGGAGGCCAGAGGCATACCATCCCTGAAACGGGAGTTACAGTTTTGAGCTACCTGTTGTGGCTGCTGGGAACCGAACACAGGTTCTCTACAAGAGGCACTCTTAACCACGGATCCATCTCTCCAGTTTTCCCTTCCTACTTTAACTTTTTTTTTGCCTTTAATGGAGAAAAAGGAAGCAGCAATAGGGTGGTTGAAGTCCACTAGTCGCTTCTCACCAAGGAGTAGTTAGTGTGTGTGTGTGTGTGTGTGTGTGTGTGTGTGTGTGTGTGTGTGTGTGTGTGTGTGTGTGTGTGTGTCTGGGACCTGCGAGGACATCGGCCCCTAGCCTCTTGCACTCAGATGGCAGCAGAGGGCGCTCGCAGCACAGAGACTCACTCATTGCACCTCGCAAGTCTGACCTAGACCTAGTGGTGTTTGGGTGGGGAAGCGTTAGGAAAGGGGATTTGGAACTCTCTCCCCACTTTGGTCCGGCCCCTAAGGTTCTCGGTTGCTGGGATGCTGGATGGAGGTGTGGCTTATTATGCTTAAGAGCTCAACACTCTCCTACACGCTTTTCTGTCGGGCTGCTGCAAGCGACAAAAGCAGTCTATCGATCTGGGTGCTCTGTCCTAGACTCGCAGACAGAAGGCAAGTGGACCCTTGGGACAGACCAGCTCCGGGTCTCAGCACGCACCGATTCTCTTCGGTACATACTCTTCCCAGAACGCCGACGACCCCAGACTCCCTGCTCTCTAGACTCGGCCGCGCAGCGGCGGGAAGGAGAAAGATGTTGGGGCCCGGGGCGAGTAAAAGATGTGCGTCGCAGGTCCATGTCCCGCAAAGCGCACCTTCCACCCACCCTGGTCGGATCGCCCGCCCCGCCTCCTTCCCTCCTCCAGCTCCCGCCCCCAATCTCCTCCCTCCTCCCGCGGTGCTGGCTCTCCTCCTCACGCCCCTGCGCGGAGGGCTGACTGCAGGCGCGGCTCCGGGAGAGAGCGCCTTTACCGAGAGCAGGGTGCGCTTCCCCAGTCGGTTCTGTGAGTCCTGCAGCTGTGCCGCACGACGGCGCGACTTTCCTCTGGTCCCGGGACGGCAGTGAGACAACTTGGAAAACTTCTCTGGGGCGGACTGCAGGGACGCCGGGCACCAGTGGCAGAGAACGTAAGAGAGCGATAGATGGTCCTGGGTGTCCCCGGACCTCCGGCCAGGCTACGGTGCTCCAGAGCCATCTGCACCGCCTGGGGGGACGGCCCCCAACAGTAGCGGAGCTAGGGTGGCGCTTTCTCCTGCGTACTGTGAGTTTGGCCAGCATCTTTCTCTCTGGACATGTCCGGCCCCGCCATGGTCCACCAGGAGCCCTACTCGGTGCAGGCCACCGCCGCCATCGCGTCGGCCATCACCTTTCTCATCCTCTTCACCATTTTCGGCAATGCGCTGGTAATTCTGGCTGTGTTGACCAGCCGCTCTCTCCGTGCACCACAAAACCTCTTCCTGGTGTCACTGGCAGCAGCCGACATCCTAGTGGCTACTCTTATCATCCCTTTCTCTCTGGCCAACGAGCTGCTGGGCTATTGGTACTTCTGGCGTGCGTGGTGCGAGGTCTACCTGGCGCTAGACGTGCTCTTCTGTACCTCCTCCATCGTGCACCTGTGTGCCATCAGTCTGGACAGATACTGGGCAGTGAGCCGAGCATTGGAGTACAACTCCAAGCGCACTCCACGCCGCATCAAATGCATCATCCTCACCGTGTGGCTCATTGCAGCCGTCATTTCTCTACCGCCCCTCATCTACAAGGGCGACCAGCGCCCAGAGCCCCACGGGCTCCCCCAGTGTGAGCTCAACCAAGAAGCCTGGTACATCTTGGCTTCCAGCATCGGATCTTTTTTTGCTCCCTGCCTCATCATGATTCTCGTCTACCTGCGAATCTATGTAATTGCCAAACGCAGCCACTGCAGAGGTCTCGGAGCTAAGAGGGGCTCTGGGGAGGGTGAGTCCAAGAAGCCCCATCCGGCCGCCGGGGGAGTTCCAGCCTCGGCTAAAGTGCCCACCCTGGTCTCTCCTCTATCTTCTGTCGGAGAGGCTAATGGACACCCCAAGCCTCCAAGGGAGAAGGAGGAGGGGGAGACCCCTGAAGATCCCGAAGCCAGGGCTTTGCCACCCAATTGGTCTGCCCTGCCCAGATCAGTCCAGGACCAGAAGAAGGGGACTAGTGGGGCAACTGCAGAGAAGGGAGCTGAAGAGGATGAAGAGGAGGTGGAAGAATGTGAACCCCAAACACTGCCAGCTTCTCCTGCCTCAGTATTCAACCCACCCTTGCAGCAGCCTCAGACTTCCCGGGTGCTGGCCACGCTACGTGGCCAGGTGCTTCTGAGCAAGAATGTGGGTGTGGCCAGTGGGCAGTGGTGGCGCCGTCGGACACAGCTGAGCCGAGAGAAGAGGTTCACCTTTGTGCTGGCGGTGGTCATTGGTGTTTTTGTGGTCTGTTGGTTTCCTTTCTTCTTCAGCTACAGCCTGGGGGCCATCTGCCCACAGCACTGCAAGGTACCCCATGGCCTCTTCCAGTTCTTCTTCTGGATTGGCTACTGCAACAGCTCTTTGAATCCTGTCATCTACACCATCTTCAACCAGGACTTCCGCCGTGCCTTTCGAAGGATCCTTTGCCGGCAGTGGACCCAGACTGGCTGGTGAGCCTGCCTGCTCCGGGCCAGTGCCAGGCAGGGTTAGTGCCAGGACCACCCGGTGGTAGTCTGCCACCTCCGCAGTCTATGTGACCATTTCCCTGGGGCCCATTTGCAGACCTCATCCTCAGACACCCCTGAAGGGGAAAGGACAAATGTGCTGTTCCCAGGGGCTCATTTGAAACCTTCCCTTGCTGACTGTACTGTGGGATACCTCTTCCCTGCTCTCTCTTCAGGAAGGGTAGCTTGGACCTTCTCGAACGTGGCCAAGGCTGATTAGAATACCTCCCTCCCAGCCACCTGTAAGCCAACAGGCAGGCTTCCCTTTCCTGGAGACCCCCTGTGCCTTGGCAGGCCACTTGTGGTGGTTTTCTTTCTTTCTCATCATATTCTTCTCTTCTCTTTTATTGTTCATTTCATTTCTTTTTTTTTTTTTTTTTTTTTTTTGAGACAGGGTCTCATGTAGCCCAGACCAGTCTCAGACTTGCTATGCAGCCTGAGGCTGATCTTAAGATTCTGCTTACCTCTCCAGCATGAGAAGTAACAATGCTCACCACCATACCTGGTTTACCTGATGCTGGGGAATGAAGTCGGGGCTTCAAGCATGCTAGGGAAACATCCAACCAACCGAGTTATATCCCCAGCCTTGATCTTCCTCATGCCTTTCAAAGAGCCGGAAGCCCATCTTCTACATTTCCCAGGAGGACCTGATGCTGAGAAAGAGGACAAAAGGAAGAGGATTCAGCCGTGCTGAGCACCTGTGGTTCTCCTTGGCTGTTGCGGTGGCTGGTTATGGTCTAGTGCTGGTTGCTGGGTTTTTTGTTTGTTTTGTTTTGTTTTGTTTTTAAGCTTTGTAGCGTCTTTAAGGCTAGAAGCATGGGTTGTTTTCTCACTCAGCATCCCTCTGGGAGGCAAGTGGGCACGTGGATGCCTCAGTGGAATGGTCTGGAATCCTGGCCTCGACCTCACTAAGGTCCTGATCACTGGCATTCAACCTCGCAGAGAGCAGGGTGACAATTGCCTGCCGCCTACTTGCAGCAGGGAGATGAAAGGCTTTGCAGAGAGCTTTGAGCTCCATGGGGGAAATGCGCTAGAGAGCCAGCAAATGTGATTATCTGGTGATATAAAAATCCCTTTCCTGTGTGTTTACCACTGTGAGCCTTCCTGTAGACTTTTGTTCTGTGCTTGGGGTGTGTGAATTCCTACCCCAAACTGGAAGTGGGTTGAGGTGCACGGAGTCACTCTTTCAAATTCCGGAATTTCTTTGAGAATGCTTTCTTGTGCCTGAAAAGGTTTGAGTTATTATGCTGTTGTCAGCTTCTCCATCTGTTACCTGTAACAGAGTTTTCAGTGGCTTGGCCCCAACCCCATTAGGGGATAAGCTCTTTGTCATTGAGCAGGCAAATCGTTTTCCTAAGCTAAAAATACTTACATCAAGGAAGCAGTCTGAGATGAGATCCTCAGGTGGGGTGCTGGGGCTAGAACAGGCAGCCAAGGCCCTGTGGACTCCTGGGATAGCCACCCTCTGTGGGGTCCCAGACAACTCTCTGAACCCCATGTAACACCTTTGGAGACAGAAGGAGACCCCAGCTCAGAAGGATGTCTCATTAGCTGTTACGAACCCTCATGGCGATACAGCTGTGCACTAGGGTGTCTCTACCTCCTGGTTGTCTCCCCGACTTAGAAATTGCTCCCCAGAGTGACTGGGGATGCATCTGGGCCTTCCCCACAAGCAGCCTGACTTCAGCTTTGGGCAATAGACCTCTTAGCCTCAGGGAAGGGGTAGATTGAGCCATGCAGGCTACAAGCTACACAGGCTATTAGCCCAGGGTGGGTTTATCAGATTTTGAAGGTGCTAAGGGAGTTTTCTCGGGTAAAGACAAAGATGGGTCCTAAATTGAATTCCTCTTGGAGAGGATGAATAGCTTGGTCCTTGGTTGGTTGCTGTTTCGAGGCTAGGACATTGATTTGGGGTGTGGCTGAGGGGTTGGTTTGGTTTTTTGTTTTTGTTTTTTGTTTGTTTGTTTGTTTTTGAGACAGGGTTTCTCTGTGTGACCCTGGTTACTCTGGAACTCACTCTTTAGACCAGGCTGCCCTTGAACTCACAAAGATTTGCCTGCCTCTGCTTCCCGAGTGCTGGGATCAAAGGCGTACACTACCACTGCCTGGCAGCAGGGCAGATTTGTAACCATCTGCTGGCTGATCTTGTGTATGCTTCATGGGACCCAAGCCCCCTGTTGTGACATATAGGTGTTTCTAAGACTCTGAGCTATTTTATCAATAAAGGCTATTTTTTAATAAGCAAGCTGAGTCCCGTGTCTAAAGGTTGCCTGGAGAAGTTAGGTAAAGTCAAGTCCTGTGTCTAAAGGTTGACTGGAGAAGTTAGGTAACTCCTGGCATTCCGTGAGCGTCAGCCTAATGAGCCTGATGACTCCCTCCCAGGGCTTGCTCGCTCTCCCCTCTGCCCCACCTGTCTGCATTTTTCATCCTCACAGGCAGCATTCTTACTCAGCTCAGGCCACTAGGACCAGCTGACCTCTAAGGGAGAGACAAGAAGACTTCCGTAGAAGTGACGTTTGTGATGGATCTGGTCTTGGAGCAGGAATGCACCAAGAGGCAAGACAGAGAAGTGTTTGGGGCAGAGGAAGGCCACGTAGAGTTGATGATCTGGGAGACATCTTTGAACTCCCCTGCCGCGTGGTCACGAGTGGGGTGGGGGAGGTGCTGCTGGAGGCAGTGGGAGGCAGGCCACTGTGGAGTGGTGGATACACAGCAGCTGTGTTTGGCTAGGGCCAGGGGAGCAGATAGGAAGGCTTTGTTTCAGCTATCCCAAACCAACATCCAGCTTTCCAAACTGGGAGCCTGTGAGGTGCCCTGAAGCCCCAAGTCTTCTGTGAGTGAGAAAAGAAACGAGCTATGCTCTGATGCCACAGAAAGGGCAGAAGAGGCAGCCCCTGGGTTCCAAGCTGGGCTGACCTGGCTCCATGAGCAGGGGAAGAGCCATCAGGCTGGCGGCAGGAGGGCAGCATCAGGGTCAAGGCCCCTGGCAAATGCCACGCTGGAAAGGACAGAGGGAGGAGCAGTGAGTGATCTAGGATACAGGGACGTTCTGCTCCCACATCCTCAAAATCTATACTTTCATCAACTCCGTTACTTTCTTTAGGCCCATGCATCTGCTAGGGCCAATCATTAAAAATGCCAGTGTGTCCACAGCTATCAGTGGACATGGCATCTGTTGCTAATCTAACAAGAAAGTCCTGCCCTGCCCTCAGCTCCTGCCCAGCAGGGCAACCAGCTCTAAGGTCTCTAGACCCTCATACAGGCACTCACCTACCTTATCCTCAGGGAGATAAAACTCAGGAAGGTGCAGTGACCACAGGTCAAGCCCCTGATTGCCCTGCTGGATCACATATCTTTCTGTCAGCTAAGGGGCTACAAGGGCCTGAGAGTGGATCCCACTGATCTCTGGGAATGGAGGTGGAGTCGGACTTAAACAGTTCTAGTGCAAGCCAATTTAGATCCTACTGTCATTCAATCCACATACTCTTTCTATATGAGGTCACTTTACAAGGTAGGAAACTGAGACACGGGTCACCCAACTGAAGCCAGGAACCACGCATCGATCACATCCAGGCTGAAGGATTTGCTCTCTCTCAATGATGACAGCCTTCCTTCAGTAGTGTTGACAGGATGGAGCCTCTGAGGCTGGGAGCCAGTTGGATTTAATAGGCAGCAGTGCTAGGATGGATTATTCATGTCTGCTATCGACACCAAACACCTAAGAGGTAATAACTGTGCTTCAGATTTTCTGCTTCTGGCAACTCTGTTGAGGGCCCAGTTCTGAGGACCCAGAAAGGGAAGATCACTTGCCTCAGGAGGAATTACATAGACACACATGATGGCAAGAGCTGGATCTAGCATCCAGGTAGCCTAGCCTACCAGTTTTGTTTTAGTTTTTTTTAAAGAGAAAAGTGTATGGGTGTCTTGCCTGTATGAATGTCTGTGTACCACGTACATGTTGGGGGAGGGGCACGGAGGTCAGAAGAGAGCATTGCATACCTTGGAACTGGAATTACAGATTTGTGGTTATTGTCATCGTTGTTGTTGTTATGGGTGGGTGCAAGGAATCAAACCTGGGTTCTCTGCAAGAACATGTGTACTGCAACGTCTTACTGAAGGGATTGTTATACATGCAGAGTCAAGGAGTAATGGGCCTGTGTTTAGGAAAGGTCTGCTGGCAACCACTGTCTGCCGGGTCCTGGGCTAGGCACACCTCTGTTTGCTACCTTGGTTCTCTGGACTCACCCAGGCCCACACAGCCAATGGAGGGAGTGGGTGCTGGCTCCAGTTTCCATCTCTCTGCTCTTCATCTCTCTTCCCATTCCTTTATCTCCCATTCCTGATCTCTCTGAGCCCAACTGAGAACCACTAGGTTGGTAAGGAGGTGCAGATATGAGGCAGAAATGTTTGCAAATAAAGTGGAAGCATGGCTAGTGGCCAGAGTGCCAACAAGGGGCCTCTGCAGTTTGCCTGGTAAAGGAGAACTGAGAACATGGACCTTCAAAGATCCCTTTCTATGACAGAAGGGTAGTCCCACTTTAGAGGACAGCTAAAGAAGCAGGTGCCCTCTAGCTGCTCCAGCTGCTTTGTGAGAATGTATGCCTAGGTTAATTCCACTGCGGGGTGTGTGTGTGTGTGTGTGTGTGTGTGTGTGTGTGTGCGCGCGCGCGCGCGCGCGCGAGGCTTCAGTCAGTCCATGCTATGGAGAATTCAGAGCTCTCGAGAATTCCTATTTAGAGCATCCTGGACCACCTGCTCAGAACAGGAGGCTCTGGAAACAAGGGAAGTCTTGTCGGTATTCAGGCCCAAGCCCTGTGTGGCTTCCATTGGGCACATGTGTGCAAGGAAAGTCACCTGAGGACCAGCCTGTAAGTGGGGCAGCTGCTGGCTGGGAGGAGCTTCTGGCCCAGCTAGAGCTGATACAGGACAACCTTTGGCTTCCCTACTGAGACCGGGAAATCTGCTCTCAGGACCTGGTCACTGTGGGTGGTAGGGCTGGTGTGGGGCTTGTGTTTCCATGAAATCTCAGTGGGGAGGTGGGTTGCCCAGGGTTTGTGTCCTGCCTCTGCTAGATCTGAGCTTCTTTGAGAAAGGCTTCACCCTTCTCTGGGCCTCCTTGTCTTTGCCTGCCTATGGATGATTGATTGCCCCAATGGTCCCACAGTTCTCCAGCCTGTGGCTTCCTCTCTGCCCTCCTCCTCCTCCCAACTCCCTGCAAGGTCCAGTTATGGGGATTCTTCAAATGAATCAACTGTGTTAATCAGTTGTTCTCAAGGCTTGAATCCTGCCAGGATCAGGCTGTTTGCCTCGCTTTTGTACCTCAGAGAAGAACTGCGCACCAGGCCTAGAGTGACAGATCTGTTTGCAGTCCTCTGAGGTATGCAGGAGCGAGAGAAATGAAGACAGCTCGGAGCTGTCGCGGGCCAGGACTTAACATGCTTTGCCGGAGATGGTGGCATTATTATTATTATCCCCGTACCATAGGTGACAGGGCTGAGGAAGATGGAGAACCTGCTGATGTCCACCAGAGTAGAGGCAGGGGCTTGCACAACCTATGACCCCAGCCTCTGTCCTCAGCAGCCCCCAGAGCCCGTCCCCTGGATGAGCTATAGGGTCACTCTGTCTGTGTCACCTTTGTGGTTTGCGGGTAGACCCTGCCTGTGGCACCCCCATTGAAGCAGGAGCCCAGGCGGGGGTGCAAACTCCCACCCTTCAGTCCCTGCTCACTGTCAGCAGGGGAGGTGGGGCACACTAGGCTAAAATTAGCTTCTGGGATTCTTTGTGCTCTGCATCCGTCCCTCTTCCATCGTCTGGGGAAAGATGCTGTCAGGAGGCCAGCACTAGAAGGAGCCGGTGTCTGCATGCACCCTCCACAGCTTGTGGGCTCTGATCTTCTCACACCCTGCCCAGGCTCTGGGCCAAAGGCTTCTGCCCTTGGCTTGGCCTTGTGGCCACCTATCGATTAGCAGTGATTTCCAAGGGAGAGACCCATCACCATCCCCCTTCTGGCCCTGGGATCCTAGCCCCAGTGCCCCCCATCCCCCTCCCTCTCTTCCTGACCCTGTTTTTGAAGATTGCACCCCCTACTCAGCCTTCCTGCCTCCTTTGGACCCTCAGGCTTCTTCCTTACCCAGAGGGATGGTCCTGGCTCTGCAGGCTCCATGGACCTGTGGTGGCTGTGAGGGAACAGGAGCAGTGTAGAGACCAAAAGAGTGCTACTCTCCCTGGAAAGTTGGGGCTATTTCTGTCCTTTCTGCCTCCCTCTGGGGCTCAGGGCTCTAGAGCAGGACGCTGGTGGGGGAGGTGTGGGGGCAGGCCTCTGTGTGTGTGTGAGTGTGTGTGTTTGGTTTCCTTGATAAAGGGACAGGCCCACTTTGGAGCAAAGGGGTGGGCCTCTCCAATCTCAAAGCTGCAGGTTTCCATAGAATGACACACACCCCACCTCCACCCCACCCCACCCGACCCCACCCCCCATTCCCATGGGGACCTGGGGACACTTCAGGAGGGAAAAGTTCTGGGCTGTGACTAAGGGGACCCAGGTGTCCCTGTGTCCCTTTCCCAGCCCATCCCAGCTGCAGCTGTGAGGGAGGGAGCGTGAGAGGCTGGCTGGACTTGCCACTTGGATTCCCTGGACAGTTGGGGGGAGGGGAAGGCAAGGGTTAAACCCAGCCTTCCTCCCAGCACAGGGGTGGAGGGTGGCCCAACATGGTCATAGGTTGCAGGCTCCACTGGGTCCCTCCCAGAGTGCTCTCTGTCAGGTGCCTCTGACACAGCTATTCCAGCTGGAGCCCTTCTTCCTTTGCTGGCCTGGTGGCTCAGGCTGCAAGGACACCTAACTACTGATATTTTTTTTCCTTTCTTTTCTGAGACAAAGTTTCTTTGTGTAGCTGTGGCTGTCCTGGAACTCACTCTGTAGTCCATGTGGCCTTGAATTCAGAGAGCCACCTGCCTCTGCCTCCTAAACTGGGATTAAAGGCGTGTTCCACAGCTACTCAGCTTTTGAAAGGCTCCCTAGTTGTCTCAGAAGTCCTTGTGGAGTCCAGAGGCAGGACTACCAAATAAATAGCTGGGTGACTTAGGGTAAATTCCTTCCCCTCTCTGGGCTTCTTTTTTGACTGATGAAGAGCCAGGACTAGAACAAACTTTAGATAACATCTCAGGAGCCACAGGGAAGGGCAAGAGGCAGGGGAACTGAAGACAGGGGGACCTGGCTACCTGTCTGAGCTTGACACTCTGTCTAAAGTATGTCCAAAGGAGAGCTTGTGTAGTCATGGGGGAGGGGCAAGGCAGGAAGTGAGCTGAGGGACCTTGCTGGTGGGAACCTGCACTCTCATAGGTCATATCTTAGAATGACCAGGTCAGGCTATGTCTCCTAAGCATGGGCTGGGCTCACCAAGCCTTGGCAACAAAGGGGCCCACAGAACTAGGCTGTGCGGATAACCTAGCCATAGGTGCCAGCCCGGTCCTCTCAGCCCCAAGGTAGACTTTTAGTGAGGAGTTAGGGGACCTGGGAGTGGTTCAGCAAACTGGAGCTATCCTGGCATTTGTCATCCAGATGCTGAGGACTCTGGACTCTGGGGACATGTCTTGGATGTAGAGTTTGTATTTTGTTCTCTGTTTTGGTTTGTGTTCCCTACAGTTTCCTTGGGAGAGTCTTCTGGGAGATCCATTTGATTGTGGCTGAGCTAGAGGTATAAGAGCTGTCCTCACAGAGTTTGAGATGGACCAGGCCAAGGACTGGCCACAGAGAGTCAAGGTGTAGACCAGCGGGAGAGAGAGGAGACTGGAAGAGATGGGGTATGGTTGAGGCTACTTTGATGACAACATGGAACAAAAACAGGCTTTGGCCACAAACCTGGCTCTGCTGTTCACTGGCTGTTCACTCAGAGAAACAGTTAAACCCCTCGGAGTCTCAGGTCCCTCATTTAAAGTGGGTTGGCACTGGATACCTTCAGATTGGAGATGGGAGCGAAGCGATCGCAAAGAGCTATAGGATGTCCTTAGAGGGTATGGGGATGCAAACGGCAGAGTCACCGTGCTACTCTGGAACCCCAGATCCTCTGCAAGGTGAGCTGACAGAATCCTCTGCTCAGCAACCTGATGAGAGGAGGGTAGATTCTGTGTCCTGGGAGGTGACTCTTCCAGAATAGTCCGTGTCCATCTGTCCCAACTGTCGTCCCTCACCATTGATTCTGTGACTCCAAAGCCTTCCCACCCCCACATACAATTCCAGCAGGTTCTCTCCAATGTGAGGGATCAGAAGGTTCTCAGAGAACGATCTAATGTGCTCCATCAGAGTCTCTGACCCCCGACCCCATACCAGGCCCATGATAGACATCAGTAATAGATCACCAAACTTTCTCTGTGAACACAGACAAAACTGCATTAAGATCCAGGCAGACCTCTTGCAAATGATTGATGGAGTGAAAGATAAAACTGGTTTGTCCCTGAGTTCTGTGGGGAACCCCAACCTCACCTCATGGGCATTGGAGAAAGGGAAGTCAAGTCCATTGTGGTATGAACAAGCCAGTTGGAGCAGAGAGGGGAATTGACCCCCAGAGCTTTTAGGATCCCTACATTGCTGCTGCAGCAAGGATCTACCAGATATCCCCAAGATCACGAGAAAGCCATCAGAGGGAGCAGAGGTTTGAGGCAGAAGACCGGGCAGGCAGTCTGGGGAAGGGCTGGCAGCCCAGAACAAGGCAGGCAGCAGGGTGGGCACTTATGAAGGTGGAGCTCTTGGGTCTGCAACCCTAGACCTGGGCCAGAGTTAAGAAGGGAAACCTTGGGCCGTCTCATCCTCTCAGGAAGCTAGACATGAGGTAAGGATGGCTGCAGAGGCACCAGACCTCATGCACAATCAGCTTCTGAGGGTCTGACCATCTGCGTTGTCGAGGTGAGCTTTGATCCCCTTCAGAGGGGGAATCCTAACCGCGTTCCCTCCTCTACCTGGGGATCCCTAGCCACGAGCCAGTCCTCAGGTCCTCATCCTCAAAATCCAGTATCCTCAGCAATGTGCTCCGAGAATATTTGTAATCCTGTTTACTGTGTGAGTCCTGAGGGATGTTCCTCAGATTGTCTCTTGGAGTGCCAAAATATCCCTGTAAGGGTGGTTAGATGGAGGAAGCCATATTGGTTTTTTTATTTATTTACATCTCAAGAACTGTCTTTCTCCTGGTCCCCCTCCCCCCATGAGACACTCCCCCTCTTTCTTTCTCCTCTGAGAGGGTGGGGGCTCCCTGGGTATCCCCCAACCTTGGCACATCAAGTCTGCCAGATTAGGTACATTCTGTCCCACTGAGGCCAGACAAGGTATCCCTGTTGGGGAAAAGATACCACAGTCATGCTACAGCGTTAGAGCTTCTGCTCCAGTTGTTAGGGGCCCATGCAGGGACGGAGCTGCATATCTGCTGCATATGTGCCGGGGCCTCATTCCAGCTCCTGTGTGTGTTCTTTAGTTAGTGGCTCAGTCTCTGAGAGCTCCCAGACATCCAGGTTAGTTGACTCTGTTGGTCTTCCTGTGGGGTTCCCATGCCCTTCAGGGCCTTCAGTTCTCCCAACACTTCCATAGGAGACCCTGAGAAGAAGCCATATTTGTGAAAATTCCTCCCAGGGATGGGGAACAGGTGAAGCCTCCAGAGATGGATTTGAGCAAGAAGCAAACATCATGTCTGCTGAGTGGGTCAAGCAGAGGGTGAGCACCCAAGTCCCTGCACAGCTCAGCTTCCTGCCGCCATGGTGCACTGTGCAGCTTGGGGCTGGTGGCGGCTTGCTGAAGACCTGTGTCCCCAGTCCTCCTCCTGCCTGTAGTTACAGCACGGACAGCTGGCTCAGAGCCATTTGATTAGTCAGGAATTGTATCTACATGGAGGCCTGGATCCCTTTGTGCTTGAGGGTCCCCAGTGTACTCAACTTGATACTGGCCTAATGTACCATGGAGGGAGCCAACATTCCCTTGTGCCCCAACAGTGGAGGCATGGGGTATCAGCAGTGCCAAGGCTTTGGAGCTCTGCCTCAGTGGGGCACACTTGGAGGAAGGCAGGGCCGAGTTGGTACCTGTAGGATGTGAGCTTCAGGTGGGAGGGAGAGTGACAGGAAGATGGTGTTGGAGGCAGGAGAGTCTGGTGGTGGAGCTGGGGACATGGTAGCCAGGCTCTTAGAGTGGGCTTGCTCCCTCTAGGAGCAGGAGACAGGGCAGGGTGAGGCTTAGCAGTGGCTCAGCTCCAGAAGCAGTGGACTAAAAGTATGTTGGGATGTCAGGAGCTCTTGTCTCCCGGAAGTAGGGAAGAATGTGTTGGGAGGGGGCTCTTGGATGAGATGGACTATGGAGGCAGACAGGAAGAGGAGCCGGGGAGGGAGGAGAGTGTCTCTGCAAAGGCGGCCAGCAAGCTTGTTTGTTTATCTTCTTTCCTGACCCCATATCTCTTAGTCTGTTGTTCTGTGGTCTAGTGCAAGTCATTGAGTTTTGTGGGATCTTTGGTGTTCTCAGTCTCCCTACAGGCACAGTCCCTGGGGAATTATCTGAGGTATATCTCTCATCTCTCATCTCTCTCTCTCTCTCTCTCTCTCTCTCTCTCTCTCATGTTCATATATATATGCATATATATATTCTATGCTATATATATGTGTATATATATATTCTATGCTCCATATATATACATATATATATGGAGAAGAGAATAATTCATCAGGGAAGGTGAGAGAGATTCGGTTCCCAAGACCTTACCTTGGGTCCTTTGGCACCTTTTGGAAATGCCCACAGTAGAGGGGGTTGGTGTTCAGGGACTTGGCTCAGGCCACATGCTCCCGTGTTTGGCTTAAATCTCCATGTGCTCGATGCCGTTAGTGGCAGTGTCTCTTCACACATCACCCTAGAGGAGGGGTCAGGCAGCTGGTCAGCAGCAACTGGCACAGATCTGTGGGCACGCAGCAGATGTCTATCATAGTGAGCGTGCCTACTGCTTACTCTCCTTGGCTGCATGCCAGGCTCTGGCCACAAAACCCCAGCTTCTTTTACTCTGTCTTCTTCTTCCTCAGCACCTCAGCTCTCCCAAGCCCATCCCCAGGTTATCTGCAACAGAGAGCCCCCTTTCCCTGTGCCCTGCTTTCTGGCCTTCTGTCTCAGTGCTTAGTGAGCCTCCGCTGAGTGGAGACCCCTGGAGGTAGGTTGGGGTTACTGGCTGCCCTGGGTCCTCAGTGAGGAAGTGTGGGCAGGCCCTCTCAGGTGCAAGCCAGCTCCTATTGTCTCTGACTGCAGCTGGTCTGGAGATGTGAGAGAGCCTTTGGGTGAGCAGAGCTCCTCCTTGTCACCTTCAGCAGCAGGGAACATGAGGGGAACAGGACTGAAGGCGACCAGCTGAGAGGTCTGTTGCCAACTCCCTATCTTTTCTCCTTTCCTCTTCATGTTTAACAACATCTATTGACGAACTCGAGAAGCCTTGTATTTCCTCACCCCTGTCTTCCTAAATATAGTTTTAGCTTAGTAATCACAATCTCTGTCTCTCCTCTGTCTCTCTGTCTCTGTCTCTCTCTCATATGTTTGGAAGCCCCCACCCAGGCTCTTTCCTCCTTCCACTGGGCCCGCCCCACTGCTGGCAACCTTCCTAGGATAATTTTAGGGAGTCACAGGGGTCTGAGCCCCATCCTTAAGGAAGCTCCCTAGGGATGGGCCTCCGGGTGTGAAGAGCTTCCCTTGGCCGTCACCCTGACGCCAGTCAGGCAGAGTTCTGAGCTCTAGGCATGGGATTCAGGCCTGTGGCCTGCAGAACCTCATCCTTCCGGACACTGGGATTCACTCACAGACATGGCCTCCTGTAGAGGCCGTGTCTGGTCCCTGCTGCTTTTACCCCACCCTGCTGGCCTCAGCACTTCAGCATTTCACTGCCCTTTGACCTGGCCACCCCATGCCAGTGTCCCTGAGGCTATTTGCATGGGAGACCAATAACCCAGAGGATGGAGGAGAAAAGGATGTCTATAGATTCCACAGCTTAGGCCTGGAGCTACCCAAGCTGGAAGGCAGCTAGGACCTCCAAGGTCCCAAACTCACAGACTTAAAAGACCCCAGTAATCTGAGCTTTGGTCCATAGTTACTCTGTATGTATGTGTAGTGAGAGTATGTTTGTTTCAGTCTCAGGTGTGGGACATGGGCCTGCTTCAGATCATCCACAGCAGCTGGCTATGATTTGTCTCATGCTATGGTAGGGTCGTGATTCTGCCAATTTGAGGATAGTTTATGTTTGGAATTCTGGGGACTCTTTAGAGGGTATAAAATGCCAATGCCCGAAGAGGTGGGGAGGTTACCGCTGGTTGTTGCTGCTTGCTTGATGGTTGGGAGATATTCTGATGAAGATCAAACTTGCCCAAGGGAACTCGATGCCCCTAATCAGCAGGAAGTAGTCTAATGATATTGGTGCTTCTAACCTTTCTAACCTTTCTCTCCTACCTAGTGTTGGAGGTTGGAAGGGAATAGGGGTGGTGCAGGGAGGTAGGAAAAAGAACCTAATAAACAGCCCAAAACAAGTCCACCTACATATACGCTCCTGATTGAGTGAGTTGCAATAGAAGCAAAGGTCTCAAAGGACAGAATGGTACCACGGCTGATAGCCAGTGTAAAACATTCTTAGCTTTTGTTCTTTTTACCAGAAAGTTTGATCTTTGACTCCTTGCTGTTGGTGCATGGGTTCAAGGCCAGCCTGTCTCTAGTCTTTCCTGGGAACAGCCTTAGCTCTGGAAGCTACTGGGTTGGGGCTGAGCAGAGTGTTGGAGCTGTGCTCATTTCTTAGCTGGCTTGCTCTGTGACCTCAGAGGAGTTACTCAGCGTGACTCTTGTGCTAGTATTTGAGACATGAGGTGGCTGCGGTACCTTTACCCTGAGGGCCACCATAAAGAATATGAGGAGCTTGGTTCAGATATGTCTGTCTGGACGCTGCATCTGGCTCAGTTGCCATCCCTAGGCAGGATGTGGAGAAGACAGCACAGCCTGGGGCTGGGGTTCAGAAGGGCAACACTAGGGTCGAACCTTGGGTTGGGGATGTCCTGACTAAGTGGAGGCTGGGTCTGAAATGGGACAAGGTGGGAAGCAGGCTGTCTCCAAACCCCACCCCTGGGCTCTGGTTAACTCCAGTCTTGCCACCTCTTCCCTGTATTATTCACCAGTCATTACCCTACATGTGACAGCTGTTGTCATGACGACACATTTCCCATCCTCAGATAAAAGCCCTGCTTTGCAGGGGGATCAGGCTGCCTCTGGCTCCCCAGACTCCATCACTGTCCCTGCAGCACCTCAGGGTCCCCTAGCAAACCCTTCTTCCTATTTGGGTCTCTTGACTGGGTCATTCCCGTCTTCCTCATTTCTCAGGGAAGCTTAGTCACGTCTATCTTTTCTCACTGTGTCCAGAACTCTCCCCTCCCCCACCTTCCTCTTCCCCCTCTCTCTGGACTCTGAGCCAGATTCTCTCTTGCTCTGTTGCCTGTTTCCCATTCATGGGCACAGCAGGGTAACAGGAAAGTGGGTGGTGGGAATGGGAGGGCCTCCAGCTATTATGGGATGCACACACATGTGCGTGTATACACATGTATGTGCGCATACATATACACATCCATGTGTGACCGGGAAGACAGAAAGGCCTGAAGAAATGTGGCCCAAGCCGCTGGCTGCCCTTACAGCAGTTGAAGCACCGGTACAACCCCACGTAGCCTCAGCTCTGATGATCCTAAGGGGCCTTGCACAGTTCCCTGGTGCTGACTCTGTTCCTTAAGGGCACTGACTGAGGAAGCCTGCCAAGGCTCCAGGAGGTGAATGGCAAAATTCCATTTTTGCAGGCTAGGAAATTAGGGATCAGAAAGGTCAAACAACTCACTCGAAGCCACACAGCTGGCCAATCGAGGAGGCAGGATTTGAAATTCCATCCCATCGCTGATCTCCATAACCATGGTGCTGTCATCATAGCAACACTGTTTACAGAGTGCTCACCCTGCATCAGACAGTGCGTTTAGCAGCATGTGGAGCAATCTAGCCTGCTGGGCCCTGAACACCTATCTGTTCCACCAGTGTGGGAACTGGGGCGCAGGAAGGTTAAGTCACTTCCTCAAGATCACACTGGAGTCAAGGCAGTGCTAGGATTTAAAACCAACCCCTCTCTGCCTTTTAACCTTCAGTGCTGCATCTGAGAGACCCTCTGTAATGTCCCTGTGGTTCCAGTTTAGGCCAGTTTGGGGACCATGGAGAAGAGGCCATGTGTCTTCTTTCTCAGGTTCCAGGTCATTAAGAAAATCCTACAAATTCTACAGCAGCAGTATCCCCTGGTAGCCCCAGCAACCCAGGGCTCCTGCTGCTGACACGGCACCCAGGAAGAGCAAGAAAGAGGGTGGAGGTGTGGCTGGGAAGCCTGGTGGGGTCTGCCTTCTGCTGAGTGTCCCTAGATCTTCTTGCCTGTTACACAGTCCCTAGAGAGCAGCCCAGGCCTCGGAACACATTGTCCCAGAAGTGCTGCTGTCGGGATGATGAAGGGGCCAGTTATTTTTAACAGCCAAGACTCATGGACAGAAGCCTCTTCCAAGCCAGGGACACTAGGGAGGGTAGGGACCACAGACTCCAGGTCTTACTCTCTGCTCTCCCTCTCCCTCCTTGCTACTGAGGACAATCTTGGCTTGGTGATACCTTGGGCAGGGTGGGGCTGCTACCTGGCTGTCAACCCTTCTCAGGGCCTAGAGTAATGATGGCCTCAGATATGAGCCCTATCCCTCTCTAGAGGCTGCAGGTACAGAGGCTGATCAGGGCCAGTGGCCAAGCTAGGAGGTCAAGGGGCAGAGGCCTGGCCTGCTCTGGCTAGCCACATGGCCCCTTGTCTTTGTAGGTCTTTCTGCCCACTTGGAAGAAAGCAGGTGGCTCTCCAGTTACCTAAGGCCTTTCATGAAACTCCTGTATCTCAGGTGATGAGGGTATACACATCAGGGCCTCAGGTGCTTCCCGTACCCCTGGACTTTGTTGGTTCTAATACCCCAGAGTCTGTGACCTGGTAAGCCAGGCGCTATGCTAAGCACTCAGCTTCCTTCCTATGTCCTCTAAGGTGGCTGGCCTTACCCATCTGTGTGGTGTCAGAGGGACCCTCTTCTGTCTTTCTGGGTCCCACTAGGACTTTGAAAAGACACAGCATCCGTGTATTAGTTACTTGCATGCAGCGGTGCCCACATTTTGACAGAAGTAACTTAGGGAAGTTTATGTCTGTCATGGTGAGGAGGAGGACATGGTAGAACAGAGTACTGACATAACATACATACGTTATGGCAAGTCATGAACCAGAGAGAGGGGAATGCTGGGTAGAATCACCATTTTCTCCCCTCTCTCTCTTCTCTGCCTTTCCTTTCTCCCACCTTCTTCCTCCTTATTTCTTCTTCCTTCCTCCTCCCCCTCCGTTTTCTTCTTTTTGGAGACAGGGTCTCTCTATAGTCCTGGCTGGCTATGGCTAGGTTGAGTTAATTTCCCATTGTGGTGGTGTGAATGAGAAATGCCCCCTCAGGAGCATGTGTCTGAACTCGTGGTCACCTATGGGTCGTGCTCTTTGGCGAGGTTATGGAACTTTCAGGGCCAGGGGCCTTGCTGGAGGAAGTATGCCCACAAGGCTTTGAGAATGTATGGCTTCAGTCTTGGTTTGCTCTTTCTGCTTCTTGCTCCCACTTCCGTGCCTTCCCCACCATTCTGGACATCTAGTCCTCTTGAACCTTAAGACAAATTCTTAAGTTACTCTGGGTCATGGTATTTATTACTTTATTACAGAACAAAACTCACTAATATGTTCATAGAGGGAACATCATTCTGACATCTCTCACCTCTGATTACTTTTGCCTGTTGTAGAACTTTAGACACAAAAATACAAACATACTCTTTGAATATGGCTTCCTTTCTTTCACTATTCTTTTTTTTTTTTTTTCCTTTCCGAGACAGGGTTTCTCTGTGTAGTCCTGGCTGTCCTGGAACTCACTCTGTAGACCAGGCTGGCCTCAAACTCAGAGATCTGCCTGCCTCTGCCTCCCGAGTACTGGGACTAAAGGCATGCGCCACCACGTCCGGCTCTTTCACTATTCTAACTGGATGAGTTACTCATATTGTATCAGTATTAATTAATTGTTGTTCATTCTGAATAGTATTTCATTGTATAGACATACCACAATTTATCCATCCTCTATTGATGGACATTTGTATTACTTCTGGTTTGGGGCAACTATGAATAAAGTCAGTATTTATGCCTGTTGATATACCTTTTAGAGACACACATACTTAGTTCTTTTGGGTAAATGCACAGAAGTGAAATTACTCAGTCATAAAACAGGTGGATGTTTACTTTTAGTAGATATTTCTGGTTTTCCAGAATTATTTTCTCAATTAACACTTCCTTGGCAGGGTGTGAGTTTTAGTAGCTCCTCGTCCTTCTCCGTGTTAACCGTTCCTTTTGTCATTACCTAGTTTGGAGGTATGTTTAATATCTTTTGTGGCAGGGAAGATACTTTTCAATTGTTTTCACTGTAAAACAACATTATCTTAACTATTTCCGTGTGTATGTATGTACTCACATGCATATGTATGTATGTGTTCATTTGCACGTGTGTGTGTGTTCATATAGAGAGGCCAGTGGTCTATGTAATGCATGGCTCTCCATCTTTGAGACCTGCTCTCCCACTGAACCCAGAGCTAATGGTATGGCTAGACTAGCTGAGCTCTAAGAATCAATCTATATCCATCCCCAGACTACAAATCCCTCTATCTTAAAATGTTTAAATAATCAACAATATTAAACAGACTAATGTACCATCCTTTTTTTCTGTGCTCTGTTTTGTTCTTCAAGATAATTCTGTGTAGCCCTGGCTGGTCTGGAACTCACTCTATAGAACAGACTGGCCTCAAACTCAGAGATCTGCACCTGGGTGCTGGGATTAAAGGTGTGTACCATCGCTGCCTGGCAACGTGTCATCTTCTAATAATGTCCATCTTCAGACACCTTTTCTATTTGCAAAACTGAAATGTTAGCCATCAAATACTGGCTCCCATCCCTTCCATCCCCACCATCCCCACTACTTCAGGAACTCGATGTAAGTAAAGTCATACAGCATTTGTTTTCTCGTAATCAGCTTATTTCACTGGGTGGTTCGTCTGCACTATGACCATGCTGTCTTTTCAATGTTGGAATAACGTTCTCTTGCATGTTTGTTTCCCTGCTCATTAGCCCACTGAAAGAACTGATTCTGCCTTCTGACTTGAACCATGCTGCTGTGAAGGTGGTGGGGTAGGATAGAAAGTTAGGATGGGCTATGGGAACGAGGCCCCTGTCTTTGGTCTGACTGAAGTCTCTCACCAGCTGAAAGACTCAGTTCACAGCATCAGCTAACATTGGGACCAGATTCCATTTATATAGAGGTATTTCAAATAAGCACATTAAAAACAGCATGAATCACACATGAGGTCTAAGTGCATGTGCCCTTCATCTGTTCCTAGCTGAAAGCCCATGGTTTTCTAGCAATCTCACAGACACAGCATTTACAGTACAAGGTTAAGTCCTACTCCCTCACACAACCCTGCTGGCTCCTGCTTTTACATTGCCAGATTGTAAATTCCCAGAGTTACTCTACAGTGTCATTTATCAAAATGGAAGGAGAGATGTAGAGATGGCTCAGCAGTTAAGAGTACTAATGCTTTTGCAGAAGGCCCCCGTTCAGTTTCCAGCACCCACATGCAGGCTCACAACCACTACCTTCAGAGGACCTGGTGCACTCTTCTGGCCTCCATGGGCACCTGATTCCCGAACATATGCCCCAACACATGTACATAATTAAACATTTTTTTTTTCCAAGACAGGGTCTCTCTGTGTAGCTTTGGCTGTCCTGGAACTCACTCTGTTGACCAGGCTGGATTTGAACTCAGATATCTGCCTGCCTCTGCCTCCTGAGTGTTGGAATCAAAGGTGTGTGCCATGATTGCCTGGATAAAAATGACTTTTTAAAGGAGAGAAAGAGGAAAACAAATTTCTTAGCAACTTTTTAGATGGAACTTGAAAGCCAGCAAAGCAGTATATATGCTAACTGCTAAGACACCTCACTAACTCTCCCAAGAAGCTCACACTTGGTTGTTTGCTCTTTACCTAATTCCCTAAGTACCTTTCACTGCCCCTCCATCCTGTTTTATGAGCAAATACCAAAAAGTGAAATTGCTGATTCATATTTTGCTTCAATTTTTTTCTTTATTAAGTTTTATTTACTTAGATAAGGTCTCATATAGCCCAGGCTGACTTTGAACTCACGGTGTAGCCGAGGATGGGCTTGGATTCCAGATCCTTCCCCCTAATGTTGTGCTTACAGGTGTGCACCACTACTCTTGCTTTATTTTTAATTTTTGAGTAGCCACTGCTTCCATTTCCCACACTAACAGTACTTCTTACTTTTTAAAACACATTCAGTTTTAAAAGATTTTCTTTTGTCTTCAATTATGTGTATGATACCATGACTACAGCAACTCTTATGAAAGAAAGCATTTAACTGGGGCTTGCTTACGGTTTTAAAGGTTTAGCCCATTCTTGTCATGACAGGAAGCGTGGTAGAATACAGACATGGTGTCGGAGATGTAGCTGAGAGTTCTACAGCTGGATCCACAGCAGCAGGAAGAGAGAGAGACATTGGGCCTGGGTTGGACCCTTGAAACCTCAAAGTCCACCCCCCAGTGACACACTTCCAATAAGGCCACATCTCCTAATCCTTTCAAATAGTGTCACTCCTTAAGCATATAAATATAAAATCCTATGGCCGCTATTCTTTTTCAAACCTCCACAGTGTATGTGTGTGGTTAGGTATGTGTGCGTGCAGGTGCCTATGGAGGCCAGAGGCGTCTGCCCCCTCCCCAGCCAACTTCAGTTCTAGGTGGTTGTGAGCCTCTCAGTATGGTTGCTGGGAAATAAAACTCGGGTCCTCTGTAAGAGCAGTAAGTGCTCTTGACCACTGAGCCATCTCTCCGGCCCTCTGTTGTGTTTCGGAGGCAGCCTTGGTGCAGAGCCTCGGCTGGCTCCCGATTTGTGGCAGTCCTCCTACATTAGCTTCCACAGTGTTAGGATTACAGATGTGGGCCACAAGGCTGGGCAGCTGTGCTAACACCGCATTCTCTCCAGCAGTGAGCAGCTGTTGCAAGCGATTCTCTGTTTATTTTTAAAAACAAGAACCATCCAGTGAGTTTTAATTTGCACTTTCCTGGGCTAGGACCTGGCCAAATCTTTAACCCATTTTTAAAAATTGTGTTCTCACATTATTGATTTGTGGTAGTTTACCATCCTATGAGCTGTTGGTAAGGAAATGTATTTTCTATTGGCATAAATTAACATAACATGAAATTAACCATTTAAAATATATAATTTGTACTGGAGAGATAACTCAGTGGAGAAAGTGTTTGCCGTGCAAGTGTAAAAATCCCAGTTCGGACCCCAAGCACCCACATAAAAGCCTGGTGTGGCTGTGGGTGTGTCTGTAATGCAGCTCTGGTTGGGTGCAGTCCAGTGGATCCTGGGAGCTCACTGGCCAGCCAGCCTTGTTGAAACTGTGAGCTCCACATTCTGGAAGAGACCTTGTTTCAAATAACAAGGTGGAGACCAGGAGAGGAACATACTCAATGGTGTGTGTTTACAAGTACCAGCACAGGTGTGAACACATGCATATCTCCCTCTCCATCTCTCTCATGCACATGCACACACAGAGGCACATGCACACACACACACTCACATCTCTCTCACATACATGCATATATCACACACACATGTGCACATACACATAAACATGCACATCTCTCTCACACACACACATGCATATATCATACACACAGAGGCAATCACATACACACACATATCACACATGCATACACAGAGAGGCACTTGCACGTGCACACACACACACACACACACACACACACACACACACATGCACAGCCAGTGGATGGTGCTGTCCCAAATTGTGCAACCTCCTCCACTGGCTCACTCTAAAATGCTTTCAGCACCAGAAGATGCTCTCACGAAGCTTCTACACTTTCCTCCCCCATCTCCAGCAGCCTTGAATCCACTTTCTGTCTCTGGATTTACCTCGCAGGAAGATTTAATGGAAGTGGCCATTTGGGTCTGGTTTCTCTCACTTAGCATTATTGTCCTCCAGGTTCATCCTTCTTTCTTCTGGGTATATACCCAGCAGTGGGATGCACCTCTGTATGGTGCTAGTACACTGAGTCTTGTGAAGACCGAGTCTTGTGAAGACCTATCAGGCTGCTTTTTTTTTTTTTTTTTTTTTTTTTTGGTGATGGTGGTGGTGGTGCGATGCTAGGGATTGAATAGAGGCTCCTGGGGCTTGTGCATGCTAAGTACAGGTTCTACCACAAGATCCTTGTTCAGCCTCCCCAATCATGTTCTTAATGTATGAGAATCCTGATGGCATAGACGTGACTCCAAAAGCAACACATAAGCTCCTGGGTCTGGATTCTCCAGTTTCTGGGAGTGTTTCTGATTTAGGAAGCTGACAGCCTCCTAGTCTCTCAAATGGCTCTGCTAATGTCCTTACTGGGTCTCAGTCTACAGGGCCCTTCCCTGAGGAGACTGCTGGTGATGGCTGCTGGGCAGTGGCTTCTCTGTAGGCCATACTTCCTGAGCTAATTGTTCCTGCAGGGCTTCGGTGATGTCCTCTATGCCTTCCATGAGCAAATGGTATTATCTATTGGTCTTCTGCCCAGGTGGCTTCCAGACACCGCCAATTGAATTACACTGGTCCATTGTCCTTTGTGCCAGTGGCTCCCTCAGCTATTCCCTGGGTGGGCTGAGGTCCTTCCTAGTGCCCCTGCAGAGAAGGTGAGGGTGGAGCTCTTGGGATGGACAGGATGGAAGAGGATGAATTCTGCAGCAGGCTGGAGGTACTCTGTGGAGTCACGGGGGGGGGGGGGGAACGGGGGGGGGGGACAGCCTGGGAGCCCTTGTCCTACGTCCCCAATGTCCTCCCCTGCAGCCTTATCTCCTTGCAGCCCAGCCTTGCCCCAGGCACTTCCTAGATTATAGCCTGATTACAGCTCCTTACTGCCCATATGATGAAGGCCAGGCACAAGCCTAGCAGTCTCTGCCCAGTCCTCCTATGCAGACCAGAAGTAGCTTTAGGCTCAGGTCCTGGCACTGTGGGGGGTCCCTTCCTGTGTTGCCTTCATCTGGGAATGAGTCAGCAGGTAAAGAGGGACCAGCAAGACACATGCCCCTTCTACCTGACAGATAAAAGTCTTGCACGCACAGTCCCCTTCATTTCCCTTGCTCTGGGTCCTTAAAGGCCACAGGCTTAAAACAACAGCACCAGGGAAGTGGATCCTGGATTCCTGGGTAACTGCTTGGACCCGGTCTGGACTGCGGGGGGAGGGGGGGGGGCGGGAGAAACGCACTCACCTGTTCTTGGTTGCAGAGGTTTGGGGAGTCTGTTACAGTAATTAGGGTACCCCAACATACAGAAATCTTAGGTACCCAGAAGTGACTAGGGTAATAACGCTTCAGTTTCCTCCTCACAGTGAGATGAGGTGGTAGCCCTTGCAGAATTACAGAAAAGAAGAAACAAGGAGGGTCCCCCAGGAACCTGGCACCTAGCCAGCTGTACTGCAGCAATTTCCTCCGTGTTGAACACCACCAGGGCCTCCTGCTCACCTGGACAAGGCCTTGGGAGGCGAGGCCTATTCCCATTTCCTCATGGAGGGTCCTGAGACCCCAGTTGCCAGTGGATGAGGTAAAAGTAACAGTTGGATGGGGCTTCTTGTGTTGTAGCTGTGACTCACCCACAGTCCTTGTGAGCAACGCAAGTAAACCCATCAGTTCACCAAGCTGGACTCAGGCAGAATTCTTTCTTTGAGCCACTGGTGCCCTTTCTATCCATTTGGTGGGGCAAATGGATGCTTTCCTACGTCTGTCACAGCCCTCTGCACTGGAAATGGTTTGATATCTGCTCTAGGCTTCTGTGACATCCATCCTTCTGCTTTCCCTTCCCCCTCCCTCTCCCCTTTCTATCCCCACTCCCACCCTCTCTTCCTATTCTCCTCTTCTGTTTGGGTCTTGCTTTGTATCCTCAGACTTGCCATCTCCCTGCCCATGCCACCACACCTGGCATCTGCCTGGAGTTTTGTTTTGATTGGTTTTTTTTCCTCTGCCCTTTCCATTCCAGGCCCCTTTTAGATCCATCTGAAGCTGAGGCCTTTGCTGAAGCTCCAGCCCTTGGAATCCCGTTTCTAGGGTCTGAGGCCAGAGCCAACATTCTGCATGGACTTCCGTTGGTGTGTCCTTCTTAGTACTCTGTCCTTCTGTCTCTGCTATGCCTGATACTACAACCAGTCTGCATAGAGCTTTATCCAAAACAAGATCTACAAACGGTATTTTCATCTGTAGATGAGACTTGTCTTATTTGGTCTGGGCTGGGCCAAGCAGCATGGGATGGACCAAGGTTTTGAAGGTGAGAAAGATCCTTGCCCCACTTCAGGAGACTCACTCCTTTATCCCTTCTGTGACACTTCTCTGCCATCCTGGTCTGTCTGTCTCTTCACACCCCTCCACCCCAGCCCAAAGACTGTAGCTACTGAGGCAATTGCCACCAAGTAAAACTCAAATGAAGTCTGGAGCCTGGGTCACTCTCAGCTGTTGTCTGAGGTCTTCCCTGGTCATAGTTCCCTACTCTAGAATCCACCAGCAGCTGGCCAGATGTAGCTGAGGACAGCTGGGTGTAAGGACAGGAAGTTGCTAGACAGCCTGGGGTTCTCACGCCAGAGCCCAGATGTAAACCAGCCCTCCTACTTTCTCCATCCTCCTTCTCTCTGCCATGGCCTCCTCTAGAGAGTCTTCCCTGTGCGTAAGTTAGAAGAGTGGGCTTTCCTCCTTTTGGCCTCTGCCAAGGATGGAATGCAGATGAAGAACCAGAAAGCTCAGAGAGATACATCCCTACCTATGCTCAGGATGCCTAGGTGGACTGGTGGGGAAGCTACGGTGGTGATAGGACGCCTGAGGTTCCCGTGCAGCTGACTTTGGGGTTTGCTGAAGCACAGGAGGAGAGAGTTGAGCCAAGTTGGGCCAGGCCTGGCACAGCCAGAGGGAAGGATACTGCTGGCCCTTTGAGGCTACTGTTCTACCTCCGAGAAAAGTCTGGAAGAATCCGGCTAGAGCATAACATGAACCCTCCTCAACTTCTGCAGCCTTTACCAATTTTCTGCCTCACAGGAGGGCTGGAGAGCAGGAGAGAATGGGCTCTGTGTCTAGGTCATGGTTCACAGAGAAAGCTTCAGTTTCTCCGGGATCCAGATCAGCCCCTCTTAAGCTGGCTGAGGATCCTCTGCAGTGTGGACACGCAGGGATACACAACCCCAGCTCACCAAGGTTCCTGGAAGCTACCCCAAGTAAGCTCTACCCACTAGGGACCCCACATTAGAGACAGCCTGGGTTTAGCCCAGTGGCTCTCAGTCTCAATTCTTCCTGCCCCTTGGGACAGTGACAACCTGCAGGTAACCTGTGCCCACAGATCACACACTGAGGGGGGGGCTCTCCAACCTATATGTACATCCAGACACTGTTATACTATTATGATGGTGAACACAAATGGCTCTCTGAATGATAGAGGGGACATACTCTCGGCCCTGACATTTCTCCAAGCACCCCAGGTCCCCACTAGCCATGTGTTTGTGATCACAGCCCCCATCCCACTCATCTCCAGGTGCTACCTTCCGGCCAACACAGCAGCAGTGTTTCCCCACAGTGCTCGTGTTTATAGCCCCAGTGGAGCAGGCCCAGCTGCAGTCATAATTCAGACAGCTCTTAGGTTGCTGGAAACTCAGCTGGCTTCTGTTTCTCACTATGACAAAAAAGGCTTCCCTGAACTTCTGCTGAGCCTAGAACTTTTCCCTCCCAGGGTTATCTCTTCCACTGGGGTAGCACCTAGCATGGGTTCTCAGGACCAGGGATGTGGCTCAAAGGCCTGAACCCCATGAGCTGCATAGCTGAGGAGCTGGTGAAGGCCTAAGAAATTATGTGCTCTCTCCTTCCTATAGGCAAGGAGATGGAGGTCACAGAGAGGAGGTAACCCAGGAGAGTGCAGCCTAGCAGGTAGGCCATCTTTGTAGGCTACTGCATACACACTATGTACAACACACACACACACACACACACACACACACACACAAACATAAAATATTTGTAAAAACCTTGAGCTGGATGTGGTAGCACATAACCTGTAATCCTAACACTTGAGAGGTGGTGACTAGGAGGTCAGGAGTTCAGGGCTATTCTTGACCCTTGGAAGTTTAAGACTAGCCTGGGCCACACAAAACACCGTCTCAAAAATCAGAACAAAGCAAGACAAAATATATTGTTATATAGGATGACTGCCATATAGACTACAAATTTCAAGAGCTGTGGCTGTGGCCCAGGGGTATAGTCTTTGTCACACAAGGATGAGGCCCTGGCTGGGTTCAATCCCTAACACTGTTAAACAGCAACAAATAAACAAAACCAACAATGACAAAAAACAAACAAACAAAAACAAAACACACACAGCAAACTTCAATGGCTTTCAAAACATTATAGTAATATTATCAGTACACTTAATATTCAAATGTTGTCCCCATCTCCCCTAAGAGTCCTATGATGCTCTAATCCACTGTAACCTGATCTTCAGTTGACCAATTATATCTGTAAAAACCCCATTGCTAGATAGAGTCAGGCTCCAGGTGGGCATGAGTCTGGGGACATGCCTTCAACCCATCACAAGCAGGACATTTGTTAAAGAAGTATAAATGGGGGTCCTATAGCATAGTAGTAGAGTATTTGCCTAGCATGCACAAGTTATGGGTTCAACCCTTGATACTATGAAACTAAACCAATAATGTAAAAACGACAGACCCTGTAGTGGTTAGGATTTTTTGTTTTGTTTTGTTTTGTTTGTTTGCTTTTGTCAACAATACAAGCTAGGGTCATTTAGGAAAGAGGTAACAAAATATCCCATTATATTAGCCTGTAGACAAGTGTGTGTGGGTATTTTCTTAATGGTTGCGGTGGCAGGGCCTGGCCTACCATGGGCATTACCAGCCCTGAGCTCCAGGGTTGCATAAAAACAGCAGGCTGAACAAGCCATGGAAACAAAGCAGTAAGCGTGTTTACTCCATCACCTCTACTTCTGTTCCTCCCATGAGCCCCTGCCCTGGCTTCCCTTCATGGCAGACTGGAAGCTCTAAGGTAAAGCAAACCCTCCCCTCCCCAAGTTGTTTTTTAGTTGTCGTCTTTATCAAAGTCCTAGGAAGCAAAACAGGACAGAAATTGGAATCAGTCTGTAGGCTATTGCTATGACAGACCTAACCACACTGTTTTGGGAAGAGCTGGAGAAATGTTTAGGACTTTGGGCTGGAAAATCCATTAGTGCTCCAAACTTAATGGGATGTTTTGTAGGAGCTTGGGAGATAAGAGTGCTGAGAGCCAACGACGGTGTCTTGGCTTATGAACTTTCAGAGTCCTGCAGATTCTACTGGGGCCATTCACGTGATATTTTCTATTAAGAATATGTGGTTTCTGGGCTGGGAATGGTGCCACATGCCCTTAATCTCAGCACTTGAGGGCAGAGGCAGGCAGATTTGTGAGTTTAAGGCCAGACTGGTCTAGCAAGTTCTAAATTAGCCAGGGCTACAAAAGAGCTGGAGAGATGCTCAACTATTTAGAGCACTGACTGCTTTTCCAAAGGACCTGAGTTCAATTCTCAGCACCCATTATGGCAGCTCACAACTGTCTGTGACTCCAGATCCATGGGATCTGGCACTCTCACACAGACAAAACACAATGCACACTAATTAATAATTTAAAAAGAGAGATACTCTGCCAAAAACAAAACAAAACAAAACAAAACACCAACCAACCAATTAACCAACCAAAAAACCACAAACATATGTCTGCAGTTCTGACCAGTTGAGACCTGGGAGAATAAACTGTGATTAACAAGAGACCAGCACGACTGTACTGAAACCTCGGTTTTACTGAGACAATGAGTGCTGGTTAGCTGGGGCCAAGAAATTGACTGTGATTAATAGAGACCAGCATCACCGAATTAGCCATCTGGAAAGTACTTCCTTAGAGTCTGTAAATAGGAGCTGAGGTCCAGAGGGAGCCAAGGCTATGTCTCAAGCTGGCAGCTGAGCTTGGTAATATGTAAGTCTCTCAGGTTGGTACTGGTTTTCGCAGCATAAGGGCTGAAGGATAGAAGGGGTCATGAAGAGCAGCTGTGAAAGGCCGGGAGAGGCCAGAGTGAAGGTGCAGCTTCAGTCACAGTGGAAGCCCCAGGATTGAAGGGGTCATGGAGAGAGGCTGGGGCTTAATATGTGGAAGGGTCAGAGCCCCAGGAGATGGCCTAAGGAAGCATTGGTGAAAGTGGAGACTCGGTTGCAGGGGAGACCAAAGAATCTTAGAGATGCAAGAACAGCAGTAGGTATGGAGTGGAGCCGGCCTGAGCCTACAAGATAAACTGTGTGTATTGTAGTGGTGGAGCCAGAGAAGTATGATTGCTCAAGCCCTTTAGAGCCCAGAAGATAATGAGGAAGTGGGGCCCAGAAATTGCACTGTGAATCAGGCACACCGTCAGACTTTGTTTTTGCTTTGCTTTGATTGTGACTGTGTCCCTCTTCTCCATCTTGGAATAAGAAATATATGACTTGTCTTTAATTTTACTGAAACTCAAAGTTGAGAGACTTGGGATTTTTAAAGATGTTGGATAATTTAAAGAGACTGAATTTTTAGTGTTTAAATGTTTTAAAGACCGTGGGACTTTTAAAGTTGAGCAATGTTTATTCTGATATTTAGTTGAGATCTTGGGGATGAAAAAAAAAAGGAAAAGTTTTGGTTTAATAATGATATGTTTGTATGTCAGGTTGCAAGGGGTTAATTGTACTGGAAGCAGAACCCTCAATCAGAGAATGCCTCCATTAGATTGGTCTGTAGGCAAGCATGTAGGGCATTTTATTTTCTTTTTTCCCCCTTAGATATTTTCTTTATTTACATTTCAAATGTCATCCCCTTTTCTAATTTCCCCTCCGAAAATCTCCTATCCCATCCCTCCTCCCCCTGCTCTTTAACCCATCCACTCCCATTCCTGGCCCTGGCATTCCCCTATACTGGGGGCATAGAGCCTTCACAGCACCAAGGGCCTCTCCTTCCACTGACGACCAACTAGGTCATCCTCTGCTACATATGCAGTTAGAGCCATGAGTCCCACCACGTGTGTTCGTTGATTGGTGGTTTAGTCCCAGAGAGCTCTGGGGGTACTGGTTAGTTCATATTGTTGTTCCTCCTATGGGGCTGCAAACCCCTTCAGCTCCTTGGGTACGTTCTCTAGCTCCTCCATTGGGGACCCTGTGCTCAGTCCAATGGTTGGCTGTGAGCATCCACTTCTGTATTTGTCAGGCACTGGCATAGCCTCACAGGAGACAGCTATATCAGGCTCTTGTTGGCATCCACAATAGTGTCTGGGTTTGGTGGTTGTTCTTGATTAATGATTAATGTGGGTGAACCCAGCTCTCAGTGGCTGGTGTCACCTCTGGGCAAGTAGTCTTGTGTAGGATGAGCACACTGTGGAATAAGCTATGTGCCTCTGTGGCCTCTGTCTCAGTACCTGTTCTGCCTTCCCTTGACGATGGACTATAAGCTGTAAACTGGAATAAACCATTTCCTCCCTAAGTTGTTTTTGGCCATAACCCTTATCACAATGATAGGGGGCAGCTAGGGAAGGGCCCTAAATGGTCCAGCAGCAAGCTCCTTAGCACTGGGTGGGGTCGGCCAACATAGCTAGCTACATTAGCTGTTGCATGTTCAGATTCTTCCCTGATGGCTGGTACATTGAAAACCTTATTGTTATAGTTCATGCTCTCTATGGAAACTCCCTTAGCCTCTTTTATGAGGCATTAAGAGGGTGTAAACTTACCCTGACCATTGCATTTGGATGTGGGACCCGGGGACCCAGATGGCGCTGTCTCCGAGGCAGTGGTCACAGGTACAGTGGATTCTTTATCTCGGCATTAGTTACTTTTCTGATTGCTGTGGTGTTAGCTTATGGGAGCAAGGGTTTGCTTTGTGTTACAATCAGAGGGGACATAGTCTGTCACGGCAAGGAAGGGAAGGCCGCTGGCCACACTGCATCAGCAGGCAGGAAGCAGGAGATGAACGATGGTGCTCTGCTCACTGTCTCGTTTCTATCTGATACAAGCCCTCAATCCATGGGATGATGCTGCATTTAGAGAGGATCTTCTCAGCTCAGTTAACCAAATATAGAAACTGAGGTTTCTCTTCTAGCTGGCTGTAGTTTCTGTTAAGTTGGCAGCATCAACCATCACAAACTCTTGATTGGTTGGCACACCTGCCTCTCTGGTCATTATGAGTTTTGAATATTGTTGCTTTCCGGGATCATCAGAACAAAGCACCACAGGCCAAGCAGCTCACTCTGCAGACATTTATTTCTCACAGTTTTGGAAGTGGGAAGAGTGAGACTCTGTTGAATTGAAGGTGGTGGTGGTGGTGGTGGTCAGGTTGGTTTCATGTGTAGCCCCTCTTGTCTATCCATGGTTTCCTAAGGTCTGTCCTATGCCTGTGCCTGAGTTCTTGTCTCTCTGCTCAGCAGGATTCTAGGCCTGTTCATTTCAGGCCCATTCAAATGACCTCACTGTAACTCAATACAGTCATTGTTTAACTTTTAGTGTGTATGTGTGTGTGTGTGTGCGTGTGCGTGTGTGTGTGTGTGTGTGACTGTATGCATGCCATGTATGTATGTATGGGTGCCCTCAGAGGCCAAAAAGAGGGTGTCAGATCGCTGGATCTGGAGTTAAGGCAGTTATGAGCCACCCAACCCGGGTATTGGAGAGTGAATGACATCCTCTGCAAGAGCAGCGCGCATGCTGAGCCACCTCTCTAGCTCCTCAACCACCATTTAAAAACCTTCTCAATAGTATCCTGAAGCATGGGGGGATGTTTTTAAAGAACTCCAACAAATCAATTTGGGGAGGGGACATAATTCTACTCATGCATACCCCTGTCACCGACATGCTGATGAGAAGAAACTCTGGTTTCCTTGTAATCCGAGACAGAAGAACCACTTTCTACCCTTTCAGGTTTCAAGAGTCAGAGGACTGAAGAAAAGTGTTGGCAGCCTGGGTTTGCAGAGCTGTGGAACCCATCACCCCAGTCGGAGTGCCACTGATGGTGCTGGCAGCCTGGGAGCTGAGTGACAGCCCCTCTCATGTTAAAGATGTCTGACTCTGTAACCCAACATGTGCTGATGGACAGGGTTGAGTAAACATGGGCGTACTGATCATTTTAAGGATGCATGTGCATTCAAGGGGGTGGGGCAGAGGAAAAGCCAACTCACACAAGTGGCACACTGGAAGGTTTGCAGGGTGGGTGGGTAGCAAACCGGCATATGCCTTGCTCCAGCACAAGGAAAGCCATAGACATGTCCAGGGTCTCAAGGTCTGCAAGAGCAAGGAGGTAGGCAGAGGCGTGTCCTTTAAAAAATGCAAAGAGCACTGGAATGGCAGTGAGCAGTCAGGATTCCAGTGAAGTTAAGCAGGCATAGGCCCTGACTGTGCACTCCTAAGGCAGGGCTGGCTGGGCCTGGGAAGGCTTGGAAGACTGAGCTTTCTGCGTGCCTGTCTGCTGAGGTCTGGCTCCAGGCTGGGCCAGCCAGAGCTCTTGAGTCAGCTCTGAAGGGTAGGGTGAAGCGTAGGGGCTTTGGCCCCGGGGAAGCAGGTCAAGGCTTGTGGATGCTCAGAAATGTGTAGACGTGAGTGGCTTCTTGGTCTATGGCCTCTGACTGGTCAGATCTTGGCATCAGGCCTGTCATCCCCTCCTCCTCACATAACCTTATTGGAGGTCAATGGCTGACCACATTCTGCAAAAGGCTGAGCTGGGACAGGGAGGGAAGGGGTTTGCTGTGAGTGCCTTGGCGGCCTCCATATGCTGTCTCCTAATTAGAGTGACATTGTGCAGTGCTTGCCAGGAGAGCTGGTGTTGACTCAGGGTGTGCTGGCTTCAGCAGGGTTTCTCATCATCCATGGCAGCCCCAGATCTGTGTAAGGGGCTTTGGGCTCTGTGAGCCCCTTGCACATGGTGTGGCTTGGAACAAGGTGTATTCTTTGTCTCTACCAAAGTGATGAGGACAGGAGTGGGCCTTGTTCGGGCACAAGTGTTTCCATGTAAATTTCACTGCACACAGGCATGGGAGATGACAAGAATGGCCTACAGGTGTGAATTAATTGATGACACTTCATACCAGTGGAAAATAGAAGGTTCCACTTGGGCTTTTGCTTGGGGCACAGGGGTCTATAAAGGGACTCAGGAAATCTAGGCTTCCAAACCCTTTCATGGTGACTCATGCCTGTGTATGCAGTTCTGAGAAAGCAGAGGCAGGAGGACCAAGAATTCATATAGCAGGTCCATTCCTAGCACCACACAAGTCAAAATGGGCATGTCTATCATCTCTCTCTGTTCAAGACCTCCCTTAGGCTCCTTGACCTACAGCTTAACCTTTAAACTCCATTTAAACAGCATTCAAGGCCTTCCAAGATCTGCCCTGAGACACTTGGCTTGTTTTCTAGTATGCTACTGGACTCTACCTACCAAATTCTCTTCCCCCTTCCCCACGTTTCAGCCATCTTCTCTCCTCATGGGACTTCCTCATGATGCCAGCATACCTAGGGGACTCAGGGGGGTATCTCCCTCTTGCATTAGAGATAACAGTCCCAGCCACATTGCTGTCATATTTCCTGTTGTGTGCTTGTGGAAGGTCCTGGGAGTTGCTGGTTGGGCAACCCAGGGCTCCAGGTCATACCATCTTTATTGCTGGTGACAGTAAGGTCATGCAAGGTCCTAAGCTTGAAACCCTTGAGCTCAGAATGAAGGCTTAGAGATCTGTAGTTGGAGACAGTGGGTGAGGGACAGAAGCTGAGGTCCACTAGGACCTGCAGCTCTTCCTTGGGCACTGCTTCCAGAAGTCTGCTTAGTTTTAGGGTCATTGTCTTTCAGACTAGTAGCTAACGGGGCTAGGATGAGCTCGAGACTGGCCCCATGCTGGTCAGTACACAGGCTGGGAGCCTGCAAAGACTCTGTTACTTTGGATGACTTCATGACAAGGTTGTCACTGATAACCCTGGGAAGCAAAGCAGCCATGGATGTGGCAGCTCCTCTCTGCAGACATCAGGCACAGTAGGAGGTGGCGTCACTGGAATGCCTTCTCACGGTAAGGGCCAGCGCTCAATGCCCTCACTTGGAAACACTCAAAGACACAGGCCAAGGCCCCTTGCCCAGGGTCCCAGGGCTGGTCAGTAATAGCCTTGGCCAGAATTCAAGATCTCAGGGCCCTGGGCAGATTTAGGAGGCTGGGGTTTTCTATTCAGTGGTCCCTCTCAGATAATGTGTTTGGTGGGAACCCTGTTCTCTTACAGACACCAGTGCCTGGATGAGGCTTATCTAGTTCTCTTTGTCCTAGGGCTCCATCCACAACACTACCACTCAGTGAACACCCAGGAGACAGCCACTCCCATCCTTCCTGGATACGAGCTCACTGCTATCCTTTGTTTTCAAGCAGAAAAGGGGAATGCTGAAATATAGAGATGTTTTCTTGTACTGGTCTTTGCAGGACCCAGAGAGGTAGCCAGAGTTCACACGTGCTCTATCGCTATGGACAGTCCTATGGTCAGAACCCAGCAGCCTCCACTCTGTGGTAAGGTTTTCAGGCTGGCTGCCTCCAGGTTGGCACAGAACAGGCCTTGTCCAGCCTCAAAACATTTGAAGAGAACCATTGTGCTGTCCCGTCTTCAGGCATGCCCTGACCCAGTCTTCTCACTGTTCCCAGACCGCCAACCATTCTGATAATTCCCCAGGGTGGGACTGAAAAGGTCAGCTTAGGAACTTTGGGAAGGCCATGAAACAGTTGCCCCTCCAAAAGGGAGAGGCTAATTAACATTTCTCAGACAGGACAGAACCGACCTGTGGGTGGGGACACATTCCGCAGGACGATGGACTGTTGCACACCTTCAGACAAGGGAAGTCCTTGTCACCTCATTCCCTAAAGACCAATCAGTTTAAGGGGTGTACTGCTCTGCCAATCATATTGTGGTCTAGTTGCTGATGCTCCTTTCTGCCCCTGGAAACCATATAAAAACTCCTCAACTGGTGCTGGTGGTTGCTGCCTCTCCTTCCGGTCTGGGATGACCCCAGTGCATTGGACCAATAAATTCCTCTTGCTTTTTGCATCAATCCTGCCTCCATGTGGTTCACTCAGGGGGTCTCCAGTAAGCTAAGGCTCCCTGGAGTCTTACAGGACTAGTCACCATTGGTCACAGGATGTAGCACTCTCATAGCCAAATGATGGGGCACTTGTGCATCTGAGTCAAGGTGTAGCAAGGGACTTGTTTTAGCCATTGGAATTTATGTAGAAGAATTGTCAGGCTTTTAGGCCCCTTTAGAAAGTTGCTACAATCTGTGTTTTGTCAATCCCTTTGTCTTCCTCTGTACTGATTGATTGATTGATTGATTAAAACAGTCTTTCTATGTATAACTCATGGTGATCTTGCTTCAGCCTCCTGAGTGGTCCAGTCCCCTCCCTGGCTCCTTCAGCTTTAGAGTAGGATTTTCTAAATGAAAGTATCATTATTACCTTGGACCCCAGAATACAGTTGACATGTATCAAAGTTGTAGCCCAAACTCCAGCCTGGGGAAACGGAGCAGGAGAGAGAGATCACTGATATGTGGGGATCTTTTGTTATTGCAGCAAAACTTAGTTTATCCTGACTGATGAATCTTCATTTGCCAGTGTCTCTTCAAAAAAGGATGTGAGAAAAGTCGAGAAGGAAGTCTCATCTTTGCATTATGGAACTTTCTATTTAGTCAGCATCCCTAAGAGTAGCAATCTGCCCCTTACTGACAAGAACAGTCACCAGGCCAGCACCCCCTTCTCGTTCCCTCTGTAACAGAAGTGCTTCCTCCTGGAGGGGCCGCCCACCCTTCACTGGCAGCTCAGTTTCCCTGTTCACCCCAACTCTTCTCCTTAGCAAATTGGGCTGTTTTCCAAACACTTTATTATAATATTTTCAAACACACAGAGGTTGACAGAAGGCTGAATCTACATAGTAGCCAACAACAGACTCTGACTCAAAGTCTAACCCAGATCCACCTACATGCCAGTGCATGTATGGGCCCATGCTCATGTGTATGAACTAATCAACTAAATAAACTAGAAAATGCCTATGTAAGCAAGTGTAAATTCTGAAACAGAAAGTAAAATACTGAAGTGACATAATTCTTCAATAGGTTCCATAACAGGCCAGAACAGGCATGGCAGCACATGCCTGTGGCCCTGGCCCCTGGGAGGTGGACGCAGAGGGTCAGGAGATTAGATGATTTATTTATTTTTATGTACATTGGTGTCTGCCTGTATGAGGATGTCAGATCCCTAGGTCAGGAGTTTACAATCAGCCTTTGCAGCCTAGTGACATCCTGCTTAAAAACCAAAATCAAAACACCAAACCAAGCCAAACCAACCAACCAACCAACCAAACAAACAAAAACTCAACAACAAATTGAAACAAAATCTTAGTGGGAATTCTTCAAGTCAGAGAGAAAGAGACTGGCAGAGATCGCCAGCCCATCAGAAGGAAACAAAGCCCCAGAAAAATCAACAATGTGGACAGATGGGAGATCTTTTTTTACTCCCCACCCCCATTTTTGATTATTTAACCAAGGCTGCCAGAGATGCAGAGGTAAGTGCAGAAGTACAGAGGGCCCAGGGGGCAAGTGTGGCTAGACTATACCTCCACAGTCCTAGAGCAGAGGGGACCTACACAGTTTGACTATGCTCACACAGTCGAAGGTCAGAGTGACTGACGTAGTTCGGCTGGACTTACACAGCCACAGGTCAGAGGAGACTGACTGTACTCACATACTCATAAGTCAGAGGGGCCTGACACAGTTAGACTGGACTTACACAGCCACAGGTCAGAGGACACCGACTGTACTCACACAGTCGTAGGTCAGAGGGGACTGACCGACGGTACTTACACAGTTGTGGTGGCAGTGGGGCATAGCTACTGGTTTTCTGTTGCTAATCACACAACACCACAGGCTGGTTGGATCGTGAAGAAGGAAGGATTGGTTTGGTTCAAGATCCTGATGTTGGGAGGTTGTAGGGCCACGGCTGGTGATGGTTTCCTGCTGGCATTCCCAAAGGACATCAGACAGTGTGTGACAGGGACTGATATCCTTTCTCCCCCAACCCCGCCCCCGTGTGTGTGTGTGTGTGTGTGTGTGTATGTGTGTGTGTGTGTGTGTGTGTGTGTATGTGTGTGTGTGTGTGTGTGTGTGTGTGTGTGTGTGTGTTCGTGTGCGCTGGGTATGTAGCTCTCAGTGCTTGCCTAGTCTGCCTGAAACCCTGAGTTTTGTCCCCAGGCCTGCATAAAACAGATGTGGTACTCACCTGTAATCCTAGCACTTGGAAGGTAAAGGCAGGAAGATCAGAAGTTCAAGGTCATCTTTGGCTACATATTACGTTGGAGACTAGCCTGGACTACTTGAGACCCTATCTCAAGAACAAAAGTCAGCCAAGAGGGGATTTCTGGTTTGGCCAGCACTGGGACCTAGAACTCAGAATGATCATACTGTAGACACTAAACTTGAAACCAAGCCTCCTGTTTGTACAACAGCTGCCTTGGCTCTTCTGCCTTGGCTCTTCCCCCTGTTTCATCTTGTCCCCTTTGAACAAAGCTAGAGGGTCCACAATTATCCTTGTCTACCTCTTCTGAAAAAAATCCCATAGTGCCCTTGCCTTGTTCGCACTGAGAAAGCAGCCAATAACGCTAATTCATACTAATGTGTGAACAACTACTCATTAGCCCTTAAAGGGCTAGCAGATGAACAACCTCCAAGAATCCATTCTGATGGCTGACAGGAAACACATGGAATGAGGTGGGAGACAGGCAGGCAGAGTCTCACCTTGTACACATCAGCCAACCTTCCTGAACTCATGTCTTTTCCTGTAAAGCAAAGGCTGATGCTTAAATAGCCAGTGGTCCTTCTGTCCTGCCTTTCTGATCCCTCACCCATCTTTCTAGTATTTTCCACTGCACATTCTTGAGGCTGAGAAGTTACAGAGGCAGAAGAAGCTGGGTTCAGAGTCCAGCTAGTTGGCGGCGTGGAAGTGGTAGTGAGATGGGGTGCTTTTCCTAGCCCTTCTAGGGCTCACCATAAATAAGAGACTCGAGCTGTTTGTTGACCTGAAGACACAAAGCTGCCTGGAGTTCAAGTTGCTCACAAAGTCAGTCCCCTACCACACAGCAAGGCTTCTGGTTCTTCAGCGTTGTGAGGGCTAAGCCGCCTGCAGTGGGGAGCGCTGGCCTAGCCTGTTGAGGTGTCTTGGGTTCCATCCCTGGGAAGGAAAGAGAGAAAGACGGATGGAAGGGGGAAGAAGAGAGAGAGAGAGAGAGAGAGAGAGAGAGAGAGGGAGGGAGGGAGGGAGAGAGAGAGAGAGAGAGAGAAATAAATGGTCCTATACTTCCACACTGCCAAGCCATGCTGAGTGTTTCAGGCCAGCCCTTGACAATGGTTGCTGGGCCAAAAAAAGCCAGCAGGCCTGACTGCAGTGTGGTGGCCACTCCTTACAGCTCACCACCACCCAGGGCAGTTCCTATCACTTCAGAAGCTCTGGGCTGTTTTTGCTCAGTGACTACGTAACTGTAACGTATGTCACAGGAGCCTGGGGACAGGAGAAGGAGAGCCTGAGCCAGGAGGAACCTCCCCAAGCCAGACGCCCTCCCACCCCTCTCTCTGGGAGATTCAGCTGCCTTTCTTTCCATAATGAAAGGAACCAAGCCCCCAACTCCAACATCGCAGTAATTGTGTGCTAATAAGAGGAGGTTTAATGGCTGTCTGAGAGGTAGCTCTGGAAAGTAGACAAAGCTCTAACAGCTTTGCTGACTGCCACTGGGGGAGGGGAGGCCTCCCTTCTTCCCCCATGCCTCCTCCAGGGAAGAAGGCAGGAGTGGCTTCAGAGGCCAGCAGACCCTCACTGGCTTCTAGCAGCCTTGAGATGGGGAAGGGCTATGCTGGCATGTGGCACTTCCAGGGAACAGGTGAAAACAATCAGCCACAGGTCATCTTCTCTGGGCTTCTTATGGATACACCAGGCTCTTCTCACCCCAGAGCTCTGAGCCAGCCTGTGAGCTCGCTCCCACCTACACTGCCCAAAGTGCCTGCCCTCATCATTGGGCACGTGTAGGCCTGAGACCAGGTGACTGGAGAAAGAGCCCCGGCTAGCTGAGTAGTCTCACACCCTGGTGGGTCAGATCTAGTTTCTCAGCAGTGATGAGTCCTAGACAGATGTGGGCACAGATGGGAGCTGACCAGTGGCTATTAGTCTCTCGTGGCCCTGACAGCCAAAGCCCTCCCCCCCCCCCCCCGCTCTAGAAAAATCCAAGGCCACACCCACTTTTAACCCCTGCCCCCTACCCCAATCTTTCCTTGGTGTGTCTTTGGATGGATGAGCCCAGGCTTGTGAAGACCTGTTCCCAGACAATGTAGGCAAGTATGAACAATGAACAAGTCCTGCTGGCTAGCATGGTAACCCATGAGCTAAATAGACCTGTGAGTAGACAGGACCACTAGGGATGTGGTGGCTCCAAAGATGAATGGGCCTTGCATTTATTTTTAATCCCACCCTTGGAGGAAGATGGACAGGGAGAGATGAAAATGATGAGAAGAAGACACAGTACAGCCAAGGATCCCACAGTCGGTGGCATTGGGTCTCAGCATCCAAAGGTCAGTGTAGGGCTCCCACAGTCTGTGGAGGGGTTGCAATTTCAGTCCAGAGTGGCAGCCTAATAGAGTGAGGGTGCAGGATGAACAGTGGGCAGCCTCCTTAGGTTCAAGGCCAGCCTCGGCAGCTGCTGTGTTTGGTGGCACAGCGGCTGGCCTTCACAATGGAACCCTTTCTGCATGCCAGCCCAGGGTACCGCCAAGGTGTCCTAAGAGGCTGAATCCTGCATTCAGGCTGTTTTCCCTCTCCTTAGAGACCACTCAGTTGTATCCCAGTTCCATGACATGACCTGGTGCTGCTCACCTACACTGATGCTGCATGCAACAGAAGGAAAATGGAGAAGGTGTGGCAGATTTCAGGATAAAAATTGCCTGGTGATGGGTTTGGGCACACACACACACACACACACACACACACACACCCCTTCCCTCTTGTTTGGATGGAGTGGCAGCAGAGCTGGAGGGAAGGAAGTGTTCTGGTACTTGAAAACTGGGGACCAGTTTAGCCACTACAGTCTCAGTCTCAGGCACAGATTACTGACCTCCAGCCTGGCTGACCTCTCAGATTCTAGCTGCTGGGCAGCTTTTCTGACCTGGGGACATGTCCCTCATCTGCCCTCCACACTAACATCCAGAAGCTCTAGCAAGCAGGTACAGGAAACACTAACCAGCAAAGCAGCCACTGTTGTCTTAAGCAAAGCACACAGAGGTTAGGTACCTCTCAGTCCTCTATCAATTGATCAATTGATCTATCTATCTATCTATCCACCCATCCACCTACCTATCTACCTACCTATCTGCCTTGGACTCTAATCCAGTGCTTGGCATAAGTTAAGCAAAAATTATGCTACTTACCTATACTGGAGTCTCTAGGAACACATATTAACTACAAGGAGAGAGGGGGGGAAGAGGGAAGCCCACCCTTGCCTGTGACAAACTTGGCTACAGCAGCTACCGCCTCCTCCTGCTTGGGAAGATTTTTTTATCCCAGGAATTATTACGTTTTTATTGCCTTCCCTTTTTTTTTTTTTTTTTTTTTTTGGTGTAGAGAGTGTTTGTCTCTAAACTGGAAGCCACAGCAGGACCCGGCAGTGAGGTACTGCAGAGCTGTTTGGGGGCTTCTTTTCCTGAGCCCCATTGCTGGGCCTGCTGGCCAGGGGCTCTGGGTCTCTGACATTGTATAATGAGCAAGGGACAGTGGAGAGAAGGAAGAAATGTAAAGGTCATGGGTCTAACTCTTGCTCCAGGGGAAGAGACTGGAGCTAAGTCTAGAGTGATGACAGATGCTCTGAGTGTCTCCCAGGGTGCCTGGACGCACACAGCCAAGACCCCAGGCATCTCCCCAGGATCACTGTGATGTGCTCGCAGGCGCTCTGGCAGCTTCTCTGTCCACAAAAGGAGAAACCGCTGCTGGAGGCAGGTCCGTGACAGGGCGAGCCATTTGGAAGGACAGACATAGGAACAAGCCTAAAGGACAAAGCTCTCTGCCTGAGGTTTGAAGGATCTGAGAAATAGTGAGAAACCCTTCCATGATGGCTTGGGGGAGGGAAACATGTCATCTCAGACAAGACATTGAATAATGCGCGCCCCTATTATCTTTATTTTAAAACACCAGCTGAAGACATTTCCTTTGGGGACAGGATTTTGTTTGGGGGAGGGAAGGGTGGTGAAGAGATGCATTAATTCTGTCTGGAATACTTTAAACCTTTTTTTTTTTTTAAATTAACAAAGACATGTTCTTGAGCAATTAAAAAACCTCTCAAAAACCTATTTTAAAAGAACCCCCTTGAGTCTAGCTTCAGCTTCTTCTCCCTTTCCTCTCCATGGCCCACCCTGTTCAGAGGCCCAGGCTCCCAGGGGAGGACCCTGGTCTGCAGCTAGGGGGGCCGTTTCCAGGCCCAGGTCCAAAGGATACTCCGAGTCCCAGTCCTTAGGGCTCAATGACCAGGATGTTCATCGGGTCCTGTATCCTCCTTCAGAGGACAGGGTGAGCTCAGTGCAACCCCACAGAACTGGATGGTACTCTTGATGTGATCTCCCATGGGGCAACTCTCCATCTGTGGCCATCCATCCCCAGCTCCAGAGTCCCCTAGGCCCTTTCCTCCACTAGTGGACCCTGAGCATAGACTAAGTGGCTGAGCCTTGGCCTAGGGTAAGGTGGGACTCTTGGGTCTGTCACCTCCATCCATGGCTTCTTTCTCTTAAGGGGTTTTGTCTAGGGGAGGGGTGGCTGGAGGGTGGCACTGGCCAGGCTCCCACAGTATGCCAGCCTCCCAACCATGCCTGCCCTGTTGTCACCCCAACTCTGGGACAGACCCAGACTCCCCTGCTGAGTTCTGGAGCTCCTCCCTGCCCCAGGCAGCCTGGGGACCTTGGTGTCTTTCTTTTTGTTAGGGTCTGAGAGATGACAATGGGCTAAGTGTGGTGGGGAAAGTGTGGGACACTCACTGAGCACTGACTTCCCCTAGGGCTGTCTTGAAAGCACAGCTGGGGTAGGGACATTGGATGCAGAGAGCTGGAGATGTGGAATCTGGGCTGTCAGTAAAGCCATAGTTACCTGGTGTGATGCTGAAGGGACCGGGATGAAGGAGAGGCCCCTCCCCTAAAGAACCTATAGTGCAGAGGGATAACTTGGGAAGCTCCTCAGTGAAGACATTTAGAGTAATGAGATGGGCCTTTGGACCCTATCTGAGGGAGCTCACCGCAACCTGAGCGCCGAGTGTTGAAGCTGGACGTTGAAGGATGGTTAGGAGTTTGCCGAGAAGGCCAGAGGGACTCTACAGTTAGTAAAGAAAAAAGCAAAGCATTTCCTGGAGATGGATCAGAAAACGAGGCTGGGAAAGCAGATGGGTTCCCACTGATGTTGAGACTTATGTCAGGCAACTTTTGCCTATCAGTAAACAAACTGTTCAAGCCAAGTGTATAAACACAGAAACTATGTTATCATGCCATATAACAAACAGAGCCAGGGTGCTTCCTGAGCGGGTTAGCTTATCAGCTCAATGGCAGGATGATCAAAAATGATTTCTTCCTTGGGCTTGTCTCCTCACGGTCACAAGATGGCTGCCATATCACTACACAGTGAACCCGCACATATCCAAAGACACTAAAAGGGTATTTTCCCCAGGAAATTCAGCAGCTTTTCTCTGAGATCCCATTCTCTAGGGCTCAGTTACAGCATGATGCCTTAGCCTTGAAGTGGCTCTAGGGAAGCAAGCTCTTGTAATTTTCTCTCTGCTAGAAATCCATAAGGCCAGTGCTGTGATTTGGATAGGAAGTGTCCCTGAAAGCTCATGTGTGGATGGTGACTGGGTCATAGGGTTGCTAACCTCACCAACAGAAGAATCCATGGATAAGTTCATGGCACAGTTGGGGTTGGGGTGGTGGTGGTTAGAAGGTAGGGCCTAGCTGGAGTAGGTGAGGCACTAGGAGAATGCTTTCCAAAGGCAGTCTGTATTCTTTCTATCTGGTGAGCCAGGATCTCTCAATGTGTTACTGGCTGTCCTGGAACTTGCTATGCAGGCTGGCCTCAAACTCACAGAGATCCACCTGCCTCTGCCTCTGGAGTGCTGGGATTAGAGGTGTGCACCTCCACGCCGAGCCTTGAGCCTCTTCTTTCTTCCTGGCTACCATGTAGTGAGCAGCTTTGTTTGGCCATGCCCTTCCTCCATGATGGAGTGACTCACCATCATGATGGAGGCCTCAGAGCTGTAGAGCCGCCTGACCACACCCTGAGCCGTTGGAAACCAGGAGCCCAGACCATGTTTTCCTCTTTTGATTCTTTGGCTCAGGCATCTTGTTACAGTGAGGAGAACTGACCGTGAGCCCCGTGGTTACTCATCTGTTGCTGTGACTGAATACCTGGCAGGAAGCAGCTAAATGGAGGGAGGGCTGATTCTGACTACAGTTGGAAGGTGTAGTCCATCCCTACATGGTGTGTGTAGCTGTAGAAGAATGAGGCAGTTGGCCACCTAGCCCCCACAGTCAGGATCAGAGAACCGTTAGGAAGTGAGGCCACGTAATGAAGTCTCAAGACCCTCCCCCAGTGTTTCACTTCTTCCAGTAGGTTCCACTTCTTAAAGGTCCCACAACCTTCTAAAACAACACCACACCAAGTGCTCAACACATGAGCCTGAGGGAGGACACTTCACATTCAAACCACAACACACAGCCAGCAAGAAGACAGAACCATACTCCATCTTACTCAGGTACTGTGAGCCAGATCAAGGAGGAACCCCTAAGCTCCTGGTTCTTAGGAATCTTCAGGACTTGTCACAGACAGTCACCATGTCATCTCCCATGGGGCCCACCAAAGCCTACACGACTCTGAGTATATCTATTTGTAGGGAAGGAGACTGAAGCCCAGGACAATGAGGCGGTTGCCCAGAGCTTTTGATTCATGGCTTCAGCCAAAGGCCGGGCCATGGGCTTTTGTAAACTGCAGACTCTCAGACATATCAGACTAGAATCCCTCGTGACAAGCCCAAGAGTGTGCTTTCAGCAATGTGGTGTTTATGAAGGACAGATCTAGGCTGGTACAGAGATGGGTAGTGAACTGCCTGAGGTCACACAGCTGGCAGAAGGCAGGCAGGAGGAGGTTAGACCTGGCTTCTAGACAGTTCTGGTTGGGAAAGAATTTGGGCACCGGATCTTAGGTTCCCCAGTGGTGTAGGCAGAGGGCCCAGAAGTATGGCCAGAGTGGACAGTACTGAGCAGGGTCTGACAAACCTGGGCTGGGTGTGATACCAACAGAGCCCCCTGACTCTAGACACCTTGTCCGTTTGGGACAAGGTGAGTCACATCCCCCTTGTTGCCTCAGATATCCATCGCAGCTCAGGATAATTTTATCAGTTCCGTCTGGCACAAACTGATTGTCTCTTCTGGCCCCTGCTTTGCCCCTAGCTCTGCTCCTGCCTCTTTCTAGGATCCATGCTCCTATGAGTGGCCAGCACATGCAGCTCTCCACAGTCGGTGGAGAGAATCCATCCAGGAAGGATCCCTAGGCAGAAGACCTGGCGCTGCTCCGACCCTGCTTTGTGAACTTGGGACAAGTCGTAGCCTTCCTTGGATTGGAACCTCTGTCTCTGTGAGCTCTGCCACCACCCTTCAGGTGAGAGATCTGGCTATTTATTCATTTGAGAGTCAACAGATCTGCACCAAACACTAACTCTGCGCCAGCTTCTGGGCACCAGGACCACTACAAAGAGCAAAGCCTGCAGCTGTCCTGCTCCAGTTAGGAGACCCTGCCAAGAATGATGTCACAGATTCTTCTGGGTCCAGGATGGGTGGGTAGATTGATGTGATTAATTTGAGAGATGGATATAAAGATGGCTGGATAGATGGATGAAAAGAAAGACAGATGGAGGAATGAATGGATGCATGGACGTATGGATGTATGGATTGTGGGTAGATGAATACAGAGGTGGGTGCATGGGTGAGATGGATGGGTTTTGTTGTGGCGATGAAATACCTGACAAAGCAGCATAAGAATTTTTTTTTCTGTGCTCACCGCTTATCTGGGATCTTCCATAGTGGCAGGGAAGGCAGAATGGCAGTGGCTGGCAGCTGTGGTGGTTGGAGTATAAGACAACTTATTATTGTCTCAGTGGCTACTCAGGAAGTGGCAGGGAACTCGGGCTGGCCCTGGGGCTAACCTGTAAACCAGAGATCCACTTCTTTCAGAGGCATCCAGCCCTTAAGGTGAGAACCAACTGGAAGACATGTGTTTGAGCATATGAGCCTATGGGGGCCATTTCACATCCATAGAAGATGAAGAGATGGAAGTGGAGATGAATAGACAGACAGAGGGATGTCCAGATGGATGAAAAGAAGGAAGGAAGGAAGGAAGGATGGATGGATGGACGGACGGACGGACAGAGAGGGGTGGAAGCCTGAGCCTTTGTCCTGTCACCCTCACAGAACAGTTAAGGGTGATAGGCTGGTTTAGTCTCCATGATGGAGAAGGCAAAGGGCAGTCCTGGGCGAGGAAAAGAGCCATCCTGGGCTGGGGGTCAATAGCCTGCTGGAGGAGACTTGGTGATGGTCAGACATCAGAGAAGATCCTCAGTGCCGTGCAGGAGGGTGCAGGGGGTGCAGGAGGTTGTTATGGAGGGCCAGAGAGGCCAGCACAGAACGGAGGAGGTACTGGGTAACAAGACAATTGGAGGAGTGGGGAATTTCCTGATTGTGAGGGTCATCTCAAGGCTGACTACAGCAACCCTCTAGTCACCTCACAACATGCTAGGAGCTAAGCCATTTGTAGTGACAAGATAGGCCATCCGGCTCTGTGGGTTGGGGTCTCTGGCTCCATCCACAGACCTTTAAGTGAGGCCCAGAGGTTGGCAGTAGCCTGCTGAAGGTTGGCAAATCCAGCTGCAGCTGGCAACACTTAAAGTTCACTCTCCACACAGTTGCTAAGAGGCCAAGGGCAAAAGATGCTGCAGCAGGCGCAGGGCTGGGTACAGATATCAGTGGCTTCGGGGGGGGGGGTCAAGTGTTATCCACAGGTATCCCTGAGTCACCAGCACCCATCCTCTTCCCTGTACTGGCAAGGCTCAGAGAGTTTCCAGTTCTTCACTGTCCCGAGAATCACCTCCCACCTCCCACAGGCCTCCCACACTGGGTGATCACTTCTACCTTCCTGATGCACTCCAGGAGCGCACAGGCTGATGGGAATGAGGCAGGCAGGAGCTGGTGGTGATGTACCTGTGGGCAGCTCCTCTCTCCTCCGGGGCCATCTAAGTCTTCTCCCATTGCCCAGGGCACTCTCCTCTGTAGAATAGACTGATCTTTGTGGAGACATCACAAACAAAGCAGTGGTAGGCTTACAGAAGGTTGGGTTTCAAGTACAACAGAAGGCTCCAGGCTCCCAAGGCCTCAGATGTTATCTGAAGTGTCAGAAGGCTCATCTTGCTTTGCGTCTGATCAGGTTCCTTCCCACCCACTATGTACCCACACCCATGTATGTAATGAGCCAGCCCCAGACCCACATCCCATCTCCAGGAGTGCGGTTCTCCAGGTCCTGCTACTGGGCCTTGTACACACACACACGCCCACGTGCACTCGGACACCCACCTCCAGTATGAGGAACTCCGAGAGCTGCAGGGGTTCTCATTAGTGTACTGGCCTTAGCTCTTTCTGAGGCTGCCCCCCTGGGTGAGGGGAGGACAGCCTAGAGCTGCAGAGACCTCAGGTGCTGTCTTTTGACACTCTGTGGTTATAGATGACATATTTCTCATTCCTGGGCTTCCATCCCCTTTGCAGTGTGTTGGTCGGATGCCCTTTGAGATTCTTGATGGTCCCAACACGGGAAAGTGACATTTTCTGCTGTTTACAGTTGTGTACTTTTGGTCAAGCTGTGACCCTTCCTGAGCCTCAGTTACATCCTGTGTGAATGAATCAGTGGCAGTTCATGAAGACAGTTTTTGTTTTTGTTTTTTATGATACAGAAATCGAATCTAGGATCTCATATGTGCTAGGCAATACTGCACCCCTGGACTATAACCCCAGGTGTCTGGCTGTTTCTTTTATGTATATGAGAGAGTGTGTTTGAGCATGAGTGTGTATGTGTGTGTATAAGAGTGTGTGTGTATGTGAGTGTATGTGAGTATATGTGAGTATGTATGTGTATGCATGAGTGTGTGTTAGTGTGTGTATGTGTGACTGTGAGTTAGTGTGTGTGTGTGCATATATGTGTGTATGTGTGACTGTGAGTTAGTGTGTGTGTGCATGACTATGTGTATGTGTGTATATATATGTGAGTGTGTATGTGTGACTGTGTGTGAGTTAGTATGTGTGTGCATGAGTATGTGTATGCATATATGTGAGTGTGTGTGTGTGTGTGTGTGTGTGTGTGCGCGCGCACATGAGTATGAGTATGAGTATGTGTATGTGTGTGCATGTACTGATGTAGACCAGAGGTGGCCTTTGGTCCTCTGGAGCTGTGAGTGGTTGTGAGCCTCTGATAGGGCAGCAAGTTGGTTAATCACTGAGCCATCTCTAGCCCCAAGGTTTGGGTTTTGATGAATCCTAATCAGCACGGTGTGTTCACATTAGGTGTGTTCACACTAGGTGTGTTCACACTAGGTGTGTTCACACTAGATTTCTCCTCAGGACCTGCCCAGCAGCCCTGTAAGCTGGTGTCACTTGTACTCCTAGCTTACAGTTTGAGACCTAAAGGCCCAGGGGCAGATGCAGAGGCAAGCCTCACGTCCAGGCCCAGGTCCCGCACTAGACAAGGGGCCTGACTGCCAGGCCTGTCAGAGGACTCAGTTTGTGGGCTTCTTTCCCAGGCTGGGTGTATCCGGGAGGGCAGAGGAGGAGCTGGGGATGCTCTTGACAGCTGTATGTGTAATCAGCACTTCTCCATCACTGCTAATAGCATGTTTAGCTTGCTGACTGCTCTGTTTGCCTGGAGCCTCCCACAGACTCAGAGCTGGAAGTTGCTTTGCTACATAAGGGAAAACCTCTGCAGCAGAGGGGCCTTCCTGTTTCCTGCAACATCCAAGCCAGTGGCTCTCCCAGGACTCTAGGCCTGGCCCTGGAGCTACGGTGTGTGTGTGGGGATAGGGTAGGGGGTGGGATAGGAGGGTGAGTGTTGGTGGTATGTTGCTGCAATTTCTTGCTTCATCTCCCTGGCCCCAGGTAGCTCTCTCGGGCTCTAGGACTGAGGAAATGGCCTCACAACTCATCTCTTGCCAGCTGAACATGCCAAGGCTCAAGTAGCTTCCATGGTGGACCTTGGAGAGTGGGCAGGCACAGGGCCAACCCATCTATACCTTGTCTCCTCAGTCCCTCTGTCACAGGCCTGAGTCCCTGCTTGCCAGGTTAGTAGGAAGTACAGCTCACACTGTGGAAGGTGGGGGGGGGGTCAAATGGACACCCCAGGTGCTCAAGGAACATCCTAAAAATGACCTGCTGAGAGCCCCATTCTGGAGAGAAGTCCCTTGTATTTGTGTAGGCTCTGCTCTTGCCCAGAGCAGATCTCACTGCCTCCCAGGGTTCCCAGCTTCATTCCTGAGCTCAGCTCCTGCCTCAGGAGCCCATGGACTTTTGCTGTGTCATCCTGAGAGTGACTACCTGCTGAGGAAATGTGAACCTCCTAGCAGGCCATAGGGTAACTGGGACATGGGATGCTGATCTGCTTCAGGGAGGAACTTACCTGTGATTTCATTTACCTGTTCACTGCCTGTCATACGAGGCTCACCCCTGGACTGGCCCCTCCTCTAGGGTAGGACTTGGTTCTCTCAGGGTCTCGCATGTCCCAGAGCTGGGTGCTGCTATCACCTGTGACCCAAGAGGCTGTCATGAGCATGTGTTCACCCCCCTTCTCATAACTGCGTGACCGTCCGGTTTCCCACTTTTCTTGGATGCATCTGTCTAAATGGCATGCCCCTCCACTTGCAGAAGGCATTAGCTGGTCCCACTTGTCATCATTCTAAGGAACGCTGCTATAAACAGCACTGCACGTATAGCCCGTTCCCCTCTGTGGTAGCTCTGGGAGGAATTCCAAACAGTGAGATTATTAGGTTAAAGAGCACAGCATATTTATGGCCCTGTATGGGATGGGGAAGCCTCCTTCTCAGCCCCCAGGCAGGGCCTATGTCCCCAAGGTCTGTCTCTGAGTGAATGCCCATACCATTTGGTGCCAGAAACCAACACCCTATTGGTGTTTTGAACAGGCAGCTTGGTATGGGGGGTTGTTGGGGGTGGATGAACTTTGGGAATGGGGAGTGAGACCAGGAGTCCTGTTTGGCCATCAGATGCCTGCTTCTCTAGGGTAGGTCTCAAGGTCCTATGGCTACAACTCTTCCTGCAGTCTCAGATAAGACAGCAATGTCCCCTCTGAGTGGGTGACCCGTGTGTCCCAGGCCTCAATCTATTTTCCACGTCCCTCATCCAGACCCCTGAGCCCTGTCTGGGCTTTCCCTCCCCCTGTCCCTTGCCTTTGCCTCTCCGGGTCTCATTTTCTTGAACCTCCTTTTCTTATCACAAACCTCTGACCCATAAGTCTGGGTAGGAGAGGGGAGGGACCCCATGGTCCAATTTATTTTAGGGTATGCCCCACTCAGAGATTACCTGCATTCTCTGGGGACTTTAGGGCTTTATCTAAATGACCAATGAACCAGGCACTGTGAAAGGTTCTGCTGTGAAAGGAGAGGCCTTGGCCATCTGAGTCCTAGCTCCAGCTACCTCTGCCAGGTAACAGAGGTAGGTGGCAGAGCCCCATGGGTTGTGTGGCCAGTGTGGGTACCTTCCCTGGTCTCTTTACCCTCTAGGCCTCAAGTGGCAGGAAGTTCTGAATCCCAGGCAATTTAAAATGTAAAATTCTAGGAGAAAGCATTGTGTCTAAAATCTCAGAGGTGAGCTCTACAAAGCTGCCACAGGCTGTGGCATGTCTGAGGTGATAGGAGACTTGGGGGTACTCTTTTGGGGTAGGGAAGCAAGACCAGTGAAGGCCACAGGAAACCCACTGACATGCTAAGGTGAGATTTATGCTAGCCTAGATAGGGTAGGCTGTGTATATAGGCCTGGTTTCCACGTTAGCCCCCATCTGGAGCCCAGGAAGGCAGAGGCTCAGGAACCTGTGACTTTTGCCTTTGACCTAGTGAGTTGGTGGCCTGTGTGTTCAGCTTCCTTCTCTCCTCCTGTAGTGCCTCTCTCAGCTATCCGGCTGATGAGGGAGACAATGGCCGTGGAGCACGTGGGTGCACATGAGGGAGATTACGTGATTACGTGGGCTGGGAGATTTTCCCGGACAGGCAGGGCTGAGAGGCAGGTGAAATCATCACTCTGTCTCAGAGGCGAGTTCTTCTGCAAAGCTGCCAGAGTGGCTGTGGCATGATGGCGAGTCGGAAGACTTGGGAGCATCCACTGGGGGAGGGGGTGTTCTAGGACCAGTCTCAGCGAGGATCTCAGGAAGGCCACTGCCTTGCTAAGCTGAGCTTTGTGCTAGCCCAGGTGTCATCTCATACAGAGAATCACAACCGTCAGGCACACGACATCTACCTGGAGCTAACAGGCAGATGTCAGAACCAGTCCAGAAGGAGAATGGAGAACCCGAGCCTCTGAGGTGTCAGCTGACCTGCCCAGTCTTAGATGGTGTTAGAGCCCTTCAAGGCACCTCCTCCATGCCCATATGGAGGTCCCATCACTGTAGGTTAAGATGAGCAGGGCCACCAAAGCAAATTGGCTAAGGTCGATGTCAAGAACCAGCCATATCCCATCTCCCGCCTCCCTCTCTCCTAGGCATCTTCTGAAAAGGCTGGAGGAAGAACAGGAATAGATTAGGAAGGAAAAGAACAGACTGGGTGCTCAAGTCTCAGGGAACAGACTTGGCAACACTGGGGTTCACAGGACTCTTTCAGACTCCAACTTCTCAGAAAAGAAGCCAGCTAACACTAACCAATGCTATCCCAACCTTCATTCCCTTTCCTGACAACAGGTCATTTATTGACTGTTTGGATGGCCTCAATAAAAGGAGACTGGACAGAGGCTGCTGGTGACACACTGTTATGACCACTATGACCATCATGAAGATGCTCTTAAGATCAGGCTGTAGGCAAGCTTGTAAGGGCATTTTTTAAAATGAATGGTTGATAGAGTAGGGTCCATCCCATTGTGGGTGGTTCCACCCTTAGACTGGCAGTCCTGGGTTCTATAAGGAAGCAGGCTGAGGAAGCCATAGGTAGCAAGACAGTCAGCAGTACCCTTCCATGGTCTCTACATCAGCTCCTGTCTCCAGGTTTCTGCCCTGTTTGAGTTTCTGCCCTGACTTCCATCAGTGATGGACAGTGATGTGGAAGGATAGGCCAGACAAACCCTTTCTTTCCCAAGTTGCTTTGGTTATGGTGTCTCCTCCCAACAACAGTAACCCTAAGGTAGCCATCAAAGGACAAATATTCACTGGTTCCCTTTCCTGGAAAGACTATTTACTGGGGAGAATGTAGCTCTTCTTTTCGTCCTCTCCCAACTACACCTTCCCATAGTAGATGCTCTCACAGGCAGAGTGGCTACTATGTATAACCCAAAGGTCCTACCCCTAGAAGTCACACCGTACAGTCTAACTCCTCCAGAGATGGCGTTAAGAGGCGGGACCAGGGCCTGGGGAAGCCACCTCAGCGGTAGCGGCACTTACCCGCGACGTGTGAGGCCTTGGGCTCAGGTTCCTGCACTATGAGACAAAACCAGAAGCCCCACAAAAACATGTCTGCGCATGCACTGCCCACAGCACTCAGAGTCCCCTTAGAAGAGTGACATGGTGTTGTGTTTTACTTGTCCTAAGCAGGCCCTTATGTATGTAGTACAGGCTGGCTACAAACTCACTGTGTAGCCAAGGGTGATTTTGAACTTCTGACCCTCTGGTCCCCCACCTTCCAAGTGCTGCTGTGAGAGATATGCCCCACTATGTCTGATTTATACTGTGGTTTGAACCAAGGGCCTTGAGCATTTTAGGCAGAACTCTACCGGCTGTCAAACATCAGAATTTTTTGGAGATAGGGTCCCAGTACATAGTCCTGACTGGCACACAACTTGCTATGTAGACCAAGCTGTCCTGAAATTTACAGAGCCCCACCTGCTTTTGCCTCCTGAGTGCTAGGATTACGGTGTATGTTAGCACACCTGGCCCAATTCTGTCTGTACCCAGCCCAGGAGAGTAGTGGGGAGGGAGGCCCGGGCCACCCAGAGTCCTGATGTTCCCAGACGCTGAAGGTTAAGTCCAGCCTGCACTGATTAAGTCTCGGCACTCAAGGAAGACACTTTCGGGCCTCTGGTGCAGTACTCGACAAGATTCCCAGCAGCCCTTCCCAGCAGCCAGTCCTAAGACCCTGCCTTAGTTTCTTCCTTGTTGCTGTGCTAAAAATACTCCAACCACAAAGGCACTTTAAGGGAGAAAGGGTTTATTTGGCGTACCGTTACAGGTTACTACTGTTCACCACTGAGGGAAAGGCAGGGCAAGGATTTAGAGGAGCTCGCTGTGTGGTGTCCACATCTAAGAACAGAGGGCAGTGGGTTGATGAATGCATGCCAGTGCTTAGTGGCCTCCTTCCATATTAATTCCAGCCCATTCCGTGGTGCTGCCCCCTTTCAGGTTGGGTCTTCCCACCTCAATTAACTCAGTTAAGAAAATCCCTCGCAGGCCAACCCAATCCATGTGATTTCCCATGGAGACTCCCTTCCCAGATGACTCTACTCTGGCTCAAGTCAAAGGCAAGCACTACAGGGGCCTAAGAAATAGTCCCAAGGGTAAAAGTGCTTGCCCTCAAGCTTGAGGATTTGATTTTCGTCCCTGAGACCCACATGATATAAAGGGAAACTGAGTCCCACTAGTGTTCTTCAGCCTTTCCTTCTTTCACAAAACAAAGAAATAAAATGTAATTATAAAATAACACTAAAAAAATATCAAGCCGGGCGGTGGTGGCGCACACCTTTAATTCCAGCAATTGGGAGGCAGAGGCAGGCGGATCTCTGAGTTCGAGGCCAGCCTGGTCTACAGAGTGAGTTCCAGGACAGCCAGGACTATACAGAGAAACCCTGTCTCGAAAAACCAAAAAAAAAAAAAAAAAAAAAATATCAGATCCCCTTCTTAACTGGGTTAAGGTAACTGCATTCTGGCTTCAGAAGACTTTCATATGCTTAGGCAGAGTCTTCTCCTAGGCTGTTAGCTTTGGGAGAACAGCTCTAAGGGCATTCCTCTGTGTGTGTGGGGTGGGTGGGTAGGTGGGGCAGGGGACGAGACCCAGACTCTCAGGATCCTCACGCTGGATGCGGCAGCCCTAACAGACATCTCTGCAGAAGGTTCAGCAAACACTACCTAACCAGGAAGAGATCAGTGTCCTCCTCACACAGGATACTTCGGGAGAACAGCTCTAAGGGCATTCCTCTGTGTATGTGTGTGTGTGACAGGGGATGAGACCCAGACTCTCAGGATCCTCACACAGGATGCGACAGCCCTGACACACATCTCTGCAGAAGGTTCAGCAAACGTTACCCAACCAGGAAGAGATCAGTGACCCCGATATGGAGAATCCAGGGTCGGAAAAGACAGTGAGCAAGAGGTCGGCAGTTGAAGCAGAGACTGAGTTTTCAATTAACAGGCTCCAGTGCTTAGAAGCAGATGATTAACGGACCATCAGTGCTGGTAGCGGGACTGCCCCCCACGCCCAGGACTGGGCATACACCAGGTTCTGATTCCACTGGAATAAGGAATCTTCTGGCTCTTGAACCTGAGGGAACTGGAAAGATCAGGATTCAGCAGGGACACGATGTGCAGGACAGAGGACAGGGTCGGTGTCAGCCAACTGTGCCCTGCTTGGCAGAGCGTTCTCTGCTTGGGGATAAACTGGGACCACAGTGTGGACAGTGACTTGTATTCAACAGAGCAGCTTGCAGCTCTTTCTGTGGTTGAAAATGCTAGTACAGAGAAAAGAGCAGGGACTTCATGGGGACTTTAGCAAATTCAAATTGCATTTCACTCCCACCTCTGTTTCTTCCTCTGCCAGGGAATAGAGAAGGGGACTGTCCCAGACAGCAGCCACCATCCTGAAGCTATTCCACAACCATCCCGGGTGATAGAATATGTGCAGGCAGTCATTGATGAAGGTGTGGATTGAGACTTCTCATCTCACTATCTGAGGCTCTCTCTTAGCCTCAGTCTATATCCATAAAGTGGGTTGGAATGGTGCCTACCTTGAATGATGGCTGTGTGGTTGGATGATACAGAGGTTGGCTGAATGGAATTATGGGAGGAGAAGAAAGAGGAGGAAGAAAGAAGAAAAAGGAAGAGGGGAAATTCAGGAAGGAAGAAAGAAAGGAAGGAAGGAAAGAAGGAAGGATAGAAGAAATCACGACTGCCACTGCATCACACCTGTAGTCCCAGCACTAAGGAGGCTGAGGCAAAAGGGCTGTCATGAGTTTGAGGCTAGCCTGGGCTACATACTGAGAATTCCAAACCACCCTGGACTGTAGAGTTAGTCTTAAAAAAAAAAAAAAAAAAAAAGAACAAGAAAAGAATGTTGCCCTGGGCAAAGGTTGAGAGCCACAGTACTTGATGCACCCCTGTGAGCTGGCAGAACTCTGACAGTGAGTAAAGGTTTTGGATTGTGCCCCTTGCTTTTGGCGATGGGCAAGGTCCATGGACTGCAGGAGGCCTGCTGCCTGGGATGGGGGCTGCCACCTGCTCCCTCACGTTAGAAGGCCTCCCCCTGACTCTCTGAGGCCTCGGGAAAGTGAGCTCCATTAGCAGCTCAGACTTCCCTCAGTTGCCACCTTGCAGCAGTCTGACAGAGTTGCTTCCTGATGATGACCTGGAACGCCATAGGTGGAGTCATTTATAGAGAGAGACTAAAGGATTCTGGGGCTCCTGGTTCTCAAGGCTGAGGAGTTTAAGACCAGCGGTTGCCTCTGGTGAGGACCTTCTTCTCTCTGATGGGAATTCTGCTGAGTCCCAGCATCTCATAGGGCATCACATGGGGAGGCAGGAATCTTGGTTCAGGTTCTATAAAGCCAGAGTCCTATCAGGCCCCTTGCTCAAAGTCTCCTTAGGACAGACCATATGAAGCTCAAGAAGAAGGATGACCAAAGTGTGGATACTTCAGTGCTTCTTAGAAGGGGGGGGGCAAAATACTCACAGGAGGAAATATGGAGACAAAGTGTGGAGCAGGGACTGAAGGAAAGGCCATCCAGAGACTGCCCCACCTGGGGGTCCATCCCATATACAGTCAGACACTATTGTGGATGCCAGGAAGTGCTTGCTGACAGGAGCCTGATAAGGCTGTCTCCTGAGAGGCTCTGCCAGAGCCTGACAAATACAGAGGTGGATGTGGATGCTCGCAGCCAACCATTGGACTGAGCGCAGGGTCCCCGATGGAGGAGTTGGAGAAGGGACTGAAGGAGCTGAGGGGGTTTGCAGTCCTGTGGGGGAGCAATAGTGTTAACTGGACAGACCCCCTGGAGCTCCCAGGGACTGGACCGCCAACCAAAATAATATACACGGAGGGACCCATGGTGCTGGTTGCATATTTGGCAGAGGATGGCCTTGTTGGACATCAGTAGAAGCGGCCCTTGGTCCTGTGGGGGTTCAATGCCCCAGGGTAGGGGAATGCCAGGGCAGGAAGGCAGAAGTGGGTAGGTGGGGAGCACCCTCATAGAGGCAGGAGGAGGGGGATGTGATAAGGGGTTTCTGAAGGGGAGACCTGGAAAGGGGGTAACATTTGAAATGTAAATAAAGAAAAAAACTTAATTAATTTCTTCCCAAAAGTCCCACTTCAAATGTCCAATTTGGTCTGCTTTTCCACCTGTTGATGCCCATCAAGGGTTCCATTGCAAAGTGAAGCGTGCGTGCGTGTGTGTGTGTGTGTGTGTGTGTGTGTGTGTGTGTGAATGACTAGTTCTGTTCCTTTCCTGCTTCCTCACCCCTGCTAGTCTCACTGCTACCTCTAAGGTCTGCGTCTCTGAGTCCACAGCTGCAGAAGTGGTTGTCTGTTCTCTTCACCTCTTTTGTTGGCCTGTCCCCTGGAGCTCTTGCTAGCTCTGCAAGATCAAACCTTTCCCCCACCCCGCCCCTCAGAGGTGATCTCATTTCTCCTGGAGTCTCTATATTCTGGTCCAAAGCTCAAGCTACTATTTCCTGCTCATTTTCCAAAGATGCAGCCCTCTCACCCCTCCTCTGTAGTTGGCGCCCTGCTCTGCGTCCGTCTGAATCTTGAGAGGCAGAATGTTCCAGAAGCAGCTTTTTAAATTCTCTTCTTGGCCTATCTAGTTCCACCCGGGTTCTTCCCCGTCCTCAATCCAGCAAGATACCACCTTTTGCCCAAAGCCACTCCCCCAAAGACCTTCTTGCCTCCTGCTCTGGGCTTTGTTGGGAGTGGCCTTGTGCCTATGCAGGAGTCTCATTAAAACGTAGTTCTCACAATCAGCAGGAGTCACAGATGAAGCTGCTGCCGCCCCACAGCCAAATGTTCAATTATTAGTGCTGGCCACTGGGCTGCTCAGGAACTCTACAGGGTGGTGAGAACAGGGGCTGTCCTGAGTGTAAAGTGCGCTTCTCCTGCAGCTGCTGCCTCCCAAGGTCAAAGTAAAGCTAATGTGACATAACTTGACTCTATTGCAACAACAACAACAAAAAAAAACAAAAAAACAAAAAACCAAAAAAACAAACAAACAAACAAACAAAACAAAACAAAACAAACCCAAGCAAAGCTTGCAGATGCTTTACTGGTGGTGCCCGCTGCTTCTATTGGCCTCTGACACCCTCCCGGTCTGTATGAATCTTCTGGCCTTCCGCCTTTTTATTCACAGTCAAAAGAGCTTGGGATTGCTCAAGGTTCCCAAAGTTGATCCAGGATTAACTAGCAACACGAATTCCCTCTTTTGCCCAAACTGCAGCCTTCCCGGGTTGGGGCTAAGGGTGTGCACTGTGCATGTGTGAAGTCACCATAACACTCCCACATCCCGGCATCCTACACATCTGTTTTGTTGTCCTGTTCATGTTAGTTAGATCTTGGAGGTCACTGGTTTCGGGGACATTGTTTGTTTCCCCTTCTCTTGTCCTATAGCCTCGTGGAATTTGTATGAGGGTCATGTTACCAGGAAAGGGACAGAGGCCTGATGGAAAAGGATGCACTGAGAACCTCGCCAAGCCCCTCCAAGCCCTCAGGGTCTCACACTACAGGAAGTGCCCCCCCAAAGATCAGGTGACAAACATCTGCCAACCAGAGCAAGCAGAAGCTTAGAACTTCACAGGCATCTTGAAATGAAAGGGCTCCCTGCAGGGTGTGTGTTAAAGGCTCTAGAAACTGTGGTGGCCATTTTTGCCATCCAGGGCCAAGCATCCTGAAATAACTAACTTGCAGAGAGGTGGAGATCAAAAGAAACCTGACTTGCTGAGAAAATACTGCAGAGAAATAGTGCCAGCTCCCTCTGCAGTTCTGGTGTCTGGTTAGGCCTACCGGTTCCCTTTATAGGCCAACCCATTTGAATTGGACTTTTTGCTACTTACAAAATCGAGATCTGAGAGGTCCCAGGATGAATTTGATCAGAACACAGAACACCCAACATCCTGTCTTAGCCATCCAAGCCTTGCTGCAGGAGGAGCAGGGGCCCCTCAAAGAACAACACTATCCACATTCCAAAGAGGCCTCTCCTGCCTTAGCTCTCCCAGTGATGAACTGACATCCAGGCCTGCATCGCCAACTCACTCCCGTTCCAACTCTACCTAAGGTCTAGTTGACTAGCCAAGCTGACACTAGGACACCTACCTCTTCTAAGACTCTAGGAAAGCTCCTTGCCTCCAGATAGAAGGATGCTCAGGCACAGGGAGGATAGAAACCAGGGGAGCCAGAGGGAGCCATTGTATCTCCCAGGCCTGGGGTGGAGGCCTCCTGTTGGTCCACTCTCTTCTTGCCCATTAGAACTGAAACAAAGAAATCTGTCTATAGTCTTTGTCTCCCTAGAGATAACTTGGCGATGTCGTATAACTCGAGATCAAAGGAGGCTGAAACACATCTCAAATCCCACCCTACCTGAGAACACTCTGCCTCAAATAGCCTTTGCACATCTCATGTTCCCCAAGGCAGGGTGGCACTACTGAGAGGCAAAAGGACTTTAAGGGGTAGGGTCTGGTGAGGATGTCTTTGGATTACTGGGGTGTGCCCTTGAAAGGAGCTCTTTCTGGTCTCTTCCATCCCCCACCCCTCCCCAGCCATGAAAGCAGTGCTTGTATTTCTTTCTCTCTTGCAGACTTGGCTCTGGAGTCTTAAAGATGGAATGTTTGTCTCTTTAGCAACTGGGACCTTTAAAACCAAGGCCCCAAAGACCCTCTCCCTTCTCTAGGCTACCTCAGGGATTTGTGATGATAAGAAGCTGGGTGATGGGGGGGGGAAGGTACATCATCACCTTGCAGGCCTGGGACCCTCATGGAAAGGCTCTATTCTTTTTCTGGCCCTAGTGAGGCATAACGGAAAAGTATCCAGAAAGAGGTAGTCTTCTCTGCTGGTTGGTGCCTAGAACTGAAGCAGCTATCCTATAATCCTGGGAAACTGGTCTGAGCTGATCCACTAAGGAGGGCAACAGGGAATAAAGATTGGACCCCTATTGATGTCACTACAGCCTTGAACTAACCAGGTCTGGGCCATCCTACCCATGGACTGATTGTCACATGTGTCCTTTTATGGTTAAGCACTTCTGAGTTGAGCTTTCTTGCAGCAGGAAGCATCGTACCCAGTCCCCCTATTTCTGCTCTGCTGAGTCCCTGCTTCAATATGCCAGTGTAGATCAGCACCCCTACCCTAGGGAAGAGCAACAATCCAGCTAGCTCCCTTTCACAACCCCGCGGGAGCTCAGTCTTGTGTGTAGCTGGCTGTTCATTACAGAACCGCAGCCACAGAGAGCCGAGGGCTGTGTTCAAACCCCTAGGCTGCAGGTGGCTGGGGAAGGTGTTATGAAAACTGCCTAGAGCAGATCTCAGTCTTCCTAATGCCAGGATCCTTTAATGCAGTACCTCATGATGTGGTGACCCCCAACCACAAAATTATTTTCATTGCTACTTTATAACTATAATTTTTGCTACTGTTATGAATCGTAATACAAATATCTATGTTGTTTTTTTTTTTTTTTGGATGGTCTTAGGTGACCCTTGTGAAAGGGTCATTCAACCCCTTATGGGGTAGAGACCCACAGGCTGAGAACCATTTGTCTACAGAAAGGTTATTTCCACATCCTCAGAGCCAAATACTGCATCAATGGCCAGCCCTGCTTGCCTGGGTTGTAACAATGCAGGCAAAGGAGAATGGAGGCAGGGCCTGGGGATGGGCCAGAAGGCCCTCATGGAGGGAGTAGGCTGTTTTGTGGCTACTGCTCATTTGCCCACTGTGGGGTGAAAGCAACTACTGATTATAGATATTTGCTTCTGAGCAAGCATTCTCTTTATAATGCACCAGGACCCCTTGAGGGCCCTCTCCAGAGTCATTATGCTTAAAACACACTGATTTGATCCGGGGTGTTGCTAAGGAGGAAAACCAAAAAGAACCTCCAAGTTCCAAGCAATCAAACCCACCTACCCTGCCAGCTTGTTCCTTACTGGGAAAGGACTGGGGGTCAGGAGAAAGGCCTGGGAGGAATTACTAGGGTCCTAAATATCTTTGGACCCCAAGGCCACCTACGACAATGCTAAGTGGAGGATCCTGAGAGTCCTGGGATGGTCTCTCCTGCGTTGAGCAGACATGAACCATCCTTTTGCCCCTCTTCCTTACTCGGCGTGCCTTTCCCTGTGCTGCGTCCTCTGGCTATGACCCATGTAAAGCAGCCAAGCATGCTGTATGTGCTCATAAGCACAGTGAAGGAAAGCAGAGATAGGTGGAGCCTTTGGGCTCCCTGGCCAGTCAGCCTGGCAAACTTGGTAAGCTCCAGGTTAGAGAGACCCAGTCTCAAAATACAAGGTGGGCATCTCTAGAGGAGTAACATCTGAGGTGGACTTTTAGCTTCCACAGACACTAACACACATTCATACCTGCACCCACATTTGCAGCCATGTGAACATGCATGGAACACACACACACACACACACACACACACACACACACACACTTCAAAGTCTTTCCTGCTTCAGCTTCTACAGAACTAACAATGACAAGGAGATGCTACCAGCTGCTCTCAGCATTAATTCTGCTACCTTTTCCTACCAACATCCAAACTCTGTCGAGCTCCCCATTCTCGGCTGTGGATTGCCACAGTGTTTACAAGACCATATGGAAGATTCTGAAGGAAGGAAGAGATCTATGACATAGAAATCAGGCCCCATCAATGGCCACCTCATGAGGGTGGCTGTCCTCAGAGCTCCTGGCATATGAGAGGATCTTCTAGGAGTCCTTGAACGTGTCATATTGCTAGTGAGAAGAAGTGGGTATCCCAACTCTAGACCTGCTGATAAATGCACCCTTCCTCTGTCCTCTGTCTCAACTCTTGGTGGATTGGGTGGTGTCTGCACAAGTTGGGGAGAACAACTGTTCTTTCATCCACTCTTACAATACCCATTCTTCTAGAAACACCCAGAAGTAACATGCAAATATGTGTTCCCCACAGGAGGGCATTTGTCCTTTTGGGCCCTAGGAGTCAGTTCCATGAGTTAGGATCTTTGGGGCAGTACCTATGTCCAGGGAGGGGTTTTCTCAGTTCATTCATGGTTCATGGGCTGAGCAAAGGAGAGTTTCAGTGTCTCCAAGGATCAAGTCAGACCACCAGTGTGCATAGCATTTGGCCTGCAGGTCTCACCATATCATGTAGCTCTGGACCTGGTCCAGAATGCTGGTCAGATCTTTAGCATCAAACCCTGAGCCATGTCTACAGAGTATGCATCTTTCAATGCCCAAATTACAGCAGGCAGCTGTTGCCACTGCAGCCTCCCAACACATCCTTTCTAAAGCAGAAGTGCAGCTGAGGCCTGAACGAGGCCAGAACTCTGCTAAATACAGCCCTGGGGCCCACTGTCCCTACCCATGGAACCTTCCAGTCGGAAGCAGCTATTGTGGGATCCCTCTCAGAATGAGATCCCTCCAAGAAGGTGAGAGGTGCTCACAACCAACCACAAAAGCTCACCTTTCTATCCAGATGGTGATCTTGGGAGACATCTAGATTTGCACTTGGAGGTGGGGGGGGGGCAACTTACTGCTTCTAAATAATGGGGTTTCCTTTTCCTTGCTTGCTTTTTTCAGTTTCTGAGTCTTCTTGTTGTGGCCTGTGCACTATGATACAAAACAACAGTTAACATGGGAGCCAGATACAACATGTGAAGCTGGTGATGCTGTTCCTGAGGAGGAAGAGACAGAAAGGTCAGGTGTTCAAGGCCACCCTCTGTTTCATGGCAAATTTGAGACCAGCCTCAAAACACACACACACACACACACACACACACAAGCCACGAAAGAGACCCTTGGGCCTTGAGGGACACAAAATGGCACAAAGCAGGGAACACAGTGGCTATACCCTCAAGGGGAATGTCGGTGGAGGAGAGGTAGAGGTTAGGAATAAGAGCCAGCTCTTGGGACCCATGGCCTCACAGGTTCTGAAACTGGAGGTCAGTGGGCTGTCACGTGGGCTGGGGGTACAGGGAATACCTCCCCCCAATTTATTTTATATTGCACTAACCTTTTAAAGTTGTTATTTTTAAAACATTTGTTTGTGTGTGGGTATGTGCACATGAGTGTAGTTACCTGAGGAGACCAGGAGAGGGTGCTAGATCCCTGAAGTTGGAGTTACAGGCAGCTGTGAGCCACCTGATGTAGTTGTTGGACCCTGAACTCAGGTCCTCTGGAAGAGCAATATGAACTCCTATCTGCTGAGTCACTTTCCCGGTCCTGTGGAGACCTTTCAGGGCTGGTCTCTTGGTGGCTTGCTGCAACAGTGAAATGATGAAGGAACCCATATGTCCTTTGTTCCTAGAGTGCTCAGAGCCGATTACCTAAATGACCCCACTCTCATCTTTATACACTTTGCCTGTTGATGTAACCAAACAGCTGACCAAAAGCCACTCTAGGAAAGAAGGGCTTGTTGTGGTTCACAGTTTGAGGGCACTGGACATCTTGGCTGGGAAAGCATGGCAGAGGACCATGAGGCTGCTGACCACATCATAGCTTGGCAGGAAGCAGAAAACAGATAAGTGCTGGTGCTCAGCTCAGGTTCTCCTTTAAAAAAACACACGTCTTTATTTTGTGTATACAAGTGAGGAGGTCAAAGGATAGCTTGGGGTAATTGGTTCTCACCTTCTGCTATGGGTCTTTAGTTCCCGGGACTCGTGAGGGACCACTGCGCTCTTGTTAACTCCAATTCCAGATCCAAGCCCTCTTCTGACCACACATGTGCATACCCCCACAAAGCCACACATGCACATATATAGATCACACACACACACACACACACACACACACACACGTAATTTATTTTGAGACAGAGTCTCACTATGTAGTTCTGGGTGACCTGGAACTTGCTATGTAGATCAGGCTAGACTCGAACTCACAAAGATCCATCCGCCTTTGCCTCTCGTGTGCTGGGATGAGAGGTGTACACTATCCTCCCCACATCCTTTTTAAGACTCCCCTCCTTGGGTCCTTTGCATTCCACACTTCCAGATTAGGACAAGCAGGTTCCTAAGCCAGAATGTCCTCTCCCCAACAAACTCTCAACACTTGCAGCGAGTTGTGGGTGATGGGCGTGGAGGGAGCAGTGATCATGTGGTACAGGCAGCAAGTCCAGCAGAGCATATAGGGTGTCAAGGGATGGGGCTTCGAGCCTAGAGCGCGTTCTGATTGGCTGGCCCCTCAGCTGCTGAGGCGCATGCGCAGAGCCCAGTTTCCGGCTTCGTCGGCTCAGTCACACGGCTGTTTGGCGGGAGTTGGCGGCTGGTGTGAGGTGAGCTTCCTGAGACTCGTGTGCCGGATTGGACCAGGCTGGGTTGGGCTGGGCTGGGCTTGGCTTTGGGTCAGGCAGGGACTGATGTGGAACTCGGGCTGGTGGGCGTGTCTCACAGACAAACAGTCAGAGGCAAGCTGGTGGCCCTGGAGAGCCCCACTTTGCCCTTTGCTTGGCTTGTGGCACCTGAGACTCAGAGAGCAGGCAAGGATGGACTTCCGGTGCCGCCTCGGAGACAGGCCCTGCCCTCCATCTTGGTTTTGGCGAGAACCTTCCTTGCAGGCGTAGGGGTATTTGCTGCAGCTGAGAACTTTTTAAAGTTAAGTTCTGTGATGGTTAGTAGGGCAGGAACATTGGGGATGTGTGTGTTGCATTTTAGCCTTTGGTGAAGAGCTACATAAGAGCCAGGCACCAAGTGCCACCTGTGTAGTGCGGGTGGGAGGACTCAGAGTGGAAGGGACGTGGCTTCTGGGCGCCCCCGAGCCGAGGCCCTGTTGGGTATCTGCTCAGATACCACATCTCAAAGTTATTTTTACAGCAGCAGCTGGAAACCCCCGCTCTTTATATAACAAGCTCTCTGCTTTTAAACGTTGGCCTTAATTCCTAATGTTTAAGCACGTCATATAGTCAGCGAGAAGATGCCTGTGAACTGTACTGGCCCTCGGGGAAGAGTGTGCATCTACACAGACTGCCAGTGGCCCTCACTTAGGGATCTTGCTTGCCAGATGTGTCTGTAATAGTGGTGTTTGAGAAACAGAGGGAGGAGGATGGAGAATTCAAAGCTGGTCGGGGCAAAATAGCAAGACAGTGTCTTAAAAAGCGTGAGTGAGCTGTCCCCAACTGACCTGGATTTCATGAGCTAGGTAGTTGGCTTAATTGGCTCATGAGAATGCTCCATGCCTTGTCTTTTAATCTGTTATTTTAGGGCCAGCATTGGTCGGTGGGGTTAGATTTTGAGGTTAGGAGTCTCAAGCTGAGGAGTGTCAAACGTCTTCCTTGCAAAGGAGGCAGGCCTCCTTACATTGCAGCCTTGACCTTGGGCTTCTCTGTGCTTAGGGTCTGAATGGGGCTGTGAGAACATTTTTTAAAGTAGGGGATGCATCTGAAATGAGATCTCCAGGGCCTGTGTATACATCAATCAGGATCCGGTTACTGCTTGGCTTCATGGTGCTAAATAGCACCAAGGGGCAGAGGAGGAGCACCAGAGGAACCCTGGAAACTAAGCCACAGGCATCTGGCTCTCCTGGGCCCTTTCCATACCACTTAATTGCTGGGTCTACACATGAATTATTTGCAATTCTTACCCTCAGGACGACTTTCAGATGATGTGAGGGAAGTGAGATGGGAACCCCGAGGGCTCCACAAGGCTGCTTTTCTGGCTGCCTTGGGCCCTGGAACTCATGGAGAAAGAAGAATCTAGATGTATCATGAACTAACAATTTGTGGTCTCAAAACTCAAAAAGGCACTCTCAGGCTAGCGTGCAGTTAATGTGATTGAGTTGGGGAATAAAAAGAATATAAATAATTAGGCCAGTCTGTTCACCATGGACATGGTGGAAGATCAGGGTAGGGGACCCTTTTGGGCAGGAGTCTCTCTTCCACAGAAGCATAATGGATCCGAGGTTCTGCAAGAGGGCTGCTCAGCAGGACTTAGGTTTATGGAGAGAGTATCCTTTTCCTTGTATCCTCTTCTTGCTGGTATAATCCAGCCCAGCCTAGGCTTTTCCTTCTACACGGAGAGCCTTACGTTGCCATTACAATCACAGTTGCTGTTAGAACACATTGGGGCATGTGGATGGAAGATAGCCACTCATGTTGCCTGAGGGAGCCCCTGACTTTTCAAGTACAGCTCACTTCCTGGAGGGACCACTTGGGTCAGTGACAGGGATTTGATCAGACTGCCTCCAGTCTCCTGGCAATTGTCCTCATTGCTGATGGCTTAAGTGTTGTCTGTCTTGGGGTAGACTCTGGCATCACCCCACAAAACCTTGGATTATGGATCAGATTCCATTCTTTTAGTTTTTTTTCTAGGTCAGGTCTGTGTGGAGAGAGACACAGTGCTTGATTCACTGATCTTACAGACCTTCATGGATACCATGTTGAAATCCAACCCCCAAACCCAGCAGAGGAGTAACCACAATGGTCAAGAGGTAGTGTGGAATTCTTACACCCTTGCCCTCCCACTTGCCCTCTGTGACCTCCACTCCAGATGTGCTCCTCATTCTGTCAAAGACCCTGAGTTCGATCACCTCTCTTGTGGCCCTTTTCCAGACCAGCCTTTGGTCCTCAAGCTTTGGGATGAAGATGGAGGCCATCACTCCATTCCTGGGAAAGTATCGCCCCTTTATGGGCCGCTGCTGCCAGACCTGTACTCCTAAGAGCTGGGTAAGTGATGGTAGGGATGGGCCTCCCTTGGAAATCTTAGGCTGGCTTGGTCCTGGGAGTGAGGATCCTGGGCAGCTGCCTCCCTCTCGTCTTCCCAAGCCTCATCTTTCACTGCTGCATGCCTTTGCCTGTTAGAGGAATGGATATAGTGGGGTCTGTTGTTGGGATGGGGCTTAGGAGAGTTGGGTAGGAGGCCTCAGGAGAGCTAGGCTATGCCCACAAGGCTGGAATATAACTGACTCTGTTCAGTTTGGGAACAGTGCCCACTCAGACTCCCATAGCACTCAGCATCTCTTGCATGTCTGTATCATATGCTGGTACCAAGAAGGCTCAGCATTCTAATGGAGATTCAAGATGCACATTTTCTTCTCCAGATGAGGTAATACCCCTACTCAGGGCCTTAATGTGCTTAGCTCTAAGAGGGCAACTCCACACAAGGGGACAGTGGTGTCATTTTAAGCATGGAGCCCTTTTCTTTCTGAGCCAACATTATGATCTGGGGTAGACAGCTCATGGGAAATGTACTCTATACCTTCTTCTGGTATACTCAAAAGGCCACCAGGCAGAGGCTAGATGGATAGGGTACAGATGTGACTTGCAAAAGCACCCTAGGACATGCTGTCCTTCCCTCTTGGACAGGAGTCCCTCTTCCACAGAAGCATAATGGACCTGGGCTTCTGCAACGTGATCCTTGTGAAGGAGGAGAACACCAGGTAGTTGGAGCTGTTGGGGCAGGCAGTGGGTTGCAAGGGCCTTCTGTGGCATCACTTTCTTCCTACAATGGACAAAAGGAGATCCATAGCAAATGGAGGCAAGCTTTACTCCCCTGCAGTTCCTTCTATGGGCTGCCTGTAAGGTGTAGAGCCACTGTGCCCCCTCAGTGGGGAAGCAGGGTGGGACTAAGGCCTATATAGGCAAGTGAGTAGTTTGTTTGTTTGTTTGTTTTGGTTTTTTTGTTTGTTGTTGTTCCATGGTCGAGCTTGGTCCTGGGATATGAGACTGGGGTGCAAACCCTTCCTGATGAATAGACAGACCTCTGTGGGCTCTGGGGAGCACTTTCTGAACTGTCTTCCCCCAGGTTCCGGGGCTGGCTGGTTCGCAGGCTCTGCTATTTCCTGTGGTCCCTGGAGCAGCACATACCCACCAGTTTTGATGCCTCCCAGAAGATCATGGAAAACACTGGGTGAGGAGGCAGATCAGAGTCTGGCATTTGTGGGATACTTAAAGGGGTGACAAAGGCTATAGGTCAGGATGGCCAGGGCTGGCTGGGCAAGACTTCTGGAATGTTATCTCTGTTTGGGCCCATATCAGACTTTTCTGGCTGTGCACTGGAGGACTGACTAGGGAGACTATTGGTATTTAGCCCAACGCTGTCCCCTGACCTCAACAGGGTGCAGAACCTCCTCTCGGGGAGGGTTCCGGGAGCGGCTGGAGAAGGCCAGGCGCCTGAATTAGTGAAGAAAGAGGTACAGCGTATCCTGGGCCACATTCAGACCACACCCCGCCCCTTCTTGCTCAGGTAACTATGGTGAGGGGCATGCATCCTTAGGTTGAGGCCTCTGCCCCTTCTGGAGAGTGGATGCCGGCTGGGCTTGGACAATCACCAGATGTTCTTCCCGAGTATTTGGATGATGGTTACAGAATGGGCTACAGCCGACTGCAGCCCTTCCCTGGGTTCCTACAGAGCAGATCTGCATGCTTAGATGCTGGGGATTAAAGAGGTGGACAGTGATACAGCTGGTCAAAGGAAGGGACAAGGAAAGAGCCAGAATATCCAGGAGGGCGGACATTGTAGTTAGAGCCAGGAGGGAAGAAAGCCAGCCCTGGAGGCATAGGAGTAAAAGTTGAGGAAATGGTCTCTTTAGAGGGAAAGGCCTGAGTCAGGGCCTTGAGCAGGAAAGGGCCAGGCTCACTGAAGATGTAACAAGGTTGGGAGCTGTGGAAGCTGGTGAGTGAAGATGAGAGCAGCTGGAGAATCTGAGACGTGAAAGGAACCAGATCAGAGCCAAATAAGTAGAGGCTACTCTAAGGGTAGTCAGAACGGCTCAACAGTTTTAAGTGGAAAGTGGCAGAATGATGGGCTTGGCAACAAGAGTAGAAACCAGAGCATCTGCAGAGCTGACTGACAGGCTGGAAAGACTAGATTGAGAAGTTAAGGTGGTAACTCAGGGGACTCACAGATGGACCAAAAGTGCTGAGAGGAAACGGGAAAGTAGTGAGATAGGAAATCCGTTTCTGGCCTAGTACCCAGTGTGTATACAAGAGGGTCAGGCTTCATGAGAAGGGAGGTGGCCTTGGATGGATGTTTGGATTCAAAGAGTTCCAGTAACTGACTTAATGACTTGGTTGTCTGTATAGGCCTGGGAGCTCAGAAGAAGGGACATATATTTGCAGAGCTGTAATATACAGTTTATGGTTAAAGCCGGAGCATGAGTTAAGGTGCTGAAGGAAAAGGGCTCGGGGTTGGGTGTCAGGCTCAGCTGTCTTAAGTGAAAAGGAAGCACAGGCTGTTGGTGACCTGGACCAATCCTCCACTGTAACAGTTCTTCCCTCGATTGAGGTTTTCAGGCCCTAGGACTCATGCCCTTGTGTAGGAGCTCCCAAGCGCAATTCTAGTGGGCTTCCTACCTCCTCTGTACACCTAAGTAGTAAGGTAGGTTTTTTTTTTACAGTACAGCATTTACAGGGGCACGACATTCTCCTGTGTCCCCACATATTGCTGCTTCTCAGAATTGCCCCATTTAATGCTTCCATCAGATGTGGACTTGCTGCTTGTCCACCAGTTTTTCTGTTAACTTCTTTGGTAAGATGGTCCCCCTACCGGGCATATGAGCAAGTGCAGCATGCCTTGCCCTCCTTGTATCATTTCCCTTTTGCTCCACTTTTCCTGGTAGTTGGTAAATATAGGCTGACTGGGTTCTGTGTGGAAAGGGTCTGGTTCTTTGGTCCCCCTTTAGATAATGGAGGCAGAATTCGTGTCTGATGTGAGCCAGCTGCAGCATGAGGTCTTAGAAGAGTCTACCTCACAAGTGTACTCTGTGGCATGAGGACTTTATAGCTCTAGCACCCCCTTAGCAATGCCTACTGCTCAGCAGGTTGTAACCGCTCCACTCACTTTCCTCTTCTGTTCAATGTGGGCAATGATGTTGCTTGTCTTAGAGGAGTTCTGAGCAACCTTTTGGGGTGCTACGGGGATGAGCCTTGTAGAAGGTGGCCCTGCTGCACCTCAAGCTGGCATTGCTTCCAAGGCTGTTCAGCTGGGCACTGCTGTGGTTCCTGAACCGCCTCTTCCTGAATGTACAACTTCACAAGGGACAGATGAAGATGGTTCAGAAGGCTGTGCAGGAGGTAAGCCAGACCATACTGAATGGGCTTGGATGGCCAGAGTGTAGGTGAATCTAGGCTGCATCAGCTGTTAGAGAATCCACATTTCCTAAATAACCTTGCTGCCATGTTAGCCCTGCTGCTACAGGGTCTCCTGCTCAACCTTCAGTTTCAACAGCCATTGAAACAAGCCACTGTATTTCCTTTTAAAGTTGTGGAAAGGCTGCTTTACCTTAGGGAAGTTTACCTTGCAGAGGAGAAGCCCTTCCTCCCTCAGTGCTGCCCTGGGACTTCAGGTGCTGAAGTTTGGCTGTGTTTTTAGGATGGGCATTTCCTTCTGTCTCTGGAGCAGGGCTCTCCACTTGTCTTCCTTTCTACACACAAGTCCCTCTTGGATGGATTCCTGCTGCCTTTTGTACTGTTCTCCCAAGGCCTCGGTGTGGTCCGTGTGGCTTTAGACTCCCGCACATGTTCCCCTGCTCTCAGGTATGATGATGGGAGAGGGAGGCCCTAGCTGGAGAAGTGGGATGGAGGTTATTTTGTTTTCTCAGCCTATTTTCAGCTATGGCAGCCCAGCTTACAGACTCAAATGGAAGGGTGGCTACAGGTCGCTTGGGCCATGGCTACTTCAAGTTTCTAAACAGACAGGTGTGGAAGAATCAAGGCCTTTGCAGGCCTCTGGGCCCGGCCTCTCCTTCAGAGCCCCTTTTCATTACTGTCCTGTGCTCACAGAGCTCTATTGAGGAAACTTGGGGGACTTTTCCTGCCCCCAGAGGTCAACCTCTCCTTGGACAACTCAGAGGGCATCCTTGCAAGGGCTGTGGTCCGTGCAGTGAGTGTTCCCAGTGGTTATGCGTGGGGTGGGCCAAGGGTGTAGGGTCTGCTGCTGAGCTGGCCTTGATGTCCACCCTTCCTCTCCTCTTCTAGACTGTGGAGGAGCTGCTTACTAGTGGTCAGCCTCTGCTCATCTTCCTGGAAGAGCCCCCTGGGTCCCCAGGGCCCAGGCTTTCTGCCCTGGGCCAGGCCTGGCTAGGAGTGGTAATCCAGGCGGTCCAGGCAGGCATTATCTCAGATGCCACACTGGTACCAGTTGCCATTGCCTATGACCTGGTTCCAGATGCACCATGTAACATGAACCATGTGAGACCTGGGATCCGAGTAGATTATCAACCAGTTCTGGGTGGCACAATGTTCTGTGGCTGGGTTCCTTTAGGGCTGAAGTCAGATTGGGATGTGAAGTGTTTAAGAACTGTCCCTATAGTCACTATCCTAAAGGGTCTCCCATCTTTGCTATCACCATCTTTCAAAAGACCCCACAGTACAGACTGTAGGTGGAAAGACAGGACTCAGTGAAGAGCCGTGAACAGTGTGGAGGGCGGAAAGGGTGGCAGCCCCGAGACTTGCCCAAGAAAATACATGTGCAGCCTCTCATTCCCTGCAGGATTTGGCTCCCCTGGGGCTATGGACAGGAGCCTTGGCTGTCTTTCGGAGACTGTGTAACTGCTGGGGCTGCAACCGTAGAGTCTGTGTTCGGGTGCACCTTGCCCAGCCATTTTCCCTCCAGGTATGAAACCAGTTGGGAAAGGCTGGGATTAACCTTTGTGGTGGTTTGGCCTTCAAAGCATTGTAAGGATAGTATTTTCTCTTAGATGGTTTGTGTACAGGTTTCTTGGGGGTGGGGTGTGGCAAGGGCAGACCTCACATCTTTATCCTGGGCAGGAATACACCATCAATGCTAGAAGTTGCTGGGATAGCAGGCAGACCCTGGAACACTTGTTGCAGCCCATTGTGCTAGGTGAATGGTAAGGAGCACAGATGTATGGGTCTCAGAGGGAGGCAGGCGGCTCTTCAACTCTGACTATCCCAGAACATCAACACCAGATGTCCGTATAGTCCAAATGTAGGGTGGCACATAGGCCTGGAAGTGGGGAGGGTTATATGAATTCTCCTAGGACTTGGGAAAACAGCTGTAGCTTTGAAAAGCTTTTGACTCTTACAACATTTTAGGCCCGCTTCATTCTTTGATCTGTCTGTATCCCAGTAGTGTTGTTCCGGACACTGAGAAGGAGCAGGAGTGGACCCCACCAACTGGCCTCCTCCTGGCCCTTAAAGAGGAGGACCAGCTCCTGGTCAGAAGACTGAGCCGGCATGTTCTGAGTGGTAAGGGAAACGCAGAGCTGCACCTTTGGAGTGTGACTTGAACAGCACTTTCTCTGTGTAGATAATAAAGGGCTAGTTATCAGGACCCCATGGATGCCCGTACCTGACCCCCACCCCCTTCACAGCACACAGGGATACTGGAAGAGCGGGGCATCCAGGGAAGTGGGGAGCAGATGAGCTCAGTATCTGAGCCAAAGGCAGCTGTGCAGATCTCTGTGAGATCCCCCCAACCTCACCCTAAAGGTCCTTTTAACAGTGTCCTTAGCTGTGAGGATGACTGAGTGGAGGAGCAACATGTGCCTACAGAAGGCACGTGCTGACTGGATGTCCCTCTGGCATGCTGTTGGGGTGGCTCTGGCTCACAATGCACGTGATCCTGCTCTCCCCTGCTAGGGTAGAGTTTGGGTTGTGTGTCTGGGAACATCTGTCAAATGATGGAGGAGAGATCAAGGCTCTCTAGGCCCCTCCCATCAGCACCTTCCCCTCTCTCCCCAGCCAGTGTGGCCAGCTCCGCAGTGATGAGCACAGCCATCATGGCCACACTGCTTTTGCTGAAGCACCAAAAGGTAAGGCACTGCATGGTGGGTGGGGCCAGGGAAGGGCCAGGCGTGGCACTCTGCTCAGGCCTGTTTTGCCTCCAGGGTGTGGTCCTGTCACAGCTCCTGGGAGAATTCTCCTGGCTGACAGAGGAGACACTGCTCCGAGGTTTTGATGTGGGCTTCTCAGGGCAGCTGCGGTGCCTGGCCCAACATACACTGAGCCTATTGAGGGCACATGTGGTTCTGCTGCGTGTCCACCAAGGGGACTTGGTGGTGGTACCTCGGCCTGGCCCAGGCCTCACACACCTGGCACGCTTGAGTATGGAATTGCTGCCAACCTTCCTGAGTGAGGCTGTGGGTGGTGAGTCAGTGGGTCAGCAGGATTGGGATGCATGTGCAGGGGAGAGGGAGGGAGCAGGTCCCCTTCTTATGCCATCTTCTCTGCCAGCCTGTGCAGTGCGGGGGTTGCTGGCAGGCAGAGTACCACCTGAGGGGCCCTGGGAGCTGCAGGGCATAGAGCTACTGAGTCAGAATGAACTGTACCGCCAGATCCTACTGCTGCTGCACCTGCTACCTCAAGACCTACTGCTGCCCCAGGTCAGACCCCCTCCTGTAGCTCAGCAGGACCTTGGGCCTTGTCCTTATGACCTCCTGTGATAGTGACTTTGGCCTCCAAACACCTCTGGTCAGGATTCTGCCAGCAGCCCCTTCCCCCCATGGGTGTTCTCTGAAGGGCATTGGTGCTTCTCTTCCTACAGCCCTGCCAGTCTTCCTACTGCTACTGTCAGGAAGTGCTAGACCGGCTCATCCAGTGTGGACTCCTAGTTGCTGAGGAGGTAGGCTCCCACTCCAAGTGCCAGTGTCCTGGACTGTTTCTCTGACCCAGGTGTGCTCTGGGAGTGTACTGCCAGTGGCTGGGCACATGGAAGCCTGCCTGCACTGGGCATGTGTCTCATGCCACCTTGGCATGTGTAGCTCTAAGGTTCTCTCCATACTGTCTGCTTCCACATTTCTTAGTGAGCTTGGGTATTTGGCCCAAGTAGCTCTGAACAGCCTTTTGGGCTTCCCAGACCTGCTTTGACCTGCCAAGGCCAGGTATGAGGGCTATAGTGCTGCTTCCTGCCCAGCCTTACCAGGGACCAGACCAATAACTCTCCCCCAGACTCCAGGCTCCCGGCCAGCCTGTGACACAGGAAGACAGCATCTGAGTGCAAAGCTGCTGTGGAAGCCGAGTGGGGACTTTACTGACAGTGAGAGTGATGACTTTGAGGAGCCAGGAGGCCGCTGCTTCAGGGTGTGTGGGGAGGAGCTACCTGGGGAGGCAGGTGGAGGTGAGGTGCATGGGAACCTACCTTGCTCACTCTGGTCTCTCTCCAGCTTAGCCAGCAATCCCGCTGCCCTGACTTCTTCCTCTTCCTCTGCCGCTTGCTCAGTCCCATACTCAAGGCCTTCGCACAGGCGGCCACCTTCCTCCACTTAGGGCAGCTGCCAGATTCAGGTAAGGTTCTGAACACTCCCCTAGCAGTGTTGAGTGTGGGGCTCAGTCCCAAAGCTGAGGTATAGGTCTAATCTCTCCTGCAGAGGTGGCCTACTCAGAGAAGTTGTTCCAGTTTTTACAGGCCTGTGCCCAAGAAGAAGGGATCTTTGGTGAGTTCCAAGCCCCATCCCAGGCTCCCCAGGGGTAGGCTTGCTGGTGACTGCTGCCCCCTGCTGGGAAGTGGCTGCCTGACTTCAGGGAAGGGTCTTTGGCTCCAAGTAGGCCCGAGTTGGTCTTCCTCTTAAAGGAAGTCCTGCCTAGTGGCTCCCTGCCTGCCTCAGAGCTTTTACTGCCTTTCTTCCCTCCAGAGTGTGCAGACCCAAACCTTGCTATCAGTGCAGTCTGGACGTTCAAAGATCTGGGGGTAAGAGGCCATATCACCATCCTGTCTCTGACCTCACCCTCAGCCCCATGGGCTGCTAGAACTGCTCAAGGGAACCATCTTGTTCCCTTACCCAATGGGCAGGGAGGGGGTAGTGGTGGAGGCTCTAACATCCTAATGAATGATAGAATGGATAGTTTTTCTGCCTTCCTAATTCACAAAGGAATGTGTGTTATCAAGTAGTAACACACTATATCAAGTAGTAACACACTTAGGCACTGTGAGATATCTATAGGTTTTGGGGGACAAGCTTGTTCCCCTCAGCAGGGGTGCTTACAGTCCATCTTGTGGTTCAGGTACTTCAGGAGATGCCTAGCCCTACAGGACCCCAGCTCCACCTGTCCCCTACATTTGCCACCCGGGACAATCAGGACAAGCTGGAACAATTTATCCGACAGTTCATCTGCAGTTAGTACCAGGTGGAGCCTGATGGGACTTGTCAGCTTAAACTCAAGTGTGTGTCTCTGCTCAGGACACAGCTAACCTGAACCTGTGTTTGCTCATCATTTGGTGTAATAAATAGACTAGGTTAGTTTCTTCCTAAGTCTGAAGTACATGTCCAATATCTGCTCCCTCCTTAGCCCCGTGAAACGGCCCACCTTCAGGGACAGGGGAGGTGGGGGAGAAGTGTGTGGCTGTATGACTAAAAGACAGTGGAAGCTAAACTGCAACTCTGAGAGAAAATTTATTTCCAAGGCCTACCTAAGAGCAGCCTCAAGTGGACAGGGCCAGCAGTTAGCTGGGTGGGAGCAGAAGTCCCGCCTTGTGTCAAGTCCAGTGCTAACAGGGACACCATCACACCACCTTGTTGATGATGACACCAAGTTCTTCAATCTCACACTGGACTTCATCGCCCTTCTGTAACACAGTATGCCACAAGGCTTTTAGCCTTTGGCTCCTGAACACGCTTTCCCCTTTAAAGCCCCCAGGCTGCTTCAAGCTTTACAGGCCACCTAGCTTTCATCTTTCCACCATTTCCTCTTCTAAACTAACTTACCTTGAGGAAGACAGGAGGCTTCCTAAACATGCCAACACCTGGAGGCGTCCCAGTCAGGAGGAGGTCCCCTGGGTAAAGAGTGACAAACCTAGGGGAGTAGAGGGGTCAAGTCAGACAGTCGGCTGAGAGTGGGCTTAGTTCCCAGGTGTGCCAGCGGGTGGGGCTGGCTCTGACAGGTTCCATCCACTTACTGGGAGACCCAGGCTATCAGATATTCAGTCTTGAACACCATCTGGTTGGTGTTGCTGCTCTGGACTACCTCTCCATTCACTCGACAGCAGATCTTTAAATTGTGTGGATCTGGAATTCAAAATCAACACTGGGATTATCTACACCCAACCCCCAGCCCTAAAAGAAAGGAAACTTAGGGAGCATGTCTGCCCAGCCTGATTAGCACTTTACCCTGGGACTTCCTGTAAAGACTGGTCCCCTGAATTCCTGCATCAAGTGAGGAAAGGAGTAGTCTCCTGTAGTCTCTGAACTGGGAGAAAAACAGCTGATTTGCCTTTAAAAAATGGGCATGCAGGCCAGGCAAGATGGGTCACAGGTAGTCACTTACTGCCAAGCCTTGGGGCCTGAGTTTAATTCCTGGGACCCATATGAACCCAGGAAGAGAATCAACTCTTGCAAATTGACCTCTGACTTCCATCCATGGGCCATGGTGTGCACATATGCATATATAAAAATAGTGTTTTAAAAAGAGTACATTCAGGGGGCTAGAGAGATGGCTCAGTAGCAATGGCTGCTCTTCCAGGGGTCCCGAGTTCAATTCTCAATATACACATGGTGGCTCACAACCATCTGTAATGGGATCTGATGCCCTCTTCTGGTGTGTCTGAGGACAGAGTACTCACATAAAACTTTAAAAAATAGTACATTCACTTAGTTATGAACTACACTAATTCTCTATATATTTAACATATTTCACAGTAAAATAAAAATAATAGAAAAATAAAATAGGAAAAAACAGGCATCAATCCACAGCAGAGGCTGGTAATTGTAGATCTAAAATGACTCAGTATCTCCAAAGTGACAGAGACACAGCAGCAGATAATGGGGTTACCCAAGCTATCCTTCCCACCTGACAGCAGTTGGAATACAGCTTCTGAGGCACTGCTATCTTGAGGGGCTCACCCACGAGCCATGACAGACCCCATGGATGCATGCATAGAGGATGTGTGAGATCCTATTGATGCTCCGACTCCCTTGCAGAAATGAACAGGTTTCATCATGGCCATTCTCCAGCATGCTAAACAGTCTTACTCCTTCCAGCCTAAGGACTATTCCAGATGGAGGTGGGTGGAGGAAGCCCCTTCTCCCACGTGCAGTGTTGGCTGTAGTTCACACTATGGATGTAGTTTCACAGCAGTTGCAGCTGTGTTCCCTCTAAGAGGCTCATGGAAGGAAGTTGTACTGAGAGCTGGCTCATAGCTGAGGCTGGGAACAGCAGTGACACTGCAGCTCTGTGGATAGCTGTAACCAGAGTCCTTGCTAGAGCACCGCTTTGTCCCGACACTCAAAGGTATTGCACATGGAAGGGCATAATCGGCAAAGACCAGTGACCTACCTGCTATGGTATCCTTGGTAACCAAGGCAGGGCCCAGGGGGCAGAAAGTATCAAAAGTTTTTCCCAGTAACCACTGCTTTCCATTTCTCATTTGCCAGTCCCGAGCACTCACATCATGAGCCACAGTGAAGCCAGCCACGTGAGCCATGACATCTGTGGCCTATTGGGGCAGGAGATTTGGCCAGATAAGGTTACATCACAGGTGACACAACCTCTAAAACAAAGAATCTCAAAGCCATTATCACACATTAGCACCAAGGGTAGCTAAAGGTGGTATGTGAAAGCCCAGTGTGTTCCAGTGTAGAACAGTACCAGTGTGGGGGGTATGGTCAGGACTAGCAGAGGCGGGATCCAGGACTGCTGCTCCTCCCTGGTCTGGGACCCCCTTCCACCTCACCTTGATGTGTTTGCCTTTCTTCCCAATGACCACGGCCATCTCGACCTCCCAGTCAACTTCCTGCAAAGTGGGAGAGGATAGGTGAGCTGCAGAGGCTGTGAGGTAGACCTTAGCTTCTAGAACCAGGGTGAAGGGAACGACGTGTGGGCACGGCTTGCAGACCATAAGCTCTGGGCAGTGGTAAGCAGCAGCACTGGAAGTGACTAGGAGATGAACACATGTCTGGGGCCCTGAATTTACACTCACTCCTGACACCTGCAGTGAAGAGTGAGGCCAGTAAACACTGAGAAATGTGTAACTACTGTGTGCCTGACACTGTATGTACTATAATGCATTTACTCATTTTAATAGACTGAGATACTGGAATAAATGTATTTAAGGGGCTTAAGCCACAATAGGCCACAGAACTCACAAGAAGAAATGCACATGGCTACAAAATGTCTGCAAATGCCAGGCTCTGCAAGAGAGCAAAATGCAACCAGAAAGAACTTACAATTTACTCTTCCCTGGCTGTTTTTCATGATAATGAGAACTGGCAGAAGTTCACCTGAACCGGGGTGCTAGCCTGTGCTACCCATGCAACTAAAGGAAGAAGGCTCCTCAGGGAAATGGCTGACTCATGCAGGAGAAAGCACAAAGGAGCCTTCAGTGAAGGCCAGAAAGTAAAGATGTGTTCAAAAGTGAATAGAAGTCCACAGGATGGGTCCACTGGCCAAACTGAGTAAGAGGAAAAATGAGAACTCCAAGTAAATCCTAAGAGCACAGAGGGAAGGATAGGAGGTGGTGATGCAGGTGAAGGTGCTGGCCACAGAAGCTGATGACCCAGATCCAAAAGCTGGATGCAGCAGCACACATCTGCAATCCCAGCAGAGACAATCACAGCTTAGGAACCAGCCAGCCTGGGGTATGCACAAAATCAGGAGACCCTGCCTGCCTAAACAAGGTAGATGGGGAGAGTCCATAGAGTGGGGGTGGGGAGAACACCACAAACTAGAGACTAAAGAGACTCTCTTTAGGAGAGTTTCCTAGTACCCATATCAGGTGTTCACATTGTGTGTAACTCCAGCTCCAGGGTCCTCACCCACTCCAGCCTCACGGGCAGTCATGGCAGAGAGTAAACAAATGGTCACACTTGACAACCCTGGCATGGGAGCCCCCTGACGGGCTGCTGTGGGAAACAGGTCATTCCTGTGCAGGATGCCTCAGAAAACTGCCTCAGCTGAGTCTCATCACAGAGAAGGAAGGCAGAACTGAGCAAAGGGCACTCTGAGGAAACAGTTCTTCACAAACTGTCAGGAAAGGAAACCATTTAGCAACCTCAAACGTGTTAGGGAGAAGTCTGAGTGGGATGAGAGATGCTCTTGAAGGAATCTGGACAAGGTGCACGTGTGGCAGAGACACAGCTGGACAAGCACCACTGGGAGAATGCGAAGCAAAATGTGCATACCAAAGTGTGCCCAGCAGGGATGCTGGTGGCTTTATCTAGATTATTAATATACTTTCACTGTAGAAAGTTACTTTTGTAATTGGGAAAGATGAAAGTTAATTCCTCCTGTCACCTATACCTGAGGCTGTATTAGTACAGCGCAATCTTCTCTAGTATAGTATATTACTGAGTGACAGAGTCCCTTAAGACAACTGTTTTCAACCCTTGGGTCACCACCACCACTGGGGTTACATATAGGATATTCTTGCATATCAGAAGATATTTACAATTTATAACAGCAAAATAAGCAGCAACCAAATAATGTTCTGGCTGGAGGTCACTACAACCATATATGAAAGTGTTGCAGTACTAGGAAGAGTGAGAACCACTGCTCTAAGGAAACGACGCCTATGCTGGAGCCCGGTGACCTGGGTGGTAAGGAGCACAAACCTTGCTCTCTGGTGGGAGGATGATCTCATCGTAGGGCCCCACGATAGAGCTGGAGAACTTGCTGAAGATGATGGGGCTCTTGGGCACCCGCACATTCTGTTCTTGGCAGTGGTCTGCATAATTCAAGCCCACACATATCACCTTGTCTGGCCGGGTGACAGGGGCCAAGAAGGTCACCTGTGACCGAGGGATGACAGGCAGCTGGGTAGCCAGGGCTCTGTAGTGATCAAGCAGGAGAAGGGCTAGCTCGACCAGGTTGGGAATCCCAGAGCAGGCTGGGGCGATCCCTCAGCAGTTATGACTTTTGCTTTTTGCATTTTCTAGATCTTTCACCTATCAGTGTAAAGGACTCAGTCCTTTTATAGCAAACATGGTGGTATTCATCAAGTGCTCATTTCGTCCCCACTTGGGTAATTGTTGCACATGTGAAGGGTACACTTGGGAGTGAGTGGAAAGGTTTCCCTCACCTCTTCTAAGTCACCGTGTCCCTCCCTGGAGACAACTCCTGTGTCCTGCATAGCTCATACCAGCTGCAGTGGAACACCCTTCTCATCTCATGGTTTTGTATATGAATGATAGAGTATATTATGCATTTTAACTTTCTCTAGAACACAAAGTCCTTCCCCTCCCCACCCCACTTTGTTTTCTCTATATAGCCTGGAACTCATTGTAGACCAGGCTGGCCTTGGACTCAAGAGAGCCACATGCCTTTGCCTCCTGAGTATGGGGATTAACAGCATCCTCCTCCTTATGGCTGCTATTCTACACTGTCAACACATACTGGCTTCCTAATAACAGGAAAGGAAGTGGTTTCTAACTTTTAAGAAAATGACCATTTGGGGTCACAGTGCTCTGGGTCACTGTGCTGTCAAACATTTCTATTTCTGCCACTCTGCTGAGTGAAAACGCCTTCTTAAATGGCTTCTAAACTACTGCTTGACCCTTTAGACGGATTATTCCATGACTGGCTGCAGGGTCACTCCCAGTTAATGTAGCACAAACTTGAGGAATCTCTTTAATAGTCTAAACCACACCTACATCTTCCCAAGAGGGTTCTTTAGGGCCTTGTGCCAGGCTCCTCCAGTGGGAGGGACTTAGCCTCTTGACAGCCAATATAATGAGGTAAGGTCCTGACTACACAATCAAATAAATTAATCACCTCCTCTGAACCTCAGTTTCCCTCTCTTTAAATTGAAAGTGTTGTTTTATAAGGTCGTATACACCTCTAATTCAGTCCCAGCATTCAAGGGGTTAAGGCAGAAAGCTCTCCAGTTCAAAGCCCGCCTGGGCTACAGAGCAAGACCCTGTCTCAAAAATGCAAAGATTTATATTTCTATTAGCTCTTTACTAAAAGGACAAATGAAAGACAGACAGTGGGATCCCCTGCTCCTTTGCAGGGGAGCTAGCTACCTTCTGGTTCTGATTCTCGGGGCAGGAGAAGGGGATGGGAGGAGGGAGGAACTAGGGCAAGACTGCCTGCTTACTTACCTTCTTGCCACTGAAAGGGTGGTCTCTCCTTGCTCCAGGAACTGCACCATTGTCTTAGGGAGTGTTGAGTCAAAAGCATTTAAGTCTACAACTCCCCCACCAACCCCTGACTCCAGACCCAGGTGAGGCTCTTCCAGGTGAGGTGCCTGGAACTGTACCAGTCTCATGTTTCTGGAGGGTTGACAGGGCCTCTTCTGAACCTGCAGCAGAGCTGAGAACAGCCTCCTCCTCCCAAAGCCCAGCATCAAAGCCTAAAAGGAGAGAAGCAGCCACAGGAGACAGAGGACTATAGAACTGTCATGAAGATCCCTTCATGAAGGAAAGAAGCAGCCACAGGAGACAGAAGACTATAAACCGTCATGAAGATCCCTTCGCTCCTTTGCCCCAGCAAGCAGTCCCAGCATGCCACTTGGGAAGTGCTCGCACAGGTCATTTCACCCTGTCATACTTCAAAAAGCCAGAGTACAGATGACTAGGCCAGGCTTTAAGCTAGCTCCGGGGATCCCAGCCTTGCCTCAACCAGTGTTTCCTGAAAGTTCCCACCACTGCAGGCAAGTGGGAAACACAGCAGGCTAACTCGGACCTGCCGTCTTGCATGTGGGGTAACAGATATGAGCGACTGATGTACACAGGCCTCAGATGTTGAGATGATGTTATGAAGATGGCCAGGCCGCTACCTCTAGCTTTTAGAGGATGTCCCCCTTCACTGGGGAAGGCTAAGGTGTGCAGGACTAGGACTCAGCCCCAAGTTAGGCAAATGGCTATTGCTAGAAATGGCTTCCCAGCTACCTCATGCAACTTTTAAAAATACTTGGTCCTGTTGCCTTTTGAGTTAAACACTTTCTTCTGCTCACATGCTCAAGCTAGAACCCCAGCCAGCTTGGCTTAGGAGCTACCCTCCATCACCTCTAGTAGGTACCAGTTTCTGCTGCTGGTGAACAGGGAGACTCAGGGCACCAAGAGCCCAGATACTTGGCTTCACACATTGCTTAGCTATCTCCCTGGGTTCAGTAGCAATGTCTGTCTCTTTAACTACTGAGCCTACACTGTTGCTGCTGTGTATGGAACACAGGCTTGCACTGCCTCTGTCCACTGAACAGATGGAAGGTGCAAGGGACTTGACTTTTCACTTCTTGGAAAAGCCTAGTGATGATCAACTTTGGGACGTGGCCCATGTCTTCCTTCTTCAGATCCAGACCTCTTGGATACCATTGAAAAGGTTCAGGGCCTGCTATGAGTTCCAGGCTCCACCCAAAGTTAAGCTTCATTATCGTGCTGCCTTTGTTTTTAATGGTACAGGTGCCGGCCTGGAAGGCACATGCTAGCTTGAGCTATTCCCCAGATAATCTGCACTCTATATCCTCACTCATTCCCTTTCTTTGTCTTAATCTAGGTCTGGTCTTCATTCCCTGTCAGAGTCCTCTCCCTTCTGGATAGCTTTCTTTTAAAACCAGTGTGGGGCTAGGAAGACAGCATGGCTGGTAAAATGTTTCCACTGAAAGCCTGAAGATCAGTTAAATCCCCAGAACCCACATAAAAAAGTTTGTACACAGTGGTCTATGCTTGTAATCCCAGTGCCGGATAGGTGGAGACAGGTAGATTCCTGGGGCTTGCTAGCCAGCCAGTCTAGCCTAATTGTTGAGTTTCAGGCCAATGAAAAACTCTGTCTCAAAGACTAAAGTACGCGTACGCGCACACGCACACGCACACACACACACACACACACACACACACGTCTTTATACTAAAAATGAGAGAGACTGCTAGACGTAGCTCCGTCAGTTCAGGGCTCTTGGTCCTCACCTGGTTGAGCCAACCTACCCTGTTCAGGATCACCAGAGTGCCAGCTTGCAAGTCTGGCCAGAAAACCAAAGGCTTTCCATCTCCTGCTCTGTCGTTTTACACAAGTACCGCCATGCCACAGTCCAAAGGCTGGTCCAGCATATGTGACCAGTCACACCATACACTAAAACAGTACTGTCCCAGGGAAAGCCAAGTGTCTCACTTGTGAGGTCTACTATAATTCTCTTGACGGTGGCTTGGCAGGTGCTGCTGGTCCAGTTTTACAGATGAACAAGCCAAGGCTTGGATAGGGTAAGAGGGGTTTGGTTTGCCTAAGGTTCAAGGGTCTTACAGCTAAAAGAAAATTGGCATTTGAATCCATGTCTAGATGACATTGAAGTTCTTAATTCAAAAGCAAGATACTTCTCAAGCAAGATAATCTAGTTTCAATCCTGCCTACTCCTCTCAGGTCCTAACTGCTACCAGCCCATGGTCATGGCCGTGGAGGTAAGGCAGAACACCTGCTCTCTGATAACTCTAAGCCCCGCTGATGATGAATCTGTGACGGGCGCTCACAGGTTATTTCATTCTCTCGAATCACTATGACTCGCAGCACAAAGGTCCCTTAGCAAACAGCACAGCAATGGGCAGCTTGAGGCGCTGCGCCGTGCGTGTGACCCTGCTGATCTGGGAACCGAGGTCAGCCACTCGGCTCCCAACGTCCGGTTCAACTCCCTCTGAGTTGGCCTAGCCTCAGTTTACCTGGTCGTTGCAGCCGGACTTGTCCGGCTTCCTGCGCTGTCAGCGGACGCCTGCGGAGCCGCAGGACAAGAGGGGAGGGCGGAGAAGCCACAGCCAGTACCGCTGCAAGCACTTAACTCTTCTCCAAGGAATATAGGGACCGCCCCTTCGCAGTCGCGATATGGTGACGTCACGAAGCTGTCGCCACCAGGAGGACACCTGCTTCCTCCCGGAAGTCCGCCCTCCTGCTGTTAGGTACTTCTTTTAGCCACAGAACTTCCAGCAGGTGCCTAGTGTGTGCATTTGGGGAGACCGTGGCTGGCTCCAGGGTGACCCTGGGATACCCAGGCTCGGAGAGAGCGCATCCGACCTTTGAGCTTCTAATTCTGGCCAGGCGCTGCTTCTGGGCCAGGCACCTACTCATAGTTGTCCAGGAAGCACTCTGGTAGACAGTAACAAGTAGTTTTGTGCTCTAATGTTGACCCACCAAGGACAGGGATGTCTATATGTGTTGTATTCGTGGAGAAAACATAAAGGCTAGGAGTGATTTTGCCCATGATGGCTCCTGAGCCAGTAAGGGCTCGTCCAACCACTTATTTAGTTGTCTTGGCAGGTATGAAGCGATTCTGAAGGCAAAAGACACTTGTGTCCTTCCTTCAGCTACTGGGCTTTCCCCCATGAATCTTGTGTGCTGGGGGAAAGAAAAGACTGAAGCTTGTGTGTGCCAGCTAGAGGAGGAGTTTTGTCACCCAGTAAGCTATATCACAGATTTGGCAACTGGTCAGACTATCTTGTGGGATAGACTGGAACTGAGATAATGGTGGATCAATAACCGGCAAGACCACACCTTGACCAAGACTGCTTAGTTATGTACACCACTTGCTTTCTATTTGAGAATCTGAACCTCATGTCGGGACTCCAAAGATGGACTTTGGGGAGTCACTGAACCTTTTCCCCTTTCCTTTCTTGTCTTTTCTCTTTTCTTTCCAGTGTGACCACATTGGCAAAGTCGTAGCCAGCTTTTCACCATTTTTTCTTTAATGCACACAGTGAAGACAGATGGTGGCCTGTCTACTTTTTAGGCTTGTCAGGGCTCACCAACTTCACCTACTTGTAGCAGCACCCTGTTCTTCACGAACCTTATTTTAGGGGGAAAAGGGTGTGTGTGGGGTGATGGGCAAGTCCAGGCAGCAGGCATTCGGGTGGAAACATCCTCTACAACCACACCCCGAGTCCTCTGGCCTATGAAAATGTAAAGGGGACTCTGAGAAGGAGCCTCCTAAGTGAATCAAGGTCCAGACAGAGCATCCGAGGCTTCCATTGCCCCAGGAAGAAGCACAGGCTTTTATTAGATTCCTCTTATTTTTTCCCAGTGAGGCTTTTTTTTTTTTTTTTTTTTTTTTTTTTTTTTTTTTGGTTTTGGTTTTTTGAGACAGGGTTTCTCTGTGTAGCCCTGGCTGTCCTGGAACTCACTCTGTAGACCAGGCTGGCCTCGAACTCAGAAATCCGCCTGCCTCTGCCTCCTGAGTGCTGGGATTAAAGGCATGCACCACCACACCTGACTTCTTTTTTCTTTTAACACCAATGTTTTCAATCCTAGAAAAAGACCAGGGCTTTCCTTCCTGTGTGATTTTGTTTTTCTTCTTCATAGTTCATGATGTCAGCTGAGGTTGACAGCACAATGAAACCAAACCGATGTGACAGGAGCAGGCGATTTTGCTATGCTCTAGGTCTTGGAGCTGCACATCAAACCTGGGACTCATCACTCCATGGTTGCTTAGCCTGCTTGTGGGGTTGACAACATTCTTCCTAGCTCTGATATCAACGATTACAAATTCTCAGGTAAAATCAGGCTTCATCCTCACAGTTAGAAACTGGACAATAACTTCAGAGCATGCCAATAAGGGACTGACATCTGCTTCTTTCTTCAGTGTTGTTGATTGTCTTGAGAGTTCAGCCAGGACATTCATGTGTACTGTTGATGGTGGCATGGACGGCTGGCAGAAAGAGAGGAGGTGGGCTGGAGAGATGGCTCAGTGGTTGAGAGCACCTGCTGCTCTTTCAGAAGACCTGGTTTGAGTTTCAGGACCTACATGGTGCCTCACAACGAGCTGTAACTCTAGTTCTGAGATATCTGACACCCTCTCTGGCCCATATAGGTACTGAGCATGCATGTAGTAAACAGACATGCATGCAGACAAAACACTCATACACATAAAAATTATAAAAACTTGTAGAGAGAGAATAGGAGGGGCTGGCTCCTTGAATTCCCCACATACTTTTCTTGCTGCTGTAACAAAACAGCTGGCATAAAACTTAAGGAAGAAGAGGGACATTTTGGATCACAATTTGATCCAAATAGATCACCATGCAGGGAAGAGTGGTGACAGACACCAGAGAAAGCTGGCTATACCATGGTAGCAATCAAGAAGCGAAGAGATGAATGCTGGTGCTCATCTTTCTTTGTTTTTCTGCAGCCCAGGGCCTTAGGCCACAGCATGGCATCACCCAAAGTTAGAGTGGGTTTAACTAAACTTGATCTTGATAATTCCTGACAAACATGCCCAGAAGTTTTTGTCTTTTCAGCGACCCTAGAGCTGTCAAGCAGACTATCAGTACCACCCAGGCCTTATCTAAATGCACACAAAGCCTTTGGAAGGAACTCAGCTGAGGTCCCAGGGCCAGGCTTGCATTTGAGAAATCTAAATCAAGGAAGTTTGTCTGGGGAGGAGGAGTAGAGCAGATGAGAGCCACGGGCTGTGCTTCATGGTGGAGATGTCAAGTGCTCAGGAGTGTTCAGGAGGAAGAACTGGCTGTCCCCCACGACAAGAGGAAGGCTCAAGAGGGAAGGACATGCCACTCTGACTCTTTAGCCGTGGAGCCTCTGCCACCCGTGGAAATGCATCTTCTGTGGGGGGGGGGGTTGGGCTTGGGAGAGGATGACTAGCCTGGTTTTGGATAAGCTGCAGGTCACATACCTTAGGGACACCCAAAGGCACTTCAGGATCCTGGTCGGAGACGGGAATCCAGAGTGAGGCTTCGGCCTAGCTTAAAGAAGCTACGCCTAATTATAAAGGGGAGCCATGGAGGTAGCTGAGATGACGGCGTGAACTCAATCTCATACCAACCTTCCTCTAAGTCTCGGCCAGAAAAAATCTGAAAATCTAAGATGGGGAGTAGAAGGAAATCTTTACAACTCAGACAAATGGCTTGCCTTCTGCCTCCACAGAGAATGCTCAAAAGTTGGTAAGTGAAAATAGTCACACTGAATGGATCATTGGACAAGAGATTTATACAGATGATGTCACAGAAGAGACACCCAGAACGTTAGGATGGAAAAGATACTAAAACACGTGATCATCATGAAAATGCAAAGCACAGTCACAGCGTGACACCCCGTGCACCTACTAAAGTGACCAAAAATCCCTCTTAAGTATCCACAGCATTGGGAAGTACGGGAACTCGTGTGTACTGCTGACAGCATTAGAAACTCATACAAAAACTGTTTGCTTGCTTGTTTGCTTAAGACACGATTTTTCCACGTTGCCCTGGCTATCCTCAGACTCAGGGAGACAAGTTACCTGAAACTTCCTGTGCTGTGGTTAAAGGCACGCACACACCACCACCACATCGTCTTGCCATTTCTCTCCTGTGTATCAATGATATTGAATCTCACCTTTGCTCTGTGCTCCTAGAAATCGGGTCAGTAACCCTAGGGTTGGAGAAATAACTCAGCAATGAAGAACTCTTGCCGATCTTGCAAGGCTGGAGTTCAGGTTCCCACACTCACATCAGACAGTTCACAGCTGCCTGTAACTCCAGCTCCAGGATATCTAATGCCTTTTGCTGCTTCGACATGCACCAGCACGCACACACACATAAACACATTTAAACACATAAAAAAAAAAACTCTCCATTTCCTGTATTTCACAAAATAGCTTACTAGAAAGACTTCCATGCTCTTGTTTGCCCAAAACAAGGGCAGACCCACACCTTCCAAGTTCCCATTGCTGGCTCATGGATGATCTGCCTTGCTTGCTCTGACTGACAGTCATCAATAAAGCATCTGGCAAGCCTTGGGCCATCACCCCTCCTTCCCCAAGCGCCCAGGACCCTCCCTTCATTTGGTCCAAACCATCACACAGTTCTCAGCCAGGGAGGCCCGATGCTTCTACTCCTAGGCCAGTGCACCATTTGTAATCCTTTGCATTAAGCCAGTACTATGCATTTCTCAAGTCTGTGAGCCAGTCATGAAATTAATCAAATACAGGGAGGGGACTGAGGAACCAGAGTCCTTTGGTCCAATGCTTAAGTAAAATGAGCTTGGGCTCAGGATTAGCATGGGAAGTTAGGTGAGATTCTGAGGAACCAAGACCCCCATCCTCTGGGGTCCAGTGCTATCTTCAGATAGAATTGAATTGAATTGAATTGAATTGAATTGAATTGAATTGAATTGAATTGAGTGAGGATACCCCAGACAATGTTCCCTTCTGTAAAAACTGCGTGCTTGTTTGGTGTGTGAGATGACCCTCCATGGACCAGAAGAGATCTGTGTTGTGAACTCACAGCAGGAGAAGCCGAGTGAGAGTTGCTTTGCTCACGACAGCGTCGGTCCCCAGAATAGTGTGCTGCCAAAAAATGTTCCCTGAGGTCACAACAGCTTTCATATACAACGGAACTGGGATGAAGAGAAGAAGCAAATGGTGTCAGATCCAAATAAACCCACAAACAATGCTGCCTCTGCCTTCCAGCCACTGGGATCAGAGGTGCACACCGCCACACCGGGCTTATGTCAGGCTGGTGACCAAACACTTTGTACACACTAGGCACACACTCTACCAACTGAGCTACATTCCAAGCCCAGAGATAGTTTTTTTTTCTTGCAATCCATGAATGAAGTGGTGTGCTAGAGTGGGACCTGGGGTGATGGGCCCTGCAGTGAAGATATCTCCTGCTCAGCCAGTGTCTTGCTGCTTTTCCTACATCCACAGGAACAGAGAGTGGACAGAGAAAGAGGCTTGAGGCCAGCACCCCTTCCCTCTGAGCCACATTTGCTCTACCCAGAAGAAACTTCTCCTCAGAGCTAGGAAAGTTTGTCAACAAAGCAAGCAACTCCAGACCTTTTGAACTTGGTTGGCTGTCGGGAGCTGAATGTCGGCCTGCTCTTTGGGGGCCTTATTTTTAGTTTCTGTATGTTTTACTGTAGTGATTTTTTTTTCAAAACTAGGAAAAAGTGATGTCTCGTGAGTGTGCTGTGCACTGGAGAGGAAGGGCAGGGAGGAGGGCAGGGAGAAGGGAGGAGGGCTGGGTTGGGCTGGGCTTCCAGGAGAGGGGGCTGAGGCAGATAGGCCTTTCAGACTTGACTCTGCAGGTCCCCAGAGCTAGCTCTATGACCCAACACGGGAGCATCTCAGCCTCACCCTGGAACTCTGCCCAGGCTCCCTGGACCCTGGGGGCAGAGTGCTGCCCCTCCCCCAGCTTCAGGTGCGCTGCCTCTGGGGAATGCCTCGGACACCCTGGCGGTCCTAGACCCCCTCCCACTTGCAAGGCATTCCACAAACAGAACAGTTGGCTGGGCTCCCCCACCCCACCCCCTTCAGCTGGGCCACAGGAATCTAGAAAGCACACTGACCTTGACATTAGCAGTTAAAAATCTTCCAGCTAAGCGCGCTGGACATCCAGTCCCAACAGGCCGTGTCAGAGGGTGGGTACTGGAATACCCTTAGGGGCTTTTAGAAGTGAAAAAGTCCAGCCACTGAGAGCATTTACGATACAGTCAGAACTTTACCTCAGAGGGTTAGGCACCCCCTTTCCTTCCTTCCCTCCACTCCTGCTCCCTGGGATAGGACCTGCTCCCCCACCCCCGATCTGCTCCCACTTGTGGAATGGTGAAATGGCTCTGTCCACTACTGTGACAGCTTCCTTCCCCAGCATTCCAGCTAAGGGCTACCTGGGCCTCAGCTGTAATCACTTCAAGCGCCCCCCCCCCCAGCCAATCACAACCATCCAGGAGAGTACACCGACCAGTACTGTCAGGAGGCTTTTCCTTGTCCCCACTAGAGAGGGACAGGGGAGACACTCCTAGAGGATTATGAAGAAGCAGCATCTACAGAGACTGACTCAGTACGCAGCAGTACTGTGGAGGGATCGGTGTTACAGGTTCAGGGGCTAATTACTTTATCTTGGACTAGCTTTACCCCTCAGAATAGATGTGGATTTTGGATTGATAGTTCCATGGTGCTCATAGTTGCTCAAAGGAGTTGAACAGTGGAGGCCCCGAGCAGAGTCATGTGAGGCTGGGGCAGGTGAGAAGTAAGCTTGGTTACGGGAAGAGGACACAACAAAGGTGTCTAGCCATGGCCTGGGAGCCAAGTCTGAAGACTGACACCCTCAGCAGGTCTGGCAGCAGATGGAGAAAGGTGTGGGTTGTATGGTCCACTTGTGGTACCACCACCTCCAAGAAGAGGGCATCAGGCAGGGGCTGCTCAACACTTGTCCTTCGTTAGATTCTGGGGTAGTGGGTGAGTGTGGGGTAGGCTATGGGAAGGAGATTCCTTTGCATTTTGGTCCTCCTCAGACACAGGTTACTTCTGGCCACGCTGGCTCTGGATCTAGACCACACCCTCTCTGAGTGTTGGTGGCCATTCTCCTCTCTGTGAACCACAGGCTCTCCCTCTGCAGGCGAATAGACTCGCAGGGTCTATGTTTGATTGCACAGAAAGGATAATATTGTTTCCCATACTTTACACACAGGCACCATCAAATGAGTCGGTGTTCAGGCCACTGCAGAAGTGACGTGAGAACTACTCAGGGCTTTCAGCTTTCATGGTTCCCATGCTGCACCTGAAGCACACACACGACACACCACCCCTGTCACTGTAATTAAACAAATCTGTATTCAGACAAACTCTCTCACTGATGTAAGTGATGCAGTTTTAGAGACCTAAGTTCTGAGCCTCACAGACATTTGCAATTTTTAAATTATTCTCCTCTTCTTCCTCCCCCCTCCCTCCTCCCCCCCCCTCCTCCTTCCTCTGTGAGAAAGCATGATCCTAGTGATCTCTTCCCAGAGATGCTTCGATGGAGAGGAGGGACAGTCAGAACTTGGTGCAGTTAATTATTCTAGGATTTAGTTGACCCATCAGGAAACACACATTTCCTGTCATTTCTGACTTTTAGAACTGTTCATGAGGAACAGTTAATTATAAAACTGTGATGCAGTCTCCATTCCGAGACGTTCATCCTCAGTGGAAGACAAAGACAACTCAGTCTTAAGTGTCACTTAAGATGTGTCCCCTTTTTTCTGAAGCTATTGTAGTATAATTAAGGGTCCCACGCATGGACGTGCTGACGGGACAGTTACTCAGAGATTGCCCTCTGATGGTGGAGGGCATGTGAATTAGCAACAGACAGGACACACGTTTCCTGGGACATCACAGTGAAGCTGAATGACGGCTGAAGACGTAAGATAAGGCAGACGTAAAAGTATCTTTTACTCTCCTGCCCTAATTGTCACCTCTGGGGCTCACTGCCTCTGTCTGAGATAACCCAGTCCCCGTCCTTGAAGCTTCCTTCTAACCTCCATGCCATCTAATCTACGCCTGGAATGTTTCCAGCCTCTGAGACTTTCTGCTGAATAAACTTGTTCTTTCTGAGCTCTGGCTGGTTCAACTCAGCTATTCTGGCTCAAACTCTTCTCCAAAGCTGACTAATTTAATCTGGCTTCTCTCTTAGCTGCTCCTGAATTGCTCTACTTGGCCTTAAACTAACTTTAGCAATATGTTCTAACCTTCTGACTTCTCATTCTCTGGCTCATTCTGTCTTTACCTGTGTCTGGTTTGTTCTCTCTTCAACCCATCTCCATAAAACACACTTGATAAAAACGATCTCCTTCCCTTTCCTCTCTCTCTCTCTCTCTTTTTTTTTCCATGAGAGTTGGGCATATCCTATTCTCTCAAATCTTTCTCTGATTCGTCACTTTGTCTGCAACTCAATTAGACATCACTTTTAAACATGGGTACGTCCTTCTACAAACTAACCTTACCTTCATTGTTTGGGATTAAGGGAGTGTTCTACGGGTATGTCTGTATTCCAGCCAGAAAGATTAAAGATGTGTGCTAAGGGCTGAGCCACACCATAACTAGAAACAGTTTTTTTTTCCCAGTAAATAACACAATCTTGAGATTCACAGTGTGATCAAATATCCGGCAACCAGCAGCTGTCATGGTAATGGAGGGAAATTTAAAATAAATACTTATGAGTTAGTTTTGAATATCTAGAATTTTGTTGGAAATTACAGTTTCTAGGTAACTTGATTAAGTGACACACTGACCACATGAGTTTTTATAAAGTGACAGTTCCTGAGGCTAAGGTTGGGAGTCTGCTTTAGTTTTTTGAGACAGGATCTCTCACTGAACCTGATCTCACTGATTGGCTCTTCTGGCTGGCCAGTGAGCTCTCAATATCCTCCTGAACTGGCGTCCATGTGCGCCACGACACTCAGCTTTTTACGTGGATGCTGGGATCCGAACCCATGTCTTCACGCTTACACAGCCAGCTCTTTCCCCGCAGTACCATCTCTCTGGTGCCTGCTCTTGCCTAGACATGGCTCTTTGGGAAAGGCAGGTTCTTCTTACATCATCCCTGACAAGTGTGGTCTCCCAACCTGTGGCCCGGGTGTGTTCCTCAGAGCTCCACACAGCCTTGGACTTCCTTCACTGCCCTCTGGTGTCTGTCCAGCAGAGACTGTAGCCCACTCACCCACATCAGCTCAGTGTCCCCCTTCACTTAGGTTCAGGAACTGCGACTTGACAGGCAGGGTAGGAAGAGCTGGGTAGGAAGGATGTGGAAGCCCAGGCAGAACGGATGAGCGGATGAGCGGTGTTGAGACTGCGGAGGAGCACGTGGCCCTGCAATTGGCCTGCGGCTGTGTAGCCTCTGAGGGTGGTCATGGGACCTCTGTGAACTGGTGCTGCTGATGTTCCTGAAGGTTCCAGATCACTGAACAAAGGTCAGACTCAAGAGTCCTGAGACTGTGTAAAGAACTCTGCCTCTAAGGGGAAGGGTGCAGATGCTTTGAAGCTCAGTCCTGTGAGAACTACCTCTCTGCTCAGTGACACTTCTTCCTAAGGTCCCCGTAGACCGCTGTCTTCTTCCTGTCTCCTGGAGCTTATAGAGGCCCTGCTGGCAGACATAGCGGGAGTTCTCAAAATGTTTTTCCCCCAAGATTAGAAAAGGCCAAGTGGTTATGTGTGTGTGAGAAGTTCTCTGTGTCTTAGCTAATAAAACAGGAGGACACAGTATGGGTCCCCTATCCCCAACACCCACTTTGGTCTCCTGTGGATGCATTTATGGAATTGCTTCTTCATACACTCTATGCATGGTGCTTTTTTTTTTAAACCCCGATGAAGATGAGGCAGAAATAGGAAAATGTCTTTGGGACTTTGAAGGAAATGACAGATACTTTCTTTTCCATGTGTTCCCCTGGGACCTTGAGTCAGAGATGATGAAACAAGAAGCGGTGCTGTCTCCCCCTGGTGGTCAATACGGGGAGCGCAACCAGATTGTAGACTGGGAAATGAATGCCCTCTAAAATCAGGTCCCCAGTGGTCAGAATCTCTTTCTGTTTTGGTCAGATGGTGAGGTGAGTGGTACAAGGGGTGGGGCATACGGATATTAGGTCACTTGCTGTGGCCTGACTGGTGTGGACTGTCCCACCTTAGCAGGCCAGTTCCCACACTTGCTTTTGGAGTGACCAAGGAAATTGGAGGCCATCACACATGTCCTTTTATCTGATGGCTTATCAGTGTGAATTGTGTTTCTATACATGAAATGCTACTGCACAGGAAGGACAAAAACATCTGTTAAGAGGACACAGAGGGGGAGGCCATCCTGAGCTACATAGTGAAACCCAATTATCAAAAATTATCAAGGTTTTTTTTTTTTTTTCCTAGTCAAGGAAATTGAAGTTCCAGTCTGTGTGGCCCAGACTGTCCTCAAACTCATAGATTAATCCTCCTGCCTCAGCATCCTAGGGGCCAAGATGACATGTGTGACTAGCACACTCAGAGCAAGTGGTCAGAGCTGTCAGTTCTTCTGGGGCATGTGCCCTTGAGAGATGAAGAAGACCCTTTGGGAGAAGAAAGATGCTGCTCATGACAGAGGGGAGAGGGAGGCAAAGGAGCCACGGTTCACAGAAGCAGCCTTTGGAGCCCTGTGTTCTGGAATACAGAAGGGCCTGACCCCAGTTGTCAGGTTGTATGCTCAAGTAAATACGGACTCTGCAGTACAGTCTCTCCGTCTCCCTCCCCTCTCTCCCTGTGTCTCTCTGCCTGTCTCCCTCCCTGTGTCTCTCTGTCTCTCTCTCTCCCTGTATCTCTGTCTGTCTCCCTCTCTCTCCCTGTGTCTCTCTTTCTGCCTCCCTCTCTCCCTGTGTCTCTCTGTCTCTCTCTCTCTCTCTCCCCCTCTGTCTCTCTGTCTCCCCTCTCTCCCTGTGCCTCTGTCTCCCTCTCTCTCCCTGTGTTTCTGTCTCTCTCTCTCCCCCTCTGTCTCTCTGTCTCCCTCTCTCCCTGTGTCTCTGTCTCTCTCCCTCTGTCTCTCTGTCTCCCCTCTCTCCCTGTGTCTCTGTCTGTCTCCCCTCTCTCCCTGTGTCTCTCTGTCTCTCTCTCCCTGTGTCTCTGTCTCCCTCTCTCTCCCTGTGTCTCTCTTTCTGCCTCCCCTCTCTCCCTGTGTCTCTCTGTCTCTCTCCCTGTGTCTCTCTGTCTCTCTCTCTCTCTCCCTCTGTCTCTCTGTCTCCCCTCTCTCCCTGTGTCTCTGTCTGTCTCCCCTCTCTCCCTGTGTCTCTCTGTCTCTCTGTCTCTCTCCCTCTGTCTCTCTGTCTCCCCTCTCTCCCTGTGTCTCTCTGTCTCTCTCCCTGTGTCTCTCTGTCTCTCTCTCTCCCCCTCTGTCTCTCTGTCTCCCTCTCTCCCTGTGTCTCTGTCTCTCTCCCTCTGTCTCCCCTCTCTCCCTGTGTCTCTGTCTGTCTCCCTCTCTCTCCCTGTGTCTCTCTTTCTGTCTCCCTCTCTCTCTCTCCCTGTCTCTCTGTCTCCCCTCTCTTCCTGTGTCTGTCTCCCTCCCCCTCTCTCCCCATGTCTCTCTGTCTCTCTCTGTCTTGTTTTACCACAGAGAAAAGTGAAGCAGTGAGATCATGTGGCTTGTCTGGGTCACACAGCCAACTGGCACAATAGGCTTTGTACCCAACGACTGTCATGGAGTAGCATGCGGTGCTACTGACTGCCCTGTGTGCTTAAGGCTGGCTCACAACCCCCTGGGATTGCCTCACAGTACTTGCCTTGTTCTATTATCCACTCATCAATCTGCTGTCCAGTGGGGCCACTGACAAGGTACCACAACACCCCATCACCTCCCTGCTCCAAGCATCTATCTGTTCAGCCACAAACAACCTCCTGCCCACCATCCTCCAACCACTCCCTGGGCAGAAGTGAGCCCTCTCTCTCCTGTGCTACACATGCAGATCCATACACAAAGTCTCATGTAGCCCAGGCTGGACTCAAACTGGCCATGTAGCCAAGGATGACCTTGATCCTTCTGCCTCTACCTCCCAAGTGCTGGGATGAGAGGCACATGGTGCTTTAAGTCCCTACCCCCACACAAACTGGTCCCCAAACTCAGGGCTTTATGAATGCCGGGTAAGCATGCTACCAACACAGCTATGCTGGCATCTCTTCTCTGCTTCCTTTTCCATACGGCCTGCCTTCCCTTGCCCAAAGGACACCCAGAAGTGAATTTCTGGAATTGGGAAGAAAACTGATCTGGCAATGAAATATAAATGACATCTCAGAAAGCCACTGTGTCCCACAGCCTTATGTGTTTATGGCTCCAGCACTAGAATATCTACTGGAGGTCCCTAAGGCCCATGATGTGTGACATTTTTTCCCCTCAGTGATGTCACACTAGGATCCTGGAAATTTCTGGACATTTGTTTCCTCAAAGCCACCTGTCAACGTTCACCTCCAAGCCACCGGTGGGTCGGGAGTCATGGCTAACAGCAGCAGGGAGGGAATGGCCGACTGACTGTTCAGATGAAGCTGGAGAGAGTCCATCTCCTTTGTCAAGTTTCTTTTATTAAAATATATAGGACTGAATATTGGTGGGCGCTGAGACAGGAACCACCCTTCCAGGCTGCACCCAAGGGAGACGCTTCTGCCATGCGGACATGCGGCCAGTCTGTGTCCCTGCAAAGGGGACAGACCCCTCCAGGTTGGGCGTGCAGCCAGAGGCTAAGGGATGCAGCAGGTTAGAGTGGTGGCCTTTTCCCGTGGCCTTGGCTTTTCACAAGACAGGGACCTCGATGGGAAGAGTCAGACTGGGGGACAGGGGGTCCCTGAGCCAGGGAGAACTGGTGGTCTGTAGATCGGGTAAAGGAAGGCCCCGGTCAGGATGGAGATGGGGTCAGTACAGCCCTCAGAGGGGGGGGGGGTCCACCTGTGTATAGGGGTGTTGTCACCCTGTCCTTCCTCTAAGGACCTCCCTTATCTTGGGGCTGGCCTTCTGGGGAACACACGTGGACTTTCAGAGGCAGGCCTGAGCAGAGACCGGGCTTCAGATGATGGAATGTACTTTTGTGGGGATGTTCCTCCAGGAAACATGCTTCTTGGGACACTGTTCCTTCTGGGCGAGGCCTGGGGAGGCAGGAACAGCTCTCTCTCCTCCTGAGGGTCTGCTGACCTGTTGCCTGGTCACAGGTCCCCAGCCCTCAGGGCTAGCTCCAGCTTAGGGTTAACAGTGGCCTTCAATCCCCAGGGCGCAGCCCAAGCAAGCAGAATCCGCAGGTTTGTGCTTTAGAATGTTGGCGAGCTGGGCTGGGAAAGGGCTGTGAGACCCCCAAGGCTCCGAGGTACAGGATGGATGTCTGAGCGTCTTCCTCGGCCACTGAATCAGGGCTGCAGGGACCCAGGCCTTCCCTTGTGGGCTTGGCCTGAGCTGCTAGGAGTTTGTGCTTTTTTGTCTTGGTCGGGATGAGTCTGTTCAAGGGCAGCCACAGAGGTGTGGCCGATCCACTGTGTTAAGGAACTGGGTGGCAAGTGGCCAGGGAAAAGGAGGGGGATGCCCCCTACCAGACCTCCCATTTCAGCCCAGTTCCCTGGTTGTCAGTCTATGAGCCAGGTGATCTCCCCAGGGAATCAAAGAGGACCTTGGAGAGGCCATCCTGGTGCTGGAAGTTGGGAAATCTCCACCAGCCACATTCCCACTGGCCAGCAGTCTTCACCCAGTGGTATGGACAAATTGTTTCCTCAGTTTCTCCAAAAACCTCAATCCTGCCCCACTCTTACAGGAGGTCTTAGTCCAATGGCCCCTCACTATCTAAGCTCACGGCATAGTAGGTAGCCTGGCACTCAGGTTCCAGGACCCCAGGTGATCATTAGCATAAGGCTGCAAGCCCAGCTTCCAAAACCATTTCTTCCTATAGACCTCTCCCCTCTTTGTCCCCTTGGAGTTTCTGGGAGCTTCCTAAGAGCATGGGTCCATAGGCAGGGAGTAGTTTGATCTCCCGAGTGGTAGAAAAGACACAGGGACCTTAGCTTTGTAGACCTGGTCCTCTCGATCTCTGAGTTCCTTGTGGGTAACATCTAGCCAGGGCTGGCCATCCCAGAGGCAGCCTTTTTTATTGACCTAGGAATAGGCGGGGGTGCCTTCTGGCTGCCACTTCCTTGGCCAAGCCAGAGGAACCATGTGTGTGTGTGTGTGTGTGTGTGTGTGTGTGTGTGTGTGTGTGTCTGTATGTCTGTGTCTGTGTCTGTGTGTGATGGTGGCTGTGTCTTGGAAGTAAACTGCTCACTTTTTGCAAATATATTAGAAAAATGTTTCTCATAGAGGCTTCTCCTGTCAGGATTGAGGCTTCTCTGGGTTGAGAAGCAATGACCACCGGGGTCCCCTCCCACATGTCCTAGATGACGTTCTCAAACAGCTGCATGGAGTTCATGATGTTCTCATCCTGTATGGAGAAAAGGAAAGGTCGGTCAGGAGCTGGTTCCCCAATGCTGACTAACTGCGGATTCCTGTCAGAGACTCTCACTGGGTAGATGGGACACTGAGGAGCAGAGGTATGAAGTAGAAGGTAGCCCCAGAGCCCAAGTGGCAAGGTGCAACCTATCATTCCTAGGGATGGAGCAGGGTCCGGCCACCACTGATGCACACACACAGACACACACACACAGACACACAGACACACAGACACACACACACACACAGACATACACACATACACACACACACACACACACACACACAGACACACACACACAGACACACACAGACACACACACACACACAGACACACACACACACAGACACACACACACACACAGACATACACACATACACACACACACACACACACACACACACACACACACACCGGCTACGAGTCAGGTCAGAGACCAGGAGTGGTTCAGAGGTGGGAGACAGAGGAATACATTTCTTGTCCCCACGGACTCTGAGAGGAGACCTGCAGTAGTGCCAGGGAAGCTCTGGGGACCTTTCCTGTTGTGCGATTCTGTGTGTGGGGGGTGGGGTGGGGGGTGGGATACTGGGCTAATCACCCTCCTGCTGACCCCATGTCTTCTCTCCAGAGATACCATGAGCAGAGCTGAGCAGAGTTCTGGGGGTGGGGACTGGGAGAATGAGGGAGATGGCTCATTCAGGGGACATCGGGGAGATGGACTCAGGAAAGACGAAAGCTTCCCAGTAGGTGGGACCTGGGACCTGAGGACGGCTTAGGGCATCCTCCATACGCCCTAAGGAATAGAGCCCTGTGTGCGAGGGGGGGAGGGGGAAGAAGAGAGAGAGAAACACAGACAGACAGACAGAGACAGCGAGAGAAAGACAGAGAGACACTACAGAGGGCCCCAAGTCCAGTCCTCTAATGCCGCCTACCTTCTGACAAGTCTCCAGAAATTCATCAATGGTCACCACTCCATCCTGGTTCCTGTCCATTTTCTGCAACCCAAACCATAGCCAAGGTGAGCCTTCCCCTTAGGACCTTCCCCTGCTCCAGCCTGAAGATGCTGTGGGGTGGAGGTGGGGCGTTCCTCCAGTTCAGCTGGTCCCTCTATTTCCCACCCTTCCCTGCCAACCTTGCCCTTGGCATCTCCTCAGCTGGCCTTGCTTAGTGAGCTCCCTGCTGGCTTACCTCAGCTTAGCTTCCCAGCATTCTCTTTGACAGAAGCCAGAGCGTATGAGGGATGGAATGACAGGGTAAAATCTAAACCATTGGTTCCTTCAGCCCCTCCAGAATGGAGACAGCTTCAATACCAGGTAGGGTGGAAGGAGGGAGCTTGTTCCAAATATGTCCCAGAAGGCACAAAAACACTGGTCCCTTCCCTGGGCAAGTGCCAGCTGCCTCTGCATCTAGGCACTCAGGATGCTTTATTCCCAAAAAAGTTCACTGGGACAGGGCCTGGGTCTCCTCGAGGGGCTCTGACCATCAGCTAGGGCAGGAGGGAAGCCTAGTTGCATCTCCTCACTGGCACTGGTTGAAGACTCACTAGGGCTGTCCCCTCCCCTCAGCAAGGTCAGGGCTCACACACCTGAAAGAACCTCTCCACATGCTCCAGGGGTGCATCCTCCCGCAGGATGGGGTAGGTGTGGCGGCCCATCATGTCGTAGATGGACTTCATGATGGCCAGCATCTCCTAGGGAACAGAGAGCTGCATGAGTCTGCTTCCACCGCAGGGATGCCTGGGCCTTTGAGTGTTACCTCTAGGGGCCAAAGCTTTCTGCCAGGGCAGTGGTGAGTGAGTCTGAGGGGCCTAGAGAGAGTGAGCTGGGGCCTATCCAATGACTCCCAAGAGAAACTGGAAATGGATTTATGAACCTGCCTCCGAAACAAGAAGTTATGACTGTTTCAGATAAAAATGTTTGGGTCAAACCAACCACTTGTGAGGCTGTGTGGCAAGGCTGCAAGGCAGGGCTGAGAATCACCAGGTTAGTGGCTTCAGGAGAGAGAGGAGGGGCAGGCAGGCCTGCCAGCCCAGTACCTCCTTGGTGATGCAACCATCCTTGTTAATGTCATAGAGATTGAAGGCCCACTTGAGCTTCTCATGGACCGTCCCTCGAAGCAGGATGGAGAGCCCAACCACAAAGTCCTGCAGAGGAGAGGGAGAGTGAGGAGGGGCAGCCACAGCTGGGGTTCCCTTCCCAACCCACCATGTGACATGGGACTCCCACTGAGATTCATCCACACTCCTTCAAATGAAGTCCTCCTTCGTGGTGTGGTAGATGTGTCCGCTTAAGTGGTCAGCATGTGGGGTTGTGTACATTGCAATGTGTGTGTGTGCGTGTGTATGCACGTGTGTGTGTGTGCGCGCTCACACATGCTCGTGTGCATGTGTGCATGGTAGTCTATTCTGAGTCAAGCAAAGAGACTAAACTGTTAGTTTGACGTCCTGTGCTCATTTTGTACATTTCTGCTGTCTGGGATGGTCTTTCAATATACAGGGGTGTTCTATTTCAGTCTACTAAGCATCTACACGTCCAAGGTCCTTTGGCTGTACATGAATCCCAGCTGTTAATTAAAGCACCTGAAGGAAAGGTGCTTCCCCCACCTCCTGGAAGGTGTGAGAGGTAAGCCCTACCCCCACCCCCACCCTCAACCCTACCCCCACCCCCACCCCGGCTCGAGGATGCTCTTGGCTATTCTGAGAGGAAGGGGATGCCCTGTGGACTGCAGTTGGAGGCTGCAGAGGGACAGAGTAGATCCTCGAGGACTCAGTCCCTACTCCCAAGGAGCCGTACCACAAGAAGGAGGGACCACGAGAAACAGAAAAGCAATCTGGAAGGAACAGAACAGTCTAGAAGGGGAAAAACATAACAGAAACACAGACACCCCAGAGGTTAGACCCTAGCATGCCTTACAATAAAAATAGGATGCTGTTTAAAGAGAAGAGAGAGAAATAACCCAAAACCAGAGAGAACTGGTTGTTAGGGATCAAAAACAACAACCGCAAGAAAAAAAAAACGGTTTGGAGGAGCAAGGAACTGAAGAGAGACGGGGTGGGAAGGGGAGAGGTCGAGAGAGATACCTCCCAAGGGACAGTGCTGCCAGGACAGAAACTCCAGGCGGAACTAGAGAAAACGCAGCAAAGTGAGTCAGAGAAATAGAAAGAGTTCCCAGGCCCCACCCCCTCCCCGGGACTGCGAGATCAGCTCCAGCCGAGCCCATGGGCACAGGTCCTGGTGAGGCTGAGCAAAACTGGCTGCCAAGAGAGTGTTTCCAGAGATAAACACAAAGTCAACTGGGAAAACCAATCAATATCAATCATCCATCCATCCATCATCCATCCTTGTCAATAAGGTCCCCACACTCCTGATTAGAATCATCTGTTGACAAGCTGCCCTAGAGGGATGAGGCCTGAGAAACAGCTTCCCTGGAAGGTCTAGTCCATGTAACATACAGACGGGGGTGGGGGGTGGGGGTGAGGGTAAAGATGGCGTTACCCAGAGATACCCAGAGGCTCAAAAGTCCCTTCTCACATACGATTTCCAAGGTGCTGCTGGACTATGCACACTTGATAAGAGAGTCAGGAAGAAGGAGATAAAGGGATCCCCCAGTCTAGGGGACTTGACAGGAGGTCCAAGAGGGCCTGAGGGAGCTGGAACTCTCTCTCTGCGTCATATTACAATCCTGCAGTCAGTTGGCTAGAGGGGGATGGGAAAGGTGTGTTCCCCATGGAGGCTCGTGACATCACATCTAAACAGGATGGACCAGGAGAGTCATGGAAACGGTAAAAGGAGACTTGGCGCCTAAAACTTTGGTGTAGGGGTCACCGGATCTTCCCAAAGTCTGCCTCTGGTCTTGGAAATCATGAAAACATTTCAAAGGAAAAGCAAGGTGACATTTCTTACCCTCTTAAGCTTGAGGAATGATCACCAAAGTGTGGGTGTGGTTTACCCAAGCAGAGAAGATTCAAAGTCACCCCGAAAGCATGACCTCCACCCTGCCCATTCCACAGGCTTTCCCCGTGAGAGGCTGAGGGGTGCGGTGTCTACCTTGGGCTGGCTCTTTCTCAAGTAGACCACAAGAGGGCGGTAGCACCCTCCTAGTGTCACAGGAGGATTTAGCCACACAGCCTGCAGCTAACAGAGGACTGACTGTCCCTGCGAGGCCTCTGGAGGACCTCATTTGTCAAGGGAAGCAGCACAATTTCACGTGTGACCATCACTAGTCTTAACTTCGGGCACCCAGGCTTCAAAGGCAAAATCCCAAAGGATGAACGCAATGAAGCTGCCAAGGGTGACTGATGGGCTGCAGGCCAACCTGTGATAGCAGTGTTAACACCAACGGTAGGGAGGCCAACTCGGTCAGTGTCACAGAAGCCACCATAGGCTTAGGGTTCGGCATACAGTACAAGGAAGTGGCCACACCTCTAGACATTCTATGGCTTCACTCTCCCAATGAGCAGCTTGTCCAGTGCTACTTCCAAGCTGGGAACCCGGGAGGCATCCACAGTTACTGAAGTGTTTGGGAAGCAATGTGCCTCTCTCATAAGTTGCACTAGCTGAATTAGAAAGGGACTTTGTGTCATGGACCGGGAGGCTCATCCACGTCCAGCACTGCCTGCGGGAGGGACCTGGGACCACATCCACTTGGCTCTACCGGGGTTCGACAGTTTTTTGTTTTGTTTTGTTTTGGTTTGGTTGGTTTTGGTTTTTTTCAAGACAGGGTTTCTCTGTATAGCCCTGGCTGTCCTAGAACTCACTTTGTAGACCAGGTTGGCCTCAAACTCAGAAATCTGCCTGCCTCTGCCTCCAAAGTGCAGGGATTAAAAGTGTGTACCACCACCGCCCGGCAGGGGTTCGACAGTTTTAATGTTGCCATCCTCATTTTGTCAAGGGATGGGATGTTGTGATTTTTTTTTCCTGTAAGGTTCTAAGGCATGATGCTGAGTTGTGCCCTTCCCTTCCTGCAGCAAACTTCTTAGAGGAGAACGTCACAGCCAGAAAGTTCCTCAGGAGACTGGGATGTGTTTCGCACACAGAGGAGCGTGTGGAAGACTGGAAGATAGCAGTACTGGGTGACCTAGAAGGTGCCAGAGGCTCCGCTTCAGCCACAAACATACCCTGCTTCCCAGACATATCACCTACCCCAAGATCCCCTCTGTGTCATATGGGAAGGGTCCACAGGCAAGTGACAGTCATAGGAGGCGGTAGGCACTATGCCCTTCCTGGTCCATGGACACATCAAGGAATCCTTGGAAACTGACTGAAGGGCTCACTGATGGCTAAGTAAAGCTCTCCCATGTAGTCATGGCTGGATTCCTCACTGGATTCCTGTCCATGCTTGCTCCAGAACTCTGTGTGGTCTCGGGGGGGGGGGGAACCCCAGGAACAGGTCACAGGGGAAGCCTGGGAGGCCACACAGCTCCCCACTAGCTCCCTGTTCTTATTGTCTTTTCTGTCTACAATAACTTTGGTGTTTGAGGCATTAATGAAAATAAGCAGCAACAACACCCAACACCGTGTGTATACAGAGGAGATGGCTCTTCTGGTTGGGGCGGGGGCTGTGGTCATAGAGCCAAGCCCGGGCTCCCGGGCCCATCCAGTGTATCAGTGTGGCTGGAGCTGTGTAAAAATAACCCAGCGGCATTATTGACGAGTTATTATTACCCCAGCCTGGCGGTCCATGGCATTTCTGAGCTGTGTGCTTGCTAGACCGCTTTCCCGCTGGCCGCCCTTGGCCTTGGAAGCCAAGCTGGGGCACTTATCGATCAGGCTAGCTCTCAGTGAGGTCTCTCTCTGAAGAGGTTTCAGCTTTTCTCCTGCAGCTATTTTTAGGGGCCCGGGCTCCACAGATGGAGCCCTTCTCAAATGACTGCATGTGGCCAGGCCTGGGAGGAACCCATGATAACCACTGCTTGTGGGGAGCCCAGGCAGTCTGGAGTGATGTGAAGTGGCTGGCTTCTCCTTCCTCACCCTGAGCAACACTGGCCTTCACTCATGGTGTCTTGCTGGGATGGCAACTGCTTAGTAATAGGGTCATAGATCAAAGGTTTGAAACTCTGCTATTAAACCTTGATCCATTTGCGAGCCAAGCATGATAGCACATGGCTGTAATCCTAGCACTTGGGAGGCTAAGACAGGAGGATTATGAGTTTGAGGCCAGTCTGGATTATATAGAGAGACCTGGTCTCAAAAATCAAAGATAAAGGCTGATGACACATTAAAGGCACTTGTCACCATGCCCAACAGCCTGAGTTCAACCCTGGACCCACGTGGTAGAAAAGAATTGGCTTCTGCAAGCTGTCCTCGGACCTCCACGCACTTGCTATGGCATGTACCCCTCCCCAAATTCATAATAAACACTTTTTTTAATCCTTGGCCTCCTTAAAAATGTATATTCATGTTGGCAGCTTCCCCGGCTGGCTAGGTTGGATACAAACTCCCAGAATGGAAGAGATAGCTGAGACTGGGCCGTTGGTCCCCTACCCTTGCTAGCCAAGTGTCAACAGTGCACTTGTGTCCTGAGTGACACGTGGAAGGCTTTACCCCAGGACTGAGCCTGACTCTCTCAACAGCCCTAAGAAGTTGATCCTGGGGTGAGGAGACCAGTCTGGAGACCACAGGGGCAGGACATATGGGTCAGCAGGGACCTACCTCAAAGTGGATGGCCCCGTTCCCATCAGCATCGAAGGCATTGAAGAGGAAGTGTGCATAGGTGGTGGCATCTGGGGGGAGAAAAGGCAAGGCTGGAGTTGGGAGGGCTGCCTGGAAGACTGTTCCAAAATCTCACAGTCCCACCTGGAGCTTTGTGCTTAGTGGGAGTTCCTCTCTGGTAGGTCAGAGGCAACATCAGACCCTCCAAAAAGGAAGGTAGGAACGGTCATAGGGCACTCTCCACAGAAGAGGGGTGTAGTCAGGGCTTGGGGCTGGTGGGGGAGCCTGGCCTTGGACTTACCTCCCTGAGGGAAGAACTGGGAATAAATGAGTTTGAAGGTGTCTTCATCCACCAGGCCTGTGGGACACTCCTGCAGGGGGAAGTCATACCTCTCAGTGGCCTTGGCCACTCCTGGCTCCATGCCTCACCCCACAGGGCTGACCCCTCTCCACTCTCTTGAGGAATACTCACTACCTGAGGTACAGTTGTGAGCCCCAGGCTAGGGAAACTTTTTGTGGGGCAGGCAGAAGGCAGTGTAGACAGGGTTGTGGAGGCTGCCTGCTACATGCCAATGCTGTCCCAACTGATACAGCATCCATGGCTCCGACAGAAGAGCAGAGTGTCCTTCACAATATCCATACTGATGCCCTACCCCCCACCCCCAATAGCTCTCCCACAAATATGAGCCCTGCAAAGACCCTCTATGGTATTTACTGTACTCTGGAGAAATTTCTAGATCTCCTGGGTAGGAGACAGGAAGGTGATCAGTCTTTCCATGGACTCCAATGGGGACATGGGGACTCACATTCTTGAAGCCTCGGTAAAGGGACTGCAGCTCCTTCTTGGTGAACTTGGTCTGAGCTTGTAGCTGGTCCAAGCCCTCTGGCTGATGGCGCACCGTGGATAACTCCAGTTCACTGTCACTGCTGTCTGAGGAGGACACACCCAGCAGGGAGAGAGACATGTGGTGTGGGCAAGAACCAGGACACGGGCAGAGAGAAAGGGCACAGGGACTCTGCTTGTGTGACTGACTACCCAGTACAGCCAAGCCGGCTGTGCACGGCCCAGATGAAGAGGCTGTGATGGAATGGAATCCTTAGGAGTTGTCTTGTGGCTATTTTAGGTCTCTCTTCCTGTCACCCTGAGCATATCCACTCCTCAGACACATGGGGAAGGGGAGCAGGAGGGAGACACTGAACAGGGGAGACACAAGAGAAAGACCTCACGGCAAGATACTACTTTTAGACAATCTCTCCCATGCAGCCCTCCTTGACCTCCTGAGGAGTGGGGAAGGCAACCGCATTGGTCTATCCCAGTCTGATTGATAAACTTGCTGTTTAGCTGGGTAGGGGCAAGGTCTATTCTCATTTCTATTATTCCCACTTCTGTTAAAACAAAACAAAGCCGGGTGTTGGTGACACACGCCTTTAATCCCAGCACTTAGGAGGCAGAGGCAGGAGGATTTCTGAGTTCGAGGCCAGTCTGGCCTACAAAGTGAGTTCCAGGACAGCCAGGGCTATACAGAGAAACCCTGTCTCGAAAAACAAAAACAAAACAAAAAACAAAACAAAAACAAAAACAAACAAACAAACAAACAAACAAACAAAAAGCAGCATACCAGAATGTGAGCCAGAGCTGCCTTGGGGTGAAACGAGACTCTTGGTGAGCTTTCCTGATTATCAGACTCCACCCCCCACCCCCCCCACAACAGACGCACACACATACACACACACACACACACACACACACACACACACACACACACAAACGCATGCACGCTTTGTTAGGAATGCTTCATGTTCACAATGCAAAGCCAAAGGTGTGGACAAGAGACCTGCAAGTGCCTACCCCTTGTGGGTGACATGTTCTCAAAATGCTACGCTTTCCACTGACCCAGGAGACCCTTTTATCACAACTATGTTTCTACCAACCAAGTAGGTTACGGACTGCACAGCCATGCCTGCCAGGCCTTGGGGCAGCCTTCACACATGGCTCTGCCTGGTATCAGAAGCACCTGATGTTTCCCCGGCTAATTACATACCCTGGTTCCTCAATGAAGACATTATCTCTTCCTTCTCTTATGTGTCTGGTACTGTGTTCCTGCTTCATTTAGAATGATGCCATGTCCCAGACCTGTATGCTTCCCCTCCTGCTCCATGATGTGCCCCTGTCCCTAGTGAAGCTGAATTCTCCCATGAGGGTGGTGGGCACTGGTCTTTAAGCCCATGGCTCCTTCTAGTTCTTTTCTCCATGTCTTTCTCCTTCTCTTTGACAATTCCCAGCTTCATATGGACGCAGTGGGCTTTAAAGAATGTTTGTGGTACAGAATTTGAATGCAGCACTTTATGCAGGATGGACGAGCGCTCTACCACTAATCTCCAGCCAAGCCCTGGACACTGTTAAACATGGCTACCTATCAAGTAAAGCCTTGGTCAGCCACATGAGAGCTAGCAAGGCCATTCTGGTTGGGGTCCCATAGGGTTTGTCCCCAGATGGGGCCACTTGTACCAGGATGCTCAGGGCAACAGTGAAGCTCTTGTTTGTTTGTCTCACTTGGTTATCAGGTGGGGAGCCTTCAGTGTGATCTGCACAGAGCAGCATGGATGCCAGAAGGAACAGTGTTGCCTTGGATAAGAGGCAGACTTTTCAGACTGGGTGATAAAAAAAAAAAAAAAAAAACCAAACCAATCAAACAACAACAATTAAATGCTGTCAGGAACAACAGCCTGAATACAAAGGCACAGGCTGGGATGGAATAAAAGGGTAAAGGAAGAATGAGATGGTCAGAAATTTCATGATGAAAGGACTATTTCATCCAGAAGACACAACAATACAAAAATACACTGTACCACTTACACACAGCTGCTAAATACCTAAATCAAAATAAATAAGTATAAAATCAGAACTACAGGAAGGAACGGCCCAACCATAGTTGAAGATATGAACATTCTTTTTCAGCAAATGGCACAAGTAGATATAAAAAATTCAGAAGCCACTATCAAACAATTTGATCTAATTAATATTTATAGAACACTATATAGAGATTGTAGAATACACATTCTTTTCAAAAGCCTATCCTGTGGTTGCCAGGATATACCAGATGCTGGTACATAAAAACGGATTTGGCCGCAGTGGTAATAAGTTAAAATTCAAATAAATGCTTAGAAAAAAATCTTAAGTGTTTGGAAATGAAACAATACACTTGTACTAAGCCCACAGGTTGGAGAAGAAAAATTGCAAGGTAAAGTCTGAACTAAGCAATTGTGAAGACACAGAGAGAATGCCATATGCTTTAGATTCTTCTATCAGAAAAGAAGACAGGTACCCAGGCACAGTAGCCCATGTCTGTAATTCTAGCATTCTGGGGACTGAGGCAGGAGGATTGCTATGAGTTCCAGGCCATCCAGGGTTACAGACTAAAACTGTATCTCAAGAAGAAGAGGAGAAGGACAAGGAGGAGGACGGAGAGGAGGAGGAAGAAGGAGGAGGAAGGAGGAAGGAGGAGGAAGGAGGAGGAAGGAGGAGGAGGAGATGAAAACCAATGATTAAAGCTTCTACATCTAAGCTTTTTAGCATCTAAGGAAAATCTTAGTTGGTAAAGTACTTGCCATGAGAGCACGGGGACCTGAGTTTAGTCACGCATGCACCCCGTGAGGCAGCTCCACGAGTAAGGAGGCTTTGCAATGCAAGCCTAGTGACTTAAGCTCAGCTCTCGGGAACCCACATGTAAAGTCAGATGTGGCATAACACTCTTCTGTAGTTCTACTACTCGTATGATGAGGTTGGGGAGGGGACAGAAGAATTGCCTGGAAGCCACGAAGCTAGCTATCCTGAAGTCCACAGAGCATCAGAAAAAACAAGAGAAACTCTGCCCCAAAACAGGGTGGAGGATGAGAACTGACTCCTTCAAACTGACTTCTATACAGGCACCATGGCATGTGTACCCACAAGAACACCCACAGACACACACACACCCACAGAAAATAGTGACATAAATTATAAATTCAAGGTAAATAGAAGAAAGGCAATAAATAAATATATAGTGGTACTTGAGTTGAGCCAGGTATAGTGACTCATACCCTGTAAATCCAACATTCAGGAGCCTGAGGCAGGGGGATATCCCCCAGTACAAAACTAGACTAGGCTACAGTTCCAGACCCTGTCTCAAAAAACTCACTCACTCTCTCTCTCTCTCTCTCTCTCTCTCTCTCTCTCTCTCTCACACACACACACAAACCCCCCAAAATACAAAAAAACAAAAAATAAACAAAACAAAAATAAAAACAACAAAGACACAATGAGAAGAGAAAAACAAAGATTAGAGCCCAAGAAACAACAAATAATAACAAATAATAGAAAAAATAACAAGTAAACAGTGAAAGGCTAATAAAAACTGTCCAGTAGGAAGTCCTAGACTAGGAAGACATATTTCTAGTGCATATGAGGATTCATGTCCAGCACATGTAATGAACTTCGGTAAACCAACAATAATATACCTGATAACTCCATCTTGCCCAGGAGATCTGTAAGTGTTCAGTACAGCTGCCCTCAGCATCAGACCATCAGTCAAAAGATGCAAAGGAGCCGATGTAAACTGCAAGCCTCCCAATCATCTGCCATGCCCATGCAATGGGCACCACTGAATGTCGCTGAGGGTGTGACTCTCCTGGGAGCTCACGTTCTGAGACGCCAAGTACAAACCAGTGTACATAATGGACCACTGCTTGGTGGTTTCTTAGGAAACAGTTATCAAACTTGTGACAACAATCACGTGGGATAAACAGGATACACCAGGTCCACAGGAAGACGTGCGCAAGGATAGTCAAAGAAGCCTGGTTCTTACTGGCATATCCAGTGACAGCACTGAAAGCCGCCTGGTCAACAGAAGCATGGAAGTGTGGCCTGTTCATTATAAAGGAACAATCAACCTTCTCTATTAAAGACAAACAAGGGGGGAGTGGCTGGAGAAATGGCTTAGTGGTTAAGGGCACTGACTGCTCTTCCAGGGGTTCCGGGGTTCCAAGTTCAATTCCCAGCAACTACATGGTGGCTCACAACCATCTGTAATGAAATCTGATGCCCTCTTCTGGTGTGTCTGAGGACAGTGACAGTGTACTTACATAAAACAAATAAATAAATCTTAAAAATAATAAACAAGGATCCATCCATCCATGGCAACACAAAGCCATCTCACAAAGTTATAAAGAGATGGTTTTTTCACAGCCTCACTGTTCAGTAACATGACCCCATCTGGCCCCAGTTTAAGACAATTTGTTCTAGACCTAAGGGGAAGTAAACACAGATGTACTTGGACAAAGCCGAACAATAAGTCCTTCCATGAAGATCAAACGGGTCTGCCAGGAAAGAACTATCTGCCCTGTGTCTGTGCGCGTGTACCATGTGTGTGCAAGTGCCTACAGAAGACAGAAAGGGCCTGGAGCTAAAGTCATAGGTGGTTGTTAGAAGGAGGGAAGGGGGAATTGAAAATAATTTAATGACAACAGCCAGGTGTGGTGCTGTGTGCACGATATTGTGGAGGCGGAGGTGGAAGTGTTGTGAAGGCTAACTAGGGAGGCAGAGTCAGTCTGAGGCTAACCTAGGCTACCCAACAAGACTGTGTCTAGGGAGACAACAGAGAACAGTAATGCTTCTGAAAACCAAGTTCTCAAAAGATCGTCAGGATCATCACACCACCGATCCACACGGGAATTATGGTCTCAAAGTCTCATGACAGCAACATTACGAGGGAAGACAGACGGCGTTTCAGTGTAGAAGCGAGACACAAAATCTTGACCCAAGATCATGTTAGCCAGCTGTGCCCAGCTGTGCTTTTATTTTGTTGCTTTTTTTTTTAAAAATATGGTGATTTAAAATAGGATCTGGAAGACTGCGAGAGGGAAAATCGTATGAAGGTCTTGCTGATAACCAGATGTGGTGTTGCCCATGTGTGATCTAGCACTTGGGAGGCAGAGTCGGGAGGATGGAAGCTCAAGGTCACCCCTGGCTACACAGCAAGTCGAGGCCAACCTGAAGTGTGTCAGCCTGTGTCAAAAGAAGAACTAAGGAGAATGAGGTGGGGTGGGGGAGAGGAGGGGAGGGGGAGACTAATTCACGGAAAATCAATGGCAGCTCTCTGCACCAGTAATAGCCACCTAGAAAACGCACTAAAAATAACAAGTGACACTCGCACGAGGAGGAAAACTAAAAGGCATTGAAGTAGCCAGGAAAACTCAAAGGACCTCTACACAGACAGATAAACTTCCGTGCTACACCGGGCCACGTGACAATAACAAAATATTATAAAGTTGGATATCGTTACAAATATACCACTTCTCCTTGAGGTCATACATACGCACAGTCAATGCAGTCTCAGTCAACGTCCGGGCTGGGCTCAGGGGAGATGGGTCAGCTGGTGCGGGGATTGCAGCATCCCCAGCAGCCACACAAAAAGCCAAGTCAGGCAGCTCATGCTTGTAATCTCAGCACTTAGAGGGGAGACAGTGTGATCCCTGGGGCTCTCTGTCCAGCTAGTCTAGCCTACTTAGCTGGTAAGAGGCCCCATCTTAAAAAAACCAGGTGGCTGGTCCCTGAGGACTAACACCTGAGGTTGATCTCTGGTCCCCAGGTATACCTACACAGATACACACTGATACACACAGGTACACACACACAGATACACACACAAATACACAGGTACACACACACAGATACACACACACTGAAATCCGGTTAGATTTTTCTAGACCCTTGATAAACTTAGTCTGAGTAAGGCATTTTCCCACTAGGAATGCATCCTATCAGTCTACTGCACAGCTACCAAAGAGAACACTGCACAGCTGGAACCAGGACAAACCCACTCACCAGCCACCCAGGGAGCTCCTGGAGACAGACGTGTTAAGGTGGATTCCACAGTTTGTTTAGTAGGGAGTGTTAGGAACTCAACATCCATATGCAGAGAGCAAAGCTAAATCTCTTCCTTGTAGTGCACACGGCCAGATAACCAATGATCACCCAGGAGTAAAGGGAAGTGACGAGTTAACATCAGAAGATGGAAACGGACCCTGAGACCAGCACTAGTGGGGATGAGGCCTGGACCCATGTAATCCAAAGAAAACTCCTCCCGCAGTTTCCTCTTCCCAGGATGCTAGGGGAAGCAAACATGGTTGCCCCTTAACCTGCCATGTCTACTACAAAACCCAAAGTGATCAGACAGTGTTCCACCCCTGGCTCAGGCTTCACCTCTGACATCTCTCCCTTCCCTTTCTCCACTCAGCTCTACTGCCCCATGTCCCCCCCAAACCTACAGGCATCCTGTCTCTGCTGTGCCTCTGCTCACATGTCAGTCACCTTCTAAGAGATGATGACCACACTGCTAATCTACCCCCATCCTGGTTTTACTCCTTGGCTGTGACTTTTTAGCATACGCCCTATTTCTGGTTTTTTTTTTTTTTTTTTTTTTTGTGCTACGGATTGGATGCCCCACCCCCAAGTCCTAATGCTCTGTGTGGCCAGATTTGGAGATAGGGTATACTGCAGGGCATTGCTGTGATCTTGGTGAGTGTTGCCCCCAAAGGTTTGGCCCCAACGAGAGATGTCAAGAATGAAGCAGCCCCCAGCAACAAAATGGGCCAGAGTAGAGGAGGAAGAGTATTGGTTAGGATTCCTCAGAAGGGCAACAGAGCAGGCAGGTAGCTATATGGCTTTCCAATGTCACTTAAACTCCAGGGTGTTCCCAAATCTACGACTCCAGCAGAGCACTGGGACATGGGGAACCCTCTACCTCTGCCTGGAGGGCCCCAGCAACCCTCAAGAATCTCCCTGCTCTGGCCCCAGCAGTGGGACTCTTGCTCCTATGCTGAGCTTTGTGGATTAGAGGCCTGAATTCAGGCCCTCATGTTTTCAAGCCAAATGCTTTCCCAGTTTCCCCGACCTTGAAGCTTTTTTTTTTTTTTTTTTTTTTAATGTTTTAAGAAGTCTCAAGCCCCATGGTGTCTGAGACGTTACAGGCTAGGCTTTTTTGTTTTTGTTTTGAATTCTTTCTGAGAGTTTGCTTAGGGGTTCAAGAGAGCAACATAGTTATGTGTGTGCCCTTGACTTAAGATGGCTCCTTCTCTATTTGGTTTGAGGCCAAAACATGCAGGAGGGACACATATAAAATTGTGAGGGAGGAAAGGGACCCCAGCCTAGCCAGCCAGGTCAGCCTAATCAATGCTGGTGATCAGTAGGTGGCAGACATTGCCGCCAAATCACCCTCAAATTCAAGCTGGGATTCCTTATCAGTGAGTGCATAAGCAGTACTGACCGGGGTCCTGCCCTGCCCCCGTGTGGCTCTCTCTGTGTACCACCCACTTGTAGGGGCTTGGGAAATGTGGGTCTTGGATTCGCTGCGTGGACAAACCCAAGGGTCCAGGGAAGGGATTTTCTTGTTCTTAGCTGAAGCCATCCAAGCCTCCTTGGACAGTTCCTGAGACCTTAGAGCAACAGCCCTGGAGACTCCTGCAACTTGCCACAGTAGGAAAGAAGACAGAAACAAGAGCAGAGCCTTCCTCAAACCTCCTCTTGAGTCATCAGAGGATCCCAAAGTTACTTCTTTATAGGAAGCTCCAGAGGTGCTACCAGACCCACTGGCTTCAATCTTTCCCATAGTCTGTTGTGCCCTCCTCCCCAGTGCTGTTGAATCAGGGCCCCTCAGAGTTCAGAGCACACTCATCATCCCACAGAGACCTGTGTCAGCCTGTGTCAGCACCAGGGGCAGGCAGAGCTGGCACAGACAACAGACTTCCTTACATCACCATGAGACATGGTATAGTTAGGTGGTTAAGAATCTGGTGCCGCACGCCTTTAATCCCAGCACTTGGGAGGCCGAGGCAGGCAGATTTCTGAGTTCGAGGCCAGCCTGGTCTACAAAGTGAGTTCCAGGACAGCCAGGGCTATACAGAGAAACCCTGTCTTGGGAAAAAAAAATAATCTGGTAGTTAACAAGATCTCAGTGACCCCCAAGGGAGAGCCCATGAGCTCTTCACACGATGCCTTTGGATACAAAGTTTAATTTCACTTATTTTGGGATGTCACAGAACCATTCAAGTCCTTAATATGGTCCCCACACCAGTGACTTACATCATCCCACACTGTGGGAAACAGGAAAACTGGAGGCTCTGAGATAAACCCAATAAGGACTCTTGTTAATAGACAAGAAAGCGGTCCTAATTACAGCCTGGGCTTCACGCAATGGCTTCTCAGGGTCACCATGCAGGGACTCTTCTGTCACATGCTTGGCTTCTGCAGCTCTCCTTAACAGCGGAGGAAGAGCCCACAACCCCCTTTCTCACATATCCTTCTTGTCTCTGTAGCTAGAACTACAAGACAACATTGCCAAGTATGGCTGTCCACTTGGGGTACAGCCTGGTCCCCTAAATTTGCAGCAGCTTTCCTTTGTTTATTTGTTTTAGGAGCAGAAAATTCCTCAGATTTTTTTTTTTTCTTTGCACAAGTTGGAAGCTTAGCTGGGCGGGGTCGTTCCCTGAAGGCACTGCCCCCCCCCCACCCATTCCATTTTGGAACAAACCTTTTTAAATCTTATCTCTTTCAGGACAAGCCTTGGCTCGGATGTTAAATTTTCCTAAGTTCTTTTTCATTTAAAACTGTATGTTTTATATTTGGTTTTGCCTTGCTTGCTCTTTTTCACTGTAGAACTTTATAACAGTAATCACTAATAACAACATGGCAAAGTCAACATTAGGCTGTACTGAAATCTCTGTTGGAGGAAATCAATCCTTTTTAACTTAGCCTCAGGCAGACTCTTAGGACAAGGACGGAAAGCAGCCACATTCTTTACCAAAATATCCTGAGAATAGTCTCTATTCCAACTGCTAATATTGTTCTAAAACCTCTTGAGCTGGGCCTCCACAGACCACAATCTTGAGTTTCTACTAAGATAGCCTAGTAAGGCCTGCGCACATCGTCCAACAGCTTTCCAAAGTCCCAAAGCATTCCTCCACTTCCTAGTGACAACTCTTCTGTCTTAGTTACTTTTCTATTGCTGTGGTAAGACACCATGACCAAGACATCATATGGAAGAGTTTATTGGGGGCTTATGATATCTAAGTCTATATTTGGCTTTGGTTTTATATATATATGTGTGTGTATATATCATATATATACATACACACACACTGTAGCTGTCTTTAGATACACCAGAAGAGGATGTCAGATCCCATTACATATAGTTATGAGCCACCATATAGTTGCTGGGAATTGAACTTAGGACCTCTGGAAGAGCAGTCAATGCTCTTAAACCACTGAGCCATCTCTCCAGCCCATCTTTGTGGATTTGTAAGAGACCATAAATGAAACTCATGTAACTCATGAAACTCATTCCTAGAGAATGCTTCCAGTAAGAACCTATCACCAGACAGTCCTCAACCTGGAAAGCGTTGGAACAGAAGGTAAAGTCAACTTCCTGTCTTTATAACTTTCCCAGTCTGTGGGACTGTGATATAGACGAGACTAGATAGTCTAGTCTAATGGATACTAGACTAATCCATGGGACACCAGCTGTTTGCCAGGTAGTTCTGAGCCTGCTGAGGCCCTTAGTAATAAGCCCACAGTGGGGCGTGGACAGGCACGTAGAGACTTTGACGGTAGTACCCTTTTAAGTACAGACCTTGGTATCCTGTGATAGAAGGGCCCTGGGCCATGGAGGCAGACAAAGGGCTGAGAGTATGGATCTCTCAACCTTGCACTCAAGCTGCAGGGATCCTGGCTCTGAGTTGCCATCTCTACTTTCTCAAGCTTTATTATTTATATATTATATGTTACCCCAGAACCACACGGGGGGAAGAATCTGCTGTGATTCTTATTTCAAACACCAGCAAAGTGAGCCCTGAGGTCATAGTCACAAAGCAAGCTCTTGGCTAAACTAGGTAAGAAGGGCCTGGAGCCTTGGAGAGGCATGCTCTCTCTCTCTCTCTTTCTCTTTCTCTTTCTCTTTCTCTCTCTCTCTCTCTCTCTCTCTCTCTCTCTCTCTCTCTCTCTCTCTCTCTTTCTCTCTCTCTCTCTCTCTCTCTCTCTCTCTGTGTGTGTGTGTGTGTGTGTGTATGGGGAGGGCCACCTGAGTATAATACCTCCCTTCTCTTGAGTTCATACCTGGCCAGAAAGACTTTCTGTGGAGCAGGTGTGTGTACACTAACTAGGCCACAGCAGTGTCCACCCAGAGCTTCTGTTTCTCTGGGACATGTCAGGCTCCAGATTCTGGGGAAATTGCCCCTTCCCCTCTTCATGGGAGGGGCCTCCTCAAGGCATCTGTAGCTTTGCCCTTCTGTTGTCTTGATCACAGCATTTTCATTTTATCTCCAAGACTTAACTGTTGGCTAGAATACACTTCATATCCTAGCAAGACCTCAAGCCCTCTGGGAGGCTCCCCAGACACTTCCAGGACCTCACCACTGACCCAGGGTCCTTGATGACCCAAGTCACAGGGTCCTTGATGGAGGAGGTCTAGCTCCAGGCAACAGACTGCTGGAGATCTCCAAATCACAGAATGGACACACCACACCCCTCTTCAGTCAGGGATCTCCTGTGAGGTGCCTAGGCTGCCTCAGCTCCACACTGGGAAGCCTAGTGTCCTGGACAGGTCTGAGCAGTAGTCATGACATCCACTGAGTCAGAGTTCTCAGGCCAGGCCAGACAAGGCCAACTGGCAACAGGACGGCCAGGACTGAAAGGCAAGGGAGGCAGGGCTGGAGGACACAGGGATGTTGGGAGGGGCTCCATGAGGTGTTGGGTGTCATTCCCCAGATGACAGAGAACCTCAGATGAACGTGGGGCTCATAACCACCATGCCAGCAGCATCCAGCCTACCTGCCTGCTCCCTTGCCCTGATCACGATTTTCCTGTCATCTGTTAATGATAGCACCAGCCCAGTCCCTGAGCCTGGTTCCTTATTACCTCACATCCTTGGTGATGCCTTAATCTCATGCCTCACCGTGTGCCAATAGCAAAGCTCCCTTCAGGCCACACTGTAGGTGGGTACAACCTCTACCTCCTTCATGATTCCACGTGAGTCAGTCTTTTTCACTAGACCCCTGTGCTAGGCAGAATAATGGCTCCCCAAATAGGTCCAAGACTGATGCCTGATTCCAGCTGCAGATGCAGTTCATTAAGTTTGCAGTTCAGTTGACCTTAAAACAGGGATGCAACCTGGATCATGTGGATGTCTCAGAGTGAAGCAGAAGAAGCTGAGACAGAAGGCTCTGACCGATGATGTTGAGATGGAAGAAGAGGCCATGAGCCAAAGAGCCACCTCAAGAGACAGGAAAAGCCAAGGGAGTGTTATTCCCAAGTGCCTCCAGGAGGAGAGCCCCTATGTAGCAGGGAGATCTTCGCACTGACTTACAGAACTGTAGAGGGTTAAATAACTTTATGAGGGTTTGAGGTATCACATTTGCAGTAAAAATGCTTTTTTTCCCAAAGCTACCAGGTCTGGTTGGAACCACAGGTCATTCCTACAAACCAGCAGCCTCCTCCCTGTATCTCCCCAGTGGCAGCCCTCCCCCACCATGCCCCAATGGCAGCCCTCCCCCACCATGCTCCAGTGGCAACCATATCTCACCATGCCCCAGTGGCAGCCCTCCTCCTCCATGCCCCAGTGGCAGCCCTCTCCCCACCATATCCCAGTGGCAGCCCCCCCACCATGCCCCAGTGGCAGCCCTCCCCCACCATGCCCCAGTGGCAACCATATCTCACCATGCCCCAGTGGCAGCCCTCCTCCTCTATGCCCCAGTGGCAGCTCTTCCCCTCCATGCCCCAATGGCAGCCCTCCTCCCCCATGTCCCAGTGGCAGCCCTCCCCCACCATGCTCCAGTGGCAACCATATCTCACCATGCCCCAGTGGCAGCCCTCCTCCTCTATGCCCCAGTGGCAGCTCTTCCCCTCCATGCCCCAGTGGCAGCCCTCCCCCACCATGCCCCAGTGGCAGCCCTCCCCCACCATGCCCCAGTGGCAGCCCTCTCCCTCCATGCCCCAGTGGCAGCCCTCCCCCACCATGCCCCAGTGGCAGCCCTCTCCCTCCATGCCCCAGTGGCAGCCCTCCCCCACCATGTTCCAGTGACAGCCCTCCCCCACTATGCCCCAATGGCAAACCTCCCCCACCATGCTCCAGTGGTGGACCTCCTTTCTACCCCTTGACCATCTTTCATAGCAAGCTCTAGCTGTTCTTCCTTGGATTCAGAGCCTACCCACTTGCTGCATCCCTCCAGGATGGCTGCAAATGCCTCCAGTAGGACCTGGTACTGACCCCGTGGCCCCACATACACTAGTCAAAATGCTCTCCTACTGAGCTATATCCTCAGTCTGTTTTTAACTTTTTATTTTGAGACAGGGTCTCACCAAGTTGCCCGGCCTGGCTTTCAACCAACAATAACCTAGGGAGTCACTGATGTTCCAACCAAACTTTGCCTCACCTGAAGCTGGGTTTGTAAGTCTGACTGACTAGGCCTAACTGGATGTTCATGTCTAACAACCCTGGGGGATGTTCCTGCCACTGACATGGGACACACTGAGAAACCATGACTGCTTATCCTTGAAGGTCTTGTACCTGTGAGGTTAACCTTGCCTGCCTCTGAGAGTCCAACGTTGGTGCTCCACACAGAGATTCCAGACCTCTCTAAGAATAAAAGGCAGTGTTCCTAGAGGGGAATGTGCCTAGAGACCTCAGGCATTGAATGCCTGTGGTGGACATACTAAGCCTGCTTTTAAGAGCCCCCTCAGATATTACACTGAACGACCCTGTCCCATCCAGGCATAGTGGACAACACGTCTACAATCCCAGAATGGAGTGGGGAGGCAGGAAGAGGCAGGAAGATCACAAATTTGGGGCCAGTTTGGGCCACCTAGTGAGACCCTATTTAACACTTTTTCTCCAAAATACCAACCAGTGCCCCAATAACCTGGCCATCCCCCCCCTCACACACACACATCATGTTCCTTGCTCACCATTCAGTCACACGCACCCCCACTGACACTGAACACACACCATCTCCCAGCGTCTGTACACTCAGCAGCAGACCCCACCCTTGCCACTTAGAAGCCCCTTCACGACCCAGTTGGATCAGTGTCTCTCCTAGAATCCAGCCTCAGGCTCGGTGGGCAGCAGGGGCTGGAGGCAGAAAGAAGGCCCCAGTTTCTCTCTGTGTTGGGGAGATTCCCTCATGGAGTCAACAAGTCCTCACTAAGCAGCTGTCTGGTTCCAGGGACTCTAGTGGGTAGCACACGGCCACGCCCCCACACTGTTGGTGCCGAGCAGAGCCGAGTTAAAAAAATGACAAAGGAACTCAGGAAGCTGCCTTATGTGAGTGTGGATCTGTGAGGAAGCCCAGGTGTATGGGAGTTGAGGCTTCTGTGTGGGGGAGGCCAAGAAGTGCCTCACCAGTTCCTCAAAGACACCAGGGATGCAGCAACTGGGACACCCTCTACCAGTGCCTCAAGCAAGGCTCAGGGAGGAATCTCAGAGAGAGACTTGGGACTCCCTGTAGAACTGAATGTCAGCCAGCCAGGGAAAGCTACCAACCCGGAGATGCTGCTTTAAATTCAGGGCTTTTATGGACTCGCCAGGCCCAGAACCCACATGCCAGACACCACTTACACAAATTCTAGCCCCTCAGTCCAGTCTGTGCTGGGTCCTGGTCCCAGGGCCTAAATAGAGTCCCCTTCATGACCTTCTGAAAAGCTCCAGGCTCTTCAGTTCCTACCAGTCCCGAAGGACTTGTAATTCTGGTTTCTTACAGATGAAAACCACGGAGGCTCAGAGAAGTGAAGAGCTATGGCCCATTGCACATGCGCACATATGTCCCGGCCACGGACCTGGCACCTTTCACCCCAGCAGCATGCAGAACAGCTCCTACCCAGTCAGATGGCTGGCCTCGGGCTCTTCACAGCACATCGGATGCTCCCTTAGCTGCGGCTGGCCACTAGGTGCTTCAGGCTCTCAGCTGGCACCACTCCCCATCAACACAGAACATCTAGAACTTACAACTCCCCCGTTCTGACCCAAGCAGCGGGGAGGGGAAAGCTGTCTCCACTGAAGAAATGTGTTAAACCCTGAATCACTTCTGTCCTTACTAGTAACCACCCCTTTGCTGGTGGTGATAGCATAATACTGATCAAACAGGGTACTGACCATGGAAACCTGACAATGGACTTGGGGGGATGGCAGGGAGCAGGAGTTAAGTCATTAGGCCCATTTACAGATGGTGCAGTAGAGTCTTGGCACAGTTAAGGGGCTTTAGAGTTTGTAAGGATGACACAATCCCTCCCAGCCCTCACTGACTCAGGCTGTGTGTTCCCTCACCTGCATCAAGACTCCAGTACTCCCAAAGGCACGTGTGGGATAGAAAAGTGGGGTGTTCTGAGCTTGAAGGGGGCTGGCTAGCAGGTCAAACACACCATACACTGTCTTAGGAATACTGTCCACCTTGTAAAGACAGCTCTCCTGAGAACTCACAAAGTCAAACTTCAGACTGCCCCACACCTCAGCAGAAGTGACCTTTGCAGTGTTAGGGAAACGAGGCTGACTGGTGTTTCTGGGCATGGGCAGGGATGAAGGTCCAAGAAGGCCTGGGAAGCAGGGATTTGCAATGGAATGGTCATGGCTTCCTGGCCATCACACTACATACTCTCCAGGCTTCCAAAGGAGATGGCAGAAGATGACAGATACAGGAAGTCTTCTGGAGGCATGCAAACCCCTCTCCACCCATGCTACAACCCCAAGCACCCTCACATTGGTCCCCAACAAACTCAGTGCCAGAGTTTATTGCCAGCCAGGCAAGTTTGAGCAACTCTCCTGCTCACTAGAGCCTAAGTGCCCAAGGTGGTGGTGATTTAAGCAACTTTTTCTCTCTGGTCCTCATTTGCAGATTTAGAAAAGAGGAATGAGGGAGCCCATGGCTTCTGTGGGGCCCATGTGGTGATAGGTTTCTAGGAAAGGCCCAACTCTGCCCCTCAGGAACAGAGTAGGGCTATGCCTTGCATCCTGGACTGCCCTTTTCGGCCCTCATCAGCCCTTTGCATGGGGTTGGGACCCATTCGGGTGTCCAAGAGGATGCCAGGCAGCTCAGAGACAGGAGCAACCTCCCTCCCCCAGCCTCTGGGTTCCATGCTGAAGAACTGGGGCCTGGCAAGGTCGTGAGAGTGCTGAACCAGCAGGATACTCATCCTCTCATAAAGCAGTCAAGGCACCTAGGTGACCTGAAGCCAGCCCCCTTCTCTCAGTTCTGAGGAGCAGGACTACGCCTGAACCTTTGGCACAGCTGGAGAAGTTATATATCTGGTGTTCTTAGCCCAACTATTTGTCCAGAGACGGTCCCTCCTCCTAACCTCCCCAGATGTGGTAGAGTCCTGCAGTTGGCATTCATGTCGGAGGATATTTGTTAGGGGTCTCAAAGAGATGGTCAGGACTGATTTAGAGTAGTCTGTTTTCTCTGTTAATATTTTATTAGGACAGAAATGTGGCTGCGGATTTGGTTACTGATCTTAGGGACAGGAGCTCTGCGTGGAGACAGGGAACTGGACACCAGATGGAGGGCGAAAGGGACAGTTTCACCACTGGCAAAGGTCTCAAACCATTTTTTTACTGGTACATTAAATCCTGGGTCTTTCCTAGCCCTTACACCATGGGCCACCTGCCTCTCCCGGGCGGCCCAAGCCAAAGGCAGCTCGGACTCTCAAGCCTAGGTCAGCTAGGAATGCTCGCTCAAGATGTCACCCTGCGCATCCCTCCCATCTACGCCAACGCTGCAGTCCGGTTTGGTCGGTTCAGCCCGAGCTCTCTCTGCCCTCTAAGTCCAAGACCCAGTCCTCCCCAGCCAGGAGGGGGCGGCGTCTTAGCCGAGGCAGCTATCCTTCTACCGACCCCTGGCTTCCCCAGGAAGAGCCACAGAGGGGCGGGCGGCCACATGTTACCTTCCATGGACATGGGTTCCAAGATGCCGAACTGCTTGAGGACGGCAATGAACAGCAGCACCACCACAGCCATGGCGCACAGCTCCATACCCTGAATCCCCATGGCGAGCGCGACTGGGACCGGGGCGCACCCCTCCGCCGTGCGCTGCCTGGAGGCGCCGGGGCCGGAGCCTCCCGCCCGGCCTCAGGGGCGGCGGCTCACATGCCCCGGGCAGGCGGGGCTACGGGTGTTGGTGGGGCCGGGACCCCGTGGAGGAGAAGGCGGCAGTGAGCAGAACCGGTCGTGATGCTGGAGCCCCGGCTCAACTTTCCAAATTAGCCACCAAACTTCGAGGCGCGGCGGCGGCTGCAGCGTGGGGCGCTGCTCCTGGGATCAGTGTGAGCCAGCAGCGTCCCCATTCCACGCACGGGGCACCACGACTTTGCCGCCCCCTGTCCTGCCCCGAGGGCTCGGGGCCACACAGGCGGGGGGTCCCGGGCGCTCCTGGCCGCCCCAGGCTCCATCGCGGCTCCCCGCGCGCTCATTGGCCTAGGCGCAGCGACCACTCTGGGACTCGTCCCTTGCGGCCCCTCCTTGCCAGCCCAGGAAGAGGCGGGAGGGACAAAGCCCCGCCCTATACGGTCCAGCTCCAGACTGAACCTGGCTGGTCGCCACGACTCCCCCGCCAGCCTCGGGGAGGCCGCGCGGTCTGCGGTTTCCCCACCCGCTGGAGGGAACCGGGTGCTCAGGAGGAGGGGCGCAGTGGCCAAACTCTCTGCAAGAGAGTCAGTGGGAGGGGTGCGGAGGATCCGGGAAGCCCTGAGTCTCCTGGATGTTTCCTGCAACTCAGCCCACAGCTTGAGATTCAACTTGATGCTGATACACCAATCTTTGAAGATGGAGAAGTTGGTATCCAGAGTTCGCCAGTTCTGGAAACCTGCTTGCGCTGCCGAGGCTTTAGGAGGAAGCTCTGGCTGAACTGAGTTCAGATTCTGACTGCTGTATGACTTTGGTCGAGTCTCGGACATTCAGCTTTTTTCATAGAGAGCCGATATGCCTTTCTGGATGTCGGGAAGATCTAAGCAATTGCTGAGAGCTGTGCTAATTAGTTTGTGGGTGTATTTCTTCCCTTAGGGCGCTGGGTAGGGCCAAGGAAATAGCGGAAAGAAGGAGGAGGGAGGGGAAGGCGGGGAGTGGCAGGGCGGAGTCGAGATGCTCCAGGCTGCGAAGCGCTTTCTCGTGCTGGGCGCAGTGCTGACTCTCTGCTGCCCCCCCCTCCAGCCCCCCGCGGGCTCAGTGCGCCTCGGGAGTCCCCGCCAACCCCAGAAGGACCAGGTGGGAAGTGCTGCCGCCGCCAATCCCAACCCCTTCTTGCTGTTTTAGCAGAAGGGGAAATTGAGATCCGCTTCACGCCTAAGGGTGCTGTTCCCATCCCCAGTCCGAACAACTTCAGCTTGCCTTTAGGAGTTTACGAACTACTCGCCTATTTATTCAAAGAGCACCAATACAGTGTTTAGTCCTAGGCGCACAGTGTTTAGTCTAGTCTTCAGGTGGGGATGGAAACCCTAGCAGAGAGCCCCTGTGCCCACCCAACCTGCGCCGGAGCGCATATACCTGGGCCATGCTGTTGGATATATTTAAAAAGTTCCTACAGTGGGCATTTCTCATCTTCCGTTTTATAGACAAGGAAACTGAGCCCCAGGGGGGTGAATTACTCAAGGGGGGGGGGGCACAGGTGGCAACGCCAGCCGGTACATTCTGGACCTGCACTTCACTATTGGGAACCACACAGCCTCACTAATTTAACCTGCTTAATTAAAAGCCAGAGTTTGGGCAAGAAATTTAAGGAGCTGTAAGTGAACGGCTTTTAGTTCAGGTTAATCGGGCTGTAATCTCCATTGATCAAGGCCAGAAAGGTAGGCAGAGAGGCGGAAATCGCCAGACAGCTCTGCTGGAGAACTCGACTCGCTAAAATGTTTTTTTAAAAGGCCAGAAGGTCAAAGGTCTCCTGCCCTCTATAAATTACACACTTAAGAACCAAGAAATACCCAGCCCATGCCTCAGTTTCCATATGGAGTCAAAGTCCTGATAGACATCCCTAGAGTCATAACCTCTGTAAGCCTCAGTTTCCCTATAAAATGGGGACGGTGACTAGCCTCTCTGGAGGCTCATAAAAGATCGAATGAGACTACGGGTGGCACCTGAATGGCCTCCGATTCCCCCGCAGGGAGACAGATGTATCAGGTGAGGCAGAGAATCCAAGGTACATGGGAAGCAAGCTGTCCCTTGGAGCCTCCTGATCCTGCCACCCACCGCTGCCTCCCTGCCTCAATTTCCCTTGTGCTCCTGAGCATCTTCAGATGCCAGTGTAAGCGTCAGTGGCTGCTCATAAGCACTGAGCTATAAGCAAGTCATCGATCCCCTGGCTGTGCGGCGTAAAATATTAACGACGCCTAAGTGGATCCGAGGCTCGAGAGCGCAGTAGCCCCGCGGTATGAACAGCCTGGGCTGCAGGCCTAATGGATGGAAGTGGACTCTCCAGGTCGCTCAGAGTTGGGCCCTGTCAGCCTCGGGTGTAACCGAGATCCACTGACGCTAGGTGACGGTTCTCTCACATCCTTCTACCCTAGACTCAGCGCTCAAGCGGCTTCTCTTAGCTAGCAAAAGTCAGGCCACGCCCTCTGGCGGGCCACGCCCCCAGGGGCTGTCTGCTTTGGCTGGCGTTCAACCCTCATGCTCCCAAGCCTGCGGTCACATGTTGGGAAGTGGCAGCATTTGCATAGCCTTTGGGGAAAGGAAAGGTTGGGGAGGGTATGAGGCGGGGAATCTCTGTAGGTGAAGATGAGGGGGCCACAGAGAGGGAGCAGCCCGTGCTTCCTAAAGAAGTCGCGGGGCGAAGCTCACTTGAAGGCCTCAGGATGTGTAGGGTACTCAGTCAGGGGTGTCTGAAAGCCTGGTCTGGTTTAGAGAGTTAACAGACGAAGCTGGCTGGAATTCAAAGAGGTTGAACTTGAGGTCATAGTGTCCTCTTGGCCTGGAATATTGAAGCTGCTTCTTTGATGCTGTCTTCAAGAAGCCTACCAAGATGACACCAGCCCTGCTTGGTGGCCCTCACTGAACTCCCTATGCTTCCTGTCTGGCGTGTCTCCACCTCCTATGTCTCTGTCTCTTATTTCTCACACAGATCCTGCTGTTAGTTTTTCAAGGCTGGAAGTTTGACTGACATGACACGCTATTTCCTGCTCCAGACTCCAAAGATTCTGACTCTTGCAGGTCTGGACCCGGGCCATCTCAGGACCCATTCCCTGGGAACAGCTCAGCAACAGACTGGTCCTAGCTCTCAGGGGAACAGGGCTCCGTTAGCTCTAGATCATTCTACTGGGCAGAACAGGCATTGTTCAATGAGTTGTTCTTATGCTTCACGGGAACTAAGCTACCTGGGAGTGGAGTCCCACAAGCAAAAGGTACCTCACACATGATGTCCTGGGTGTGTCACACCCAAAGCTGGGCTCTCCATCCCCTCTAGGCTGTGCCACCCCCAGTCTTCCTCCCTAAGCCATCCTCTTCCCACCTACCTCTGTGCTCTGGTACCATGCCTCCATCGCTCTCTGCTCTACCCAGCAGCTCAGCCACACCCCTTCCCTCCCTCCTGGACTCCCAACCTAGATCCCCAAACCCTCCCAGCCACACTGCTCCACTCAGCCACTAAAGCCATCGTCTCAAAATGGCCATGGGATTCTGTCCTTTTTACGTTTGACCCTCTGACTGTGGCTGTGCCTCAACAAAGGCCATGTTTGCCTGCTCACCATCCCCATTCAGACTTGGTAACTGCACCAGGATTGCATTTGCCATTTTCCAGGCTCTTTGCTTCTGAAGCCACAGGACGGTGGTTTTGGAGATCTGAATGGAACTGGTCTGTGGCCTGACTCCTCTGTTCACCTCTGTGCTGCCTTCTACAGTGGGCAGCTCAGGTTGGATGTCAGATGGGACCTGAACCACAAGAGCCCTACAGGAGACTTATGGAGTCACTGGGCACCCTGAGGTGGCAACAAGGAGCCTGAGAATGCTGTCCCCTGGGGAGATAAGAGGAAAGAGAAAAGAAAAGGTGGCTGTTGTGTACCTGGATCCAGCTGTACCTGATAGCACTTTCAAACTCAGTTATATGAGCCAGTAATCCCACCAGTTATTGCTTAAGCCAACAACTTGAGTTGGGATGCTGTTACTTGTAACTAAGATAATCCTAATTAATACGTTACTTACTAGTTATGGAAGCCAGACTCTCAAAAAAGGGGGCAAGTGAGAATACAGAACTGGAGGTCTAGGGCTCAGAGAGATGACCCCTCTTTTTCATTTAGTTAAGGCCTTCAGTGTTTAGGATGCTGCTGCCCACACTCAGGGTGGGTCTCCCTCAGTTAAATCTCTGGAAACACAGGCACAGGCACAGGTGTGTCTCCCATGTAATTCCCAGTCCAGCCCTGTTGACAAGGAAGGTGACCCAGCACAGGACAGTAGGTGAGCCTCCCTTCTGTTCTCTTAGATGGAACACACACAAGTTGAAGAAGGGCCTCAGGCATGCAGCTCAGTCAGAATGAAGTCCAGGGGAAGGGAAGACAGAGCCACAAGGAAGAAAGGATCTCAAGTGACAGCTGCACAGGGCAGCTGCACCAGCGATGCTCATTTGAGTGTTCAGGTAGAAAAGCCAATACAGTGCTTGTATGTGTGTGTGTGTGTGTGTGTGTGTGTGTGTGTGTGTGTGTACATGCCATAACATATATGTGGAGGACAGAGGACAATTGTCAAGAGTTGGTTCTCTCTTTCCACCATGTGGGACTGAACTCGGATGATTAAAGTCTTGGTAGCAAGCACCTTTACCGACTGAGACATGATGCCAGCCCTAAATCTATATCTTCCACCATTCCTTGGTACCTCAACCCTCTTGAACATGGAGAAAGAGAACCTAAGCAACGGAGGGTCTGGCAGCAGCCTTAGCTCAGGACTGAAGCCCCCCCCCCAGGCCTACATAGACTCCACACTGCAGCTCTCTAAGAGCACTGGAACAGCAGTGGGCACAGTTATCCTTGTGAGAAGGGAGTACATGAAAAGAACATGGCATTTATTTCATCATCTGACTCAGTATACTGCCCTAAATGATTGTGCTCAAAACTACCTCGTGCTGGTGTTCACAGATGGAGGAAATAGATCAGAGTGCAGGGGTGGGTTGAGAGGTTGGGATCCAGGGAAGGAGGGAGCCACAGAGTCATGGGATGGATGGCAAATGTCTCCTGAAAGGCTCATGTGCTAAACTCTGATTGCTTGTCTGTGTGCTATTGGGAAGCAATGGGGCATTTAGGAGGCGGGGCTTCACTGGGCAAACTTATGCCTGCCTTTGTTAGGGAGTCTATTGCTGTGAAGAGACACCATGACCGTGGTGACTCTGATAAGGAGACACTTAACTAGGGTTAGCTTACAGCTCAGAGGTTTAGTTCACTGTTATTGTAGAGAGTATGAAGACACGCAGGCAGACTTGTGCTAGAGAAGTGGCTGAGAGTTCTACAGCTGGGCCAGTAGGCAGCTAGCCTGGGTCTGGCTTGAACATTTGCAACCTCAAAGCCCAATAGGCCCTGAATCTGACAACTCTAAAAACAAAACTCAACATTTTTTCTTTTTTTCTTTTTTTCCTTTAATTTTTTAAAAAATTGAGACAAGATCTCATGGAGCTCAGGTTAGCCTTGAACTTCTGATCTTCCTGCCTCTATCTCCCAAACTCTGGGATGATAGACACGTGCCAGCATGCCTCGTCTATGCAGTGGTTGTGATTGAATAGAGGGCTTTATACATATTATGCATATACTTTTACAATTGAGTTAAACTCCCAGCCCAACATTCACTCTGTGTGTGTACGTATGTGTGTGTGTGCGTGCCAGTGTGAAGTGAATCTATGAGAGCTAGATGTTAGGTGTCTTCATCTAATGCTCTCCGCAGTGGTTTTTGAAACAGGGCATCTCACTAAACACGGAGTTGACAATTTCAGCTAGGCTGGCTGCCCAGAAAGCCTCTGGGACCCACCTGTCTGTCTCCACGTGATGGGGTGATTGTCAGCTCTCATGTGGATGCTGGAGATCCAAACGTAGCTCATCATGCTTCCACAGCAAGCACTATGCCCAGCAAACTTTCTCAACAGAACCCCACCCCCCAAAAAAGCCCTCTTCAGTCTTTATAGGGGAGTAACTTAATACCAGGCCTCTTAACAAATCACGATGCCCAGCATGTGACAGAAGGTCTCTAGTGGTGAGGATGAAAAGGTAGCTGACCATGATGTCTACTCAGATCCCACGTTTGACCAGGAGGTTGGAGCTAAGCAGAAAAGGGCTTCAAAATAGCAGATCAGTATGTCTTTAATCAGATCAAATTGGAGCTCTGAAGGACAAACTCTGGTCTGTCTCTAACTCTGTTATTGTGAGTGACCCCTAGAGGCTTGTGTGGCGGAAGACTGGCTCCCCAGCTCATGGCTCTTCTAAGTGGCAGAGAGCTGGGGATACAGTTCAATGGTAGAGCACCTGCCTAGCATGAGCGAGAGACCCTGGGTTCTCAATCCCTAGTACCTTCTAGCACCCCACCCCCACAGACCAAGTTGTAGAATCGTTAGAAAGTAGGGCCTAGTAGAAGGAAATTAGGTCACTGGGGGATGTCCACATTTGGATTGTGATACACACTCTTCTTTTTGCTCCTTGGCTCTCCTGAGGCCTCCTCTGCCATAGGTTCTGGCCATGACACATAGTACCACCACAAACCCAAAATGACAGGGCCTAGAGACCATGGACTCAAATCTACAAAACCATGAGTCAACCAAACCTTTTCCCTCACTGAGTCACCACAAGTGCTTTGCTGTAGTAATAGAAAGCTGACTAGCATAGTTTCACTATCTCTGAGCACATTGTCCAAAATGCTGAGATTCAAAACCCTGAAAAGAACCCAGAAAACATCACCTGGAGCAGGAGATGACATAGCTGGACACATGTTTAGATCACTACTTAACCAAGAACTATTAAAAAAAAAAGATGTCAAGAAATAAGAGAGTATAAACACAAGACATGGCAGTAAAAAAGTAAGAGAAGAACACAAAAGGCATGAGACAAAATGATGTCAGTTGTAAGTCCAGCCTCCTGAGGGATTATATTAAATGTAAGTGGACTAAAATGAATGGAAGAAAAGTAGAAATGAATATGAGATTTTTTTTTAAAAAAGCAAAGCCTAAGAAATGTATAGTTGGAGTCCCAGGAGAAAAGAACAAAAGCAAAACAAAACAAAAACCTAGAAAAAATACTAACAGAATTTGAAAAAATTTTCAGAAATGGTTCAAAGATATCAAATGGATTGAATGAGCTGAACGAATCCCATTCAGGAGAAAGAAGACGAACCACAATTAGGCACAGCAAATAAGAGAAACCAGAGTGCAATACTAACAGTTTTGAAAATGCTCAAGGAAGGAAAAGTAAATGGCTAATTTAGAGTGTCTTCCAGATGAGGACGGTGCCAAGCACGGTTGTGCATGCCTGCAATCCTATTGCTCAGGACAGGCAGACAGAATGACCAGGAGTCTAAGGTCAGCCTCAGCTATAAGAAGCACTTTATCAAAACAGAAGAGAAACAGGAGGAGGGGCAGAACACTAGTCCTGTCCTGGTTCCATCGTATGCCCAAGGCTTTCTTTTTTCTGTTTTTGTTTTTGTTTTGTTTTGTTGGTGGGGGGAGAGGAGGAGGTCGAGTCCTGGTTCCTTTCTGTAGCCTTAACTGGGATTAAAGGCATGAGCCACCAACAACCAGCTTTTTTTTTTTTTTTTTTTTTTGGTTTTTTGAGACAGGGTTTCTCTGTATAGCCCTGGCTGTCCTGGAACTCACTTTGTAGACCAGGCTGGCCTCGAACTTAGACATTTGCCTGATTCTGCCTCCCCAGTGCTGGGATTAAAGGTGTGTGCCCCCGAAGCCCTGTCTGAGGATTTCTATTCCAGGGATAGACAGGGCCAACAGTTTCTATTCTCTGTGAAGCAGCTGGAGTCAGGTCTTCATCCTTCAGCATCTCCTCAAGATTAGGAAGAAGAAATGGTAAGTGGGGAGCGAGATAGGAATAGGAGCACGCACAGGGACAGGAGACACAGGCTTGATATCTTCCTTTGTCAACAATGTACACACCTTGTCATATGAAGAACTTGCCAGGTAGCAAGATAATGTTGCATGTCCCCAGGGACAAGATGGCAATTGGTCTGTATATTAAGTGGGAGAAACCCTCTTAATTCATGAGGAAACTCTTTTCTAAAGCCATCTTAATTTTTAGAATTGTATTTTATTTTTATTTTGCCTCAGGAAGTAAGAGATGAGTGTTTCTTAAGTGATTCTGGTTTCTTTGATTCTTATGGCTAAGAAGGATTTGGAAGGCCTGAGAAGTCTGAGTGACTTGGCTATGTAGGCATATTCCCAAATATCATTGTGGTTCTAGTGCCATTGCTGTCGTTTAAAGGAGAGTTCTCTCATAGTCCTGTGTCCTAGTTAACATTATCTATTAAGTATTAACTTGACACAGCCTGAGAAGGTAATCCAGTTGGGGGATTTCCTTGGTGGTTAATTGATGTATGAGAACCCAGCCCTCTGTGGGTGATGGCATTCCCTAGGCAGATAGCTGTATAAGAAAGATACATCTGGGTGATGGTCATGCCCGTTTTTAATCCCAGAACTCAGGAGTCAGAGGCAGGCACATCTCTGTGAGTTCAAGGTCAGCTTGATCTACAGAGTGAGTTCCAGGACAGCCAAGAAAAAAGTCAAAGACAAGAAACAAAACAAAACAAACAAAAAAAAGAAGAAGAAGAAGAAGAAGAAGAAGAAGAAGAAGAAGAAGAAGAAGAAGAAGAAGAAGAAGAAGAAGAAGAAGAAGAAGAAGAAGAAGAAGAAGAAGGGGAAAAAAGAAAAGAGTCATTAGAATAAGCTAGTGAGCAAAGCCAGCTATCAGTATTTTTCCATGGTTTCTGTTTCAAATTCCTGCCCTGACTTCCTTTAATGATGACCTGTGACCTGGAAGTGTAAGTTGAAGTAAACCCTTTCCTTCAAAGTTGATTATAGTCACAGTGGTCTTTGTTTGTTTGTTTGTTTTTGTTTTTATCACAGCAACAGAGAGGAAACAAAAGCAGCCAGTGTCCTGTTTGACTGTCCCTTGGACAGAGGATGGCTTTACCTGTCTCCATCCCCAGTAAGATGAAGCCAGCCTCCATCTATCCCTCATGAGAGCCAAACATTTCTAAACAGGCGATAGGAGGAGGGACATGAAATCAGCTTGTCCCCTGGTCCCTGCGGTAATGAACTTTCCCATTATCTTCCACGTGAAGAACATATCATATAGGGCAGATAAGCAGCTCCAACATGACAGAGTCAGACCAACCACCCTTGCTTTCTCACCAACTTTACTTCGAACCCAAGTTTGTGCAATGCTCACCATGTTGGTCTGTGAATTTCTTTGGGTAAATTTCTGTTTCTTGAGTGCAGTTGGCTTGCCCATCTCTTTGCTGGTTATAGGACATGGTAATGATCAGAAGGGAGATCAGAACCAGGGTGACATAGGCTGCAGTGCTCCTCGTCTTCAGTGTTGGGGAAGCACTCCCTCCTTAATCCTTTCAGAATGCATCCCTGCCTGCCCCAGAGTTCTGTAGAGCATCAATCTAGTGTTAACCAGTACAGTGTTATTCTAACCTCCATCAATCCAGGCCAGAGCCCTGAGCGCAGAAGATGCCGAGGAAGCTTCACTGGCTGGCTCAGAGGTAGCTTGTTGCCTCTGGCATTCCTCCTAGTCACACATTGCCATCAATCTTCAGGATGATGACATTGACACAAAGTGCTCTCAAGTCCCAGCCTTGTGCTGATCTGTGAAGATGTCCAGGAGATAAGCATTTGGTTGTTGGAACTAAAGCTGAGGGCCCTGGGGTGTCTCGGGGAATTTCCATCCCGGATGCTTGTTGCCAGCATCTCCACCCCCGTGGTGTCCTCTGACAGCTCAATGCCTAAGTACAGATGTCCTGCATCAGCTGGAGGCAGCAAACAAAACCTCAGGCTCTTATACATGGAGATGTCAGAGAATGCACTAGGGGTGAGCAAGCCTTAGGTGTGGTCCTCATCCCTGGTCCTCAGTGAGCTGAGGAACCTCCAGCTCCAGTGTCCTAACCTCTCTGAGCCCAAGGCAGTGTGGAAGTTAGACAAGAGTGGTAGTGGTAACAGATCCAGTTTGCTTGCCTAATGTTTGTATGTCTCAGATGTAGTCTTTGGAACTCATATACAAAATATCAGGTAGCAGTCATGGCCCTCCCTATTCACACACATTCTAGGACTTGCCTTAAGCTGTCTCCAGAAGCGTCAGGCTTGGATGATCACGCTCAGAGATGTGCCTCAAAAATACTCAGCATCCCTCTCCCCACCTTTCCTCAGAGGGTAGGGGAGCTGCCAGTGGGACATGGGCCATTAGGGAAGTAGAGAGGAGACACTTCGTGAAATCTAGAGGGGAGGTGGTTTTAAATTCTCTCCATCTAGTAAGATATACGATTCCAGGATCTTACCTTAGTACACGCAGGTATTTGTTTAACAGATAGTTGTTGGACTTTCTCCCCCTGTCTACCAGATACAGCACTAAAGATGGCAGATCCAGCCCTGGCCCCAGGGGAATGATTCCACTCCAGAGGAGACTGGCCATTAACTAGTCATAACTGGAAATGATTTGCTTGTGACGGAGAAGATAGAAGAAGCTGCTATCCCAAACAGGGGGCTAGAGGAGGTTCATGGAGGGAGCTGGAATATTTCATGTTCAGGGTTGAGGTTCAGGGTTGGCATAAAGGGGATGCCAGGTGAATGGGACAGGGACACAGTGAGCAGGGACAGGCTGGGGACAGAGGTCTCTACTGTAGGTGACAAAGGAAGAGAAAGACAAAAGCCAGGACCCTCACACAGAGGTCCAGTTGGCATTATCCCAAGGCCATGGATCATTCATATGGTCTAGGTATTTCTTTTTTTCTTTTTAACGGTCACTCTAGTGGCAGTGTGACCAGAGATGTAGCATCTACTGTCACTCACTGCCACTTGGCTTTCATAGGCCAGATGGAACAAGCAAGCTCTAGCCTGGACTATCAGGTCACACCGCAGTACAGTGGGGACCAGAAAGAGCAGAATTCTCTCTACTTCTTGACCAAATCGGTCCCGCAGACTCACTTCACTGGGACATTTAAACAATGTCTGTAGCCAGGAAAGGGTCATGTTTGTAATCCCACCACCTATCAGGCTGAGATAATGATGGCCTCCCGTTTGAGGCCATTCTGTGCTATAATGTGAAACATTGTCCCACCAATGTGTGTTTTTAGGGGGCATGCTGCATGCCTCAGAGTGACCCCGTGGAAACAACCAGATTCTAGGTTGTCTCAGAATCTGGCATCCTCCAGCCATAGCCTATGTCCCTGCAGGAGCTGGAGAAATTTCAGTTTCTGTCTGTCTGTGGCCTCATCTGTAAAATCTACCTTCTTTGGAAAGTAATTGAGAAAGATAACACTGGCCATACACTTGTGTGAATAGTACTTGCCAACCTGCACATATAAGTACACATGTGAACTAGGGTACACACACACACACACACACACACACACACACACACACACAACTTTCTTACGGACAGGTCAATGAAACACTCTCCTGTTTTTTCTGAGTTCCCTCCGTTATTTTCTTTTAGGCAAAGGTTAAACTGGCTTTCCTCCATGACTTTAGAATTCTATTTATTTAATTTTAAAGATTTATTTTGATTTTATGGGTGCTTACTTGAATGTGTGTATGTGTACCACATGTGTGCCTGGTGACTGTGGAAGCCAGAAAAGGGCAGCAGATCCTCTGGAGCTAAATGTACAGACAGCTGTGAGCTGCCTGGTGGATGCTGGGAACCAAACCCAGGTCAGAGCAGCCAGTGCTCTTAAGCATGGAGCCATTTCTCCAGCCCTAGCCTTTGAATTCTTTATGAGTATCTGTTGCTTTTGCTGCCTTGAGACAGGCTCTTGCTACATAGCACAGGTTGACTTTGAACCTGCTGTGTAGCTCGTCTTGGCCCTGAACTGGTTGCTGATTTTTCTGTCTCAGACTCCTAAGTATTGAGACTACAGATGTTGGTTATCACACCAGAATCTTAGATTCTTTTTTTTTTTCTTCTTCATATTTTTGGCTTTACCTTTTAGTACAGAATTGGGTAGAATCTCTAGGCTGTTGGAGTCAAGTCCATTAATCCACTTTGCATGGTGATCATTTAGCTTGTTTATGAAATTTTCTATATTTCAACAACTAGACTGGCACTTCCAATATTGTAGACTTTTTTTGTAATGCATATAATGTGCTTCAAGGTCTCTAGGGATATTATATTTATTTCAGTCTATATTATTGTATTTATTCTACATTCTTTTTTCTCAGTGACTGCCTCTATTTGTACCATGTCTTTATCTGGATAAACTTAAGTTGTATTGATGCTGTTTTAAGACAGGGTCTCTAGTCCAAACTTATTTGACACCCACTATGTAGACCAGGCTAGCCTTCATTTCATTTAGCCTCCCAAATGCTAGGCTTATGGGTGTGCCTTTAATGACTTTTGATATGGGTTTCCCTGGGTGTTGGTAGCTTCTAGATACATGTCTGAGCCCTGTTATAAAAATGGCCATGGCTCTGATGTGGCAGAGGGTGTGAGGGAAGGGTGGATGGGTGATATGTGCTGCATGCCAATGGCTTACCTTCTGGGACCCACAGAGGTAGAGGCAGGTCTCCCAGCCGCGTGCTGACCTTCTGACTGGGTTGCTTCTGCTCTCTGTTGTTTCCCGCCCACATCTGAAGGCTGCAGCTGTCTCTGAGCACTTTAGTGCTGGGTTTCCTGGTCTCCGCTCAGTGTAAACCCATTATGGGTTTACTCTGTGGATCTTCTCCCCCATTCTGGCCACAGAGTGAGAGTGACACCACTCCCTCGCTCTAGCTAGTTGTTTGGTCCATCTATCCTAGGAGCTGGGAGGTACTCCCCAGTGCTTCCTCTACCCAGCTCCAACTCCCTCACCCAGTCCATGCCAAGGAGTTGGAGCTCAGTGCCTGTCGCTCTTCTCTGGGTAGACATGCAATATACACTCAGCAAGTTGAGTCATATCTCTCTCTCTCTCTCTCTCTCTCTCTCTCTCTCTCTTACTCTCTCTCTCTCTCTCTCTCTATATATATATATATATATATGCATCTCTGTGTGTCTATATGTATGTCTGTGCATATGTTTGTGTGTATCTCTGTTTCTCTCTCTGTGTGTATGAGTGCCTGTGTATGTGTCTGTATATATGTCTGTGTGTCTCTGTGTGTGTGTGTTTGAGTGAGTGTCTCTGTGTGTGTTTGTGTGTGCGTGGCTTGAGCAGAGCTGATGTGACCCCACAGAACCCTGTTGTGCAGTTTGTCCATCTATAGAACTGATACACCAAATGAGGTTTTCACAGAAGATCTCAGAGACTCATGAAGACCACAGAAGAACTTAGAGCTCAGTGGGAAGACACAGACCCTGAACCATGAACCCCAAACCCACACTGAGTTGGCTGAGTTGGGGACCTGATCAATAAGTCATTGTTTCCCTGAACCACAGGGGAAAACCTGAAGAAAAAAAAAACTCAAAATGAAAGAAGTAATAAACTCTCCACAGAGCACCTAGAGGGATACATTTAAGAATTTTTGGATTAGAATAGAATCTGACTGCCACCTGGGCCACATCCATCCTGGTCTCAAAGGTCACTCACATCACTTGTCAACCCTAGACCTGCTCAGGCAACCTGCTGGTTAGGAAATCCCAACGTTCCTTGGACCCCTGGCTACCTGAGTTCTGAGAAGCTGTATTAGGGGTCAGTGGTAGAGCTTGCTCAGTCAAAGGGGCTTAGTAGACCACAGAGGGAAGTCACCAATTCGAGCCTAACCAACACCTCTCACACAGACTTCTTAGACCAACTTCGCCCTTCCTCAGTGTACTCTTCTGTCTGGAACCTGGACTACCAGACACCACCGGGCCTGCATGGCACAGTCTCTTATCCCAGATCAGGGCCTGCTGTTGTCAAAAAGTCTACAATGGAGGGGAGGGCCTGGAGAAATGGCTCATTAGTTAAGAGCACTTGGGATCTTGGGGAACCTGAGTTCAGTTCCCAGCACACACATGGTGGCTCACAACTGTCTGTAACTGCAGTTCTGGGGGACTCACCCCCTCCTCTGGCCTTTGCAAGCACTCCACACAGACTGATACACAGATGTGCCTGCAGGCAAAGCACCCACATACATAGAATAAAAAGAAATCTTAAAGAAATAAAAGTCTAGGAAGGGACATCATGTGTCTACCCTGGGCAGTGGAAATTCCTGCCATGGTGCCCTGCAACTTCACAAGGACTGGGTGTGTGTGTGTGTGGGTGAGGTGGGGGGTAGGTCACTGCAGTATGTGATCTCAGTGGTGGCCTTAGCTAGGCCCGGCCCCTTGGCTTTGAAGATTTCACACCCCTAGGTGCTCTGCAGGAGGCACCAAGAATCTTCTATGACACCCACTGAGTTACCCTGCTGGGCCTGTCTGCCAGGGACACAGAGCTCAGACTGGAGCTCTAGATGACCCCTGGTTATCCTGCTACAGGGGCACAGCTAGGGCACCATGTTATTCCCAGGACCTTACCCTACACAGAGATGGAAATCCTTGGAAGGCTCTGGCGAGCATCGCCCACCAGGAGTGGCAACACGTACAGCCACTACGTCAATATTCATTTGGTCTCTCCCACTCACCGACCAGTTGTGGCAGGTGTGGTCATGGCTGGAGGCCTGTCTCAGCCTATTCGGCTTTCCTGTCACCTTAAGGTGCCCCATGTCTTGCTACCAGCAGCTATTCAAAGTGCCCTGGGGAGCAGCGGCCAGAACTTCCTGTTGCTGGCTCTTCTGGCTTTGGCCCTGGAGCTCAATTACACTCCACTCTCCTCCTGGCTTCAACACAGTGCAGGGACTCCAGAACCCACCAGGCAGGTCCCAGGCCCTCCCCACCCCCCAAAAAGGGCCAGATCTGCAGCAGGGACAAGGTGAGATCCCTGCAGGGAGGGTGAGAGGGGACCAGGGTGGGGATGGAGGCCCTGAGTTGGCATTTTTAAGTTTGCGTTCGGAGACAATTAGGAGCTGAATTATTAAAGCGGCTCAAGGGAAGAAGCTGTTTTTAAGAAAGCATGACTAAGCAGGGCTCTCTCACAGCTGCGCACAGGATCGAAGGCGATCAATTGCCATAATGGCTGTAAATATTTACTCGGTAAAAAATGTGTGAGCCACCCACATACTCTACACTGGGGTCTGTATCACCTCCCCACCACCACCACCACCACCATCAAGTTTACCAAAGATGCACAGTTCCAGGCCCCTCCCCTCTCCCTACCTCCTCGGCAGCTAGACCAGTGCTATGTGAGATCTGTGGTGAGGGACCCTTATGGTACAAGGACTGGACCGGAGTGCAGGGTCACACACAGCTTGTCTGCAATAGCCTGATTGCAGTGGGACAGATGGTTGGATGGATGGATGGATGGATGGATGGATGGATGGATAGATAGATATTGTTAATCTCCTTTGTCCACAGTCCTAACCTATAAAATGGGCTAGTGATACCCACCTCAGTGCTTATTAGTACGCCCTGACACACGGCAGTGCAAGCTATGCTGGCCGGTGGTCTAGCAGGGCCACAGGTGGAGACAGATGCCTGGCACCATGGTCTTATCCCAAGGCTCGGGCTTAATTAAAACAGAATTTACTTACATCTCTATAGCATTCTCCCACCAGGAGCCCCTCCCCTTTTCCAAGTATGAGGCAGCTTGTGTGTGCTGGTCTAAGACTCAGCCTTGACCCAGGGCCATGGTGTCTCCTACCTGCTTATTGTGACCAATCCTGGTTAGTTTTTATTGACAACTGAACACAGCTCAGTCACCTGTTAAGAGGGAACCGCAACTGAGGAATCGGTTTTTGACCAGAGCTGCCTGTAGCTCTGTCTGAGAGAGACTGTCTTGACTGGTCAATGTGGGAGGCCCCAGCCCACCATGAACAGCACCATTCCTGGGCTGGTGGGCCTGGGCGCTAACAATCCAGTGATCTAACCAGCAGCTTTCCTCCACGTTCCTGCTTGGGTTCCCATCCCAGCATCCCTCAGGAATAGATCGTGACCTGGAAATGTAAGCTGAACAAACCCTTTCCTCTGGGGAAGGTTGGTTAGAATGTTTTATCACAGCAACAGAAGAGCAAACCAGGATGTGCGCCAAGTGCCCTGGCTGAATGCTACGGCTTCCTTAATCCTCACAACTGCAGGGGAGTTCTGTCTACCACCACTCTCCTTTCTTTAAGGTGAAAAAACAGGCTGAGAGATGAAAGGACTTGCTCTGGGTCACTTGGGTACAGCTCAAGGCCTCTCCAACCCTTTCTGGAAACCCTTGGGCTAACCCTAGGACCATCAACTCCCTACTCCCCCATCCTCCTCAGGGCTCCCCCTTTTCTCTCTCAGAGGGAACCCTTCTCTAGTCCACTTGCCTGAAGGCACATCTAGTGATTGGGCAGAAAGGGGTCCTGACCTCCATCTATGTCTGCAAGGATCTGCCCCCAGCAACCCCTGACGCCTGGTACAATGGGGCCCATACAGGCTAGGATGTATCTGTGTCAGGCAGGATCTCCAAGGATCCTTCCATCATGGGCTGACAGTGCTGCCACAACCGGCCCTGGTCTCCAACACACACAGGCGTACTTAACACTGAGCCTGTGAAAATAGGGAGCACGAATGTGTTTGTGTGTGTGTGCTCTTACACATGTCACTGCATGTGTTGCAATCTATTCTCGTCACCCCTCGCTCCCCACACACAGTGCTAAGTCTGCACACAGAGCTTTCCCGCTTCCCCACACATTCACCTCAACTTATTTCCTTGTGAGATCTGTGCTTAGAAATAGCTCAGCCACCCACTGTGCATCCGCCTCCCCTGGCAAGTGCTAAGGTGGAGCCCCTAGCTCTTTACCTGAGCCCGTTGGATTTCACAAGCTGGGACACCAGGCTGGGAGAGCTGTGCAGAGTAGAGGAAGAGCCCAGTGCTTAGTGTTCCCATACACACACACCCAACCTCAGACATCTCACATCAGTGCTGCAGGTCTGAGACCAAGGCCCGAGGAGTTGGGGGAGGGGTGAATGGAGACTGCTGCTATGTTTGGGCATTTCCCTAACACCAAATAAACTTGCAGAAGGAATATACAGGGACTTGAGATCCTCACAAAGGAAGGGCTAAAGGGATAAACAGTGCCTAAGTCCTTGTCTATGCCTTTCTCTGCCAAGGGGATTGCAACAGATGGGGAGCCTCTGTCTAGTACAACAACAACAAATTCCCCAACCACAGTCAGTTTCCAAACATGTATGGGCTAAGAAAGTAATCTGTCTGGTGAGGACTAAGGAAAGGATCTCCTGCCTCCTTTGTCCTTCTCAACCAGACTTAAGGTCCACTCTATCTATGCCAGACATTTGTGGAGTTGCTATGCAAGTATGAAATGTATGGGTGGGTAGACTGATGCATGAATGGATATATGGATGAGTGAATGTGTGGATAGATGGGTGGGTGGACACATGGCAGGAAAGACAGACAAACAGGTAGATGGATGAGTGAGTTGATGGACCAACCATTTCCTCTCTTAAACCTTAAGCTCTCCCCATGGAAGGTGGTACCAATGGCTGCTGATGGCATGGGTGTGGGTTCCAGTATCTGCCTGGCTCAGGACGAGCACTCAGCTCACTCCCCGTCTTTCTCACCATGGTCAGCCCCTCTCCCCAGCCACCAGAAGTGTTTAGGAGCCAGGCATCTCCCCATGCTGTTGGTCAACCCCTGTGTGTTGAGAACAGGAGATAATGGCTTCTTGGATCCCTATCTCATCCTTTCCTGCTTTCAGAGCAACCCAGGCTGCTGCTGGCTGCTGCCCTGGTTCCTGCAAATTCACCCTATCACTGTGCCCTTCTTGAAAGTTAGAGGCCGTGTGGCGTGTTCATGGAATTTTGTCCCCGTTGAACTAACCAGTACATCTGCTGCTGACATCTTCCATTCATCCAGCTGATCCCTGCCCCAGACCCAAGGTTCTGGTCACTGCTTAGGCCTGAGGGCCATTTGCTGACTGTGGGGGTGTGTGTGTGTGTTTGGGGGGGGGGGTGGCTGTGACTGTCACCAGCCTAACAATACCATGTGCTCTGCAGAGGGTCCATTTGTCTTCTGCAGCGCCCGGCCAGGAAGTGTCCCTCAGTCTTGCCCTGCTGCCTGTCATAAGCCGCCTGGCCAGGAAGTGTCCCTCAGTCTTGCCCTGCTGCCTGTCATAAGCCGGTTCCTAGAACTCTCTTTGACCTCCTGGATCATCAAGGGTTTTGAGCTGTAGTCTTTGGGCTTTAAACAAACAGACAAACAAACAACTCTCACCATTTCCTTCCATGTTGGAAAAGTCCATAGGTGTGACCCCTTTGTTTGCAATGGAGAATCCTTAAAACTAGCTTTTTTGAGCCTGCTGTGGTGGAGCACTTCTTTAATTCCAGTATGTAGGAGGCAGGGGCAGGTATATCTTTGTGAGTTTGAATCTAGCCTGGTCTATATAGTGAGCTCTAGGATATCCAGAGATACATAATAGAGAGATACTGTCTCCAAAAAAAGTAAATAAAAACAAACAAACAAACAAACAAACCCCCAACTACTCAGTCTTTCACATTATTTCCAAAAAAACAAGAGCCACGCATTTGGAAAGAGGATGCAATTAGTTCTCTCTGGTCTTCATTTTACCTCAGAGACACCTCCGTCTACGGGATGAATGTCAGAAGCTGACATATGTCCAGAGGAAGACTGTAAATGTAGATTTTCCTTTGCTCCCACCCTGACCCTTTCAACTCTATTCCCTCTCTGTCACCTGCGCCTGCCCAGTTATTCACACTGGAATGGGGAGTACTGCAAAGGCAACATCCGTCAAGGAGACCCACCCACCCCCTTGAAGCCTCTGGAGTAGCACAGGATGAGGCCACTGCCATTCTTACGAACACGGAGTCCTAATGACTAGCGTGAAGATTTCATACACAGCTAGGGGTGGGTGGACCGCCAACTGGAAGAGATGCTTAGTCTGTTCTTGGCTTGGCTCAGGGAATCGGGAACCAAGATGCATCCCGAGAGAGAGCTAGCAGCCCATAAGTGCCAGACCCTGTGCCTTTAATCCTCAAAGGTGTGAAGTGGATGTGCGTGGATGTGTCAGAAATTAACAGCTCATGTAAGATCTGTCCAAGAGGCTTGCTGCCCCAACCTCTTCTGCCCCCTGGTGGGCAGATGGAGAAATGCCTATTAAGTGAGCTGCTTTGGCAGGTGTTGGGAGTGGGGAGGGGCTTGGGATGTGTTGGTCCAGGGTGAGAGAGAGGGATGGATGGGGAGGTTGGAAAGGTTTAGGGGCGCTTTCCTGAGAGGTGCCCAGGCTCCGCTATCCATGAACATCTACCTAGGAACAGTAATTCAAGCCACCTCCTCGGCCACAATGGCTCTGCCTTTCCCCAGAGCAGCCCCAAACATGTTCTTGTTCCATTCTGGAACATTTGCTGTCTCCATTTCCTATCATTTCAAAGAATCTTCAAAACCTTCTACCTGAGAGGCAGAGACTGGGGCCACCTAGGACTGTACAGGCCAGGGAGGAGTCTGGGTCTGGGAAGGTGGGGATGATGCTGAGACCAGGTATTTAACACACCTTTGTAGAAAATCCCAGCCTACCCCATCAGTTAGTGCTCCAGCAAGCCCTTCCCCCTCTCCCCTTTATCTGGACTTACAGAGGAAGGAGACAGAATGGGCAGAGGTTGGAGCAGGAAGGAACCTGGACCCTGAAGCCTTATCAGCCCAGAAAACTCACATCTCTCTGAAGAAAGATGGCTTTAATGGGGTCCACCTCGCTAGAAAAAGCCTGGGAAAGGTTTGTCGGGTGCATAGAACAATGATGGAGCATGGGACCTCCCGGAATTCAGACAACAGCAGCTAGGGACAGGGCTACCAAGAGGCGAGAGATGAGAGGCGAGGTCAGCCTTCCCTGTGGAGGTCTGGAAGCTATAACACACACAACCACCCAGGCCTTGTGCCTGGTCAACAGAATGGGGAGAAATTACAATAGGTTGACTTTGAAAACTCACCCTCTCTATCCTTGGTCACAAATGAGGACACTAACTTGTCTGACACATGGAAGTAATCCCGCCTCAGTATTACAAAGTCAATTGCTTGCCCAGCCACCACTGTGGTTCTTTATAGACGCTGGTGGGGGTCCCAAAGAGCATGCTGCTGTGTCCATTTGATGCATAAATAAACTGAGGGACTTGCTCAGTGTCCAGCATTGGTATAAAACAGAGCCAACCCAGGAGCCCGCTCAACAAGGTGAAAGCAGAAAGCCGTGCATGGAGTGACTCCTTTCACACACACCCGATACGATCATCTCTATGACCTCATTTTTATATCCATTTCATCTTACAGATGAAGAAATGGATGCGGTGAGAGGCTGGAGCATGGCCTGGCAGATGGGGCTCTGTTTACAAACTGTGCAAATGAAGCCATCCAGTCTGCCCTCAGAATCACCTGACTTGCCAGGGAGAACTGGGTGTTGCTATGACTGGTACCCAGATGCACATTTCTAAAAGGCATTTTAGAAATTTCTTTTCTGTGGTAGAGAAGATGCCCTCATGAGTGGTCTGTTGTAGTCCCTGGCCTTTTCCCCATCATTTGTGTATAACTGAGCCATCTTGCTTGTGCCCTGTGTGTCCCAAGCTCTCCCTGAGTTTTCTTCTGATTGGAATCAGCTTTGCCATTTGGCTGGCATCCTCAATTAGGAGTTCAGTGGAACCTGGGTATGCACTTGCATCTATCTGTGTGGGGCGTATATTTAGGGCATCAGAATGATACTTGGACAATTCAGGTCAGATGGGTTCTAGGACAGGGGTAGACAGCTGTTGCTTTAGCTGACAGCCCTCCCTGGCCTCTGTTCTGCCCCTACCTTGCCTTGAGGAGCTCTGAGATGAGAGTCCGTACACAGGGCTCATCTCTCACTCTCTGGGCTCTTTGTATCTTTCCCTGTGAGTTTCAGCAGAAGTCCAAAGGGCAGCACAAAGGTATGACTCTGTAGGTCACACTAAGGAACCAGGGAGGTAGCCTTGCTCTGTGTCCTCCTTACAGCCTAGAAGAGTATCTTGGGAAAAGCTGATCTCTTTCCTCCCCATCTAAGCCTGAGGTGACCTGAGGGGAACTTGGGGATGTGAGACCAGGGTGAGGGGTCTAGCAGAGGGTCAAGGCAACGGCTGTGACTTCCCTGGTTGTTCATGGACATGGCCTGGATACCTGCTACCTCTCTGGAGCCAGAGAGCATGCCCTACAGAGTCCTTGTGCACCTGGGGAAAGAGAGCCAGGCTCATCTTCCAAGTTCTTCTCACTCCTGTCTTACCATTTTCTCATCACTCTGATGGTTTATGCTGTTATTTTTTTTTCCTACAGATTTGGAAATGGGCATTTCTTCCTATAAATGTTCTTTATGGGCTGGCGGAGTGTCTCCACCAGTAAAGAAAGGCACTTGCCAAATGAGTCTGGCTTCCTGAGTTTTATTCTTGTGTATCATTCATATGGAGGTGGAAGGAGGGAACAGACTCCAAAGAGCTGTCCTCTGGTCATTACACCCAAGTCACAAGCTGAGCATACATCCACCACCACCACCACCACCACCACCACCACCACCAACAACAACAACAACAACAGCAACAGCAACAACAACAACAACAACAACAACAACGATGTGCTATTTGCTAACCTGACAGCTCTTAAGTATGCCTGGCTCTTCTTTTTGTGGACACCCCACACTGGGCACAACAGGCTCCACCCCAAAGTGTGAGGTTGACAGCTTCAGTCTGGCTTGCTCACTGCTTAGCATGTCACCCCTCTGGGTCAATGACAGCTCCCTGAAGCAGAAGGCTGCTTTGTGTGTCACACGCCTATGAGAAGGTCCATCTTTGTTTTATGGATTTAATTATGTCTCTATGGGGAATCATGTGACTGCCTTAGCCTAGCTAGGTCCTTTTCCTCCAATAAGAGAATAGGAAAAAAGAGCCCGGGGGGGGGGGGTCCTGAGCTTCAAGGTCTGAAGCTCTTCACACCCCAGTTCTCAGATCCCCATCTGCAAGATTCCCTTCCCTTCTGGGTAGGAAGTGCCCCTGCCAGCCAGCAGGCCCTGCCAAGCTTGGATGAGAGGCAGAGAAGCAACAAAGACACAGCCTTCTGTGACGCGCCCCTCCTCCCACTTCCAGGCCGGATCTAGGCCTCCTGTCAAGTCTTCCCGGTGAGTGGACTTCTGAAGACTTTAAGAAGGCTGTCATTGACAAATATCCTCTATACACAGTCTCAATACACACTGCCCCCCTTATTTCCTCTCTCTCCTCTGCATGGCACAATAGGTCCATATTGGCTCTGATGGAAGAGGACTTCTCGGGGAGGGAGGGAGCTGGGGTTCAGTGAGGATAGGGGGGCCCACATGTGCCAGGCAGGGAGGGCTTTCTAGAGCAGTTAGGAGGGCTTGGGTCTATATCCACTATGGAGATCAGGATCCTGGCCACCCATCTCTTTCCAGGCTTATGAGTCTGGGAATCTTGGCTTAGCTTTCTGAGAGTAAGGGGTCCCTATGGGAATGTACAAGGCACAGAGCCTTTATCCCCAAAAGGAGGAGCTACAGTCCCCATCCCCAAATGACATCTTCCGGCACCTGGTATCCCTGTCCCAGCCAGGCAGCCCTCACCTCGAGCCAGGTTCCCTGAGATGAAGCGGAAGAAGAAGCTGATGATGTCTCCCAGGTGCTTCTTACAGCCATGCTGACACTCCTGCAGTCTTGGGTAGCAGCCCTTGCCACACTCAGACATGGTGCTGCCCGGGTCCTGGTTCTCTGGTGGCCTTTCCAAACCTAGGCTCAGCACCCTTCTTCAGGGAGGGCTTGCCCTCTCCACACCTGCTTCTAGCTTGTTTCTCTTTCAAATCTCTCTCTCTCTCTCTCTCTCTCTCTCTCTCTCTCTCTCTCTCTCTCTCTCTCGGTGTCTCTCTTAGTCTATCTCTTGGCCTGTTTCACTCTCTCCTGCTCTTAGGAAAGTGCCAGAGACTGAACAGCCCCTCAGTCCAGGATCTGCTTTGTCTCCCTGAGCCTGCCTGGTACCTGCATTTATCTCCTCAACCTCCAGGACCCAGGAGCTCACTGTTCCCCCAAATAAGTGTCAGCAGCTGTAAAAAGCCCAGATGGGGGTGAGCATTGCTCTGGCACCTCGGGAGGAGGTGGCACCCAGTGCGACTTGCCGCTCAGGGTGTGAACCTCACAGGCCCAGGGACTTTCCACAGCCTGTTCCCACCCTGCCCCAGCCTTTGGCCTCCTCTTGACTCCTGGCTTCTACTTATTACCTAGAGCCCCATCCTCCCTGCGTGTCTGAGAAGTAGCAAACAGAGAGAGGAAGTGGTCTCTCTCATGAGGAGAGGGAACAGCCAAGAGCATGCTGGAGCAGGAACCAGACTCCCCACTCCCTTTACTGCACACTTGGTAAATGCCAGACAGCTTGCTGAGGTCCTCTGGTCACCAACGAGGCACCCAGTCCCCTCTCTGCGTTTACTTGTAGACATCAGGGTTTGTCAGAGGGAGGGATATGTTCAGTAAGAAGCCGCTATTCTAGGGCTAGGGGTGCAGCTGACTTAGTAGAATGCTCACCTGACATGCAAGAAGCCCTTGGTTCAACCCTCAGCAAAAACTTGTGGCCAACACCTTAATCCCGCTATGCAGGGATTGGAGACAAAAGGATCAGAAGTTCAAGGTCAGCCCCAGCGGCATTGCAAGTTTGAGGCCAACCTGGAACATACGAAGCAAAACAGAAAAACAGTGCCATTCTCCCGTGTTCCTTGCAGTCAACTTGGCTTAGTTCTGGCTAGTGAAATGTAAACAGCCTTCTAGAACTTTCTGTGCTCACCTTGCTCTACTGACACCATTGGCCGAACTTTCTCCTCCCAGGTGTCTTTCCCTTTCTTTTGCCTAGGACGATCCCAGAACGGCTAGAGCGGAAGTAACCACTTTGCAACTGAGAAGGAACAGGCCAAAGAGCAGAGTTTGAGATATTTTGCAATCACTTCCTAACTCAAATGCAGCCACTGTTGCTCAGGGCTTCTGTTCCATACAGAGGTAGGCAAGTCAAACCGCCTCCTCTAAAGCAGAAGTGAACTCGTGTGGGTTGCACACTCTGCCAGGTGAAGAAACTGCAGGATTTGGTGACACTTGCTGTGTACCTGGCCACGTCTGCTGCTCTGAGCTATTTACTGAGCACACACAAAGGCTGTGCAGCAGGGCCAGCAGGCAGCTCAGGCCTTGTGTCTATTAACCCAGTGTTTGCAGCAACCGTAGCAAATGTGTCTAAGGCAAGTTGTGACACCTTCTGGGTCCATGCAGGTCCCGACAAGAGTTTCCAGAAAACATGCTTTTTTGGCAATAGTCTCTTTCCCTCTGCACACAGCTAGTTGCAGGCTACTGAGCTATTTGTGGAGATAGATTGAAGTCTGTAGGTGCTGGGTAGCTGTGGGCCCTGAGCTACCCCTCCCCAGGAACTGGGAATCTATTGCTGGCCTCAGGCCTAGAGGGTTGTGTGTGTGTCTCTATCATCAGGTGTGCTGATGTGGGTGAGACCTAAGCCAGGGTGTGGGGTGGACAGGTAGGCAGGCAGCTCAGCCCTTGATGCTTCTGCCTCCCTTTCGACCACACTGAATTTCTGTCTGAGGGAAATCACATGTGACTGACAGGGTGGCAGGAAAGGTGACACCAAGCCGTGTGGCAAGGGCGGTGGGAAGGGACATCTTCCCCATCCTTGTGGCACGGAGAGGAGAATGTTCTCTACGGGTGCTTCTTACGCTGCCCGGGAGGAGCGGTGGCCGGAGGAAACCTTTCCCATTGATCATGGACTATGGTTAACCATGGGGTCAGGTGTCAGGGAGGTGGAAGGGGACATAGTCGGAGAAGGACCTACTGGGGCATGCATCCTTTCTAATGGCTTTTGAGAGGGTGCCAGGGCTGGGCAGGTGCCTGACAGCCCAGCAGCCAGGTGGCCTCTCTTCCTAGCCATGGCAGCACCTGCCCATAAACAAAGTACCATTTATCCTATTTGACTTACATTGTTACTCAGCATTCAGGCGCCTCCCCTTCTTGGCTACCCTGACCGCATGTTGTCATGTGCACAGTTAGCCAGCAGGTGGCAGACAAGCTCAGCTGTAGCCTTCAATGGCAGACAAGGGCCACTCTTGATGAGCCCCTGGTTTCAGACCCTCCAGCACTCCCGTTGCTCTGCATACCACACTCAGAGGTCACATTCGTCACTGTCATTAATCAAAGAGCTTGTTCCACATCCTGTTTTTTCCCCCTCTCCCAACTCCTGGCACCACTGGGACAGTAGAGATGCCTACTAAAGACAGGGAAAGGTTGGAAGCAGCTATAAGATGGATTCAGTCACGACCATACACAGGTCACAGTACTAACACGATCTACCTCTCTGTTCAGAAGGTGACCCAGGGGTCAGATGAATCCAGCAGGTGGTCCTTCAAGCACTCTACCTACTCAGTGCTTTTCTTGTCTCCATTTGAGAGAATTGAGACTCTAGAGGTAGAAGCTCCAAGGGGAGACGTCCAAGGGGCTATTGCCCTAAAGCCTAAGATGGTCACCTGGCCCCTTTGGGCTGCTCTTATCAATTAGAAAGGGCCAGCTGATAAGAGCCAGGTAGGTCATAGACTGGTCCTGGGGGTAGCTTACAGAGTGGCAAGGACAGTGTTTCAGCTCAGTGGTGTCTCTGGGGCTCCTAATAACACTCCTCAATGGGGATTACGGTCGCTTCCTAGGCAAGACCACAGACAGTGTAGACCTCTAAAGAGTGAAGGTTTGGTTTGCACTGTTGAGAACTCTTTGGATTGGATTAAAGATGGCCACTCCACGCTGCAGCCTGAGGTTCAGGGAGTCCATAAGTCCTTTCTTGAATCTGAACTGAGCCTGTGACTTGAATGGCTGATGAACCTGTGAGTCCACACTTCCGGAGGGCGGGGAGCACAGCCTTGGTTCCATGAATGGTGGGGTTGTGTGACTCAGAAGCTGCGTAGTGTGACAGCTGGGATGTAGGCTTTGTCACACTGTGGTTCCCTGTTCCTCTAGAGTTTCTGTGACTTTCCCCACACCCAGGGTCTCAGTTTTTTGCTTAACTCAGGACCCCAAGCCATTTTGGAAGGATTTTATTCTAACTTAGATAATTAAAGAAACCCAAATCTCTCTGACTTCCAGGAGAGGCAGACTTGAGAAGCAAGTCTGTCCAGTCGGTGGCTTCAGCTGAAACCACGCCTCCTTCAGAAGGCACTCTGCCAGGAAGGGCCACCCACAGAGAAGGCCAGAGTCACAGCTCTGGCACACTGAGATGTTCCTAGGGTCCTGGGCTGAGAATGGCTGTTTCTGGGTGGGGAGTCAAGCTGCCTGCCTTGCCCCCACCATCCGGACCTGTGCATCTTAAAGACCCTGCTACTGGCCCCCTGCTACCTCCCAGGGCACAGCCACAGCTGGACCAGTTCTTGCAACCCCACCTTGAGGTCCCTGAGTCTTGCCCATTCTGTGTTGAGATCCCGACTCACTCAAGTCTTGGGGACGCCATGCTGGGCCTTGACCTATACTTTCAGCAATCCCAGATACCTGTTTTTCTGATTCTGGGGCTGAATGGAAAAACCCCAACAAGGGCAGTGTCTGGGCTGCTGGACTGAACAGGCACCCAGTGCTCAGGATACCGTGGCAGGCCTCTCGGGACATGTGATGGAGATCCCCTGAATGGCGCTTATTGTTCTGTGCACCCAGAGCCTGAGAAGCAGACGCATCAACCACAGTGTGGCATTTCACATGCACACAAAATTGCCAGTGTGGCCACACCAACGGAGTCCTCCTTGGGGGACATAGATGGACGTGTTCCGACTGAGTTGCTGAAGCTCAGGAGCTCACCCCAGGGAATCAGGGAATATGGGATCTTCACTCCTGATTCTCTGGAGTCCCTGGAGGTGGGCTGCAGCTTCTGATTCACACAGCTTAAAGTGGCTTGCTTCCCATCAGCCATACCTCCTCTCAGTGTTTGGTAACTTTTGATAAACATGTCCATCCATGCAAATACAGGCTGGGCTGGGCTGCTGGGTACTCTCCTGGCCTTACCCTGTACTGTGTACTTCTGAAGGGAGTGACTAGGAAAGGGCTCTGGCTTCTAAGAAGCCACCCTGAATGGGATGTGAACACACCCTGCTTTCTCTTGGACTCAGTGCACCCAGTGCACCATGACATTGCCATCAGAGGTGTATAGTCCCAGCCAGAGCCACCATTGCCCAGTGCCTTGTGGGTCAGAGTGGCAATTATAGAGGAGAACAGAGGCCTGGACTATAGCTGCCATATTCTATCTGTTCAGGGAAACTCAAGATGACAGATATGGGGGAGGTGGGACTCTGAGTTGGAAGGGGACAGAAAGTTGAGCCACCTTGGTTGGAGCTGAGTCCTGTGGACACACTTAGAGGCCACACCAGAGTGCTACAGCTCTTGGAGCCCACTCTGGTGGACAATGGGAAACATTTTCACGTGAGTGCAAACCACACATGTTCTGCCACCTGCAAGACATTAGAACAGCGGGGGCCCAGGAAGGTGCCCCACATGTGTTAGTGCTTCCACGGGAAAGGTTCAGAGACAAAAGTCAGGGGTGGGTCAGTTCCGTTGGTGGAATGGAATCCAGCTAAGAGCAAGTCAGAATAGGCTTTGCCAATAAAGATGAGGTCTTAGGATGCAGCAACCTTGTCCCTTCATGTACACACATGCTCAGGCCCCTGTGCTTGCTCTCTCTCCTCCATTCAGGAATACTGGCTAACCCAGGAGTCTAGGAACACTGACTGTACCCATTGTCTGTCAAGGAGACTAAGGCTCCCTGGAGATCACACAGCAAGACTGTGTGGCTTACGAAAACACACAAAGCATCTCTTCCGGCTAAGCGTGTACCTCTTCCTGGTGATGGATTCTCATACAAGCCTCTATGCCATCAAAAAACATATGTGATATAGGCAGAGATCTTGCAACTGATCCTGGGATGCTGGCATGGGATTGCACTTCCACATGCATGGCATATGTACATGTGTGTGTATGCACACTCATGTGCAAAGGTGTGAGTATGTGCATGAGAGAGAGAGAGAGAGACTGCAGGGGCTCTGTGAGGTTATCTCTGCATTTTCTGTGCTACCATTCCTCGTAAACACCCCAGATAGCTGTGAAGAAGCACAGCACAGTTATTGGTGCTAGCCTCACTCCCATGCCATGAACACCCCAGAATGCCAGCCTCAGTCTCTGGGTACATGGGGCAAGAACCCGGAGGTACTAGATCTGCCCTGTGGGTAGGTCCAGGGCCCTTTTCTATGGAGGACTTAGAAAGGATTCATAGATGTTCAAGATAGCTCTGCCAGTGAGTGCTGGGTGAGGTACAGCCTGCCTCCTCAACCTCCAGCCTGCCTCTCTCTCCCAGGCTCTCTCTGGAAAACCTGTGTACGGTTCTGGTCTGCTGTCCCCATGTCCTGTACTAGAGCTCTGGTATTAGCGAAGGGAGAATGTGAATGAATGAAGACATGTTTCCCAACAGAGGTGGAGGCAGTATGGCCCAAGGTGGCCTCAGAGAAGACAGAGCTCAGCGTGATCTCTCTGCCCCCGGTCACTCTTGTCCTACCTGAGCCTTGTGGGGCAGCACTGGACAGGATCCACTTGATTAAGCAGCAACGCATCAGGGCCTGGCGGGTGAACCGTGGCCTTTGCCACTTGATGCTTTCCCTCTTGCTCAGTGGTATGCGCCCAGGATCTCCCAGGAGGTTGCCATCTGATGCCTTCACGGCTTCCTGCAGAGGAATGGAGGGAGGATTCATAAGCTCAGGCTCACGGGAGGGACCTCCAGAAGGTCCTATCGGCCACTCTGATATCCTGGGTGAGGCCAGTCCTAACCCTCCCAGGAACCTGCTCTGCGAGCTGCAGCAGTGCTGGCTGGAAGACCCCCTTCAGCCCCACCCCTTGAGCCTTGAGGTCCCCCCCATCCCTCATGGTTTCTTTCTGTCCTGCACTCAGGCTCTGGCATAGGGCGGGGCCCCAGAAGAAGCGTCCTAGGAAAGCAAGGCCATAAGTGAGCCCAGACTTGTTCGTCTTAAGCTCTTTCTCTCCCCCACAGCCCCCCACCAGCCTGGCTGACACAGCTGAATAGCTCCTGAGAGAACTCACTGAAGCCTAGAGAAGAGAGAGGTGATATCTTGAGGTAAGTGCGCTTCCTTTCTCCCAGTAAGGGCCTTGCATGGCCTTGACTGGAAGCGAGCCTGACAGTGAATGCAAATCTCTGTGACCACCTAAAGCAGCCTGCCCCGTGGCCATCTGGCCAGCTAATTAGGGGAACGGAGTGGGGTGGGGGGTGTTGAGAGACAGTGGGGCCTAAATTTGAGTAGGTGTGAATCGGAAAAGGTCAGCCTGGAGCCACTGTGGAACAATCAGAGCAGAGAGGTTTGTTTGCCTATGGCAATGCTGGCTTCAGTCCTGTCAATCAAACTGTCTGCCATCATTAGTCCCTAGTGGTGGCAGGGTAGCTCCTGGCTGGGCAGGCTGCAGTCAGCCATGACAGCCCTCTAGGCATCTGGTTTGCTTCATCTGTGTCCTGTGTCCACCAGCACATCAATGGAACAGGCATGTCTGGCTCTCAGTTGTCACCTCATATGCTCCAGTAACAACCCCTGCCTTTCCCTTCTCCAGGGTTCACTTGGTAGTGAGGAACATTGGTGTGGAGGGAAGGGATGCCAGGGATGGGGAAGGAGGCATCTCCCTACACGTATTGTGCATACACACTTGCATACTTGAACACACCTGTGTGTACACATGCATACATACACACAGGCACATGCTCCCACACACCCTGCCCTGGCTGAGTCAGAGGCACCTTCTACATTTTTAAGCATCTCATTCAGGAAAGGAATGGCTTTGATGGATAAAATCTGTATATTGGTCAAGGGGTAGGGGTAGGGTGGGTCGGGCAGCTGGTCCTTCGTTATCTCATGAATTCATTGCTGAAGACTCTGAATGTTGGGGTGGGGAAAGGTGGGAGCAGAAGCTGAGATGGACCTCAGAGCTTCAATGCCATTAGCAGGGGCGCTTCATTAGAAGCCCACCTTCACCCTACTCCCACTCACAGTGCTGACACCAGTAGATTTTGTCTCAAACCCTAGGCAGGTGTGACAGACCCTGTAATCCCCCAGGGTAGACTGAGACCCAGAAGTGCGTGTTACACACTGTCTTGACACACTCCTGTGAGGTGGGTCACACCATCTTTTTTACAGGTAAGGAAACTAAGTCCCCGAAGAGTGTGGGGACACGATACACAGTGGTGTGGCATTCTGACTCCAAACCAGATAATCTTAATCACAGGCTTCCAAACTGGCTGTTTATGGATCCTGGTCCCTGGAGAGATTTCAGAAGGTGGGTGTTGGAGTCCATTAACCAGATCTACAATCTCCCGAAGTAATTGTTTATGAACGCCCTGGGCTAAGGGGGCCTAGTGCCATTTTTCTCCCTGGTAGAGAGTCAGGGTGATATCTAGATACCTGCACTGGCTTCCTCTACCTGGCAGAATGGCCAGAACTCTCAGTTTGAGCCCCTCGAGGCAAGGGTTGTGACATTTTCCCTTCCTGAGGTAGCAGAGATCTCTGAAGAGAAAGAAGAGCAGAGAAAAGGGATCCTGCCCATAGTCCCTCAGAAGAGTCAAGCCTGTGGCCTGGGCCCATCCCATTGTGAGGGAGGCAGGAGCAGAGATGGGTGAGCGCAGGTCATCTTCATGAATATTTGACACTTGTCTGTCTGGGAGAGGGTCTGATTGAGCTGCCAAGGAATGTTAAATCGCTCTCCTGACACCCTCTTCTTGCCTCCCAGGCTCAAAGGCATTGAGGGGAGGTAGGTGACCCCACAGCCCCTTCACTCTTACGGGCTCTGTGAGAGTAGGTGACAGAATGAGGGCTGCTGGGTCACTGAGGACAGTGGAACAGGCATTAAACATCCGTTTGCCCCTGCTCGGAGTTGATGGCTTCCTGTCACTTTGCAAATCAAACCATGTCCCATGCTTGCCCCCAGCTCACTGTGCTCCTCACAGGCTGCCTCTCTCCACAGCACTGCCTGAGTATCTGGTATCTGCTGATCCCTGCACTGGAAGCTTGTCCCCTGGATGCTCAAGGCCACACTCAGGTGTCAGACCCCTGAAGCATTCTCTAACTAGGTCACTCCCTTGTGCCTCCACCTCAGCCTCTGTGGCGGCAGCTTCCGGGCAGCATTGAGTAGCTTGTTATTCTGCTTTCAGCAGAATGTCAGCTCTGACACTACGTGTGTGTGTGTGTGTGTGTGTGTGTGTGTGTGTGTGTGTGTGTGTGTGTATTGCTCATTCTACCATAAAGCCTGGCCTATGAGCCCTTAATTTTCCAAACCCTACAGTAAAAGGATAATCCATCCAGAAGAAAGATGCACAGACATGTCACCAAAGGGAACAGAGATGGCACATAAACACCTGGGAAAATGCCATCTTCTACCACCACAGAAATGCCATTGAAAACCACCATGAAAGCCAGCAAAATGGTTCAGTGGCTAAAGCGCCTATAAGCTTAAGGACCTGAGTTTGATTTCTCGAACCTACACAAAGGTGGGTTTCACAAAGGTGGTGAGAGTGGGCTCAAAAAATTGGTCTCAGTACCCACCCTCCCACAGACACAGACAGACACACAGACACACACAGACACAGACACACACAGACACAGACACACACAAAGACACAGACACACACACACAGACACACACACAGACACACAGACACACACAGACACAGACAGACACACAGACACACAAAGACACAGACATACACAAAGACACAGACACACACACACAGACACACACACAGACACACACACAAAGACACACACACAGACACACACACAGACACAGACAGACACACACACACACAAAGACACAGACACACACACACAGACACACACACACATACACACACACACACACACACACACACACACACACACACACACAAATGCATTTTTAAAGAAAACCACCATGAGAGGGCTGGAGAGATGGCTCAGTAGTTAAGAGCAGTGGCTGCTCTTCCAGAGGACCTGGGTTCAATTCCTAGCACCTGTATGACAGCTCACAGTTGACTGTAACCCATGTTCCAGGTGATCTGAAGCCCTCATACAGAAATACGTAGTCAAAACACCAGTGTGCATAAAATGAAAATAAATAATTTAAAAGAAAGAGAGAAAATAGGAAGAAAGCAAGCCACCATGAGAAACACTTTGTACCTGAAATAAAAACTAAAACTAATGCTGTGCAGACGGGGACCCTGGGCCACTTCTACTTGGTCACTGGGAACACAGAGTTCTTTAGCCACTCAGGAGAACAGCGTGGCAGGTTCTTAGCAAACAGAACACACAGGTAACACGTAGCCTGGCAATATCAGCCTCTGGTGTTTGTCCCAGGTGGTTGAAAATGTATGTTCAAACAAAAACTTACTACTGAATATTCATGGTAGTTTTATTTGTTAGAGCCCCAAACTGGAAACAGCCAGATGTCCCTCAGTGCAGGAATGATGAACCTGAGGGTGGTAGAGAAGGGTGTCCCAGAAATTCCCACCCATAAGAAGAGAGGACCCGGACACTCATCACAACTTGAAGAGCCAGAATTAAGCAGAATGAAAAAGCCAGTCCCGAAAGGTCACATGCCACGTGAGTCTATTTACATAGCAGTTTGAAATGACAGCATATTAGCAATGGAGAACAGATTAAAAGGCCAAGAATTGGGTGGGGGAAGGGCAGAGGAATGAGAAGGGTGAGGTTATGAAAGGTGGACAGAAGGACCTTTTGGGGACAGAGCTGTTGTGTATCTTGATGGTAGTGTGGATACACGAATTACAGGTGTCAACGTTCTAATGGCCAACACACACAGACACACACACACACACACACACACACACACACACACACACACACACACACACACGTCACATCAGTGTCAGTGTCACAGGTGTGAGATTGTACTGGTTGGGTTTTGTTTTTAGACAGGGTCTAATTATTTAGAGCTGGTTAGCCTGAAAGTCACAGCGATCCACCTGCCTCCACCTCTTGAGTGCTGCCTTTCCTTCTTGAGTTCAAGAGTTAAAGGCCTGTGCTGTAAACTCAGTTTGTACTAGGGTATTGGGGTTTTGTTTGTTTGTTTGTTTGTTGATTTTTGTCTGTCTGTCTGTTTGTCTCTATGTCTGTCAGGGTCTTCTATATTCCAGGGTGGGCATCAAACTCAGTTTTCTAAGAACGGCCTTGAACTCCTGGTGCTTCTGCTCCTACCTCCCAGACACCGAGACCACTGGTCTCACTGGTGTGACCTTGATGAGTGTTCCCTAGGAAATTTGGGCAAAGTAGGTGTGGGGTGTGTGTTCCTTTTTTATAACCATACTTAGCTCAGTAAAAGTTTCCTTTGGGCTTAGTGTGTGAAAGCACTTGGGGGTCACCCCTGGGGACCTGAGTTCAACCCCAGGACCCACATGGTAGAAGAACTGAATTTTGCAGATTGTCCTCTGATCTTCTGACTGTGTACCTGTGCATGGGGGATGGAGCAGAAAGGCTAATGTCAGATGCTGAGATGAGGACAGTGATGCAGGTCTCAGGGTCAGAAAGCTGTCCTCATGGAGACAGAGGGGCAGCATGCTCCTCGTGCCTCTATCTCCCCTGATGGTGGTCCAGCTCAGCACCAGACACTGTTGTCCCGAGTTTTCACCACATTAGCCCCCTGACCTCCAACATCCTACTGTACAGTTCCTCACCCAACACAGGCTCCCTGAAAGCCATGATGCCTGTGTGGCAGTTGCCTGGCACACTGCTCATGACCTGCAGGGAATACCTTCTCCTCTGAGGGCCTGTCTGGGAAAATGATGGAGTTAGATTACTGAGGAGCCCAAAGGTGAGACTCTTGGTATCTATTATAGTCCATAGACTGAGAGAACCTCAAATATCAGCCTAGGGGGAGATAAGTAGAGATATCCAGTAGGCATATGCTAGCCGAAGGCATATGATAGCTGAAGGCTGTAAACAGTTTTGACAAGTTTCTATTAAAATACCCAGCAGTTCACCAGAGGTATATCTTAGGCATAAATGTGTATGCATAGTGCATAGATACACATGCACACATGCATGCACACGCACGTGTACACACACACACACACACACACACACCACAAAAGAAAACACGTACACTGCCTTATGAGTGGAAACAACAGTGAAAAGTTTTCTAAAAGCAGCCAGGACACACTGGATGCTGGTGCAGGGGCCACACGTTGCTTTGGGAAGTTGGGGGAATCCAAGACAGGCTGGTGTTATTTCAGGTAGAGTGCAGAGGCCTGGCCCTGGCCAGCCAGGCAGAGACTGGAATGCTGGACCCTTATGTCCTCAGTGGGAAATCCTGGACAGAGTCCTTGACTACTCCAAACCTTGGCTTCTTCATCTGTAGATAGGGTTCATAGCATGCCCTTCCAGAGTTACAGGAAATATAAGTGAAGTTATAAATACAAAGATAAGCGTCCTCCCACCATTGCTGTCTTTCTGGCCCTGAGTTAGGGGTCTTACTGCTTGTGCAAGGCAGCAAGAGGAATCCTCAAACCCCTAACTCAGGAACACTGTGTCTGTAGATTTAAATAGCCGAGTCCACCTGAACAGGAGGGGTCTGCTGCCTCGAGACCGTATCACCTGCTTGCTCATTTTTATTAAAAAGCAAGCAAACAAAAAACAAACCAGCAACAAAACAAACAAAACTCCAAAACCTCTACTTTGTAGAGTCAGAAGTGCAGCTAGGGGTTAGAGTACTTGTCCCACCAAATAGGCGATTCTGGGCCTTGATAGGGGAAGGGTACTCAAGGCTCTCAGAGGCCCGTCTCTGAGACAGATGCGGGGTTAACCTGCACCCCTCCTCTGTAGGGACTGCCTAGATGCATCCTGGCTTGCCCAGCACCCACGAGTTGTTTGCTCTATTTCCATCGAATGGGACAGATGGCAGAAAGCAATGGTGGGTGTTGTGTCGTGCAGGGCCCCCAGGGACTGGAGAGCTTTGAGAGCGGAGTTCTCCCCCACCCCCCAGGCACAGACAGATGTGAGCTAGGTAGTTCATCCTGGCAGGAGAGGCTGAGACAGTCACATGTTCCTGTAGGCGGGAGCACGCACATACACAGAGGGATGCACATACCCTCACATGTGCACATGTGTGTATGCACACTTCCCTGGTCCTTACATTCAGGGCACTGCAGCAGCAGAGGAGAGAACTGTGCTGTCCTAGTCTGGCGTCTAGCACCTGCCAACCTGCCAGAACATGAGCTTTGCTCCCCCTGGCAGTGAGGACACCCCCATTAACTGAAGAATTAACTTAAACTGCTCTTCAGAATGCCTTCTTCAGTTATTCTCAGCAATCAGGTAGATAAAGTCCAGGCTAAATGTGTTGGTAAAGGATTTTATCCTTCTAGAAGGTTAGTGATCTGAGACCGTGGCACAGAGGAGCGAAGGGACCTGTCTGTGGACACACAGCTGATATATGAAGGGGCTAAAGCTGAGCCCAGACCCATCGATACAGAACCAGGGCTCTCAGACAACAGGGCCAGCCCCAAGCCCTCACCAAGCCTCTGTGGCCAGGGCTCTCCAGTAGCACATCACAAGGGTAGGTGCTGATGGGCTAGTGGGCTGTTCTATATATTTATGGGGCACTGGGGATAGCTGCAGTGTGGTATTTCCAGCTTCCAACAGAACAGCATAGGGGGCTGAGCCCATCTGGGGCGAGGAAGGGGTTATGGTCATATCCTAGACCCCAGTGGGAAGGTGGAGGAGGCCCAGAGAGGGACAAGTTTGCCTCAGAGGCATGGGGACAGAGCCCTAGCTAGAACTGAGTTTCCTGAGACCACTGCCCTGAGTGCCTGTCTGGAAAGAGGCCTTTTCCACAAGATCAGGAGAAGACATGTCACCAGGGAAAAGGATTTCATCTTTGTCCCAGAAGTCACCCATAGTCTGGAAGCATGGGAAGGCAGGGGTGATGCCCTCAGCCTAGCCTCTCTGCTCAGCCTCTCTGAGTGTGAGTGGAGCACAAGCCTGACCAAAGGATAGAGTGCTGAGATAGCCCAGAGTGGGAGAGGCCAGGGACAGGCCCCTCTTGGCTGTCCTCCTGCCTGTTAGCTCTCCCTGCTCTGACTCTGGCACTGTCACATGGCTGCTCTGTGGCGTTCTAGGATGTGGGCTGATCACAGCTGACAGATGCACCTGTTCAAGGGAGGGGGAGAACATCAGTCAGCTGGGAGCTGGGGGGAGTCGTGAGTCACCCACGCTGTGCACACATCCTGCCTGGGGCAGGGCTGGTCAAGGCTGATGCTTTCCCCTTTTCCCTCCTTTGCTTTCCCTATGAAAGCCCTCACAGAAGCCATATCAGGGAGCTTGCAACATCCCCTGAGAATCCCAGTGAGGACCAGGGCGCTGAGGGAGCAGAGGGTGCCCCTCACGCCAGCCTGGTTTATCCAAACAGCTTCCACTTTGGGGGAAGATGTGACTAAGAGAAAGGGACTGGACTGAGTTGAGCTGAGTTGGTAGAATGCTTGTCTGGTGTGTGTGAAGCCCAGGGATTAAGCCCCAGCATGAAGTGGGTATGGTGGCAGACACCTGTAATCCCTCCCCTCAGGAGGCAGAGGCAGGGGATCAGAAGTTCAAGGTCATCCTATGGTCCCTAGCAAAGCCTGCTTGGGCTATGAGAAACAGAAAAGGAAGAGAATGGGGGGAGGGGGGGACGACTTCAGGTTCTTTCCTTTTCATGTCTGGATCCACAGCCAAGCAAGGGGAAGTAGGGGCTAATGCAGTCAGGGTCATGACTGGGGCAGAGTCCCTAGTGCCATTGAGTGACAGGCTAAGAAGGCACAAATAGTCTCCAGTCAAACCTCCTTGGCTGCCTGGTTAAAGGCACACCTCTGTCCCCTGGAGTCTGCGCCTATCACTCTCCACCGGACACCCTCACCTAGAGCTTGGTGTCTGTGCTGCAGAAGGCAAGACCGCTCAGATCCAGTCTCAACACTGCATGCAGTTCAGGACCCACCTCTGTTCCTCACCTATAGAGTAAGAACAACACCAAGTCCTGGGTGCGCTGCATGAGGATAACGGTTTAGGAGGGGAGGTCCTGTCTGTGCTCAGTTACCGCTTCTGCAAACAGGGCAAATTAAGGTCAGACTTGCAAGAAGCTGGGGAGGCTCCCAGAGCCAAACTGACCCAGTGTCCACTTTACCACCTCTGAATCTGGATGCTGCTGGCTCTCTCCTCCCAACACAGGGTTTGGCCAGGAGGCCTGGCATTGTGGTCAGTGCCCACTCTGCAGGGCCAAATGAAAGCTACTAAAGGGACGGCTAGGGTATGGTGAGAAGGCAGGGACAGAACTGGGTCAGCTAGTGACTGTGACAAGTGTGGCCATCTCCCAGCCTATGTTAGTTGCTGTCCGTCCTGCTACCTCCATAATCTCCTACTGGTAGGGGACAGTAGGGACTTTATCCAGCTCCACTGTCACTGTGGTGCTGGCTTCCATCTTGGGCCAAGCTACACATGGAAATCCAGGGGGCAGCCATAAGCCTAATGAGTTCCATGAGTGCCCAGGAGCCAATGGTGGGCACAGTGGAGGCCACAATGGCCAATAGAACAGCCAAGTGGACTATGGGACTCTGACCTCACACTCTGCTCATCTGGTAGGGGAGTAGTGGTTAAGGACCCAGGAAGAATTCTGGGAATTAGAGCCACCAGAGATGGGTAAAGGGAAGGGGGCTATGCTATCCCCTGCTGATGGACAGTGCCAGCTGTGTGCAGGTCTATGCACACATGGCTGTAGAACTCCCTGTATCTGTGGACACACAGAGTCACGTTGCTGGGCTCTGTGAGGGAGGGGTACAGTCATAGGGTATCTGTGTGTCCAATGTCTGTAGATGCACACAGCTTCACCTATCATCTGAGTGTGGATGTGAGTCTGGGACAGAGAGCTGTTTATGCTTCTGCTGTGCCAGTCCAGAGCTTTCTAGAGACAGGTGTGACAAGAGAGAAAGTACCTTTCAAGGTACCCTGCCCTTGTGCTCAAAGGGCTTTGTTCCATCTGCAGATCCTTCATGGTATTCTGGGAACTGGACCAGAGGACAGGGATAGTAACCTGGACTCTGGGGCAGAATGGCCTGAAATCAGTCTCCAGCCCTCTCTGGGCTGCTTGCCCTCATTGGGAGTGGGGCAGGAAGACATCTTTTGGGAAGAAAGACTGTAAGATGCCAGCCCAATATCTATTTTTTTTTTTAAATAAGACCTTGATTTCCTTATTTGGGGCATTCAACCGGACCTGGATCTGATCCTTTCTCCCCCTAAGCAAGATTACCCTGGACTTGTGTGCGGCATCCAGGTCAGACTTTCTGAGGGTCGGTGCTAAGCTGGAGCACACCTTTTGTTTTTTTTTTAATTTTTTTTTTGTCTCTCTTCTTCCCCTCACCTGGCTACTATTTCTTGAACTTTGTACCGGGTGCCTCTTTGCCTCCCCTCTCTCTCCATCCCCCAACAGCTCCACAGAGGCAGAGATGTTTGTGATTTTATTAGGGGTCTCATAGTGCTTTAAGAAGAAGGGGGGGTCTTCATTCATTCATTGATGGATTACTTGAAAGCTTTGCCCGTTGGCTTGCCCACACACATAAGACATCCTTTTCCATGCTCCTGTGTCTCACTAAGATCTATGAGGCTAGGGTCAGGGTCAGCTACCCCAGCCCCTGCCCCAAGGACCTAACTGAACAGGACCAGCCATGGAGCTAATTTCAAGCTTCTCTTCTGTCCACAGACACCCAGAGCCTCTTCCATCCAAAGGCCACGGGATTCCAGCCTCCCAGGCAGGAATGCTCTGAACAATTACTTTCCCTTATATGGATTAGCGAGAGTAGGGGCCAAGGACCACTGTGAAAATACTCTCTAGTCAAGACCAACATCAGAGCCCCACCTTCCCCAAGTCCAGGCAAGTCCTCAGCCCCTCAGCGCCTACCTTGGTCCTCTGCATCTCTGCTGCTGAAAGGGACCGTCACTAATCTTCCCGCTTTGCAGCCCGAGCAAGCCAGACTGCTTGGTCCGGCTGGCAGCTGCCTCATGTTTGCTTGGACCCAGACGCAATTGTCACTGGAGGTTTCTCTCCCGCCCCCTGCCCACTCCTTCCACCCTCCCTTCCTTCCGAGTCTTAGCTCCACCTCTCTTCCTCTGCCTCTTCCCTCCCCCTCTTATCTCCCCCCTCCTTCGCCTCCATCCTGACAACCTCCAGTTTCTCTTTTTCCTGTGCTCCTAGTCCTGGCCTCTCAGCCTATCTGGCCCCCAACCCCCCTTGCTTAGTTAGGCTCAGGGTCTGTCCCTGGTTCTCATCTCCCTCTAGTACAGGGTCTGTTCCTACCCTTCCCAGTCACAGGGATAGAAGGGAGGGTACTCCACCACCAGTCCCTGCGCAGGACAGAGAGGAGCCCTTGGGATTACGTCACTAAGGTAACACCTGGGGTCCTAACACCTCTTGTTGCTCTCCCCTATCTGTTAGTCACCTCTGTGCGACCCCTCATAGGCCTTGCTGTATGAAAACCTTCCAAGCTGGAGCGAGCACTTCACACTTTCCCAGTTTCACTGTCCTTTGACTTGAGGTTGGGACCAAATTCAGGCATTCAGAGCAACCACGGGACCTCCCCTAGATCTCCTGGCGTGGGACCTGGGGATGGAGAAGGGATCGAGGGTCCTGACCGTCCTCGGGAAGGCTCCTTCCTGCCCTGTGGGAGACAAGCTCTTGGGCATTTTCTAATGCCCAAGGGAATCCACCAGGAGCCAGGTACGGAGACCAGCGCCAAGTTTCCCTTTTTGGCGCCCGGAGGAGCCTGCCAGTGCCAGTAGTTCCCATGGAAACAGAGCCTGAGCCATCCCCTCTTTCCCAGAAAGCCCAGGAGCACTTGCTTGCCCTTCCTACCCTGTCCCACCCCCTTTTTATTGAGTCAGCCAATTAGCGGCAGCTGCTAGACCCTCCCCGGGCAAAACCCTGGGGCTGTTGATCCCGAGGCAGGAAAGCTGTCCCCAGAGGGGAGGGGACAGTTCTGCCATCTGCACAGCAGGACTTCACTCCGGGCAAGAGACTCTCCCACAGAGGGCTCTCTGGGAAAGAGGACGACAAGGGTCCCAGAGGCTCCGGGGTCAGTGCCAATCTTCCAAACTGACTTGGCATTAGGCAAATTCCCATAAGGCCTTGGAGTGGCATAGTGGGCTTAGAAGAAAAGGGTCATTATCCCAGTCTATGTTAATGATGGCAAAACTCAGGAAAGCTGAGTCTTTACCTATCCAACAAAGCAGTATATCCAGACTGTGTTCACTCAGAGCCAGTTCTGGAGGAACTCTCTACCCACCAGTTACATGTCCACGATTCAGGAATCAAGCCCTGTCCTTACTTGTGGCATTTTTTGAGAGGCAGGGTTGTCTGAGCACTCCACTCCAAGTCAGTGCCTCTTTCTAGAGAGCCACAAGTCTCTGCTTGGCTCCCTTGCTGAGATTCCACTCCTCTGATAGGAGCTCCTTGGGAGTAACAGGCTGTGGCAGAGCCAGCCTAGAACAGAACCCTTCCGTCCTGGGCCTACCAGGGAGCCAGCAACCTCCCCAGCCCTATCCAGCAGGCCCTCCTCATAAAACGTATGAATGGGCATCTGTGCCCTGCCAGGAGCCTCAAGTCACCTGACCCCCTTTCCTTGGGTCCTCTCAGACTTTCCCAGGGCCTGGGCATTGCTGGGGTCCTTCCAGGGTCTCTGGGAGATGGAGGAACGAAAAGGGCTGAAGCAGATCTCCTCAAGTGGACCTCAGCCTTGCTTTGCCACATGGGCACAGGCTGACTTCCCCTAAACTCTTGGAATTTGAGAAGATTGGGGGCCTGCTGACCCACAAAAAGGTTTAGGATGCTGAAGGAGGTCCAGTGTGGTTTGAAAACTGTTAGGGTGATGGATCTTGGCTGTGGCTTCCTCGGGTGGGCCGGGGGTGGGGTGGGGTACAGATTGCATGAGGAAGAAGGAGGGATAATTCCATATTTCAGGAGGCTGTTTTCTTCTTTGTATTATAACACTCGAAGACTCAGCTGTGGGCCACTACAGCTGACTGGAGCCCTTTCCTCCTATGCAAGAGAGAAACTCACAAAAACACAACCAAAGACCTTGGAGTCCTCTGAACCCTCCCCAGTTCCTGCTCAAGACCTCTCCCGACCAGACTCAATTATTTCCTCCTCTGGCCTCTCAGACTTAGCTCTGACAAGCCTCTAGTTTCATGTCTTTCCCTCAGGCCGTTTCTGTGTCTGGGCCTTGGAGAGCAGGTAGGGACATCTCTCAGGGCTCGTGCTTCACAGCCCTTCCTTGTGAGAGGGCCACCGCTGTGTGCAGTCAGGTCTAATCTCGCAAGAGCTCCAAAAATGTCTGTTGCCCTAAAAAGCCTTCTTCTGGGAGCTGCAAATCTCAGAAGTGGACACAGCCTGGAACTGCAAATACCCAGAGTTGATTCTGCCGCCTTTCTCAGACCCTTGAAATCTTTTCTGCCACCAGCCACATGGAAACCTGACAGGCAAGGACCCTTCTTGGGAGGGGAACAGAAGAGATCTTAGTCACTTCGGGCCACCCAGCACAGTCAGGGCTCTCTTTTGGGCTCACTCATATTCAGCACACCTGCCCTGAAGTGGGGGCCACTGGGCTCAGGCTGAGCTGCTGAGGGCAGGAGACCTGCTCCTAGGTCAGCACTGGCTAAGCTTCTCCTTGGGTTTGGTGGAGTTCCTGGCTCCCCCTTTTCTGTCGTGGGCAGCTCCAAGGGTCCTCAGGGCCCAATGTCCCAGTTTGTTTTCTGTTGCTGCGGTAAACCACAGGCAACTTGTGGGTGGAAAGGGTTTATTTCAGCAAACAGTGTAGCATGGAGGGAAGTCAGGGCAGGGACTGAAGCAGAGACCATGGAAGAACACTGCTTCCTGGCTTGTTCAGCCTGCTTTCCTTATACAGCCAACACCCACCTGGCCAGGGGTTACCCTCTGTGTGCTGGGCCCTCTCACATCAGCCATTAATCAATACAATGCCCTACACACGTGCCTCCAGGCCAGTCTGACAGAGGCATTTTATCAGTTGGTGGCTGGTTTGTGGTTGGGGGATCATGACTATCAAGGAGCGTCCAACACCCAGGGGTAGATGCACCTGCTCTTGCCTGAAGCCTGTGCCTTCGCCAGGCCTGGAGCAAGGCCAGCCAACGTGGCCCTGTCCCAACTCTCACAGGAGCCTTCATTTGAACCAGTAGCCCTCCCCCAAGCTCTGCCATTTATACAGCTAACAGTGACTCCTAAAGAGGGAGAAGGAAGCAGCTGCTTCCTGTATTTCTCAAACTGCAGGGAGTCCATGAACCCCACTTACTCGCTATTTATTTATTTATTTATTTATTAAAGGAGGAAGGAAGTGGACATGGGCCTCAAAGCACAATTTGTGGGAGTTGATTCTCCAACCACTTGGTCTGAGAGCTCAAGCTCAGGCTTGGCAGTAAGTTCCCTTCTTGATCACTGAGCCATCTTGATCACTGAGCCATCTTGCTGACCCTCCTGCTCTTTTTTGATGCCTCTTGCTTCTGGCTTTAGTAAAGGGAAGACACCCCCACTTCACCCTCAGGCCTAGCCTCCCTCCCTCAAGTCTCCATAGGCCCTGGCTCCTTGGTACCCTCAATACAGATGAGGGTGTGGCTGCATCATCCCTAAATCCCACATCACCTATGGGCAGCAGCCAGGATAGGTCTCACTTCCCATCATGCCAACTCTCCTCACCCAGGTCTACAACTTTCTTACTGTCTATAAGACTAAAGAGTGTGAAGTACTCCTCATGGCATAGCTGAGATACTCAGGGAAGAAAAAGTTGCAAGGAGAGAAAGCTTTGTTCCATCGGGCTGACTGCCAGCATCCTAGCTCAGTACTTGTCCTGAAGAGGTAAGGAAACTGTTTTGGCTCCTGGACAATATGGGGAGGGTCACTGTCCATTTCAAACCTGAGTGGGACTTCAGGTTGAACCCAGGGAATTTCTCTGGTTGTATCTTGCTCACACCCAATCCCTGTGTCTTCCTAAACCAAGGAGATAAATGGTTGCCTCTTTCTTGGCTAATTCATAGTACCTAGCACGCTTCCTGGTTTACAGTCTTAGCTCAGTGAATGAATGTTTGCTCACTTTGCTGGGCCCCTAGACATGTGGCCCTTGCTTTGTACCCTGAGCTGCCCAGACCTGCTCACCTAGAACCTCAGATGCCCTAACCCACATGGTACTTTGGCAGAATCTGCCACAGGGCCTTGTACTGAGTAGCCAGGTGGAGCACCTGGCAGAACTCCTAGGGCCCCCAATCTGCCATCCCTCCTGTTACAGAGACATCAAAGGACATCTGACTCAAACTTCCCTGAAGACAGGGCTCCCTCCCATGTGATCACAGGAGATGGAGACCTGCAGAGAATCCAGGAGAACATGTCCAGGGTCAGGACCAGGGGACCTGAAACTAACTTAGATGACGCTGAAGCAATCAGGTAACTTCCTAGAGCTTCATCAGGCTCAACCAGATAACAACTTGACCTCCTTGGAGAGTGTGGTGGTGGCAGATAACAGCCAGTGTGAGGGGTTTCAGTCTTTCTACGAAGCAGGTGGAGCCAGGTACCACTCAGCATTTTAAACCAGGAAAGTAGCCATGTTTTCCTCTATAGCTACATCTGTCTCTTTGTCAACTGCTAACACTACTTCTTTCCTGAGTGTCTCTGAACAACCCCTTCTCCAAACTAGTGTTCCACGGCTGTGACAAGGTTTCTGGGTGCTAAGCTGGAGGAATAATTCCCAGTTAGACACCACTTATAAAAGAATGTGTGATGTATGTGCCTTTTGAGCATTTGAAATAGTATGTGTATGTGTGTGTGTGTGTGTGTGTGTGTGTGTGTGTATGAGTATGTGTATGTGTGTGTATGTATGTGTGTGTGTATGTGTGTGTGTGTGTGTATGTGTGTGTGTGTGTGTGTGTGTGTGTGTGTGTGTGTGTGTATGTGTATGTGTGTGTGTATGTGCATATATAAAAGCTGCAGAGAGCAAACAGGCCTGAAAAGAAACACAGAACTGGAAGGAAGATGTAACTCACTTGATAGAATGCTTGTTTAATATGAATGAAGTCCTAGACTTGAATCCCAGCACCACAAAAAACCAGGCACTGTGGGAATGGTGGCTGAGTTCTTATCCCAGAAGATGCTGAACAGAACTTTAATTGACACCTGGTTCGAAGCCAAGCCCACTGAAGAGAGGTGTAATTTACCCATGCTTTTGGGGTGGGCTTCACCCTAGGAATGTGAAATGTTGGCATTGACTTCCTTTCCAGGGAACTTTGAGTTATTTGGTCTCTGCCAAAGGATTAAGGTGACCCTGTTTGCTGCGTCCTCCACCACTGCTGGATGTACACAACATCCCAGGGAAGACACTGTCATCTAAGGCCTCCAACAATTCTGACAGAGTTTCAGATACAAGAGCTCCAACATTCAAGCAGCCCTACCACATAGGAGAGGCAAGATGAAACTAAGAAAAACAAGGGATACAACCACCACTAGAAGCAGATCACCAGGGACTCTCATCTACAAGAGAGAATCAAGTTTAAGGCAGCTTTGCTTAAATGTGCTCAGGTGTATAGTAGATCAGATGAGCAGCTCTGACAGAGAACTGGAAATGATTTTTTTTATTGCTTTTATTTCATTTGTTTAAATCCAATCAGTTGCATTAAAAAAATCAGGGTGTCACTTCCTCACCCCCAAGTTAACAAATCAGTAACAACTGAAAACAAACAAACAACAAAACAAAACCTTCCAACTTCTGGGGATAGAAAGCACATCCCAGGATGCCTGTTTGAGAGTGTGCTTGCTGGAGTCTTTGTACGTTCGTACTTTGGGTACCACCATCCTTAGTCCTAGCAGCAAAACTTGCTTGTACATTCATAATGTAATTCCACATCAACATGCCCAGAGATAGGGAGAATTACCACCATAAAGGGCACTCACCCTCTTCACACCAAACCCTGGCTCTGCCCTCAGCCTGGCTCTCACCTCCTGTGCTGCACGAATTGTACTTGCTTGGCACCAGGCCTGTCAGGGGGTTCTGCCCATCACAGTGTTTGACTTTCACAACCCTGCACACAGGCCCTGAGGAACCTCTCCATTTTATAATAAAATTAATCGAGGCTGGGCGCCTATGTCACGTGTTTGAGGTACCCTAGCGAACAGCATCAGGCCGTGAATCACATGGCTAAGGCAGGCTCTGCTCCTCCTCCTGAATTGCTATAGCAGTCCCAGGACGTCTGCAGTTAGAGAGGCCTTGCAGTTCTTCCCACAAATGCTCATTAAACACCAATTGTATGCTGAGCCTTTGCCTTAGAGACCCAGCTTCAGGGACCCAGAACCAAAGCATAGGAAAGTAAGAACCTGTGATTGGAGCAGAGATCGGTCCATATTGTCTCTCTTTTCTTTGTCCTTTCTGGACTTAATGCCCAGCACATAGGGACCATCCAGAGATAAGTGAGGGGTGGTCCCAGGCCATATGTGCAGTATGGCAGGGGAAGTGCAAAACCCTGTTCTTACCACCAGATCCATCCTGGGAAGACAGTGGGACCACCCATGCTACTGTCTACAAGGCAAGGGGGAGCCCCAGCATGGCCCACATCCCTGGTTCTCTCTTAGGAGGCAATATTCAGCACTGGTATTTCTAACCTAGAATGCAGACAGGACAGCTCAGCTCTCAGACAGGCCTGTCTTACCCCACTGGGAACAGGAGATTCAGAAGAGAGCTGCAGAAGGTTCAGAGGTCACAACCTCAACCGTGATGTTTGTTCTGTGTAGGGAGGCCTGGGAGCCAGCAAGGTGGCAGTAAGGGCAAGGTAAAGGGGACAAGGGGAGGAGGCAGGACCTCCATGGAGAGAGCAAGCAATGGTCTGGGGAAGGGAGCAAGAAGGATGTTGGGGCAGGTGGGGGGACCAAACTTAGACAAGGGGAAAGGAGCTTAGATAGGAGAGGGGGGAAAGAAACAAGGCAAATGGAGGGGGCTGGAGAAAGAACTCCCATGGGTAGTGAAGAGGCCTTTCCTGTTGCTGAGATACCACAGTGAGGAGGACAAGACTAGACACGCAGAAGAACCTGTTAGCTCTGTAAAGACTGGGAGTGATTGGGGTCATGAGGAGAAAGTGCAAACGTGAACTGGGTAAGCTAGAGAAGTGGAGGGGACAGCCCAGCCCTAGAGGCCAGCCTGGGCTCTGGGACAGAGGTTACAGATGTCTTCTGGTCCAGGCTGAGACAAGGACAAAGGACAGGAAGCCCCCAGGAATCACCTTGCCCTGTTATAAATCCAAAAGGAAACAGGTGGCTGTGGGGTATGGACACCCAGACAGAGACCCCAAGCCTTCCTGTCCTCCTCTATGCTGAAAATCCCAACTCTCAGCCCCTCAGCTCAGGCATCAAGGGATTATGGAACTCACCGGTGGGTTCTATAGCTTCAGAGAGGTGACCCTGGGGATATGGAAAAGTTGTGTCTCTTCAGAGCTGGTGGAGCTGTGACATCACAGAACTAAAGTGAGTCCCTAGCACAGACCTTCAACCCTGACACAGGGACACCCAGAGCTCTGATGTCCCTGCCTCAGGAATCCTCCAGAGGACGAGAAGTCCTAAGCTATTCCCCCAAGTGGATGTGTCGCAGCAAGAAAGACACGTGGCCGGCTTATGTGGGAACTTTCAGTCCCCACCACTCCTTAGAGTTGGGCCAGAAGCTATCTCTGCCTGGGAGGTTTCCGGGCAGGGTGTAACCCAATGGCTGTAAAGACTTCCCGAATACCTGATGCCCACAGTGATTCTGGCAGCCCCTCACCTGAGGCGTTTCCGGATGGGACGGAAGTACTTGGAGGTCTTGACAGCGAAGATGATGCTGGGGATGAGGAAGAAGGTGCACCACCCCAGGCAAAACCAGAAGGCGTTCTGGACAGGAGCCACGAGGTCAGCTCCCTGAGCTGGGCTTGTTGCCTCCCCACCAGCCCCGTTCCCAGAGGCCCTACTCTGACTCCACATGACCTGGGCTCACGTCCTCCTCCTGCCCTCTTCCATTTGCTCTGTATCCATGGTGGGTTGGGGACACTCACCCAGGGGTCAGCCATCATGTCACACAGGATCACATGACCATTGTCCAGGGCTGTAGAGAAGGGCTGGCAGGTGGCGATGCGCTGAGTCACCTGTCATGCCAACATGAGGCAGGTAGACATGAAGTCACCTGGACCTACAGTTGTGTACCCCATATTCTGAGGAACACCTCATGCTTGCTCATAGAGTAGTGGGCGCGCACACAGACATAACGGCCATGGGTTCTCAGGAAGGTTGGACACTGAACTTCCTGCTCAGCTCTCCTTCTTTGCATCTACTCGCCAGCCTATGTGTAAGTCTCACCATGTCCCCTACCATGGCTTTAAGCCATCCTCGCTAGAGAGGCACATAATGCCTAACTTTACATGTATGCACATACAACACACACAGATACTCAAGGTCAGCTACCCCCCTGTGACACCTTTCCAGAAGTTGTGGCCCACAGGGTGTGCAGGAGGAGGTGGGCTTTGATGGCTGGCCTTAAAGAAGCAGGATGAGGGACCTGTTCATGGAGAGGCATAGAGTCCATACTTGGGTCTCACTAAATGGCTGGGGGTAGAAGTGGAGTAGACAGTATTCACTCTGTGAGCAAGGATACAGGTGGCAGGTTTGGGAGTTTGGGTCCAATCCCAAAGGCCTTTGTACCCCAGAAGGGCTCTACAGCTTGTCCACTGAGCTGGGTATGCTTTGAGGCCCAGGCAGACATCTGTACCCTTACTTACCTCTGCTCTCACCCAGGTCACATACTGAGAGAAGTAGCCCATTTCCCTGGTCAGGAAACACTCAGTGGCCTGCAGGAAGGAGCAGTCCTGGGTTGGCAAGAGTTCTGCCTCTCCACACCCCTCCATATCTGGGATCATCAGGACAAGCCTGGCTCTCACGGGAGCCACAGTGAGGATGAGCTGGAGAAGCCTGGGGTAGATGCTTCATGTTTGGTTTAGAGGCCACACCCTACCCTCAACTCACATTCCTCAGGATGTGGTTGATCTGCACAGGCAGCTCTCCTTTTAGACGAGTGACACTGTCAAGAAAGTCTGAGGTATTCACCTGCAGGAGATGAGAGCCTAGATCAGCCATCCATCTCTCTACTCACCATCCATCCTACACTATACCACATACCACCTTAAGGAAGGAGGAGCAGGCTCTAGGACCAAGAGGCCTAAGAAAGGGATCCTTAATGATCTGACCCCGCCCCCTTCACCTTCTAATGGGGCAGGAGGAGCAGAGATCTCAAAGCAGCCATCCTGTTTTCCTCTATTGCCCACCTGTTCGGACCGCCCCCCTGTTCCCCACTCCCATTAGCCACCTGCAGACTTGGGGCCAAGGACTCCAAGGTCTTGACACTGAAGTTGAGCTTGGTCTGTGGAGGAAGATTCAGGGCTGTTACAGGCAAGAATTCAGAGGCAAGAAATGGAGAATGTGAGCTGGGCGTGGTGGCGCACGCCTTTAATCCCAGCACTTGGGAGGCAGAGGCAGGCAGATTTCTGAGTTCAAGGCCAGCCTGGTCTACAGAGTGAGTTCCAGGATATCCAGGGCTAAACAGAGAAACCCTGTCTCAAGAGAGAGAGAGAGAGAGAGAGAGAGAGAGAGAGAGAGAGAGAGAGAGAGAGAGAGAGAGAAATGGAGAATGTGGCTGTCCCCTCCCTCATTCCCTGTCCTCTCTCCATTCCTCCTCTTTCTCATTCCTCAGAATCCCTCTGAGCTTACCACAAGGCTCTCCTGGGGGACAACCTTCTCCTGGTAGAGGCTTCGAAGTTCTCTGGCCTCCTCCCGTAGCTGCTGCCTCAGTAAAGAGTCATTCTGAGGGTAGACAAAGGGATCAGAACGGGTCCCACCCCAATAGGAAGAGCAGCCCTTCAAGGGGGTTTATTAAAGGGATGTGGAAAGTGCTGGGCTGAGACAGAAACCCCCCAGCTCAGGCTTGCTCTGCTCTAGGCCAGCCGCAAGCTGGATGCTCTACATATGAGCTGTGGATACCACTGCTAAAACTGGGCAATGCTCCCTGCTCTTCCCAGGGTCAAGATATCCGAAAGGGATCTTCAGGAACGTGGGATGTCTGTAAATACTGACTGCACGACGTGTCCATTCAAGGTCCTCACAACACCTGTCTCAGCGGACTCTGAGGCTGGCCCAGCTGTGTGAAGTTAGGCCAGATACTTCATCTGATATGAGACCTGCGACAGTCTACAGATGGAGAGACGGATCTGAAATGGCCTGCCTAAGGCCACACAAAATTGGCAGCAGGGCCTGAATGGGAACTGAAGGTGCAGAGCTTCAAGCCCAACAGCAGGGTAAAAAGCCTCAGCCCCATGTGTCCCTGTCCCCTCTCCAATCCTAGCATTCCTAGCCCCTCCTGCCCAGATCTTCTTCTTGATGACTGTCTGGCTAAAGGGTCTCTGCTCCCTTCTTACTTGGGCCTGGGCCAGTCCTTCCAGCTCCTGCGCCAGCTGCCACATGTCAGTGTTCACCACAGGCTTCTGGATCTGAGGAAAGACAGGAGACACCAAGAAGACTGAACCCAGATGTCCCCAGTTACCCTCAGCCTCTGAGTTTCTAGACTCATTTCCACCACCCCCATCACTCTCTCTGTTATCTCAGGGAAGGTCTCGTACAGCCTAGGCTGAACTCAAATTGCACATTCCCCTCTTTCTGTATCTCAATCACTGGGATTCAGCCATGTGTTACCACATCAGGCTTCATGCATTACTGGGGATGGAACCCAGGGCTCTACACGACAGACAAGAACTTTACAAACTGAGCCATATCCCCAGCCCCAGGAAGTCCATTGTGAGGAGTCATCTTCAGTTTGAACTGAAGCTGTGAGGTATTTCAGAGTTTCCAGTGGAATAAAAAAAAATAAAAAGCAAGGTGCCCTCTGGAACGACTGGAAGAAAGTCATTGTCTGACTGTAGAGTTGATTGGCTGCTCTTCCAGAAGTCCCCTGTTGGATTTCCAGCACCCACACAATGGCTCACAATTATCTGAAATTCTAGTTTCATGGAATCAGCTTCCCTCTTCTTGTTTCCACAGACACTGCATATATGTGGTGCACAGACACATGCAGGCAAAACACCCATTTGTGTGGGGAAAAGAAAACAACAACAAAATCAGTGTCACCCTGACTTTTCTTAGTGGCAGTGCGTTCTTAGCAGCGGTGCATTCAGGACCATGAACAGCGACACGTGCCCTTGCTTGAGGGACAGGGAAAGTGTGTGTAGGTCCTTAACAGGAAAAAGCCCCAGGAGTGGAGAGAGCTGGAGAGATGCAGAACACACCCAGGATGGCCCTTTCACGGGGTGTCACGTGCCGCTGGGGCACCAGATGTCCCCCCTCGCTGACCTGCACAAGGAAGCCTCTGTAGTGGATTTTCTCCAGCCCGCTCCTCTGCAAAGCCTCCAGGTCCTGGCGGGCAGTGGGGCTCAACAGGTCTAGCTCCTTCAAATCTACTTGGAAGCTCTGAAGCTCCTGCTGAATCTTGTGGGTATACTGGGGGAGGGAACAGGATGAGGTACATTGTTGAGCTTGGTTGCTTGGCTTAAGGGCCATTACCTGCATCTGCAGGGCTCCAACTCTAGATACAATATCACAGGCTCCCAAGAGACCTCTACTCAGTCCCAGCCTACTTCCATGGACCATGTGGTAACTGGGCTGTGGCACAGACTTTCTCTGGACAGCTGATACAAAATAGCTTTCTGGAACTTCTTCATCACAGCCTCTGTAGTAAGGTCTTCACAGCATCTAATATACTCTAAAATCATTTATTCCTGGACTTGTTAATCCAAGCTCATCAGCTCAGTAATATCTGAGGACTTTGATTATTCGACTCTGAGACACTCTCATCTGCAGCAGAGTCTGTCAAGTGGTAGGTGAGATACAAGTTTGTAGACTTATAAGTGAGTGAAGGAAGGAAAGAAGGAAGGAAGGAAGGAAGGAAGGAAGGAAGGAAGGGATGAACGAACAAACAAACAAACAAACAAACATACCTACATTTCCAGAAAAGACATCTGGCATGCCTATCCTGTGGTCGTGACACCCAGCTTCAATATCAGACAAGGCAACCCATCTCTGGTCACTTCTCCCCATCTTCCTAGGTAACCTTCCTCCAGGGAGAGGGCTCCCCAACTGTCTTTGACAGGGAGGGGGCATGAAGCCGCAGATATTCTGGTACTCTGGATGGCACAATTTATTTTCTGTTTTATGCATAATTGGCCTTTTGGTGTCTTTTCCGAGAAGTTTTTCAAGGTCACATTTAATAAAGTACCATGAAACCTCAAAGAACTTCCTGGTCCCTCAGAAACAGAAGCCTCATTGATCCATACTTTTCTGAAAGCTGGACTCTTCTCTGGGGTGAATATCACTTAAGGCTGAGACAACTTCCAACAAGCAGGGTTGGTGGTCCACTGTACCCAGGACCCTGTTGCAAAGCCTCCAGCCAAGGGGCAACTGTCTCTGGCTAAAGACTCTGGAGGGAAAAGATGCTGACATTAAACAAATATCCCTGGCCATGGTTTAAGGCATAGAGTTGGGACTGGTCTTATTTGATTGTGTCACCCCATAACTAGGGATAGAGATGAATCCAAGAGGTTTCTTGGGTGGATCAAAATGAGTGAACTTTGTATGGGCAGAAGAACGCTAGCCAGTGTGTGTGTGTGTGTGTCTGTGTGTGTGTGTGTGTGTGTGTCTGTGTGTGTTAGGGGGTGTTTCCTAGGACATGCTTAAAGGAATGGTTCCTCAAGGCTCTTTCCCCACTTTACCTAGGGATGGAGAGAGGGCATGTTTCATGTACCTTTAGAACCACATTCTAAAACGATCCCTTGTCCCAGGTTCTGAGGCTCTTTTGTCAGCATTGACAAGTGCATCTGTTCTCCACCCCTTCCATTCTACCTTGGCATACTTCTGCACCCAGGACCTGCACCATCTCCAGCAAACGAGTCCTGGGCGGACAGCCAGCCTGAAACTACGAGGTCAGTCCGGGTGGGGAGGTGGTACTCAGGGGAGTGGGGGAGAGAATAGAATCTGCCACTGCCACCTACTGGCTCTGAGGGCTCAGCAAGGGTCCCAGAGAGTTTTCCACCAGTGTCACTCAACTGGCTCTGGAACACTTCCACGCCACTCCCAGCCAAGACATGGTACCTGTCCCCGTCTGGACACCCCCACCCACTGTCACTGTCCCCTCCTTCCATAACTGGTGCTGTATTCAGCTTACCCTGGAGCTCATGCTTAGAGAGACCCATGGCGACCAGACACTCACACACCTACCCATACCCCTAGAATCTGCCAGAGTTCAAGCCCTGGCCAGGCCCTGAGTTGGTTGCTCAGATCTCTGCCTTGGGTACCTTGATAAGAGCTTTTTTGTTTTGTTTTGTTTCTTAGTTCAGAGGTAATTCCCCAGAAGAACAGAAGAACGGGATGTAGGGGTTCCCTTGCCTGTTTGATATCCAGGTGCTTATCCAGGTCATACGAGTCATTGAGCTGTAGAACCTTCCAGAGTACTGCCCCTGCCTTACACTGTCTATGGAAGAGAGATACACATCAACAAAGTGCCACCAGGGATGGCAGGTGGGGTTGGCATCACCCTAAGGAGACATCCACTTCTGCACCTCCCTTCTCTTCCCCGATCCTAGCCCCAGGCCCAGGACACCCGCTCACCGATAGGCCTGGACGATGCTGATGTTTTTCTTCAGGCCAAGAAGATAGGATAGGTTCATGGATGGTGGCAAGTTCCCCGGAGTGTCTGCAAACTGCAGGTGGGCAGGAAGAAGTGGAGCACAGACAGGTGAGGGGCAAGCCTTCCCTAATGCTTGGTGCCACCCGTTACTTCAACCAGACCCATTCTCCAATTCAAGTGACTCCAGGCACCGACTCCTTATGGGGACTTTGCCCGTGAATCTCTGTCAGTGATACAAGCAGGGCCTTCAGTACAGTGTCCTTCTCAGACTCAGAGTTGGGTTCAGGTGGTGTAGGTGCCACCACCTGGAGTGCTGGGGAGCACCTTAGGAGCTCGGGGCTCATGGGTGTCTATCTGCATCCCCATCTCATCCTCCTCCCTCCTGGCCCCATCTTCCACTTGCTCCTCTGGCTCCCACTTCCTCCTGACTCAGTCTCTTGGCCCAAGCTCCCTCCGAGCTGGAACAGGCCCAGGCCCACCTCATACAGCTCTCCACTCTCCCAGCTCCGGCACACCAGCGTCTGCACATTGCCACCCACCAGGAAAGTGACGAAGACGAGGAGGATGAGGGGGACTGCGAAGAGGAAGCTGAAGGCCACACCTCTGGAGGTGAGAGACATGGTTGAAGGAATGTGGAAGCTGAGTGCCCTGAGCTATCCTTGTCCCCACCCACGTCCCGGAGACAGCATAAACCACTTGTTGGCAACAAGGCATGTCTCCTGGGCAAAGGAGAACCCAGTACTCTTGACAACTTCTTGGCATCCACATCCATCTACCCCCAAATTACTGTTGGGTTCTGCTATCATGGTAGCCTAGAGGAAGGACACCTGCTCATTCAAAGAGCTATATCTGAATGTAGGGTTGATGGAAGAGACCTGCTCCAGTGACCAACCTTTCTACATAATCACTGTCGTCTACATAGATAACACTCTGAAGATGCTGGGCAGTAAGGACCCTTTGACCGGTGTCACTGACTTACAGAGTGTCTTTGTGAGTTGGCACAGCCCCATGCCAGGTCATGAGTCCTGGAGAGTAAAATGTAGGGTGGATTTCAACTCCTCACTAATCCCTTTGACCAGGTACCTTGTATGAACAGCCTGGCCAATTGTATGTGGCAGCCCTGGCCTTAAGGGCCATCCAGTTTAAGGATGACAGGCAGATTGTGCCTTTGCTGTCTTTGCTGCCTTTGGGACTGCCTACAGGCTGGGTTAAGAAGGAATTTGAGGCGGTGTCTGGGCTTGGTGGGAGTACTATAGTTACTATTGGTGTTGCGCTTCCTTCTTCAGCCCAACCTGCTTGGAGGACACTGAGACCCAGGAAGGTCATTGCTTTGCTCAGAGTCACTCAAGGAGTGGGGAACCAGGTCAGCATCAGGGCTCATTCCCCCACCTTGCCAGGCTCCACTCCTGTAGTTCTACCGGGAGGAATCTGGCAACCCAACAGCGGAGCCCCTTTCCCCTCCCCAACCTTTTCTTACGCCATGAGGAGGCGGGCTCCAGCCTCGCCCTTGGTTTCAGAGTGGCTGGGGTCCTCCCTGGCAAACAACCCCCAGATGCCCAGGCTGAGGCCCAGCAGGTTACAGATCACCACAAGCAGGATGGCAGAGCACAGCACGCATCCCAAAATCCACCTGCCACAGAGAGAGTATGGGGCTCACTGAGAAGGAAGCCATCTGGTACTGGAGGACTGGCCTAGGACCTAGGCCTCTAGGCACCAGACTGGATCTTTAGAAGTAGGGGTGCGAACATTTGCTGAGGTCTCATAGCTTTTACAGGGCCCCCAGGCTCAGACTTGGACATACACAGCATGGGGAGACATGGAAACCACAGGGGTTAGGGTTCTTGACTTAAAAGGAGGTAGTAGTATTGTCAGGCTCAAAGCACTACCCACCTGTATGTCTCATATTGTTGCACCTCCTGCAAGTAGGGGCGGCTGCGCTGTTCCAGCCCCTCCAGTGCCTGGCTCCAGCGGGAGGCTGCCTCTGAACCTGGGAACGCTTGGGCCAGCATCCTCAACCCTTCAGGCTGCTCAGCCAGTGCCTTTTTCACATCTGCCCAAAGCCATAGGGTTTCAGAGGATAAAGAGGGCACCCAGGAGTCAGGGCCAGATCTCTGGGACTCACAGAGAACCTAGCAGACAGGGAACACAGCCATTCCCACCACTGCCCAGCTCCTCTTAGCAAGCCTCCCTGGAAGGGGTGTGCTGGGGGGTGGGGGGCAGGTGGCATTCCAGGCAGCCAGCCAGGTCCCTAAGCAGGGCCTCACCTTTGACCACACTGACCGCCTGCACTTGAACCAGGAGCGGGAGGTTATTGAAGGTGGCTTTCTCCTGCAGAACCAAGCAAAGCTGTGTCTATTGCTGTTTGGAATTCCACCTTGGGGTCTTAAAGTCACAGGCCCAGAGGGAGGGTGCTGCTATTCAATGCTCCCAGCCAAGGAAGTGGCCTTGTCCTTGTAAACATGGCTTCTCTTGCCTGACTCAAGCCTTCCACACATGGCATGTTATGAACTCCTCCACCCCCTTCTACTCGAAGTCACTTCCTAGACAGCCCTGGCTCTCATCCTCTCACTGTGCACCCATCCCATGCTAGCAGCCGGCTCTACTCCCTCAGTCCAGCTTCCAGCCTTCCATCTGTGTTAGCCTGGCTTCCTTCTTCCCAGCCTCCCAGCACAGCTGACTCACTAATTCTCCAACTCCAGGCCCTGGATCACAGGCTCTGACTCACGAGGTGCCACCCCTGCCTTGGCTGTATCCACCCAGAGAGTAGGCCTGTCCTCTGGGATACAGCCAAAGCACCTGTTCCCTTGTGGCTCAAAGACCCTGTTCCTTATGGGAGCCCAACTCTTTCTGAGCTGCAGATCAACCTCTCCCATCTGACTATGTCCAGTAGAGACTGGCACAATGAGCCCAGGCTGCCACAGGGTGAGGGTGGACTCAATTTAATCAGGTCCCTCTTTTGGGTCTTTCAAGACAGGGTTTTTCTGTATGACCCCGGCTGTCCTGGAACTCACTCTGTAAACCAGGCTGGCCTCGAACTCAGATCTGCCTGTGTCTACCTCCCAAGTGCTGGGATTAAAGCTACCACTGCCCAGCTTAACTGGGTTCTTCTTCTAGAGAGTGAAACTGAGCCCTTTCCCTTGTTAGTTCCCAAGTAGGTGGAGCAAGAACCCAGGCAACCAAAATAGGGTGTACCTCCTGGACCATGCTGGAGAAGTTGGTTTCTGGGACATCCTTCAGCCGATGCAGGACATCATCCACAGGGGGCGTCTGTGACATGAGAAAGATGTCTATAGGAGGAAGGAGGTACCTCTGACCCCTTAGTATACTCAAATGTAAAATGGGGACCACAGAGTCCCTAGCACTCTGGGGGGCAGAGCCTGAGAAGCTAATACGCATGAGGCTCAGGGCTCAGTGTGTGGCACACTGAGAGCTTCAGCTCACTCTAAGAATGAAGGGTCATTAACCCTGGGTGCTCCAGAAAGGAAGGCATAGCCCAAGGAAGGAAAGTCGTCTGGTCACTAGGATGCCAGAGGGTTCCAAAAGTGCAGGCTAGACCCATCATTCCAAGACCCGGTGGTTTTGTTCAGGGCCTGCACCTGGCTAAAGTCAGCGCCCAGTTGCAGAGCACCGGCCTGGCTGAGCACCCGCTTGCAATTCTCCTCGTGGCACCAGCTGTCCTGAAGCAGGGCGAGCAGGCGTTCCCGGTGCGCCTGCACAGGTGGCTCCAGGTGCCGCTGAGCCTCCTGCAGCTCCACTGAGGTGGTGTTCAGGGCTCGAAGGTGGTCTATGGAGACCTGCAGGGCTAAGAGAGTTACACACGGCCTGAGGATCTCCTCATTTCCTGGTGCTCTCAGTCACCTAGGAAAAAGAGGCACCATGCTCCCTCCTCCTGGCTAAAGGGACATAAACTGTCTGTAGCCACAGTGGAAACTGCCTCTGGGCACATGAGGCCAGAAGGTAGGCAGGGGTACCACGTGCAGATTCCTGGATAATGGGTGGAGAAAGACTTGGGTGGAGCTGGGGTAGTACATGAAATGCAGGGATGGGGGCTGGGAGGATTGGCTCCTAGAGGACACCTGCTGGACCCACCCACATACAGGGCACTGGTCCAACTCACCCTGGCCCAGGCTGTGCACTGAGGCTAGCACTGGGTACACTGTGCTCTTGAGCCGGTTATGAATTACGTTCCCAAGGTTCTCACCAACACCTGGATAACATAGGGCATTTGGCAGGATTGGTCCCCCCCAGGAGCTGAGGACACCCCCATGGTCACCCATGAGCCATGGTCTCTGCAAGGTGGGGTCGGCCTCCTCATCCTGCAGTAATACGGCTGCTGCACAGGGAGATCCCTCTTTGTGAAGTGGTACCCTGGTGGAGTCCAGGCTAAGGGAGCTGAGAGGTTTCCCTGAGGCAGACCAGGGCAGAGGGACCTGGAGTTGGCCAACTGTATCTCTCACCATCCAGCTCCTTTGAGACTTGCTTCTGAGGCACAGAGAACTGCTCAGCAATGGCCCGCAGCTCCTAAGCAAACACAGGGGCATTAGCCATCTTCCCTGTCCTTCAGCAGCCCCGTCTTACAGTTAGGTATTTCAGGGACTTTCCATCAGGGGGCAGTCAAGTGCACGTGGGAAGGGACACCCTCTCTGCTTTGCAGGTTCTGAGGCTTAAGGCTGGGTACTCAGACACAGGTGAGGGCTTGGATAGTACTCACTTCAGGGACATCAGAGACCAGGCCTCTTAGGCTGAGCAGGGTCTCAGGGACAGCTTTCACACTGGGCCCCGTCTGACTATGTGTGTGTTGGTTTGTAGCAAAAGCACAGACCATACCAATCCTGTGGGGAGGGAGGCAAAGGAGAAAAGGGTTTGCAGTGTGCCCAGGAGCCCGGGTGCCACCATCCAGCCCTCCCTCCTGACCTAGGGAGCCTCTCACAGAAGCACGAGGGTGGTCAGCAGCAGGAAGATCATGAGGGTACCACGTTCACAGGCCATGGCCTTGTGCTCCGTCTTCACTCTGCCCCCACAGCGCTGGCGGCAGCGACAGCAACAGAAGCAGAGCCCAGTGATGGGCACCAATAGGAGGTAGAGGCCAGCAATCACAGCACACACCACGTAGCCTGCCTCATATCGAACCACCTGGGCAAGGCAGCAAGGCATGAGGGGGCTCACCCTGCCTTGCCCCTGTCCCAGTGGAAGTCAGAAGTGGAGAGAATGCTTGTATGCCTCCTCTCCCACATGGAACACACAAGGTGATGGCACCCTTACCATTGCACAGATGAGGCAACTTAGGTCTAAAGACACTGGGGATCACTGCCCACCCCGCCTTGAGGGGAAAGGATGCCTAAGACCCCACTCTGGCAAACACTCCTCAAGGTGGGCAGAACTGAGCAGGCGCATGCCTTCTGCTCACCCTTAACTCCCTCCCCAGCACCTGTAACTCTCTCCTCACCTCATCTGTCTTCACAGAAGATGGGTCATTCAGCAGGGTCTTTATCAACTCTGAGGAAAGGAAGCAAGCTGAGGGTTGGGGGACAGCCACTGCCTTGCCCCTGTGTCTAACCTCTCCCCACTGCCAAGCTAAGGGAGGTTCTTAGAGAAGGCAGTGTCATGTGGCCGTGACATCTTGCCAGGCCTCATCGTGCTGCAGGAGAGGCAGCTGGTAGAAGGCCTCAAGCAGACCTTTCCGTACTCTTCTAGTAGGTCCTGCAGCTGGCCTGGTAGTCCTTGCCCTCCTCCTGCCTCTTCTGGCCCTCCTGAACCCTGACACCATGGCGCTGGGACAATGTGCCAGACTTAACATAATGGACGCGCACCTAGAGGGGAAAAGGGGCTGGCCCAAGGTCAAACAAGAGGGCTGGCTAGCTGCTTCTCGAATCTAATAACGTGTGGAAGAAAAAAAGGCTGTGTAGTACCAGAAACCTCACCCTGCCTGTAGACAGGATGTGCACAGAGGCTAGTTGGGGACCCAGTGCCCGCAGACGTCCACTGGGGGGTGGGGTGGGGCGGGCACTCACCTGCCGGGAAGGGGTTAAGTTGAACCACGGAGAGGAATCGTCGCACGGTGCCATAGAGGGAGTTCAGGGGCCCCGACGCGCGAACAAGAGGGGCCAGCTCTCGTGTCCTGGGCACCCGAGCGAATGCCAGGTGCTCCACGCGCCCGAGGGACCCGCAGTCGTCTGTCACAGCTTCGGGCAGGCTCAGGGCCAGTCCCAGGCTCAGGCCCAGCAGGGGCACCATGAGGCCGGGTGAGCGCGTCATGAGTTCGGGCGGGTGGGCGGCACAGGTTCAGGCAGCGGACAGTGCGGACCAGCACGGGGCAGGCCGTGCATCCTTCTGTAGCCTTCTTCCCTCCGTCCCTGTGGCTCTACAAACCGGCCCGACAGGTTTGGGCTCCGGAGCTACCAGGTCGCCCGCCCGGAGCGTAGGAAGGGCAGGGGCGGAGGCCAGATAGGGGGCAGGGCCCGGCCCAGCCGCCCTTGGCTTTCTCAGTGAAGTCTGTGCCTCTCTCCCTCCTAACATGCTGGGCAAGGGCAGTCCGGAGTCCGTCCAGGAGTACCTCAGAGTCTCTGGATTATCTAGGATGGTCCAATTTCAAATAGAATTTTCCACACTCAGTCCCAGCAGCCCAACCTGAGGGCTGGTTAAACATGACCACCTAGTGAAACCCTGGCCCACTGACTTGGTCCTAAGACCAGACCCACAATGCCCAGAGGAAGCAGAGAGAGGAACTAGCCAGGCTCTCTCTGTTTCCTCTGGGCACTGTTTTGCTCCCAGGAGTGACCTCTGGCAGGCCAATCTGGAGCAGGTACTGTCCTTAGGGAGAGCAGAGGGTTGCCCTCTGCCCAAGCCATGCCCATCTGGTCACCAATGGCAAGAACCTGATACCAGTTATGCCCAGAGATGTGTCTCCAAAGGTGTGTGATTTTGAAGGACTGAATACACAGGAGCCTGTAACTGAGCAGGCGATGAGAAACACTCCTGATGGATGGAGGATATTCCTAGCAGCGTTATTCATGGCACCAGAAACAAACTGGTCCAAGAGACATCCCCCAGAGCACAACGGGCAGTCATCAAAATGAACTGAAAATATCCCTGTGACCTGGATAGATCCTCATGCATTAATAAGCACAAACAGTTATCACAGAGCAGTCTGTGACATGAAGACACACAACAGTGATCTTCTCCAGTAGAATCATGGGATATATATGTGTGTGTGTTTACTCCATATATTATATATAATAGATAACAGTATGCAAAAATATATTTAACTGATTTTGAAAATTACTCTCTCTGTATGAGTGCAGAGTGGCATGGTGTGAGTATGGAGGTCAGGGGACAGCTTTAATAAGCCACCTCACTGAGAGGCAAGGCTTTTTGTAGTTTCTGCGTAGTTAAGCTCTCTGAGCTTCTGGGTAGCTCTGTCTCAACCTCCCATCTTGACTCTTGCCGCCACATCTGCCTTTAAAGCCAAGTGTTTTATTCTGTGTATTTATTTACTTTGAGCGTTTGTTTACATGTGTGGGCATGTGGTGGTTAAAGGACAACTTGCAGGAGTCCTGGGGACGAAACTCAGGCCATCGGGGTTGGCACCAGCACCTTTACCCTCCCAGCCACCCCAGTGGCCATATCTGGCCTTTAAAAAGTAGATTCCTAAGTCAGGTTGTCAGGACTGTGCAGCAAACGCCTGTACCAGTGGAGCACCAGGGTCTTTTGCTCAACTGTGCATCTTCGATTCTGTGACTGAAACATAGGTCACCTGGCAGGTAAAGAAGTAACAGAAGGGGGTGGGGATGTAGTTTGGTTGGTAGAGTGACTGGCTGGCACAAAGCCTTGTGTTCCATTCCCAGCGTTGTATAAACTGGGCATGGTGGTGAGAGCCGGAAATCCCAGCACTTGGGGATTTAGGTGGGAGGATGAAGAGTTCAAGGCCAGCCCAGGCTACCCGAGATTCTGCCTTTAGAAATAAAAGGTAATAGAAATGTGTGAGTTTCCCTGAAGGGAGCCCAGCTCAGTTTACTACTGGTTTGTGGGGTGGGTGGGCTGCCCTGGTGGGGTTACTGGTAAGGAGGGATATAAGTGTGAGTTAGGGCTGAGCTCACAGCAGTGTCCTGGCCCTTCCCACTGTTACCCCCACAGTTCTCCTAGAGTTGGGGGTGGGGGGTACAATAGTGCACAGTCATGGAAGGAATGGTCCATTTAATAGCCGGCTGCAGACTGGAAAGGGGACCTCATTAAAGGATGATTCAGAGATGAAGATCAAGGCTGTGGTGAGGAGTGGGTTGTGGTGCTCTGGTACCCAGGCAGTAGACCAGACACACATGTCCTCTGCAGCCCAGCTCTGGTATGTGGAGGAAGATACCTGACTAATTTAGCCCTTGACTACTGAGAAGCTGACTGCATGCTGTGCCCACCCAGCTCTGCCTGTCACCCTCCCTGCTTGTCCACGTTGTCGTTCTCCCTCACCTAGATTGTGGCTGTTGGAATGATTCCTGAGCTATATCACACTCTAAGTCTATCCCCATCTCCAGCAGGGTGGAAATAGCTTCTCACCAAACCTGATACCGCCCATCTGTTGGACCAATAGAAGCTGTCACTGAAGATGTTAAAAAGAGGGGTGGGTGTGTGTATGTGTGAGTATATGTGTGTGAGTGTGTGTGAGAGTGTATGCATGTGAGTGTGTGTGAGTGTGTGTATGTGTGCGTGCATGTGTGTGTGTGAGTGTGTGTGTGTGTGTGTGTGTGTGTGTGTGTGTGTGTGTGTGTGTGGCAGATCAGTGGTATAGGAGTTTATGTCCCAGCTCTGGGGCTTTGGGGGAGGGTGGGGGAAGACTGCAGTCTTTGAGGACCTTTGAGGGTTTGGAAAATAAGCAGGTCTTCTCTACCCACTCTCTCTCTCTCTCCTTAATGATCATAATTAAGACAATCACTGCCTGCCACCATTGTTTTCATAAATGTCTGTAATAAAAATGCAGTACTTTGAAGGTGAGACTTCCCCAGGAACAAAGCAAAACAAGCCTCTTCCTCAGCCTGGGGCAGGAAGGCTGATAAAGAGAGCCCGCTTATTTGGCAGGTAGAGAAATTGAGGCAGGGAAGGGACTTTCCCCAGCCAGGCTCCAGATTGGAAGCCAATGCCACAACCAAGCCAGATCTTAGTGGAACAATGTATCCTCAGCCTGGCTCAGGACCATGTCCTCTACCCAAGCCATACATGGTTTATCTGGGGTGCACAGGGCAAAAGGATGGAGTTCTGAATATTTAAGGTGGTCTATAGTTGGGGAAAGATGACTTGTTGTTGTTGTTGTTGAGACAGGGTCTCACTATGTAGCCCTGGCAGGCCTGAAACTCTATGTAGGCCAGGCTGGCCTCAGACTCACAAAGACCTATCTGGCTCTGCATCCCAAGTGCAGGTTAAGGTGTATACCATCACGTCTGCCTAAGATTCATTTTTATTATTTTTAACTACATATGTGTGTCTCTGTGAGGGTATATACACATGGGTACAACAGGTGCCCACAGAGGCCGGAGGCATCATATCCTCTGGAGCAGGAGTTACAGATGATACTGAGCCACATGGTGTGATGGTTGGAACTAAACTCAGGTCCACTGCAAGAGCCGAATATGCTAGTAACTGATGAGCCATCTACCTTCCCCCCAACTTTAAAAAATTATATTTACTTGTGAGATGAGGACATGGAAAACATGTATGGAGGTCAGAAGACAGCTTTTGGGAGTTGGTTCTCTTCTCCCACCATGTGGATCCTAGGAACCAAACTCAGGTCATCCGGTTGGGGGCAAGTGCTTTTCCTTGCTGAGACTCTTTTATAATGAAGTGTTGAATGACTCACATAATTTGCTAAATACTGAAAATGGAGTACAGGATGGCTATACAGGTTCCCTTCCACACTGTCATACATTGAAAACTTCTGGCACACTGTCTTCAAATGAGGGATTGTCTTGTCTTTGCACATAATGTGAATCTGGAGTAGACAGTAAAGTCAGGTGGCTGTCCATATCTACACAACTGTAATTCCACCATGTGGGAAGCTGAGGTAGAGAGATGAGGATGGTGGATTTGAGGGCAGCCAGGGCTATAGAGTAAGACTCTGTCTGCAGGAGGGGAGAAAAGCTGGCTATAGGCACATACCTCTACAGTCTCAGCTGCTAGGAATTCTGGGGCAGGAGGATGATCTGAGCCCAGGAGTTTGAGACTAGCCTGTGTACAACAGTAAGATCCCTTCAAAATAAGCAATTGTAATTTAAAAGTATATAAACAGATGGGCAAGTTCCAGACTAAAGTTCTGAATGAAAGCGAGAGCCTGGGAGGAAGGGGTCAAGCAGGTGGCACAGGGCAGAGAAGGCTCTTTGATGAGCAGCTATGCCTGGGGTTGTGTTCATAGCCTCATCAGGCAGTAAAGGAAGGCCTCTGGGCTCGGGAACATGCTGGAGAGTCCCTGACAATAACCACAGACGAAGTGTGACTTCCATGCAGCTTCTGAGCATGTGCTGGAAGGTGTCAGATATGCAGAGGCCATAGCAGCTTAGAGTTGGGAGACAGGGCCCATGCAGGCAGAGATGGCCAAGCTTTGGTTACTCGTGGCAAAGAAGCTAGAAGCAGCAATCTAATATTAAATAGATCCTCTAAGCTGATTTCGAGGCCCGGAGCCAGCTAAAACCTCAGACCTATAGCAAATTCACTGGGTATACTCTGTACTCTCTGCATGGCCAAGTAAGTCCCTAGAATATGTCACCATGTCCTCAAAATGGTGTCAGATGGAAGGACAGCACCTTTTGGCCTGAGCCAGACCTCCCAAGGGCTATTTGCTTGGGAACACATCCTTCTGGTCACTCAGAGCCTCCTCTGTTGCCTCTTTTTTTCTCAGTCATGGGAGGGTTTGGCTCAGTATCAGGGCGTAGGTTGCATTTTATACCAATGTTATGCCTTCCTTCTCTCATGGCATCTGTGGAAGAAGAGAGAAATGGAAGTTCATTTTGTAGAGCCTTGCCTTGAGGTTGAAGAGCCACATGCTTCCCAGTATCACCCCTGAATCCCCTCTGAGAGCCCAAGAGAGACAATGAACACATGCTGAAGAGGAGCCACTAAGCCCATTCTAACGTGGTCTTAGTTCATTTGGGCTTACCATTACAAATTGCCTGAAGCCCAATAACTTGTAAAGAAAAGAGGCTTACTCCTCTTCCAGTTCTGGAAGTCTAAGAGCCTGGTGCTAGCATCTGCCTGGCTCCAGTGAGGGCCTCTTAACAGGTGGCACCTCAATGATGGAAGCTCATGCAGAAGAGATCGCATGGAGAGACAGGAAATGAGGGTCTCGAGCGAGACTAGACATTCTTTTATAAGAACCCACTCTTGAAAGAACAACTCCATTGGATCAGTCTTAATCCCATTCAAGAAAGCTACGGCTTGACTCTGAAACATTACCAACTGCCCCATGCTTTAAACACATGGTTCTCACATGGTTGTGCTATTAAAATAGCTTCCAGAACCTCTGAATCAGAATTGGGGCCTAGCTGGTAGAATGCAGGTTCCTGGTTCTTATCTTGCTTTCTGCTTCCTGGTCTGTCATGCTGTGACCAGCCTTCACCCACCCTAAGTGGAGCTGGCCTGCCATGGTGGGCTGAAACCCCCTTAAGGATCTGGAGGAGCCATCATCTAACAACTCCATACAAGGTTTGCAACGTCGTAGCCATCTCTTTGTAGTTGTGCTGCTCCAAGATGACCGTATAACCCACAGAGATGGCTTTCTCACAAGTTTTGGGACTCACCTTTGGGTTGGTTTTATGTCTTCAGCAGACACACATTTTCAGAAGATATTTAGTATGAGCCAAGACCGTGTAAAACTGGCCCTCCTGCTGAGGGAGAAGTCATCCAAGTCAATGGCCCTGGTGGTAAACTCTGTGGAGAAGTAGCCTTGGATCCGTGGCTGTCTTTATGTACCAGGCTGAGTCTAAAGATGGATCCCAGAAAGCAATGAAGAGAGAAGACACATGTACTTTAGATGAGAGTTGACCAAGACGGTAAAAGCAGCCACAGCCTCTGACATGTGATTTGAAGATACTTTGTAAGGGGCAGATATAAATCCAAGGGGAGAGAAGGAGGCAGTGTGATTAGGCTCAAATGGGTACATGGAGGGCCTGGGTATCACACTCTCTAAAATGAGCTCTTTCCAGAAGTGTTGGATGAGACAGGGATTGATATAATGCAGCCACAGAACAGCTTAAACCAGAAGAGAAAAGACAAAGGGCAGCCTGGAATTATACTTTGAGTTTCACTGCATTTGGGTGTCTGGGTGCGGAGGTAGTAGATCAGGCCTCCAGAGTCTGATGGCCACATAAACAGAATAGACACATTCTTTGCCTCTCTCATCTGATTGTCCTTCAGCCAGTTGTTTGATTGCAAAGCAGCTTAAGAAGTGAGGGGAAACAATGAACAAACCACTAAGAAAAGCTACTGTCAGAAGAATGGATACAGAAAATGTGGTTCATTTACACAATGGAATACTACTCAGCTATTAAGAACAAGGACATTCTGAGTTTTGCAGGCAAATGGATGGAACTAGAAAATATCATCCTGAGTGAGGTAACTCAGACCCAAAAGCACATGCATGGTATGTTCTCACTAATAAGTGGATATTAGCCAAAAAACAAAAACGTACGGAATACCCAAGATACAGTCCACAGAATTCAAAAAGCTCAACAAGCTGAAGTGCCCAAGTGAGGACGCCTCAGTCCCACCTGAGAGAGAGAAGAAAGCAATCACAAGCGGAGAGGGAGGAAGGCACCTGGGAGGGAAAGTAGACAGGGTAGGGAAGAGGGGAACCTGATCTGGTATTGGGTGAGAGAAAAGGACTGAAGCCCAGAGGGTGAGCAGAAAGAGTGTAAACAGGCAACCTCAAGAAATGGGAGGTTGAGGGGATCCCCCCAGAATGCACCAGAGACCTGGGAGGTGAGAGACTTAGATGAAACACCCACCCAACAGTAGAGAGGGGGAACTTATAGAGCCCACCTCCAGCAGGAAGATAGGACATCAAGTGAGGGATGGGGTTGCCATCCCACAGTCACACCTCTGACTCATAATTGTTCCTGTTACAGGGATGAAAATGGAGAGGAGCCTGAGGAAAAGAAGGTCCAGCAACAGGCCCAAAGTGGGATTCAGCTTAAGGGGAGGTCCCAAGGTCTGACACTATTGCTGAGGCTATGGAGCAGTGCTCACAAAAATGGACCTAGCATGACCACACTCTGGAAGACCCAACAAGCAGCTGAAAGAGTCAGATGCAGATATTTGCACAAACTAATAGACAAAAGCAGCTGACCCCTGTTGTTGAATTTGGGAAGTCTGAAAGAAGCTGAGGAGAAGGGCGATACTGTAGGAGGACCAGCAGTCTCAATTAATCTGGACTCAAACACTGGACAGCAAACAGACAGCATACAGCAGCTGATATGAGGCCCTATACACATACAGTAGATGACTTCCCATTCTGTGTTCATTCAGAGATGATGCACCTAACCCTCAAGGGACTGGAGGCCCCAGGGAGTATAGAGGTCAGGTGGGGTGAGGGGTGGGGGCATCCACTTGGAGACAGGGTCAGGTGGGGAGGAGGCATGGGATGTGGAGCAGTCAGAGGGTGGGTGGGGGGCGCAGGGAATGGAATATGGAATGTAAAAATAAAATTAAAAATAAAATTAAATTTAAAAAAAAAAAAGAAAGAGAAGCCACTGTCAGGGAAGCAGCAGTCTCTCTCTCTAGCTCAGGTCCCTTTTTGGAACATGATAGTGGTATCTCTCCCCAGCACCTGTTGGAGGAACGTTGTCACCCATGAGGAAGGGTGATGATACATACATTTCCGCAGTCAGGCAAGTTCTCTTGCTCATGTGTAAGTGGCAGTTTCTATAAAGCATTAAAAAACCCAGACGGCCTGCATGGTGTGATTGGATTTTCCTGTGTGTTGTTTGCAGTCCCTTGTACAGAAATTTTCTATTTCTTGGTATTCCTATTATCTTTGATTGTGTCTGATGAGAGCTTAGCTGCCCTTTTTAAGATGAAATTTTTGGCCCTTAAAAAGAAATTCTTATGAAGTCTATGGGCATTTTATATATTTAAAGAAGAAAATCTGGGGCTGATATTTTGAATACTTCACAATTGCTGTTCTGAATAGATACTTACAAAAATCTGTATTTATTTAATTATAAGTTTGTAAAATTCGAATTTAAACAAATATATTTTGCCATATAGTCTGAACTAATGTAAGTTTTCTTTGTAAAACAGCCTGGAAATGTACCAGTATATAAAGAAATTTAAATTTACAGTTTTTCCTTTAAAACAAGCTGTTTCTGTTTAGTGGTCACAGTGATGCTAAAGGAAGGGTGATGATCCCAATGACTAAGTCACTTCTGTGTGGGCTCTGCTTCTTAAGGTTTCTGTTAACCCATCATCACCACACTGGGGACCAAGCTTGCAAAATATGAACCCTTGAGAACAGTCAAGTCTACTGGAACCATAGCAACATCTTTAATCTACTGTCTTCCTTCACAACCAGGGCAAGGGTTTGTCTGGGCCCATGCGTTGTTTAACAGTTTTCTCTAAGATTGATACATTCACTCTGAAGGAACTAAGGTAAACAACTCAAAATAGCTTCAGGAAGTCCCTGAAGCTGAACAGACTCACTAGGCCCCTCCCTGCCAGAGTAAGCAATAAAAACTGAGTCCCTCTCAGATGAGTACATCTGAGCTGCAAAGAAGACTCTCAGACAAGCCCAGCTGCAAAGCAGACTCTGAGACCAAACCAGCTGCCTGGAAGAAACAGAAATCAGCCAAGCAGACTGGAAGAGGTGTAGATCAACTGAGTCACTTGGAAAGAACACATTCCAACTTGTGGAGCTGCCTGCAGGCTGTGCAGTGTGCTCTAGTAGGTTCCCAGCTTTGTGAGCTGTCACCCATGCTGGGGTGATACAGCTGTCTTTGAGTCATTTCTGCTCTTGTAAGTAACTCCTGACCTATATTCCTGTAAGTAGCCTCAATAAAACTCATTGGTTCACCAAGTTGGACTTTGGTAGTATCCATGCTTGGTCTGCTGTGGGTTCTCCATCTGGGATGAGTAGACATGTGTGTGGCGTCTCCCAGTAAAAGTTCTGTTGCACAATATCATGGCAGCAGCATCTCTCACACTCTCAGGAGCACTGTCCTCTGACCATGAACTACATTAGGAGATGTGCTATTATAGCTGGTAAGTGTCAGCCTTGCTTTCCTTGGTGTGCTTGGGAAAAGACACGGGATGTAGGGAAAGAGGTTCTTCTTTCAGAGGGAAAAGGCAGACAGGGTTTATCTTACAGACAAACCCACCCAGATAGAGTGGGGGGATTAGGTTGGGAGCAGCCAGCTAGGATGAAAAAAAGGGGGAGGGAGACAGGGAGAGGGAGAGGTGGAAAGGGAGAGGGGGAAGGGAGAAGAGGAGGGAGGGAGAGGGAAGTGGAAAGGGAGGGGAGAGAGAGAGAGAGAGAGAGAGAGAGAGAGAGAGAGAGAGAGAGAGGAAAAGCTTGAGATCCAAATCTCTCAGGAAATTCCTGGTGGCACCACCATCTGCTCTGCCTTAGAGCCTGTCTCTGCTCAACACCTAGAAAGTATTTTAAAAATAGCTAATTACACAAACAGGGGTAGGGGTACAGAACAGGACAGACCCAGATGGCATAACAAAAGTCTCAAAGAATCCTGACCAACTGGAAGGATGGGTTCAAACACACAGCAGTGCACAGGGGCCTGAGAAACAGAACGAATGACCTAACCACAGATTCCTAGATTCCTAGATTCTACTGTCTGTGGAGACAGAGTCTATAATGGGTTTGCTGACCACAATCCAGAGTCGATAATGAGACACCTAAGACAACTCTGTAATACTAGTCTACTGAGATGTCATCTCTCAGGCCACAGAGCCAGGGCTGCCCTCTGGTACAGGTCAGCCCTGCAGTTTGTGTGCCCTCCACAGATAACCATGAGCAGATGTGGCAGGGTACAGGCAGGGTCAAAACGCACTAAGCCAGGAGAGGATGCTTGGCCAGGGGCTACCCGAGGGTCAGAGCAAGGACAGGAAGGTCTGCCCTTACCCGTCTTCTCTCAGCCAGCACTCACATCCATTCACATACCTGGCAGCCACTGAGCCTGGGGCATAGCCACCACTGGTGAGGACAGGCATGAATCCCAGAAGCCCTTACCTTCTCTTGTAGCTAGTGCCCTCTGCAGGCTGAGATGAGTTGAAAATGTTAGGCCCACTTCCCACCCTTGCCAACAGACCATGACCATAAACACAGGGGCACCCAGCATCTAGTGCAGCAGACACCCCAGAAGCATGCACGTGTGTGCACGCACATACAAATGAGGGTCTTTTTGGGACAGATGTACTTATCTAATCCAGAATTACTGTTCACTGAAACACAAGCATCTCAAAAAACCAAAGTGTGGGCACATTCCCCTGAACGTGACAATGTAGTGTATGAATTGTGCAGCTTTCTGTGATCCAAAACATTAGGGAGGGAGGGATACAAAATCTGGAGAGGCTTTTGGGTTACACGCCATTACCTAAAGAAATGCCAGGTGTTAGCGTCGGCCATGGTGGCAATCCCAACATAGAGGCAGGGAAATCAGAAGTTCAAGGTTATCCTGAGCTACATTGTGAGTTAGGGGCCAGCCTTGGCTACATAAAACTCTGTTTCAAAAATCAAAGCAAAAACCTCAGTGCTGTTGAGACCACAGAGAGTGGCAAAGGTACCCATTCCTGCAGGCCCACCTGTCTTTTCTGGGTTATTCCCCACACGAAAGCCCTCCACATCCTTAGTTGAAGGGCAGGTCCTTTGGGGGTGGGGGACATGAAGGAGCAGACCCCTGGTTGCTCAGCCAGAAGGAAAGGACAGACAAGAGCAGATAGAAGGCCTGGCAGCCATGGAAGGGCTGGGGTGCTTACCAAGTGCCCCACTTTTTATTTTTAATTTAATTTTTAAGATATTTATTTTTATTTCATGTGTATGGGTGTTTCTGCCTGCACGTATGTCTGTGTACCAAACGCAAGCCTGATGCTTGTGGAGGTTACAAGATGGCATGGATCTCTTGCAAGTAGAGTCAGACAGTTGTGAGCTGCCACGTGGGTGCTGGGCATTGAACCCAGGTCCTCTAGAAGAACAGCCAGTGCTCTTAACTGCTGAGCCATCTCTCTAGCCCCTCTCCCCACCCCCATTGAGACAGGATCTCATATATTCCAGGCTGACTTCCAACTTACTATGTAGCAGAGGATGACACTGGGTTTCTGCAGTTCCTGCCTCCACCCTTGAGTACCAGGATTCTAGGCATGTGCCACCTTGTCCAGTGTTGATGTACTGAGGATTGAGCCTAGCGATTCTCAGATGCTGGACAAACACTACCAACCGAGCCTGGAGCCCCATCTTTCAATACCATTCCATCAGCCACTAGGTTTTAATGCCTGGACTCTGAAGGAAAGGCCATCGAACAGTAGCCATGCGCTAATTCTTCCTCCTGTCTTACATCCTGGTAGTGAAAGCCCAAACTTGTATAAACACAAGGGAGTTTTATTTTGGGCTAGAGCTGACACCTCCACAAGCGTGGTCTTTTTGCTTGTCACTCTGGGAGCTGGGTGTGGTGCACTCAATACCACTCTGTGTTCAAGCTGGCCTTGGCGTATTTATGGAATACCTCTATCCCTGTTAACCACAAGACCCTCAACTTCCCAAGAGCAAATCTGAAGTCTGACCTTGCTGACCTCTAGGGTTTGGACTCCGGCTTCACAGATCTACTGCTAATTCCACGGACGGAGGAGAAAAGCCAGCTGCCTGTGTTTAGGGAGGTGAGGAAGCGTGGTCCTTCCAGATAAGGCAGAGCTGAGGGAAATAGGGACAGGTTCTTTGCTCTCACAACCAGGTCCTCCTGGCCCCACCGGCACAGGACAGGAAACACAGAGACTTCAAGGTCAAGTCTTTGGGGGAAAGGTCACCTGGATAAATGGTGGTATACAGAGGGGGAGCTGTGGTGTGACTGGCTGCAAGCCGGCAGAGGAGATGGCATCTGGACGCCCAGGAATGCGCTTTGGTGAGGAAGGTATGTGCCCACATGAAGGTGGGACCCTTCGTATGGGGGTGTCAGCAGACAGAGCCCAGAAAGGAAGAGCTATGAGCTGAGCTCAGCCAGGGGGTGGGCATGGGATACAGTGTCCAGACACACAAATCACTTTCAAATCAGTGCGAGGTGATGCCAGTGCAGGGGTGCACACAAATTTGGCAAGATGGGGTGGCAGCTGCTTGGCACAGCAGGAACTAGATAAGCAGGTGAGTACAGATACCAGAGCCCCATCGTGGGCAAGCCTCAGCAGGTAGCAGGCAGCCCCGAGAGGCTAAGCAGCAATGGGCAATACAGAGCCCAACAGCAAGGAGAAGGCCTTGGCCCCGGGGCTTGCGGGGAAGCCAGGAGAGCAGGATCTGGGCAGGAATTCTGGAGGCAGAATTCTTGAGCTTCCAGAGTTGGCTCACGGATTTAGGCTCAACCAAGTCAGTCTCTAATATGGTTCTTTGTAGATGAGTGTGTGTCACACTCCCTGGGGTACCTTGTTTACAGGGGTCTTGCTGGGGTTCCCTTTATGACTCTTTCTAGCAAAGGAAATTCTCAAGGCTAAGCCGCATCTGCTGCATGATGGTACATCTCCAGGCTCTGCAGTGTCCGGTGGGTCCAGGCCAATCACCTGCCTGTTCTGGGGTCCAAATTTTCACTTATGTGCTGTCTACATCATTATGAAAAACACTCTGCTGACACGTGATAACAACATTTCCTATTCAAAATACTTCAGGGCTACTGTGTCCTCACATTAAAGTTCTGCCCCTGGCATAGTGGTCCAGATCTGTGATTCCAGCATCAAGAGACGCTGAGGCAGGAGGATAATGTATTCATCCTGAGCTACCTAGTGAGACTGTCTGCGCAGACAAGTTTTATGCCATCTTGACACAAGATAAAGTCATCGGAGAGGAGGGAATCTCAATTGACAAAATGTTCCATAAGCCTGGGCTGTGGGTAGGCTGGGGAGCATTTTCTTAATCAGTGATTGATGTGGGAGGGCCCAGCCCATTGTGGGGGGTGCTTCCCATGGGCTGACCAAGTGCTATAAGAAAACAGGCTAAGCAAGCATGGGGAGCAAGCTAGTAAGCAGCACCCTCCATGGCCTCTGCATCATCTCCTGCCTTGGCTTCCCTCCGTGAACTGTGAATCTGAGTATGTAAGCCAGACAAACCGTTTCTAAGTTGCTTTTTGGTGATGGTGTTTCATCATAGCAATGGTAACCTTAACTAAGATATTGTCTCAAAAAAAAAAAAAAACAAAAAAACAAAAACAAAAACAAAAAAACCACCAAGCCAGGTGTGGTGGTGCATGCCTTTAAATCCCAGCACTTGGGAGGCAGAGGCAGGTAGATTTCTGAGTTCGAGGCCAGCCTGGTCTACAGAGTGAGTTTCAGGACAGCCAGGGCTACACAGAGAAACCTTGTCACGAAAAAACAAAACAAAACAAAACAAAACAAAACAACAACAACAGAAAAACCCAAGAGATCCACTAGTAGAGTACTTACACAACACACAGAAGACCTTGGGTTCTATGCCCAGCACCATAAAAAATTATTTGTTAATTTTTTTTAAAGGTCTGGGCTGGGAAGGTGGCTCAGTGAGTTAAAAGCATTGGTCACACAAGCCCAGGCAACCTGAATTAGAAATATGGAGTATAGGTATAAATCCAGATGTGGTGACACACATCTGTAATCCCACTACTCCTATGCAAGACTGGAGATGGAGACAAGCCCCCAGCATGGAGGAAGCGACACAGCAGAGGTAAAAGGGACTCTGCCTCAACAGGATGGAAGGAGAGAACTATCTCCCAAAAGTTGTCCTTTGAGCCATGTGCACAGCCACATTCGCACACTTCATACACACATCAAGAACAACAATAATAAAAATTTAAAAAAAAACAATAAAAATAATTATCTTCCAAAGATCTGGTGACCACTGTAGTCAAGCCCCAGACCCCATTTTGTTCTTCTCTCCCTCCCATGCGCTGGGAAGGTAAGCAGTTACAGCCTCTTACAGCTGGGTTGAGACTTCATGACCAGCACTGGAGAACAGTCTTTTGGTGGAAATGAAAAGTGCACTCTCTGGCTAAAGCGTAGCAAAGCAAGAGTGAAGTCCTTATTATTCCATTACTGTAATGAGCTATCTGAAGCCGAGTTCTTAACAAGAGTCTTTTAGTTCACAGTTTTGGAGGTCAACAATCTAACCAGCACATCACTGACTCTGGTGAGGACACTTTGGCTGTGTGACATCACGGCTGATAGAGTCCTGGGGAAGATGCTTGTGAGCATGATCGCATAGTAGTTGAGTTTGGAAACTCCAGTGGGAATCAGCTGGTAATGACCTCCCACTGAGCCCCACCCCTTGAAAAATCTCATTACCTCTTAACCAGATCACACTAGAAACCAATCTTTCAGTAATGGGGCGTTGGGATACAAACCTCAGCCAGACAATAATAATGAGTCCTAGCTCCCTAGTCCTGTGGGGTCCCTAAAGCTGCATGTTATTATAGACTAGCAATGTCTCTGCCAACTGGATCCCAGGGTCTCAGCAGAATTACCCACGGACACCAAACACCCTCAGTCCTTGGGAAGGGTGGTAGAGCATGCCACCCACACAGCATGCCGCTTTGATGGGGGAGGGGCGATGGGAGTGGGGGTGGGGTGGGAGGATCCTCTCAAGGACAGTTTAAGGAATAGCAGAAGCACACAAGGCACACTTTCTCTCTGTTCCTCAAGATGGCAGATTTAAAACCCCTGAGAGGAAGGTGCTTTCTTCATGCCAGGAAGAAAGGAACACACTTTAAGGAGTAGTCCTGGCCGAGAGAATTCTCTACAGATGACTTTGTTGAATTCTGCGCATCCTCCTTTAGCCATACTCTTCCTGCCCCACTAACTTAGTCTCTTTTCCACAACCTGCTTCACACTGTTCAATGTTATATCATACAAAACATGTTCTTGTAAAAAATATTTATAGCTGGGTGGTGGTGGTACATGCCCTTTAATCCCAGCATCTGGGAGGCAGAGGCAAGAGAATCTCTGTGAGTTCAAGGCCAGCCTGGTCTACAGAGATAGTTCCAAGACTGCAAGGGCTACACAGAGAAACCCTATCCTGAAAAGTCAAAAAAAAAAAAAAGTGTATGTGCCTGAGTGTATGTGTATGAGTGTGCACCACATGCATGGGGTAGTCTGCAGAAGTCACAAGAGGGCGTCAGACCCTCTGGAACTGGAGTTACAGGCAGTTGTGAGCCCCTCTCTTTGCTACTACTATACAGGTGCTGGGAACTGAACCCAGGTCCTCTGCAGGAGCAGTAAGTAAGAGCTCCTCACTGCTGAGTCCCACATACCAACTTTGTTGGCTCTTCATTTCCTTTTAAAGGCTCTGGTGTCATGAAGCAACTTATATCACATCTGCAGGCTTCCTTACTATTCACTTGTCTCTGTCAATCTACCTCTAGAGCTGGGACAGCAGTGGAGAAACCTGTTCCTTCCTCTCATCTGCCAGCATCAGCCACGACCCTGACCCAAGAGCATATAAATCTGGCTGAGTAAGGCCTGGAGCTAAGTAGTTCTTGAAGCATCCCTAGACTCTGGACTCTTGGTGGAAGGCATTCTAGGTTTCTCCGCAGGCTGGCAAACCTCCCAGTCTGTCACCAGTAGCAGCCACACTGAGGCTGTCCCTGTCCCCAGTACACCCCAGTCTTTCACGCCTCTTCCCCTCTGCAAGTGCATGCTGTCCCCTGACCCAAATGCCCTCCCATAGTTTTCTACAAGATAAAGTGAGTATGTGTGTTTATGTGTGTGTAAGAGTATATGTGTATGAGAGAGTATGTGTATGCGTGTGTGAAGGAGTGTGTATGTGTGTGTGTGTGTGCGCACACACACGTGTGCGCATGTATGTTTACAAAGCTAAACCAAAGAGCTATAATTTGGAGTCTTTTAACAACCCCTGGACAAAGTGAGGGTGGCAGGGGTAAAGCCAAAAATGTGACTGGAGTCACCCCTTGGGAAAGGGCGTCTTTCAAAGACAATTAGTCTGTCAGGGAACAGGACTTCCCACATAATAAGGCAAGCAAGGATTAGAGAACTAAAAATAAGTCCAGGTTCATTTTGCCAAGAATCAGCAGGCCATTCCACGCGCACACCTTCCTTTAATCATGATGCAGCCACTCCCGGCTGAAAGCACGGGAGGACAGGGGAAGCTTCCGAAGCTCTGATCCCTTAAATACAAAGGATGAGCAACCCACAGCAGGGCTGTTCACAGGATCAGGGTTTGAAGCTGTGCTAAGAACGCACGTGGGAGAATCACGTTCTGCTTTTAGGGTTTGCTTGATTTTTTTTCATTTCAAGATTATAATATAATAACATCATCTCTCTCTTCCCTTTCCTTCTTCTAAAACCTCCTTGCCATCTTTCCAATTCATGGCCTCTCTTTTTCATTAATTGTTATTGCATGCACATATGTATACACACATATATTCCTAAATATAACCTGCTCGGTCGGTATAATGCTACTTGTATGCATGTGTTCAGGGCTGACTTGGTACTGGATAACCGACCGGCATGCTCTTCCTTGGGGAAGACTCTCCCAAGCTCAGTGTTCCTTAGTTGCCTGTAACTCTTTGTGCAGGACCGAGGCCTCTCGGTCTACCCCCCAGTCTCTTTGGCCTGTCTATTGGTGTCCTTCTTCAGCTCACGTGGAGGCAGTCTTGTTGATGAGTTTGAAAGGGTCTTGTGTTGCTCTGGCTGTCCTGGGTAGCACTAAGACAGAGGGGTGTGGAACTGGAGCCTTCTCCAGAGGTTTTAGGAATGGACCCCACAACACTGTGAGGGCAGTTATGTATCACTTGTTTTCCCAGCAGGTAAGCCAGGAGCACCTCAGCCTGGAGCATCTCAGATTTTTCTGTCCTGGCTGCGCCCCTGTCAGTCACGACCAAGCTGTCCTGACACTGGCACTGGACACAGAGAGCCCCTACCTACCTGTTTCTTAGCCTCAAAATTGAGATATCAGTAGTCCCTACATCTTAAAGCTATCAGGTGTGTTCAGGGGACATGGTATGTTCTCAGCAAAGGCCAGCGATCACTTATGGAGACCAGAGCTCTTCAGTGCAGCTAGGAGGGGAACTATGGACCTGTGAGTTTGAGCAGGGAGACAAGCAGCTTTGTTTTAAATTGATTTACCCTTTCACAAGTTCTTTTAAAAAATGGTTGTAGTGTTTATATATTTGATGGGGGCATGCCATGTTACACACATGCAAGTAAAGGAAACTTAACAGGAGTTGATTCTCTCTTTCTATCATGTAAGCTCCTGGGATGGATGGAATTCACATGGTTAGACTTGGAGGCAAGGGCCTTTACCTGCTGAGCCAACTCACCAGTCCTGTCTTACAGTCCAAGTTGTCCTGATACTTGTGATACTCCTGCCTCTACCTCTTCAGGATATCCTACTGGTGTGAGCCACAAGTGACTGTCATAATCTTTCTCTCTCTTCACACACACACACACACACACCCCACACACTGTACTTTGATCATATTCCTCCCTCCATCCCTCCTCCTAACCTTTCTCCCTTCTCCCCAGCGGTACCCTCTTTCTTGCTCTGCTGTCCTTGAGCGTGCCCCACGGCTTTGAACTTGCATTGCATCCATGAATGGCTGGTGGGGGGCAGTTGCTTGAGGAAGGGCAACCTTATCAGCAACCACACCACTAAGGATATGCCTTCCCATCTCCTAGCAGCCATTAAGCACTTGAAGCTCCTCTGGGAGGTCGAGGACTTCATGAGCCTGTCCCCCATTCACAATGGAAGGCTGGTGGGCCAGTCTTGTGTGGGTGGCCATCACTGCTTTGGAGTCCGACTTGAACACATAGCTACTTAGCAAGTACTCCATCATTGAGATTCACAGCCAGACCATTTCTAGCATTTTTTAAAAAAATGAATCAGGGAACCACTATATTGCCCAGGTTGGCACTGGACTGTTTCTGTAGACCAGGCTGGCTGCAGAGGGGATCCCCCCTGATTTCCCAAACCCTTCCACAGGGCTCTGTGCTGCACGCGTGCCAACTGTCAGGAAGCTTGTGCCACCGCAGTGTCTGTGAACTCTGCTATTGTTCAGTCCTCCACAGGGCCCTAGGGTTCCTACATCAGAGCCACAGATGTGTTCTAGACAAACAGATAAGTCATTTCCTGCTGAGACTGCTGGATTCAGTAGGCAATCGGTGAATAACTCGGTCTACTTAAAAGTGACCGATGGTATCAATGACCCTGTGGAGCTGAGCAGCTGCAGAGGCAAAGATCTCCATGGAGCAGCCGCAGGAGTCCGACAGACTGGTCGACACTGCCACCCGGTGACAAGTCTGAGAACTACATAGAAGTTCTTACGCATAGGACTGGAGACCCCTGGAGCATCCTCGGAGCCAATCAGTGTGCAGGCAGCCCCAGGGAGCCAATCACTGTGTAGGCAGCCCCAATTACCCCAAATTAAACCAATCTTGGGCCGTTACTAGGTTATTGTTATTTTCATATTCTTGTTTTGAAACAGAGCTCCATTTTTAGCACAGGCTTGCCTTAAACTTGTAATCCTTTTTCTGCATCACGAGTGTGAAGATAACAGGCGCACACCGCCTTACCCGAGGCTTCTTAATTTCTCTTTGAAAGACCTTAGAAAGCTCGCTGTGCCTGTCACAGATATTCCTTCCCTAACAACCAAGGCCTTTCTACTTTCTGTTAATATCCATCACTTTGGCCTCCTTTCAAGGGTCCCCTGAAAGTCCTGTAGCATTCTTCTGGTGCCTTCCACTGAGCAGGATGTTTGTGAAATTCATTGTGTATCCACAGCCCATTCTTTTATTGTCGACTAATGGCCCACTGCATGAACACTCTAGTTTGTTTTCTTTTATACTAATGATGAACATTTGGGACGCTTCCAGCTTGGGCTGCTATTACGGTGAGCTAGTAACATACTTACAGAAATCTTTTTGTGAATGTGTTTTCACTCCTCTTGGGCACACACCCACAAGTTGGTGTGGTACTGAATTTGTGTTATTTGACTTGGCGGTAGATTCCTTTATCCATTAAGCCATTTCCCTGGTTTTTGTTCTTTATTTTGAAATTGCATGGTGGGTGATACTATAACAGTACAGACATTGTGGGTCTCACATTTTGAAATTTCAAGCACCATCTGAAAATATTAAATGAGAAGTGCCAGAAATAATCAATTCATATGTTTCCAGTTGTTTGATGATCTGAGTGGCATGATGAATTGTCATGGCTTCTGCTCCATCCTCCCCAGGGGAAGCCCGTGCTTCCCCTCTAGGTCCAATGTATCAATGCTGTATACACTACTTCTTCTCAGTCACTTAGCCATCACAGTTACTATGACTGACTCCCAGAGTAACACAGTGCTTGCATTTAGAGAACCCCTGTTTTTATCAATAATGGCCCAGGAGTACAAGACAAGTGATTCACATATAACAGAGAGGCTATGAGAATAAAGCACACACGATACAGAACTACGGGAGGTTTCATGCTCCACGGGGGACATCACAGAACACACCCTGATAGATAAATACAGCTGTATCTGAGAACAATGTTATGAGAATGTCTACTAGGCTTCTAAAGGTGAATAACAATGGAATGTTAAAAACAGAACACTCAGAGGCACTGTGGATGTAGCTCTATGGCCGAGTGACATATATATTGAGATTTTATATATATATATACATATATATGTGTGTGTGTGTGTGTGTGTCTGAGTATGGTTTTGCGCATGAGTTCAGTGCAGAGACCAGAAGAGGGCATCGCATCCCCAGAATTTGGAGTTACAGTTGATTGTGAACTATCCAAATGATGGCTGGGTGGTGTCCCCTGCAAAAGCAGCAAGGTCTTTTTTTTTTTTTTTTGGTTTTTCGAGACAGGGTTTCTCTGTATAGCCCTGGCTGTCCTAGAACTCACTTTGTAGACCAGGCTGACCTCAAACTCAGACACCTGCCTCTGCCTTCCAAGTGCTGGGATTAAAGGCGTGTGCCACCATGCCCGCCCAGCATGTTCTTTTAACCATGACCATCTCTCTAGCCCACTTGCAAGAAAGAAGGGGCACATGGAAGGGGGTGGAGGGACAGGACATGGGAAGAGTTGGAGGGAGGAAAGGGAAGAGTGATGTAGTTAGATTTTAATTTAAAACATTTAAAATGTAAATGCAGGGCTGGAGAGATGGCTCAACAATTGAGAGCACCGGCTACCCTTCTAGAAGACCAGGGTGTGACTCTCAGTACCCACGTGGCAGCTAACGACTGCAGCAGCTAATGTCTGTTCCACAGGATCTGACACCCTCTTCTGGCCTCCATAGGCACTGTACAAATGTGGTGCACAGACATACATACAGATCAAATATCCACATACCTAAAGTCAAAGTAAATCTCAACAAATGTTTAATGTGAATGTAAAGGAAGTTCAAGTGTGTTGATGTGTGAGTGTTGGTGTGCACGTGCCATGGTGTGCATGTGGACGTCAAAGGACAGCTTTTGGGAGCCCAGTCTCTCCTTCCACCTTGTCAAAGTGGGGTTCTTATATCTGCTGTTATATGGCTTAGTCCAGGTCAGCTGGCTCATGAACTTCTGGCGCATTCTCTCATCTCCACTTCCCAGTAGGAATGCAGGTGTGCACCCTCTTTTGACACAAAAACTAGCCGGCACAGTTAACTTTCAGAGTTGTGTCCAGAGTGACCCATTCCAGTTAGGCTCTGCCTTCCAGGCTATCCCCATCCCCTCAATCAATTTAACTGGGAATCCACCAATGAATTAGCCTGTCAGCATCCTCATGAGCTAATCACTTCCCCAAAGTCTGACCTCTGATCATTGCATTAAAGACCCAGTCTTCTAGACAGGAGCTTTTTGGGGGTACACTTGAGACTCTAATTATAGCAGGTAGAAATGCCAATTTGGGCTGAAAGAGACTACAAGAGGTGGGCAAATGAACACAATGTATGCCATTACTGACTGGAAACAGGATGGGGGACAGCAAGTGGTATTTTGGGGAAACCATGGATAAGCTAATGCTCTATGGCAGAGAGTATTACACTGGCATTCGATTTCTTGGGTTGAGTAAGGGTGATATGGTTAGACTGGCAGACTCAGTCAAATGTAAAGGAATAAGAAGCTCCATAGAAATTACTCCAAAATTAAAAATGGAGCTACCAGGTGATCTAGCAAGCCCACGCTCTGGCATTGCTATGGTTTGGGTAAGTATCTGCCATTAACTTTTCAAGCTTATTGAACACTAGATGGATAAATTTTATTGTATGTAAAGTAAATATTGGCAAAGTTAACTTTCCAAATACCCCAAAAATTAATTTGAAAGGCCTAATAAAGTTGATGAACCTCTGTAAATAGAACTGAGGGAAAGACTATAAAGAAGCAATCTCAAAAAGCACACAATTGTAAGCGAAACAGAGACTAAAAGGAAAAGAAAATTAATTCAATGACAAAAGAAAAAGTTTAAGAAAAACTTTTAAAAAATTAAGCAACAGAAATAGGACTAGTCCTTAAAGGTAATTAACAAATTTACAAACACACCAATTCCAATTTAGCAGGGAACATAGACACTCAGAGAATACAGACTTCCTGAGATGATGGAAATCATGACATTGGGAAATCTCAGACATGCTTGGATTCTTTAACATTAAAAAAAAATCAATATAGTTTGTTACGTTAGTAAGGAACAGCTTGGGGCTGGAGAGATGGCTTGGCAGCTGAGAATGTGTGCCGCTCTTACAGAGGACCCGAGTTCAGCTCCTGGCACCTACATGTGTAACTCCAGTTCCAGGAGAGCCGATGTATCCAACCTCTGTGGGCACCCACAGGCATGTGTGCATATCCTCACAAAGACACATATAATCACATCGATTAAAAAATCAAATGCTTTAAAAATGAAAAATATGCCTATTACAAAGACACACACACATATGTTTACTACTGCTTAAGAAAACAGTTAAAAAAACGTAAAACTCTATTATTTTCACAGCCATTTTTATTGAACTACACCATCATAACAAATATGGGATAGACAGGTCATATAAATGACTATACCAATTATATCTAACTATTTCCTAACACCTAATAGTTTACAAATCACTTTTGTATCCACTCTCTACCTAGTTCTAGCCACTCTCAAGTAGGTATGGCATTTTCAAAACACATATATAAAGAAACATTTCAAACACAAAGTGACTTGTCTCAAATATCAATTATCATCTTAATTTTGTTGATTCTCTATAATAACATATATCAAATGTTCTGATAACCATAAATAAGTAATTCATAATTGGAAAAAATAAATCCAAGCGACAAATGTAAATTCAATTTGCCAGTGGCTCTTACACATCCTTGGAATAAAGATAAAAATATTAATGTTACAGTTTATATTCATGATTGTAGTTATCTCTCATCAAGTTTGCAGTGCACAAATTGAACACTGCTATTTCAATTGAAAAAGTATAGTCCTGTGGGCTGGAGAGATGGCTCAGAGGTTAAGAGCACTGACTGCTTTTCCGAAGGTCCTGAGTTCAAAATCCCAGCAACCACATGGTGGCTCACAACCATCCGTAATGAGATCTGACACCCTCTTCTGGAGTGTCTGAACACAGCAAAGTGTACTAACAGATAATAAATAAATAAATCTTTAAAAAAAGAAGTATAGTCCTCTCAAAGTTAGAGGAAGCAGTGCATAGTTCCCACACAGGAGCCTATCTGTAGAACCAGTGGCCATTCCAGTTCTAGCTGACTATTCTGTACTGCTGTCTATATGCCACAGACCCGTGGGCTGTGCTCCACAACGTGCCGTATCCGTGCCCAGTGCAAGAATGGCAAGGGAAAGATAGAGTAGCTGTTTTCCCTAACAGTTCAAGCTCAGATGGAAATCTTGGGAAGAGAAACACAAGAAGGTTCTAACAGGTGGAGAAAGATGAGATGGACAAGGACTTAGACACCTGAGGGACCCACAGCAGAATTTCTTGGCACTTCTTCTTTTGCCTTGTATCACAAACTGCTTTTTGGAGAAGCTGACAACCTAAAACTGTGGAGTTGTGGAAGAGACAAAGAGGAGAAAAAGAAGAGGGGTAGATTCATAAAGGCCCAAGAAAAATCTACTTATTCTTTCTAAGAAACAGGTCAGGAAGGGGATAGACCAGCAGGACAGAAAACTTTTAGACAATATTGTCCAGTTTTAGCACAAAAGAACACACAGTCCTTCCCCTACCAGCACGGGCCATTTGGGGAGCCTGCATTTTCACTCTCCAGCCTCCGATGTGGTGGTGTCTGAGTTCCTACTCCAACCCTTCCTCACCAGTACCAGTGGAGGACACATGAAGGGATGAGGCTTCCAAATCTACCCAGAGACAAGACAGCCCTCCCCAGCCTTAAGGGCATCAGTGGGGCTTAGAGGCAGAATTTGCCCCATGGTAATGAAGTCATCTCACCCTACTCTAATACCGATAGTCATGACATCCATGGATTTCCTAGCCAGGCGGCATGAATGGGGAGCTACAAATCCTACCCCTCCCTAGCAGAACTGAAGTCCCCTACCATGGCGCCAATAGAGGCACAGGTAAATCCAGACTTCTAACACTAACTTAAAGCAACATGGATTGTGGAGTCCTTTCTCCACTGGAGGGATGTCAGAGGAGGCCTGCCAATGCAGAAGATTTAAATAGAGTATCAAGTTTTATAATACACAAAATATCTAGGCTTCTGTATAAAATCACCCACCACTCTAAGGTCAAGAGAGTCTTAGCTTGAATAAGAATGTCCAACATACTAATATAGCAAAGACCTTATAACTCTCTACCAAGATATTAGGACACACACACACACACACACACACACACACACACACACAATTTCAGGAGAATGGAACAGAAAAATACAGTAACTGAAATAAGCTTAAAGGAGAGAGGAAAAAAACTGGTTATAAGCTTGAGGACTGAACAAAAGAAAATATCTAGTATTATCAACAGATAAAAAGACAAGGGATTGAATTGCATCTGTTTCTCCCCACCTACCCTCAATTCATTTTGTTGAAACTCCACCCTTGCATTAGTCAGGGTTCTCTAGAGGGACAAAACTTAGGATGAACCTATCTCTCTCTCTCTCCCTCTCTCTCTCACCTTCCCTCCTTCTCTCCTTCTCTCCCTCCTTCCCATGCTTCCTTTCTTTCATACGGTTTTTAGAGTGACTTACAGGCCGTGGTCCAGCCAGCCTAACATGAGCTGTCCTACAACAGAAGGTCCAAGGATCCAGTTCCATCCGTGCTCTGTCCATGAGGTGGGATGTCTCTGCTGGTCCTCATTATATGCTGGAGTCCCAATGCTAGTGAAGGAATGAATTTGCTTAAGATCATAGGAGTAAGGTCTTAAGCCAATGGGACTGCTGGCCTTATAAAAACGAAGGAGAGCTCTCAGAGCCTCCCTATGTACAGGGGTAAGGCCATATGAAGACCATCTTAAATAAGAAGGAACACTCAGCAAGAACTGAACATTGCTGGACCTTGATTTTGGACTTTTATCTCCCAGAACTGTGAGAAGTAAATTTCTTTTGTTTGAACCACCAAATCTATGTTATTTTGTTATGGCATCCCAAGTCAACTAAGATCCTGTGCCAAAAAATGGGATGCTGGCACAGCAAACATTAAACGTGTCAAAGCACCTTTGCAATTGGATAGTGGGTAAAGGCCAGAGGGGTTCTGAGGTACATACAGAATGTAAAGGCTATTCCGGTGAGGAGTTAGATGGCAATGAGGAACATACTCTTGGAGCTGGAGATGACCTTTTTATAATGTTGAACTTTCTGATGAGTATGCCAATGTCTTGTGGAAGGAAGAACCCAAGAGTGATAAAACTGGGTAGTTAGTAGCAATTTCTAAATAAAGTTCCAAAAGTGACAAGTGGAGTCTCACTGCTTGTAGTGGAGATGAGAGATGGGAGAGATGACCTAATAAACTGGAATATTAATCAAGAAGGAATGAGAATCCAAAGATATGGAAAAAGTCTACTCATATGAGGGAATTTGAGGACATTTGTTAGGACGAACACACTAATGCTGTGTTTGAACAACCATTTGATAAGATGATGGGTATATAGCTCATGAGCTAATACACTGATGGGTATAGCTCATGAGCTAATACACTGATGGATCTAGCTCATGGTCTAATACAGTGATGGATCTAGCTCATGGTCTAATACAGTGATGTATATAGCTCATGGTCTAATACAGTGATGAATATAGCTCATGGGCTAATACAGTGGTGGATATAGCTCATGGGCTAATACAGTGATGGATATAGCTCATGGGCTAATACAGTGATAAGTACAGCTTATAGGCAAATTCAACTTGTTTAGCTTGGTTTCAACAGGCAAGATGGCCTTAAACTTAAACCTGACAGCCAAGGCCGGGGATGGATCTATCTGGAAGAGCCATAGAGGAAGGATTACCTCACCTATGAATCAAACCAAAAGGGATTATTCTCATATCTTACAATCTAGTGGAATTCTCTAAGTTTTGAACTTGCTTGGCATCCATCACCCATTCCTTCATTGGCATCTCTATGCTTTGACACAGGAATGTCTGTCCTATCGTAGTATTTTAGAAGTGTATAACTTTACTCAGTTTCACAGGGTCACAGCTTAGGTCAGATAATCAAACATCTCAGTTCTATTTGATTCAGGTGAAAGACTAAGCTCCGGACTTGAGACTTTACAGCTGGGGCTGGAATGTCAGACTTTGGGAGCTGAGGAGGGCAGTGTGAAGTCACGCAGTGCATGGACACGATTTGGTGGGAAGCAGTAGGAGCAGCATGGCAAGGAATAAACTGTGTCTCCTTAAACTGTGTGGATGGAAAGCCTAGCTCCTAGTGCAGACTGGATGTGGAAACAGGGCTTTCCAGAGGTAATTAAGGCTAAGTGAAGTTGTAAGGATACGGTTCTAGTCCACTGGGACTGGTAATGTAACGTGAGAGGCATCTCTCTCACCTTGCACATAAACCAACAATAACTGTGTGAAGACACAGAGAAGACAGTCATAAGTCATCAAGATGGCGGTGCATGCCTATAATACCAGCATTTGGGCAGGAGAGGCATTTGGTGGAAGAGGATGAGGAGTTCGAGAACACCTTCAGCTACAAAAATGGACTTAAAAAATGAACAGTCTTAGAAACCTGTGAAACTACAATCAGAGCTAATGATTCTGCCATCCAAATCAGAAACTGGGCTAAAACTGTATTGTGAAGAAATGGTATCAGGCTGAAAACTCTGCAAACTGGACAACGGATATAAACCCACGGATTGAAGCAACTCAACACCTACCAAAAGATATCCACGCGCAGAAATCCACACCAAGTCACAGCACAGTGGAACCCAAAGGTAAAATTACTACATCCAAACAATGTTTGCAATACTAACCTTCAAACTTTCAATCAAAAGTGTATTCACACAAATTCACCTGGCACTACCCCAAGAGTATGGTGGAGAGAGGTCAGCCTCTCAGCCAGGGTTCTCACAATCAACACAATGCCAGTGCAAGTCTACAATCGCATTGTCTATGACATAAAAATATTCTATGACAAACTACTTACAATTGAGGTAAGTCTTTATAAATCAATATTCTCAGGTAACTCAGTTTAGAATACCCTGAACATATCAAAGGTCCCTTTTGTAAATTGACTAAGCTGTAAATCCAGCCTTGGGATTAAAACGATTCCCAGCATACATCGTACTAAGCAAGATACAAAGACAAGACATGCAGAAGCTCCCAAGTTGGTGTTGCTCAGCTTAGGGCAAAGCCGCCCTCACATGAGCCTGTCAACACAGCCGCTGTCAAGTCTACTATGTTTTCCTGGTTGTCAACACTCAGTTACTGCAACCCACACTTCCTGGGGTCACACCTCAACTCTTTCCTGTCCTTTCCGTTTGCTTCCTCTGTGTTTTTGGACTTAAGGCTGAAGGACAACTGTTCTACCATTTCTGACCCTGGGCAAACTTATCGTAAATTCTCAATCTTTTGTCCCTATTCCTAAAATGGCCATTTACTTCCTTAGAATTTCCTCATCATTAAGGGACTATATACCACAAGTAAGATGTCTTCTTTGCATGATGTATACCCTACTCTCTCACAGATTTGGCAGTGTTCATACACATTAGGATGTTGGGAGCGAATTTCTGTCTTCCATTCAGGAAATATTTTAAAAATATAAAACCTCCTTTCACAGTCTAGTGAGTTATGTTCCACATCAACAGTTATTTCAATAACTATTAAGATAACAGTCTTAAATTTCTTTTTAGCCCTCATAACATATGATAAATGCTCAAAACCAACCAACCAACTAAAACCAACCAACCAACCAACCAAAACTACCCTTGGACTGTCGTACACTTATCCTGTGTGTATACTCTTGTGTTGGCCATAGACTGAACACTCACTACAGGCCTGTCCATATGCCTTGTTTTTCCCTCCAGCATGAGTTTTCTGATGCTGAGAAAGAGATGAACTCTGGCTAAAAGCTTTTCCACATTCTTTACATTTATAGCGTTTTTCTCCAGTGTGAGTTTTCTGGTGTTTTGTAAGAGATGAGCTCTGGCTGAAAGCTCTTTCACAGTCCTTGCATTTGTAAGGCTTCTCCCCAGTGTGAGTTCTCTGGTGCTTTGTCAGGGCTGAGCAGTAGCCGAAGACTTCCCCACATTCATTGCACTCATAAGGCCTCTTCCCAGTGTGAGTTCTCTGGTGCTGAAGGAGGCCTGAGCAGTCACTAAAAGCTCTGCCACATTCGTTACACTTGTAGGGTTTCTCTCCAATGTGAATAACCTGATACTGGGTGAGGAACATGCTCTGGCTGAAGGCCTTCCCACATTCGTGACACTCATAAGGCTTCTCTCCTGTATGAATTCACTGATGTTGAGTGAGGTAGGAGCTCTGGTTAAAGGCCTTGCCACATTCATTACACTCATAGGGTTTCTCTCCAGTGTGGATTATGTGATGTCGAATAAGGATTGAGCGGTGGCTGAAGGCCTTCCCACACTTGAGACACTTGTAGGGCTTCTCTCCAGTGTGAATCCTCTGGTGTAGGGTAAGATGTATGCTCAGGCTAAAGGCCTTCCCACATTCATTGCACTCGTAGGGCTTTTCTCCTGTGTGAGTTCTCCGATGCAGGATGAAGGCGGAGTAGTAACTGAACGCCTTCCTGCACTCATTACATTGCCGAGGTTCCCTCCCTGCACGTGTTTTCTCTTGTTTAATCATTTCTGAACTTGTAAAATTCTTAAGTGAACCACAGTTATCAAGTTTCTCTCCTTGGTGTTGAACAAGTAGTGACCGCTGCCTAAAATTCCTTCTAAATTCATCACGTTGGCAGCCTCTCTCCACAGAAGGTCTCTTCTGGGGGACCGGCTCTCGTCTTGGATGCTTCTTGCAGTTTTCCTGCCGATTTTCTACAGACTCTTCACAGTCCCTGGCCCTTTCCTCGAGAAAGCTCTCCAGCAACGCTCCAGGGGACTGTTCCTCTTCAGAAAAGTGCTTCTCTGGACTTAGCCTCATTCTCTGTTTTTGTCTCCCACTCTGAAAGAAAGAAATTGCATACACATAGAAAAATAACCTCTATACTAGAGAATAATAAAACAAATAAAAATGATGGCAGAAAACACATTCACTTCAAAGCTCTCAAAAAGAGTCTTGTACTGTTGGGAGTGCATGAGAAAAAAAGATGACTGACTGAGAAAAGGTAATGCAAAAAGGGAAGGGGTGAGCAGCAGGGCTTTAGTCAGTCAAAACCAGGGTCTGTGGGACACAAGGATGGGACCAGAAAAGAAGCCTCTAGGAACTTAGTCATACTTTCACTGAATACCCGAACAAAGGCCATCTTTAAATTTTCTTCTGGCTATAACTTTTGCCCATGTTCTCATGTCCTAACCATAACTAAAAACTAATCTCTTTTACACACACACACAAATGCATACAAATTGGTTGCTGCTGTTTTGAAACAAGATGAAAATTCTAGAAGGTAGTATTCAATGTCGTATGTATTTCTACTAATTCAAATTATCATGAAGCTTAAGAGTTAGAAAATACATGACTGGGTGAGATAGCACATGCCTTTAATCCCAGCACTAGGGAGGCAGAGGCGGGTGGATTTCTGAGTTCAAGGCCAGTCTGGTCTATAGAGTGAGTTCCAGGGCAATCAGGGCTACCCAGAGAGAGAATCTCTGTCAAAAAACAAACAAACAAACAAACAAACAAACAAACAAAAAACCAAAAACCCGCAAACAAACCAAAACCAAATACACAAACAAATATAAAAACCAAAAAACAACAAAAAATAAAGAAAACATAATAATCTCTGATTGCTTACTATTATTCCCAACCAGAAAAAATACACAGAACTGAAGTGGAAACTTCCGTTTCTTTGGAAAGTTAGTTATGTCAAATGATGTTTTGCTGGGGCACACAGGTGAAATGATGTCTTGCTAAAGCAGACACAGGAAGGAATGTTTTCCTGAAGCAGACATAGGTGAAAGGCTATTTGGATACAGCATGTGAAAGGACCCAGAATGAAGGAGTATAAAAATGACCCCACAGACAACGGGAGGTGAGCGATGAGCACTGGTTTGCTTTGCTTTGCTTTGCTTTGCTTTGCTTTGCTTTGCTTTGCTTTGCTTTGCTTTGCTTTGCTTTGCTTTGCTTTGCATTGCTTTGCTTTGTTTTGCTATTCTTCACTAACAATATGCATCTATTAGTTCACCTTACACAGCATTGTTGAGCTCAACTTGTGATACACCACCATTGAGAGAAGCTTGCCCAAGAACTGCTTGTGAGGTTCCTGTGGCAGCTTGCTGCCTCTGTGGCCTTGCCTTAGGCCAGTTGGCGAGCCTGGTGGTTTCTTTAGGATTGAATTATAGCTGTCTGGTGTCTGCTTGCTGAAAGGACTTGACTGTAGCTGCTAGTTCGTGCCTGGTGTCTGCCTGTCAAGGGGGACTGGTCCTCAGCTGCTGGGTTATATTTGGTGTTTGCCTCGGGACTGAGCTGCTGCCAAAGCAGATTAAGCTTGCCCCCAAAGAACTATTGCTGAACAGGTTCACTTCCCTCATATCCTAATAACTTTTCTCTTCCACTATTTCTGCTGAGTAGTGGGCTACAGGAAAGGTTGAACCCTTATTAAATATAGGCTGCAAAAAAAGGATGCCTACACAGAACAAAAGAGAATCACACTTTTTAAAAGAAAAGGAGCAGAGTGTGCAGAGAAGCTCAGGGTTCCATTTGCTCAGATTGGTTCCCGATGCGGCAGGGTACCTGTGTCAGAATCCTGATGTATGGGTAAACTTCAAGGGGAACGTTTCATTGCCAAAAGTAGTTTTAAATTCTTCCAGGCCAAGGTGTTATCATTTGGATACAGTTTGAATGTGGCCAAGGGGTCGTGTGCTAACTCGGTAACTAGTGCAGCAATGCTGGGGAGGTACAGTCTTTAAGTAATGAGGACTAATAAGATGTTTCCTCAAAGCTAAGTATGATATGGACAAGCTATGCCAGAACTTATACAAAATAACTGCTAATCTTCAAGACTCCGCAGAGATACCTATACTAATTTCTTTCCAATCAGTTATGACATGTTTCACCTTGTTGGGTTTCTGAAAACCTTTATATGTCCCATGTGGCTTACCATGTGACTGAAGACCCAGTAGAGATGTTTTCTGTGGTCTGGCTGTAACTTCTCCTCCTTAGATTTTAACTCACACCACAGTGACACAGACTCTTTGGCCTCTCCAATCACTTATCGACACCTTCCTCTCCAACCAAAGCTGTTCTCTCTTGGAATGTTTCTATATTCTACTTTCCAACTACCTACTACACGACTTGGTTTTTCAAAATGAACTTTTATCTTAAAACCTTTTCAAATAGTCTCGTTGATGGCCACTCTTCCAGGGTCATTAATAACTTGTCAGAAACAATTGTTTCTGCATTTAAAATGCATATTTATACATGTGCTCCTTCATGCTATCTAGTTTATGTATATTCTCCTACTTCAGCAAACACCATGAGACAGGGCCTGTGGCTGTTAGTACTTTGCATCTCACAAGGCCATTTATAGTGGTGAGAGGCTAGATCGTGTGCAATACAACAGTAGCCAAGAAGCAATAATGGGAAGGAAAGTTCTGTCTAAGAGCGGAACATTTCCTGTAAGGTTCACCACTCATCGGTCTCTCAGGATGACCTTAGCTTTCTAGGAAACAGGGCAGAGCAAGTTTAATAGAAGAAGACATATCCATGCAGAGAAAAGAAGAAATATAGACTTAACCTGAGTCCCCAGAGTCAGTAAAAAGAAAATATAGTTCTGCCATTTTCTTTTGATTTTCTAGCACTGGGAGGGTCTGAGTCCTCAGAAAGTGAGCCTAGAAGGTTTATTTAGGTTGTCTCAGTGACAGACCTGTTATAACCAGAACACAGATTTACCTTGATTTACATGAAGTAATTAACGATGCTTGTGCCAGGCTGTTCTGAGTAGGGAAATGTGGATTTTCAACTCTACAAATTACCTCCGTTCAGAAATGGCCAGGTTCCAATAAGTGTTACTGAACTGGTACTACTATTAACTGTATTGAAGTTGCCAAGGCAACCCCTTCTTGTCCTGGTCATACCCTGACTCCATTTTGTATCTGTTTGGGCACTTTCCAGCCCTTACCCCATAAGCTGTCACTATTACCTTCTATGTGATGGTGTTAGCATTACATTTAAAGTCTAGACCTTCTGTGCTTGAGAAACAAAAAAAGCTAAAGAGAATTCCTCTAACACAAAAGCCCCTTACTTATACAGGTTGTACCCCAGCAGCCACTTCCCTTTTTCCTCAAACATTGGACTATTCTTAAATTTACTGATCTTGTAAAATTTATGGTTCTATCAAGATAGTGGGTCATAAGACTGGTATTTCTGGTTTTGTAATTGAATTTGCTTATTCTATTCAGAAAGATAACTAGGACAATTGCAAAATATATATGTTAAAATTAGACCCCGCCTACACATAAACAGAATGCATGTAATCTAGTGGGGTTTGCCTTTATAATCCCTGGTCTGATATAGCTAGGTGCTGCATCTTGGGAGTGTTCTGACATGTGGTTATGGCCCCATATTGGGTGCCAGTATCTAAAATAAAAAGCCTCTTCTTTTTAAAATTTATTTATGGTCATGGTGAGTCTCTGAACAACCCCAGAATCATAATATCAACACATTCAAGACTATCCCTTGACCTGGACCATAGCCCAGCTGTATAACCCAAACAACTGATGTGTTCTACCAAAACAAATGTTACCAGCTTCTCCTGACTCATACCTGACAATGGTATCATTGTGTTTTTTGCCTAATAAACACTCAGTACCCAAGCTTCAGTGCCAAGAGTTCTTTGGAGACAAGATCCTGCTCTTGGTCACTGGCTAATCAAGGACTCTGATCTGGCTTTTTATGCACGGTAGTCTGTAACTTTATCCTCTGAACTGTAATATGAGTCAGACTACCTACATGAGCTCTGGGATTCTGTAGACTTGTGAATTGTCAGCTGGTGTATTCTCATGTATCTTCCCACAGGAAACTAATTTGAGCATTAGTTGGTATTTACAGGAGAGAAAATTTGATCTGCCAGGTCTCCAGGAACAAGCCACAATGTCAGGCTGTCCTTTCTCCTATCTAGGGTCTAAATTTTAAGTAGTCTGAAAGCTTCTTGAGTAAGAACTTTTCTCAACACTTCTCCTCCTGGCAGCGGGCTGAGAGCAAACATGCTCCTTAGGAAAGTTTCTCGTGTCCTTCTCCATGCTGGCTGGACCACAAACAAGTTGTTAGGGTTCATGTAAAAAAAAAAAAAAAAAAAAAAACATGGCAGATCAATAAGATAGGAATGAAAGAAGCCATTACCAGTTAGCTCAGAGGGAGTCTAGTTGGACTTTGGGAAAATCTCAATTAACCAGGCCTGGTCACTTTCCCCTCCCCCCCGAAAAACAAACAAACAAACAAAGAACAAACATAATAGCAGGAAGGAAAACTACATTCAGTTTTGGTGTGGTCACACTGGGAAGTCATGCGAAAAGGTGTCTTTCGTCATCAGTGGTAGGTAGCTGTCAGCTCCAAGGGGAAAGAACAAAGGAAAGACTAGGGGTCTGCACAGCAAGTGATCATAGGTTGTAAACTCACTGAGCCACAGCCTGGGCTGATGGCAGGGTCTCACAGAGATTGCCGTGCAGCAGTGCAGATCACCTTTCCAAAAGGAAGCTAGGCATTGGCCTCCCCAGTTTTCAGTCACTTTCCCCCAAAGCACATTCAAAGTCTGGATTTGCCCCAGTCTTATGTCACTTGCAATGACAGCATCTTAGATAAATAGAATACTTGACATTGAGTTTATTTTGAAGAAAAGACTCAGAAGTCTCAGAGACAGTCAACAGACACGTGCCAATAGTCTCCTTTATTTTTTTACTCGACATTACAAAACATTAGGTATTATCTACACACAGATCCTGTGATATTTTTCTTCAAGCTGCTTATTATATAAAATACACACACACACACACACACACACACACACACAAATGTATTCCCTGACACTCTTCTGCTTCAAGAAGCCAAAATGAATTTGTTTAGTAGCATGGGAGAGGACTGTTCGGCAACTTAACCTCCTCTCAGTTTCAATGGAAATCCACCTGGATCTACTGGAATACACAAGCCCATTTCCAGGCCTTACCTTGCAAAAAGGGAAGACTCCCAAAGTCAAGGTTGTCTCATACCTGACCTTTAATACAATAAAATACAGGGATTCTCCAAGGAAACAGATGCATTTGGGTACTCAGGATCTAAAGCTTGGTGATGGGGAACTGCATTGATGAAGATTTTAAATATCTAGAGATATTTCATTTAATAGAGAGCTTCTTTTAGGTCTGGAATAATGGGTAGAAAGGGATCATGTGGAAGGACTCAGCTAAGTCGTGTGCAAAATGTAACTTTGACAGTGGCTTCTAGTGTCATCCAAATATCAAGGTGCCTGTATCCGTAGCCTTCAGGTGTGGATACTGGCTCAAGTAGAAGTGATCAGAATGGCACCTAGGCAATAAAATTATCTTTAGCGTTCCCTTCCTTATTCATGGTGATGTGCTGGGCCCAAACAGTACAGATTGAATGGACACTCATACACACCAGATGAGAGTGACAGGTCTTGATTATTGTACCATGAGCAATGAAGAAGGAAGAAATAGAACTTGGGAGAGATGACTACTATATTAAGAGGCAGGACTGTGAAAATTCTGAGAGAAAGAAGGTGGACCCAAGCAGGTTTTGAATAGAGACACTTCAGTATTCATTTAGATAAACATTTATTGATCACCTAATATTTGCAAGGCACGCTGTAAGACACAGAGACCTATTAAATCACACCTCCAAATGCTTACAATCTAGCTAAGAAGATAGTTCAGGTATGCCAATTATAAGACAAAATTTTAGAGTGTAATCTATAGTAGAAATACTGAAGGCAGATTCATACTGAAGACCTCATTTCTCCTTGTGTCATGTAGGGTATTTTACTTAATCTCTCTAACCTTCAGTAAGCTGATCTGTGAACTTCAACAAGGCCTATTTCAGTGTGAGGATTGGTTGTTGATCATGTCCGTGAGCAGAATGTGGTGGTTTGAATGAGAATTGCCCCCTTAGGCTCATATACTTATTTGAATGTTTGGTTCCTGATTGATGGAATGTTTAGAAAGGATCAGGAGGTGTGGCTTTGTTGGAAGAGGTGTGTCACTGGGGGTGGGCTTTGAAGTTTCAGAAGCCCTTGCCTAGACCAGTGTGCCAAGACCAGTCTGTCTGTCTCTCCCTATCTCTTGGCCTACTGCTTGTGGATCAGATTTAAGTTCTGCTCCAGCACTGGGTCTGCCTGTCACCATGCTCCTATGATGATGTTCAGAGACTCACCCCCTGGAACTGTAAGCAAGGCCTGCAAATGCTTTCTAAGTTGCCTTGGCCATCATGTCTCTGCACAGCAATAGAGAAATAACCAAGACACCTGGCTTCACCTTGCATCTCCTAGACTATAGTACTTAATTTCTCTAAACTTCAGGGTGCTCCTCTGTGAAATTCAGACAGTAAAAGGACCCGTTTCAGAGATTTAGTGAGAGGATCAGTCAACCTAGCCCTTTTACAATTCACTGCTGAGACTTTACCCTAAGATCAGTGCTTAGTAAGTGCTACCACTACTACTAGTCTAGGAGAGCTTTACTGAGGCACAAGAGAATAAGGTCTAGGTGCCAAAAAGCTCCAGAAGAGCTATAGAAACTTCTAGAGAAAATGGTACTCTCTCATAATTGTGACATTCTCCAACTGTAATAGCCTGCAGATATTTAAAGTGCAGTGATAACAGGCCTATTCTCACTGTGTCTGCAGATTCCTCTCCTAACATCTGTCCTATGATCTCTCCAGCTTCCTTTCGCAGTGCTTGGGATCAAACTGCAGCTCCTCATGCATGCTAGGCGGGAGTCTATCACTGAGCTATGCGCAGCCTCTGTGCAGAATTTTGAATGTGGAGATTCATGGTTTAGTTTCTGCACTCCACGTTAGTTCTGTAGCACAGGAAGGAGGTGCACCGTTTACTCGGACCCTGGAGCAGAGGTTGGGCTGAAGACAGCGGCCAGAGTTGGCAGAAAGAACAAATGCTGGCCTTGTAGACGACAGGGAACCCTTCCAGGCTCGCAGGAAGGCCCGCTGTCTAGCTCATGCTTCCCCCTCTGTCTATCCCTTGTTTGGCGTAACGTCTCTGATGCTGAATAATGGAGGACTTAGAGCTGAACTCTTTGCCGCACACACTGCACTCAAAGGGTTTCTCCCCCGTATGAACTCTCTGATGTCTCGTGAGCCGGCACCTCTGGCTGAAGGCCTTTCCACACTCGCCGCACTCATATGGCTTGTCTCCAGTGTGTATCTTCTGGTGCTGCGTAAGAGAAGAGCGGTCAAAGAAAGCTTTGCCACACTCGCTGCACTGATAGCGGGGCTCCTCAGTGTGCACTTTTTGGTGTCTGTTTAGGGAGGTGACGCCATAGAATGCTTTCCCACAGTCCCTGCATTCGTAAGGCTTCCTGCCAGTGTGGGTCAGCAGGTGCCGAGTGAGAATGCTTTTCTGGCTGAAGGCTTTCCCACACTGCTGGCATTCGTAGGGACTCTCTCCGGTATGGATTCTCTGGTGGCGAGTGAGGGATGAGCGGTCGAAGAAGGCTTTGCCACAGTCATTGCATTTAAACGGCTTCTCCCCTGTGTGAATCCGCTGATGCACAGTTAGGGATGAACGGTCAAAGAAGGCCTTGCCACATGCATCACACTCGTACGGACTCTCTCCGGTGTGGAACATCAGATGTCTACTGAGACTGCTCCTGTGGCTGAAGGCCTTCCCACACTCGGGACAGTCATATGGCTTCTCTCCAGTGTGAGTCCTCTGGTGTCGGATGAGGGACGAATGGTCAAAGAAGGTCTTCCCACACTCACTACATTCCTGGTCTTGGTGTTTAGTGAGGGCTTTCTTGGATGGAGCTGACATTTGATGCAAGCCTTTATCCAAGGAAAGGGGCTTTTTGCAAGTCCTTGCTTTGGGACTTTCCTTCTCTGGTTCCGGCCCACCTGTTAGTGTTTGGATTTCTCGTTTAGGGCATAGAGAACTTTGCTTTCTATGGATTTCTCTCAGTGTGCCTCTTGAAGCATCTAGGGTCTCAGGCTTAGTTTCCAAGTCTGCAACAAAGAGAAAACACATGTGGTTTCTTCTCTGGACTAGGAGACATGACAGAGGGGAGAGACGCTAGGACAGACGTAAAGGTGAGATGCTAGGACAGACGTAAAGGTGATGCCTGGTCACGGCACAGCTCAAGCCGAAGGTGTGGGAATGAAGGAGGAGCCTGGGAAGGAATCTGAGCAGACCTCTCAGGATACAGGAGAACGGCCCTGAGTGGGGCAATAGCTTATTAGGGTAGGCTGAGGAGAGAGCTGGGTGACCAATAAAAATATCCTAAGTGCACACAGGCAAGGTCACAGTTCTGAGAAACAAGTTGGTGAATACAGATAAATAACACTTGACCGTGTAGAGGGGGAAAGAGAACCAGTGAGTGACAGGAATCGATCATGCAAACAGACAACCTGTCTGAGCAAAGGTGGCTCCTAACACTCCTCTGACCCAGACAACCAGACAACCTGCATTTGAGCAAAGGTGGCTCCTAACACTCCTCTGACCCAGACAACCAGACAACCTGCATTTGAGCAAAGGTGGCTCCTAACACTCCTCTGACCCAGACAACCAGACAACCTGCATTTGAGCAAAGGTGGCTCCTAACACTCCTCCGACCCAGACAACAGAAGCAAACACAATCCTGCCCATGCTGTTCCAACCTGCTTACCTAGAGAGACACTCTCTGGCCATGTTTTCTCCTCAGATCCATGAAAACCCCGAATCCAGGGCTCGCCCCTTCTCTTGAACTGAAGAATCACATCAGGTCGAGGAACAGGAAGACCTGCTCATGGAGGAAAAGAAAGGCAGGTGGCTGCTGGGATGAAAATGTCAAACCATTCCAAAACTTAACCCTGGCCTCTAAGTCTAGACTCTTCTAGAAATGCAGAGAACTGACCAAAAAGCCCGAGGGAAGGTCAGGACTGGAGCTCTTGAAAGGAACAAACGGCAGGCACCAGGGTAGTGCCCACAAAACCCACCTCAGTTCACAAGCAGCGAAGGAAAGCTTTCCATTGGCACCGGCAGGATAGAGGCCCTTGGCTCAAGAGGTAAGTATTAAAAAAAAAAAAAAAAAAAAGAAAACGGAATCATCTCGACTAAAAACGCTGAAGGAGGAGCTCAAATTTGTTTGCTCGTATTTAGTATAATGCTTTTACTGAAACACGTCAGTTGTGTTCACTGTAGGAAAGTTAGAGTTCTGTACAAGTAAAAAGAAAAACAATCACCTGTCATGCTGTCTACTAATTTTTCTTTCCTTCATTTCATGTTGATGCAGAAAGACCTTACATGTGATTCTACTAACAACTAGATAATAGGGCAAGTGAGATGGTTTATTGGATGCACCAAGTCTGCTAAACTGGGCTGGCTCCCTAGAGCTGGCATGGTAAAAGCAAAGAGGAAACTCCCGAGAGTTGTCCTCTGACCTTCACACACATGCTGTGGCATATGTATGCCCCACCCTCAAATGAATAAAGAAAAAAAAGCAATGAAATGTTATAAGAACTTTTTAAAAACTGGATAATGAAATACTGACTTGTAAACTGAAGTTCTTTGCATGTAACGAATTTAAAATATTAATTTAATTAGCACAGATTTTCTACAGTGTTTTTAATGGCTATACAATACTGTGGCAAATGTGTCCCCGTGAGCTGTATGAATTAGTAATCTTATTGCATTCCTTGTATCATTCATTCGCCAGAAGCAATCATACCCATAGCCATATAAACAAAGTTCGATCCCATGCCTAGAAACACCGGAGTTCCCTGTGCGCGCGGGTTTCTGCCCTGGGAGACGGAGCTCCCTGTGCACGCGCGGGGATCTGCCCTGGGAGACAGGTATTTTCTCCTCCTGCTTGAGAAGCATCTGTCTGCTGTGTGCTGGTTCTCTCCTGACGGGCCATTGGCATCCCTTCCTGGTGCTTCTGGTCTCTAACCTCAGGGATCCCATACTGTCCTAAGATTTCACTCTCTAAAGCTCAGGTGTTCCTCAATGGCAATTGAACATTCTGTTCTGTTTAGGATATGATTTGGGCTTAATCCAGAAGTGTGTGTGTGTGTGTGTGTGTGTGTGTGTGTGTGTGTGTGTGTGTGTGGAGGTAGGTATTAAACAGAAGGCCTTGCATATGCTAGGAAAACACAGGACCACTTAGCTACACCCTCTGCCCAATATTTGCTTTTTTAATATAAATCTGCTGTTTTAGTTTGTTTCTATACCTGTGTACTCCTGCTTCCAGAGTGGCCAAGACTGCAGGAATGCACCACTGTTCTTAGCTTCAGACTCTTATCCTGGAAGCTTCTTTGAGTTCCTTATTACTTACGGGTACTTCACTTTACCTCATTAACAGCTGGCATCGACAACAGCTCTCAATTTCCCCTTGTCACATAAGTATAACTACAAAGTGCCATTTATAGGTAGTGTCAATAAAACAAATACTCAAAAATCAAGCATATCTCTGATAACCTTTCTCCTGTTCACAGGGCCACATCTTTGTAGCTTCTTCCTCTGGCTTCCATGAAGGGATCAATATCTCCTCGCACCAAGATGGCTCCTTATTCTACCAGATGGAACTAAGGACATGATCTGTTGGCATGTCAGGAGAAGACCTGGACATAGTAACGATTTTACTTGCTGCCTCCGGAAAGCCAGATCTACACATACATTACATACTCTGCTCTATCCTCTAGATTGCCTTCTGTTTTGTCAAACAAGTTGCTGAACAGGGAGGCCTGTGGCTGCCTAGTGCTGTTAACATCAGGGCAGCCGATCTGTCCAGGGCTGGGTTCACGATCTGTGCATCTAAAGCCATCTCCTTTGGCTCTTTTTGTCTGCCAGGTGGCTCTGAACTCAGGTGGGTAGTGATCCGCAGCTCATGTGCCTCACACTCATTCAGGACGAGTTCTGACTCCTCACAGGGAGCCTCCTCACCCAGTGAGATGATGCTCACCCAGTGAGATGATGCTCACCCAGAGAGATGATGCTCTCATAGTTCTCTAGCATCACGGCCTTGTAGAGAGCCCTCTGCACGGGTACCAGACGCTTCCACTCGTCATCTGTGAAAGTCACCGCCACATCTTCAAATGTCACCAATGCCTGAAAATACAACCATACTCCCCCTTACAACCCTTTCCTTTCTTGTTGTCTGTTTTGTTTTTCATGAGACAGGGTCTAACTCTCAGTGTTTTATAGCAAGCAACATATACTCCAGCCTAACCCAGCACTCTTTGATGTATGGGGGCTCTCACTCAGTCCATAACTGGCCGCACCAGTGGGACAGCCAAGACAGAACCACTGATCCTAGATGACCTCCAGGTGACCTGTTCTGTCAGCTTTGGGGAAGATCACGTGGAACAACAGCTACAGGTGTCTTGGGCTTGGTCCTAGGCTGGTAAGCGCAGGCTCAAGGAACTGAAGGTCACCTTGTTTTGGAGCCTTTCACTGGGCTAGGAATAGAGGACTAGGAAGGAAGACACTTGGGATAAAGAAACTAACTACATTTTGGCAACCAATAACAGTCTTTTGGAAGCAAAACAAGTCCACCTCACCTGACATCTGGTAGGCGGAGACACGGCAGCCATTCTCTCCTATGCTGCTCTGGTAGGGAAGGATAAGAGTCCTAGTGAGGAAAAAGTGTGGGGGAGAAAAGATATGAGAATGAGCATTTCTGGGGTCCTGACCCACGTGGCAAGGCCCCTCCATACACCAGTGAGTGCAATGTAGCCACCTTCATCCCCATCACCTCACAAAGAGTAAACCAAGCAAGGCCAAGAGCACTCCATGCTCAGTCCAGAGTTAGAACAAAGGCTATGGATATTAAAGCCACAGCGCATTGATTTCTGTTCCCAGGAATCAGAACCCAGGAATCAGAATATAGCGAGAGTCATGTGATATTTATATATTCACATTTAATATCACCCTGAATGCTTACTGAGCAAACACCGCAAGGAACTTTAGAAACGACTGGATGGATAAGACAAACAAGTTCTGTATCCTCTTCAGAGCAGCATCCCATTTACAGCTCCAGCTAATGAAGCATCCATCCGACACTGTAAGACTGTTCACCTCACTTCCAGAACCAGACTGATCATATCACAGCTGAGCATTGAGTGTGTAACTAGGCACATCCCGGTCGGCTTTCTCTTGCTCTAAGGAAACACTGGATGAAAGCAACTCAGGGAAGAACAGGTTCATATGGGTCGCAGATTACAGCACATTACCAAGAGAAGCCTTGGCTGGAACCTGGGGCAGAAACTGAAACAGAGACTGTGTAGGGACACTGTTTACTGGCTTGCTCAGCTACTTACACAGCCCAGGCCTACCTTCCCGGGGTGACACTATCCGCAGTGGGCTAGGTCTTCCTATATCGACTGGCAATTCAGAAGATGTCCCACACAAATATGCTAACAGGCCGACGGAGGCAACTCAGTGGAGATTCTCTCTTCCCAAGTGTGCCTAAGTTTGTATTTAGTCAACAAAAACTACGACAGATATGATCTGGTATGAAAAGATGACATCCTTCTTTGTGAACATGAATTTTAAAACGTTGGGACAATATGCAGGAGATGAGTCAAAAAGCTAGGAGAAGGTTCTGTGTAGTCACAGGGCCCAGAGGAGCAGAGTCCTGGAAGACAGAACCAATGGATGTGGTGGCGGCTCCATTAGTGCTGAAGTGCTGGAGCTCACCGGTGCTTCCCGAGGAGAGAAGTGAGCTCCGGTTGCAGCTTTACTTATTCTTGGATTTCCAGAAGACTCTTACCCTCTTCAACCTCCCTTTGCTTAAGTTAGCTAACTGGATCTCACTCTCTCACAATGAAGAGTCTAACTAAAGACTGATGGGGTGTGGCGGTGTGTGCTTGCAATCTCAGCACTGCCTTAGCCCAGGCCGGAAGAGGTCAAGGGAGAAATGCAGCAGCTTTCTCTGCACATCTGGGACCTACAGTTTTGATGTGTGTGTGTGTGTGTGTGTGTGTGTGTGTGTGTGTGCTCGAAACTTCACAGGCTGGGAGGACCTGGAGTCTTGAATAGATAGAGGCAGATCGTTATCACATCAAGAACTACTACTGAAATTAGATAGGAGAAAGTCACTTGTGAGCAACACCGTAGAGAACATGAAACCGGAGAAACCAGCAGAGGTCAGAGTACATCAAAAGGTGCTTTGGGCAAGGGGTGATTTCAGCATAGCTGTGTCCTCATTAGTTAAGTTCTTTAGGAAGATCACTGGGACAAGTAGCAAGAGCCTTCAAACACAGACATTCTTAGGTTGGCCAATTCTCTTCGAGAATTTATTTAAGAAGTATAAGAGAATAGTTACAACGGCTTTAATTAACCATCACTAACACGTTATCTTTATTGAAAGTTATCTGCCAGCCAGCTTCCTAAGCACATTACACATATCCTATTTAATCTTTAGGTAATGCAACCAAAATCTGGACTCTCCTAAGCATCTATGACAGACAACTTGATTAAATAATCTATTGTCCAGCGGCTAGACACACTTGGAGCACTACGGAACTCCACCATAACTAGCGTTGAGTGCTTGCTCTCATGAGGCACTATGCTGAGTGCTTTCTATAAAGATAATTTAGTTCCATCGTCATACATCAATAAGAGAGGCACTATTTCACAGCAATTAAGAGAGTCAGGCTTTGTAAAAGGCTGAGGTGGAACTGGGAAAAGTCTGCCTGGAAGCTTTTAATTCTGTTATAATTTACTTTCATTGAAAGATAGCCATAAAGTTAAGCAGATCTTTACCTGCAACACATCCCAGCATCCCGGGAAGCTTGATTCGCGTGACTGAAATTTCACGGAAAACAGAACTATGGTGATATACACCCGTAATGCTAGCACTTGGAAGGCTAAGGCTTAACACAACGCCAGGTTAAGCTACAAAATAAGATCGTATCTCAAATGTAAAAAGAACACTAGGGAAAAGATCACTAGTAAATTGCCAACAACTTCAATGGAGTAACAGACAACTGGCCATCCCACGGACTTCTAGACATCTGACACTTACTGGTGGTTGGAACGAAGTTGTGCTAGTTCGATTTAACGGTGGTCAGAATGTCAACCTCTAGAATTGTTTCTCAAAATTTTGTTTATGTTGACCTCATTTGAGACGCACAAAATATCGTGCTTGGTGGGTCTTACTCTGATACTGTGGGTCTTGTCTGGCCGCAGTATAGTCCCTTCACCCTTATTTCCCACTATTCCTTAACAGTGCACTCCAGTCAATATCATCTTAAAATTGCCTAAAGCCATTTGCGATTTCCTTTGGGGTTTTCTTCACCTCAAATCCGGTATCGTCCAGGAACACCCTATGCTCACACCAGGACATTCCGGTGCAGGCTCAGGGCGAGAAGCTGAAGCAAAGGGAGACGTTTTCTAGGGGACTTGGGAGAGAATGGAGTGGATGCTCCCAGATTTAGCGTCGGTACCATCCACATCCACGTAGCACCCATCATGGAAAGAAGGAACGAAAGGAAGACCGGGATCTCCAACTTGAAAGTACAGGATTCTGACACACAGTGGACATACCCTACGAGGACACTGTCCCCACGGAACCGACACACACCAGAAGGGAAGACTCTCTGTCCACACAGGCCACGCCCACTAACCCTCCCCCAAGTGCCCAGTGTCCCCGTGTCTCCTCCGCCACCGCGTCCACTCGGCTTCTTGAACACCTAGACCCGCAACCCTCACCTTTGGCAAGAGTACTGGGAACCTGCGAACACTCACCGCCTCGTGTCGGGAAGGCAGTGCGCCTGCGCGAAGATCTTCGGCCTCTGAGCTCCAATCATAGTGTTGCCTTTGCATGAACTACACTTCCCAGAAGCATCAATAGCCGGCGCGCCGTGAGATGACGGGTAAAATCCTGCACAAGGTTGCACTCCAGGTCTGTGGTGCTGAAACGGATAGGACCAGGCTCTGACCCTAAACAGCACAAGTTCGATTTCTAGTTCGTTTCCGGTTTGCCAGTGTACCTATTTTTTCTGAAAGCCAGGGTTCCCGTTCTTTCAGTAGACTATCCCAGATGCATGAGCCCAGAAACATACCTGTCGCAGTCTTCCATCAAGAATTCGTGGTGTAGGTTTAATCCCAGATTTGGTAGCATGTCGGAGAATTTACACCCAACTCTGTAGCTGTAATCCTGAATGAGGGTGACCTTCTACCTACTGCTTCAGAGGATACCAGCCAAACAACAGACTTTAAACGTTGTAGCTCAGTCCATTCCCCACCCCACCCCCCTCTCTCTGTGTCCTGAACTCACTATGTAAACCAGGATGGCTTCAAACTTGGAGATCCACCTGTCTCTGCCTCCAAAGACCTGGGCTTTAAGGTGTGCATCACCCCACCTGGCCTCTTTGTATCTCAAAAGCTCAAAAAGGCTACAAAACTTCAAAAAGGAAGCAAAACTTCTAGGGAAAATTCTCAATTTGTGAGGCAAAAAAAAAAAAAAAAAAAAAAAAAAAAAAGGCAACCTTCATTTGGTACTATGAGATCTGGATTTGCCCCCTCTCTGAACCAAAAGACAGGTTTTGGCTTTTCTGGAATTAACTGGATACTGCAGAATATGAATTACAATATTTAAAGAAATAGCCAGGCCAGTCATGAGAAATTAAATGAGGGTCCCAAGCCCATACCATTTGTAATTGAGGGATTAAGGAACACTCTTTTGATAGGCTTAAGAAAGCTCCAGCACTGGGACTTCCAAAGGGATGGGCTGTTTCAACTATACATTACCAAAAAGCAGGGCTGATACCCATTCTCATCTGGCCATTGGGTGGTCACAAATGGTCATACCATACCTGTCTGAACAACTGGATCCTGAAACCCAAGATGACCCCAGTATCTCCAGGGACTGACAATGACTCTTTGATCTCCCATTACTATCTGTACACCCTTCCTAAAACCTTGATCTCTTTGGCTATCAATTAAACCTCTCCAATATCAGTTTTTCTTAAATAGAACCTAGAATTGGTAAAGAAGTAAATTTTTCTACTGAGTAAATACCTACCTTCTGGATGTTACATGTTCATGCTGCTTTCTGGAAGGAAAGTGATTTGCTGAACTCCAAGAGCAGTCCCATCAAATATTGACCACAGGTTTTGTCTCTCGTGCATGGCATCCAGAAACTCTCCAGTGTTGCTATGTCGGCTACAGGGGGCACTAAATGGGTGGCTTGTCAGTAGAGGGAATAAATCATATCACTAGGCTGCCAAGGTCTCAGCACTGCTGTCTAATTTTTGTTGATCCCTTTCGCCTCTGTCAGTCTCATGGATCTCTTGTAAGCCTCGGTCTGCCCCTAAGGCAGTGAAAAGGGCAGCTGTGAAAGGGTTCTTCTGCAATTCTGAAGGATGGCTGCATACAGAAATCCTCAACTATGTTCCCAGAGAGCTTGTAAAAGAGCCCTGTGATACTTTGGTTGGACAAGGTCAGGAGAAACATACAATCACCTCTTCTCAGGAAAATGATTCTTCCAGTCTGCTCCTGAGTTTCTTGGGGGCTGCATGGTATGTGCTCAGACATGGTCACGAACCTGTGACAGATTTGGAGGACATAGTTTACCAAGTCTTGCCACGTCTTCAGCTGCCTATAGGTCTTCATGGATATCCTTACTGAATGAACTAAAGCCTCCCCAGCCTGTGCTGCAAAGACTTACAAAGTAGCCAAGGCACTCTCACAAGCAATTCTGAACTTGCTCAGAGACTGCAGGTGTTTCGAATCATGACCAAGACATTAGGTAGCAAATGTGGCTTGCCCAACAACCACTGCCCTCAGGAAAGGTAGAAGCCTTAAATGATAATCCCAAGAAGCTAATGAAGAAAGCCCCTGTGTTACTTTCTATTGCCGTGACAAAACACCATGACCAGGGCAACACAGAAACAGTTTATTGCAGGCTTAAAGTTTCAGGGGAGGAGTCCAGAACCATCATATGTGACTCATTTGGGCAAGCATGGATAGTGTAAAGCCATGAGCAGGTGGGGTAAAACCCGTGGCCTCGGGCTGGAACATGACTGTGTGTGAACAACCTGTACCATGAATACACAACAAAGGCAACATATGTTTAATAAACTTTGGGCCTTTACGGACTTCCCACACTTTGTCTCATTCACCCCCGGGCTCCTTCCCGATGTTCCCAGACTCTTTCCCGGTTCCGCAGAACTGACTTTGCCAGGTCAAGCCTGCTACTGGTGAGATGTGATCCATTAGGCTACTATCAGAGAAAAGAGCCCAGAGCTAGCCCCGCCCTCGCCCCGCCCCTGCCCGGGGTCCTAGCGCGAGGACCCCTGAGCAGCTGTCCGAGGCTGAGCCTGACTCAGTTTCCTCTGTGGTCCACGAGGGCAGTTTTCCGTGTGCGCTGAATGGTGGCCCTCGAGCCTCAGCACACCTCTCTGCGCTGACGACGAACTTGTGACAAGGCGCGGTCGCAGCTCGTTGCTGCAGGCGGTGAGGAAGGCGGTTCCAGAGACAGGCGGAGTCGCTGCTCCGGCTCCAGCATGGCGGCGGCCGTACGCGCTGCAGGCTGTCTCCCTGCATTGTGTAGCTTGCAGGCAGGTGAGCCCTGGGACCCGGACCGAAAGCGCGCGCGAGCAGGGGTCTTTCCCTCGGGTCTGTCGAGTCTAGGCTCCAGGAACGCGAGAAGTCGCCGAGTCCTTGATCTCAGTCTCCCATTCGGGTCCGGCCGGCTGTGTGACCTTGCGCGCCTTCTGTCCCTCTCTGGTCGCGCCGTTTGAGAGTATAAGGAGTGAACTGGGCAGTGTGCTTTCGGCCAGGGAGACCGTTCAGGCCCACTCTGTGAGGAGGAGCGAATGTAGCAAGCATAGTCTGTGGTTCATAGGGTGATGTCAATCCCTGTCTCGAGTCAGAGTGCCGCCAGCAAAAAGTCTAACAGACTCTTACTGAGTCTGTTAGATTAACTAGCTGTCATTTTAGCGTCTGGGCCGATCCGTTTGCCAGAATATACTTTTGCTGTCACCGTCTTCCTGCCGCCCTTTTCAGTTGTGTGCCGATCTCTAGCATGGCGTTGGCTTGTAGGAATAGCTTCGCGCTGGACATTGTGCTCAAGGTCCTGGTCCAGAAAGTTCATTTTGTTGCAATATTTAACCTGAAATCACTTGATAGGGTATGTGACTTGAGCCTTCGTTTGTTTTGCCGGCGTTGAAACCATCTCATTAAGGCCTCTGTCCATAGTAAGTTGTAACATTCACTAGCGCTCGCAGGTGATCTATCTAAAGTGTACACTTCAAAGGTTTTGTTTTAGTGTTTTTGTAGACGGTGCATTTATCATCACAGTCAGTTTGAGAACATTTTCATCACTCCAAAAGAAAAAACAACTGTACCTTTTAACTGTTGCCCCCACCCCTCGCCATCTCTCACTAGCCGTCAACACTGGGAGACTACTGATCTATTTCCCATCTGTCCATAGCTTGTCTGTTCTGGGCATCTGGTTTCTACGATTGGCATCTGCCAATAATGCTGTGTTGTCAGGATTTGTCCCTGCTGTGACATACCAGTCCCATGTTGCTTGTGAGCCAATAATACTCTTGTGTCCATTACACCACATTTTGTTTATCCACTCATTGGCGGATGAACGTTTGAGCCGTTTCCATCTTTTGGCTGTTAGGACTGATGTTAAAACATTTGGATGCTGTGCTTCTGTCTGTGCACATGTCCGTCCTCTTGTGGGTATTTCCTGGGTGGAATTGCTGGTTGAAGTGACACCTCAGTGTTTAACTAAGGAACTAACTACCAAGTAGCTGTACCATTTTACAGCTCCACCGGCACTGTGTAGGGGCTTCAGTTTCTCTTTGCCAGCACTTGTTATTGTCTGTCCTGTTCAGAGAACCAAGCTGTGACGATATACTAATTTTGTGGCTTTGATTTCTAATGGGCTCGTTTCCATGCGCTTAATAGCCATGTGTGTATGTTCTTGAAGCAATATCTGTTCAAATCTTTTGTCTGTGTGCGCCTGTAACTTGATTGTGTGGTTCTTGACCATGAATTTCCTAGATTAGAGGGAAACACTTGATCTAACCGTGTGCATGCTAGGCACATGCTCTACAACTGAGCTGCACGCTCGAGTGTTAGAAGGCTTGGATCCTGTCGGTAGAGCCATGGGTTATGGATGCTTAGGAGCCGGAGCCATGCTGGAGGTAGTGAGTCTGTGGAGGTGGGCTAGGGAGCTTCATCACCTGCCTTCCACGCCTGATCACCTGCTTCCGGGGTGTGGATGTGGTTTTCTGCCGCCATGTCTTCACTGCTTGCTGCCATGACTTCTCTTCCATGGTGGTCTGAATCTCTCTGGGACTGTGAGCCCCAATAAACCCTTTCTCCCTTAAGTTCCTTATGCCTGGATATGTTATCACAGAAACAAGAAGTAAATTTTTGTTTTTTGAGACATATCTCAACAGCTTGCCCAGGCTGCTGTTGCAATCACTCTCTAGCCCGGTGCTGGGTTTGAACTTCCCATCCTCCTGTTCCAGTCTCTCTCATAGCAGGGTCTGTGAGCCTGTACTAACAGGTTACTTCCTGTTCATTGTCACTTGGGTTGACTTTTTATTCTTGATTTGGAAGACTTCGTTGCATTTTCTAGAAATAAGTCTCTTGTCAGATATATAATCTGCAAGAAAAAAAAGTATTTTTGGAGACAGGCTCTCATTGTGTAGTCTTGGCTATCTTGAAACTCACTATGTAGAGCGGGTTGGCTTCGAATTCACAGAGGTCAGCCTGTCTCTGCTTCCAGGCTAGGATAAAAGGCATGTGCACTGTGCATAAACTTTTTTTTTTTAAAGAGTTTTGCATGTTAACTTTTAAGACCCCCTCCCCTGCCAAGGTTCTCACTATGAATGTAGTCTAGCCTCAAACGCACAGTGATTCTTCTGCCTCAGCTTCTCAAATGCTGGGATATACTAGTATACCTGACATTAATAGTGTTCCTTGAAACACAGGTTTTTGTTTTTGAGCATCCAGGGCCTAGTGCACATCAGGCAAGAGCTGTGCCGCCAAGCTGTTTCTAGCATTGAACACATTGGTTTGAAATTTTGATGGTCTCATTCATCTGTTTTCCCCCTCTCCCTTTTGGTAGCATGTGCTTTTGGTGTTGTATCTAAGAAACCACTGCCAAGTCCAAGGTTGTGATTGTTTACGAGTTTTATAGACCTTTGGCCTCTGTCTGGTTTAGTTTTTGATGATCAGAGGCAGACCTGCACTTCCTCCATCTGGATTTTACTGCCCCGCTGTCTCCATACATGAGTTTTCTCAGCTCTGCTGTCAGAGTCGGTGCTAGAACGCCACGCTGAGTGAGGGCTGGTGGGTGCCAGAGGGAGCAGGAGTGGGGATCTGGGGGGCTTCCCCGGAGCTGTTGTTGAAAGAGGCTCCGCCCTTCCCAACACCACGCATGCGCACGCTCTACTCACCTATGCTAGGGAACCTCCAGAGAGCAGCGTGATGATTCCCCCGAAGTCTGCCTTGGTGAATCCATGAGTTTTGTTGGGTTGTTTGCAGGAGTATGGGTAGCATGGAAGGACCAGCAAGGACGGCAGGGGGTGCAGGTGACATCAAGGGACTTTCACGAGGCTTGGAAACTGCATGGGTTTGAGGGTGAAAGGTGGAGATGAGGCGCCATGTCGGCGTGGAGCCTAGAGATGGCTTACATATTGTCTTAATCTTTCTGTTTTGTAGGTTCCAATATCTTACTGGTTAAAATGCTCCGTCTCATGTAGAAAATATCTTTAAACAAATACTCTTTTCCTCCCAATTTTTAGGTCATTTCCTGTCTAGGCAACTCTCTTTAAACGCCTTTCCAGTAGCAGCCACTTCCTTTTTGGCAGTGAAGACAGCTCTTAGCCACGGTAAGGTGCTACTACCTCTCTGTTCTTTAAGGTTTATTTACTGTGCAGTAGTTTTGTTACAAGTTTCCAGGAGAGGGTGGGCGTCTAGGGGAACTGGCAAAGCATTATACACGGATCAGCTTCTTCCCCAGGGGCAACTATAGTTACAGTTTCTTGTATGTGCTGCTGGGGTGTGTAAGATGCACTCACAGACACACCTGCTTTGTTTCTAAACATGAAACAGGATACGCTGCAGACTCTGGCATCTTGCTCTGCTGGTACATTTGCAGATCAGCACACATTGCCTGCTGCACACAGCAGAGGGCTCTGTTCTCTTTCTTACTTACTTACAGGAGGCTGTGTGCTCCTGGATATGGCAGAGATGCCACATCTGTCTTGTGGAGGAGATGCAGCTCTGTAACTAGCAGAGACATTTAGGTTATTTTGTTTTGAAAATGTCTCGAATTTTGTTGTTGTTGTTTTTTTAAAATAGATTTCTTTGTGTCTGTGTCTTGGCTGGAAGTAGGGGTAGGTCTGTACACATGAGTGGAGGTGCCTAAGGGGCCAGACAGAAGCAAGGGTTTCCTGGAGGCAGAGTTAGGTGATTGTGAGATGTCTGAAAGGGGTGCTGGGAACCCAACCTGGGTTCTTTTCCAGAGCAGTACATGCTCTTAACTGCTGAGCCACCTCTCCTGCCCCAAAATACAATTCTTAAAAGGTCAAGATATTGGTGATTTAAAGTCTTTTTAAAATTTACGTGTGTGTGTGTGTGAGCGTGTGAGCGCGTGCGCGTGTGCGCACGTGTGTTTGGATACACATTCTGCCACATGTGTAGAAGCCAGAAGAGAGTTTGTAGGGGCTAGCTCTCCTTCTACCACTTGTGTCCGTGGAATCAAACTCAGGTTGTCAGGCTTGGCAGCAGGTGCGAGCGATCCTTCAACTGTCCAAGAATCTCATCAGCCCTTGGTGACTTATTTTAATTAGTATGATTATGATCAGTATATGAATTAGTGTGACTAGTATGAAATGATGCTAGCATTCTATCTGCCTTAGGCTCATTGTCATCCAGGGAAACAAGGCGCAACCACTGTCTGACCAGCTTGAGCCATGTGCTACAGACACAGTGCTGCGTTTCCTCTCCCGGCAACTGGACGGGCCAGCAGTGCCGGCCCTACAGCTTCTTCACCAAACGTAAGTAGGAGGATAAACTTCCCTTTTCATGGAACCAGAAAATGGAATGTGTTTGTATTTAATTTTTCTTCTCAAATAAAAATTTTAGTGACTAGTTTATAATATCCTATTAAAATAAAAGCATTCCTTGATATAGCCACCCCCTCCCAGAATTATCTATATGCCATCAATTGTACAATTGATAACAGATTTACTTTGAATGGTGGGGAGAATAGCTCAGCAGTAAACATTTGTGTAGGAAATGTAAGGCCCTTCGTTTGGGGCACCTGAGGGCCAAGTGGTATTGGATCATGGCCCAGTACCCTACTGATTTAGAGCCATGCCAGGAAAAAATACATTGGTGCTCTTTTTTGTGGCACCTCCTAAGTGGTTGACTGTGTCAAGGTGAAGCTCACTGAAGTGGGTGATGGACGCTAAGTGTTGTGCTCTCTGTGAGAAGCCGATGGCCACAGAAGTAGCTGCTGATGCTCTGGGTGAAAGGTAGAAGGTTTTGTGGTCTGAACCAGTGTTGGGAACAACAAACAGGATTTTCCCATGAAGCGGGGTCTTGACCCACAGAACAACTCACCTGGTATCCAGTCAAGGGCATTCTTGTTATAGACCAAGAAGAACTGGGGCAATGTAATGCAAGTGTGTTCGGGAATGTAGTGTGGGTGCCAGGCTGAGTGGTTTCATTTTGCTCATTGTTTTAATAAGTAGAGAAGGATATCCCTGGACTGACAGACTCCTGTGCCTTGTGAGTTGGGGCTCAGAAGACCTCACAGGAAATGAAAGCCTTTCAGTCTTTAAAGAAGCCCCCTATATTGGGAAGCATTAAACACAGGTCAGAAGGCTGGGACCAGAGCACCCAGGACTCAGCATCTCATCACTCCATTGTCCTGCAGCACAAACTCCAACCTCTGCTCTGGAGAAACAGCGCAGTGAAAAAAATGAGGAGGAGGCTGCAGAACATGCTAAGCTTTTGACCAAGAGAATGAAGGGAGCCAAAGAAAAATGCCCCAACAGACTGTCAAGAGACGTGGGCTGTTTTCGCTGAGTGCTTCTACTTACATGACCAGTCAAAACTAAGTCTAATTTAAGAGTAACAAATAAATGAACAGATTTTGGATCTCAAAATGAAAAAACCAAACCAATCCATTGGCTCCTTTTAGTTGTTTCTTAGCTGAGGAAACAGACCGATCAGGGAAAGGCAATTTTACATAACAGTATTTGTAGATACTATTCCTACTTGCAATGCTGTTGCTGGCCTGGAACGTGCCCTTAGGCTAGGCTGGCCAGCAAGCTTGCCTCCACCTTGTCTGCTCTCCAGTGCTGGGACTGCAAGCATGTGCTAGCCTGGCTGTTTTTACATGGTTCTGGGATCAGATTTGTGTCCTTGTGCTTGCAAGGCAAGCTCTTTACCTAGTAAGCCATCTTCTCATTCCAGGCTTCAACTTTTTTATTATATAAGTTGGGAATGGAATAAGATTAGTTCTAAAATAGTTGGTGAATTTGAAAGACGAAATTTAAATACCAATAAAATACAATAAGGATCAACATAAAAAAATCTAGGCATGTACAAGTATTGATTTGAGATGCAGGATAGAAGTAGATGTGGGATCTTTGAAACTGACAAGTGGAAATAAACCAGCAGTCCTGTAGTGTATTAAAGGACTTAATGTGACGTCAAGAAGAAACATACAAATGTGGGGGTTAGCTGTGAGATGCTGGTGTATCTGTTCTTTCACATCTGGTTTGAAAGAAACAGATGTGAAGATATTGGTAGAAGGGAAGAGCAGACTGTCTAAATGAAGCTTTAGTTCTTATATATAAAAAGTGCCCTAGTTAGTCTTCTCAGTTAGAAACAGCCTAGAGCCGTCCCAGGAATCCTCAAAGTCGGGTTGGCTGTGGCAGTCTGTGGGGACTGTCTTATTCATTCATCAATGTAGCAGGGCCTCACACAGCTCTAGGTTGATTGTCCTAGACTATGTAAGAAAGCTAGTAAGCCCAAGCCTGCCTTCGAGCCAGCAAGCAGTCTTCCTCCATGGTGTCTGCTTCAAGTTCACGCTTAGGTTCCTGCCTGTCATCCCTCAGTGAGGGACTGTGACCTGGATCTACGAGCCACATAAAGGTGTTCTTCTCCTGAGTTGATTTTGGTCAGAGTGGTTTATCACAGCCACAGAGAAAGATACTGATTGATAACTCCAGCGGAGTAATTATTGTGGTGGCAAGAGAGCAGGGAAACAACCTAAGTCACAGTTGGCCAAGTGTCAGGGAAACCTGCTGGGAAAGACCTGGGGCTCAAGCCTCAGCTCTCTGCTGTGAGGAGCACCACCATCTCTTCTTGGGCTTTCCAAATGTAACTGTGTGGAATGCAGAGTGACTTTGCTGTCTTTCTAATGTCACCACAAGGGTGTACATGGAGTAACTTCTGGCCATTTTATTCAACAGGAGACTGTAGATCATTGCTTTTAAAATGCAGAATTTAAGACAGCAAACCTGTTTCATTGCAGTGACTGCAGAAGAGCTCTGGAAAGGCGCATTAGCAGAGACTGGAGCTGGAGCAAGAAAAGGCAGAGGCAAAAGAACAAAGAAAAAGAAGAGGAAGGATTTGAACAGGGGCCAGATCATTGGTGAAGGTGAGCTTACATTGAAACCATCTCCTGTTTTGTATATCCCAGGCTGGCCTTGAACCCACGATCCTCCTGCCTTAGTCTCCTTGGAAGGAGGATTGCAGGCATGTACCAGAACTCCTAGCTAATGAGGGACCTTTGTTTTTTAGAATTAGAAAATGACATGTCTATCTTGCCAGTTTAAAAAAAAAAAGAGGTTTGTAGAGAATGTTGAGCACCCTTGAGGGTTGTAGAGAGAGAACATTGAGAGCCCTGCAGGTGCCTGTAGTCCTGCTGCCTCCCCATCTGGTTTTGTTTCTTTTAATATTTTTAAATGTTTTTATCCAAATGCCTTTATTAAGATAACTTAATGATGCTGTGTGCTGTGCAGAGGTGAAATGTTACCTTGACATACTCCAGTTACCTGGGAGGAGTCTCAGGTTGTCTAGGTCAGGTTGGCCTGTGGACACAGTTGTCGGGGGCTATCTTGATTATGTCGATTGATGTAGGTAGACTCAGCCTGAAAGTAGGAGGCACTGTTCTTGGGTTTGGGACCTGAACTGTATAAACAGGGAGAAAGTGTGCTGTGGCCGCTCTTGACTGTGGCTGTGACTCACTGCAGTGGCGGACGGGAACCTGACTCTGAGTTAACATAAATCTTCCTCTCAGCTGCTTCCATCAGAATATTTTTATCATAGTAGGAAAGGAAATAGGATATGCTGTCTTAAAATTTGCTTATTTTGGCCAATAGTAGGTCTTGGAAATCAGTCCACATACGATCTTAGAAAGTGACTTTGTTCTGTGTGTTCCACACAGAATATCCTACATACCAGCAGCGCCTGGCCTGAACACTTAGATAGCGCTGCTTTGGCTTTTGCAGTAAAGTTTCAGTGGATCTGCCTGTCCAGACCCAGGTATGCCTTGCCTGCTGGGCGTCTTTCCTTAGGTAGTGTGGATGCAGTGGCTTCGCTTGCACACATTTACAATTTGATAGCACAAAGGGACACGCTGAGCAGTCATGTTACTTAAGCTCCACCAGCCTGGGTTATTTGTTCATATCTTGCTTGGCATTTGGATACTAGAAAAATGAATCTTCCAATTCTTAATTTTTAAATCTCCAGGGCGCTCTGGCTTCCTGTGGCCTGGTTTGAACGTTCCTCTGATAAAAAGTGGGGTCGTCCAGAACATCGGCCAGAGAAGCAAAGAGGAGCAGCAGAAGGTGGAGGCCACCATGGTCGAGCAGCGAGAGGAGTGGGACCGGAAGAGGAAGATCAAAGTTAAAAGGGAGCGCGGCTGGAGTGGGAACACGTGGGGGGGTGTCAGTATTGGCCCCCCAGACCCGGGACCCAATGGAGGTAGCCGAGCTCCCGTCTTACTTGCCTTTGTGACAGTGCGAAGGTGGCTTTGTGACGGTGCGAGGGTGGCTTTTGCAGTAATTTTATTTACTTGCCTGTTTAGGGTTTTTTTTCTCCTGGAAAGGGCGTGAGCATCTTTGAATAAAACCACATTATTGTCCAAACTGCATCATAGAAAACACAGCCAAGAAGTGTGGATAGAAATTTTCTATAACAAGAAGTTACACTCATGGTTTATTATTTTCTTTTTAAGGAAAACAAAAGCCATTGAAAGTAGGAGACAGAGACATGCTGGCTAGCAAGGTTTCAGTGCAAGCGTGAGGGGGTGTGAGGGGTGTGAGAGTGATTCTTACTGCAGTAATGTTACACACGTGTGAATTGTCAAAGGATGAAAAAGCTTTAAGAAGTTAGAAAACGAGTGTGGAGAGTGAGCTGGAAGACCCCCACGCAGGCAGGGGAGTCGGTAGAACTAGAGACCGCGAGTTTTGAGTGGCTACGTATGCAGTGCTTTAACTTCTGTCCCGCCGTGCCCAGGAGTTGGGGTGTGGCCAGAAAGCTGCATGGATCAGGGAAGGGAGTGTGGGGAGAAGCTTAGGGAGTTTGGAAAGTGATTGGCTTCAGTGTCTTGACCCAATGGCAGATGGTGGTCAAAGGTCTGGAGCTATTGAGGACTCAGAGCTGAGGAGGAGCAATGGGGAGTGGGCAGAGGGTGATCCAGTCGTGAATCCAGAGATAGAACCATCTACTGAGGGGGGTGGGGGAGGGGGCGGTGACACAGCCTTGAGTAGGGTATCAGAGGACCTGAGACTTAGTAACATTGGAGTCTGTGATGGGTGTGTAGCTCCTTGATAGGCTTTCCTAATAAGTACAAGGCCCTGAGTTCTATCTTCATTAATATCCCATCAAAGAAAAATATCTGTGATGGGGCCTATGTTGAAAAATACTTCCATATGTTAATACTACAGACAGACTCATTTATCTATATGCTTTTTCTTCTTGTAGAAACATATGAAGACTTTGATACCAGGATTCTTGAGGTAGGCACATGATATTAAGCACCTGCCAAGCCTATGGAGAGGCTGGGATGTAAGGAGTGGGGCTGGGGCAAGAGGACCAGGAAGAAAAGCTTTTGATGGTGGCAGTCTCTCAGACGCAGAGCTCGTCTGGGTAAGGAGGCAGTGAGACTCGATGCTGCGTTACTTAGTTCAGGCTGGCCGTATCGAGACCGTGACGAGGGCGACTTCCGCACTTGTTTAATAACAGATTTGGAGCTTATGTGTACTTCTCTCCACCCTAAAGCTTAAGAAGGGTTAGCAGTTTATCATAGTTGGAGACGTGTCGTCTCCAGCGCTCAGTTTGCGGGACACAGATGAGCAGGAGCAGAGTCACTGGCACAGAGCTGGGCATGAAGTCAGCTGATGTCCAGCTTTGCTCTGGGCTCTTCCCAGCCCTTAAAGCTGAATCCCTGTCAAGTGAATTTCCAGAGCTCTGAGAGAGTCGCCATTGTTGGTCTAGCCCTGCACACTTGTGTTCTGTAGACGGGAAGCAGTCACCTTAGCTGGAGCTGTGCCAAGTATGCATCACCCTCCTGCCAACTACAGTGCCTCATCAGGATTGCTGCTGTATCCAAGATAGAGTTTGAACTAACCTCTATTATGTCGATAGTTTTCCGTATGACTATCCACAAGAGTGATGCGCTCGCTCACTCTCCCTTTCCCTTCAATTCCACTTTGTGGTAAAGGACCACCCTGAGCCGGGGTGTCGCTGCCTGGGGTGGTAACGTTAATAGTTTCACAGTTCTGGCCTTGAAAATGGGTCAGATTAAACAGGCGAAACGACCTACAGATTTGTTTTTGTGGTTTATCATAAGAGCAGTACCAGTTTTCCTATTTCCCACTGACCCATTGGCCCCGTCCTACGCAGCTATTTCTATGTGTTGTGTTTCACCTTGTGTAGATAGGAGAACATTTGCTGCTGGGCTGTCTCCTGCTCACTGACAGCCATTCCATTTTTATCCAAAATATTTTCTTTCCTGTGGCATAGTCACTAAGTAGGCCACTTTGATTTGCATAAGTTTCAGATCCCTTTAAACATCTTAGGTGAGTCTTCCGCTAAGCCTGTGAAATAGGAATAGAAAGCCTTACTTCCATTCTCTTCCTGAGGAGATGACTCAGGGAACAGCTATGGGAGCCTCTGTTCAAAGCAGGTCTGGTGTTTGTCTCACAGCACCGGCTGGTCTCTTTCAGAATTTCCCTAAGGCAAAGTTGATGAGACATTTTGTCTTTCAGGTAAGAAATGTCTTCAATATGACAGCAAAAGAGGGAAGAAAGAAGTCGGTCCGAGTCCTGGTTGCTGTTGGGAATGGAAATGGAGCTGCAGGTGAATGGGGTTGGGGTTGGGGGTGGGGGATTGGGCGTGGTCTGGCCTTGCTGAAAACAGACTCCTATGTTGCTGGCCTGGTCTTTCCTCCTGGTTACATCTTTTAGTGGTTTGAGCTCACAGACCCAGATTTTTAGTACATAACAAAAACCCAGCAGATTCAGTTTGTTATAGTTTTGCTGGTGTAGGAATAGGGAGACTTCTTCTTTCAGTAAGGTTGCTACCCTCTTATGTGTTGATAAGGATCGTCAGGTCACCTCCCACCACACCCCTGTCTGTGACACTGTCAAGCCTCAGTGATTGACAGTGTGATGTGAGCATCGTACTCAGTTTTGATTTGAGTATCTTTAACTAGGAAGTGTGGGCAGTTTGGCTTGCTTATTGATCATGCCATTTTCTTTTGAGCTTTGTCAGCTCATGTGTTTGAATGTCATAGAGCGGTGGCTGTTTTCCTACCTGACTACCATAAGCTTTTTATAAGTTGAAGACATATCAGCCCACTGCCTTTCAGATGCTCTGACTTAGCTTTAATTTCCTTCTTCACAGTGTTAAATCTGAAGATGCCGTAAGCTTCTATATAACAAACCTGTCGCTCTCATACTACTTCCACTATGCTTTGCTTAAAGAGTCTCTGTCTGAGGACTGTAAATAAGTCCGTTTATATTATTCTCTGCGATACCTATGTTTTGTTTGTTTTATTTATCTGAAAATAGAAATACAATTTCTCTGTCCTGGGCCTCAGGTCTCTTGCGTGTTTCATGTCTTACAGATGATGCCTCCCTTTGTATAACTTAGAAAGTTACAATTATTGAACTTCTTATGGAACTTCCCATTCAGTAACTGGCAGTGACAGCAGATGCCAGGAGCTTTCCAAGAACCTATGCAAAACTTTATTTAAAATAATCACAGGTTGAAGGACCACTGATGTCATCTCTGGCTAGATGAAAACGTAGCGTCGGCTTGACAGTGCCGTGAGAGCGTGTTGTCACTCTGGAACAGTGCTTCCCGCCTGCTGCTCACTGTAGTCTGTTTCCAAAGGAGTTCAGAATCATTGCCTCGTAACTTAGAACGTTTTAAAAACTGAGTGCAGGGGCTGGCAAGGTAGCTCAGGGTCAAGAGCACTTGCTGCTCTTTCAGAGACTAGTGTTTAGTTCTCGGTGCCTGCATGGCAGCTCACAACCATTTGTGACTCCAGTTCTGGGGATCTGACACCTCTTCTGACCTCATTGGACTCATGCATGCATGTAGTTCACAGACATACACTCACACACATACACATCAAATTAATTAATTAATAGCTCAGAGCCAGGCATGGTGCACACTTTTAATCCCAGCACTCGGGAGGCAGAGGCAGGCTGATGTCTGAGTTCAAGGCCAGCCTGGGCAGCAGAGTAAGTTCCAGGGCTGCCAGGGCTACACAGAGAATCCCTGTTTCAGAAAACCAAAATATATAAATAAGTGAATAACTTAAGCTCACTTCACTTCAGTAGAAACCTATTAAAGGCAATGAGGTGCATCTAATGTTGAATTTATTAACATACTCAAAAGTAAAATGTTCAAAACAGACCAGTAAAGGCCTGTAGCTCTGTGCTTGCTGGTTATGGGAGCAGAGTTTCTGTGGATGATGGAAGATGAAATACTTGGGAACAGCAGGAGCCCAAACAGGGACTGAGGTGGGAAGTGTGTCGTATGCAGAGCTGATTCTGTCTCCACATCTGTGCCTTTTCTTTGAAAGGTTTTGCTATTGGGAAAGCTGCTGACCGGGGAGACGCTTTCAGAAAGGTATGTGCTTCGTCTTTCTGTTTGTCCGGGAGGGTCCTGCTCACCTGAGCGCTAGGTCCTCCTCCTCTAACCCCAGAGTATCGGAAGTTCACGCATGTGTGCTACCACATCCAGCTACACACATTTTTACTTTTTCATTTTTAGTAAAAGATAATGAGCTTTGCATACGACCTGGGAAGCATAAGAAAATAATTTGTTCTGGAACCTTCTCATGAGGCTTGCTGTCGAAGGTTGTTTATCTGATAAGAAGCCATTTCTCACGTGCCTGTTACGGATCTGTGATTGCTGTCTGTGGTGAACCTGCTGCCGAGGTTTATGTTGTGACAGGCCGCTAAGAGGCACTCAGGAAATTCACTACGTGGACAGTGAAATTATGCTTCTGGTTTTTGTTGTTTTAAATACTAAAATTTTGATATAGGTAGAATTGATTGTAATAAAATATTTTATAAAAGATGTTTTTAAACTCCAACAAGAAGCTCGACATGGCGACGTTCTTCTTTGAGAGGCTATGGCAGGAAGATTTTGAGTTTGAAAAAATACATAGCGCAACCCTGACTTAAAGGTTGAACCAACAAAAACAATTTTCTTTTCTTTTTTTTTTTTAGAGAGAGGTCTCTCTAAATAGCCCTAGAACTCAGTATGTAGACCAGGCTAGCCTTGAGTTTCCAGAGATCTGTCCGCCTCTGCATCCTCAGTGCTAGGATTAAAAGTGTGTACAACTATTTCCAACTAGTCAACAAAATAACATTTTCCTGTCTTTTTCTTTTTAGGCAAAGAACCGAGCGATTCATTATTTGCATTACATAGAACGATACGAAGGACATACAAGTGAGTGAGGGGCGAGCGTGGGGTACCTCTCCTGAGATCTGCAGGAGTATGGCCACTGCAGACCGTGTCATTTGTCCTGAGGTCTGCAGGAGTGTGGCCACTGCAGACCGTGTCATTTGTCCTGAGGTCTGCAGGTGTGTGGCCACTGCAGACCGTGTCATTTGTCCTGAGGTCTGCAGGTGTGTGGACACTGCAGACCGTGTCACTTCTGAGGTCTGCGGGAATGTATCCACTGCAGACTGTGTCCCAGGAAGTGAGTGTGGGGCACTTCTCCTAAGGTCTACAGGAGTGTGGCCACTGCAGACTGTGTCACAAGATGTTTTTGTGTTCTCTGTTATGCATGAAATGTAAAAATAGATCTAACCTGGAGACCACTTTGCCTGTCTTTGGCCTGTGTGCTGCCAGGCCAGTGCCAGGATGCATTGCTTTGTGATGCTGCAGAGCCATCCAAACCTCAACCTGACCCTTCTCGTGCTTGTTTTTACCTCCAGTATTCCATGACATTTCCCTAAGATTCAAAAGGACACAGATCCGGATGAAGAAACAACCCAGAGGTAACCAACTCTCATGGTTTGTTGACTAACATAGAGAGCCTGCAGCAGCCCGGACCTCTGCCCCTTTTTGTCACCTTCCTTGATCTTCTGGAGGCATTTTGTCTCCTGAGGTTCCCATCACTGTGATGACTGTAGCTTGTGTCAAGTTGACGGAGCTGGCAGTATAACCACTAAGCTGAGTCTCCAGACCCTCCTCCACATTGAGCGCCATCTTCTATGAGGTCTCTGTCAAAGCACTGGGCATGCAGAAATGGCTCTTCTGCCTCTGTGTCTGTCACAGAGGGGCTGTGACAGTCATTCCCCAGATGCTGACACATTCTCCTTCACTTCTCATCTGTGATCTACAGTAAAGATGGTCTCATGAATCCCTAATTCTACTAGTCTCTAGAAGTTTGAGTCTGAGAAGTTAAAACATTTACATTTTGTATCAGAGCTTCTAATACAAATCTGCTAGAGCTGTGGGGTAAAGCACTGCCCCCCCCCCCAAACCAAACCAAACCAAACAAAGTGCTCACATCAGAATGTGCCTTCTGCTTCTCAGCTGTAATTACTCATGCAAGACCACTTTGTTCCACAGAATGGCTGCCAGCCAGTAAGTGATTGTGGACTTAGTATGTGGCTGCTGAGACCACTCAGATCAGTACATACCACATTGCCTATGAAGAAGAGTGTAAAGTCTCTCATATGAAGTATATTTTTAAATGATAATTATTTGGATCAATTGAATTATAAAATATATCGCTTAAAACAACTTTAATTCATCTATGAAAAAAATTTAAATCACATGGCTTCTGTTTGTGGCTTGTGTTGCCTTTTTTTTTTGGAGAGTTAGTTTAGGCACATTATTCTCTAAATGCAGAGGTCAGAGCCACATGAAAGACAGCAGACTGAGTGAGACCTTCTGTAGGAGAGTTGCTGGGTGTTTCATTTTGATCTTCTTCCAGGTTACGGCCTCCGCTGCCACAGGGCCATTATCACCATCTGCCGCCTCATCGGCATCAAGGACATGTATGCGAGGGTCACCGGGTCCATGAACATGCTCAACCTCACCCGGGGCCTCTTCCATGGGCTTGCCCGCCAGGTAACCTCCTGGGTGCAAAGGCACAAGTGCTAGCTTATGTTGCAGACAGTGCTGTTGTGTCCTCTTCTGTATCTCTCCAAGTGAGGAGAGGGATTCAAAGCCAGGCCCGGGCCTAGCTAGACAACCCAGGGCTCTCATCTGTTAGAAAATACATCCTTGCTTGTTAATGGTCATAGTTGCAACTAGCTCAGATCAGGGTGAACCCTGCATGGGTAACACAGACGATGTGTTCCTCCCGAATGGAGGGGCCCGAGGTGTTTCACCAGTCCAACAAGTAGGATTAAACTAGCAAGTGGACTTTCTTTTATCATTTGACATTTTCATTGACCAAGCATACTTTTTTGATAGAACAATGTAACTACTGACTTTTTAAATACTGAAGTTTAAACTTGAAGAAGTCCATGAAGCATTCAAAAGTTCCTTGAGTGGTGCGGTTACTCTGGTGTAGCCCTGGAAGCAAAGAGTGCCATGTCCTCCCAGAGATGGGACCCTGGGTTGCTCTCCAGTGGGGCCTGGCTCATGGTCCTTTCTCCCCTTATGGAGGGAATGGTTTGTAGCTATAAGGCTGGCTGGTAACCTGGGACTTTGGCAGATGGGTCTTCTTCCATCTTACTTGGTGGGTTGCTGTTAGGCTGAGGGAGATCTGTGTAGACACACCCTCCCGGTCCGGCTGCACGCATTTCCCAAATCGAGTCAAGTACTTACTTCACTTCCCCAAGCTGCTTCCTTTTCTTCCAAGTTTTTATTAGATATTTTCTTCATTTACATTTCAAATGCTATCCCGAAAGTTCCCTATACCCTCCCCTCGCCCTGCTCCCCTACCCACCCACTCCCACTTCTTGGCCCTGGCATTCCCCTGTACTGGGGCATATAAAGTTTGCAAGACCAAGGAGCCTCTATTCCCAGTGATGGCCAACTAGGCCATCTTCCGCTACATATGCAGCTAGAGACACGAGCTCTGGGGGTACTGGGTAGTTCATGTTGTTGTTTCCCCAAGCATCTCAGGGCTCTTGATGCTGGCTTCCTTTGAGTTGACAGAAGCCCTGACCCTTTAAGGGTCAGGTGACCTTCACAAATCTAATCTGTTCTCTGCTTGCTGTTTTCCAGGAAACCCACCAACATCTGGCGGATAAGAAGGGTCTCCACGTGGTGGAATTCCGGGAGGAATGTGGGCCTCTGCCTATCGTGGTGGCCTCCCCACATGGGGCCTTGAGTAAGGAGCCGGAGCCGGAACCTGAGGTTCCTGATACCAAGCTGGACTGGCAGGACGTGAAGGCCATGCAGGGACTGAAGCGCTCTGTGTGGTTTAATTTAAAGAGGCCTGCCACCTAAGCCTCCCGGAAGGCCAGCCCAGCCAGTGCTTGTGCTGACAGCACCCGGAGGACACGCCACTCTCACTTTTTATTTTAAAAAAAGTCCAACCTTCTTTGTTTTCAAATAAATAATTATAGATTTGTCTTACAGAGCACATGGTATATAGCTGTGTGATGGGAATGTTAGATGCAAATATCAGGAGCAATTCGTTATTTAAACTAGTAAATGTAAGTGAATTAGGACATAGCTAATAGTAGTAACATGCACAGCCATTGCTGTGACACTTAGGTCGTGTTTGTTACCGAGTCATCTGAAGATGAATGTTTTCAACTACATTTTACAGAGAAGTTGGATAGCCTGACCCGCTGAGCCACTCCCAGGCAGTTCTCCCGGCAGTTGTGTGCCGTTTCTGTCCATAAATACTGTGCCAGGCTGTGGCCTCACCCTCGGCTGTGTTTCCTGGACTCTAGGTGGTAGTGATCCCACTGTGTCTGAAGTGTGTCTCACTGTCACCTTCACTCACATGGCCCTAAAAGCAAATGCTGTTGAGTGTCCTCGTCGGCTTGTCAGGTCATGTGGCCCATTCAGGTCCTTTGTCCACTTAAAAAATTTGGGTTATTTGTGTTTTTATTATCAGCTGTAATTGCTCTTGTTGTGTAGTATAGATACAAACCTCCTGTCAGATACAACCTCAGGTCTGGGTGTTCCGTTTGTTGGTCTGCTTTGTTTTTTGTCTTCTCTGATAGACTAGTCTTATTTACCTTTAATTGGTGTTTTTTAGGTCATCAGCATAAAGTGACTGTAATGTAGTAAAGTCAGTATCTGCCAATATCAATTACACTTCTTTTTTCTCTTTTTTAGTAGTTGCTCTAGAGTTTGCTATGTATGTTTACAACGGATCCAGGTCTCTCCTAGGATCCTGCTTTGTAGCTAGTTTAGTCAGGTACCTTACAGCCATGGAGGGTTAGGTTCCTGCCCCTCCCCTCATGCCCCTGCTGCCGTTCATTCAGGCCTCATAAACCTGAGCAACACTCGTTGAGTCACTGTTGCTGTTATGGTTTTGAACAAACATCTGTTAAATCTAATAAGGAAAGTTAAAGGTTGTTTGTTTGTTTGTTTGTTTGTTTGTTTTTGTTAATGTAAGTCTGTGCTTGTGACCCCCATCTCTTCGTTGTCTTGTATCTTAGCTTACAAGGCAGGTTGATTGGAACAAAGCCCGTCGGTTGTTTGTCTGAGTCTTTGCTTAATTATAGGTCCATGAGACATCTCTTTGATAGTTGTAAGTATTTTCTCTCATACTTTCTGAGAAGTTGGGTGAATTGCTTATTTCTGCTCCTCTTTAGGTAATGTTTTCTTCTGTCTTCTTTCTCCTTTATCTTTGGTCTCTAGCAGTGAGACTATGATATGCTGAGTGTGGGTCTTACTTAGATGCACCCTCCCTCTTTTTCCTGCTGTGTACGTTTCTCTTGAGGTAGCCTCCACCTAGAAGTCCTTGTTGTGTTCAGTCTGGCAGTAAGCCCATCAGAGATGCTCCCTGCTTCGATGGCTGGCGGCATTTTGAGTGTTTTGTCTTTGTTTGTTTATTCATTGTTTGAGACTGGGTGTGATGGTTTGAATGAGAATGGCCCCATACACTCATGTATTTGAATGCTTGGTCCTGTTAATGGAACTATTTGGGAAGGGTTAGGTGTGGCCTTGTTGGAGGAGGTATGTCACTGGGGATGACCCTTGAGGTTATCTTTCTGCCTGCTGCCTATGGATCAAAATTTAAAGCTTTCAGCTCCATACCTGCTGCCTGGTACCATGCTTCCTGCCATGATGATAATGAACTAACCTTCTGAAAGTATAAAGAAGGCTCTAAGTCAATGCTGTCTTTTATCAGAGTTGCCTTGGTCACGGTGTCTCTTCACAGCAGTAGAATAGTGACTAAAACCTAACTTTCCATGTGGCCAGGGTTGATCCTTCTGCTAAGTGTTATGATAACTTGATGAGCCAGTATGCTCCACTTAGTATCAGACATCTTTTTTCTGCTTACAGTACCAGAGATAGAGCGAGCCCAGGATCTTGGACGAGCTAGACAAGTGCTCTGCCACCGAAGCACACCCCTGGCATGTTTTTGATTCTTTCATAGACTCACCCTGTCTGTGTACTTTACAGTCTGTTCCTTGGTATTGTCTGTTCCCCTGTAACATTAATCTTAGTGGTGCTGAACATTCCTGGGGTGGTGACTGTGACAGCCACTCCTGCTGTGTCTCAGGCCTGCTTCGTTCAGACTGCACCTTTGCTTCCCGTGTGCCTGTCACTGTTGCTGGGAGCTGGACATGATGTACTGGGTAAGGAGCTGAGGAAGTAGGTGGTTAGTGATGGAACAGGGGAGACAGGGGGGTGGGACGTTTTCTGTGGTGATGGGATTAGACCCCGGTCTTCTGGTGAGCCTGTTACTGGGTGCTTCTCGGTTCTACCCCGTAGGTACTAGAGGAGTCCCTATCCCCCGAGTCACACAGTCTAATAAACCAACAGTGATTTAGTGTGCCTAAGCACTTTCTCTTCACCTGCCTAGTATATTCCCCTGCACATACACACATACTCTCAAAGGAAATTTTTTTTCTAGAGCTATATTATTCATGGCTATAAATAGAAGCTAATTGCTAAGAAAGAAATGCCTCTAAGTTAGAGACATTGGAAACATCTAAGACTTTTCTATTTAAGTAGAATCTACAGGAAAATAGTTGGGTCTGGTAGTGCTGGGTGTGAATGCAGAACCTTTTATTCTCCATTGAGCTGTGTCCCCAGAACTCTCGTTATTTTTGAAATTTTATTTTTGTCCTAAAAAAAGCGATGAGCTTTACTGATCTCTCTTCTATTAGCCTAATTTGTTTTTTTTTTATACCCAATACTCTTATCTTTTTAAAATGTCATTTTTCCAAATTATTGACAACCACATTGACATTGGGGGGAAAAACTATTTGAGAATAAAAAATGTTTGGCATCTAATTGTCTTCCAATAACTTGGCAATAAAATGAAAAGTGAAGTAGAAGTTTGCCTTGAGAGCAAGGCCTCGTCACTAAGAGCACCGTGTTTCCAAGGATGCTTTTGCTCCTCCCCCCAGAAGCATGGCGATCCTGTTGAGCTGGCGGTAGAACTCGAATGTGGAGGCCCACCCTGTGACTTTACAGCCTAGCTCGTCAGCACAGCCTCTAGCAACCCTTCTCTACCTTGCAAAGACATCAGAGAAATGTACCTAGGAGTAACAAAGCAAAAGTGTAGAGATGGCCAGGTAAACAGACCATCGATGCCCTGTCCTCAGGAGGCATTGATGTATCCGGACCATCCATTACTTAACAGTGAAAGGAACTAGAGAGTGATACTTAGCAGAATAATTGTGTTAAGGGAAAGAAGCCAGGCTTCCTTAAAACGAGATGTGAAAGTTTCCAGAAGTACAAACTATAGTAGTAGGAATGGTTGTGTAGGGATGGAAGAGGGTGTTCCTGAGGGGCGTGAAGTGGCTTTTGAGGTGGTAGATGTCATAGTGGTGTGGTAGTTTCACAGTGTGTACAAACATCAAAACTCCCAAGAGTATACTTTAAACATGCTGTTGAAAGGGGTCTTAGCTTGGGCTCTTAACCCTCCCTCCAAGAATGGAGAGGGCAGACAACAAAGGGTGAGTAGTCAGAGGTGACCTTTTATTGGCCAGTCAGTAACAAAGCAGATCAAAAAGTAGATATTCTGAGCTTGTCTAGGGTCACAGGAGGGGAGCTGGGAGGTTTCCATTGTGGGAACTCCAGCCTCAGCTAGCTTCTGGCTGTCAGGGAGAGACTGTCAATAAACGTTAGGATTCTAAGCTCTTGGGGCAGGGTCTCTGCACGCTAGGTGACCATGCAGAATATAGGCCCCTGGTCCCTGGGAAATGCAGAAGTCCGGGGCCCTGTCCCACATGTGGAGGAGTTGCAGTATCTAGCAGGAGTGGGTGCCAGTTCCTCCTGAAGGTGGCAGATCTACAAGTCCGACTTGGGGGAGGGGGGCCAGGAGCATCTTCCCTGGGAGCCAGACTGAAAAACTTTCTCTATCCCCAGCTAGGACTCAGCAGAGAAGTGATGTTCCTCATTACATAGTGCCTTGTGGGGCCCTGCTTGCAAGTGAAATGTAAATTAGGAGAGAGTATCAAACCAAAGAGGGGAAAGAAAAGGCCGGGCAAACCTGAGTCTCCTTGAGGCCTGGGAAATGGACATGCCCTGCAGAGGTTTGTGGGTACCAAAGGCAGTCTGCTGTGTTCAGGAGTTTTTGCATGGGTTTTGTGCTGGTTGGGCTAAAAGCTTCATTCCCTGGCTGTTAAAGGGGGCAGCTCCTATCTTTGGTGGGGTGGGTCCAATCTGACTGCAGTCTGTCAAAGAAAAGCTCTGGGTTTGCAGTTGCTTTGGAGGTCTGATAGATTGCCTTAGCACCCAGGTGTCTGCACCTGGGCTGTTGTGGAGCTCAGACAGATGTTGGGGGACTCCTGAAGCTCTAACCAGCTAGGAGAGTGGACTCTTTAATTAATTAAATTGCATTTGTTGTTTTTAAGGTTCCAAGCACTAGAGGGCAGAGTTCCTCAAATAGTTCTGTTCCCTTTTGGACTGCTCCCATGTAGACAGTCACTGAGATGTGCAGTTTGAAGTGGCTGTCTACTAGAGAGTGGATTGTTCTTTCAAATGCAGGACACCAATTCCATTTAAACATCCACTTTGCAAATGCTGTCGTGGAAGAATCACGCGTGCTTTCTTCATGAGGTGTGGGTGTGTTTCTGGCATCTTCCAAGCCACAGATTACCAGGTTCAAACAGCTTTGTCTAATTTTATTATTTATTTAAGACAGAGTCTCACTATGCAAACTTGTCTGGCTTGGGATCTGCTCTGTGGATGAGGCTGACCTAGAACTCACAGAGATCCTTTCCTGCCTGTCTCCTGAGTGCTGGGATCAAAGCTGTGTACCCACGCTGGGTCTCAGACAAGTTTATTTATTATAGACCCAACCTGAAGTTGGGGACAACTCCAAAGTCATGGACCTGCAGGTGTGGTATTAGTTACATTGCTGAAATTACTCTCTACCCCTAGACCCAGTGTAGCTTTCTAAGGGTGAGGAAAGCAGGATTCCCAGAGCCCATGTTTCCTGCCAGGGCACCAGCATCTTAACAGCAGGCCATTGTTTCAGGAAAATTCCAGAAGTGACTGGAGTAGAAATAGAGAGCCTGGCAGAGGAAGGAGGTGCCTCAGTCTGGGATTATTGGGGAGCAGTGGGTGTCAGGCACCCATCTGTGTCACCGCTGTACAGGGCCAGCCAGCGCAAGCTGAGGCACTCAGCACATAGCCTGAAATCCGATACCTGCCCGTCAGAGATTGGCTGGTACTCTGGTGTATAGGACCCTCCTTTGAACCACAAATGCTATTGGGGGAGGAGGTGTCACAATGCTTTTACAATGGATACAGAAAGGTTGGCATTTATTGAGCATTTAACACGTGATGGACAGTGTTTCAGTCCACTTGTACATATAAACAAACAAACAAAAAACACTTGAGTACTGAGATACCTAGATTACAATTTGCTCGAGCTGGTTAGAGGTTGCCAGAGCAGCTAGCCTCCAGGGCCAGCTCCTAAGGCCAGTGTGGCAAGAAGGCAAGGTGAGCTCCTTTATCTAGGTTTCGGTTATTTTTCTTTTGGGGGAGTTATGAGGTCAGGGAGAGAGGTGTCGAGAAGACGGGGGAGGCTTACTGGGTTCCCAGGGAAAGGAAAGTAGGAGAGTTGGGAGAAAGGAATTGTTATTTTCTTAGGGTCTTGAGGGCGGATGGGGCTGCATGTGTGTGTCTGTGGTCACAGTATGCTCCTGTGTGAGTGAAGACACAGCTTAAAGAGATGCTCAAAACAGCGAAATGAAGAGGGGATAGCCAGCCCCTGACCACTCCCAGCAACTCCGAACCCGATCCTGGCCCATCACAGACCCTGGATCATTGCTGGAAGGTGGCACCCAGCAGGGACAGCTCTAGAGACTGTTGGGCAGGGGCACTCCAATTTGGGCTGTTAATGGCTGGCTCCTGGTCTGGGGTGGATGGCTGGATTCATCTGTGGGATGCTGCAGCATTGCTGTCCATTGTTTCTCCTCCCCGCAGGATCTGCCCCAGACTTCTCCCAGGCCAGCCTTGAGGAGCAGAGAAGCCAGCGGTGAGCCTTGAGGGTCTGCAGCTTCATGGCTAGTACTGAGCTGGGGCAGCAGGAGGGGTGGGTGCCCTGTGTGGGAACTAAAGTCCTCAGGCCCAAGCGGAAGTGCCACCTGGCAAACAAGTCGCTGACTGTGTACCACCGGGGGACGCCAGGCACCAGGCACCCTGAAACCTGGCGACCTGATGTCTACAGAGGGTGGGGAGGAGACTGTTCCTGAATAACCAAACACATCGTGGGCGGCCAAGGCCAGAACTCTGTGGTGACTGAGTTTCAAACACAATTGGAAGCAGAGTAAACCTGTGAACTTCACATCCCTGCCCAGAAACAAAGTGGGCAACAGAGTTGGATGACATCAAAGCTCTGGGAACTTTTTAAACACAGAGACTTGCGATCGATTGAAGGACTGAAAGGAAATGCGTCTCTTCCCCATGAGGAGGAGTCAAAATTCTACCCACATGAGTCAGTGAATGAAAAATAAAAGAGGAGCACCAGGCTGTTCTTGCTTGCTTCCTCAGTTTACATATATAGAAAGCTAAGAGACAGATGGCATGATTGACAGACTAAGCATGCTGTCAGGGTTACAGCACTGGGGCGAAGGGGAGACTGACTCTGCACAGGCCGGGGGGGGTGGGGTGGCTCAGCAAAGGAAGCTCTTAGCTGAAGGCACTCTTCACCATGGGGAATCCTTGAACGTAAGCTATCCCTTGTTGGGGAATGTCCATCAGTGTCCACACACCAGGGCTCCATGACGTTTATCTTATTCCTGCAGCACCTAGTAAGTAACTAGAAAGTTCTCTAGTTAGCAATAGTGTGGGGGTTGGCTGGAAAGATGGCTAGTGATTAAAAACACAGACTGCTCTTCCAGGGGACCCCCAGATTGGATGGCTCACAACTGTCTGTAAAACTCCAGCTTCCAGGAGGATCTGTAGCCTCTGGCCTCCAAGAGCACCTGTGCTTACACACACTATAAAAATAACCGAAATAATATTAAAGCTAGGTGTGGTGATGCATACCTTTAATCCCAGCACTCTGGGAGGCAGAGGCAGGCGGATCTCTGTGAGTTCGAGGACAGCTTGGTCTACAAAGCGAGTCCAGGATAGCCAGGGTTACAAAGAGAGACCCTGTCTCAAAAAACCAAAATCTCCACCATCATCATCATCTTAAAAAAGAATATTACAGATAAAATAGAAAAGTCAGGGTAAGGTTTTTGTCTTCCAGGTTCAGTCTTCTCCCAAATGCTGTCCAGACCCAACAGGAGTGCCAAGGTACTGCCCTAACCCCAGCCTGAACCCCTGGAGATCAAGTCTTCCCCTCTAACGTATAAGAAGAGCCTAAGAAGAGCCAGGATGCCAGTTCAGACTCTAAAGTGTGTAAACAGGTCCTTGTGGTACTGAGGGAACCTGGAGGCCAACACAGGTACCTTTTGTCCCTTCTGCCGGTGATAAGGGAAATGGCTCCTTTTGGTAGTGAGGAACCAGCTTCGCAAGTTCCTGAGGAATTCTGGCTTTTGTTTAACTGTCAGAACTTGGGGAAATGGAGTTTTCTTTGGACCTGACAGGTTCCACCCGGCCCCTTCCTTCCTCTGGTTGAAGAGAACCTGGAGGAATTGCTGGTTCTCACTACCACGGAAACCTTCAGAGAACAGTAGGTCTTCAGAGAATGCAAACAAGTTCAGAGCATTGTGTTGATTCTCTGAGGACAGAAGAAAAATGGGCCTCTGAAGTGTTCTTGACAAGGTAGAATTTCTTTCATAATGACCACATTCACTTGGGGCCAAGTAGAACTTCTCATCTGAGCAGAGTGGGGCTTAGAAAAGATTTTCTCAAATCTCAGAAGGGGTTCATGGTAGCTCAGGAGCAGTCTCTTACCCAAAACAGCACCCCAGTCCAGTGTTTCTCAAGGTCTTTTTTTTTTTTTGAGAAATACTTTAATTTTTTTTTTTTTTTAAGAATTTCATGGGCATTGGTGTTTTGCCTGCATGTGTGAAGGTGTCAGAGCCTCTGGTACTGAAGTTGCAAACAGTTGTGAGCTGCCGTGTGGGTGCTGGGAATTGAACCCACTGGAAGTACAGTCAGTGCTCTTAACCACTGAGCAATCTCTCCAGCCTTTCTCAAGGACTTTATGTGGCTTCTTGTGCTAGGGAGACAGGTTTGAGAGAGCAAGGTCTGTTCTCTCAGTAGATAGCCATGAGGGACTCGGAGTGACAGTCTTGACTAGAGCCTTTAGGGCCATTGACCTCCAGACTCTTCCACTCCATGCTGGGCAGGCTGAGAAATCTAGAACAGAAGCCAGCCTGTGTCAGGTAGTGGTGAGAAACTCACCCAAGATGGCGGCTGTGGTACTCTCACTCCCTCCCCAAGCTGTTCTGTGGTCCAAAGGCTCGCTCTGTCCTCTCCTCTGAGATGATGAGATGACACAAGTTCTGGAGAGCACCCAAGACAGCTGGTCACCAAAGTGGGGTGGGAAGAATGGGGTGATAGCCTGCCCGGTGGTCAGGCCACTAGCCAGTAGCCACTGCTGCTCCAGAAAGGCTCTTACCCCAGGAATCCCCAGCCTGTCCACATGTGAATATCCTGTAAAATATCTGTAAAGCATGGTTGGCGCTGTAGCTCAGTCATTTGAGTATTTTCCTAGCAAGCATGAAAGTCTGGGTTCACTCTTCAGCACTACATAAAACTAGGCATGGTTTAGTCTAGAGTCACAGAACGCTGGAATGCCCCTATATAGTAAGGTTATTTATTAGCATGACTTAACGATCTGCCGTCCATCCAACTAACCCAACAATGGACAGCTGTGAATGGGGAGTTCAAGAATCTTGTAGTTGCTCAGTCCCATGATACTAGCTGTTCAGCTGGTCTTCTGTATAAGCTGAAATTGTGAGGAAGTTCCATTAGATGTGCTAGGAGGTAAATGTAGCAGGTAAAGAACAAGGAACCCCTCCTCTTTCCACTGCCCTTATATAGGCCTCCAGCAGAAGCTACGGCCCAGATCCAAGGTGTGCACCACCACACCTGGACCTAAGCTATTCTTTCTTGGAGCTTGCTCTGTCCCAGGCTGGCCTTGAACTCAGAGATCTGCTTGCCTCTGTTTCCTGGGATTAAAGGTATGCATCACCTTGGCTGGACCTAAGCTTTTCATTGAGCCGCTATACCTCTATATCCAGATCAATAGCCTATGTCATCCCATGTCAGGATCCAGATTTAAAGCCTGTGTCTTCCAGCCTCAAGATCTGGATCACAAACGTGTCTTCCATTTCTGGATTGTAGTTCATTTCAGATGTAGTCTTGACAACCGGAAATAGCCATCACAGTGATGAATGCCTATACTCCCAGTACTAGGGAGGTAAAGGCAGAAGGATCAGATGCTCAAGGTCCATATCAACATTGTAAGTGTGAAGTCAGCTTGGGCCACCCCCTCCCCCAATTTTATTTTATTTTTTTGATAAAACAGTTGGCCCTCTACTGGTATGGGGCAAGTAGATCATGCCACCAGCCAAAGAAATGGTAAGGTTGAGTGAGCCCAAACCCTGTGAACTCAGAGTTGAGTACAGTAGGTGTGGGGTCAGCTCTCTGCCAAACTCTACCTGCTCTGGAACATGTAACCATGGCACCCCACTGAGAGGACCATAACAATCAGTAGGGAAAACACCTGAAGTCCATGCCCAGGCCAGGCTCTTCAAAGCCTCCTGCAGCTAGTGTGTCCTTCCCTTTACTCCTGGCTCAACACCTCTAAATCTTCCCTCAGCTTTGTTGCCTGGTTACCTTCTTTGAAGCCCATTGGTCTTGCTGCCCAGGATGCTTTTGGGCTGCCCTTCTGTGGGCCGCTTTCCCTTTTCCACCTACATTTTGGAAGATCTCCCCTGCAGCTCTGAGACTGTTCTGTCTCTTCCCCCAAGTATCTCCATTTTCCTCCTCCTGCCCTCTCCTTTCTCCTACCCTGTGGGGACCTGGAAGTGCTTCCTCTTTCTTTCTGCTCAGCTGTTTGCCACTGGCATCTTTACTGATCAATCAAGAACCAACTGGGGACAAGGATCTTAGTGTATGAATATGCAGATTCCCGATCAAAACATCAGAACCACTTCCGTACAATCCAACACAACTGACTTTCCAAAGTTTCCACTTCACTACTCTTCAAAGTTTATAAAGTCTCTATCCACATAGAATAAAGTGCACAAATTATTTCATTGAAAATCATCTTCTCTCTGGAAACACTCATTGTTGGACCTTAGCAGCCCCCCCCCAACCCCCGCCAGGAAGGCTGGGCTCACACCCCTGCTGTTCCAACCATCCTTGCTGCTGCCATCTGCCACTGCCACCACCCCTGTCACTAGCATTGGTGCTGCCGCAGTAGCAGGTAAGACCTGGGACCCCAGCTACCTGCCCTGCTTGGGCTTCCCTTCTGAGAACTGTAACACTTTGGCAGTTCCAGAGCCATGGAACACCTGGTTACTTAGAGGACAACATCTGGTGACAAATATTGGTAATAGATAGACATCTAGTGACTGGTAATAGAGGAAATCAAAATCTAAATGTTGCTTTGACTTCAGCAATGCTTTGAATGTGGGCATCACATATATTTGCATATATTTGAAACCTAGGATTATAGGGTATGTGGGTACTTGAACTGGGCAGGGGTAGGGGGCTCAGATCCAGTTTCAAGGGTCCTCAATGTATTAGCCACAGGTTTGTTTGTTTGTTTTCATTTTTTGAGACAGGTTTTCTTTGTGTAGCCATGACTATCCTGGAACTAGCCCTGTAAATGAGGCTGACCTTGAACTCACAGAGATCTGCCTGTCTTTGCCTCCTGAGTGCTCACCACACCTGGCAGAGGGAGGTTCATTTTAAGAAGTGATAGACAATGAGGTTAGAGAGTTGGCTCAGCAGAGGGCCCAGGTTTAGTTCCCAGCAACCATATGGTGGCTCACAACTCCAAATAAATCATGGCACTTTCAAAGCCCATCATATGGGCTGCAAATATAACCCAGTGGTGGGGTACTAGTCTATCATGCATGAGATCCAAATCCCAATACTTTAGATAAATAAATAAACACGAAAATTAGAAACTGACAAGGCAAACAAACCCCAGAGTATTAGTCTGATGGAACCTGCTGCAATTCATTGTTATTTCTCTTCTGGGTGAAGATATACTTAGATGTCTCTGCTGTCTGGAAGAAGGACCTGCAAGATGAGAGATGAATACCCTGGAGGGGTTGCCACCTCTGCCAGTGCACACTTTTTCCCAAGCCTGAACATCCTTAACTCCGCAACGGGTGGCTTCGTGCTCTCAGAAGTTGGCACAGAAGGCTGCAGTCCAGAGCCAGGCTCTGAGGACCTGGTTGGCATGGATGTGTTCTCAGTGCTTCCTTACAACCCTTAGGACAAACGGCATGGGCTTGGGGCTCAGCCTAACGTGGCCCATTCTTCAGGGCCTGGTTCTGAACCTACTCAGGAAACCATAGCCAGACACAACCTCCAAAGAGATGAGAAAGCTTAGAGGGCCTGTGTAATGCTGCACCTGTCAAGGGGGCTCATTGGAGTGAGACTGAAGATGTCTGCACACGATCCTGGTTTAATTCCTTGGGAAAGAGAAACCATCTCACACATAGCACACAGACACGCACACGCACACAAAGACTACAGGACTGGATCAAAGAAAAGAGAAAGGTGGTGAGTTGAATGGGTTCCACGTAAATCAGGCATGATGATGCACACCTGAGAGAACCAGAGGTTTCAGAGCATACACAACTCAGACCTGGGCACAGTGGCACACACCTGTAATCCCAGCTATTCAGGAGGTGGAGGCAGGAGGATCAGCAAGTCAAGGCTAGCCTGGGCTATGTGTAACCCCATCTCAAGAAAAATTAAAATTAAAAAATATGAAAACATCAGACTCATAGAGGTAGAGGGCAGAATGGTGGCGAGCAGACGCTTGGGTGATCATTATGACTGTGTGTGTCTACTGAGCAGATGCTTCAGTGACAGTTAACGACTGTGCACATCCTTACATGAGAGTGGCAAGCAGATGCCTGGGGTATAGTGATGACTGTGTGCACCCATACACAAGGGCTATGATAACTGCAACAATTGCTTTACGATGGGTGTCGACTGAGTACTCCATGCGGGCCAGGCGTGGTGCGGACCACATTACCTGTCTCTACCATCTCATCCTCATAACTGCCCCAGGAAGTAGTGAGCAGACCGGGCAACTACTATTCACTGGCTGGTTAAGCCCGGGCTGTCAGACTGGCAATACACATAAAAGGCTTACTGTGGTCTTAGTGGAAAAGCTAGAGGAGGATGCTTGTGACCTGGACATAGAGAAGGTGTGCCAGTGCACTGTGAGGAGACCAAGCAGTCTCCACCCACATGAATAGCTTTTCTACGGTAAGGCTACTACTGAGGTGGTTCCATGGGAAAAGGCCTTTGCTGCTAGCCTGGACTGAGATTGAACCGCTCCCCCCCCCCCAACCCCGGCTGGACCCACATGGCAGAGGAGGACAACTCCCACAAATTATCGTCTGTCCTCCACACACTGTATCCACCATATACACATACACAGGATAAAGTGCAATACAATTTCTTTAGAAATAAACTAAGCCCTGGTATTAAGATATGATGAACCACTTGGAGGGGAAAGACAACCCAGTGAAAAAGAGGCATGGGTTGTAAACAAGCGACCGGCACAAGAAAGAACACAACTAATATGCACCCGAAAGACTAAAAGACCCAATAAATGGACAAGTTCAAACAATATAATTTTGTGCAAAAATTAAGAATAGTCATGACCTGGTGGGAAAGGGTAGAAAAACAGGCTGTTTTGTGTGCTTTGGAGGCACATTTAAACATCACTTATTTTATTTTATTTTATTTTATTTCATTTCATTTCATTTCATTTTATTTTATTTTATTTTATTTTATTTATCTGTATGGGTGTTTTGCCTGAATGTATGCCTGTGCACCACATGTGTGAAGTCCATAGAGATCAGAAGAGTGTGCCAGATCCCCTGGAACTGGAGTTACAGCCGGTTGTGAGCCTCCATTTGGGTGTTGATAATTGAACCTGAATCCTTTAGAAGAGCAGCCAGTGTTCTTAACCACTGAGCCATCTTGCCAATCCTTTAAATATTGTCTTCTTCAAAATTACTGATTATGGTGTGTGTGCACACACAAGCATGCCACAATATATTTGTGGAGGTCAGACGACAATTCTGTGGCGTTGATCCTACCTTTATGTAGATTCCAGGGATCCAACTTAGGTTGTCGGATTTGTGTGCGGAGCACCTTTACCAGCTGAGCCATCTAGGAGGTCCCTCGAGGCATGTTCAACACCCTCCGTATTTTAAATGAACTGTTCAGGAATTTTTAGTCTTTTGTATCTACCCTGGAAGGACACTCCTAGAAGGAGATTTATTATAACACATTTTAAAAACAGTGGGAAAATGTAATAATTAAAGACCACTGAAGGAAAGTCTCAACCAATAGCAAACAAGCATTGCCTCTTGACACACTGAATACTAAGACGTGGGACTGGGTGGAGCAAAGAGTCTGAGGACAATCTGAATGGCTTGCTTCAGTTTGTGTGATGCAAACACAGACATGCACATAAATGCATAATTGCCAACGCATCTCTCCCCAGAGCTTTATGATATGTCAGTTTACCAGGACTTTGCTTTGTAAATTGTAACTGGTGCAATGTTCCGTACTAGGAGGCAAGAGAATGATGGCCTTACATTGACCTCTGGGGTTGAGCCAAGCTGGGGAGTGATGGGAAAAGAGGAATATAACTGTGATTGTTTTATTTGTTCCCAGAAGAAAATCTAGTTGGCGCCTCCTTGCTTCCCTCTAGTGCCCTTAGAGGGCCCACTTTCCTGTCATCCCTTTCACACACATGTAAGAATGGTTCTGGACTGTTTCCTCAATCCCATGTACTGAAGTCCTAGCCACAATATATCTGAGTGTGACTGTAGCTAGAAACAAATCTTCTCAAAGAAATGATTACGTTTTAATGAAGTCACTTAGAATTGGCTCTAGTCCAAGGTGACTGCAGTCCTCAGAAGAAATATGGTCACGAGAGACAGAAGGAGTGTGAGTATAGACAGGTGTCCCTGGGAAGAAGCAGTAGAAATGTCACTGGAAGCCAAGGGAAGAAACTTCAGACTGAAACAAATCCCCAAGAAACTGAAAGCTTTTACTCTGAGATCAGGAACAGGATGCCCTGATCTGGATACCCAGTATTCGATTCAGTGAAATACTAGAGTCTTTGCCAAAGTAGACAAGAAAAGGAAATAGATTTAAATTGAAAAGGAAGTAGTAATATTATCTTTGGGAATGATAAGATGACAAATATAGCTCTAATGACCACACATACACACATAAACATACAAACACACATGCACACAAACACACACACATGAAAACACACATGCATGTATACACACAAACACACACACACACAGACTTTACTGGATTGCAGGAATTTGACAAATAGAAAGATACCAAGTATTTTACCCCAATATACTGATGAGGAATAATCTGGAAAGGCAATTTTGGGAAAGTGCTGTTGACAATATCATTAACATAGAAGACACTTGGGAATTAGCTTAAGAAATGAAAGACATACTCAATGAAAACTACAAAACACAGCAGAAGGGAATCCAAGATGTAGCAACAAGCCTGTTGTGTGTGTGGAATGAGTCTTACCTGTTGTCTGTACTACTCCAAATGGCCCACACATTCAGAGCAATTCCTAACAAAACACCAATAACATCTTTCATCTGTAGAAAAACTCTTTCCAAAGTTTATATTAGATACCAAGGGATCCCTAGTAGCTACAAATACAGAACAGAGGGACAAATCTAAAGGATTCAAACTTACAGATTTGAAACTGACCACAATACTACAGTAATCAAAATATTGATGTTTGCACAAAGTCATACAAGCCATGGTGTAGAGCAGAGAGCCTAACGACCCTTGCATATTTGGCCAGAGCCTTTTTGACCAAGTGCCCAAGGCCACTTAGTGAGGGAAATAACTATCTTTTCAGCAAATAGTATTGGAAAAACAGGAAGTAGCCATGCAGAAGAGCGAAACCACATCCTTAGGTAACCCTACACACAAGCATTTCCTTTAATGCTGCTGGGATGTAGTTCAAAGGTAAAACACCAGCCTAGCACATGCAAGGTTCTAAGTCAACCCCCAACCCAACTGCAAAAGAAAAAAAAAATCTTACTCAAAATGAATCAAAGATTTAAATTTGATACCCCAAACTGCAAACTCTTAGAAGAAAGTATAGGACAAAACATTCTTGTCATTTGATGGGGGAGGGTCGGTCTTTTGGGTATGACACCCAAAGAACGGGCAACTTCATGAAAATGGAAGTGCTTTGTGAAGACAGTATCAACAGAGTAAGAGCCAATCTATGTAATGGGGAAAACATTCAAAGCTCACATCCACTAAGAGATTGCTATCCAGAGGATGCAGAGACTACTTGAAACCCACAACAAACAACCTGGTTAAAAGCAGTGAGGATGTAGTTGGTGGCACAGTGCTTGCTTAGTGGACTCAAAACCCTGGATGCAATCCAAACACCACATAAAGCCAGATGCAGCAGTGTACGCCTGTGCTCCTTGCATTGGGGAGGTGAGGGCAAGAGGCTCCAGAGTTCAATTCCATCCTCACCTTCATAGTGAGATCCTGTCTCAGTAAAACAAAGAAAGAAGGGAAGGAGGAAACGAGGGAGGGAGGGAGGGAGGGAGGGAGGGAGGGAGGGAGGGAGGGAGGGAGAGAATGGTATGGGCTGCAGATTGCTGTCTTCTTCAACACTGGTCTAACTTCACTCCTCACATGCAGTATTAAGGGTTGGAGCCTTTAAGAGATGACTGAGGCTCTGCCTTCATAAATGGACTAATGCATTCTTGCAATTAGATTAATGAATAAGTAGGTTATCTGAGAGTGAACCCACTATAAAAAAGCCAGTTTGGTTAGGTCGTTTGCCATGTAATGTCCTGTGTTAACTCAGGAATGCTAGCCAGAAGGCCACTGACCTTGGATTAAAACTGTGAGCCCAAATAAGCCTCTTTTCTTTATAATATATTCACATATTATCCACATGTTATTGTCAAAAACCAAAAATCAAAACAAAACCAAAGGTAAAGTGCCCAGTACATCCTATGGCTCAAGCAAGTGAGCCAAATAACACCATAATAAAAACTAATTCCTGCCCTTATAAACACCTACATGGAAATATTCAAACAAAACACTTAAAAGTTGAATCTTGCAAGTCAGATAGTGCATGCCTTTAATCCCAGCACTCAGGAGGCAGAGGCAGTAGAACCTCAGAGTTCTGAGTTCAAAGCTAGTCTGGTCTACAGAGTGAGTTCCAGGGTAGCTAAGGCTATACAGAGAAACCGTATCTCAAAAATAAATGATTAATTAATAATAAACAAACAAACAAACATTAAAAAAAGGTTGAATCCTGCAAATTAAACACTTTATAGCTAAGGAATGCAAAGCTGGTTTAACCATTGAAGAAAGCATTGTGGTCTCATTTTTCTTTCTGGCTGAATAAATTCTCCTTTGCACACAAACCACAGCTTTTAAATTTGTTCATCTGTTTATGGACATTTATTCTGGTTCCATGTTTTAACTGCATGAATATTTCAGCTACAATCATGGATGTACAAGTATCTTTAGATTTCTCCCAGTATACTCCAGGAATGCTACAGTGCATACACATACACATACACATACACATACACATACACATACACATACACATACACATACACATACACATACACATACACATACACACACACACACACACACACACACACACACACACACATACATATACAGTATTAACTCCGGGAACTCTACTACAGCACACACACATGTGTGTGTGTATAATATATATATATGGCATGGCACCTGTGCCCACTACTATTAGCAATGGATAAGTGTTCCTCTTTCCCCACATCATCACCAGAATTTGCTGTTGCTTGCTTACTAGATAATTGCCATTCTTACTGGTATGAGACAGACTCTCAAGTCAGCTTTCATTCACATTTCCTGATGGCTAAACATGTCCAACACTTTCCCCAGGCACTTATCAGGCATTTGCATTGCTCCTTTTGAGATTTTCTAGTTTATTAGCCCACTTTTTGGTCGGAAGAGTTTTTTCAATGTGTGAGGTTTGCAGTTTAAAAAAAAATATATTCTAACGATTAACCACTAACTTATGTTGTTGACAAAGATCTCCGTTCTGTAGGACCATCTCCTTTGCTGTGAAGGAAACATAGAAAAGACTGGCAATCATTGTGCTAAGTGAAATAAGTCAGACTGAGAAAGAGAAATACTTAATACTACAGCTTTCTCGCATAGGCAAACTTTAGGTTCTCTCTCTCTCTCTCTCTCTCTCTCTCTCTGTGTGTGTGTGTGTGTGTGTGTGTGTGCGCGCGCGCGCGTGGGTCATGAAACTAGAAAAGGGACCATGAGAGGGGAAGAAGAGATCTTAAAGGGGAAGAGGAAAAAAAGTAGAGTTGGTAAACATAAAAATCAAGGGGAGAGCAAGCTCAAGGGAAGGGCAGCAGCAAGAGGGCGTCATGGTGGCAAGAGACTACCAAGGGCAGAGTGAGCCTGAGACCAGCCTGGGCACACAGTGACTTCTCCATCCGTGGGGAACTGTGTATTTGGTAAGGATCCTATGTTGAGCTTGGCTCATGTGTAAGCAACATGAATTATCCTCATCAGTTAATCTTGCCATACTTCCCAGTACCATGAACAGAAATGTGCTCATAATGTGTTCATAATCCTGAAGTCAGCACCTGTGGACCTGTGTGCAGGGAGAGCATTCCGAGTGCTCTGGGTCAGACACCACAGGCAGCACTCTGCTTTCTTGATATAGCTCTCAAACTGAAATAAGAATTATTTTATGGTCTATTCAGTGATTCCCCCTCCCCCTTCTCACCTCTGGTGCTTTAAGTTGGTGGTTTTGATGGTTAAAATGCACCCAAAAACAGGTCAGAAATGCTGCTAGGGAGCCCTAGGTGTTAGAAAGCTGTACTGTGCATTATGGGAAAGATATCTGTGTTTATGGCTTCATCATGAGCTGTTTACCGGGAGTTCAGTCTTAATGGCTCAGTAAGCATCATGGTTGGTTTTAATATCTACTCAACACATATTAGAATAGCCTGAGGAGGGAGTCTCACCTAAACCATTATCCTGATTGCCTTGATGAGTGTGGGAAGACGCACCCTCACTGTGGGTGGCTCCTCTTGGCAGTAGTCCAGGTAGAAAGGGTTTCAGAAGAGTCTCTCTCTCTCTCTCTCTCTCTCTCTCTCTCTCTCTCTCTCTCTCTTGCCTTTAGCTGGCATGTTCTCCCTTTGCTGCAGAGTTGATTTACCTCGCTGCTGTGGCTGCTGCTGTAGTGACAGGGAAATGTTAGTGATCCCCTGCCCCCAAAACAGACAGGAGCAGATCTGATGCAATTCACAGCAGGGTCTTTATTCTACTGGAGCTAGCTCACCCCCACCCCCCAGCCCCAACGCACAGCCTTCATACAGGATGGTTTTGGTGGGGGGGGGAGCCCCAATATCTATGGGGCAAGGCTTTATAGTAAGCAGCAAGCAGGGAGTGCATGTGCAAGCATCTAATTGGAAAGCTACTGTGGCATTTAACATAATTGTCTGGTGCTGGGAGTTATATTATAAACAATTTCTGCTCTCCTCTGCATTGGTGGTGATGGGCTTGTAACCTGGAGGTGCAGGTTTGTTGGGGAAATAACCTGGAGACACTGGTCTTGTTGAGAGTGTAACCTGGAGACACTGGTCTTGTTGGGGATTAGCCTAGAGACTGGAGCTAGGCTCGGGTTTTGTTGGGGGACAACTTGGAAACTAATTCTAGGTACCAGCCTGTTAGTTTACCTGGATTCAAACTTAGGTCAGGTTCTCTAAAATGGAGTCTGAACTTAAAAGATTTAGCATCTCAGTGCAGGAGAGATGACTCAGTGGTTAGGAACACTGACTGCTCTTCCAGGGGTCCTGAGTTCAATTCCCAGCAACCACATGGTGGCTCACAACCATCTGTAAAGTGATCAGATGCCCTCTTCTGGTGTGTCTGAAGACAGGTACAATGTACTTATAGACATCAAATGAATAAATAATTCTTTCTTTAAAGAAAGCTTTGGCATCTCACTGCCCCCGACTCCTTCACCAAGGGCAGAACCAACATTTCCAAATTTCCACGGTGGACTAGGGATCAGGGGCTCTCTAAAAACCTAGGATTTTGACAACAGATTGGGGCTACTGGGGTACCTTGCCTTGTGGGCTGAGTGGCTGCTGGTTGTCTGTCGCCCTCTCTGTGAGAGACAGCTATTCTAGGACTGCTCGGACTGATGAGGCATCAAGTTCAAGGGCAGAGTAACTACTAGGTTCTCAGAGTCTCTGGTGTGACTTGGCTATCTTTGCTACCTTAAAGCTAGTTTAATAAATTCTGAAATATGAATACATGTACACACACATGCACACACATACGCACACACACACACACACACACACACACACACACCTCCTTGGTCCTGTTCCTCTAGAGAACCCTGACTAAAACAATAAGATACAGTAAACAAATAGTGTCTAAACAGAAATGTATTTAATTGTATATATTTATCAGATGATAAATGTGTGGCCATTAGGTTCAAAGGAACCAAATCCTATATTTACCCTCAAAGCAGCAGTTCAGTAGTCAGTCACTTCATAGGACATAACTCTGTAACAGGAACAAAATATTTATTATCTGCTTTCTATTATCTATCTGTCATCTATCTATCAATCATCTATCACCTATCAATCATCTCTATCTATCTATCTATCTATCTATCCATCCATCTAAATCAAACATCATATCCAAATAGAAAGTATGTAATACATTCGAAGGCACACTTTATTTTTAAGAGATATAAGAATGGTCTGTAGAGCTAGAGTCAGTTCAGTAAAGTTTGCTTTGGAAGCGTGAGAATCTGAGCTTGATCCCCAGAACCCACATTTAACAATCCAGAAGCAGACACAACGGCACGTGCGTATACTCCTGGTGTTCACGTGCGTATACTCCTGGTGTTGGAGAGGCAGACAGAGGCAGATCCTTGGGGCTTGCTGATCAACCAGCTTTGCCTACTTGTCAACTTTCAAGCCGGTGATTCTGTCTCAAAGGAAACATCAATGCAACTTGAGAAACAATACCGGGGCTTGTCCCCTGGTTTCCACACACATTAGCACACTATGAGCATATGTGCACACCAAATATACATGCACATTTGTACATACATCGACAAATACATGCGCACATACATATGCATATACAAAAGGGAAATAATAGCATGAAAAATTATCTAACATTATCAGTCATTGAGAAATACATGTTAAGATCTCAATAGGATACCAGTATGCACATATGAAAAAGGATAATGCTAGAAAATGTTGACAACCCCAAGTGCTAGTGAGGACGTGGAGGAACTGGAATGCTCCTACATTCTTGGTGGGAACCATTTTTATGGTTTCCTATGAATCCAAAGATTCACTAGCATGTGACCCAGCCATTCAACAGCTAGGCACTTATCCAAGAATAAAGAAAATATCCTTCTTCAGACAAGAGATTTTTACACAATTATTAACAGCTTTCTTCAGAGTAGTCACAATTATCTAACTCCTGTCTGTTGAGGGATGAACAGATCATTTAAGACATATATGTGTATATATATATATATATATGTATATATATATATATATATATACACACACACACATATACAATGGAATACTGGGGAACATAACAGAGACAGAGAGGAAAGAACTGGTGTTGGAGAGACAGCTCAGTGGCTGCTCTTCCAGAGGACCTGGATTTGATTCCAAGCACCCAGATGGTGGCTTGCAACGGTCTGTAACTCAAGTCTCAGGGAAGCCAATGCTCTCTTCTGACAGGCACCGGGCACACATTTGGTACACAGATGGAGGCAAAACACCACATACATAAAATTAAAAAAAAGAAAAATGTGAACTGTGGAAATCTCCAACTGTAGCATCCCATGAAGCATGATGAAAAAATTTCTTGCAAAATTTCAAGTGTTTCCTGCTAAAATTAAGAGTCCTTGGGGGCAGTAGACCCTTTAAACCGTCAAGAGAACCAGAACAGCTAAGCCTGCCTGGGGCCCAGACTGAGAAGTAGACACAGAGCATCCTTTAGTCTGTGTGACTCTTCTGCCTGTGTGAATTGTTCTGGGACAAATCTCTGGCTCTCAGCAGGGGTGTTTGCTAGGTGAGATTCAGGCTCAGTAAACCTGTCTCTTCATCTGTGCACTGAAGACAGCAGTATCCATAGTGGGATTATCACTGGGTGACACCAGAGAAGTCAGGTAGCATCCCTCACTCCCACCTTATGGATAATGCTGTGGAAACCTCCCATTAACACACGATGAGACCATACCCAGCTAAGGTCAAGAAGTGCCTGAGCTGACCAATGGCTAGCTTTCTCTGCTAATCCATAGCTCCTCTCCCCACACCATGTAGTCAAGAGAGGCCAGGACCCTTTCCTTTTGTTACAGAAAAAGCTGGGTCAGAATGTGGAAGGCAACTCCCTTCCCCCACTGAGAGCTGGCATGCTCAGCCTGTAAGCACCAGGGCCCAGAACCTTCTGCGCATACAGAGAAGTTGGGTAAAGGGCAGGGCAGGTCGTATCTCAGCATCAGGCTGAGGCTGGCATGGCTGAGCATGCTGTCCCAGGGCACATTCCTGTCATTACTTCTCCCAGGTGCGGCACTGGCCGAGACTGGAGGCCCCAACCCTAATTTTAGATGTGAGAAGTCTGTGAAAATATGCTGCCTGTCCACCTGTGCGCTCCCCACACACCAGTTCTTCCCTGCTCTGGGCAGGGGAATGAGTCACAGGAATGGCCCTTGAGTCAATTCACTTCCTCCTATGTCCACCACAACTGATCCTTAGACTTGGTAAATTCCTGGGTCCTTCCAGCCCTATTCAGCTCTACTGGGAGCAGCAAGCCACTACCCTGAGTGGCCAGAGAGTTTTGGTTGGAGAAGCCCCCTCTCCAGAGGGCTGCGTTGGTTTTGTGAGGTGGAACTATAGTAAATGCTGTTAATTCCTGGGGCAGGAGACCATACTTATAATCCAAATTTATGGCAGGGTATCAAGAACATGGGTAACAAGGCAGATAATTGGTCACATGGCCAGCTAGAAACTTCAGGAAAATTCCAGACTTTCCCCTTCATATTTCGATCAAATATCTAGGGAGCATCCTTGAACTCAGGTCTTACCTGAATCAAGTGCTCAAATCCTCCTGACACCTTACGAGGCAGAATTCATATTTCAACTCTGTAGTCAGGGAACTGAGCTGAGACGGAAGCCACACTCTTGGGTCAGCTCAGGGACTCATGCCTTGGCCACACCCTTCCACTGGCTCCCCAAAATCTAGCTGTATCTACTCTACCTCTTGTCAGGCCTGCCTGGCATCCCTACCCTAGCCCAGTGGGCAGCCTACAGGATCTCAGTAGAGCCAAGCTTTAATTTTTCCTGAAAGAATTCAGGCCCCTAGAAGCTCCAGCGAGTTCTGCTCTCCAAGACCAAGAGAGGAATGGAGTCTCCCTCACCTGAGACTTACACACTAGTGGGGCTGGGTTCCTGTTTACTCTGTGTTCCTCATGAGCCTCTTGGAGCCCTTGGTATTATTGAAATCTATCATAAGTGTGACACAGCTGGGGCCCCAGCTTCCAGAAGGTTGGGGATCCTTTTGTTAAGACACTAGCATGACAGATCCCTGACCGTACCCCCAAAGCCACACGTTGAAGGCTTGGTCACCAGGTTCTTGTGTTTACAGAGGTAGTGGAAACTTCAGGAGGTAGAGCCAAGTGGAAAGAAGGCATTGAGGCTGTGTCCATGGTAAGGCTATTCTGCTATGTGCTCTGGCCATCATGTACTGTGCCACCATATCCCCAAAGAAATAGGACAAAAGACCATCATGCACTGAAGCCTTGGTCACGGTGAGCCAAGACAAACCTTTTTCCATATGAAGTTGGCTTTCTTGGGTGTTTTGTTACAGTAACAGAAACGAGGCAGACCAACATGGCTGCCATTGAGATCAAGTGAAGAAGTAAAAGGCTTCCAGCATCCTTGGCATGCCCCAAGCAGGAGTAGGTCTTCTTGTTGGGCACCTGTGCACAAATCAGACCTCTCTGGAGTCCTCCAGTGAGCCTGGAACTGTGTAGATACCCAGTTTCCTACCTAAGACAGAGAAGAGAGGTCCCAGCTGGGAGCTCTAGTGTCCTCCTCCCACACCCAGCTCTGATCCACCATCACTGCATGTGGTGGACACAGAACAAAGGCCACTGCACATGGTAGACACAGAACAAAGGCCACTAGATTGTACACTTTAAATCTGTTTTTTCAAATCGTGTTATTTTAAATGTTCTGGGCAGATGCCCACGTGTGCAGGGACACTTAGCCAGGCCAGAGGCGCTTTGTCTCTTTGAAAGGCCTTCATTGTGACCCCACAGTGGCCCCAATTGATTCTGGGAACAACAGGCCCTTGTATAGCCCCAAAGGCATGCTTGCTCCAGCCCACGGCTGGCAGTGCGAACCCTTTACTGTCTCTTTAAGGCCCATGTGTAGGGAGGCCTTCAATGCACCGTTGGGACTGCTGTGCAAAGACATGCTGATTCCTGAGGGGTGCCCACACAGACTCCTTTATAAGGAAGGCTCAGCTCCTATGAAGTGGTCTATGAAAGAATGGTCTCATTGGACCTACTGTGTGCAGAATGAGGTGTTAGAAGTTGGCTTCCAGGGGAAAAGAGCTATACATGAAGAAGCCTCTTTCATATACCCTCCCTTCGTGGGGGAAGATCACCAGAAAGAGAAACAAAGGCAGAGACGTTATAGGCAGGAGCACCTATATCTACCTATATCCTGGGTGGATTTGGCACATGTTGCCTTTTGCTGTGGGCTCAGCCCTGGTGCCCACTCTCCCCAGTACTGGTCATTCCTAGTCACAAGCCCCACGCAGTTGTCTCTGGGGCTGCCAAGGGCGAGAGGGAAGGGCCAGTACTAACTCACAGCCTCATTGTCAGATCCAAGTCATGCCAGAGGGTTCCACACAGCTTCCCCAAATACCCAACTGTGTCCCAGAAGCCCCTGCCAATTTGAAACGTGGCCACCACAGGGACTCTGCTCTGTCATTGCATGAGATGCAGGATGACAGACTGCATGAAGATAAGTTGGCTAGAGCTGCCCAGAGCCAGACACTGCTCACTCATGCATTCATAGTTATAGGTCCTTTTGGCACCTGCCAAGCACCGAGTGTTCCTGTGAGCTCACGCGGGACCCACATTTGGTGGGTACCCCAGTGGGCACTCTGGCTCCATGAGTTCTGCCAGCTGGCTGCTTCTTAATCCTTCCTTAGGGCCATGGGAGGAAACTTTGTTTATTCTTTGTGATAATAGACTGTCTTTAAAACTTACTTGTATTTATTTGAGGGAGAGTGTGTGTGTGTCCAGGCACACAGAGGTGGGAAATGGTTCTCTCCTTACACCTTGCTGATGCAGGGTTTCTTGCAGTATCTGCTGCTGCACTGTGAACTGCAGTCTTGCTGGTTATCAATCTTCTCTCTCCTCCTCCTCCTCCTCCTCCTCCTCCTCCTCCTCCTCCTCCTCCTCCTCCTCCTCCTCCTCCTCCTCCTCCCATCTTTCCATAGGTGTGCTGAGGTTACAGATATGGTCACTGAGATGACAGATGTAACCTCTGCTTTCTCTCTCTTTTTTTTTTTTCAAATCCACCTCCCTTGTCTTGTTTTTGGTTATATATATATTTTAAAGATAGGGGCTTGTGGTGGTGTGTTTATGCTCAGCCCAGGGAGTGGCACTATTAGAGGGTGTGGACCTGTTGGAGTAGGTGTATCACTGTGTGTGTGGGCTTTAAGACCCTCATCCTAGCTGCCTGGAAGCCAGTATTCTGCTAGCAGCCTTCAGATGAAGATGTTGACTCTCAGCTTCTTCTGCACCATGCCTGCCTGGATGTTGCCATGCTCCTGCCTTTATGATAGTAAACTAAACCTCTGAACCTGTAAGCCAACTCCAGTGAAATGTTGTCCTTATAAAAGTTGCCTTTGTCATGGCGTCTGTTCACAGGAGTAAAACCCTAACTAAGACAGAACTTGATACCAGGGTATTGCTGTGATAGGCCTGACCATGCTTTTGTTTGGAAGAATGTGGATTTTGGGATTTGGAAAGCTATGGAATGTTTTAAGTGGAGCTTCCTGAGCCATCCTAATAGGAATATGGGAGACTTTGTAGCCATGAGTGTCTTGAAATGTGCAGAACTGGCCCAAGAGGTTTCAGAGGAGGAAATTTTCAGTATGCAGTATTAGAGACTGTTTTTATGGTATTTTGTTGAAGAATGTTGCTGCTGTCTGAAGAGTACCTGAGGTTAAGGTAAAGAGATTTATATTAATTGCATTGACAAAGGAAGTCTCAAAAAAGCCCAGCAGAGACTTTGTTCTCTGGTTAAGTCTCATGAAGAGCATTTCGAACAAGCATAGCCAACTTAGAAAGAAAAAATTTTAAATATATGGTTCAAGTATTACAGGGGCATCAGGAAGTGAAATGAAACTAAATCCTATGTGCTAGGAGATAACAGATTAAGGAACTTTGGGGCAAGATCCTACCTAGCTAAGTTTAGATCCAGACATGGTGGTACACACTTTTAATCCCAAGAGACAGGCATGCAGATCTCTGAATTCAAGAACAATCTACAGTGGTCAATCCAGGACAGCCAAGCTTAGACAGTGAAGGAATTGGAAATCAGAAAGCTAGTGACAATGTAATAGTACAAGGGTTCCATGTTCCAGCTCCTGCAAGCAGCAGAATTCAGCAGCTTCAGCCTTGTCGCTCTGGCTTTAGAGTCAAGAATAGAAGGGACTACTGGAACAATTAATGCTGGCTAGGTAGAGCTAAGAAATTAGCAGTGATTAAGAAGAGATCAGCATCACCGAGGTGTGTAATCTTCTGGGAAGTGTTTTCTAAGAGCACAAAGAAGCTGTGTTCCAGAGATAGCCAACGTTGTACCTTGTGCTGCAGCTGAACTTGGTAATGTGTAAGAGTCACCCAGGTAATACTTGTTTTGAAGGCATGAAGGGGTCATGAAGAGTAGCTGCAGCTTGGCACTGTGAGAGGCTGTGGAAGGGCATTGGTGAAGGTGCAGCTTCAGTTACAGTTGATGGCCCAGGACTGAAGGGGAATGCAAAGGAGTTGAGGCTTGGCACCATGAAGAGAGCCTGTGAGAGGCTATTGGTGAAACCTAGTTGCATTGGAAGACCTCAGTCTATTGGAGATGCCAGTACCATGAACAGCAGCAGCAGTGGAGTAGATCAATCTGAACTTAGAGTGCTACAGAGGACAGAGCTGGAGAAGTGATGTCAGCTCTTTGGAGGAGCCCAGAAGATCATGTGTGAATCCCAGACATTGAAACAAGAAGCTGTAACATTGAAGTTGCCTTGAGAACCCAAGAGGTTAGAGATGCCAGAGCCATTGGCAATCTGCTGAGGAAAGCTGCTAACAGGGAATGGAACCAGCCCAAGAAAAAGAAGTAGTCAACAGAGATGAAAAAGGAGTTGGAGAACTGAAGGCCTCTTTGAAATCAGACATGGAGATGCAGAGTTTGGAGTTTGCCCAGCTGGTTTCCTGTCTTGCTTTGGGGATTACAGTTAAGTGATTGGATGAATCTCAGAAGAGACCTTGAACTTTGGACTTTTAACATTGTTGAGACTGCTATAGTCTATAGGGACCTTTGAAGTTGGACTAAATATATTTTGCATTATGCTATGTTTAGGAATGGTCCCCATAGGCTCATATGTTTGAATAAGCCTAGGGGGGCCAGGGAGTGGAATGTGATGGTTTGTATATGCTTGACCCAGGGAGTGGCACTATTAGAGGGTATGGTCCTGTTGGAGATGGTGTGTCACTGTGGGTGTGGGCTTTAAGACCCTCATCCTAGCTGTCTGGAAGCCAGTATTCTGCTAGCAGTCTTCAGATGATGTAAAACTCTCAGCTCCTCCTGCACCATGCCCACCTGGATGCTGCCATGCTCTTGCTTTGATGACAACGGACTGAACCTCTGAACCTACAAGCCAGCTTCAATGAAATGTTGTCCTTATAAGAGTTGCCTTGGTCATGGTGTCTGCTCACAGCAGTAAAACCCTAAGAGAGGCCTTAAGTATCCCAGGCTGGCCTTGAGCTCCCTATGCAGCCAAGGATGACTATGAACGTCCACTGTTCTTGCCTCTGTCTCTGAGTGCTAGTCTTACAGGAGTGTGCCTCGATACACTGTTTATGTGGTACTGATGAAGGGGACAAACTTGGGGCTTCCAGGATGCTAAGCAAGCACTCTACCAGCTTCATTATATCCCTAACCCCATGGTTTCAACTTTCTGCCCTTCAAGAATACCCAGTTCTTCATCTCCTTTTGCACAGTGTCCTCTGGACTGGGCCAGCTTTTAGCTCTGTGGGCTGCTAAGGGAACCTAGGAGACATCCAAGCTGTGGCTGGGATACTGTAGCAACTCAGAGCCACCAGCTTTCCTTGAGAAGATGATTGAGCCCTGTGCCCATCTGTGTCCTCTGCTTTGGGACCTACTAGTCATCTGGCATTGTCCCTAATGCCCAGCTTCACCCCCACTACAGGCCTCTGCTCACAACCATCTGGTCCATGAGGCCTCACTGTCATAAGAACAGGTCTTTGTGCCCTTGGAAAGGAGTCAAGCTCAGGGCCCAGGACCAGAGTGGCTGGTCCAGATCTCTGTGCCACCACCATGTGAATCTTGGGGTTCTCACTTGTGGAATAATATAGAGACCATCAGTCACCTGTGGCTACGAGGAGGGTGGCAGGAGACCATATTTGCATATGAAAGGTATTTTCAGGGGTGCCTGGCGCCAGGTGCCAGGCAAGAGCTCCAAAGATGGCCAGCAAGACAGTATTACAGGTGGGAATAGGGATGTGAGTAGGACTTGGCCTAAGCCTGAAACACCAATGTATTTTTCCAGAATAGACTTTCTATTAGCCAAGACCCCAGGACAAATGTGGTGTGCCATGGAATCAAGAAGCTTTGTTGGCTAGCTAGCTATCCTTCATCACTGAGAAGCAAATAGAGCCACACACAGCTGCTTGGCTGCTGCCTGTTCTGTGTAGCTAACTTCTGTTTGGTTCTTCCCAGTAGTTTCTCCGTGCTGTTCCTCTTAGGTATGGTAGATTCCCAGAAGGGCAGACCCCAGTAGGTATGGTTACTATCAGCAGCCCCTTGTACCTGCAAACCTTGGGCCCTGGGAGGAGTGAAGGATGGGAAAAGGGCAGGTGGTGGTGGTGGGGTCTGGGGGAGGTGAAAATATGCTCATCCCATTAGAGTTCCAACAAGGCACTATGATTTAAACGGGAAGCAAAATCATAAACTTCAGAAGTAGGTAGCATGTGAAGGCAGGAACTCTTAACTGGTCAAGGTGCTGAGAATAAATGACTGGTGACTGCTTAGGCCCAAATGGGACATCTATGTCAACATCCTCACCCCATCTCACCCTGCCACCCCAAGGCTGGGGAAACAGAAGAGAAGGTGGGAATGCTGTAAGAGGCAGAGGGTATGAAGAAGTGCTGTGACAGGCTGTCTTCTGGACTCGCTACAGCTATGGTTAAGACTGACATAAGAGCCAGCCAATGAGATCCGTCAACATTCCTTCAGGCAGCACCAACTGGACTGGATGTGTTCAAAGGGGGTGGGGCCCTGAAGGTGGGCAAGGGATGTGCTGTGAATGGAAGGGAGAAGGTGGGGATGGATAGGATCAAGATACATTGTATGGGTGTATGGAATTGTTAAAGAATAAATAAAAGACTCAAAAAAGGAAAGAAGAGAAAAGAAAAGGAAAGGAAAGGAAAGAAAGGAAAGGAAAGGAAAGGAAAGAAAAGAAAAGAAAAGAAAAGAAAAGAAAAGAAAAGAAAAGAAAAGAAAAGAAAAGAAACTGGGAAGTTTAACAGACTCAGGACAGAAAGGACAAGAGTTGTCCGAACCATCCTCGGGGTCTTTAATCTGGGTTTTTTAGTTATAGTAATTTGCAGCAGCAACAGCAGCAGCAGCAGCATCAACAACAAAAGAGTGAGACAAAGATTGTATGAAAGTTTCTTTTAATGATTAAAAATCTGAAACATTGAGAAACCTTGGGCAATTCCTCTTAGTCACCCTTCCTTGCCTCTTTTCTTCCTTCCTTCATCTCTTTCTTCTTCTTGTCTAAAAGTGATGCTCACTCGTGTTGAGCTGCTGGTTAGTGTAATGTTAGGGTTCAGCTTTGTTGAAAGTATAAGACTACCCCAGTCAGCACTCAGTTACAGATTTTGTTAAACATTATAATAAACTTTGTATAATCTCTTAGTTTATATTTTAATTTTTAAAAATAACTCCCCCTAATCTTTTGCTTGTGTTTTAGTATGAAATTTTGGCTGTGTTAAGTGGGCAAATGGTGAATTCAGATACCAGTATGGCTGGGATAACCAAAGTCCTTCTGAATGTGCCAGTGAGATCCAATTTGGGGCTGATGATGGGATCTGGTAGAAGAGTGCTTACCCAGCATGCAAACCCCCTGGGTTCCATCCTGAGAACCAACATAGAAAAATCCCCAAATCTAATTTAGTTGTAGGTCTCAATCTCCTACTTTGTTGGAGAATAAAACATCAGCTAGTGAAAGCTGACTGAGGCTAGAATCCTGAATCTCCTGGTGGCTGGCAGGACATCCCTGCATCTGGGACTCCATCTCTAGGATGTCACTCAGTTCTTTAAAGTGTGGGGACAAAGTGAGATCTCCTAGCAGAACGTCTGACTTTGCAGATTCTCCATGTCCTTCCTAATTATACTTTCTTCTTTCAGGTCAGACATCCCTCACCTGGAGTGTGGCAGCCAGAGATAGCCATTGCCTCTCACTTTGCTCTAGAGTCAGGTCCCTTTCTCCCACAAGGAGTGGTCTGAGAACATGTCCAAACACATCAAGAGACTGCAGACACCCGGACATTTTAGATCAGCCTTAAGAATAGAAAGAATGCCCACACCTAGTTTCCTCAGAGCTTGAGAAGACTCTAATTCAGCAGACTGTTGTGCCTTGAAAGACAAAGGCAGAGCTCTACGGGATGTGTCTACAAGGGAGACGCTATCCTGGTGGACACTGTTGTGAGGGTGGCGTCCTCAGTGAGTCACTTTGGGAAAGACTGGCCCAGCACACACATCTGAACTGTCCCTTGAGAATCAGGTTAATCAAAGGACTCTGCAGGAAGAAAGTTGAACAGGAAGGTGTCCCTGGTCCTCAAGAATGAAAGACATCCCTCCAGTTCCCCACCTGAAGCATGAGACACAAAAGTATTTAATGAAGCATTTCAAAGGAGCTCATCTTCCACTGTGAACGTCCGGAGACCTCTGTTGGGTGAATTTCAGTGCCTGTGACACCCAGACTATTCACAAAGACTAAGACATGCCAGGGGATGAGTGCTCAAAAGAGCCCTTAAAAAATTCCAAGAGGCAAATTCTTAGGACATACTTCAAGGGTCAAGTGTAAATCGTCATTTCTTCAGATCAAGGTTCCCAGTTCCCACCAACTGTCCCGGTCAAGGGCAAAAAGGTCCCCTTCCAAGACAACTCCTTCCTCCCTTAGCTAGAAGTTAAATATAGCAAGCCCTAAACCTTGACAGAAGGTAAACATAACACCCAAGAGACGCGAATATGGCTTGAATATGGCTTCCTTTTGTTTTTGTGTTTGTTTTGTTTTCTTTTTGGCTTGTTTTCTTTTCTCCACCATCCAGTCTGTGTTCTAGGAAGTTAATGGGGAAGATGGGCTGACCAGTTAATTGCATCTGGGTCTCAGCTCCCGATCTGCTGTCCTATGAAGACTTCCATCTGATTAAGGAAAACACAGCATGGACCACGTAGATCAGAGTGACCACGTAGGCAAACACCTGGAACCAGAGGGAAAGTCATTAGTGTGAGGTCACGGGTATGTGAGTGTGTGTGTGTGTGTGTGTGTGTGTTGTGTGTGTGAGTGTTTTGTGTAGAGGCCAGAGGAGGGCATTCACATGTTTTCCTTTATAAGATTATTGCTTTTTGCCTTTGAGGCAGGGTCTGTCTGTGAACCTGGAGCTTACAGTTTATATCCCACCGACAGCGATTGAGTGCTAGTGGTCCCCCTGTCTCTGCCCACTGACTGCTAGGGTTTTACAGCCTTTGAAGGATGTCCAGCTTGTTATGGGATCTGAACTCTGGTCCTCGTGCTTATACAATAAACTCTCTTAACCAGTGAGACACCTTTCTATCGCTCAGGCTCTTCCTCTTAATCCTGGATTCTTCCTTTCCCAGGCACAGGTGAGGTAACCAGGCTTCACGGGAAGCAGAGAGAAGGCAGAGAACAGGGGACACCTCGCTTCTACAAACAGGAAGTGGCGCACAGAGAAGCTGCTGAGGCGGTGCAGCCGCTCACCTATGACTTGTGCTCACCTGGGCTCTGTGTGCCTCTCCATCACCCTACTCCGGGTGCCTGACCTTCCTAAAGGCTTGTCTACTCCCAAATCCAATATTTGCACCTGGTTTTGTGACCTTCCTTGGGCAAGGGGTCAAGAGTTTCCAGCTCAGGCACAACGTTTAGGGTGGCCACGCTTCTGTGAGTCTTGGAAATGCTCATAAAAGCACCCACAGTGCTCAAGCATGGGCGAATGCTCCACCCCCACTGGCCAGAGGCGATGTGTAACCTGAGTTAGTTAGTGACAAATTTCTGAGAACTGAGAAACGCCTAACTAGCCAAGTCACCTGTGTCCCTCAGATGGGACTTCCAGGCCCAAGGAGGACCCTTGGCAGAAGCCCCTCAGGAGTTCTATAAGAGACAGCAAGTGAAGATTTAGTTTGCAAATGAGATTAAGATATTCCCCCCCACACACACACACACCATGGATGTTTAGAGTCCAGGACATGTTGAGACATTTTGACCTTTAGAAATCCTTTCCTGTGAACTTCTGCCATGATTGCCCACCACAGTGAGAAATCACCTTTTGTCAACTTCTGACAACCCCAGAGGATTGTTCCTTCTGGCAAAGAAGTTCCACTCACTGCCACCAAAGATCAGGGTGAAAAAGTTGGGCTTCAGAAACATCTCAATTAGGACCATAGAGGGGAACATGAGGCAGGCTGGCTGGTGTAGAGGAGGCTCCAAGACCAGGTGTCAATTCTCCATGGACCAATCCAGAGGAGACTGAATGGAGGAAGTAGCTCTATCTTGAACCTGGCTCAAGAGTCACTTTATTGGTTCTAACCCAGTGCACCTAACAATTGAGAACCTCTGGGTTTTGACTCTAGCACACCTGACTTTGGCTGGGCATGTGCATGTCTATCCAAGCCCAAAAAGAGAACATAAGGACAGAATCAGCTCTGGAGTGGATGAGTAGATGCTGTGAAAAGGTCTACAATGGAGGACTATAATATATATATATATATATATATATATATATATATTATACTGTATAGAACAATGTAATAAATAATCTCCATCCAACTGCATGGATGACTTACACACATAAGGGAGGGGGGGCACAGGCATAAAAGAGTAAACCTTGCATAATTCCACTTCAAGAGACAGACAAAACTGAATTGACACACTCTCTCTCTCTCTCTCTCTCTCTCTCTCTCGTGTGTGTGTGTGTGTGTGTGTGTGTGTGTGAGTAGTAGTAGTAGTAGTAGTAGTAGTAGTAGTAGTCATAGTTCTGGGGATTGAATCCAAGGCCTTGAACATTCCAGACAAATGCTCTACCACTGAAATACTCCTCAAGGCCTATACCCTAGTTCTTTAAAAAATAATAGTTTATTGAAAGTAAAGGTGAAATATCTGTGTTTCTGTAGGTGAGTGTGTGCGTGTGAGTGCAGTGCCCATGGAAGCCAGAAGAGGGTGCTGGATCCCCTTGACCTGGGGTTACGGGCAGCTGTGACCCACCGGATGTCCATGCTGGAAGTGGAACTCTGAGAGCAATATTCTTTCTCAACTGCTGAGCCACTTCTCCAGCCCCATGAATCTTATTTCTTAATTACAGGAGAATTCATCTTCTGAAAAATCATCAATACACCTGCTTGAACCTGTGCACTTGACTGGGTTGTAGGATGCTTTTTGATAAAAACTTGAGATGCAATAGAGCCAGATAGTGTTCAACCTGTTCAGTGGGTGGGGATTTTAATTCAATCTACCTAGATTGTCCCATCACATCCAATCTACATCACACTGTTGTTCTGAAGACTTTTAGGGGAATTATTGTCAAATGCTTGGATTTCTGTGAACTCAGAAGGCTTCTGGGTTAGGAAAGAGAGAGGTCTGAGGTGCTCCTCCAATGGCAGATGAAACTATCTTTATAGATGGTGGCAGAGAGGAGGGGTCACCAACTTCAGGGAGGAAGGCACAAGCTAGATGCTGCCTGGCTATGCTGCTCTTTGGAAGTTCCATGTTAGAAAGTGTTCTATGACATAGGGCAACTGAAGAGGGTAGTGACAAGATCCTCAAGGTGGCCAGGCTCATGCAAGTTGCTTAAGGGGACATGCAGCTTCTCTAGGGTGGCATAGTGTCCCATAAGGATGATGCTTGGAGAGAATTTCTCCCCAGACTTTGCCTCTAGATCCAGCAAGAAGTATGTTTCCTAACATCCATCTCTGTGGACTGCACCCAACCTCGGCTCCACACTCCGGGCAAATGACACAAGTACAGGCATCTTGGGATCTGTCAGCTCTTTCTCCTTTGAGGTTGGCATGATGCACAGCTCAATTTCTAGAAACTGGAGAAGCACCATTTCTAACATTTGTTCCTCGTTTTTGATGTGCCACCCACAATTAGAAATAAGTTTTATAGTGATGATTCTGAGTTAAGTACATCAATACATTGCTCTAAGGGTACTGACCTCACAGAAAAACACCTTTCTGAAATAACAGCCTCTTACTCCTTGTCATTTGGATCTAGTCCATTAGAAAGAAAACCCATCCTGTCCCCAGTGTCCCTTGTCTTGACTGTATGTCTCTGGACAATACTCAAAGAGGGTATGAGACCCAAGTGGCCAAACTCACTGCTTGAAACTGATACCAAAAGACTGCATAGGTGGTCAAAACCCTGGCTTTGACACTTGCCTATCCTGGAAACAAATCCAGGCTGCCTCTCCATTTGTGACATGAGTGTAACAGTTCTACTGCCCTTTCAGAAAGAACACTTGTTGGGTCCTTAGTGGCCATCACTCCTCAGATGTCCTACCATGCACAGCCAGTCTAGCCCTGAACCTTGGGCCACGCATCCCTGAGAAGACATTCAGGGAAGTTATGGCTCATCTCTTCCCTTGAGAGTGGCTTCGTTGCTTCACAAATGAGGGGAAGGTTTAACTTCACTGGGCTGGGTGACCTTCTACTTGGAGCCTCTGCAGCAGGCAGTGAGAGCCACTTGCTCTGTGAACCGGATGCGCGGGTTGCAGGGAACTTACCACTGCGGCGATGTTTTCATGGTAATGCTTGTAAGTAAAGCCATCAAACATTGAGATGGTGGCCAGGGCTTCCAGAACTGAGGCACTGAGGTAAAATAGGGCAGCCACACAGTGGTAGGCTGCATCCTGTGGGTGAAAAGGGTTGTGTCAGAGATGAAAAGGAAGAGATACCCCAATCCAGACAGGGAAACAAAGCCCTCGAATTACCTGCTCCCATCTTTGTCCCTGGCCTTTGAATCATACCCATAACCCCTAAGTCTACCAGCTTAATGGAGGTTTGATGACTGTTGGCTGAGTTTCCTCTCCCTGGGCAGACCCCACAGTGAGCCCTTTAGTGGACGAGGATGCTGTTTTCTCTGAGGTATTACAGAGGGAGAGTTTGGAGCGTGAGCTGATTGTTCTTTCTTATTAACTTGACAGGATTAGAAACGTCTCTGAGAGACACCTCCGGGTGTGTCTTTGAGGTTGTTTCTCCAGAGGCTTAACTGAGGACCGATGACTCACCCCGAATGTGAATGGCACCATCCCACAGCCTGGGGTCCCAGACTGAACAAGGAAGAGAAAGCCAGCTGAACACAAACATTCATCCTTCTGCTTTCTGATTACTGACTGATGAGATTAGTGCCTCACCTCTTCTGCAGCTAGCCCTTCCCCACCATGACTATACCTATAAACCATGAGCCGCACGAACCCGTCTGTAAACTGCTCTTTAGTCAGGTATTTTTCCATAGCAACAAGAAACATAACAAATAATGGATTACGGGAAGAAATAAAAACTGGTTCTGGATCCCAAGATCAACTGCTCATGCTTACAGTCCTGACTTGGATGAGGGCCTTTTGTCCAGGGACAGAGAAGCCCGGGCCATTTCATCCAGGGACAGAGAAGCCCGAGCCATTTCTGTTACTTCCACTATGTTGGTCTTATTTATTTATTTTGGCTCTTGGTATATTTCAAAGCAAAAGGGAACCGCGACAATGTTCTGTGTGGCTGTAATTTGGAAGTGATTTCAAAGTGCAAATAGAAAGGCCACCGAGAGGAATCAGCCTAGCCAAGTGACCTGACCCTCCTTGGTTAATATAAGCAAGTCCCCCTTGTATTTTTTGAGGCCTGTCTCCAGGGCCTCAAAGCAGAACTTACTACAAAAGAAAGAACACAGGCCATTTTGGCACCCAAGTCTTCTGGAGAGCGTGCTTAGATGGTAGTCACCACCAAAGCCAGGCAGAAGACATGGTCTGGTCACTAGGGAGCCATTAGCTTAGGTCTAGCCTTCAGGACTCTGCTCCCCAAGACAATAGCCCTCCTGGATGGTGGGAGTACCTGAGAGCTGTCAGGTGCATGTGGGTTGGGGTACTGGTTCTGCTCGAAAAGGCTATAGCAGATAAGAAAGCTGAGCACCCATGAGATTCTGCAGTTAATACACCAATCTTGCCTCTTTGCTCTGACCTCCTTAATGCGGGAAGCCCTTACTGCTATGAAGAAACTGAACTAAGGCCAGGCCAACTCCACTTTGGATTGTGCTGAAAAATGTTTCCAGGGAAGCCACAATTCAGGCTTGGGAAAGTAGTCTTCTAGTGATGGGGTTCCAGCACTGCCCCCCTCCCCATATACAAATTCCCTGGGCCAGCACTCACCAGTGTGATCCAGGAAGTCTCACCGCCATGAGTACCAATTATGTACAAGATCATCAGGGAAGTGGTGGCCACAAAGCAGAACACAGACACAAACATCACCCAGCCCTGGGCCAGGGGCAAGGGTACCAGGGAGGAGGCAATCAGGATCCACACCAGGCCTCCAAAGACCTGCAGGGAGGAGACAGAGGCAGGGGTATTGGAACAGGGCAAAGCACAGATCACCAAGGGGCTCAAACCCCAGCTCTGAGCCTTCGCAGGAGCTCAGAAAGCAGATACACAAAGAGGGCGGGCAGGAGCCTCAGCCAAACATCTCTTTTATCCTCCAAAGCCACAGGCTAGAACTCCAGGCTCACCCTCTGCCATTTGTCTTACTTTGTCTCATTTCTTAAGTATGATCTTCATTTATTTTATCTAATAAACATTGTATCATACCTGGACATTGTACTAAAAGCCTCATAAACATTCACTCCGGCAGCTCCGGCAACAGTGTTATGGGCGAGGAATGGACACGTTTGTCAAATGGTATAAGGGAGGCATGGGAAACCATTGTTAGAACTTACAGTATTTAGTATTAGCATTCGAATGCCTACCCTTTCTTCTGAGTGCCTGTTCTTCTCAGTTGCCTTGTTATTAAAATATTCCTTATATTATAAAGTTGTAAGCAGCCAGCTGGGGGTGACAGTACATGTTAGAAAGGTAGAGGTAGGAGGAGGGCAAGTTCAGGGTTAAACAGTGAGTTCTAGGCCAGCCTAAGCTACATAGTGAGATCCTGTATCAAAATATCAAGGGCTGGACATGTAGATGGTGGTAGAAGTCAATTGTCTAGCCACTGAAAGACCCTGGGTTCAAGCCTCAGCAACAGAAAAAAATTGTAGCAATTCAGAGATTTTTTTTAAAGGTTATTGATGGGTAAACTTACTTGCTACACTATATTGTTAGCATTTTTCCCCTCAGAGTCAGAGTCTTAGATGCTCAAGTGTAGGAAGTGCTCTGACTGTTGGTGTTGAAATTGGAGTGGAGGGGGGTCACAGGTTGGCCTTGTGTTTGAGAGGAGCACACCTCAGGGATAGCCAAAAGAGATCCCCATTGATGTCCCCAGGGTTGAAGAGTTCCAATTCTCGGAGGGGAACAAAAGAGCCCCCAGAAGCCAGCAGGATGGCCCAGCCACATGAGCCCCCTCGGGATTGTCTCCACTTCTCTCTGACCCTCTTCTGCTCAAGCCTCGTCTCTGTGTCCCATGCAGATAAGGACCTGGATGGGTCCTGTGGAGATGGCTCTGCAGAAGAAAGTCTGGAGAGCAGTGTGACAGAGCAGGCCACATCCTCCTGACCATCTTGGGGCCAAGGGAAGGCAGAACTGCCAGCCTTGTGTTGAGGGTAGAATGGGACCTGCTTTTAGGATGCACTGGAGTACGGTATGGAGAAAAGTGATGGCCGGCCAAGTCTGTCCATCTGGTCCTTTAATGTGAGATATTTCTCTCTTATGTGCCCTTGGTCTGGTCACCTTATCCAGGGCCAACTTAAGTCAAGCTATTTGTCTGCATGCATCAAGGGAATCCTTATGTCTCTGAAGCCCTTGGTCCCACAACATAAGAGCATCTGGCAAGAAGTAAAAGGCGCTTTCTCTGATGAGGCAGTTTTGGGAGTGAAGTCTGCCTTGGTCACAGAAGCTGTTTCCCTGGGCGGGGATGCCAGGAGAATCCATCCAGCACATCTCCCAGCCAGCCATCTTCCATATAAGCATCCTCACTGGCTGAATGGCTGGACTAAACTAGAGTGACTTGTGAACAAAACCATCACAGGAGCAGCTTAGGTTGCCCGTATGTGTGAGAGCATTACTCTGAAGAAGCTATGTGTGATTCTGTGGGCCCGAAGGGCTTATGGGTAACTGATAAGCTTGACCTTGAAAGACACTGAGTGCCACAGAAGAAGTCTCGTTCAGTCCAATCCACTCTCCCAACCCTTGCCAAAGGGCTGAGTGGTTCAAGACATTCAGAACTCACAGAGCACAGCCAGCGAAGGTGGACTGGGTGATGACTGTGTTTTCTGTTTACTGTAGCTATATCACTGCTTTTAGGACAAACAAAGTGTAAAATGTGTACGTTAAGCTAGTGCGCACGGGCCCCTGCAAATGTCACACTTTGAAACGGCTTTCAGTTCCCGGTCTGCAGAAGTATGGCTTGTATTTTATGTCCCTTATATCGCCCCTTTCAACTCTGTTCTCCGCTATGGGGACACACACAGGAATTGTGAGCGGAAGTCAAAGGTGGGGCAGCAAGCAAGCCAGAGTGAAATAACACAGGGTTTGCCACGGTCTTCCTAGATGCCAGCATGAAGAAGGTTTTGAGTTTCTGGCCAATGCCTGGCTGATTCAGGCTGCTTGAGTCAGTGCTTTCTTAACTCAGCTGGAGACTATTCTGGCTTCCTCTCCACCACCCCCCTCTCTTTCACACACGCACACGTGCACACACATACACACAGAGACAGAGACAGAGAGACAGAGAGAGACACACACAGAGAGACAGAGAGGAGAAAGAGATTCCTAGAGTCCAGTCAGAACCCTTGTACACAATTGTCCAGAGAACAAAGCCTATCTTGTACCTAGGTCCAGCCTCTAGGCCCTGACAGTCCTCAGGACCTGCCTCTGAGTGTGCCACATAGCAAACTGGCACTTTTAAAAATTAGGTGTCCCCTCCACCCGTTAACCAGTATAAAGCAGCAGGTTTCACAGTGAGGTTCAGTTCTCTCTGTCTGCCTTCCTTCCTTTCTGTTCAGGTTTTGGGACAGGGTCTCTCACTCTAGCCCAGGCTAGCCTGGAACCATGTAACTTCAGTTGGTCTCTAACTCATGTCAATCATCCTGTCTTCACCCACCCACTGGAAGGTGGGATTACAGACCTGAGCTATCATGCCCCACTCTTTATAACATTGCTAATGAGATGCAACTCACATATGGTACAACTCGTGTGCTGAAGATGTACACTTCAGTAGTGTTAAATAGATTCATATCTACAAACTAAACATCACCATAGTCACCTTTTGATAACTTCCATAAACTCAAAACTCTACAATCAGTAGCCACTTATCATTATATTTAGCATAATGACTCCAAAGTGAATACTTCTCTTCCAGGAGGATCCCTGGGAAACAACTGTATTATCACAATTCCCACCAGTCCCTTGAGAGGTGTCAGAAAGCCACAGAGCCACTGGCTCATAGGATGAGTTGGCTGTGGTGATAGTGTGCAACTGGGAATGTATCAGACATCACAAGGATTTACCTAACACCTAGGGACAACCATCCATCAGTTTCCTGTATGCATTACACCTCAGACTGGGGACTGGTAACTCTGAAGACATCATTGCCAGCTCTTACTTTTGCCCTCCTGTCTGACAACAGGTCTTCCCTATGCCCACTACTGCCTGGCTTAATAGGTGGGGAGCAGAGAAGGGAACGAAGGATGGAACAGACATGGGTGGGGGTGGGGAGGAATCTGTGCAGGTATCTATGTATCATCGGAGGGAACATGGGGCAAGTGGCTAAGAAGGCTCACAGCCCCACTCAGAAGGCAGGAGGGTGAGGGGAACAGAGCTGGGGAGAGAGTGTTATTCCCAGAGGGCATTTAGAAAATCACGGCTTCACCGGGGACTTTCCCCACTTGGAGAGCGGCCCTTTGCTCCTGTCAGTTCCAGTACAGAAGCTCCCCGCTGACAGCTGCAGCAGCTGTGGGGCAGGAAGGCTTCGACATCTGCAGATTTAACCAAATGCAGATTGTAAAAGTGTTTGGAAAAGCCAGGCATGGTGGTGGATACCCGAGACCCCAGGAAGCTGTGGAACGCTTATGAATTAGAGACTGAACTACAGACTTGAGACCCTGTTTCAACAATTACAATGAAATATTTTTTGGGGGAAAAAAAAAACCCTGCGTCTGAACTGGGCGTAGTTTAGACTACTTTTTTTTCAGGCCTAAATGAAGGCTAATAGCTGGCCCTGAGTGGATGAAGTGGCTGGCTTGGACCATGGGGCCTTAGAGGAAGAGGTGGATTTAGCTGGTTAAGGTGGGCACGGGGCCAGGGCATGCTTCTCCAGTAGGAGGTTAGAGATTGTACCCTGAAGAGGATGCTGGGGCAGGTTTCAGGGCTCCAGAGGGTGAGGCATGATGTGAGAGCAGCAGGTAGCAAAAGCTGGGTTAGAGGAAGGGTGAGCCATGGAGAGCCGATATTTAGCATGAATCACGGGGGCCAAAGCCTGTTTGCACCCCACTCCACCTTCAGGTTGTCCAGAGGGCAAACAGAGAGAGCACGCACCCACGCCCGAGAGATAAGGCACTTCGGGCAGTGAGCCGTCCTTTCAGGCCTGGCTTCAGGACCCCACTGGCCAAATATTTGTCAAGTGCGTGGGGATAGGTGAGGGTTCAAAACCATTTCCTTCTGTAATGAGAACTCTAAGTGTCTTTCAGCTCCCAGGCTCCAAACACACAGACATAGTTGTGAAAAAGCAAACATTCTACAACCAGGTGGGGATGGGACCCTGGGGTCTGTTCATCTTAAAGCCTGGCTTCCCCGCCCCCACTTCTATTCCATCATACCAAAGACAACAGAGTAGCTGCCAACAGTGATCTCAAAGCTCTCCAAGTTGCTGTTCTGGGAGCTACATGGATTGACTAGGTCCTCTGGGCCCCAGTGCTCCAAGCTAGAAAGTAGGGGTAGAACCTGGATTGATGCTCTTGGGTCCTAATCCCTGACTAGGCATCAAATTATCTAGAACACCTTTAAAAACCAAACAACAACATTCAGGCCCAGGCCCAGGGTCAGAATAAACTGGAAAGAGGCAGACTGTGGGACAAGAAACAGAGGACCCAGGCTCCTCGCCAAAGGCTGGGAGCATGTTTTCATAACATGGGGCTCCAGGTGATATTCTGCATGTTCCTGACAAAGCAAAAAGACAGCAGACACTGTCTCCACTCCTGCAGGGTTCCCAGCAGAGCCAAAGAGAACTCCACTGTTGGTCTTGTCCAGCCGTGTGATGCAAAAATATCATGAGAAACTGTTTTTCTGTCTTCAAGCTTCCATCCCTGTCTTGCTTTGTGCATGAGTTCAGCTTGTTGCTGGTTGTCCTCTAACACCAAGACACAGCCTCACTGACTGAGTGGCGGGCTGTGCCTGGGGCAGGAATGATTGATGGGCTGGAAACTGCCTGGCGTCGGGTTCCGGGAAGAGCTGTTGGGATGTTTCAAATGCAATAAAAATGTTTCCAAAGGTTTAAAAATGGTTCTTATCCATAACTTACTTGATTGAATGATCTTTGTGAAAAATAGTTCCCTCAGGTCATAGGTAGTTTCTGGGGGAGCTTTCATAGGAGCCCCAGGAAGACTCCCACTGTTTTACCTTTCTTTATTACTATTTATGTGTGACTGCACACTTGACAGTCAGAGGGAAACTTTTGAGAGTTGGTTCTCTTCTTCCACCATGGGTTCTGAAGGCTGAACCGAAGTGGTTAGGCTTAAATGGTAAGCACGCTAGCCTTTGGGCCAACTCTCTGGCCTCCTGCTCAGTCTTATGAGTAACCTATGGGAAGCAGACCAGAGTGGGCAAGGGTACAGACTAGACGTTAGGCTAGAGTTCCGAGCTTGAATCATAGATAGCTTTGCCATACTGTCTGGGCCACCCAGTCCCCCTGGGTAAGTTACTTAGCTTTTCTGTTGTTGCTTTTGTGTATGAAATGGTGACAATGATACTTATGAAGAGAGTTGACATCAGTGAAGATCTGTTGTGAGTAAAGCAGTCTCACCTGTGACCACACAAAAGTTCAAATGGCCTGTGATTTCAGTATGCGTAATTGCTCACTTGCTAACTTGCAGGGAGCTGGAGTTAACTAATTAATCAACTATGGTTATTTTGTTTTGTTTTGAGACAAGGTCTTAATATGTAGACCAGACAGGATGTCTGCTGGGTTATAGTCTAGGATTACTGGAGCTGGGAGTCACATTAGGAACTGGGGATGTAGTGTAGCTGATAGACGGTTTGCCTACATGTGTGAAGCCTTGGGTTCCATCCCCAGCACCTCCTGAATGGGCTATGCCTGGTGGCACACACTGATAATCCCAGCCCTGCAGGAGTGGAGGCAGGGGACCCAGGAGTCCAAGACCATCCTCAGCTACATAGTAGTTTTAGGCTGTCCTGTGAGACATCAGCTCTTGTCTCAAAATAAATTAAAAAAAAAAAAAGACTATGCAAGCATCAGAAAATAAAATACCATAGTGTGCCCCAAACTGAAAGTTCTGAAAGTTGTATAAAATGTGCCTGCCTAAGGGAATATCATGGCCATGTAATATAATGGGGCCATCTTTCTTACAATGAGCTCACTTGTCAAAGAAGAAAGGAATTCTCCAAGACATTCCTGAGATTCATCTGGAGTTTCTGTTACTCATGGAGCTGAAAGAGCGCTTCATCCCAGCTCGTCCACTGCAACCATTGGGTGGCTGAGGTCAACGCCAAGGATTTGTTCCAATTCTCTGGCTGTTTCCTGAGAGCACTGCTATGTTCTGTCAGAGTCCCCACAGCAGAAAGTCTGCCAGGGAAACATGCCAAGACAGAAGCCGAAGAGTATACCACCCACATGCAACCCCCTTGAGTCAGGTATCAGGGCTCCCAACAGCTCCATTACAGGTAAATGTGACCAGGAGCTTGTGTGTTGACTTCTTGGGAAGTAGAGGAAATGGCCACAGAACACAGACTGTCCATCAAACACTAGTCTGCCCTTCATCCCCGGGGAGGAATAGAGAAGTTGGCCTCATCAGCTGAGAGGTGCCAGTTGACACACCCAGGCTTCTGGGAGGGTTGCCAGGTCCATACCATGAATGCTGTCCTGAGGCCACCAGGAACGGCAGTCCCAACTCTCTGTTGGCCACGTGCAGGCTGAAGCTTTCAGTAGCCAAGAGTTATGTCAACATTGTGTGTACTGGTGAGTTTTATGTCAACTTGACACAGGCTAAAGTCATCGGACAGGAGGAAATCCCAATTGAGAAAATACCTCCATCGGATCTGGCTGTAGACAGGGAAGCCTATAGGATAGTTTTTACATTGATTGATGGGGGAGAGTCCAGCCTATTGTACATGGGGACATCCCTGGGCTGGTGGTCCTGGGTGCTATAAGCCATGAGGAGCAAGCCAGTAAGCAGTACTTCCCAGTGGTCTCTATGTCAGCTCCTGCCTCCAGGCTCCTGTCCTGTTGAATTCCTGCTGGCTTCCCTTGTTGAACTTCCTGTTGAAGTCCTGTTGGCTTCCCTCAGTGAACAGTGACTTGGGATGTGTAAGACAAATAAATCCTTTCTTCCACAAGTTGCTTTTGGTCATGGTGTTTCATCACAGCAATAGCAACCCTAAGAGGCTAGAATTTTACTTGTGGTAGTGACTTGAATAGTGTCAAAATGGCTGTATAGCTTAAAGAATCATTCTGTAAGCCAGAAAACAGGGGAAATTCTTGTTCTTTGTGTGCATACATGTGCATATGTATGAATGTGCATGTATATAAGTGTAACTGTCCCTAATAATATATGTTCACATGAGTTTGTGTGTGTGTGTGTGTGTGTGTGTGTGTGTATGTGTGTGTGTGTGTGTGTGTGCTTGTGTGAATGTGTGTTTGTATGCATGCATACACACATCTGGGCACACACTTGCATTCGCATGTTTTCTTATGTGGAGAGGCAGATTAAAGATGGGTTACTGCCAAGGAGGGAGACGGCACCACAGCTCTTGGGTAGTCAACATGACACAGAGGATGAGGTCTTGGAAAAATGATATGGAGAGATGGGGGAGGGATCAGGGCAACACCCTTGACCACTAAACACCACAGCCTTCCCAGTGTTCCTTGGCTTTGCCTTCAAAAAATCAGTTTGGATGGAGCCTGAGGTCTCCTTTCTTATTCTGAGAGGTGAGGCTGACAGTAGAAACAAACTCAGGGAAGTTCACCAAAATGTCAGCTCCATCTCCTGGGTTGGGAGAAACTACGCTCCTACTGAGTCAGAGGGCAGGCAGCCTTCCTTCACTCTCCTAGTTGCTCACTCATGCACAGAACAGGCACCAAGAGTGACCATGTCAATACTGTGACAGGCACACCCAGGGAGCCTGGCCTTATTCAAAGAAACACACCAGGACATGGGGTGCAGCAGTGTGCTTGCCTAGTATGAAAAAGGTTCTGATCCGGATCCCTAGCACTGAGCACCCCCCCCCCCCACACACACACACATGCGCGCGCACACAAGCACATGCACATACACACGGACACTCATGCACAACATCTCAGCCTCCATCTTGCAGTCCTGTCTCCTGTGAGACCAGTTCTGGTCTTCCAGTGCAGACTCAGGCAGCTAGTCAAAGCATGATGTAATCAGAAAGAAGTTTCAAAGGCTTCACTCAGGACAGGCAGAGGCCAGTAATCTGTACTGCAGCCCTATACTGACCCGTCCCCTGTGGGCAGGGTACAGAGGAGGGGATCAGAGGATTCCATGTCTGGGAATCCTGGCTTATTGGACGTCTGACTTCTGGGTCTGTGCATTGGATGTGTTAGGAGAAAGGCCTGCCTCAGTTTACCTATGTCAGTGACTTTTTTTTTAAATAATCCCTTCACCACCAGGTCTCTTTACTCGAGGGGAGTTTATGGCTCCATCATCCCTCCTGAGGAGGACAGACAGTGACAGAGTCCTCCTTCACCTGAAGGGAAGAGCAGGGCTTAGGGACCCTTAGCTCTGTTTGGCTGAGTTCAGGATCTCAGTTGATATTTTCAGGGTGGGTGGAGAGTGGGTAAAGCCCTTTTCTGGTCTGCAGTCCCTTCTCCCTCTGGTACTAGGAAAGTCCTCTGTCCCATTCTACCTGAAATATGGCTGACTTAAGTCACAGCTTCCTCTCAGCCAGGGGTAAGCTGCTGGTCCCTGAATGAATGAAGGCTCTCTCTGACTGACAGAAGTGTCGGTGAATTCCACACACATAGTCTCATTTGGATGGAAAATTTTGTATCACACCTACACTCCCTGGCTGTGCCCAACAAGATAAACAGAATCAGAGTTTCTGTAAAAAAAAAAAAAAATACCAGACAAGCCACCTGTAAAAGACAGAATCCGTGGAAACACTAGACCAGAAAGGAGTGGCTTTAATGCAAGACAACAAAAGGTATTGACAGGCATCATCAAGTCGGTTAGTAACTCAGTGAGCACACAAACACGTGTGTGTGTGTGTATCCAAAAGCACCCACCAGAGTCCCAGCATGCTTTCTGGAGACCTGAGGGCATTCTTGGGACTTGGTGGCCACTGCCAGTTTCTCCTTTCATCTGCCTTTAAAGTCAGGGTCCTCTTGTGATCTGTAAATGCTAGTCAAGTGAGAACGGCCACTGTCCGCTTCCTATTAGCATTGCTGAGAACAAATCCTATTTTCAAAAAGTCTTGTAGCATGCCCAGTCTTCAGGCACGGTCTCAAGACAAGCCTCAGAGACCTGCAGAACATGAGCTAAGCACCAGGAAAGGGTGCTATTAGGGCAGGTTTCTGGGTGATGGAGAGAGGTAAGGCTGAAGGGCCACTCCTGAAAGAGGAGCATTTTCACACACCCCCTACCCCATTGAGCTATGTGGCTGGTTTTAGATGGCCTGAAACCCAAGAATTGGGTGGGTTCCTTCTCTTCCTGCCAGGCTTCCTAGTCTTACTATGCCTGACTTGTCACCACACTTCTGCAGGGCAGGACAGACGATCAGGAATGTGACCGCACAGTTCTGTGTGCCCCTCCCTGTATCTGCACCCTTCCCGACAGTCTGGATAGGTGTCACGCACTCCAGAAAGGTTAATTCCATTCCCACTGGGAATCAGTTCCTGTGCCTGTAGGGTGACACAGCAATCTGTGTCATGCTTAGAATCCCCAGAGAAGCTGTCTCCACCCATTCTGGCAAAAGGCTGGCTGAGTGGCGCCAAGAGAAGCTAGGGCAGCACCCAGCCTTCAGGACAAAAGGCAGGACAGGGTTACCACCACACCCACTTTTCCTTAGCTGCCCATCAAGCTGGCTGGAGGGAGTTGCAACTCAGTTATTCAATTCTGATGGGAAAAAAGAGCCACTGGGAAGGCCCCACAGAAAGCATCTGTAGGGGACACAGTGACTTGGGAATACAAATCAGTGTCCTTCACAGTCCCACCTGTCCTCAAGCTTCATCCTACCCTGCCAGGGCTTGAACCAGACAGAGAAAATGGTGAAGGTTGGCTAGACCTCTCCATGACTATCCTCTGTGGGCACAGGATAACCAGTTGATCCCAGAACAGTGGCTGAATTACTAGCCAATTAATAATAATTATATCATACAATCTTAAGAGTTATGTGTATACATTTTGCATTGCATAATGGCATTGTGGTCAATGACAGGCACACACACATGAGTAGCTCTATAAGATTTTACCACCTGGTGATGTCATGGCATCTTCGTTTGTGAAAGTAGACTCTGTGGCCTTTACACCACATCAAAATTTCCTAATGAAACTGTGATGGTTAGCGTTGTCAACTTGACACAACCTAGAATCACCTGGGAATAAAGTGTCAAGTGAACTGGGTTGGTCTATTGGCATGTCTGTGGGGTTTATTAACTAAGTTAACTGATGTGAGAAGACTTAGCCCACTGTGGGCAGCACCATACCTTAGGCAAGGTGTCCTGAAATTGAGCCTGACCCAAGCAGGCAAACAGGTGAGTATGTGTGTATTCATTTCTCTCTGCTCTTACTGTGGATATAATGGGACAAGCTAATTTGGAGTTCCTGATTTGACTTTCCCACAATGATGACATGTAACTGGGATTGTAAACTGGGATTATAAACTCCTTTCTACCCTAAATTGCTTTTTGTGGGGGTATTTTATCATAGCAACAGAAATGAATGTGACATTTACCCATGAAGTCTCACTAAGTCTACCATGAAATCAACCCTGTAGCTGGGATTGGATTTAGACATGGCCATGGGACTATTAGTACCAAGAGAGAGGATAATAGTCCCCTGGTCCTCGTTGGCTCTCAACTGGGTTAGGCTCTTGGCCGGAAGGGAATTACAAAGGAGATGGTTTGGGAGGCAACTCATGTCTGCACCTCCTGCCATGAGACAATGAATGGCAATAAACTCTGTTCCTTTCCAGGAAAAGAATAACAAGGTTTGTGTTTAATACCCAAAGAACAAAGGAAGGAGCAACACCCAGGGACAGCATGCCCTCTTCTGTGGTCCACCCTGGTGGAGGATGTCATCTTTGGCCCTTCTCTGAGGTACCCACTCTCTAAAACCTGTTCCTTTGGCCTTCAGGGGCCTCCTTGGAAGTTGATCCAGGAGTTCCAAAGGGACCTGTCCTGCTTCCTGCCCTCCTCTTGGCTGTGCCCCATAGGCTCTGTCCTCTGCCCAAGTATATTGATCTGTCACAACTTCTAACGAGACTTTCCTGCCATTCTGCAGGGCTGGGGACCTTGATGTGTTTCTGTGATCCACATTGGGGTTGTTTTGCCCAGATAAGGGCAGAAAACTACTGATGTGTGAAGCAGTAATCGCACAGAGCCTGTGGCTGTGAGGCTGGAGTGAATCAGTAACCCTGGGAAAGGCCACTGCTGATGCTTAGCGAGATGCTAGTGAGAAACTAAGCCTTCCTACCAGCGTACAGAAGGACACAAGCATTGTGGGCCCAACTGGGACCAGTCTTATTCCTTATTCTTGGGATTAATCTAAACCCATGGGACAGGGTCAGCCACACTCTCCCATGGTGCTTTGCTTCAACGATGAGGGTGTCTTTACCACTGGCTTCATATTCAGTGACTGGAGAAGAGACAGTTACTGGAGTATTCTACTAGCACCTTCTTCTAGGACTTTAGGTCTCAAGTCATGCCAGATCTAGAGACAGACAATGTGAGTTCTCAGGGGGAAGGCTGAGCAGGGCTGTACTGAGAGGTCTTAACCAGTCTCCTGCCAGAAAGTATTTAATTCATCAAGAGTCAACTTCTGGCTTCCTCTAACTCAGGACTGGCTGCCTCTTGGTCCAGTGTCCACCCCAGCAGCCCTTCCTCTCAATGATGGGTTTTGGTGTCAAAGCATAGTGCAGTCATTCTTGGGTGGGCAGCTCCAGGGTCTCTCTACCTGTCCAGCAGACACATGCAGGGATGCCCAGCTGAGAGCTGACCTTTCTCTCTCCTTCCAGCATTTCAGTTTGTGTGCCCTCCTTCCCTGCACTGGCTGGAGGCTCTCAGGTAGGGAAGGTGCCTCTGTGACCCTGCTGGGCTCTGAGTTACCAACTCCTGATCAAAGCAGGCCACTGGCCCTTGAAAAACTGGAAAAGTCACTTCTCAAAGCCAAGAATTCCTCTCCCCAGATCTCTATAATTCTGCCTTTAGAAGAGAGGAGGAGAGTAGAATGCTGGGGCCAAATTTGGCAGCATGCCCCTCTGGAAAGTTCAGAGAGGACCCTGCAACACAGGGCACACAACACCACATAGCCTGGAAGAGTCTTAGCACCTCTTTCTGTCCTACTCCCTAAGGAAATTTCCCCTCAAACAGAGAGTGTCCATGCCATGGCGCTGTGAGAACTTCAGGACACCTGGGAACCTCACTCCTGCCTCTAAGATATCCATTCTTCTATCCACTCTCCAAAAAGGTCTTAAAAGGTGGCCTGGATTACATATGGTCACACCCACTGAGTCAGTGGTCAGTCTGGGGCTTATCGTTATTGGATGCAGTGACTAAGAACCCATGGAGAATATTTTTATGTAGTGGTGGTGTTGCAACCAGCAGCTCCGAAGTGACTCTGAGATGTCCCTGCATTCCCCAGTGGGTGAGAGAGGGCTGCCAAGTGGGTTGGATTACTGCTCCAGAACACTTTTGGTGTAAGAAGACAGTTGTCCCAACCCAGGCAAGTGGCTCCCTCTCTTTCTCAGTTTCTACCTGGACCTGCAAATGCAGGGTCTGGGATTCTACATCTCTTGGGCTCTGATGGGTTGACTGCTTGATGCACTCAGAAAACTGCTCCATCATTTCAGGACCCAATCAAGGCTCTGGTTCGTCCCCAGCCAGGCGAAAAACTAGGACTTGTCTAGTCATTTTCAGACAATAAAAAGTTCTACTTAATTCTGAAACTCACAAAAGCTATGATTTTAATAATTAACAGATCCGCTCAATGTAGGAGTCAATACTGCAAACCAATTCCGGATGGCCCCTCATCCTGCCTCCACCCCTAGATATGTACCTAACAAGTACCTGCTGCCACCAGGGACTGGCCCTGCCTCCTTCCCCATACGTCTGAGGTGTGCAGGGGTGTAGTAACAGCCACTTTTGGAATTCCTAGTACCTCTTTTTAAAAAGACAGTCTATGACTATGTAGCCCAGGCTGGCTTCAAGAATCATGACTCCTAATTGAGATTGTAGGTATGAACCATCACACCAGGCTCCCAGCACACTCTTCTCTAGGAAGTTTTGTCATGAACTTCTAGCCACTCTTGATGACAACCCACCTCTTGGGGAGGGCAGGGGGGTTGATGACTGCATTTCTGGCATGTCTGTTAGGTTCCACCAAGGGGGGGATTATTTCCTTTCCTATATGACTCCCTCAGCTGAGCATCATTTCACGGGTCCACTGCCCATTTGTATTTTCCATGAAGAAAGGAAAGGCTCAAGCCATTTGTTCACATTATAATTGTATTTTAGGCATTGAGTTATAATATTCTAGTTTAAGAAGACACCCCTGAGCTGGTCAGTGCTTCTTCCGGGCTTCTAACTTTCCGGCTTTCTATCAAAGCACATACTGTTTCATATGCATGGTCTATGCTGAGGAACACTTACCAGACCGAGTCTGCCTTCTCCCTGCTCCCCAGGCAGAAAGCCAGCCCTAATCTCTCCAGGAAGAAACAGTCAAAGATGGCAAGTGAGCCATGGAAGGTCTCTGGAGAAAGTGACAGATGTGGGAGGTGGGCAGACAGAAGGTGGCTGAGGTAGAAGGGACACATTTTTTAAAACACAAAGGGACAGATTCTGGTCAAGAGGGGACCCTAGAGACCCCTGCTACCACACACGGGACTGGAGAGCACACCGGTGTGGGGCATTTTCACTAAACAAATAATGCTGAGATTTTTCCATACCAAGAGACTCTCTTCACGGGGATGGTGGGGTCCTCCTGCCCTCTCTATGGATTTGATTGTCCTGCCTGTTCCTATCCTCAGAACTAGCCTTTCTGTCATACTGAATAACTAAAAAAGTGGGAGAATAACTAAAAAAGCGGCTGTGGACCTGCCATCACCAGAGCTCCCCTGCCCTTGTGTGTGTGTGTGTGTGTGTGTGTGTCTACAATCAAAGTTTTCGCAAAGAAGCATGAAGCCCAACTGCCACTTTATCTCATGACTTGGTACGGTGTTCTCCAAGGAGCCAACAGCAGTTTCTCGAGACTAAGATTTTTTTCTCCCTTAAAAACCTCTGTGCCCCACCACACCTCAGGTGCAATCTTGCTCTCTTTTGATCAGACCTCTGTAAGTTCCTCTTTGTAAAATTTTGAGGAGCCGCCCATGACTTAGTCCCAGGTCCTGGATACCATCTGCTCATTTCTAGAAACCCAATAATGGGCAGACATAGGTTAAGAGATGACAAAGACAAGAATGCTCCTCCCCACCCCCTGGCACCCAGTAGGTGCTTTCTCATATGGGCCAGATGCCTGTGTCAACTACATTAAGTTGGCACTGTTCCAAGGTTTGCTTGGCAGTCCTGAGCCTAGAAGGAACTCTATGAGATTGGAAGGCTTGCTAAAGACCTGGATGACCTTGGCAAGTCCAACCCTGTTCTGGGCATTGGCTGTTCCTATTTGTAAGCTAGCGGTGTGCAGGGTTTCTTATGTTAATTCCATAGCCTGGGCCGTGATTGTGCCTGGGGTGTGAAATCACTTTAGAAATACCCACGTTTGGGTTCAACTCAATATTCATCTCAATTTCAGTGACATCCCCTTGATGATGGATCCTACTGTTCTTGGTGTCCACAGCCTCCTTTGCTAGCCATCCAGTTAGCTGGGATCCAGTTGTTAAAATCACCTACACTTTTTTTCTCCAAGTTATTACTCCACACAAAGACCTCTGCGTGGTGGGAGCACAGGAAATGTTGTCTCCACACCCACAGAATTGAACAAACACCCTCCTGTCCAGGTAAGTGCTAAAGGACCCTGGGGACTAGAAACTGAAGTAGCTCTGAAGCCTGGCTGGAGCTCACAATAGGAAAGTTTCTCGAAGCTAGTGGGTCGGTTCTACAGTGTAAGGCTAATAGAACCCAGCCCAGGCGCAGAGTCAGCCCAAGGTCAGCCAAGGCAGGCGACAAAATTCACCTGTCTTCCCTGACTCCTCCCTCCCCTCACACAGGGCTTGGGGACCGCGGCCCAGCAAAGCACAGCCACTGTTTTTCAAAATTGGCACAGAGGCATTTCCTTCCCAGAAACTTCAAAGGGCCTGAAAAAGGCTGGCTACTCTTGATCTCCAAATCTCTGTCGCCAGCATGGAAGGGTTCTTTAGCTGGGTTTGTTTACTCAGGAGGACTCTCAGTGGTACCTTGTAAGGAAGCTGCGCTCGGATAGGAGCTAAACTCTAGGAAGAGGTTTTTCTGCACCTGCCTGGGAAATCGGTCCGCTAATTTAGAAAGGAGCAGACCACGGAGAGATGGGGAAAACTTTCCCGATTTTAGTTCCCTCCTGTGACTGGGGACAGAGCTGCAGAGCTCCCCCCCCCCCCAACCCCTCCACCCCACCCCCAGCAACTCAACCCACCCGGTCCCTTTCCCAGAGCAGGGCGCGTTATCACTCACAAACTCACAAACGAAGAGCAAGTCAGGGAAGGTGGTGAAGACCGAGAAGCCACTGGGCAGGGTGCTGCCACCCGAAGCCGCTGCCGGAGCCATGCCTGCGAGCTGGCGTCGGCCTTGGGACTGGACACGCTCGCCTCCGGCTCCGCACTGACCACTCGCTCCCTCCGGAGAGCCCAGTGGCCGCGGCGCCCTCCCGCGCGGGTTAAAAGCTGAAAAGCCAGGGTCAGAGGAGGGCGGAGCTCCGGCCACCCGCCCCGCCCGGGTCTACTGCCCTAGAGGACAAGGCTGAATCGCCTCTGGCGCCGCCCTGAAACCCGACGGAGTGCTCTCTGAAGATCTGCAGGACTGGGTTGGGAATCTGTACGCTCCTGACCTAACCCTAGTTGCCACCTGCCTGAGGGCAGTGGATGGAGCGGCTCGCGCGCTGCACTTCCCTGTGTTGCGCGCCACGCAGGTGATCACTATTCATCAATAACCTATCGGAGACTTCCCCACTTTGACATCCATTCCCTTTAACTCTAGTCGTGTCTCCAGTCTTCCGCTGGGTGTGTTAATGTGCAGCCTTCACATCCAAGCTCCCGGAGGGCACATTTCGATCTCACCGGCAGGCTGGGGGTTCTAGGGGCAACAGCAAGGCTCGTCAGGGAAACTATATGCCAGCAGGAGGGAAGGAAGTGACTCTAAGGAGAACGAATCTGAGAGGCTGTCTGGCGGCGGCGGTGGTGATGGGACAAGTTGCATTCCTGGGGCAGATATTGCCAGGGGAGATTCCCTCAGTTCTGGAGATGGGGCAGTTCTCCCCCATCCCGTGTCCTTTGACTCTATGGACTGCTGAGTCGTTTCTGGGGATTTACTCTTCTTGTACCACAACTTTACGTTTTATTTTTGCCTTTATTTTTAAACAAGTATCACACTCCAGTAACTGCCATTTAAATCACACCAATCCTTTTTTTTTTTCTTTTTAAATTACATACGGTAAGGCTAAACTCTGTTCTAGCTGAAAGGGAAATGGCCTTTCTCAACCTCCAGCTCAGATTCTGAACTTGACCTCCACCTACCCCAGTTGCCACTACTGTTCAGGGTCTTGTGTGTATAGGGTCCCTCCCACTTTCCCTCTGCACAGCCTTATTCCATTCCCTACAAGAAGTACATTTCTGGGCATATTTTTCAAAAGCAAGACTCCATGCCCATGAATTTGCTGATGAGAGCAACCGCTTATGAGAAAGGACCAGAGGTTTGAAGTGGGAAGATGCTCTGTTCTATTGTGAGCCTCTCCACGCTGTCAGCTTTGGATACCTGTGAGTGCCTCCGCCAAATATCCAGCTCCCCAGGTCAAGGCCTCTAGATAAGATGAGCTGTGAGATCCTCAGGGCCCCTTCCCCTATTCCCTCACCCTGGGCAGCTTACAACTTGGTAGCCCTGCTGGATCCTGAGAGTGTCTCTTCCTTCTAAGGAGATATTTAGTGGAGGCAAACCCAAGCAAACTGGCCACAGAAAGCCACCACCAGCCGGATATAAGATGACCAACTAGCAAATCCAGTTGAAGTTGGTTAGCAATTTCTAAGGGCGTGCATACTAACTATAAAAGCCCACAAAGGTGCTGTTGACTCTACAATGTCTTTGCCTGGCTTTGAGTGTCCCTGGTTTTGCTTATTTCAAACCTTTGTGGCTAAGGCCTTAACATTTGGGCTAATGACTTAAGGGGAAAGTACTGGTGCACTCAGGAAGGCTTGGCAGTTCCAATTCCCACAGGATAAAGTGGGGGAGGCTCTAAGTCCAGAGGGAGGATTAGCTGGTCATCTTGGCCAACGTCAAGGAAATCTGCCTCCCCATCCCTGTCTTGGTGACCCTCCCATCTCACCTGGAACCCTTTGCTCGATGCTCACCTTCCTGACCATAGTTTACCCAAATCTATCTGTCATCTTCTTCCTCAGTGAGACTGCCCCAAGTGTTAGCCAAGGATTGAGAGTAAGGACCAGGGGGACTCAGCTTTGTCTGCGCCTAGCAACAAAGGAAGCATGAGAATGACTCCATCTGGATATAGAGCGCCCTGGCTGTGTAGACGGGTCTGGTTTCACTTTCAGCTGAGCATCCCCAGGCTACACTGGGCCACTTGCTAATGATCCAGATGGCTCATATTTATAAAAATCTAGGGTCATAGTTAGGGTTCTAGAAAGATATAGACAAGCCGGGCGTGGTGGCACACGCCTTTAATCCCAGCACTTGGGAGGCAGAGGCAGGCGGATTTCTGAGTTCGAGGCCATCCTGGTCTACAAAGTGAGTTCCAGGACAGCCAAGGATACACAGAGAAACCCTGTCTTAAAAGCCAAAAAAACAAACAAACAAAAATAAATAAAAAACAACAACAACAAAAAAGATATAGACGATGAGGAGCTCTAGTCAATAATCCACTACAGTGCCCTCAAGTCTTCCTAGAAGCACACGAGTGCCTAGGGTCTAAGGTGGGTCTGGGCCTTTTGTTAAACTGTATGGTAGCCTATGATATCTTTCTCCAAGGTAGGAACTGAGTCAGGAAAAAGTCACTTCCTCTCTCTCTCTCTCTCTCTCTCTCTCATGCAAAGGGCAGGAGAGAACGGGTTTAGGGAGAGAGACATGGTCAGAAAAGTATTTGTGGAGTAGGAACTGCCAACAAACAATAGCAGGTACAATTTGGTTTCGGGGTTTCAAGTAAGGTAACTACCAGTTTACTGATGGCTCAGAAGGGAAAGGCCCTTCTGAGTCTGCAGAGTAGTGTTCAGCATTCAACCAGACTGATGCTGTCCTGTAAAGCTTTAGGAACTTGTGATCAATGCTCCCAAAAGACCACCCCCAGTCTCCCAAATTCAGTCTTAGTGGTCATCTCAGACATGGCCCTGGGCACTTGTTCCTTGAGGCACCCCACCCACTAGTGGGGCTTTGGACCTTTCAATTTCCATCTTAGGAGCTCAAGGAAGTTGGTGGCGGGGGGGGGGGGCGGGGGGGAGAAGATGGGGTGGGGCATCGTGCTCACACGGATAGAGAAGCTTTTTGCAGGTCTGAAATTAGAGAGCTACCTTGGGTGAGCCCTTAACCCAAGGGACTTTATTTATCATCAGTTGCCCACAGCTACAGGTTTCACTGCATGGTGTGAAGGTTGAAGGCCCCTGCTGGGTGGATGGCTTAAGGGCTGTCCCAGCATCCTTGGCCTTGGAGATGAGGAGAGCTGGCAGGCATTATCATCCAGCATGACAGCAGACACTCAGCTTGGATGATATTTCTTAATATCCAGAGCTGTCTTATATACCATTACCCTACCACCCAGACTCACAGTGTGTGATAACGGGCCCAGGCTATATGGTGGGTAACTAGGCATCTTGGATCCAGAAGGCCCTTCTCTTACTGCTTCTGGGGATGCTGCAGAGTAGACGTTATGACTGGTTCTCAGAAGGCTATCTTTTGATGGACTCAGGGGGTGCTGTGTGCTCAGCTGCCTCCAAGGACAAAGGGCTCCACCCAATTTTTTTTTCTTTGCCTTGCTTCTTCTATGCCCATGTTTTCTAGTACCAGAAAGACATGGTCCTCCACCACTGAGGAAGCGAAGGCTCCCTAAGGCGGGGGTTGGCATTGTCTGGATGAGTCAGAATCTGCATGGAGGGTGGAGGGCGTTTGAGTAAAGTCCCTGTTCCCCTGGGGAGTAGCATCCAAAAGGTATTTGACATGAACGTTGACAGATACCTGGCTACCACCTTCTTCAGGGTGGGTCTGCACAAAGCACTTCCTGGTCACTGTAGAGCAAACCATGAAGGGTGGTGTCTGAGTTGGCTCAGGCTTTTCACCTCCTGTTACTGTCACCTGGGGTGGGGCGGGGGGGGGTAAAGCTTCAACACACAAATAAGGGACAGGACAAGCATTCAGATCATAGCACACGGCACAGGTGACACACCACCAGTCCTTCTACACAGCAAGGCTGAGTTGAGGGCTGCCTGTGCAGTGGGGGCTCTGTTTTCTGAATATCTGTAGTGGAATCTCCGGGCCTGTCCTGCAGGTATGGCAACACACTGAATACAGACTCTACTCTCAAAACCTCCTCAGCCCCATCCATCGGTGCTGCCCAATGGGGAGCCCATGGAGCAAGGTAGATCTCTGTCTTTTTAAGCTTGCTGTGTGAGGCAGGAGATAGCTATTAGTCAGACATGCCGCCTAGTAGTATTGAGTGTGGGGTGCAGAGTGCAGAGAGTCCCACAAGTATCCATTAGCAGAGCCTATCCAGGCCTAGGTTTGGGCAACTCTTGGGAGGAAGTGCCCTTCAGTTGGCAGGCTCACCAAGTAGGGGAAAGACTTCCTTCTCCACATGGAAGCCAAATGCCACAGGCCTCTGGCCATTTCTTGGGGATGGAACAGTGCTACCACCTTACACTACAGGGCTCAAAGCTCATAAAAGGAGACACCGAGATCAGAGGGAACAGGCAGAATATAGCCAGCCATGAGAATCTGGGGCACCACGGAACACAAGTCCTGGAAAACTGATGCAGGCAGAGAGGGTAGGAAGCCTGCGAGGACTTACAGAATCAGATGAGCCCTGAGGAAAGAGAGAGGGCAAGGGAGTGGTGGCTAGCGAGCCGGAGGCAGAAAGCCTTCAATCCTCATTAGCAGTAAGAGGCTCTAGGGCAGAGCAGGACAGAGCCAGGGTTGGGGGACAAGGCAGGACACATGCACACATTTTCTCCACCTGTTCAACTCCTCAAAAAGAAACTTCACTTTCTCCCTGTCCAGACGGGGCCTGTTCCCTCTGCCCTAGGCAGGGTCTCTCAGGTGCAACTCTTCTGGGCAGCTAAAGTTTGTCAACACCTCAGGAAACTTCAGTGCTGGGTCCCTTTCATTGAGGGAACGTTTGCAGTAGCCCTCAGGTCACCTTGGTTGCACCTGGTGAGACACTTGCTGGGTAAATGCTGAAATTTAGCAGGTGCTCCGAGAATGACCTAGGCTTTGGATTTTTCTGAAACTCACCCTTCTACCTGAGGCTGTCTCCCTTGGCCACCCTGCCCAGAGGTTGGCAGAGGACATACACACACACACACATGCACGCGTGCACGGGCTAACTCCTTCGTGAAGGACTGAGAAGGAAGAAGAAACCTCTGTACATCGTGCCACTGACTGCAGCAGTGGATGCTCTCTGTGAATTTTTTTTTAGCATTCCTGTTTTCTTTTGGAAGAAAAAAAAATAGACCTATACTTAGAGAAATAGGGAAGAAAAGAATGTTTGACTAACACTCCCTGATTCTTCCCAATCGGAGCAACTATTTTCATTTCTACAGATTGTTTCCCAGAACTCACATAGAGGTGAAAGTGACATATCCATTCAATCAGTCTCAAGTAAACTCCTCAAGCTCCACATTCAAGCTGTGGGAGCCCATGTAGCCAGGAGAGAAAGGCAGGTGGCTGTGGGGACTGCAGTGGCTGTGGGGACTGCAGTGGTGATGACGATATGGTGGTTGAATGGATGCGGTCCCCATAGGCTCATAGGGACTGGCACTATTGAGAGGTGTGGCCTTGGAGGAAGTGCTTCACTGTGGGTGGGCTTTGAGGTCTCAGATGCTCAAGCCAGACCCAGTGTGACATTCTCTTCCTGCTGCCTCCCAATCCAGATATAAAGCTCTCAGTTCCTTCTACAGCACCTGAGTGCCACCATGCTTCCTGGCAATGACGATAATGGACTAAACCTCTGAACTGTAATTCAGCCCCAATTCAACTGTAAGAGTTGCTGTGGTCATGATGTCTCTTCACAGCAAGAAAAAAACTGATGATGAAGCCATCCCTCATACCTCTCATCAGAGCATGTGTGTGTAGTTGATCTTGAAGTTCTTTCCAAGGCCAGTGTGGGCTCCTCTGAGGGAGCAGAGTGGTGTCAAGTGTCAGTGCTTCTTCAGTCCTGGGAATGGCTGTCCAGTGCTGATGTACTTGGAATAGAACTAAAGACACTGGGAGGTTGGCAGGCACATGCTGGGGATATAAACCAATAAACTAGGTTTATATAAATATAAATATAAATATAACTAGCACACACCTTTAATTCGGGCACTTAGGAGGCAGAGGCTGGAAGATTAGGAGTTCAAGGTCATCCTATGTTATTCTCAGGCATACTGAGTTTGGGGACAGTCTGGGCTATCAGGGACTCTTTCTTAAAGGAAAGAAGAAATGAGAGAGGAAGGAAAGAAGGAAGGAAGGAAGGAAGGAAGGAAGGAAGGAAGGAAGGAAGGAAGGAAGGAAAAAATAAAAAATAAACCAAGGAAGGGGGTGGAGAAAAGAGATGGTATCAGCTTAGAGATCCCTGAGTTTGTCCCTAGAGATCAAAAACATCAAGAGATCAGAAATCACGGTGAAGCCTCAGACAAGCTAAGCTGACAAATTACTGCAGAGATGCATGGGATGTGTATGCTCAGCTGGAGACCTGGTCCAGGGTTTAAGCAAATGGGCACTTACTCAAAACTAAGGAACCCAAACAGAAGGGCAAAGGGGAAGGAAAGTAGGAATGAAAAAAATCCGCATGCAGATGGGCTTTGGGGAAGCCCAGTGATGCTCAGGCGTCACAGCTGGGCACTGCTGGGTTCCTGAACCTGCTACTCTGACACAAAACTGTTGCATGCCCCCGTCCTTTGTAGGGCCTGAGGAAGAGGAAGAAATCTCCCCCCTCCCCCCCCCCCCGCCCTGGGGTGTTGGCCTATGATTCAGAGTAGCTGATCCTTGAGAGGAAGGGAGGAACCTCATCACGAAGTCTCCCAGAGAGGGGTGCTGCTCCTCATGGGTGTGTAAAAAACAAACCCAGCCCAAGAGGGTGACAGTAGCCCTTCAACTGACCAACCCAACCTGTCTGGGGAGTTTGCCTGAGGGAAGACCTGGTCATGGTATTACAAGAGTGACTCAGTTCACCCCTACCTCTGGATCAACATTCCAGAACCCACCACCTGCCCAAATCACTTCCTCTCCCAAACTCAAGCAGAAGAAAGTCCAGGATCCTGGCCTTACCAGGTTCCCTGGGACACATTGGCTTCCCTTTCTCCTGCCCACCATTCCTGCCCAATCAGTTGCTCCTTATATGGAACCGGAGTCCAATATAATCAGTACAGAATAGTCACCAGATACAGGAAGCACATGCCCAATGGGAGCTCCATGCTGAACTCGGAAGAGACACGATGGGTATTCGTCATCCATGAGACAGTACAGTAGGGTATAGGAAAGCTTTTTTTTCTTTTTCAAGTGAAATAAATCTTCAAAATAATTATTTTTTGAGAATTTTATGCAACATATTTTGATCATGTTTACCCACAACTCCTCTACCTAGTTCCTCTCATATCCATTTCTCACTCCCTAAATGTAAGAAAAAATTTTTCTCCCATACTTACTTAACCTTATTTTATGCCCCTAATATATATGTGTGTTTCAGCATCTTATCAAGGCCAGGTGTTTACTCAAAATCTACATCCAGGACAGCTCCGGAGGAGCAACCCACAGATGCTCCAATCTGTCCTCACAGACACAGCGGCTTCTACTGGACCTGCTCCTTCCTACCCAGGGATGGTTCCACAGACCCTGACAGCAAGGAAACAGCTGACTCTCCTAAGGCTAGACCAACATCCCATCCCCATCTTCTTAGGCTCCCCAGATACCCCAAAGTCAGAAGGAAGCACCTAAAGATCATGAAGGCCCTATTCCTGCTTCACCATTGCCTCGTTCTACTTTCCTCTTTTTAAATTAAACCAAAATGGAGAAATGTTAGCATTCCTTCTAGGCTCTGCCCAACACTTATAATAATAATGATAATAATCATGATAATAGTCAGGTAAGTTTGGCTTGCTATAAAAGGGGCTATTTGGCCCTCCTCGATCTCTCTGTCTCCTCTCTCTGTGTCTGTGTCTGTGTCTGTGTCTGTGTCTGTGTCTGTGTCTGTGTCTGTGTCTGTGTCTGTGTCTGTGTCTGTGTCTGTGTCTGTGTCTGTGTGTGTCTGTGTCTGTGTCTGTGTCTGTCTGTGTCTGTGTCTGTGTCTGTGTCTGTGTCTGTGTCTGTGTCTGTGTCTGTGTCTGTGTCTGTGTCTGTGTGTGTGTCTGTGTCTGTGTCTGTGTGTGTCTGTGTCTGTGTCTGTGTCTGTCTGTGTCTGTGTCTGTGTCTGTGTCTGTGTCTGTGTCTGTGTCTGTGTCTGTGTCTGTGTCTGTGTCTGTGTCTGTGTCTGTGTGTGTGACTGTGACTGTGACTGTGTCTGTGTCCGTGTCTGTCTGTCTGTCTGTCTGTCTCTCTCTCTCTCTCTCTCTCTCTCTCTCTCTCTCTCTCTCTCTCTGCCTGAGAGTTCTTGCCTGCTGCAGGACTGGATGGATGTGAGCAACACACCTTTCTTTCTCCCATTCTCACAGAGCCCCCACCTCTATGGTACAGGAGACAGGATTGACAGAGATGGCTGTAAACCTGAGATGGGGTGAGGGTGAGGATGGGGGCAGGAACTCCTTGGTCTCAGAGGCTCCAGCTGGCAAGCACACCTTGCTCTTTGGTTTTTTGGACTCCTTTAGGCCATGCATGGCTATAAACCTCTTGCCTTATTCCTTCTCCCCACAAGTAAGAATTGAGCATTTAGGCACCAAGCAGGGCGTCCCACTGTTTTCTCTTGGCCACTGCCCTTGTCGTCTTTCACGTTGAGTCCAAAACAGATACTCATTTATTAAGAGTCACTCAGGCTCCCTCAGGTGACAGAATGCACCCAAGACTCTGGCGGCCATTAATTCACTGCTTATACAAATTACTTAATGTCTCTGTTTCAGTGTCTTTTGTCTATAATAACAATAATAATACGTCTCCCACAGGCCATTAGTGGGTTAACAAGATAAAACGTGTTGAGTACCCTTTGTGTCTGGCACAGTAAACCCCAAGATGTGGGGACATGGCTTGGAGGGTAAAGTGCTTGAAATGAAGTGTCTATGTCCAGCATCCATGTAAAAGTGGCAGCGTATGGTGTAACCCTAGTGCTTTGGAGCAGGGTGCAGAGGCAGGCACATCCTGAGGGTGGCCTTACAGGCCAGGCTGGCTGAGAAAGTAAGCTCCAGGGATAAAGAGAGACACTGTTTCAAAGAGTGAAGTGGAGAACAACAGAAAATGACACTGGGAGGAGGGTGACTTTTTAGGCCTCTGTCACTGCATGCATGGGCACACACTTGTACACCTGCATGTACACATATATACCATTCCTACATGCCATGTGTATATATATATATACACATATAAAAATGTGGGCAACGACCTTAGCATTAACAGCGTTCATGCACCCTGGGACTCTTAGTCAGGGTTTCTATTCCTGCACAAACATCATGACCAAGATAAAAGTTGGGGAGGAAAGGGTTTATTCAGCTTACACTTCCACATTGCTGTCCATCACCAAAGGAAGTCAGGGCTGGAACTCAAGCAAATCAGGAGGCAGGAGCTGATGCAGAAGCCATGGAGGGATGTTACTTCCCCTGGCTTGCTCAGCTTGCTTTCTTATAGAACCTAGGACAACCAGCCCAGGGATGGCACCACCCACAATAGTCTAGGCCATCCCCCATCCCCTGGTCACTAATTGAGAAAATGCCTTACAGCTGGATCTCAAGGAGGCATCTCCTCAAGGGAGGCTCCTTTCTCTGTGCTAACTGCAGCTTATGTCAGGTTGGCACACAAAACCAGCCAGCACAGAGTCATATGTCATCATGTGTTTGTGCACTTTGACCTCGTGCATGGACAAAGCCCCTGTTACAGGACATCCTGGCTGTCACCCACACACCAGCTTCCCTGCTCAATCTAGGAGGTTCCTCCGGGCCTGAAGCCATTTCTATTCTTTCTCCTTTGACTAGTGGAAGCTCTTGTTCTGGTCTCTGCAGGGACAGTCACACCTTGACTGAGGACAGAAAGAAAGGCCACAGTAGGCTGCCATCTCTCATGCATAATCATAATGACAAAACCAGGTACCACTTCTCTACCATCCAGGATGACAATATCTTCTTCTAGTGGGACTCCTGGAATGAGCCAGGGTTCTGCCCCCGATAGCCACAGAAGCGCTAACTTAGAAGCATCCCAGAATGCCAGGCTCAGAAAGTGCCTTGTGAGTGGCCCTGAGCGGCCCACCCTCCCCAAGCTGTCTAATGAGCATAATTGATCAGTTCTGCTCACTTTGGATATGCCCACGCTGGTGACTCAGAAATCATTGGCCAAACTAGGAGCTGACAAACAGGCTATAGTGGAAGCTGGAGTCTTTTCCCAGGACCATCACAGTGGTCTGGGCCCAGTTAAGAGCTAAGAGTAGTCCCCAGTGGCACCCTGCAAGTCAGCGGTCACAGTCACACCATCCCACCTACAGTCCCTATTGTCTTATTGAGCTTAAAGTATCTTTTGATAGAGGACACAACAAAGCCATTGGATAGACAAGAGGCAGAACCCTTTTTATTTTAAGCTTGGAATGAGAGCAGCTGCCAGGCACACCAGGCTCAAAATGCCAGCAAGCTGGATCTGTCAAGGCAGCTAATGGCTCATGCCTATAATACCAGATACTCAGCACATGAGGTGGAAGGATCAGGGGTTCAAGGCCTTCATGGTCAACTTAGCAAGACCATGTCTCAAAAAGGATCGTAGAGGTAGGGCATTTGCCAGCATTCACGAGGTCCTGGGTTCAATCCCCAGAACTATAAAGAAGAAGAGGGAGGAGGACTCATGCCCACTGTCAGGGTCTCAAAGCTGTGACACTATAATCCTATCTCTGCTTTCATAGCTGTATCTGTTGAGGCAGATGCTAGGCCCACTCTAAGAGGGCATTCCTGGAGGGGTATCCAGATATGCCACCTGGAGAAACCATGTTTACCTTCTGTTTTCTTCTACACAGGAAACCCAACTCCATATGAACAGAAATCCTACAGGATGCATCTCTGGATTAGAACTGTTGAAGTCGCAAACACTGAAGACAAACATTTGGTTTTGTTTCTTAGTTAAAAACTTGTTTACTGGGTTACAAGAGTTAAGTTTCATAACTGTGTTTTCAAACCTGATTTGTTTTGTTGTTTCTCTTCCCATACCTTCCACATCCTCTCTGCATCCCCATGCACCACACCCTCCCTGTACCCCATGCACCACACCCTCCCTGTACCCCCATGCACCACACCTTCCCTGTACCACCATGCACCACACCCTCCCTGTACCCCATGCACCACACCTCAGTAACCTCCTTTTGCTTCTCTTATCACATGTGACCTTTGCCTTTCCCTCTCATGGTCCCCTAACTAACTACTTTCATACTTCTCTCTCTCTCTCTCTCTCTCTCTCTCTCTCTCTCTCTCTCTCTCTTTCCAGACAGGGTTTCTCTGTGTAGCCCTGCTTGTCCTGGAACTCACTCTGTAGACCAGGCTGACCTTGAACTCAGAAATCCGCCTGCCTCTGCCTCCTGAGTGCTGGGATTAAAGGCGTGTGCCACCACTGCCCAGTTAGTCTACATCTCTTATTACACACATACACACATTAAAAATTAGAATTCACGTAGGAGAGAGAACGAGACAGGGTCACTTGATAATTCTTTCTAGTTGCAACCATTTGCTTACAGATTTCGTAATTTTCTTTTTCTTGACAGCTAAGTAAAATTCTGTTTTGTACATATGGCACATTTTCATTATCTGCTTCTCTGTTGATGGGTGTTGGGGCTGGTTCCATCTTTTTGCAACTGTGAATGGTACAGTAGTAGACACAGATATCTCTGTGGTATAGAGCTCTTTGTGTAGATGCTGAGGATCTGAACACTGGGCCATATGGCTTTCTTTTCCTTCCCTCCCTCCCTCCTTTTTTTTTTTTTTGGCTGACAGGGTTTTTCTGTGTAACCTTGGCTGTCCTGGAACTCACTCTGTAGTTCAGGCTGGCCTCAAACTCACAGAGATCCACCTGCCTCTGCCTCCTGAGTGCTGGGATTCAAGGTGTGTGCCACTACCCATCTCTGCCTGCTCTTCTTTTAGAACACTTTGAGGCCTCAGTATTGCCTGAATAAAGGAAAACCTGTGCCCCCTAGTGGCAGTTTGAAATATAACACTTTCATTCAATCTGGAAGGAAAATTACCTGAAATTCCTTATGTTCAACTTCTTTCTTTCTTTCTTAGAGACAATAAAGACCCAGCACGAACTGCATCCCAGCCTCTGGCTCTGATGCAGTCTCTCAGGAACTTGGGGGGAATTCTCTTAAAGTCTTCTCTCCCCAACCTGTACCTTCTGTAGGGGGAATTCTGAGACTCCCTTTATTGCCTGGACTTATATCTTTATGCTCCTCCCAACGGACTTTGGAACTAGTTCTGGAACTGCTTTCTATCTGAAACCCCACATGGGACTTTCCAGACCCCCAGAAGGCATTTATGTTCTTAGGGCTTAGGAATGAACATGGGCTGGAAGAATTCAGGTCTGAGACAAAATTCTCAGATGACACTGAGTTTCAACATATGAAGGTCTCTGACCTCTTGTGGGCTGACATAAGCATCTTTTGGGGACAAACACTTCCCTAGGCCTAGAGACAGAGAATGAAGAGAACCTCTCAGCTCTTTAGGTTCAGTTTTGCGCATCTAACACAGCCTTCTCCATTGGGTAAGCAGCTGCTTCTGCTTGGCTTGGCTTAGGATAGGATAATCCTGTAGGTAGATGGCCCAGGGTTCTGTGACTGTCTGCTTAGGAGGAGGAATATGAGATAGCAGGGGTGGTATCATGTTGTCTGCTTTTTGAGCAGGAAGCCAGTCAAACTCTACTGCCTTCCTTGAAAGGCTCAAACCCAGTCCCTGCTTCTGGGACTGACAATTCTATTAGCTAAGAAAACCTTTAAGTTACTACTAATGCCCCACGCCAGCTCCTCTCCTTGTTAGAAACTCATTGTTAGATGTCCCTCTGTCAACTGACAAGCAGGCTTTTCCAACAGCAATCTCTTCTGAAGAGAATGAAGAGATAGCTTCTCAGAGATGAACCCTTTTGTTGTTTTGTTTTGTTTTTGTTTTCGAGACAGGGTTTCACTATTGTAGCCCTGGCTTGCCTGAAACTCACTATATAGACCAGGTTAGCCTTAAATTCACAGTTCCTCCTGCATCTGACTCTCAAGGGCTGGGATTAAAAGAGTATACACCACATCAACTAAGAGAGCTGTTCTCTTAAAGCTGGCTACCTTCTGACTTCTCCCCCGAGGACATAAAATGAGCCCTGCCCTCCTGCCTCCCGACTGTCTGGAGGTCCTGGCCATACCTAACTCAGGTCAGCCTTACCAGAACAGCCCCTAGAGAACTCTGATCATCTTTGGTTTGCTGTTGGGAGTTACTTCATGTCAAAAGTAAAGTGTAAGGTGGGACAGGCCATTGTCCTCTAAAAGACACCATTGTTAATGGAGTTTAGGGTCAAAACCTGGGCTTCTGGAAGTTTCTTGCCTACCTGTCCCCAGTATGCCAATCACAGAGATAAGAAATAGTTACAAAGTAGAGAAAAGAGATTATTCAATGTACATCCCTGGGAAAGCAAATGCAGAGGTCCAGTGTCCCCCAATCTGTCTTCAGGGTCCAGACATGAGGTATAGTTTTAAACAGAGAGCAAGAGTTGTACGAAAGCAAGCTGTTGGTGGCTGGGGAAATGGTTCAGTGGTTAGGATCTCTTGCTGTTCTTAGAGATGGGTAGTGGTGGGGATTTGGGTCCAAGCACCAATGACTCCAGCTTCAAAGGATCCAATGCCCTCTTGTATGTGGAATAGGGTAGGAGCAGTGGCCATGAGAAGACAGTGGGACACCCTGCTTGGTGCCTAAATGCTCAATTCTTACTTGTTAAGACAAGAGGGTTATAGCCATTCATGGCCTAAAGGAGTCCAAAACACCAAAGAGCAAGTTATGCTTGCCAGCTGGAGCCTCTGAGACCAAGGAGTGCCTGCCCCCATCCCCACCCTCACCCCATCTCAGGTTTACAGCCATCTCTGTCAATCCTGCCTCCTGTACCATAGAGGTGGGGGCTCTGTGAGAATGGGAGAAAGAAAGGTGTGTTGCTCACATCCATCCAGTCCTGCAGCAGGCAGGATCTCAGACAGGGACAAACCACCCAGGTCAGCAGGCTGCAAGTGGGGATGCCTTACTCTGAGAGAGAGAGAGAGAGAGAGAGAGAGAGAGAGAGAGAGAGAGGAAGCTGGAGAGATGGCTCATGGATAAAGAGCATGTACTGTTCTTGCAGAGGTCCTGAGTTCGAGTCCCAGCACCTACAGTCAAGCTGCTAAACTGCAGCCCCAAGGGATGGGACACTCTCTTCTGGTCTACTTTTCTGCCTGCACCCGTGTGTTTTCTTATTTATTTTTTTAATCAGAGTCTTCTTTGTAGATGAGGTTGGCTCTGAAGTCTTGATCCTCCTGCCTCGGTCTCCCAAATGTTGTGACTACCCCAGGCTCAGCTCACACAGGTGGATTAAGCTTTATGTTGAGGTACAACGAAATTCCTCTTTTCACTCTCCAAAGATGTTCTTCTGGAACCAGTGAGGAAAAAGTGCTTACAGCCAAGCCTAAGGACCCAAACTTGATTCCCAGGACTCACATGCTTGTGTGTGTGTGTGTGTGTGTGTGTGTGTGCATGCGCATGTACCACAATCAACTAAGAGATAAAAATCTTAAACAAAATAAAGATTTCTTTGGTAGATAGAACGAGATCCATAGCTGCTCTACTTCTAAAAAGGCAAAATTTCTCAAGATCTATCTACAGAATAACAAAATCTCTACCAAATTCCCCATGGTTATGTGTGATGTAATCATATATTTTAGGTTGAAGCAAAAGTCACATGGAAATGCAAAGGATCCAAAATAGCTAAGATAATCCTTGGGGTTTTTTGAAGTGGAGTTATAGTTTATTAAGAAAGAGCTTCGAGACTGCCCGGGCCTGACCCGGGGCAAAAGCCCCTTCCGCTCCACTCGAGCCCCGGGCTTCCTTGCCAGCGGAGTTGCCTGACACCCGCAAGGGCCCACACAGGATTCCCCACGGGATCCTAAGACCTCTGGTGAGTGGAACACAGCGCCGGCCCCAATCCAATCGCGCGGAACCTGAGACTGCGGTACATAGGGAAGCAGACTGCCCGGGCCTGACCCGGGGCAAAAGCCCCTTCCGCTCCACTCGAGCCCCGGGCTTCCTGGCCAGCAGAGTTGCCTGACACCCGCAAGGACCCACACAGGATTCCCCACGGGATCCTAAGACCTCTAGTGAGTGGAACACAACTTCTGCCAGGAGTCCGGTTCGAACACCAGATATCTGGGTACCTTCCCTGCAAGAAGAGAGCTTTCCTGCAGAGAATACTCTACCCACTGAAACCAAGGAGAGTGCTACCCTCCCAGGTCTGCTTATAGAGGCTAAGAGAGTCACCTGAAGTACAAGCTCTTAACAGAGACAACTATAACAGCTAGCTTCAGAGATTACCAGATGGCGAAAGGCAAACGTAAGAATCCTACTAACAGAAATCAAGACCACTCACCATCATCAGAATGCAGCACTCCCACTCCACCTAGTCCTGGGCACCCCAACACAACCGAAAATCTAGACCCAGATTTAAAAGCATTTTTCATGATGATGATAGAGGACATCAAGAAGGACTTTCATAAGTCACTTAAAGAATTACAGGAGAGCACTGCTAAAGAGTTACAGGCCCTTAAAGAAAAGCAGGAAAACACAGCCAAACAGGTAGAAGTCCTTAAAGAAAAACAGGAAAACACATCCAAACAGGTAATGGAAATGAACAAAACCATACTAGAACTAAAAAGGGAAGTAGACACAGTAAAGAAAACCCAAAGCGAGGCAACGCTGGAGATAGAAACCCTAGGAAAGAGATCTGGAACCATAGATGCGAGCATCAGCAACAGAATACAAGAAATGGAAGAGAGAATCTCAGGTGCAGAAGATTTCATAGAGAACATCGACACAACAGTCAAAGAAAATACAAAATGCAAAAGGATCCTAACTCAAAACATCCAGGAAATCCAGGACACAATGAGAAGACCAAACCTAGGCATAATAGGAGTGGATGAGAATGAAGATTTTCAACTCAAAGGACCAGCAAACATCTTCAACAAAATAATTGAAGAAAACTTCCCAAACATAAAGAAAGAGATGCCCATGATCATACAAGAAGCCTACAGAACTCCAAATAGACTGGACCAGAAAAGAAATTCCTCCCGACACATAATAATCAGAACAACAAATGCACTAAATAAAGATAGAATATTAAAAGCAGTAAGGGAGAAAGGTCAAGTAACATATAAAGGAAGGCCTATCAGAATTACACCAGACTTTTCACCAGAGACTATGAAAGCCAGAAGAGCCTGGACAGATGTTATACAGACACTAAGAGAGCACAAATGCCAGCCCAGGCTACTATACCCGGCCAAACTCTCAATTACCATAGATGGAGAAACCAAAGTATTCCACGACAAAACCAAATTCACACAATATCTTTCCACGAATCCAGCCCTTCAAAGGATAATAACAGAAAAGAAGCAATACAAGGACGGAAATCACGCCCTAGAACAAACAAGAAAGTAATCCCTCAACAAACCAAAAAGAAGACAGCCACAATAACAGAATGCCAACTCTAACAACAAAAATAAAAGGAAGCAACAATTACTTTTCCTTAATATCTCTTAATGTCAATGGACTCAATTCCCCAATAAAAAGACATAGACTAACAGACTGGCTACACAAACAGGACCCAACATTCTGCTGCTTACAGGAAACCCATCTCAGGGAAAAAGACAGACACTACCTCAGAGTGAAAGGCTGGAAAACAATTTTCCAAGCAAATGGTCTGAAGAAACAAGCTGGAGTAGCCATTCTAATATCGGATAAAATCGACTTCCAACCCAAAGTTATCAAAAAAGACAAGGAGGGACACTTCATACTCATCAAAGGTAAAATCCTCCAAGAGGAACTCTCAATTCTGAATATCTACGCTCCAAATGCAAGGGCAGCCACATTCATTAAAGACATTTTAGTAAAGCTCAAAGCACACATTGCACCTCACACAATAATAGTGGGAGACTTCAACACACCACTTTCATCAAGGGACAGATCGTGGAAACAGAAACTAAACAGGGACACAGTGAAACTAACAGAAGTTATGAAACAAATGGACCTAACAGATATCTACAGAACATTTTATCCTAAAACAAAAGGATATACCTTCTTCTCAGCACCTCACGGGACCTTCTCCAAAATTGACCATATAATTGGCCACAAAACAGGCCTCAACAGATACAAAAATATTGAAATTGTCCCATGTATCCTATCAGACCACCATGGCCTAAGACTGATCTTCAATAACAACATAAATAATGGAAAGCCAACATTCACATGGAAACTGAACAACACTCTTCTCAATGATACCTTGATCAAGGAAGGAATAAAGAAAGAAATTAAAGACTTTTAGAGTTTAATGAAAATGAAGCCACAACGTACCCAAACCTTTGGGACACAATGAAAGCATTTCTAAGAGGGAAACTCATAGCTCTGAGTGCCTCCAAGAAGAAACGGGAGAGAGCACATACTAGCAGCTTGACAACACATCTAAAAGCTCTAGAAAAAAAGGAAGCAAATTCACCCAAGAGGAGTAGACGGCAGGAAATAATCAAACTCAGGGGTGAAATCAACCAAGTGGAAACAAGAAGAACTATTCAAAGAATTAACCAAACGAGGAGTTGGTTCTTTGAGAAAATCAACAAGATAGATAAACCCTTAGCTAGACTTACTAAAGGGCACAGGGACAAAATCCTAATTAACAAAATCAGAAATGAAAAGGGAGACATAACAACAGATCCTGAAGAAATCCAAAACACCATCAGATCCTTCTACAAAAGGTTATACTCAACAAAACTGGAAAACCTGGACGAAATGGACAAATTTCTGGACAGATACAAGGTACCAAAGTTGAGTCAGGATCAAGTTGACCATCTAAACAGTCCCATATCACCTAAAGAAATAGAAGCAGTTATTAATAGTCTCCCAGCCAAAAAAAGCCCAGGACCAGACGGGTTTAGTGCAGAGTTCTATCAGACCTTCAAAGAAGATCTAATTCCAGTTCTGCACAAACTATTTCACAAAATAGAAGTAGAAGGTACTCTACCCAACTCATTTTATGAAGCCACTATTACTCTGATACCTAAACCACAGAAAGATTCAACAAAGATAGAGAACTTCAGACCAATTTCTCTTATGAATATCGATGCAAAAATCCTCAATAAAATTCTTGCTAACCGAATCCAAGAACATATTAAAGCAATCATCCATCCTGACCAAGTAGGTTTTATTCCAGGAATGCAGGGATGGTTTAATATACGAAAATCCATCAATGTAATCCATTATATAAACAAACTCAAAGACAAAAACCACATGATCATCTCGTTAGATGCAGAAAAAGCATTTGACAAGATTCAACACCCATTCATGATAAAAGTTTTGGAAAGATCAGGAATTCAAGGCCCATACCTAAACATGATAAAAGCAATCTACAGCAAACCAGTAGCCAACATCAAAGTAAATGGAGAGAAGCTGGAAGCAATCCCACTAAAATCAGGGACTAGACAAGGCTGCCCACTTTCTCCCTACCTTTTCAACATAGTACTTGAAGTATTAGCCAGAGCAATTCGACAACAAAAGGAGATCAAGGGGATACAAATTGGAAAAGAGGAAGTCAAAATATCACTTTTTGCAGATGATATGATAGTATATATAAGTGACCCTAAAAATTCTACCAGAGAACTCCTAAACCTGATAAGCAGCTTCGGTGAAGTAGCTGGATATAAAATAAACTCAAACAAGTCAATGGCCTTTCTCTATACAAAGAATAAACAGGCTGAGAAAGAAATTAGGGAAACAACACCCTTCTCAATAGTCACAAATAGTATAAAATATCTTGGCGTAACTCTAACTAAGGAGGTGAAAGATCTGTATGATAAAAACTTCAAATCTCTCAAGAAAGAAATTAAAGAAGATCTCAGAAGATGGAAAGATCTCCCATGCTCATGGATTGGCAGGATCAACATTGTAAAAATGGCTATCTTGCCAAAAGCAATCTACAGATTCAATGCAATCCCCATCAAAATTCCAACTCAATTCTTCAAAGAATTAGAAGGAGCAATTTGCAAATTCATCTGGAATAACAAAAAACCTAGGATAGCAAAAACTCTTCTCAAGGATAAAAGAACCTCTGGTGGAATCACCATGCCTGACCTAAAGCTTTACTACAGAGCAATTGTGATAAAAACTGCATGGTACTGGTATAGAGACAGACAAGTAGACCAATGGAATAGAATTGAAGACCCAGAAATGAACCCACACACCTATGGTCACTTGATCTTCGACAAGGGAGCTAAAACCATCCAGTGGAAGAAAGACAGCATTTTCAACAATTGGTGCTGGCACAACTGGTTGTTATCATGTAGAAGAATGCGAATCGATCCATACTTATCTCCTTGTACTAAGGTCAAATCTAAGTGGATCAAAGAACTTCACATAAAACCAGAGACACTGAAACTTATAGAGGAGAAAGTGGGGAAAAGCCTTGAAGATATGGGCACAGGGGAAAAATTCCTGAATAGAACAGCAATGGCATGTGCTGTAAGATCGAGAATTGACAAATGGGACCTAATGAAACTCCAAAGTTTCTGCAAGGCAAAAGACACCGTCAACAAGACAAAAAGACCACCAACAGATTGGGAAAGCATCTTTACCTATCCTAAATCAGATAGGGGGCTAATATCCAACATATATAAAGAACTCAAGAAGGTGGACTTCAGAAAATCGAACAACCCCATTAAAAAATGGGGCTCAGAACTGAACAAAGAATTCTCACCTGAGGAATACCGAATGGCAGAGAAGCACCTGAAAAAATGTTCAACATCCTTAATCATCAGGGAAATGCAAATCAAAACAACCCTGTGATTCCACCTCACACCAGTCAGAATGGCTAAGATCAAAAATTCAGGTGACAGCAGATGCTGGCGTGGATGTGGAGAAAGAGGAACACTCCTCCATTGTTGGTGGGATTGCAGGCTTGTACAACCACTCTGGAAATCAGTCTGGCGGTTCCTCAGAAAATTGGACATAGTACTACTGGAGGATCCAGCAATACCTCTCCTGGGCATATATCCAGAAGATGTCCCAACCGGTAAGAAGGACACATGCTCCACTATGTTCATAGCAGCCTTATTTATAATAGCCAGAAGCTGGAAAGAACCCAGATGCCCCTCAACAGAGGAATGGATACAGAAAATGTGGTACATCTACACAATGGAGTACTACTCAGCTATTAAAAAGAATGAATTTATGAAATTCCTAGTCAAATGGATGGACCTGGAGGGCATCATCCTGAGTGAGGTAACACATTCACAAAGGAACTCACACAATATGTACTCACTGATAAGTGGATATTAGCCCCAAACCTAGGATTCCCAAGATATAAGGTACAATTTGCTAAACACATGAAACTCAAGAAGAATGAAGACTGAAGTGTGGACACTATGCCCCTCCTTAGAATTGGGAACAAAACACCCATGGAAGGAGTTACAGAGACAAAGTTTGGAGCTGAGATGAAAGGATGGACCATGTAGAGACTGCCATATCCAGGGATCCACCCCATAATCAGCATCCAAACGCTGACACCATTGCATACCCTAGCAAGATTTTATTAAAAGGACCCAGATGTAGCTATCTCTTGTGAGACTATGCCGGGGCCTAGCAAACACAGAAGTGGATGCTCACAGTCAGCTAATGGATGGATCACAGGGCTCCCAATGGAGGAGCTAGAGAAAGTATCCAAGGAGCTGAAGGGATCTGCAACCCCATAGGTGGAACAACATTATGAACTAACCAGTACCCCAGAGCTCTTGACTCTAGCTGCATATGTAACAAAAGATGGCCTAATCGGCCATCACTGGAAAGAGAGGCCCATTGGACACGTAAACTTTGTATGCCCCAGTACAGGGGAACGCCAGGGCCAAAAAGGGGGAGTGGGTGGGTAGGGGAGTGGGGGTGGGTGGGTATGGGGGACTTTTGGTATAGCATTGGAAATGTAAATGAGCTAAATACCTAATAAAAAATGGAAAAAAAAAAGAAAAATTCCCCATTAAGTCAAAATATAAAAAAAAAAAAAGAAAGAGCTTCAATGCAGATTAAAGCATAGACATTGGGGGACACTTAGGAAAGGGGGGCATGTGTTTCCCATATGTTCAAATGTTCTTAGAGACTGGCAGAAGCTGTCAGAGCTCCTGAAGTTGGAATTACAGACAGATATGGAACTTCTAGGAACTAAACTTTGGTCTTTGGTGCTCTTAATCACTGAGCCACCTCTCCAGCCCCCTGCCCCTATCCATCCCTTTGAGATATAGTCTCATGGCATTCCAGGATGGACTCGGACTTTCTGGACCCAAGGATAGCCTTGAACTTCTGATCCTCCTGCATCCATTTTCCAAGTACTAGGAATACTGGCATATGCCGCCAAGCCCAGCTGGGCTCTTTCGCTGTCTCTCAGTGGCATGGTTTCCGTGTACCTTGTTATGGGATGTATCACTAAGAACCTTATTGTTTTCACTCAATTCTTTTTCCCAGGCCTGCTGCTTGGTGCCAGTCTGGGGACAGAGGAAATCCAGACGGGTTGTTTCCATCTGTCCTGAGGTGTGTCTCTACAACTCTGCCACACTTCTTGAAAAAAGAAGAAAGAGGAGGAGAAGGGGGAGGGGGAGGGGGAGGAGGAGGAGGAGAGGAAGAAGAAGAAGAAGAAGAAGAAGAAGAAGAAGAAGAAGAAGAAGAAGAAGAAGAAGAAGAAGAAGAAGCTTATTGTTTTTAGTGCTTGTACTAAGAGTTGTTTTCTTCCTTTTATTTATGGGGTGCTCATTGCTAATGTGCAGCCAACAATAACTTTTAATGGGCTTTTTGATTAATATCTGGTTTCCATTGCCAATTTAGTTATCATCTTCCAATATCCTGCACTGCCTTTGAATCCTGCCTTTAGCAAGCTTGTTTTCTAAATGTAGTCTTACGTTAAAGACACAGTAAGTCCCTATGCCTTGTGCCCTATGTAAAGTGATCTTTACATTCTTTCAAATGTTCCAACACTGCTAGAGACTTACATCCCAACCTAAGTCCATAATCCAAATGGAGCAGTTTTGTGGCTGTGCTCGAAAGCCCTAGGTCACTCCCCCATCACTTTCTTATTAGTCGCTGTGATGGTTTGTTATATGCTTAGCCCAGGGAGTGGCACTAGTAGAGGGTGTGGCCTTGTTGGAGTAGGTGCATCACTGTGAGTGTGGGCTTTAAGACCCTCATCCTACCTGCCTGGAAGCCAGTCTTCTCCTAGCAGCCTTCACATGAAGATATAGAACTCTCAGTTCCTCCTGCACCATTCCTGCCTGGATTCTGCCATGCTCCCACCTTGATAATAATGGACTGAACCTCTGAACCTGTAAGCCAGCCCCAATTAAATGTTGTCCTTATAAGAGTTGCCTTGGTCATGGTGTCTGGTCACACCAGTAAAACCCTAAGACAGTCGCTTTTCCTGTTGCTGGGACTGAACATCTGACACAAGGGGCTGAAGGGAAAAGGAGTTTGTTTTGGTTTGAAATGTAAGGGTTTCTCCCAGTACGATGGGGAAAGTGGGGGGGGGGGGGGCAGGAGAGTCAACTGGCTGGTCGCATGGTCCTCAGTCAGAAAGCAGAGAGAGGAGGTGAATGCTGGGGCTCAGCTTGGTGTTTGTTTGTTTGTTTGTTTGTTTTTCCAGTTCTGGACCCCAATCCATGGAACACTACTGCTCACATGCAAGGTGGATCTTCCCATCTCAGTCAAAAGCCCCTGGAAAAGCCCTCATAGGCAGGTATTCACAGAGGTTTTCTTTCCCGGTGATTCTAAACCCTGGTTAGTTTCAGTCACTATTAGCCATCAAAGCTGCCTATGGAGCCTGGGGACTTAGTTTAGTTGCTGTCCCAGTCTGCTGTTTTTGTATGAAAAACACCAGGATTACAAGCTGCAAAGGGGATGAAGCTGTTTCTTTCATCCTGCACTTCCAGGTACCAGTCATTCACTGAGGGAAGTCAGGGCAGGAAGTCAGAGACCCCAAACCATGAAAGACTGCTTTTGTTTGTTTGTTTGTTTTTCAAAACAGGGTTTCTCTGTGTAGCCCTGGCTGTCCTGGAACTCACTCTGTAGACCAGGCTGGCCTCGAACTCAGAAATCCGCCTGCCTCTGCCTCCCGAGTGCTGGGATTAAAGGCATGCGCCACCACCGCCAGGCTTTGAAAGACTGCTTTTGATTGGCTCACTCCCAGGCTTACACTCAGCTGACTCTCTTATGCAGTCTTCCAGAGTGCACTGGGCAATCATCAATTAAGAGGCTCTCGCAGGCTATGACCTGGGCAATCCCCCTCCGTTGAGATTTCTCAAGATGACTCTAGACAGTGTTCAGTTGACAGCTGAAACTATGACATTTGGGTTAATGTCAATAAAGGACAATTGCTTTAATGCTTCAGTACTACAAAGACTAGTTGGGGTGGTGTAGGCCTGTAATCCCAGAGCCTTGTGGGGTGGAGGCAGAAGTATCAGATGTTCAAAGTCAGCCTCAGCTACATTGTAAGTTCAAGGCCAGCTGGGGCTATGTGAGACTTTGTCTTTAAAACATACTAATTCCTAGACATTTCTGATCTTGTCATAATCCCGAAATTGGCATGTGCACCTCATAGGGGGACACTTTGCTGTCCCAAACACCAGCAGATTTCTTTTAATCTGTCTTTCCCTGCTTTAATTTTAATGTTTATTTATGTGTATCTGTGTGAATATGTATGTCTCATGTTATGTGGGTGCCACCAAAGGCCAGAAGAGGGCATTGGATCCTCTGGAGCTAGAGTTATAGACAGTTGTAAGCTGCCCAATGTGGGCTCTGGAAGTAAACCTGGATCCTTTGCAATCACAGTACACACTGTTAGTGGCTGAGCCTTCTCCTCAGCCTTTAGTGTCTTCCTTTCTTTCTGAGACAGTAACCTCACTCTGCAGCCAGCTTCTGCCTCCCTGGTGCTGGAATTAAAGGCATGCACACCGTGCCCTGACTTTGCTTTGGCTTCTCAAGACAAGGTTTCACTACATAGCCATAGATAACTCCAAAACCTGTAATCCCCCTTCCTCAGCCTCTCAAGTGCTGCGATCATTACACCTGGCTACCTGCCAGTCCTGTGGGTGATGCCCACAGGAATGTTCCAGCAGCCTTAGCCAGCGATTATAGTCAGTTCAAGCACACATACTTACCTGACCCAGGATGGGCACAGAAACAAATCCGAGTTTCTCATCTAGTTTTTGAAGAACACTATTTGATGATATTTTTTTTTCATTTGGTGCCTCTCTTATGCTTTTAATTTTATTGTTACTAAATAGAGAGCAAAGTGAATTTTCCCGCTGTGATCCATGCAGTTACCCTACTCAGCCCAATGTGCACATACATTATATCGTGAGTCCACAAAGCACATCCACAATGTGTCAAGAGGAGGGAAGTAAAATACAAGGAGCTTCCCTTGTGTGACTCTTTTGTTGTTATTGTTCTTGTTTTTGCTTGAGACAGTGTCTCACTGTGCAGCTCAGGTTGTCTGACAATATGCAACCCTTCTGCTTTAATCTCCCGGATGCTGGTTGGTGCTGGGATCACAGGTGTGTGCCATCATGCCCAGCTTTGGCTGGGATCTCGATCCACATTTTGTCTTCTAGTCTTCATAATGGAAGGGCAGAAATTGCCTAGGATAGGGTCTCTGACCTCCATGGAGTTGGTCCTTCAGAGCCACAGGACAAAGAAAAGATGGCCACATGTAATATATATATATATTATCTATGCAGTACATATAAAAGATACCATTTATTCTCATGTGAGCTGACTTCAAGAACATTATTTCAATTCTATCTTGTGACATGAAAAGCAAGTGTTTAGGTTAAGTCATAACTGTCGGTGACATAAGCAGGTTTTAGTTCAATAAATAGTTCACAGGGTTGCAGGATGCTCTGGCCTAATTCCAGCCAAGGCCCTCTGCCTGTGAGTTCATGAGCAAGAGGTAGGGGGCTTCCTGGGAAGCCCAGAGCTTTGCAAACAATGGTTCCCTCCAAATCTACCCAGGGTGAGCCTTGTTTGCCTCGCCATGAGAGTTAATAGCAATTGTCAACCTGGGCAGCTACAGACACCCAGGAGCCTGACTCTCTAGGCCTGCTTAGGAGAGAGTCTAGACCGGGTTACCCGGGATGGGCAGACTTTCCTAACTGTGGTGATACCTTCTGTAGGTTGAGGTCTTGGACCGAATAAAAGAGATGAAAGCAGGCTGAGGACTGGCATCTACCCATGCTTCCTACTGCTGTTACTACACTGAGTTGTCTCAGATTCCTGCTGCCAGGCCTTTCCAGGCGGGGCACCATACCAGGAACCAACATAAAACTGTCCTTAAGTTGCTCTTGTTAAACATGTTGTCACCGCAGCAGAAAAGCAACTAATGCACCTGCTTTCTTCCAAAACACTTGTGCTTTTGATACCATGACCACAGCGACTCTTACAAAGAAAAGGATTTTAATGGGGAGAGGGGCTTGCTGACAGTTCATTATCATCATGGGAGGGACATGGTGGCAGGAATGGTAGGTGCGGTGCTGGAGCAGTAGCCGAGAGCTTTATATTCTGATCCACAGGCAGCAGGCAGAGACAGAGACAGAGACAGAGACAGAGACAGAGACAGAGACAGAGAGACTTGGGCTTTTGAAACCTCCAGAGACACACCTTCTCCAACAAGGCCACATCTCCTAATCCCCTGGTGACAAAGTATGCAAATATTTGAATCTATGGCAGCCATTCTCTTTCACAGCCCCACAGGGTGTCTGTAGCCCCGGTTGTCACTGGCCACCATCAGCAGATCCGCAGTCCTGTTTCTCTGAACCTTTCTCCTGCAGGACAGGCTGTAAGGGACTGTGTTAGGCCCGACCCTGCAGCATCTCAGACTCCATGTGTGTACCTTCCCTGCCGTGTGCTCCCCTGCCTGTCTGTGTCGGACAGAGCTTCAAAGTAAAATTCCATGTTATGACTCCAGCACACCACCTCTGACCAAATATTTTCCACTCTGTGACACTAGGCTCTAATAAGAAACTCTGAATTTTCAAGCTAACTGCAAGCCGAAGGCAAGCCAGCCCAGTGAACGAAGACGAGATGGGACTCAGGCTCAGGCTAGCCCACGCTGGTATCGGGATCTTGTCTTCGTGCAGCCTTATTGAGCCTCTTCCCAGCACTTCCTCCTGGTCTGCCTTTTCTGCTGTCTGTAAGCTCCTCAAGGCCAGAGATCATTTCTTACTCATTCTGATATTCAGGCCCCAGCTTGGCCCAGAGAAGGAGCCCAGCAGCTGTCTGTCAAGAGTGTCTGAGATGGATCTCAGGTCCAGCTGTTGCACGATGCCACACCTCAAGGCTCCCCAGTTCCTTGCAAAGATGGGGGCTCCACTACAATAAGAGAAGGTTTCTTGAGGCTTTTCCCAAGGCTGCCTGGCCAAAGCCCCAGGTCGTCCGTCAGGCAGACCCCAGGGTCCTTGAGATCTCTGGGCTAACAGGACTTTGGGATGATGGCAGTCCTTCATTCAGAAGCCCCTTTTACCTTTTCTCTTGGAGACTCTGAGAATGCCACCTTGTGTTGCCTGCAGGGAGAGATCCCAGTGACAAGGGAGGAGGGAGGGCTGTTTTAGCTCCTTCCAGGGCACTAACGTTCTGACAGTCATTTCCTAATGGACAGGTGGCTGGATTGCAGCTAGCCCACACAGCAAAAGCCTGCCATTTTATTTACTTATTTTGGAGACAGGGTTTCTCTGTGTAATCCTTGCTGTCCTGGAACTCACTCTGTAGACCAGGCTGGGCTCAAATTCATGAAGATCCACCTGCCTCCGCCTCCCAAGCTCTGGGATCGAAGGTGTGAATCACCACTGCCCAGCTGGGTTCAAACTTAATAACAGCAACACATTCAAAAGGGCAGCTTGTAACTAACTCTTTTTTTTTTTTTTTTTTTTTTTTTTTTGGTTTTTCGAGACAGGGTTTCTCTGTGTAGCCCTGGCTGTCCTGGAACTCACTTTGTAGACCAGGCTGGCCTTGAACTCAGAAATCCGCCTGCCTCTGCCTCCCGAGTGCTGGGATTAAAGGCGTGTGCCACCACACCTGGCCCTTAGCTTGTAACTCTTAAAGACATCAAAGTCACAGGAGAAGTACTCAAGCCCACAAGAGGCTCTGGCCACTTCTCCTCAGTGTTCACTGCTCCTCCCATGATGGGTAATGCAGGCAGAAGACATGGCCCTGTGCAAGACCTGTGATGTCACTGTGCCTGACAATGGCCCCTCCTCAGATTCAGGGACTTAATTTCAGCCATGGGTAGGACCAGGTAACACAGCTGGAAGCACTAACACGTCTGTGTGAGGTACTGCAGAGCTGGGTGGGGAACGGAGGCAGGCCTCTGGAAGTTTCTGAAAGCCTGGGCACAATAAAGGATCAATAGAAGGAATTGTTAGTTTTTAACAATATGTACACGTCTGTGGTTCTTGCCCTGTAACTCCAGGACTTCACCCATACTCACTGCTCAGCTTTCCCTAGAGCCCCCCCCCCCCCTTGCACTCCCAGCATGCACTTCTGTCCTGTTCAGGAACAAGAGTCCAGATTTCATGTCCTTTGAGCGCAAAGTAGTAGATGAGTGGCCTAGAAGGGACTTCCGTCTGAAGTCACAGGCTTCCATGTGTAGTTGGCCATTTCCCTATGGCAGGGCCTTAGCCGCCACCAGTCCACAGTGACAAGGGACACCGCAGAAGGGATCTCCGTGTGACACCTATCTCCTTTCCATCACTCTTGATCCAACCTGCAACCTTTGCCAAAGCCAAGTTCACCTTTTGCCTGTGACCTCGGTTTCCTCATGTGCACAGGCAAAGCTTCAAGGGAGAGGATCACTTCTGGGTGAGCTCCAGAGTCAGAGGCAGCACTGACTGGCTGATTCCCCAGAGTTCTGAGGTGGAGGTGGGGAGCACGCAACTCTTGAGCTCTGATTGGGTAGTGCCTGGATTAGTCTGTGCTTTCCCGAATCATGGTGGAGCCTGCTCGCCGCCTAGTGGAAGTATCTAGTAACTGACCCAAGCTCTAAAAACCAGCTTGTGCTTCACTGAGGTTACTGTTTTATGTCGACCTTCACGGAGTCTTAATTCTGAAGCCTGAGCATGGCTGAAGAATTAAGAATTAAGCCATATACCCTAGTGGATTCCTGCTGCTTCAATAAAAGTAAGTCATAATGATAATAATCCATAGGCTCTCTTTTCTTTCTTGAGGAGGGGCCTCCCGTAGCCCACATTGACCTTGAACTTTGTATGTTGTTGAGAGAATGACCTTGAATTCCAGATCTTCCTTCCTCCACCGTCCACGTGCTGAGATTACAGGCATGCACCACCACACCTGTCTCTTCCACGGGCCTTCAAACCTTACCTGCCAGTGACGGTGTGGTGACACCCCACTTTTCAGTTTGCACACAGCAAAACACTACAGTGGGGAGATTCGTGGTGGCTGGGCATTGAAGACAATAGTGGCTGTGTTTGACAGAGGGTTTATTCTGTCTCACAGGTGTTAGGGACACCGTTTGTCATGGTGGCTCAGCACGGCTTGGCTAAGATCACACTCATGGTGGAAAGCAGCAAACATTCAGTAGAAATCATGCTTAAGTCGTTACAAATCTTTTCTTTGAGATGGATACTAACATATGACACAATGTGAGCAGTGGTCAGCCATGCTATTGTTGGGGTAAACACCCTACAGTGCACAGTACTAAATAAGTTCCAGAAGATGCTCATTGGCTTACTGTAAAGTCGGATTTATGTTAGAGGATTCTGTGGACTGTACGGTGTTCCAGGCTGGTGTAAGTGCTCTGAACACATAAAGCTAAGTTAAGCTGGGATGTTAGGTTGAGGAAAGTACATTTGACATGTACAGCATTTTTAGCCACCATGGGCTCATTAGGGGATAGCCCCATCATATGTTGCGGGACCTCTGAACTCCCTTCTCCCTAAGAGTGAGGCAGTGACTCAGGAATGGAGTCCCATGTCCTTTCTGCTGCCGCCTCAGTGTTTCACTCTACTCCCAGATCATGACATTCCTCCACTTCAAGCTACCCTAATCCCATGTTCCAAGTCCTGGGACACCAACTGGGTATGTTACAATTAGGATACTATTCACCTGGACTTAACATCAGCTCCCACAGACTGAGGCTCAGTGCCCAGTTCTGCAGGGTGCTGGGAATTGAATCCAGGGCTTCCTACATGCTAAGCAAGCATCCTACCAACTCAGCTACACCCCAGGCTCTCTTACTCTCCTCTTTGTCCAGGCCATGTGGCAAGGATCTTGCCACGGTGTGCATCCTCACCACAGTCCCCAAAAGCAGCAGGGCCAACTGGCTCTGAATGGAAGCTTCCAACTCTGCGAGCAGAATAAACCTTCACTCTTTATAAGGTGGTTATCTCAGGTGCTTTGTCCTAGTAACAGAAAGGTAACTAGTTCACCTCACTCTTGTCGGATTTAGTGTGGCTTCCACTCTTGTCTGAGGAAACTGTGAGTTATCTTGATTTCCACGAGGATATAGAGATTGGTCTAGCTTTCAGGGGGTTTGAGTGTGTGTGTGTTAAGCCTCATGTTACAATGTTAGCATGGAAGTAGGTTATCTGAAGTCTGACGCTGAGCTAAAACATCCTTAAAACTTGCTCACATTTTATGCTGTATTTCTACACTGACAAATCTTCCATTCACAACCACAGAAAACTTCATATTTCATAATAAGTATGGAAGCCACCGTGCTGGGTAGTTTGTTTGTTTGTTTTTGTCAACTTGACACAAATGGGATGGGAAAACTCAATTGAGAAAACACTTCTCTCAGATTGTCCTGTAGGCAAGACTGTGGGCACTTTCTTGATTAATGACTGATAGAGGAGGAGCAAGCTCACTGTGGGCAGTGCCATACCTGGGTAGATTATCCTTGGTTGTATATGAAGGCAAGCTGAGCCAGGTGATGGTGAAGCACACCTTTAATCCCAGTGCCCAGGAAGCAGAGGCAGGTGGATCTCTGAGTTCGAGGCCAGCCTGGTCTACAGAGTGAGTTCCAGGATAGCCAGGGCTACACAGAGAAACCCTGCCTTGAAAAAAAAAAGACATAAATAAATAAATAAGGTGGGGAGAGAGAGAGAGAAAGAAAGAGAGAGAGAGAGAGAGCGCGCTGGGAGAGGCATGAGGAGCAAGATACTATTAGTAAGCAGTGCTTCTCTATTGCCTCTGCTTCATTTCCTTGCCAGCATGTTTCTGTCTTGAGTTCCTATCTTGCCTTCCTTGCCAATGGAATGAAAATACCTGTTCTTAGGCTTGGGACCTGTGTAACCCTCCATAATGCCTTCCACCCGTGCCTTTGTTTACCTCTTTCTTACCTCTTTTCTTTTCTTTTCTTTTCTTTTCTCTTTTCTTTTCTTTTTGCTTTTTGTTTTGTTTTGTTTTGTTTTTGAGACAGGGTTTCTCTGTGTAGCCTTGGCTGTCCTGGAACTAATTCTGTAGACCAGGTTGGCCTGGAACTCAGAAATCCGCCCATTTCTGCCTCCCAAGTGCTGGGATTAAACGTGTGCGCCACCACCGCCCAGTTTCTTCTCTTTTCTTTTCTTTTTTCTTTTATCTCTTCTCTCTTCTTTCTTTTCTTCTTCTCCTTCTCCTTCTCCTCCTCCTCCCTTCCTCCTCCCCTCCTTCTTCTCCTCCTTCCCCTCCCCCTCCTCTCCTCCTTCCCTTCCCCTTCTTCTTCTTTCTTCTTCTTCTTCTTCTTCTTCTTCTTCTTCTTCTTCTTCTTCTTCTTCTTCTTCTTCTTCTTCTTCTTCTTCTTCTTCTTCTTTTTCTTCTTCTTCTTCTTCTTCTTCTTCTTCTTCTTCTTCTTCTTCTTCTTCTTCTTCTTCTTCTTCTTTCTTCTTCTTCTGTTTGAGACAGGGTTTCTCTGTGTAGTCTTGGCTGTCCTGCAGACCAGGCTGGCCTCCAACTCAGAGACCCACCTGCCCTTGCCTCTTGAGAGCTGGGATTAAAGGTGTGCACCACCACTCTTATAAACTTATTTAATTGGGGCCGGCTTACAGTTTCAGAGGTTTCGTTCATTATCAGCATGGCAGAAAGCATGCAGGCAGACATGGTGCTGGAGAAGGAGCTGAGCATTCTACATCCGGACCTGCAGGCAGCAGGAAGAGAGAGCCTCTAAGCCTGGTTTTGAGCTTCTGAAACCTTAAAGCCCCATCTCCCTACCCCCAGTAACACACTTCCTCAAGTGTGTCAGGGCCACACCTTCTAATCCTTCTAAGTAGGTCCACTCCCTGATGACTGAGCATTCAAATCTAAGAGCCTATGGGGGCCATTCCTGTTTAAACCACCATAGTTTCTGATGGGATAGAGGTCATGAGGAGTCTGATCTACTTGTTGAACTAATGTATTTAAAGAGTCATAATATAAAGGGAAAGAAAAAGAAACTAGGAGGGTCCTAGTCGAAGCAAGTTGGTCACTGGTGAGGTGTCTTTGAAGCTGGGTTTGTGTCCCTTCCTGTCTCTTATGATCACTCTCCTCTCCCTGCTGCTGCTGTGCCTCACCCTGGCCCAAAGGGATAGCTCTGAAATCTCTCCATAGGTGAGCCACAGAAGTTATCTCTCCTTTCCTTCTTCAAGTTGTCTCTCCAGTATTTTGTCCCAGCAATGTATTAGCCTTCTGGGGTCTGCTTGCCTGAGGCCCTGAAAGAAATTGGCTAGATGACAGATCTAAAGGCATTTCAAGTTTTCTGTGAATCAGGGACATTTCTCTTGGTGTTCTGCCCACATCTACTTTAGATGAGAAGATCTTTACGTAAAGCACTTTCTGTTGCTGATGCACTGGACATGTAGCCCTGGAGTAGAGCTCTTGACTAATGAGCATCAGGCCCAGGATTCTCCAGCACTCCAGAAAAAGTATTTAGGAACATGGCTAACAGTTATCATTGTTCTAAAAAACAAAAACAAAAACAAAAAACAAAAAAAAAAAACAAAAAACAAAAAAGACAGGGGCTGGAGAGATGGCTCAGCCATTAAGAGCACTGGCTGCTCTTCCAGAGGACCCATGTTCAGTTCCTAGCAGCCACATACGACTGTAGTTCTAGAGGGATCTGATACCACCCTCTGACCTCTGAGAGCACTGCACACCTGTGGTGCATAGACACATATGCAGGCAAAACACCCATGCGCATTCAAATAAATAAAATTAAATTTTAAAAAGAAAAAATGTCAAGGGGTTGCCCCGGGGCTGAGGCAGGCTACTTTCCCTCCTGCCTTGGTGGATCTTGTCCAGTTTCCAGTTTCAATGCAGGCATCACAAGAGGCACGATGGTTTTACCTCTCCTATCAGCTTAGCAGCCCCCGAGCCCCCAACTGCCCACTCACAGAAAGTCATTGAGACACTGAAGCCCTTTGGGGTTTTTGAAGAAGAAGGGGAACTGCAGCGCAGGATTTTCATTTTGGGAAAATTAAATAACCTGGTGAAAGAATCGATTGGAGAAATCAGCGAGCACAACTGGAAATGCTGGAGGAACAATGCTTACATTTGGATCTTACAGACAAAGAGTACACACGAAAGGTACTGGCGTTGGCGCGGTGTACGTTGCACCACGACAAGCTGATCAAAATGACTTTTTTCCACCTCATTCTCTGATACGTTGAAATTACAAGAAGTGAAAGATTTAAGAGCTGTTGAAGAAGCATTTGTACCAGTTACCAAACTCTGTTTTGATGGAATCGAGATTGATATCTCGTTTGCAAGATTAGCACTTATTCCAGAAGATTTGGACCTACAAGATGACAGTCTGCTTAAAAACCTAGATGTAAGATGCATAAGAGGCCGTGATGGTTGCAGGGTAGCCGATGAGGTTTTACATCTAGTACCAAATATTAACAACTTCAGGGTAACTCTGAAAGCCATCAAACTGTGGGCCAAATGGCACATCTATTCTACTATATTAGGTTTCCTCCGTGGTGTTTCCTGGGCTATGCTAGTAGCAAAAACTTGCCAGCGTTATCCAAATGCAATAGTGTCAACTCTTGTGCATACATTTTTCTTGGTATTTTTAAAATGGGAATGGCCAAATTCAGTGCTATTGAAACAGCCTGAAGAATGCAATCTTAATATTGCCTGTGTGGGAGCCAAGGGTAAACCTCAGCAATAGGTACCATATGCCTATAATCACACCAGCGTACCCACAGCAGAACTCCACGTACAATGAATCTGTTTCAACACGGATGGCCTTGGTTGGAGGAGTTTAAACAAAGTCTTGCTATCACAGATGAAATTTTGCTGAGTAAGGCAGAATGGTCCAGACTTTTTGAAGCTCCAAACTTCTTTCAAAAGTACAAGCCTTATGCTGCACCCACGGAAAAGCAGTGTCTGGAATGGGTGGGCCTGGTGGAACCCAAACTCTGCAACCTGGTTGCAAGCTTGGAGAAGAAGGAGTTTATGACACTAGCTGGCTCCAGTCATTTCCAGCCCCCAAAGAAAGTCCTGACAGGGAAGAATTTCGCACAATGTGGGTGACTGGGTTAGTGTTTAAAAAACCTGAAAACTCTGAAGATCTCAGTGTTGGCCTCGCCTATAATATCCAGTCTTTCACAGACAATTTATAGGCAAGCAATAAACAACAAGATGTTTGAGTTGGATATGAAGATTGCAGCGACGCATGTGAAGAGAAAGCAACTCTGCCAGCTGCCGCCTAGTCACGTGCTTCAGAAGAGGCAGACACATTCAACAGAAGGAGTCACGTTAGCAGCTCTGAGTGACAGCAGCCTTGACTTGTCTATGGACAGTGATAACAGCATGGCTGTGCCTTCACCCACTCATGCTATGAAGACCATTGAACAGTTCTGGCGGCTCTCAGGGCAGAAACAGTCCTGCTCCAGCTGTGACCGCAGCATCTGTGACCAGCATCCAGGCTTCTGACGTTTCTGTACCACAAGCAAATCCCAGGGAAAGCCCAGGGAGCCCAGGGAGCGACAGCATTCCTTAAACTGACACACAGCCAGCCATTTCTCCACCACCAAAGCCTACAATCTCCAGAGTTGCCTCAACACAACTAGACCTTCAGGAAACACAGCAACAAACGTCCCTAATCCTATAGTAGGAGTCAAGAGAATGTCCTCACCTCATGAAGAAGAAAGTCCTAAGAAAACCAAAACAAAAGAGGATGAAATAAGTAAAGATGCTAACTGTCTTGCTTTGAGTGGACATGATAAAACAGAGACAAATGAACAAGTTGCTATGGAGACAAGTTCGGGTCAATCAGAAACTGTTCCAGCATCGGCTTCTCTGTTGGCCTCTCAGAAAACATCCAGTATAGAACTTTCTGACATCTCTGCTCTCCCCGAAAATCCTATTCCTATTATCAAAAATTCAATAAAACTGAGACTAAAGTGATAAAACCACCTCAGGGTACATAAACAGCATCTGCCAACTCAACCTGTTGTCTTCAGGCGCTTAAACAAAGAAAGAAAGAGAGAAAGGAGGAAAGAGAGAGAGAGTGTGAGAGAGAGAGAGAGAGAGAGAAAGAAGAAAGAAAGAGAGGGGGGGGAAGGAAGGAAGGAAAAAAAGGAGATTGGAGGGGGCAAGACTAGACAGTGGGTTTAGTTGTTTGGTGACCAACCTTACTTGGGCTCATCAGTACTTGATCAGAAGTCCAGGTTAGTATGCAAAGCCAGGAGTTCTATTATTATTTTGTTAGCAACAGTTGCATTAACTATTTCAGAAAAAAAAAATGCCTTTAAGAAGGAAACAAAACAAAACCCTCAAGCTATGTTTGTATCTGTAATTGACATCTGGATCGGGTTTATGTGTGAGTATTGTTTGGAAAATTGCAATACAAACTGGCCTAAGAACTCCTTAGAGGGAAAGAGAGAAAGAAAGAGAGAGAGAGAGAAAGAGAGAGAGAGAGAGAGAGAGAGAGAGGAAGGAAGGAAGGAAGGAAGGAAGGAAGGAAGGAAGGAAGGAAGGAAGGAAGGGAAAGAAAGAAAAGAAGGAATAGAAGAAAAGAAAAGAAAGGAAAGGAAAAGAAAAGAAAAGAAGGAAGAAAAAATGCAATTAGCAGTTGCTAGTTAGAGTTGATGACCTAGCCTGACACAGTACTGTTTTGCCAAAGTTGGTTATGTTTGAACTTTTTTTAAAAATCTTAATTAAGGAAGCATAAAATTGTTTAAAATGTTTTTTTAAAGAGAAAACTAAACATTATTATCTTTATTATTGCTTTTGTAGGCTGCTAAATATGAAATGTATACTAATGTCTATAGGATCCACTGGAGGTACCTGCAGTATGCAGACATGGCTGATGTAAGAGATGTAACATGAAACAGAATAAGGAAACATATTTAAGATTTTCCCTTCAGTGTGCAGAATTCATAGCCATTTCTGGATGTGCTACAGAAACACTGAATTATCATTTTGAAAATACAAAAGCACTTGCCTGATGACTACAAAACCCAGGGCCCACTCTGCAGCACCTCAGAACTGTTGATAAACTTCTCACAGAAAAAAGCAAAGCCAAAAAATAGCTAAGACCTTCTTCAGGAACCTCTTCTCCCAGAGGCTATCCACCCTGGTGCTCCCCTAATGTCCTCTTTCTCTAACTATCTCCCCCTCCATTTTGCTACCTTTGAACCCTGAGTAGAGCAGAGAATGTTCGAGGCCCAAGATTCTATACTGGCCGTTTGCTGGGGCGGCTAAACCGCCCTAACTGTCACACCGACTTCACATGCATAAGAAGAGAGCAGCCAAGCAAGCGGCTCACACATCCGATCCTAGCATAGTACTTAAGAGGCTTGGGCAAGAGGGTTGCTTGAGTTTAATAAAATAAGTTCTAGATCAGGCTGAGTTACAGAGTAAGGCCCTGTCTCAAAAAAGAAGACAAAGAAAGAGAGGAGCAGAAAGCACCTTAATGTTTTTCTTGTATGGAAAATCGAAGTAGCCGGGTCTCTGTGCAGCTCAAGGAAGCAAAATATGGCCAGAAGAATTGCCACAAATTCTGGGAGAGGAAAACCTCACAAAGACAAGTGTGAGCAGAAGAAAGATACATGAATCTTCAGACCTGATCCAACCCAGCCCAAGGAAGCTAGGGAACCGAGAGACCTAAAAGAGCAGACTTGGAGCTCGTAATGTGCAGTCAGTGAGTCCTTCCATCCTTCAAAGCCTTTGGAAGCTGCCGTGAGTTCTCCAGTCAGATGAACTGAAATGCTTTTATGTGAACTTCAGTTGTTCTCTGAAGCCTCTCCAAGGACATTGTCTACTTAATATGTACTGATGCCACACTACTAGAACAGCTAAATTTATTAATGAACACTTCTAAGAAACACTGAGATGATCTCTTTAACATAAGAGCCCAAAGAGACGGGTTGGGGGCCTGTCAGCTCCCAGTCATGCAGGGCTGTGGCAGCTCTCATAGTGCCCACCCAATCCTGTCTTTGTACGGCATCTAACCTTTTCTTTTGCAGGTTATTATCCAGGAAAGTTGTGCAATTATTGGAGTTTGGAATCCAATGAGTGTACACTAAAGAGCTTCCATCCCATCTGAGGTAACTGCCATTTATTTGCTCCTGCTTGGCTAATGAAGCGCTATGAGACCTTGTCCTGATAACTGTTACAGACTGAAAAATAGTGTTTTAGGGGCTGGAGAGATGGCTCAGTGGTTAAGAGCACTGACTGCTCTTCCAGAGGTCCTGAGTTCAATTCCCAGCAACTGCATGGTGGCCCACAGCCATCTGCAATGGGGTCCGATGCCCCCTTCTGGTGAGTCTGAAGACAGTGACAGTGTACGCATACTTAAAAAAAATCTTAATCTTAAAAAAAAGTGTTTCAGCGAGCAGAGTTACGGGGGTTTATCCCTTAGCTAGGTTTTGCTCAAATCTGAAATTTTTTTTTTACAGAAACTATTAAAGAAATAAAATATAAAGTAGTATAGCAATCTTTATGAAGGTACAAAGGATACAGGCATATGGGTAAATTGAAGTAGGTGCTCAGAAGTAATGGAATATAAGTTCTTTCTTAATCTCATAGTACTCTAGGCAGGCTCCCTAATGACAGAGGGCAGAGTGGCTGACTTGAATGGTAACTATTGCTATGTTGCTTGTAACACTGAACTGCGGGACAAGGGTTGATTTTTTTGAGCATGCCAGTCCCAGCATTGTGCTTTGGGTTTTCTTAAGGGTAGACAAGAGAATGCATTTGATCTAACCCAAAACATATGCTATTTTCTCTAATTTCCTCATAAGGTAGAGGGGAGATGACAGGATCCTGGTTTTGATATAATCTGTTTTCTGTGACAGAAGGAGCTAGTCCACACACCTGATCATCAAGATGTCAATCTCCTGCCACAAGAGTGGTGCTGGTTCCAAGCCTGCTGGGGAATACAGCCCAATTCAAACCTTCCATCTTGTTGCTACTGGGAAATGACATCAGCCCCGAGGTGTTGAGTCACCGCAAAGGTGACAGTGACCCAGAAGACGGCTGGCTGCTCCTTGTATAACAAATACCTCATGGGAGATGCCTGCAGTTTCCGTTTCCTGTGACTGACACCCCACTTGTCCTTGCCTGCTTATGCATCTATCTCATCATTGTTCGAAGTAGGGAACTTTACAGCGTCGTAGGGGCTAATCACGTTTCCTGTCAGCTCCTATCCTGGGTCGTCCTTGTCACTCAAAGTCAGGGAGAGCAAGATGCCCACATAGCCCTTGCCTGTGCCCACATAGCCCAGATGGTAAAAGGGTTAGCAGCTAAACAGGTCATGTAATGTGCTGATGAGTATTCTTTATTATTTCTCTACCTAAGTGGTCGACCGCACAGTAACTGCTAGTATCTAGCAGAGCCCACCTCTCCTCATTCCAAAGCACATTGAATGAGGCGGAAGAGAGGTTTCCTTTTTCCTCTGGTTATAATTATGCAAACCATCTGACACACCCGTGGACCACTTGCCTGAACTCTTCATTTTTGGTTAGGCAGCAGGGACTGTCACCAAGGAACAGCACAGAAGCCCCAGAACAATGCAACGAGGAAGGAAATGATAACATGGGGCCTGTCACATCTAGACTGGTCTTTAGGATACCCGGTCCTGAAGAGTTGTGTGTGATTGTAAGGATCTCGAGGGCTTAGGAGGCATTCCCTGGGTGTGATTGCATTGATTTTGCAGAGCTGTGTAGGCCCCATCACCTTCCTGTTCTGAAGAGGAAGGGGCAAGTCCAGGGCCTAGTGACCAGCTGTGTGTTCTGAAGTTTGCAGTGATGCACCCCGGGTTTTGTGAGCGCGACTTTGGTGTTCCTTTTCCAACACAGGTTCTTTTCATGTCTCCATTTAGTGGTGTTCTGCACTTTGCAGACAGTCTTTCAAGATCATGGTCATGAGCCATCCATCCTATCCTTTCGTGGTTTGTACCATTGTATTTTTGAAGAGATAATTTACACATTTGATAGAGTTAAGAAGATAAAGGAGAGTGTTTGGCTAAAACTGTGGCACAAATTTATCTACCCATACCCCAAAAGATATACAATTTATCAGTTCCTAGTGTGTTCCACCACAGACGGATATATGCATGTCATGGTATATCATATTAAGTTTTTGATCATACACTCCTTTCCTGTTTGTCTATACTAGTGGATACTACTTGTCTCTAGGATCAGGCTGAGTCTTGTAGGGCAACAGAATCCCTGGTGTCTACCTACAAGGTGACAATATCTCTCTTCCTCTAGCTCTGACAGCCACCAGTGTCTCCAGAGACTACCTAAAGTTCTCTGGGGTGCAGTACTTCTTATACTAAAGAAAAGTAATAAACTCTGTATTGTGATCTGAAAGTGCAGAAAACAGACCAAGGCCCCTGTTTTCTTTTGTTGAAGTTTGGGAGCATGGCTCATTTCCTCAAGATTCTGATGATGCGTGCCTGCCATCCTTGGCCTCCTGAGTGCTGAGAGGACAGGTCCATGACACAGGGTCTACTTGGCTGTCCTTTTGGATATGGTGTTTGTTGCCACATGCTTGGTTCTGGAGAAAGCTACTCCTTTCTCTCCGGGAATGGAGGAGGAGGACAAGAAAGGACTTTCAGGACAAGCTTTTTTCTAGGCACCTCTAGCCTCCTTCACACAGGGGCCACATCTCCTCGGCATCCCAGGGAAGTGTGGATGCTCTCTGTGCACTGTCTCTTTCCTCTGTCTCTTCACTGAAAACCTGTCCAAGGGCCATGACTATAAGCCCTCCTTATCATCCCTAAGGGTGGGGGCAGAGGGTGCCCTGAAGGCAGGTCTTCAGATTCACTGTGGCCCATCTAAAAGTTTCAGAGCAGCACAGAGTGGGTGAGATGTTCAGGCCTTGGAGATCCAGCATTAAGAATGAGATGGAAGAGCTGAGGCTGTCTCTCCAGGGCAATACAGAGCGGGTGCGAGGGCCAGGTTAAAACCACGTGTGCAAGATGCTACTGCTGCCCCTGACTCTGTTCTTCCTTAAGCAATGTCAGAACCTTCCTAACTCAGTTTCTGTTTTGTTCTAGCAGCATTTAGAGAACACAGCCCATTCCTAGAGCTGAATTATTCATTCTGGACTCTTGGGGGGGAAAATACACCAGAGGTATGGGCCATGTCATCAGTGTCAATGGCACAGAAGCACGGGGAATGGGCAGGTTCGGGGAAGAGGAGGGTAGAGGAGGGAGGGGAGGGTAGAGGAGGGAGGGGAGGGTAGAGGAAAGAGGGGAGGGGAGGGGAGGGGAGGGGAGGGGAAGGTGACTTTATTTCTCAGGCTGTGCCCTGGGACAGTAGTGTGACTCTGTGCTTTTAATGTGCTAGTTTATGGGAGGGACAGAGGTTAGTAAGTTGAAAAGAGAAGGAAAGGAAAGGAAAGGAAAGGAAAGGAAAGGAAAGGAAAGGAAAGGAAAGGAAAGGAAAGGAAAGGAAAGGAAAGGAAAGGAAAAAAGGAAAAAGAAGGGAAAAGAAAAAAGGGAAAAGAAAGAAAAGGGAAAAGAAAGAAGGGAAAAGAAAAAAGGGAAAAGAAGAAGGGAAAAGGGAAAAAAGAAGGGAAAGGGAAAAAGAAAGAAGGGAGAAGGGAAAAGAAAGAAGGGAGAAGGGAAAAGAAAGAAGGGAATGGGAAAAGAAAGAAGGGAGAAGGGAAAAGGGGAAAACAAACAGGGAAAGGGGAAAACAAACAAACAGGGAAAAGGGAAAACAGGGAAAAGAGGGAAAAGGAAAGAGGAAAGGAAGAAGGAAAGGAAAGAGGAAAGGAGAAAGGAGAAAGGAAAAAGGAAGGAAAGGAACAAGAAAGGAAAGGAAAAAGAAAGGAAAAGAAAAAAGAAAAGAAAGTGCTAGTGCACTGGTGGCGGCATCAACCAGCTTTAGCCAGCTTGCCCAAGAGGGACAGAAAGTCTGTTGTTTTCTGCTGTAACCAGAGCAAGATTCTGACCGCCATGAAAATTCTCAGCAGAACATACAATTCTTGAGCTCACAGGATTCGTAAGTTTGGCTGGCATGTGGCTATAGGTAAAGCTGTTTGTCATATTTGATCTTTCTAGATGTATATTCACTGAGTCGTATCTAGAAGAGTAAGTCCAAGCTTGCAGAGAACATCCAGGACCCTGCAGTGCTCCCACGTTGGGAGGGGTACACTCAATAGGCACCGACACACTATCCTACAATTGTCTTCTGGGCTGTTCTACATACCCGTGTTGGCCGTTTGAGGGCTAAGCAGCTCTGAGCTGTCCATTTCTAAGACACCTATCGAGGGAAGGGAGTTTATAACTTGATTTGTGTTGTTTTAAATACTACTGTGATGACACAATCATCAGGAACATTTTGGAGGCTCCTACAGCAGGTGTAACTCTGGACTTGGACTTAACATTTAACCTGTTTAGGACACAGACTAGGCATGTAGGCATAGACTCTGCATGGAACTGTGAATAAGTCATAGGGAGAGGGGGGCAACATGGTGTGCCGAGATTTCAGTAAAGAATAAAGTACAGGGCTGGAGAGGTAACTCCGTCTGAAAACAGATTGTGGGCAAACAAGAGGTCTTGAGTTCTAGCCTCAAAACCCATATAAAAATAACAATGACAAAAGCCAGGAGGGTGGACTCTGCTTGTAATCTCAGTATTAAGGTCAAAGAGTCAGGCTGATTCTAGGGGTTTGCAGGTTAGCCAGACTATCCAAATGTGTGAATTCCAGACCAGTGAGAAAGAAACCTTGTTTCTCCCTGAAAATATAAAATAAAATGGACCACATCTAAACATTGACCCCAGAAGTAAACTAAGTTCCACACACAAGTATACACATATTATACACACACACACACACACACACACACACACACACGAGTATTCATATACACACACACAAATAAACACACATACACAGATGTGTACACATTCACACAGAAAAACATTTTTAAAAAGTGCAGTAGCCCACCAAGAAGGTTAGGACTTGAACTGTCTCTGGAGACAGCTCAGTAGAGGATGGATAAGGCTGTTCTCCATGGCTCCAGGAGTATCCGGGAAAGAAAGACTTCTGGGTTGGGAAATAATACCCAAATAGACTACTTTTTAGACACCTCCAAACTGAGAAGGGCTTTTCTTCTGAGACATGAAGTGTTAGTTAGCCTGAATCTTTTTCTCTCTGTAGGAAAAAAGAATTTGCCTGAGAGGGTTATCCTCCCAGAAGAGCTGGAAAAACCGACAGAAACTTTCCAGAGAGCCTGGGAATGTTAGAACCTCACCTACCTGGACCACTGGCCTTTGATAAAGTCCTCATGACCATGTCCCCCTAGCACTGGGATAAGCCATCCAGGATGAAACCTGTCACACAGACATCACCACACCAAGTCACAGATGGTTTGTACTGAGATGTCCTCACCACGTTAGTGTTAAGCACACAAGACGAAACCTGCTACACAGACAACACACCGGCCAAGCTACCACTGGTTGGTGATGTAGAAAACCTCTGTGAAGATGTGGACCCTTTGACATCTGGCTCAGACACACAAGCTAAAGAGAATGCCATGAAAATTAGGCCAGGTAAGTCACCTCTGCCTCCACACTTGGAAAAGCTGTGCAAAAAAGGTCCCCATATCATTTGTGCCAACCAGACAGTCTTCAGCCTTTAATAGTAACACTACCAACTAAGTCAACATTGCTTTATGTTTTGGAAAAGCCTATGTAGCTATGGTTCCCCCACCACATCTGGGTCAGCCTCACTGGCTTCACAGACTGGAATACAATAATGAAGTAAGTCAGCACTGGGGGAGAGGTTCCTGCAACTCAGAGCACTGAGCAACATAGAAAGTACACATCTGCTTGACGATGGCTTCCTCATTCTCTTTTGCTTCCAGGAACTTGGCTCAGTGCTTAAGAATCTCATGTGATGCTGTCGTGTGCTCTTTAGCTCATGTTAAGCCAAGTCACTTTCCAGACCCCTAATATTTAAAGGTTCTATGGAGATTTGAAACACTTGGTGAACTAGAGATTGTAGGTGGTTTTTTTTGAAAGAAGCAACTTTGAAATGCCTAATAGCACTGTGCTAACCAGATTGAACGAAAGAAAAGGGCAAGCTGTTGGACTGTGTTGGCCCTGGAAGCATGCTTTGTTGAGGTTTGGTCAGTTGCTGTGTATTGTAGTGCTAATACTGGCCCCCAAGATCTGGTTGCCTCAGGGACAAGAGAATCCTCACTTATACCAAGTGGGGCTATGTAACCTTGCTCCTTAATTTAAAATTATAACTGGTTGAATAAAGATGCCTATTGCTGGGCAGAAGAGGGGTAGGTGAGGTTTGGGTTCCTGAACGTTCCTTGGTCTGAGGAGGACCAAGAGGGAGAAGAGAGAAGGTGGGGAGAGGAGAAGATGCCATCGGGTAAATGATGGTGAGAATTGGCCATGAGGTCTGGCCAGAGTCAGAGAGGCCCAGACTGAACCTGGCAAGTCATACCTTGGGGTTATTGATACTAATAGCTTAGAGAGTAGATCTAGGTCTCGTGCTTTAAAGACCTATTATAAATAGAAAGATTATGTGTATTTTTGTCTGATTTGAATAATCAAAGGTGGGTTAGAAACCCCCGACTGAGATGAACTATTTACAACAACAATTCCTGATCTTGAAGGAGATTGGTTAGTTGGGGCAAACACTGTGTATGGGAGGTAAGAATTCAGCTTAGACATAAAACCTGTTGATCTTCTTAACAATTGGGGATCAAGAAAATAGCAGAGGGTTCAAATAGTGAGGAAATCTTGTTAGATTCAATTTGTGAAAGTAGGAACTGATTCCTAAGGCTGTGTTGTTGTCCCAGCTTGTGCAGAGGAGTTCTGGGGTGCTTCTCCTGTCACAACATACATGAGCAGCCAAGGCTGTGACCCACCACTGGGAGGGAATTCTGGGAACACAAAAGACACAGGGACTACAGATTTGTGGAAGGGCCATCACCTAGGTAGGTTTTTTTTTTTTAATTGCCACTTCAGAGTACACCAGGGAATTGTGGTCACAATTGTTGTTTTTGCCTTTGCAGGTGAGGACCCTAGGCCTGATAACAAGTTCCTGTTGATCCCTGTCCAGGAGTATGGTCCCAACTCAATGAAGAAATCTTCATGCACCGGGTTTCTGACCCCAGGCTGATCCATGTATGCAAATGTGACTCTCTGAGGGCTTGTCCCTCCTCCTCGTCACTTACGAAAACCATAAGTCTTGTGTCTCTGGACAGAGTAGATCTAATCCAGATTACGCTGTTCCTCTTGCATGTGGTTCTCAGCACACCTGATGGCTAGTGCTCTACTCCTGGGTCATGAACATTTCCCAGGGCTTTTACAGTTTTCCTCAGCGTTATCATTGGCTGGTCACCCAGTCTCTGAAGGACAGATGATAGGTCCATAGATAAACCAGAGTTCTTCTCTTCAAGCTCACCATTTTACATTAAAGTTCTCTTGAACTTACAAGGAACTTAACAATCTCCTCAAACACTGGAGTTAAACGCGTCTTCACAGTGCTGGCAAGAAACTTACTGTGAAGTGTAATTCTTTACAATTACAAGCGTATTCTTCGTGGTTGCACTGGAAGAGGAGTCAGGGACAGCTATTGAGAGCTGTATCTGGGGATATCTTGTCTGCTAAGGAGCCCTGGCTTCCTTGGCAGACAAGGCATGATTGGCTGGACTCAACTGAGAATTCTTTGACTTGTTCCCCTCTCAGACCCATCCAACCCAGACAGCCTTTATGTCTAGCATAGATCTACATACATATGTACACATGTAACGCACATACTAAAGAATGCTTCCAGAGTTTGTAAAGGGCATGTGCTCCGCTAAGCACAGTGAGTGTTACAGGGAGGAAAGGGTCTCTACTGAGATCTTAAAAAATAAACAAACCCCATAAAATATAGCATCTGGCTTCTCTAAAGGGCCCCCTTTAAGCTCTATGTTCTGATGACCCAATTTACCCTTTTAAAAGATAACTTTGTGGCAACTGTTGCTTTTCTTTTTTTATTTCAATTTTTTTATTAGATATTTTCTTCATTTACAATTCAAATGCTATCCCAAAAGTCCCTTATACCCTCCCTCAACCCTGCTCTCCAACCCACCCACTCCCACTTCCTGGCTCTGGTAGTCCCCTGTATTGGGGGCATATAATTTTTGCAAGACCAAGGGCCTCTCCTCCCAATAATGGCCGACTAGGTCATCTTCTGCTACATATGCAGCTAGAGACACGAACTCTGGGAGTACTGGTTAGTTCATATTGTTGTTCCTCCTATAGGGTTATAGACCCCTTCAGCTCCTTGGATACTTTCTCTAGCTCCTCCATTGGGGGCCCTGTGTTCCATCTTATAGATGACTGTGAGCATCCACTTCTGTATTTGCCAGGCACTGGCATAGCCTCACAAGAGACAGCTATATCAGGGTCATGTCAGCAAAATCTTGCTGGCATATGCAATAGTGTCTGCATTTGGTGGTTGATTATGGTATGGATCCCTGGATGGGGCAGTCTCTGCATAGTCCTTCCTTCTGTCTCAGCTCCAAATGTTGTCTCTGTAACTCTTTGCATGGGTATTTTGTTGCCCGTTCTAAGGAGGGACAAAGTATCCACACGTTGGTCTTCCTTCTTGAGTTTCAGGTGTTTTGCAAATTGTATCTTGGGTATTCTAAGTTTCTGGGCTAATATCCACTTAACAGTGAGTGCATATCATGTGAGTTCTTTTGTGATTGGGTTACCTCACTCAGGATGATGCCCTCCAGACCCATCCATTTGCCTAAGAATTTCATAAATTCATTGTTTTTAATAGCTGAGTAGTACTCCATTGTGTAAATGTACCACATTTTCTGTATCCATTCCTCTGTTGAGGGACATCTGGGTTTTTTCCAGCTTCTTCTGAACTATATGGAGTGATGGGAACCCCAAGAGCCTAAAGTGAAGACTTCTCCACACCAAACACCTTCTAAGAAAGGCACTTCTCTTTCCTTCCTGTATCTGTTCTAAATTCACACTAGTGTGAGGCAGCCGGACCTCTGCTTGGATCAGCAGGTACTGTTATCACACAAGCCTTTGTGGACCCCATTTGCAACATTTTTTTTTCTTCCCTGCCTGTTAAGGATATTCTCAACTCGATGCAACTATTCTTTGGTTATTTTTTTTTCTTTCTAGCCTTCTATTCATTTCTGTTGAGTTACTCTAGGGATTTTTTTTTTCATTTTGGTTAAAACTTTCAGCTCAAGAATCCCTGTTTCCAATTAATTCCTATTAATAGTTGCTACATAAACCATCCTTTAACTATGATCCACTTACCAGAGAACTGTAAGCCAGTATCCTGGTGTGTGTCTGGGGGGGGGGGGGTGAAGGGGGAGAAGGAGAGAGGGAGGAGAGGGGAAGAGAGAAATGGTGGCACCAGACAGAGGGGAGATAAAAGGAGGGTTTCTTTGCTCAACTGTAAACAAAAGTAAAGAAATGGGATGATGCAAAATCAACTGTAAACGGAAGTAAAGAAATAAGATAATGAAAAATCAAAATATTTGGGAAGAATGGCAAGTGAAGAAAGCAGTTCAGATGGTGGAGGTGATTAATTTTATGCTGTATCGGCAGCCCATGGCTACTGCAACCAAATACCACAAACCCAGTAGGGAATCATTCCTTTGTAACTCCACTGTCAGGACCATTTCTCCTGCCAGCCCTGCAGGACTCCAACCTCTAACATGCTCCAGGTTATTTGCGGAGCTGCAGTAGCAGAACTCCATGCAGCCCCAGCCTCCTGCTCCACATACCTTCTCTGTGTCTCATCTTTGTTTCTTAAGAGGACAGTTGCCTTGGCCTGGGGCTTTCCTATCTACCTGCCTCTTGAATTTATGGTTCTTAAGAGTCATTTAGGCCCATGGTTCTCAACCTTCCTAATGCTGTGAACTTTGAATACAGTTCCTCATGGTGTGGTTACACACACACACACACACACACACACACACACACACACACACACACACACCAACCATAAAATTACTTCATTGCTAGCTACTTCATAACTAATCTTGCTGCTGTAATGAATCATAATGTAAACATCAGATATACAGGATATCTGATATGTGACCCCCCCACCAAAGAGATCTTGAAAACCACGATTTGAGTAGCTTCCCTAAATGGGCTCACACAGAGCTACCCATCATGCAGTGCATTTGTAGTAGCCAGCCCTACTATGTGATGTGGCTAGAATGGGTCTAGACTGGGTTGTGGGGAGATCCAGTTTCCTCAGCAGACCTGCTTTCCTTATAGCCAGCTCTCCAGGGCCAAGCCAGATGCTGGGAGTACCTGGGGATATATATAGTGCAGGAACCCTCTCTGTGGAGCTTCAAGTTGCAACTCACTGGACACCAGGCTGCCGGGATGAGATAGGAAAGAAACACTCAGCCAGGTTTCTGAGTGCTCAGCTGTGTGTCCTAGCACATAAAACTGTTCCAAATGGCTCAGGATTCAGTCCTCTTTTCCAAAGTGCATCCTTCCCCTCTATGAACTACTGGGAAGTGGTGGGTAGAGCATAGGAGACAGCAAAGAGGTACCAGAGGAGTCAAGGGCCTGGGCAGGCATCGATGGTGCTCCAGAGAAGACTCGTTTTTGTTTTGTTTTCGAGAAAGGGTTTCTCTATGTAGCCCAAGCTGTCCTGGAACTCACTCTGTAGACCAGGCTAGCCTCAAACTCAGAGATCTGCCTGCCTCTGCCTCCTAACTAATTACTGGGATCAAAGACATGCACCATCACCACCCAGCTCTAAGTCAGACTCTTAACAACACACACTATTTGAATGTGCTTGGCCCATGGGACGTGACACTTTTAGGATATGTGGCCTTATTTAAGAAAGTGTGTCACTGTGGGGATAGGCTTTGAGGTCTCTCATGTGTAGGCTCTTCTCAGTGTAGAAGAGAGCCTCCTCCTGGCTGCCTTTGAATCAAAATGTAAAACTCTTGGCTCCTCCAGCCCCATGTCTGCCTGCACTCTGCCATGTTTCCCACCATGATAATGATGTGAACCTCTGAACCTGTAAGCCAACCCCGATGAAATGTTTGTTTTTATAAGTGTTGCCTTGGTCATGGTGTCTCTTCACAGTAATAAACCCTAACTAAGACACACATCTTGAATTCTGAGCTGTGCATTTTGGGGAGAAATTGGTGATAGTCACAGTATATCCCATTGAACAAGAGCCTGCATGTAGCCCTCCATGTGCAGGGCCAAGTTTGTCCTGAGATGTTTCACCTTAGATTCCCAACAGGATAGCCAGTAGACTTAGGGGTGGAGGAACAGTTTAGAGTCCTTCTAGTCCTGCCGCTGGCCCCAGAGGTTAGACTGTTGCCTCTTAGAGTCTAACATTTTATTTCCTCCTCCCTGGCTGTCCTAAACAAAGCTTGCTCAGTACATGGTACCTGGGTATGACCTATGTCCCCAATGCTCAGGAAACACATTGGATTCCCTAGGCACGGTGTTAGGGGGTGAGTCTACATTACTTCCAAAGACCTGAGTGTGGGACCCTGGGAAGCCAAGTGGGAAAGCTGTGTGGCCTTGTTGGAGGAAGTGTACCACTTGGGATGGCCTTAAGGTTTCAAAAGTCCATGCCAGGCCCAGTCCTTCTCTTCCTCCCTTCTTCCCTCCCTCCTTCCATTGTCTTGGTATCTCTTCACAGCAATAGAATACTATGACTTGGACTTAAACTATCCCAGGAGTAGTTTTGACAACATTTCATAATAGAATCAACAAAAAGATGGCCAGATGCATGGGCCAACAATAACAAAGCGATAGACTCCACACTTCCCACTGTCCAACAATCTTTTATTTGCTCGAGGTCATTCAGCAAATACTCAATGGTGAAGATCACAGACAGTTCCCAGGCTAAAGAAAAAGAAAAGAGAGAGAGAAATGGTGGCTTTTCAAGACATTGGGGCAATTAGTAACCGGTAAACAGTGGCGAAGCTAAGCCTGCACACACACACCCATGTCCCAGCCCCACTCCAACATACTTCAGGCCCCCATCCCCACCCCCCACCACACACAAACGGAGGAAAGTTAGATTTAGTTAAGTCCCTTTTGGTAATTATTTAGATGGTTGGACTGTCGGGTAAGGACCCTTGGCGTGCAGGGGCCCTTGGCAAAGGGCTGAGACATGCCCAGATGGTGATAAGACAGAGCCCAGCTAACTCTGGAGAGTGCTCATTAGACTTCCTGTTTTTCTTTTCACAAGGTCTGTCCTTGGAAAAAACCCAAAGACCCCCAAATGCAAACACCCTTCCAAGATGAGTCCTGCAGGCTGGCCCTGCCCAGAGGGTCCCTAGGAAGAGTTGAGAGTACACAGAAATGAGTGTAGACCTCCATCTGGGTCCTTTCCCGGCCCCTACAACAGCAGAGCAGCTGCTGATTCCCCAGGGTTTCTGGGAGGAGTCTGAAGGTAAACCTACGGTTGTGATGTTCCAATCTCCTTTGCCGAAGTCTTTTCTAAAGGCCGAGGATGCCTCTGGTCCTTAGGAGGTTGGTCTTTGAAGCTCCACACAGGAACACTGAGCCCTGCCCTGTAAATTTCTGAAGGATCCAGCGTATGCATCTTTCCCATTCTGACTCCCCAAACCCAGCAGCTGATTTCATCCACAAATTTATTCTCAAAGTTGGTTTTATGTACATTTTTCTTGAGCCCTAACCTTAATACCTGGGAAGTAGGGGTGTGATGGGGGGTGGGGGGGGGGAGAGTCAGGGAAGGCAGGTCTCAACTGCTCCAGGGCCATAGCACAAGCTACAAGCAAGGCGTGTGCAAGGCCAGTAGACCGGCAAGCCTTTGTGTAGACTTGCCTGTTTGAGAAAAGATTGACTAAGACCTAAATGTATCAGACAGAGCACCATTAACAAAGAGATCCTGGATGGGGGCAACAGCAGGGGTGGCATTCTGAACGGTGCCTGAGAGGTTCAAGGTTAGTTTTCTAGAAAAGCCGAGCTCAGCTGAGTTCACGGTTGGGAAACTCCAAAAGGTAGCCCGTCATCTTCAGGGCAGCCAGGGTGGGAGGGATCTTCAGGGGAGAAGGAGGGGCAGTCATCTTTGGTGGGGGGATAGTTTTCTCATAGTCACCACAAAGAGTATAAAGGTCCAAAATGAGTCTCCTCATCGTTCCAGAAAGATGGTCTGTTGGCCCCACGGGTGGCTTGGTGGGTTTATCACCCAGTTGGCAAATGACAAGACCTGCTTTGAGGGATAATCACGCGGCCTCTCAGGTCTCACCGGATTTGGTTCTCCCTGCACTTCAGTGGTAATAGATGCTGAAAGCGTGCAGGATATAGAGCAGTGTAGTGAGGAAGGCGAAGAACTGGAAGGAAACGGAGTGTCAGGGTCAGTGCGGTGCAATCACTGGTAGCTACTCCATCCTCTCAAGATGCTTTCTCCTTGGGCGTTGCTAGGGCTACAGTTTCCAGTTGTCCAGCTCCTGGACTTCCTCCAACTGCAGCCTGGGCCTTCCCTGACTTCACAGCTACTCTCTTCCCTCTGTGAGCTGGGACTTAGGTCATGCTGAGCTGTCTCCCTGGGCCCATTTCCATGTGTGTATCTGTGCTCTGGCCACTTCCACAGCTATACTCACTGACCCAGAACTCTGCTTTGGAGAACCTTGTCTGTGAATGCCTCAGGTTCTTCCCAAGCTGATCTCCTAAAGCCTCTAAGCTCAGTGAGTCCCCAAATTTACATCCCCTCCAGCTTCCAATGACAGAAACCTGAGATCTTTCTCACTCTCCTTCCATCTAACTGTCAAAGCCGAAGCTAGCCACAAAGTCTGCTATCTTGGCAGCTCTTGGTACATCCATCTCCTTTGTCTTGGATGCTTTCACCCAGCTCTAGGATTTCTCAGGGCCTCAGTTCATATCCTGCCTCCTCTGCCTCCTCTATCCTGTTCCAACAGGAAAACGACCACAGTTAAAATTGAGCTTAAAATGGTACAATGGCTCTCCTTAGGATGAAAGCCTCTCCAGCCTCGCTGTCCTCCTGCCCACTCACCCTCTGATCCATCCACTCACCCACCCATTCACCCATCATCCGTCAATCCACCCACCCACTCATCCATCACCCACCCATCTACTCATCCACCACCCACTTATCTATTCATCATCAACCCATGTACCCTCCCACCCATCATCCACCCATCCATCCACTATCCACCCATCCATCCACTCATCCATCATCCATCCATCCATCCATCCATCCATCCATCCATCCATCCATCCACTCACACATCCATCATCCACCCATCTATTCATCCACCCACCTCATCTATCCACTCATCTATCCATCCAATAGCATTGAAGCACCTGTTGTACTTCAAAAATAGCTATTTCTACAACAGTGAGCAAGACATTAAAAAGTTCTTACATGTAAGCCATAAGTGGTGACACATGCCTTTAAAGCCAGCACCCAGACAATTGAGTCAAGAGAATGACAAGTTTGAGTCCAGCCTGTCGACCTAGGTGAGACTCTGTCTCAAATATGAGAATAAGTAAATAAATAACACTTGCTGCAGATATGTTGCATTTTCCAGCAAGAAACTGAGCCAGCAGGTCCTATACAAATAGTCCAGATGGGGATACGTCCAGGAGAGAATAAAGCAGAGAAGGCAAAATCCTGGGTGAGGGTTGTTGAAGAGAGGCTGGGGTTTGGGAAAAGGAGATACCTTGCTGATGTGAGAGGTAGACAACCCTGCCCAGGTCCTGAGTGAGAAAGTCTGTGTGTCTGAGGGACAGCAATAAGGCCTGTGTGGTTGAGGGTTGATTGGGAGCCAACAATGGTGGAGAGGCCACCAAAAGCCCATCTCTGGGACTATGAGTTTAAGGAAGTCTAGGAACTGTGGCAAAGAGGAAAGGGATGGGGAAGGCTAAAAGGCTGCTGGGAAATGCTGTGACCTTTCCAGAGGTCCACAGTATTTGTCTGGCACCCTGTTCCTATTCTGAGGAAAGTGCCCTTTAATAGAGCCTTTGCCCTTGCCACGGTGTGACAGCCTTTGGATGTCATTTACAAGGGTCACACTCAAGGTGCCGTAGGCCACCAAGCTGTGGCAGGCAAGCTTACTGCCACAAAAGGACATTATTTCACAGTAGAGAAGGAGACAGGTGGGTTCAGAAGCCCACCACCACCTGGGTGCCACCACCTGGCCTTGAGGCTCTTCTAACAGTTAACTGGGCCCACATAGCCTTGTCTTCCATTACCTAGTAATGCTATCTCCTCGGATTTCTGTCAGAGAAACAAAAGGACTCAGAACAGCTGCCTGTGCCCAGCAACTCAGGCTCCATCACAAGGCAGCGGGAGCTCTCAGCAGATATAAGAAAAGAGAAATATGGTTTTGTTTATTTGGGGAGAGAACAAAATTCCGAAGACCATGTCTTGGGGTGTTGGGATGTCCCACGAATACTGTATTTTCTGGCTATGAAAAAGGTTTTTGTGTTTTCCATAATCATTTGGAGCTGGCAGCTCAAGGTTAGAGGGATTGGTAAATGTCACTTCTGCACCTGCCTTTAAAAGTCAGACAAGCTGCCTTGGGGAAAGTGACCCTTCCAAGCCTACTAGTAGAGTAAAGAATGTGGCGTTGTGCATTATAAAGAGCTGCGGCAGGAAGAGCTGGGAGCTGTTTCAGAGCAGGCAGAGGTAGAGGGAAACAGAGGGAGGGAGGTGCAGAAGGAGGCAGAAGGGAGTGTGATGGATGGAAGCAGGCAGCAAGAACCACATGGAGAGACGGACTTGGGTGGGGGACACTCAGAGAGAAAGGGATGGTGGGGTGGCACAGAACAGGATAATTAGCTACTAGCTATTGGTCCCAGCAAAAAGCCAACAGCTTTAAACTATACAGATGCCTCAATGTCTTAATTAACCTCAAGGGGGATCTGAGAAAGCCCCCTCAAGAGTGTAGAGAGCAAGGGTGGGTGGGACAAACACAAAACAAGACGTGGCTCTTGAAGTTTGGACACACACTCGTGCTTACACACATGAGCAAGTGCACACATACACACACACACTTTCGTACATGCACACATGCACACATACACACATACACACACAAACACACACACTCATACTTGTGCACACACAGGCACGTACAAGCACACACACTGTCCCCTCCTCCAGTCTCTTGGGCCTTGACACAGTTGTCCAAAACACCCAAGACAGCACTGAGCTGCAAGACATCAATGCCCTCCATATGTGCTCATCTGTGTCGCTGCCCAGTAGCCGTGCAGTCACTCACCGAGGCTGCAACATTGATGTAGTAGTGGCTCAGGTTGTGGCCCTCAGAAATGATGGTGGCATATGCTTGCAGGACAGAGGCACTCATGTACAGAATGCCTGTGGTGCCATGGTACAGGCTGTCCTGGAAATGCAGAGCAGAGGCAGGGGTCAATGGACTCAAGTGAGCAACTCTCTATGTATACAGGGGGGTGAGGGGGGAAGAGGCAGGCTCACTCCCTACTGTTCTTTTGTTACAGAGTTCCCCAGTGCACATTCTCTCTCTCTCTCTCTCTGTGTGTGTGTGTGTGTGTGTGTGTGTGTGTGTGTGTGTATGTACACATGCATGCATGTGTATTTCCTACTGCTCTTTTGTTACAGTGTTCCTGTGTGTACATGTGCACATGTGTATTCTGTATGTGTGTGTGTGTTTGTGTGTGTGTGTGTGTGTGTGTGTGTGTGTGTGTGTGTGTGTGTGTACACATGTGTAGGTGAGAGGTCAGCTTCAGAAGTCTTCTTATGGCTTTCTCTTTTTTTCAATATAAGCTTTTTCTTTTCTTTTCTTTTCTTTTGGTTTCTTTCTTTTTCTTTTTCTCTTTTTCTTTCTTTCTTTCTTTCTTTCTTTCTTTCTTTCTTTCTTTCTTTCTTTCTTTCTTTCTTTCTTTCTTTCTTTCTTTCTTTCTTCCTTCCTTCCTTCCTTCCTTCCTTCCTTCCTTCCTTCCTTCCTTCCTTCCTTCCTTTCTTTCTTTCTTTCTTTCTTTCTTTCTTTCTTTCTTTTAGACAAGTTCTCACTATAGAGACAAGGTCTCTCAGGATTGGCTACCCTGGAACTGGCTATGTAGACCATGCTAGCCTCAGATTCACAAGAGATTTTTGCCTGCCTCTTGAGTGCTGGGATTAAAGGTTTTAAAATTAATTTTTATTTATGTGTCTGCTTATCTATATGTGTATCATACAGTGTTTGTGGAAGTCAGAAAAGGGCATTGGATCCTCTATGGTCTCTGGAGCTGGAATAAGAGGCAGTTGTGAGCCATCTGATGCAGGTGCTGGGAACTGAATCCAGATTCTCCAGCACAAGCCCTTAACCACTGGGTCACCTCCTCAGCCAGCCCCTTAAGATCTTATTTTCTGAGCCACATCTAGGTAGACCAGTTGGCAGCAAATTAAAGGCTCCTCTTGTCTCTTCCCTTCCACCCTTCACCTCCATCTCATGCTGGAGTCACGGATGTATGGACCATGCTGGGTTTTTTCTGTAGGTGCTGGGGATGTAAGCTCAGATCCTCATGCCCATACAGCAAGCACTTTACCAGCAAGGCCATTTCCCCAGCCTTTCTTTGCAGTGTTTTTAATGGAATATACAGCATACATGAATGGATAAATAAAAGGTTGTATTATATATAAGTGTAAAAATACCAAAACCAGCTAAAATGTACTGAGTTCTCATTCCATGCCCATCTCTGCACTAAGCATTTTCCCATTTGACTTTGTCTACTGTGAGGCAGGTCTCATCTTAAGGAAATGGAACTTCAAGATTGAGATGAATGCTAAATGGGTAAGCCAAGATTTGAACCCATGCCTCATGAATTCCAAGTCACTGTTCTTAACTGTGGACACCATCCTGAGACACATAGCTATGCTGAGCTATACTAACCGCAAAACAAGGCTGTTTTGATTCAGGTAGGGCTGGGCTTGTTGCATCCAAATAGGACTGTTATCTCTTCATGAAGAGTTAACCATAACAAGCCATGGCTGCAATTGCTCCAGGACAGGGTGGCAGTAAGAGACTATCTGGGTAGGTCTGCCTTCCAGAGTACTTCAGATGCTTCTGTGGTGGCTCTCTACCACTGTATCTGCTGTCTCTGCTCTATACCACTGTATCTGCTGTCTCTGCTCTATACCACTGTATCTGCTGTATCTGCTCTGTACCACTGTATCTGCTGTCTCTGCTCTATACCACTGTATCTGCTGTATCTGCTCTGTACCACTGTATCTGCTGTCTCTGCTCTATACCACTGTATCTGCTGTATCTGCTCTGTACCACTGTATCTGCTGTCTCTGCTCTATACCACTGTATCTGCTGTATCTGCTCTATACCACTGTATCTGCTGTATCTGCTCTATACCACTGTATATCTAAGGAATTGTTTACTTCTGCCTTTTCCTGTTTCGGTGAATTCTTTTACCACCCTTACACAGCTAGATGGCTTCCACATTGTGCTTCAGCCTGATGAAGACCCACTGTGGGCTTGCCACTGCCTGGACAATACGCTTTATCTTCTGTAATGTTCACAGTTGACTTCCCAATTCATAGAGAAGGAAATTTAGACTCAGTTAATGTTGGGGTCAGGAGAACCTGACTTCTGACTTCAGTTGTCTTAAAAAATATTATATATATATATATATATATATATATATATATACACACATATATATATATGTTGGGGCAGGGCACAGCACATGTATGGAAGTCAGAGGATAAGTTGCAGGAGTTGGTGCTCTCCTTTCACCATGTGAGTTCCAGGAATTGAACCCAGGTTGCAGGGCTTGGCAGCAAGCCCTTTCATTTGCTGAGCCATCTAACTAGCCCCTGATTTTAGTTTTGATTTGTGTGTGCGTGTGTGTGTGTGTGTGTGTGTCTGTGTGTGTGTGTTATACTGTCAACTCGACAGGAATGTCCCGCAGCCACTAAAATGCCCATTAGCTCTTGAGAGAAGGCAATGATTGGCCAATCTGCATTCTGCAACATCTAGGGAAGAGTAGCTCACATATGCCATGGTGTGCCTTTGGAAACCAGATGTTCTCCTGTGCCTGCTGCCCATCTCGCTATGGCAACAGTGGTGTTCCAGATGTGTGACCTACTGCATGAGGCTTGATGTGGGTTGTGGGATTCAAACCCTGCTCCTCAGCACTTTACTTACTAAGCCATCTCTCCAGCCCAGAATTATTTCCAAGAAGACATGGCCTTTCTTTGTTGCCCAGACTAGCCTTCAACACCTAGGTTCAATACATTGATTGATTGATTGATTGATTTCTGTGCACTACATGCATGCAGTGTCTGTGGAGACCTCAAAACGGTTACAGATCTCTTTAGACCTGGAGTTACAGATACTTGTAAGCCTCCATGTGGGTGCTAGGAACTAAACCTGGGTCCTTTGCAAGAGCAACAAGTGCCCTTTACAGCTGGGCTATCTCTCCAGATAATATTCTTAACTTCAGGAAGGTGTGTACAGTCCTAACAAGGAAGGCAGTGGAGGGAAATGCAAGGAAAGATTTACAAACACATTTTCATTTTGGCTTAGTACTCAACCCTGAAATAAGACTCCTCAGCTTCATGGGGGTCTCCCCCCACTGGCATCTCTAATCCAAGGCTTCCATTCTTCCTCCCCACCTAGAAAAGCCCACCATCCTTACAAACCCAGGACACCAGTCCAGGGGGGCCACCCCCTAGTTCTTACCAGGACTCTCCAGGACTCAAATCGTTTGTAAAACCCAAACAAGTAGGACATCAGGAACATCAAGGAGATGAGAAAGGAGGTGAGGGAGACATACAGCACCCATCCCTGCAGCAAGGGGTATGCGACGTGTGTAGCAGCCACCAGAGTCCACACCCAGAACCCGAACACCTGGAAGAGAGAAGCACAGAAGGACTTGGCTTGCTGCGTGTCGCTGGGGGCGGGGAGGTCCCCTTGCAGAGCATTCCAGGCTAAAAGCTCAGCTGAGGGTCAGAAAGTGGGCAGCGGAGCTTGCCGTCAACTCTGACAACCAGAGTTTGATCTCTGGAACCCACAGCGAGATCCCACTCTCTCAAGCTGTTCCCTGGTCTACACACGTGCACCATAACATGTGTATGTGTGCACACAGAGGAAGGCTGAACTCTCTGAATCATGGCCGAGTCTGTGGATCCTCTGGAACTGCTGTCAGCTGCCATTATGGGTGCTAACAACCAAACCCAGGTTCTCCTGACTAACCCATGAGCCATCTCTCCTGCCTTAAACAATGCTTTTAAGGACAACATTGACTTGTGATATCAAGAACTTGTCTCTGTCCCCTTTCCTCCATGACCTTCAACCCCACACATACACCTGCCCACTGGATATCTGTAGAGACTGGACTCACATCTGTCTAGCTGAGCAGAAAAGTACCCTGCCTTCAGGCTCCACCTGCCCCAGCAACCCCCCGTCCCCCGTTTCAGGAACCAGCTCAGCCTATGACTAACCAGCATACAGATACAGGTACCAGCCACTATCCCTTGTAAGACTTCCCTCACTGTTGCCTTGAAGAAAAGTTCTTTTGCCTTTCTGGAGAACCCTGGGCTTTTAAGGAGAACATGGGAAGAGGGGGTAAGAAGCTACCTAGCTAACCACAGGCCAGGAGTGAAAGCCCGGCTCTCATGGGTGGACCAAGTTCCAGCATCCTGGCCCCCTCCTAAAACACAAGCCCTTTGTTAGGGTGCCAAGAACAAGGGACTGTTGTGCTCAGCCCTAAATGAGACGTGTACACCACCTGCTCCAAGACCTACAGAATGTGGAAGATGAGGAGTGCAGGAAAAGATGTAGAAGCGGGAGGGAGGGGAGGAAGGCTGCTCTCTTCCAGACACTTGCACGGCCATTACACTCATGAACTCATAGCGAGCAGCTATGACTGCACAAGACCTACAGATGGTCGGGCCCATCAGTGCTCTGTCATGGATGCGGAAGGGACTCATGACATCCTGCTCTTCCCTGTGGAGCTGTGGTACTGGGGCATGGGGTGGCATTTTCGTCAGGGCTGTAGCCCATGTAAATAATCCTTACAGGCTTCTGCAAGCGACCTTAATTAACTCAATTAGTGACCCAAAAATAAGGAAATAAAATGTTGAAGGGGTTCTGGTTGCAAAGATGACCAGTGGGAAGGGAGGGGGACAAGACAGAGGGCAGTGAGGTGGATGTGGTTAAGAGTCAGTGCATATGTGTATGAAAGTTTTCTACATTTTCTATTTTAATTTAAAAGACCTACTAGGTCTACTGTAAACAATCACTTTAAACAATCAATTTCCAAGAAAGGTTTTTGGAAGTTCTAGGCTCAATCTGGAAATGTCTGACTTGTCCTGGGGAAAGGCCTGTCCTCTGTGCACCCCCCCCCCGCCCCGCCCCAACCCTCCATAGATGATATTGCAGGGAGAAGATAGCACTCCAAGGCACTTGCTAATGTCTTTCCTGACAGGCCGTAGGAAGTGCACGCAGGCACTGACTGGCCCAGGGCAATCCCAGGCAGTGCTAGCTGTAAGTGGGAATGCCAGCTGGGGCTTGTAAAACTGGCTTACACCAGGACACACACCATACCTCAGAGGGCAGAGAGTGGTCTGTGTTATTGACCATAAGCCTGGAGCAAAGCAGATATTCAGGTGAGGAGTGTTGGGGTACACTGTTTGAAAAAAAATCTATAAGAAAATCGTCTCTTCTTCACACTCACCAGGAACGTCACACCACTCAAACTGCCTCGTGTAACCTGCTGTGTGACTCTAGTTCGTTCAGAGAGACCAGAGAACCATCCGTTCTTTCTCTTGCTGTGTTCAGCCCACCTGTGTCAGGCTCAACCGCCAGCCAAGCACTTCTGTCCCTCTGTTCCTGTCAGAACTGAAAAGGACCCCCACACACACCCGTTCCTGCCATCAGAAGCTACACTGACCATTACTGTGGTGTGAACATTATTCCTCTTTGTGAATTTAGACACCGCCAGTGCCACTGGCAGGCGCTGAGACCTGAGGCTGCACAGGCAGTATGGAATGGGCCTGAACACAGGGCTGGATATTTGGATAGCTGTCCTTCAAAGCAGATGTCATGCTGAGGGCAGGGGAGCTAGCTAGCTACTCCTAGAAAGTGCCAGCAGCAAAAGTCCTGGGGACAGTTAAAGACCTCAGCAGAACTCTCAAGCCCCCAGTACCAGAGAGCCCATTTAGGTCTTTATCCTCCGTTTTCCAGCTGAGGGTTCAGAATAGCCATTCCCACTATTCACTCAAAGACCTCTGAGTATGGGAAATCTACTCAAATTACATGGAATTTGTTTAATAGTCCTGCTGAGTAATTGTTATACAGAGGGATGTTGTTTGGTTTTGACTTCCACACCCCTCTGCTTTCTAAACAGTAGATGTCCCTGGGGCCAGAGGTCAACTTCAGGTGAATTAAAACCAGTGGTGTTTTGTGTCTACCTCAAGTAGTCTGGGCTGGGAACTTGATTTTCAAGTTCTTTTTAAAAGCTCATGTTTAGCTTTACAGATTCTCCTGGCTGCCTACGCTGTTCCCCCATTTCAGCCCCCATTGACACCCACGAGGAGCAGGGCGTATTTTTAGGTGGCATACATCCTCACCCCATGGAGGGCTATTCCACTGCAGTTAGACATTGTGAGTAAGTGTGCATCAAATACGACTTTAGCAGGATCTTTTTCTTTGAAGAAAAGCACATTGCTCATGGATATACTTCCCAAGGACTAAACTCAAAACACGTTTTAAGGGAGAATGGAGGGCCTAGCAGAGCAGCTCAAGCCAGTACTCAGGAGGTAGACACGAGTGACCTCTTTGAACTTGAGACCACTTTGAGACCAGGTCTATATAGTAAGTTTCAGGAGGGCTAGAGCTGCGCAGTAAAAACCCTGGAGAGAGAGAGAGAGAGAGAGAGAGAGAGAGAGAGAGAGAGAGAGAGAGGAGAGGAGAGGAGAGGAGAGGAGAGGAGAGGAGAGGAGAGGAGAGGAGAGGAGAGGAGAGGAGAGGGAAAGGAAAGGGAAGAGAAAGGAAAGGGAAAAAAGGAAAAAGAGAGAAAGAAACATAAAATAAAGTTGAACCAAAGGGTTGGTCATGTTTCTTAGACCATAACCTACTTGTTGGGTGCTGGCAAGGTGACTCAGTGGTTATGAATGCATACTGTAGTGAGAATTCTGTTTTATTATAAACTGCAGAAATATTATAAAAATATGCTTTCATTTTAATCCCGGGTGTGGGGATGTGGAGCTCTGTCAGACTGCAGCAGCTGACCATGATTTGCCTCGTGCTCTAGCAGGGGCATGGTTTTGGCCAATGGCAGATAGTTTCTGCGATCATGTGACATTTGGGATTCTGGGAACTTTTCAGAGGGTGTATAAATGCTAGAGCCCCGAGAGGTGGGGTTGGTGGTTGTTTGGGGGAGATGGGGATGTTGTGGTTTGTTAGTAATCGTGCTTAAAGAAGAAACAAGAATAAATTAGACTCAAGAAGCTCTCTCTCCCTTCTATCCTTCTTCCTTTCCTATCTAGTGATGGGGGGGGGGTGAAACCGGGGGAATAAAAGGTGGGAAAAAGGTCCCACAAAGTAGCAAAGACCAGCCACAAGCAAAAAAAAAAAAAAAAAAGAAAGAAAGAAAGAAATTAGATTCAGGGATTTCTATCTATCTCTCTTCTCTCTATCCTTTCTCTTCTACCTAGCAATAGGGGGTGAACAGGTGGGATAAAGGGTGAGAAAAAGAACCCAGAAAATAGCAAAGGTCAGCTATAGCATACAGCTCTTGCAGAGGACCTGAGTTCAGTTCCCAGCACCCGTGTTGGGTGGTTCATACTGTTGTTACTCCAGCTCTAGGGGGACCCAACACCTCTGGCCTCCATGGGCACTCATGATCATAAACTTGCCTATCTACCTACCAACCTGCCTACCCACCTACCTATTTACCTACACATAGACACACTGGGAGATGTCAAGGAGTGGGTGACATTTGCAGGCCTGAGCATGATATATATAAAGAAAAATCCCCAGAGGCTCACGGGCTCAGGAAAACATGGTGCCCCTTAAGCCTCTACTGGACACAATAACTGCAAGTATTAGCATCAGTTAAGTTGAAATACAGAAATTCAACAAACAAACAAAAAAAAAACCTAAAAAAAGAACTTTTGGAGCATCCTTGCTGTCTTTGAGTGAAGGAAAATGTTTAATGAAGGAAAAGAACCCCAGAATGGCACAGCGGTAAAGAGCTTTTAATATACATGGGGGGCTGGGGTGCGGCTTGACTTGATGGTGGAGTTTTTGCCTGGCCTCAGCCATACCCTGGGTTCAGTTGCCAATACTGCAAGACAAAACAAATACAAAGCAAAACCAGAGCAGAAACCCAGGAAAACTTGGCACCACCTTAGGTCAGGGCACTGAGTCCCATGAGTTCCTGGAACTCACTGAGACAGCTCAGTGGTCTGGGCTGGGCCCTAGAGATGATGCCCAAAGCAGCCAGAGAAGCTGCATTGTCAGAAGGTCTCCAGACAGTGCTGCTGAAACCAAAACCCCTCAGCTAGTTTTGTTTGCTTCTAGTTTGCCCATTCAGATCTGTGCATCACTGCCCCTGGGGTTTGAATCCCAGCCAGCTCTAGTTGGGGGCGGGGGGTGGGGTGGGGTGGGGAGAACAGTAGGAAAGTATTTAAACCACCCGTGCCTCTGCATCCATCTAGCAGGGGAGAGGGCTCTCTGGTCCATTGGGCTCTTAGAGAAAGTTGACTAGTCTAACTTTGGCTTGTGGAGATTCAGATAAGCTTTAGCTGAGGTAATTATCAATTGAAAGGGGACAAGAGGACAAGAAGAAGTTCACATGGGAAAGACCCAGAAGAGCAGTGCCCTAGCTGGTCTTCTTGAGGGATGGGAAGTTCACAACCAGGGGTGGGAATGGGAAATGGGAGATCAATTTGCTGAGTGAGTATAATACTATTTGGAAGCATAGGTTCCTTTGGCAGAACAGATGAAAGCCTTTTAAAAGGTACTTACACAGCTGTAGGAGGATCAGCAGTCTCAATTAACCTGGACCCCGAGATCTCTCAAACACTGGACCACCAACCAGGCAGCATACACCAGCTGATATGAGGCCCCCAACACAGATACAGCAGAGGACTGCTGGGTCTGGGTTTAGTCACAGAAGATACACCTAACCCTCAAGAGACTGGAGGCCCCAGGGAGTTTAAAGGTCTGGTGGGTAGGGGAGAGGGGTGGAGACAGAGGTAGGGTATGGGATGTGGAATAGTCAGAGGGTGGACCAGGAGGGGAACAAAATATGGAGTTTTAAATAAATAAATAAATAAATAAATAAATAAATAAATAAATAAATAAAATGTACTTACACACACACACACAATTTTTTTTGCCCTTAAATTTAACACACCTCTCCCCTGCCCTGCCTCCCAAGTCCTGTTAGTTAAGGTCCACAGCTACTCCAAGTTAAATAACTAGTTTGGGGGTCTTGTTTGGTTTGTTATTTTTGCTTTTGAGACAGGTTCTTACTATGTAGCCCTAACTGTCCTGGAACTTACTATGTAGACCAGGCTGGTCTCAGGTTCACAGAGATCCACAGACCTCTGCCAAGGGCTAGGATTAAAGCCCTGTGCCACCACACCTGGCGAATACTTGTGTTACTAGCCACCGTGCTATTTTGGAAATACTGGTCAATACATTAAATTAAAGTGCTCCTCTCAGTAACTTGGCTTTCTAAGTTGTCCTTCACACAGGAGGTATGAACACAGTGAAGAACATACAGGGGTGCTTGTTGCATCTAATATAGATAGAGAAAAGATAGGAAAAAAGGTTTTTTAAAAGATGTAGAAGAGAAAAGATAGATTGACCCAAATGCTCTTCTAGAGGACACCAATCAAACCAGCTATGCCTGCCAGAGTGGGATCCTCTGCAGCCTTCAGAAAGGAGAAGAAAGGGAACAAGTCCCAACAGAGAGCAGCATGCCAGCAGGCTGCGGTTTATGCAGAACAGGAAAAAAATGAACCCAGTATTTCTGGACTGGGACCCTGGTTCAGCTTCAGGGAGAACAGGTTGGCGTGAGGCCGAAGTTCTCTCCCTCTTACCATAACCAGCAGGGGACAGAGTTTTCAATGTGGGACAATGGTCATGCTTAAAATGATCCAAAACAAGCAACACAAAAAAATTTAAAAGACCAAGAAGAGAGTAACTGGGTGGCAAAACGGAGGGTTCTAAAGTGTCCCTGATGAGACCTGCCTTCCCAGGCGATGTAGCAGATGTGAGTGGTGTTGACCAGGGCCTGGTGCAGTCTACCCAGAGGTTCTGAGAAAGACTGCCTAAGTGATGGTCCAGGAAGAGGAAGTGTATGCAGATGTCAGCTCTGCATGGTGGGGCTCCACACCAGGGGTGGGTTCAGTGTGGGACACACAGAGCTGAGCATTGGAGACCTGAAGAAGGTGGAGACACTGGTGACAGGTTTCTCTGCATAGCTGGGTGACATTTCATCAGGGCAGGTCTCACCCCCTGCCAATACCACATTCCTGTCTTTCCTGCCCATCTTTGTTTTCATGAGATTCCTCCCTTACTTGGTTCTCAGGTGACAACAGAGTGTACCAGGAATCCCCAGGAGCTGAGAGGCAAAGACCAAGTCAAAAGATGGGTGGGGCTCATAAAGTCAGAAGTGAAACCGAGCCAGGGAGCTCTGGGAGCTACCTACATCGTGGGAGGAGTGAATTCTGTACAGGACTCGCTCAGCTGTGGCCTGAGGTCGGAACCCCAATGCCCTGAAGGCGCCCGTGTCACTCTGATGCCTCGAAACTATTGTCCCTCCGAGTAGGCTGATGGAATCAAAGGCCTGTGGGACACTTGTATACCTTTCCTCTTTTTAAAAATTGTACTAAGACATGCTGATCCCCAGCCTTTAGGCTAAGATACAGTGTAAAAATGGCACTAAAATACACAAAATTCCCATCTCAACCACTTTATAGACATGCAACTTAGTGAAATTACACACATGCATACTGTATGTAACCATTGCTGAGGTCCTGCTCCTCATCACAAGATGGAAACTCTCACCTCCCGTTTCCTCCTTCTCCAGCCCGAGCAGTCTTCCTTCATTCTCTCTTCTCTGAGCCCCTGAACTCAAGGTACCTCAGATAAAAATAAGTCACACAGAATTTCTCTTCTGCAACTGGCTGATCCCACTTAGTACATTGGTTTCAAGGTTTGTGTTTAGCATGTGTCAGCATTTCCCTTTGTTTCAAGGCAAACTAGTGTTGCATAGCATAACGTAGTCCTCGCCTTAGGACAGTTTGAAGCTTATGAGTTCTTGGCTTTGCGACAGGCAAACATGGGAAGCCTCTAGTAGAAACTCAGTCTAGCAGCTGCATCTCTCCCCAGCCTAGTGCTCTGTGTTGAGGGGGGTCCTCCGTCTTCTCCTCGGGCAGCAATGTGAGCAAGGCTCCTAGATGACCAGGGACTCATGGATGAGAACTGGTGACACTCTGCAGTGGATCTGTGCTGTTAAGTTAGACTCTGCAGAAGGGATGCGTAGTCAGCGCGATTTCAACTCAGGAGAGTTTGAGCTTGCAGTGGGCTCATCGGGGCACAATCCCCTCGTATGGCATGTGTATTTCTCTTTGCTCATCATCTCTCCTGTGTGGGTTGCTCCCACCTTTTGGCTATGGGGAAACAATACTGCTACATACAAGGGCGTGCAAGTAGTCTTTCAGTGGAAGAATGAGATGCCACTGACCCTGGGCTGTGTCTACAGATCTCCTGCAAAGGCCTGGAGAGTAGCGGCCCATCAAAGGCATTCCTGTTGCTGTGGTCACTGCTTGAGGGTTAGTGCCACCCTGTCGAAATGCCTCAACTCCAGGGAGATTTTAATGAAAACAAATGGTAAGAATTACTCTGAGATTTTTAAGCTGATTGTAAAACAGTGAGAACAATACAGGGATTTTTTTTTTCCATCATGTCTTATTCCTTCCCTGACACAATTTTTATGAATACTCCTTTCTCAGTGCTGGAGAGGGAACCCAGAGCTTTGTGTATGTCAGGCAGTACTCTGTTACTGAGCTATGTACCCAGCCCATCTCCAGTTAAAAATACATATTTTATATTTAATTATGCATTCTGTGTGTGTGTGTGTGTGAGAGAGAGAGAGAGAGAGAGAGAGAGAGAGAGAGAGAGAGAGAGAGAAAGAATGTGTGTGTGTGGGGGGGGCAAGGTAGGCACACATGTGAGATCAATACCCAAGGAGTCCAAAAGAAGGTGTCAAATACCCGGGGGCTGGAGTTACAGTCAGTTGTGAGCTGCCCAGTGTGTGTACTGGGAACAGAATTCAGGTTCTCTGCAAAAGCAATGCAAATTCTTACAGTGCTGAGCTGTCTCCTCAGACCCCTGATTGCAGAGACCTCCAAGCCTATCCAGGGAGGAGCCCCACAGGCAATGGCAGATTTCCCAACTCTCAGCACTCTCTCTGTGGAAGCTTGCTTGCTTTCCTTCTTCCTTCCTTCCTTTTTTTAAATTTTTTGTTTGTTTGTTTTCAAGACAGGGTTTCTTTGTGCAACCCTGGCTGCCCTGGAACTTGCTTTGTAGACCAGGCTGGCCTCAAACTCAGAGCTCAACCTGCCTCTGCCTCCCTAGTGATGGGATTAAAGGCCTGTACCACACTATTGCCCGTCTCCACCAGAGCTTTCAAATATGGACCTGTTTGTAGGTTATGACTTGATGTTAATGGGTCATTGACCAGCCTGAAGAAATCAAATAGACCAGAATGGAAAGTGTGGGAGTTCAGTGTCCGAGGAAAAGGAAATACTATTTCCTGAGTCTTTTGTTTTGACAGACAGACAGACAGACAGACAGACAGACAGACAGACACACACACACACACACACACACACACACACACACACACACACACCAGTTGCCATGGAAACCTCTCTTTTTGTGTGAAGCACAGTCTATTGTGGAAGACCATCCTCTGGCATGCCTCCCTGACTCTAAGTCACGGCTTTTGTAGTATCCTGCCCTAGCCTATATACCCTGGATGGCTCCTCTTCACAGCAGTGATGCTGTATAAGGACTTCAAGGCTGCTTCAGTTGCTCTGAGCATGGGGTAGAGGGGCTGGCAGGGGCGGGGGGGGGGGGGCGCAGGATGAGAAATGCTGGGACCTGGATGGCAAATACAAGCCAGGCATAAGGTGGTAAAGGAGAACACAGCTGAGGGAGCAGTGGGAGGGGCCCTGGAGTGTGTCATCTCTACACGTGTCACGTTGTCAAATGCAATGGGTTGGCTTCTTGGAGGAAGCAAAGCCAAAGGTATCACAGCCAAGATATAAAAGTGGAGAGTTACAACCCCCTGCAACAGGCAAGGAGAGTACTGGGAGTCAGGTCTAAGGTCAGGTCTGTCTGAACCAAAAAGCCTGGGGATTTTAGTCAATGACTTACATATGTTCACATGGGGTAGGTCCATTTCTGAGCATGCTCATTTTAAGGTCCTAACTTAAAAAGACAAGAGTAGATGCATTCTGCTGGAGCAGGTGGTGTTTAGCTCAAAATCTCTGACCATGTAAGCAAAGCTTAAAGTGATGGAGCTTGCTCAATTCACACCAGAAGCTTTAGCTGAAAAAATAGAGGTTATTTAGAAGGTGCATTTAACAGAGGGGCCTGACTTGCTTCGCCACTAACACAAGAACTGCTCTCAATGCAGATTCCAGCTAGGAATGGCCCTCGGTGGAAACCAGAGGCCACAGGCAGTGCCAGCCACTGTGTTCTTGGGCGGGCCTTGCTACTGTGGGCCTCTGTGGATAGTTCAGAGACATTACAGGGTGCTTTGAATAGTCTGACACACTGGCTAGGAAGTCTTTCTGAAGCTTCTGGTCTAGGGAGGACACTGCTCTGACAAGTTAAGGAACTCCCTCAAATACCTCCATCAGAGCCCCAAAACATCAATCATTGTGTGGCATTTCCATGTGCAATAAATAACACCCAGGACTCTTACAAACTCTGAGTCACTCTACCCTGACTCATGGTGAGAACATTTTTCTCTTTGTGGCTTTAAGGTTAGCAGGAAATTGCCTGCCCAGACTGCCCAGGCCTCCTATGAGGCCATGTCTTTTCCTGGCCTCTCCAGATAGCCAGAACGTGTGGGCTGGAGCCCCACGGGCCGGTCACTGCTCCTGACAGAACAGTCACAGAAGGGCCCTGTAAGTGCTCTCCAGACCTGGCAGAAAGCCCAGGAAATCTGGAGCTAGTGCCTTTTCTAAGCAAACTGGCCTGCACTTCCTCCCTGATCTGGGGGGACTTCCTGCTCCTGGGCCACACCCTCCCATTCAGACTCAGACTGACCCGAGTTTTATTGATCAAATTGCACAGATTTACAATGTGACATAAAATAGATAAAAATAATTCTTATCTACCCAAAGGCTAAAGGCACTTTCTTTCCTGATTCTTAAAAATAAATTAAAAATAAAACACTAGGCGTTAACAGGGAATGGGGGGACTGTTTTTTTTTTTTCATTTTTCTTCTCCATTTGTGGATTCTAGGAAGCAAAATGTACCCCTCATTTTAGGCTTTGCCAGCCCCTAGGCTTCACACACAGGCTGATTCCTTGTCTCCCTTTGGCCCAGGCTCTGTGGCTAATTTCATGTCTGTGTGAATTCTCAGGAAGCCCTCAGTGCTGCTCTGGACACCCACTGACTCCAGGAACCCAGGCATCCTTTGTGACAGCCACTCACTTTCAGCCCATCAGGCATTGACTCCCCACGTCTTCCCACTGATTCCTCTATGTGCCCTCAGCTGAGACTACCTCAGCTCAGCTGTGACCAGACCTTACAGGGCAGGGACCAGACTGATGTCACTTCCTCCAGAAAGCCACCCTACCAAAGCCCAGCACGCCTTCACTGCCACCCTCCACGTTGTCTCTCTTCCCTGCTTGCTGTCTGGGCCCTGACTTTCTGAGGCAGGAAATGGGTCCTGAGGTCTTCATGTCCCCAGCAAAGTGCAGAAGGCTGGGTGCCAAGGGGAATGGCTACTTTGAGAGAGACGGGTCTCTGGAAACGCTCATCAGGCAGTGCCCACTGTTCCCTTCTGAGCCTGCCACTGCTCCCAGAAGCCTAGATTGATGAGGACAGAGGCTCATTCACTTTGTTCTCATCTACATTTGCTCTGCTCCCTCCCAGGTCCCTGAAATTCTTAGAGAGTGGGTGGGATGCTCTGTTTGGATTCTCCCTCCCCACTGCCTCTTCCTTGTCCAGTTCCCCACATTCCTCTCCATCCTACGTTGACTGGAAGCCCTGGCACAACAATGTATTATTAAAGGTGATATTTAAAGGAATTGCTTGGGTAGAGAGGGCATTGAGATGGGTAGGGGTTGAGGGTTATAAACCCTCCCGAGGCAGAATGGAAAAGGAAAGCTCAGAAAATGCATCTACATCAGGAAGCTTAGATGGGTGTGTCTAAAATAGATCAGAACTCTGCAGAGCAGTGGCTCTCAACCTTCCGAATGTGTGGTTCTTTAATATACTTCCTCATGTTGTGGTGACGCCCAGCCATATAATTATTTTCGTTGCTATTTCATGACAGTAAAGTTTGTTACTGCTATGGATTGTGATGTAGCTTTCTGTGTTTTCTGATGGTTTTAGGTGACCACTGTGAAAGAGTCGTTCAACTCCCAAAGGGATTGCATGCGACCCATGGCTTGAGAACCAATGCTCTAGACTCTAGACATCTGGATGGGAAGGCCCTGAGACTCCACTCTGGGGGCCCATAGGGGCAGTATTTTGCTGTGGCCAGGCAGCAGGAATCTGGAATGCAAATGGGGAAGGACCCAAGGGTTTGCAGGTGTGAAGCTGGCTGGCAGGGATGGGGAGGGGGCAAAAAGGAAAACTGGCAGAGCAGGGACCAGAGTGCAGTTGGGGCCAAAGGTCAAAGATCTTAGACTTCCTCCTTGCTCTAGCCTGCTTCTTCCACTCACAGATCTGGACAACTCTCAGGAAACTCTCCTGACTCCCCCAGCTCTGCCCTGACTGGGAGAAAACACCCTGGGAATGGTGGAATGAATTGAGTGCCCAGGCTAGCCCTCTTAAACTGTGAGACTTCAACCTGGGCCCTCTGATCCTGGTCCCAGGTTATTTCCTTCAGGCCTGATATACACACGAGGTCATTGTAATCTGCTGGCCTTCTAAACTGACCACAGCTGTCTGTCTTGCTTGTCTGGACAGACAGAACATTTATTTAAAGAGAGTAGCTGGTGCTTTAGTAGACTCATGTGGCCAGAACAGTCCTAGGAGTAGGAAGGGAGGGAGGCGGGGTGCAGGTCAGAACAGGTGGATTCTCAGTGTGTCTCTGCTCAGTTCCCTCTCCTTCATCTTCCTCGGGGCACGGACTTCCTGCGCCATCCTTGTCAGGGTCTGGTGATGGGGTGTTGGACAGAGACTGGTGAGAAGCAAGGAGTGGGCTCTTTCTGTGGCCTTTTCCAGTCTTGTCCCTTTCTTTCCAGAAACATCTGGTTCACCCCTAGGTCCCTGTGGCCCCTGGCTGGGTGACAACTGTTTCATGAGAGCCCCTCTAGGCATTGATTCAGAGATCAGCAAGCCAGGAGCTTCTTTCAGGGTTTAAGCACCAGACACGGCTTCCCTTTTGTTCCCCTAACTTGGGAGTGGGCCGTGGTCTCTTCCTGTGTTTCCTGTTCTCTGGATTGCTTCTATAACTTTGGTGTGTGTGTGTGTGTGTGTGTGTGTGTGTGTGTGTCTTTACCTACGCAGGTTCATTCTAGTGTGCATACATTTGGAAGCCAGATGTTTGACACAGGGATGTGTTCCTCAATGGCTTTTTAGAATTAATTAATTTTGAGTTAAGTCTCTCCCGGTCCTTCCTTCCTTCCTTCTGAGATAAGAACCTCTTCTTGAACCTGCAGCCTGATGCTTCGGCTCTGCTAGCTGGCTAGTGAACCCCATGCATCTGCCCCTCAGTACTGGAGTTTTGGGTGCTTCTCCTCTCAGCTTTTCCCCGAGTGCCATGGATCTGACTTCAGGTCTTCATGCTTTCACAATGACCATTTTGCCCACCGATCTCCCTTCTTGTTTTTAGCCACACCATAGAACAGAGCCTGGAGCTCAAGCTGAGGTCACAGGAGAAGTGACAAAGTCAGTCTGTGAGGAACAGGCTTCACTTGAGCCGCTTTAACATGAGCCAGGACCATTGGAAGGGGAGAGGGGATAACTAGCGACAGAAAATCCAACTTCTAAGGAAAGCCCCTAATTCTTCTGTGCAGACCACCTGGTCACTTTCAGTCCCAGCGGGGTTGGCTCTAGTTGGGTTCTGTAGTTTCAAACAAACTCTTCAATATGGCTAAATAGAAACAAGCAAGCAGATTGGAGTCAGGGTGAAACTGGGGATTTGGGGTGACACATAGAAATGAACCTCCTAGGGTGGGGGTGGGATAGAAGGAAGAAGGGCTCCCAGCATCAAACAGGGAGCTCAGGCCTCCTCCCCTTTTAACTAGCTGTCCCTCTAAGAATTTTCTCACCTTCTGCTTTTTAATTAGCAAAAATCTAATTAAAGAGTCAACTAATGAGAAGGGTAAAGTTCAGATGACTTTCCAGGGACAGCCACTGGGGCGGTCTCTCAGCTTCCACCTTTCAGCTTGCCAAGGAGCTCAGGAGTCACCCAGGTCACGATGGGGTGGGCCCTCTGCTCTCACAAACACTGGCTCTGTAGAAAGAGGTAGGGCTGGCTGCCCTGCCCACCCCAGGCTCAGCTCCTAGTGCTGGCATAATTGGGTGCCCACACTCGGCATGGGGTGGGAAGAATAAATGGAGGTCTATCCTCTTCTTAAAACCCACTGTGTGAAAAGTTCCTCACCTTCAAGAGGTTATTGTCAAGTTATTCGTTCAAATAAGATTCACCACTACATTGAACAAACCCTCAGGTGTGTTAAAGTTTCATACCATGCTAGTGAAGAAATAAAAACACAAAACAGACAAACATTTCCCAGCTACCCTGCAAAACAACTCCTTAGTCTCTTAATAATAACAAAACAGACACCTACTGTTCTACCCAACAAGTTACTCTTAGGCGTTTCCCTCAGAGAAATAGAAATGCCCCCCAACAGAAGCCTGAGCAAGATGCCAATAGCAACTGCCTAGGACAGGAAACATTCAATAGAGCTGGGTTAGATTATGCTATGTCCTTACAGATAACTGAATCAACAAACTGGGGATATACGCCAAGAACATCATGCTTCATGGGACGAGTGGGTCCCCAAAGGTCGTATACTCTTCAGCTACATTTCTGTATATAACTAGAATAATTATTGTGTAAAAATGCTGATTTCTAAGAGACTGTTTGGAATAGTGAGAAAGTGGGATGGGTTGGGGAAGTCTCGAGAGTAGCGAAAGGGGGGCTTTTGTGTGATGGGACAGTCCTGAGCCTCAGTTGCTCTCAGATAAATCTACTCCAAATGGGAGATCTGTCTTCCCAACCTGTTTCCCGGTTTGAAAACAATGCTGGTTAGGAAAGACATGGCCACTGGGAAGATGCAGGGAATACAGGCTCCTGTTAGAACCATCACTATCACAAAATAAAACATTTTAAATGTGAATTTTAATGCTGAAGATTGGGAGGGAAAGCACTGTGGGCAACAAAGGTCACTGGAGTAGGCTACTGGGAGCCTGAACCACCTTTGCTGTCATCTCCAAGAACCACCAAAAGCTAGAGCCACCTCCAAGGTGGCTCATGGCTAGCAAGGGAGAGCTTGTCTGATGTGATCTGACAATGGATCTGCTCACTCTTGGTTTCCATGTGGTGCTCCACACATGCATACACACGCGCGTACACACACACACACACACACACACACACACACACACACTCACATACACATGGTGGTTAGGAGAGGTCACTGTAGACACCATGTGTCTATGTCACCCTACTGAAGAATCACTGCATCCTAGTACTTGGGCTCTGCTTTCTGTGCTCTGCACAAGTGTCCTGGTCTCCCTGCTTTCTAATGCCTTCTATACAGACTTTTGTCTCAGACCAGAGGGCTAAGGGTCAGGGGTCCCTGGAGGCATGGTGCTTTTACACTGCCCCAGTGGACAGTGGAGGGAGAAGACATCAGAGCAGCAGAGCCAAAGAAGGGCCTGGGACAAACTGATTCAGCACCCAGAACAGCTTCCCAGCTTCTTCTGCCCATGACATCAAAATCTGATCTTTTCCCTTCCTTTCCCATGCTCCATACAGGCACACACATTATCCTGGAGTTCTTCTATGCATGCTCATAGCAGGTACAAGAAGCATGTGCAGAATAATGCACTCAACACACACACTCAGATACAGATATTTTACACACACACACACACACTCAGATACATTCATACATACACACACACTCACACACACACTCACACACATGTTCACACACAGACTCACCCATGCACACAGACCCCCCCTCACTTGCATATGCACACACACACACACACACACACACACACACACACACACACAGATGATGCATGTGCTCCGTCTGTGAACACAATTCTGCATTTTCTAAGTTTTCATCAATGAATGAAGATGACTTCCAAATGAAAACTAGAGTTACAGCGAGCAAACACAGACAGGGCTAACTGCAACAAGGGTCTGTCACAGCCGGCCGGCCAGTGCTTTCTCCAAAATACCAAGATGGAGGCAGAGGAACCGCCCCTGACTGAAGGGGAAAGGACAGCCAACACAATCAGGAGTTTTGACCTGGCTCCTGGGCTAGGGAAAGGATATTAGTGGGGAAATGAGCAAATAGAACAACAATGGTCAATGGCAGAGTGCTAACTTTAACTTCCTGGTTTGGAGAGCCCTGTGGGGTTCCGAGTGAGGAGCAGACTTCCTATGCTGCCGCTATGGCTTTAGGAGAAATCTAAAACTATTTAAAAATAAGTCAAGAAAATCAAATCAATGACAATGACCTCATCCCCTCAAAGTCCCAGGACACCATGAAAGTACTTTTCCAGGAATCCAACTGCAGGGGACAACTGTCAGCACCTCTAGTGACAACTCTCTACCTGGCTGCTCTCCTGCCTCAGGAATCCAGCCTTCTTCCAGGGAGTGACAGGCCTAGACCCCTCCCTCCTCTGGCCAGGACAGTGTGCTGCATTCTAAAAAATGCCCCCAAACCTCTCTCCAGCCACAGAGACCCCTGGGAGGTAGCCACTCCTCTGATGATGATTTGCGTGACTGGCAAGCTCAATAGAATGTGGCAGAGCCATCCTGTCACCCATGCGACTGTTCCAAAGTGAGGCCCACACCCAGGGCCTGGCACACAGCTCAGGATCTGATCAGCTTGGCTGGATGCCCACGTTTGTGGGGGACTGGTGCTAGAAGAAACCTGCCTCTTAGGTGGAGTCTCTATCAAGGCCACCCACCTGTGGGACCCACAAGGACGCTTCCCAAGAATGGCTGTTGTTTAAGCAATTTGCCTAAAGGTCACTCAATGGGACCTAACCTTCCATGAAGACCAGAAGGGAAAGCGTTGGCCACACCCATTTTATGTAACCTGTCCTACTCCAAGTCTTCCTCCCCGCCCAGAGGCAGCATGGTCAAATTCAGGGCTAGGAAGAAAATTTCACCCACAAACTAGATATTACAGGAGGCGTGGCAGGGAGTAGGGGAGGTGGATAGTAGCAGGAGCCAGCTGAGGAAATACTGAATGCATTGCCGAGTGCTGGCAGGGTTCAGCGCCTAGTTCTGCTCTGCCGTGTCCCAGAGTCGGGCAGCAACAAGTTTCCCAGAGTCACCTGGGCGGTTCAGATTGTTTTATGGACGATGCTGTCATGAGCTCCCTTCGGCAGGGAACACACGTAAATCAAAGTTCAAAGTCAGCTGATGTGATTTGAGAAAATACTGGGAGACCTTCTTTCAGAAGGCCCTTTAGAGAGACCCCTAGTTCTTTGAACTTTAGTAAAGTACAAACAGCTAGGGGGAAAGAAACCAGGCAGTAGAAGTTTCTTAGAGGTCTGGATAGTCTAGAAGGTGGCTGGACCCCTCCAGCAAGAAAGTGGCCTGGGGATTAGCTCCTCATCCTTTGGGAAAGAGGAAAACTTGCTCTAGAGGAACCCAGCCTGGGAAACCCACAGGGAAAGAGGGAGCCTGAAGTTAACTGCCAGCGAGGTTCCCTGCCGGGTCTGCCCCTCCCTCCCCGCAGGTGGGGGCAGTCAACTCACCAGCTCCGGTAGGAAGAAGGCAAAGGGGATGGTGAGGAACAAGGCGGCGACCCCCGAGGGCACGTCAGGCGGGGCGTAGCTGGTGGCCGGCGGTGTGTCCCGGGAGGCCATGCTGTCACCTCTGCTGGCGTCTTTACTCCGTAGCACTCGCCTGCGCCCGCAGCTGTTCAAGAATCACCTCCCGCCCGACAGACAGACACACCCATCGGTCGGAGGGACGTCGCCTGGGAGGGGAAAAGAAAGGTTCCAGTAGAGCGGGGGCCCTTCTGTGCACTGTGCTAGCCAGGAGAGGGGACAGGACCAGCCTCGCAGAGGGTCTTTCTAGACTTTCCCTGCTAAGGAACTTTGAATGCTGGAGCAAAGGACTCCAGAAGAGATGAAAGGAACAGCTTTGTATGTATGCTCCTGGTGATCTCTATGCTCAGAGTGTAAGCAAGGGCTCTTTTGCTAAGATAAAGATTGTTTACTGAGGACCTACTGTGTGGTTAGCCACCTTCAGACACTTCTGAAGTTCAGATAGACCACCACCACGTGGCTTTGTTGTACCTTTCCAGTTAAGGTCACAGAGTGGTCACAAAAGCAGCATCTGCTTTTGTCCTCAGAGTCTAAATGAAGGATTGGAGCAGCCTGGTTTTCACCTCCCTCCTCAGGTACTCTGAGTCCCTCTTGGGTCCTCCTCTCACTGTCGTTCTAGTCCAGCTAGGACACAGGGTTGGGACCAGGCAGTTCCTTCCTGCTTAGAGCCTGGGGCTGGCTGCTTGGCTGTGCTTCCAGACCCAAAGCTCTTCCTTTCACACAACGCCAGGCAGGGCTGGAGACTGGGCCACCTTCTTCTTTAACAACCCACTAACCTTGGTTTGTTTTCCCACCGCCCTGAGGGAAGGCCTGGCGCCCCAGAGCCTTCTTCCTCCCCTCTTCGGCTCCAGCAGGCCAGTTGAAAAGCCTCCTCAGGAGTAGGAGAGGAGGCATGGAAGAGTTGTCCCAAGGACTGGGGGATGTCCTGCACAAGAGCCCTGTGTCTTGTTCCTTAGCAACAGCAGGGAATTCCAGGGCCTGTCCTGGGCAAGGTGGGAGGAGTAGCTGGTTCGCTCTGCCTGGTCTGGAGCAGCCAGCAGAGTCTGGATACATGAAGCTTGAAGCCAAGGCATTGCAGGGAAAGGCAAAGATCTTCCCAGCAAGCTTCCAGACAGCCTGTCCTCAACCTTTTCCAAGTCCTAGAGCGTATAGTTCACAAGCTCAGGCCCCCACACTGCTGACAGAATGGATCCAAAGCCACCCACCTTTTCTGAATGTCACACACAAGTGCTATGTCTCTCTTTGGGGCTGTGGCCCCCTTGGATGTGACCATAATCTACATGGGGCGTCAGGGAAGATGGGGCAGGGTAAGAGGTACACACAGGTTCCAGGGATTGAGCCCAGCCACCAGGCTTGAGGGACGGTGCCTTTACCTGATAAGCCATCTCACTGGCCTGGAAAGTATCAATTCTGAGTAGACTGTGACGTTAACTATGCACACTGTACTTCCTAGAGCAGCTTCTAAACACGTTCTAGTGACACAGAGACACAGATCATCACTGGTGCTCTTTTTGGATGCTAGCCTCACTCCTGATTCACTGAGAGATCCCGTCTCAAGGGATTATGTCAGAGCATGATAGAGCACACATCTGTATATACACATATTCACATACTGTGAATTCACAGTATGCTGTGCTCACACACGCAAGTTCCAGCAAAGAAAATTTCTACCAGTCAGGAGCTTGTGGCAGTCGAAATGAAGCAATAGTATCGTGGATGATAAAAATATGGGCAAAGTATTACTATGGTTGAGAGCAAAAATCATAGTGCTATTGGGTAATATTTTTAGTTTATATATATCTAATACAAGGACCGCCATATGGGGCAAGAGAGAAGTAAAGAGACCCTATAAAAATAAGGTTTCTGTAGTCTATCTAAAGTGGAATTTTTTTTTACATATTTTAATTTCACCTACTGTTAGGGTGTATGTGTGTGTGAGTGAGTGTGTATGTGTGTGTGTGTGTGTGTGTGTGTGTGAGTACACGAAGGTTTGCCATTTTAGAGTAGTTTATCTCTCTAAAATTTACCTCAATTCTCATTTGCACCATCTGTCTCGTGGTTGAAATGGTTTGTCTTCTTTTGGTTGCAAATAGACTGATTTCCCCTCACTTCTTGGAGCATGGCTATTGTCTTAGTCAGGGTTTCTATTCCTGCACAAACATCATGACCAAGAAGCAAGTTGGGGAGGAAAGGGTTTATTCGGCTTACACTTCCATGCTGCTGTTCATCACCAAAGGAAGTCAGGACTGGAACTCAAGCAGGTCAGGGAGCAGGAGCTGATGCAGAGGCCATGGAGGGATGTTCTTTACTGGCTTGCTTCACCTGGCTTGCTCAGCCTGCTCTCTTATAGAACCCAAGACTACCAGCCCAGAGATGGTCCCACCCACAAGGGGCCTTTCCCCCTTGATCACTAATTGAGAAAATGCCTTACAGTTGGATATCATAGAGGCATTTCCTCAACTGAAGCTCCTTTCTCTGTGATAACCCCAGCTGTGTCAAGTTGACACAAAACTAGCCAGTACAATTGACCCCTTGTCAACTTGACACACAAACACACCACTAGTAAGCCTCAACCCTTACATTCTTATTCATCCCCAAGATCTAAATAACTTTAAAAGTGTCACAGTCTTTACATACTCTTAAAATTTCAATCTCTTTAGAATATCCATCTCTTTTAAAATACAAAGTCTTTTTACAATTAAAAGTCTCTTAACTGTGGGCTCCACTAAAACAGTTTCTTCCTTCAAGAGGGAAAATATCAGGGCACAGCCACAATCAAAAGCAAAAGTCAATCTCCAACCGTCCAATGTCTGGGATCCAACTCACGATCTTCTGGGCTCCTCCAAGGGCTTGGGTCACTTCTCCAGCCCTGCCCTTTGTAGCACACACGTCATCCTCTAGGCTCCAGATGCCTGTACTCCACTGCTGCTGCTGCTCTTGGTGGTCATCTCATGGTACTGGCATCTCCAAAACACTGCATGACCCCTTCAGTCCTGGGCCATCAATTGCAACTGAGGCTGCACTTTCACCAATGGCCTTCCATGGCCTCTCACAGTGCCAAGCCTCAGCTGCTCTGCTCAACTCCTTCATGCCTTCAAAACCAGTACCACCTGGGTGACCCTTACACATTACCAAGTCCAGCCACAGCACAAGGTACAACTTTGGCTATATCTGGAACGCAGCCACTGTGCTCTCAGAAAACACTTCCCAGAAGATGTCACCTCAATGATGCTGGTCTCTTCTTAATCACCGCTAATTTCTTAGCTCCAGCTAACCAGCATCAATAGTCCCAGTAATGCAAAGTTTTTGCTTTAGTAGTTCTGGTATCTTGTTAATCACAGCTGATTCTTCAGCCCCAGCTAACCAGAACTACAGAATCTTCACAATCAAAACAGGAATGGCCCTGAAAAGAGTCTTTAATTTTCCCTCTGAAATTTCACACACCAGAGCTCCAACTTCTGCAGTGTTCTCAACATTATCTTCCAAGCTCCTACACAACATCCGACAGAGGTCTTAACAATGGATGGATCTTCAAGCCCAAAGTTCCAAAGTCCTTCCACAGTCCTCCCCAAAACATGGTCAGGTTGTCACAGGAATACCCCACTCCACTGGTACCAATTTGTCTTAGTCAGGGTTTCTATTCCTGCACAAACATCATGACCAAGAAGCAAGTTGGGGAGGAAAGGGTTTATTCGGCTTACACTTCCATGCTGCTGTTCATCACCAAAGGAAGTCAGGACTGGAACTCAAGCAGGTCAGGGAGCAGGAGCTGATGCAGAGGCCATGGAGGGATGTTCTTTACTGGCTTGCTTCACCTGGCTTGCTCAGCCTGCTCTCTTATAGAACCCAAGACTACCAGCCCAGAGATGGTCCCACCCACAAGGGGCCTTTCCCCCTTGATCACTAATTGAGAAAATGCCTTACAGTTGGATATCATAGAGGCATTTCCTCAACTGAAGCTCCTTTCTCTGTGATAACCCCAGCTGTGTCAAGTTGACACAAAACTAGCTAGTACAGCTATGGTAGTCATTTTAATGCCTTAGTGCTAATAACTATGTTGTCTTAGACTTGTCAGCTCTTGGTTTTCTTTTTGTCTTTTCCTATTACAGATGTTGATATTTTCTCCAGTCTTCAAAGACCAAGTGATTTTGGCTTGTCTCATGGGCATTAGGCATCTTGTGTCACAGGATTTGCACCTTGTTTAAATCCTGTCTTGAGTACTGATGGGCTTCATCAGCCAATGAGCTTTGTGTCTCCTTTCGGCTGTGGCTTCAATGTTGGATCTGTTTTGAAGCTTTGTGGTACTGTGCTATCTTTGAATCCAAGGCCAAGCCTTGGATACTCTGTGTGTGGTCAGCTTTGGGGTGAGCTCGGGTTATATGGACTATTTTATGGGGTGATTTTCTTGAGCTCTCTCCATGCTGTGATTGCTCTAACACCTTCTGGAGTGGGGCTGGGGCAGGAAAGGTGCACAAGGGTTTGGGGGATAATATTTTGATGTAAAAAAAAATACATCTCTCACCTCAAAAGGAGTAAGAGATAGCTTGTTCTGGAGACAGGTCTGAGTGCCCATGGCCTGGAAAACACAGAGTTAGGATGTGTATCTCACAGTCTTATAGCTGCAGAACATAGAAAGTCATAAATCGAAGTAATTTTAAGATACTTGGGTGGAAACATCAGAGAAGCAAATCTCTCCTACAGGCCTCAGATGCTGTCTGATGCTGTTCTTAGCTTTTGAGCTGGTAGAGGCCAGTGGTCTGCTAAGCTAATAAATCCCCAAAGGTTTTTAATTTGTTAATCACAGGATGTTAGGTCCGACACAGAAGTGGGCAAGGAAGTAGCTGTTTAGAGAGTTAAGGGTAAGAGACAGGATAAGATGTAACTGGGCTCTGGGTCTGCATCACTCTGTCCTCCACACACCACTGCCGTCCCAACCAGTCAACCTGTGTTTGCAGTCATGGTTTCTTTCCAGGAGTTCTTCATAGCAATGATCACCATCGACAGGATCTACTCTCACCCACGAGGCAAACCACCTCCAGGCTCATCTGTGAGGGGGCTTCTACACTGGGTCGATGTAGGAAGCCCTGCCCTAAATGTAGTGACAGCATCCCATGGATAGGATCTCACCCTGAATATAAAGAGGAGGTTGAGCTGAACACCAGCATCCATCTCTGCATCCTGCCCGTGATGCAGTGTGGCCAGCCACCTGTGTTCTCACAGCCGTACTTTGCCCTCAAACTGTGAGCCGAGCAAAGCCTTCCCTCCAGTTGAGCAAACCCTTCCCTCCAGTTGCTTCTGTTAGGGAGTTCGTTGCAGCTTTGCTGCTCTCTCTCTCTCTCTGGTTCCAAGGGTTGTTTTTCTTCATCAGGCCAGGCAGGCTGGAGGATTGCTCATGAGATCAAGGCCTACCTGGGCTACAGAGTGAGGCTATGCCTCAAGCAAACAACCAAAACAAAACCTACCAAAATAATGAGAGAGAGAGAGAGAGAGAGAGAGAGAGAGAGAGAGAGAGAGAGAGAGAGAGAGAGAGAGAGAGAGAGAGAGGGAGGAGGGAAGGAGGGAGAGGGAGGGTCACCACAGCATGGCAATATTTTGAATTCTGCTTTTCTTCCCCTGCTCTCCCCGTCCCTTGTTTCTGTTGGGTCCTGATCAAGGGTCTCAGCTCCACCCAGTGGGCAAGGGAAGGCAGGCTATCCTTGGCTCTAGCTGAGTGTAGACCCTCCCATTGCGTGTTAATTCTCTGCACACTCTTACTACCGGGAATTTCTCTTGCTCATTTACTGCTCATTGCCATTTGTCCCTGACCCTTGTCCCTTACCCTTCCTTAGGCCGTGGGCTTCAGGAGAGCAGGGTATTCTGGCAGTGGGCCACTGTGTCATCTGGAATGCTGCCTGGTGGCACGGAGCACCCATAATGAGTGTCTGAATAATGACGCCTCTCATTTCTCCAGTCATAAAGATTTTAGCGACAACCTTCCCTACCCCCCCCTTTCTCCTCCTCCCCTTTCTCCTCCTTCTCCTCTTGCTGTTTTGATAGCCTCCAGGTTGGCCTCTGAGAAAGAACAAAGTTCTTCATTAATCTTTGCTGGTAGTGTTAGATACAGATGGACAGGGTAAGGTCCAACATACCTGTAGACTATAAGAAACTGACTAAGCCGGAGTGAACTACCAAAGTCCCGAGGGTGAGCTGCATCCCATTAATGATTTCAATGTTATATTGCTACCCAAAGCCCACATTCAGTGTCAGTCACCGCTGAGTCAGATGCCATAGGCCACCAGTGTCCTACCTAAGTGGCAGTTCAGCTCTGTTCTGGTCATTTCCTTATCCCTCATTCCTTCCTCTCCAAGTTGATGGATGACTGTGCTTGATACAGGAGCTCAAATGGACAAGCTGGATTTCCAGAGACAGTGTTATCAGACCTATGTGGCCCTGAAACAGTTTTGGATGTTGGAGTTGAATGACTCCAAGGTCAGGTAGAGGTTTGGAGAGGGAGCATCCAGACAGGAATGTGTATTGTATACGTATTGCTGACTGGACTGACATTGGGCCATAAATGCCCATTATAGAACTGTTGGAATGGATTGAATGTACGGGTGCATACGTACGTGCACATGGAGCCTAGAGCACATCCCCAGATGCTGTCTACCTTGCTTTTGGAGTCTCTCTGGCCTGGAGCTCACCAAGTAGGCTAGACTGGCCTGCCAGGAAGCCCTGGAGGCAGCTGCTGGCCTGGGCCTCCCTAGCCGGCGCGTTCCATGTTGTTGTTGTGTTTGGCATTGTCTATGTGAGGACTGAACTCCTCTGGTGCTTGTTTTTGTGCAGCAGTTGAGCTACGGCCACAACCCAAACGGTTAGAATTTAAATGTCACAAAAATGAGACACCATTGGAGGACCTCATAGCCAGCACACCCTCCCTTTGAGGTGTTTCCTGTGGTTCCTGGCCACTTGTGCGTGCTGGAAGTTAGGTCAGAGATAGCCCTCAGCTTGGTAGTGTAGTAGTTGTCCCAGCAACATTCTGAATAAACAAGGGGATACACGGTGACACCCCTCAGATGTGCAGGCAACTAAGGAAGTGCAGTTCTGTCCCCACCTCTTTGAATTGAGGAAACAGAATACATTGCAGTGAGCCAACAACCAGGTCTGATCATTGCCTCTGCCAGAGAACTCCTCTGCCTTGGGAATACTCTACACAAGAGGAAGTGTGGGGACCCTGCAACGGATATCCTACCACACTGCAGGCTGACAAAGCCTTCCCTTGAAGATGACACCTTTGCCTCCTTTCTTCCTTGGTAGAGATAATGGCTTTCCAAGATGCTCCCGAGATGGGCAGGCAAGGCTGCCCTGGGTGTGGGAATGCTCACCCACAGACTTCACAGGAGGACACTGGACCAGAGAATCGCTGAAGCCTGAGATTCACTGCCCTTTAACATTATCTCAAGCACCCAGAGATAGGGACCTCCCGCAGACAAGTAGAATATGAGAGCAGTGACAAGAGGAGCTGGGGAAACCATTCAGTTGGTAAAGGGCTTGCTGGGAAAGTGTAAGGACCTGGGTTCAGATCCCCAGGACCCACTATGCATCTGTAATGCCAGCACTCCTGAGTTGGGAGGCAGAAGTAGGAGAATTCCAGGAAGGTCAAGGCCAGGTAGCCTTGTATAACAGAGCAGAGAACAAGAGACCCTCCCCAAATAATATGGTCAAGCAAAGCCTTCCTTCCAGTTGCTTCTGTTAGGGAGTTTGTTGCAGCTTTGCACTCTCTCTCTCTGAGGTTGTCCTCTGAACATCACATACACTCTCTAAATGAGCATCACTCACACACACACACACCACACACACACACACACACACACACACACACACACACACACACACACACACACACATTCTAAAAGGTAGTAATAAAGAGGCTAGGCATCTGGATCTGGGGAAGAATAGCCTTGTGATTTCGTTTCTATGGTTCTGATGTAGGGAGTCTCCTCACCTGCCAGGTAGGCCCCTGTGGGGAAGGCTTCTCCTGCCTGCCCTTACACACACACACACACACACACACACACACACACACACACACACACACACACACACAGACACACACACGCACACACACACACCAGGACTGTTTCCAGGATGCTTTTGGCTCCTTGACAACCCTTTCCTGTTTTGGAAGCTAAAAGGTGACATTTAAAAAGCCAGAGAGGTTTTGCTGAAAAAACAAGATTCCACTGACTGAAAGGAAGGAAAAGTTTCTCACAGGCAGGGTTATGCCACCACATGGCGCTATCCCCTCTAGTCAGGCCAACTCCCTGTGTCCCTCTCTTTCTGGCTCAGCATCACCTAAACTGTGGCAGTCTTTGAACTTTTTCCATGTGTCCATAAGAACAGGGAAGACAGCCTGAAAGCTCTGAAAGTGGCTCTTTCTCCTGTTCCTGCATCCACTAAAAGGACCTCGCCAGCATTTATTTAATTCACAAATGCCTGGTGCCAGTCACAAATAAGCCAACGAGGTAAAAACACACACACACACACACACACACACACACACACACACACACACACACACACACATAAACATACATGCATACATACATACATACATCAAAGAATTCATCATGAAAAAACAAAAACGAAACAACAACAACAACAACAACAAAAAACCCACCACCACCTCTTTTTCACACACAAAGGCCATGGGCACAGACACACAAGACACATATACACAGACAGACAGAGACAGAGACAGACAGACAGACAGACAGACAGACAGACAGACACACACACACACACACACACACACACACACACACACACACACACACACCATGGATTCTACAGAGAAATCTGACTTGGCAGTGGGTAGTAGTGATGTGGCCATAGGTTCCTTTAAAAACAGGCCTCCAGGAGACAAAGTGGGGACGATTCTATGGCTGGGTAGGAAAGTCTCTGGAGTCCCTGTGCTCATCTGACCAGGCAGAGTTTCCAGGGAAAATCAGCTGGAGAGCTTCGGAAGGAGAAGAGCTGCCTTAGCATGATGGGCAGAAAAGGCGTCCTCTCTTCAGTCCCTACCAGTCACTGAGGACAGAGGGGTAACACAGAGGGGTGCAGTGAATGTTTTTTTTCAAGGCCAAGTTCCCACTTGTCTGTTATAATTTGGGCCAGGAATCCAAGGCCCATTGTGGTTTGGATAGAATTTAAGTATGTCTCCCTAGATTTCACAGGTTGAAGGCTTAGTCCCATATGGAAACATCAAAAAGGAATGGGACTTTTAAGAGCTTAGGCCTAGTGGAAGTCAGAACAGCTCAGAAGCATCATAATATAATAAATTTCTAATAATAAAGGTCTCTTATAGGGTAATACATTGTTAAAATGTATTTTGGGGACTAACAGTTTAGGTTGGTCTCCTCTTCATTGATCCCAACTTTTCCTTAAATCCCTTTTTAAAATTTTATTAGCACTTTTTTTTTTTCTTTTAAAGAATACACTTCTCGGGGCAGCAGGCTGACGGTAACAAGTCCTGCCTGCTTACACATGAAGAGGCAGAGCCTCTAAGGCAGTAGACATGTGTAGCTGGAGTTAGCTGCCTGGTGATTTCTTCTTTCCAACCTGTCCCACCCTTTCAGCCCCCTAACACTAGGTAGGAGAGAAAAAAGGTTAGAGAGGAGGGGCAACATTATCATTAGACTACTCCTTGCTGATTAGGGGCATCAAGTTCTTTGGGGCAAGATTGAACTTTGCTGTTAGGATATCTAATTTCTCCTTGAGGTTTCTTCTTTGCATGAGACTCCTTAACAAACAGTAACCAGCAACCAACTACCAACCAAGAACCAGCACCAACAACTGTGCCTCTTGAGGTCCTAGCATTTAGAGGATATACCTGTGAAAAGTCCTCATAATTTCAAGTGTCACACAGTCACAGAAACTATCTGCCATTGGTAAAATAACGCCCCTGCTAGATCATGAGGCAAATCATAGTCAGCTGCTGTGGACAATCTGAAGCAGCCCCATGTCCCACACCTGGAATTAAAACAAAACTATGTTCCCATATTTGTGGTTTTAAAAGAAATCCAAATGCCAAAACTGTCACTATAGACATGATACATGGCACATCAGCTATACCACTGACTTGCTCTGACCATATGCAAGTCATATAACCTGCTTGGTCTGTCTCTTCAACAGTATTATGGATCAGAACCTGCATCCCACAGTAGCTCAGAGCTACTAATCCCACCTAGCTAATGTGGAGCCCTGAAAACCATGACCAGGTACACAGCAGTACCAACTGGTACTCATTATTACCCAGGTCACCTGATAGATTGCATGACCAGGCACCCAAGGGTTACCTGGTGTTACTATTGTTAACAATAAAGATTTGAGACATTTGGCAACTTTCGAGAGTGTATCTGAAATGCACTAAGGTCTGGGTGTTCTTTGAAAAGCCATGTCAGCTCCACTCTTCAATGTGGGAAAAAAATCATTTTGACGGAGGACTTTTTATATTGACTTTAAAAGACAAGAATTCTGCATTTGTTCTAACCAGGGGTAAAGCAACCCAAACATCAGACTAAATTAAATGACTGACAACACAATTTCTCTGAATAACCTACAAATATCATTAGCAACATTCAGCAGTTTATATATCCTGCATATTAGACTGCCTTTGCAGTGCTGGGGTTGGAACCCAGGGCCTTGCACGAACTAGACAAGCACTCTACCACAGAGCCCTGTCCTTGGCATTACATTTGTATCAGTCTTATGACTTGGAAATATCTTTTCCCAGTTAGTGGATTATATTTTCACTTTCTTGAATAATCACTAGTTTAACCTTTGCTAAAAACTGCTTTTATAGACATCTACACCTTCAAGTTGACACTTAATTGATATTTTGAAGAAAAATTTAGATATAACAATGTTCCTTATAAAATTTATTTTATTGTTTTACACTCAATCAAATTATTATTAGTTCTTTGAAAATATTATTTGCACACAAAAGCATATGACTACGTTCTAACCAGTCTGTCTTTGGCTCAGTTGTTTGAGGCAAGTCTTCCTGGAAGCTCCCTGGGTCCAGTGGGAATCGGAGCATGGTCGCCATTAGCCTGAGTTCTTTCTTATTTCACCCAAGAAGTCAAAGGTCTGCTCCGAAAGGTCAAATGGTTTGTGAACTCCATCTGGTGACAGCAGAGCCTTCAGGGAACCCTCGTTCTCCCGGCTCTGCTTGAGGAAGTCAGCAATGGCTTTCCATCTTGCAGCCTCTGTCTCTTCCTCGGCCCACCTAAAGGGGGGCAGCAGTGTCGAGTGCAGAAGAGGGAGCACGCAGTCATGGTAGACCAGGAGGAACTCAGCCTTTAGGAGCTCTTTGTCTCTCTGGGAAAACATCACCACAAAGGAACTATCAATAGCCTGGCATCATTGCTCTCAAAGTACAAAGTCCTGTGAGCTGTCAGCTGAAAGTCACTGAGGAGCAGGGCAAGGCACTGGCAGGGGTTGCATGTGCTCAGTGTTGTAAGAGCCCAGAGCTGGCTGGAGTGAGAGTCATGGTGGAGTTGAGCAATTCTCCCTAAGAACTCTGCAGAGTCTCTGTGAGAGCAAGGGTCTCCTAAGCTCCATGTAGAGTGTCACATCTTCTGTCAAGAAGACTAAAGGGTTGCAGTCTACTGTAGTGACACCATACCCACATACACTACACATACACTACAATATAAAGTGGCTGTGTAGACTTATTTGGATTATTATCTGCCAAGAGATAATTGCCTCAATTTCAGAAAGAAGTGGGGCTGGGCATAGTGCTGCACATCTTTAATTCCAGCACTCAGGAGGCAAGGGCAGGCTGACTGTGAGTTTGAGGTCAATTAAGTCTATATAACAAGATCCAGGCCAGCCAGGACTACATATTAAGAACTTATCTACAAAAAAGAAGAGAAGTGGCAAGCACTCTGGGATCTAGAGAAAGGAGGCCCAAGCAGGGGAGTGAAGGCCCATCGGTCTGAGGGCATCAGACCCTCCCCAGATAATGGGAGGACCCATCTAGCCTAGGGCCAGCAGGCTGGGGTGGGACCTCAGAAGCACTGCAGCTGAGCACAGAGGGCTCCACACACAGCTGGCTGCACACATGGAGAGTGCCCAGGCACAACATATATATGGGACAGCTTCCAGGAGCCTGAGGCCCCGCACCTCACCCACTGTTGTTCTAGAAAGGTCTGAAACCAGCAGACTGGGTAAAGTGCAACGTTACTGGTTATGAGAAAGCTTCAGCTGTAATTCTTGCTCCTGCTCTGAAGTTTAGGCTTTTTCTTTTCTTTTCTTTTCTCTTTTTTTTTTTCTGCTACATTTCTTATAAACAATTAACACTTTCAGGTGTGTCTAAAATATGTCATCTACAAAGTTAACTCTTGAAAACCATGTAAACATTTTTCAAGAGAAAATTTCTAAGAATACTTTCTAAAGTGTTCTAAGTACAGTCCCGATTTTATGTTGGGCCACACCCACAGCTATCCCAGGGCACATGTGGCACATGGGCAGGGGTACACCTCTGAAATAGCAAACATGAGCCCAGTGTGGCCTCTGCCTCCTTTCGGAAATAAATGTTTATAGAAACATTAGAGCACTGGGCTCTCACCTGCCATCTATGCCACTTTTTCTTAATGACAGTAGTTTTCTGTGGGAGAGACAGCGTGCCTTACAAAACCTGTCTGAAATCACTCCCTGGTCCTAAACAGAAAGTGTCCATCAAGTCCTGCATTCTGGAAGTGACATCCCACCTCACTGGTCAAGGCCAGACTTGCCAAGTTAGCTCATGTGTCTGCAGCAGTGTAAACCAGTATAAACCAGATCAGGCACCCACTCAGTGCATCCACCACTCGGGCCAGCTCTCCTCTCCTTTCTTCTTACTTGATATGTGTGTGTGTGTGTGTGTGTGTGTGTGTGTGTGTGTGTGTGTGTGTGTGTGTGTAAGAGAGAGAGAGAGAGCGCTCTCAGGAGCTTTTTTTTAAAGCAAAGTAAACATGCTAGCTAGCTGCAAGACTTCTTCATTAAGTACAACTCAGGGATCTGAAGTGCTTGGTTGTTTAGGAGACTTTAAGAAGCAAGCATGCCGCTTGCTTAGACTGTGCTTAGACTGTGTCTGTGTGAGCACAATGACACAATTTAGCTGAGGAAGGGGTTACATCTAGGGCTGCCTCACTGAAACAGAGGCCTTGTTACAACACATGGGGAATCAGTCTCGAGGTTAGTGTGAAATCCAGTTTTACCTTCTCTGCTCGCTTTAGTGTACTTTCTTTCTCAGACCAGGAACTCTACAAAGAGAACAGAAACACTGTGTTAGTCAGAGCACTCGCAAGTCCTGGCAACACCTTCTGCAGCTTCACCCTGTAGTTAAAGCTATGGGCAGGGTCGGGATAGCTGTATAGCATCTAATGTGAAAGAGGTCACACTGTCGGCGGCATCTACTGCCAGCAACCCAGAACCAGCCTGACAGGGATGGCAGGCACATCTGTGAAGGACACCTCAGAGACATGTGGTTATTATAGCCAACTTACAAAAAGAATGGGTCAAACACCCTGTACCCCATGCCAAGCACACACAATGCCCAGATGCTTAACATAGTCACGAGCTTCCAAGGGGAGACAGCAACAGAAACAGGAAGTCCAGCTAAGTCCCCTATACCAGCGGCTCTGCCCACCACACTGGTGACATGGATGGGACAGACAAGTTGATTTTCAAGTAAACATTTCCACAGGCTTCACAAAAGCTTCTTTAAACAGAGAAGCTAGAGATCAAGGGATCCCACACAGGGATGAACTGAAGAGCTTGGCAGAGCAATTCCCTGGCAGTCTGTAAGGCTGGGTGAATTCCCCAGTCTCCAGGCTGACTGTCCAGGACTGGTTTTGTGTGAATAACTACCTACTGGTACCTGACTCTACAAGTATCTTGAAAGTATCTGGGTAGACAGCCCATGCCCATAGGTGCCTAGGGTCAGATCATGCTGAGACAAGGACCCAGTGCCCCCTGGAGAAAGAATGTGATGGGCTAACCATGAAGCGTTGGTGAGTCCAGGTTGTTTCTGCTTCCAGGTTGTGACATCCCACCCTGTTAACTTGCACCTACCCCCTCTAGGTTGAGAGAACCCTTCAGAGCCACAGCGTTTTACGACAGTCAGGTGTCATCATTATTAAAACACCAACCACAAAGTGAACTTAGCTGAGTAAAGTCCGAACACTCACACACTTCATGTAAATCTTAAAAGACAACATGGCTTAGTGTGAGCATTACTTAGTAACTTAGACTCTCTGTCTGAAACTGCCCACTGCTTGCCAGTCAGCGTGGAGATTACCTGAGCTTTTAGTCCACAGAAAGCAATGGGGTGGAGGGGTGGGAGTAGACAGAGGGACTTGGGGACAAAAAAAACCAAAAAACGAGTGTGGTTCACTACCACCTAACCAAGCCCCACCCCTCTCCTTCTGGAACAAACAGATGCCTGTCTTTCCCAGCTCCCCTCCAGTTAGCAGAAGACGTAACTGGCTCTGGACAATGAAACATGAGCAGAAACGAACAGCCTCTTGAGGTAGAGTGGAAAGCCCAAGGTCAATCCCCTACCTTTTCCTGCAAGGACAAAGGGCAACAGAGAGCGCCATTCATTCCAAGTGGTTCTAGGAGAGAACAGGGCCTGCCTTCACCAGCCTTAGGCCTTGGGTAGCTATGGGAGGGAGTCACACTGGAAGGGAACCAGGAGTGAGAAACAACCCTCCTTTTAAAGACACGCTACCCAAGGCTGCTTCTCAGACCTGCCTACCCTGTGAGGCCTGCCTGCTTTCTTGACCTCTCTCCCTCTTCCAGCTCCCTCCTCCCCCATCTGCCATGATCTTCAGTTTGCTGCTCCTGAGGTTTTCTTTCTTAGGCTCCAAGATAAAAACATGCTTGTTCTGTTGTTTCAGGTCCCTCTGAGATACAGCAGGCAAACACTTTTCAACCAGAAAAGCCCACTGTTCTAAAGGCTGTATCAGGAGATGGGATTATAACTGGACCAGGAATCTCCTTTCTGAGTCCGCCATGCTCTCTAAGAACATTGTCCAAGAACACTGGGCACTTAACTTACTTCGTGCATAAAACAATAAAATTGTCCTCAAGTTTCCTTCTGGGTCTGCTTTAAAATTCTTTTACCTATAAGATGAGAACTCCTGTAAAAGGGAGCCTATGCCTCCCGTCTCATGACTGTGGTTACTCTCGTAGCAAGGAGTTCAGCTGACAGGGTCACAGTCCTGAACATGTGCCGCTGTGTCTCTGCACTGCCAGAAGTGTCATCCTCCAGGGAAACCTCCTGGTCACGACCACTCCCTGCCTTCTTTGCTCTCCACATGCAGCCTCTGATTTCGGCCACCTTTGGCCCCTTCACATATGTCACGCTAAATTGGATCCGATCTGCCTCACAAGGCTTCTGCCAATCCTCCAACCTGTGACAGCATCCCTGTCAGCAGTTAGGCCATGGCCTCACCTTTCCTTAGGTCCCCCTCACCTGAGGATCTTTAATGAGACAGAGTTCTGACTGTCATTTGATGCCATCATTAAACCTTTGAGGTCCCCAGAATGAATTTGGTCACAGCACACACCATGCTATCTACATATAAGCCTGGCATGGTCACAAGGTTTCTCTTTGTTGACCCCAATGTTTCAGGTTAAGATATGTTAAAATGGTGACTTTGGAAATTTAAATTTAGCTGAAGATCAGAGACTTCAAACTGTTCACTTTAATATACAGTTGCTATTTCAGACAACACAGTATACTGAATTAAACTAAAGATGGTATGTATGCCCCAACTCTTCTGAAAGGTTGGCTGATTTATCCAGTGGACTGCTCTGGAGTTTCACTTAGAGTTTCTTGGGCATCTTACATGGAGAAATATAACAAGCAAGAAAGTACAGTGTTCAACTCACAGTCCCCTGCCACTGCAGCAGTGAAGGTTGCCCCTGGGTAACATTCACCATGCTTGGAAGGATGAGGCTGGGTTAGCTAGACAGTGAACAGGGACTGGGAAACACTGCCTGCAGCAGGTTTCCATGGTGGTACGTGCTACCCACCCTGAGAGCATCCATCACGTCGGGCTGCTCCAGGAGCAGAGGGAAGGTGGCCAGCACGGGATGACTGATTAAATCTGAAACACACAACAGGAAGATTCAAACTTCATTCCTATTTTACAGTATTTGATCTCAGTGTTACCTATTCAGGTTAAAATTATTTCACCAATTATTTACTGATAATACTTTTTATACACTTTGGCCTCCAGGAGAGTTCAGAGGCTCGAAGCTGTCCCTTTTAGTATCTCTGTGTCTCTACCACTTATCCTAGAAAGTTCTGAAATGAGATTTCCAATGGGGCTGGCCATACTGGGTCTTCTGTACAAGAGAGTGTGGAAGAATTAGAAGGGTAGCTTGAATTCCTGGTATGAAGCCTTTCTACAAAGATGCCTAAATCCACTCAAGAGTCATGGCAGCACTCTTGGCCTGATTCCCCTCAAAGGCTCTTCCTCTTGATCCCATCACAATGCAATGTACTAATTTCCAAAAAGACACATTCAAACAGTAGCTTTGTTTCTGAAATGCCACATGCAACATATTCTACCACACTGTGCCTCAGTAGAGAACTATCTAGAAGAGCTTCCTTGCTGTTGAGAATAGCCAGTAAATCTGCACTTGAGCCCTGGTGCTGGTGAACATTCCTAGTTATTAACTCCAAGGGCAACTGATGGTGAAAACTTAAGTACCACTCCCCAGCATTACAAATATTTCGTTGAGTGTTTCTGTGTAGCTTTAGACTTTGCTCTCTTACATTACTTGGGTGAAACTCTGGAGGTAGTATCTGTTCTAACCAGGAACACGATTGTCCAGTGTGAGGCCTCACCATGCTATCCTGATCCTCAACTCTGTCCATGCCTGCTGCCCTCAACTTCAATCTCACCTGCATAGAAACATTGTCTTTTCTTGGGTCTCCAGGCACACCAGTTACTCTAATCAGAAAGGAGTCTCTCACACATCTCCCCAAATGTCTAATCTCTTGCTCAGGTTTCATCTTTGATTATCTACACATCAAAGCCTCTCTTCTTACTACACAATAATTCAGGTCTTCTTAATGAATGTTCCCTCCATTTTCTTTATAGTCACTTATTTTTAAACACTAGAGGGCTTCTTCATGTCATTTTACTTTAAGAAGCTTGGTTGCTCCATTTGGTTGGGACAACTAAACCTTTCCCATTCACCATACAATGGCATATCATGTACCCAGCAGGCAGTGGGTATCTGGATACTTATTGATTTCTAGTGTTTGGGTGATAAACAACAGGATTATGATCTTTTACTTTAGAGCCAAGCTCTTATAGCACATGCACTCCCTCTTGGAAAGTTCATTTATGTATGACAGCTAGTGTGTTTTTAAAATTATTTAAAAATATTTTACTTGGAAAAATCTTTTGAACTCAAAACAAATGACAAGGACTGAGGAGCTAGATGAATGGTTAAAGCAGGCACTATGCAAGTTTGAGGACTGAAGTTTGGGTTCCCCAGAAACACGCACAAATGCCTGTCAGTTACAGCAGTTTATCTATGTTCCAGTACAGAAAGGGAATCCTAGAGCTAGCCAGTCAAGCTGTATGGGAGAGGTCTGCGTTCAACTGAGAGGCCCTCCCTCAATGAATTAGGTAAGGAATGAAGGTGCCCAACACTAATGTGGGCTTCCACATGTATGTGCATTTGTGTGCACATGAACTCATACATAAAAATTAATCTAAAGAGAAATTTTAAGAATAAAAATAGTGCATAGAAACTAGTGACGATTTGATTTATTGACTTGTAACTGGCTCATGGGCACACTTCATTATGTAAACAATAGTTATTTGGGGTGACTGGTTTCTTCCTGAAAAGGTGACACACAAGGGTCACAGGTGAAAACAGATAATCTCAAGACCGAAAAAGAAAACTGTTTCCCCGCGGATGGAAAAGAGGAGGCTGAGCGGGGATGAGCGCAGCCTGTGTGAGCTCCCGAAGCTGCCCCTCAGTGGTGTGCCACCCCAATGCTATTCAGTGGTCTCCTTCCACAGGCCACATCTGTAGGCAGGAAATACAGCCTGGCCCAGACCCCATGTCTTCAAGGGTTTGCAGCATTGACACACAGGAAAGACCCCAAACTTACCGGCACTTTGCAGGTTTGTCCTGTCTCTCAGGAGCACATCTCCAAGAATTTGTCGGTAAAATATCAGTAAGTGAGCAGAGCACATACTCCCCACCAGGGTTTCTGGCAGCAGACTAGCCGGAGAAGAAAGGCAGTCATTAAACAGACCCTGCCAACCCAACCTACGGGGGATTTTCCTCTGTGTATTACTTGAATGAACAAGTTTTACTTTACTATTGGGGGGAAAAAAGATTTTACAGTATAAAGGAAATTTACACCACAACTTGGTCACTTTAAACCAGAGATAACTAGCCTCCATTAAACCAGAGATAACTAGTCTCCTCAGATCTATATTTTATGTCTCAGCACTGTATCACACGCTTGTGCTTCCATGCGAGCGCACACCCCCATACTAAAATGTCAAATAGAGGAAAGTCACTAATGCTTTGTTCTGGAAAGTGACTAGTGAGCTACACACCTGAAGAAAAGCATGTGGCTGCCAAGCCTGATGTGGTGGGAGAGGAGGAAATGCCAGTTCAGACTGCTCATGGGCTGGGTGGGACACAGGAGGCGGGACAGACCTGAATCCCGACTTTGCTACTTCCGAGCAGTCAGACTAAGGATTAATTAATCACACCCAGTGTGCTTTTGTTTCCTTATTTGTAGGGTGCCAAGCCTAACACCCGAATTTCAAGTTACTGAAAGGATTAAAATGAAGCAACTGTAGCACTTAATACATGTCTAGTATATAGCAAAGGCTCAAAAAAAAAAAAAGGAATTTAATATTGAAGTTAAGATGGTATCAGTTTTCAATAGATTACTATAACTTTAGGGTGGAATATGTAATCTCCATGGTAAACACACACCTGCACACAAGTGTGCACAAACAAATATTCCTGATGTACAGACTATACACAAATGGAAACAGAAAGGAAACCAAGTATCAGTGGCAAAACAAAACAAAACAAAAGAAATAGGAAGGAAAACAGTGAGTAAGAGAATGAAAACCAAAGCTATAAGACACACAGAAAAAAAAGTAACAAATGCCAAAATGACAGCACTCCCATGGGCAACTACATTAAATATAAGTGGATCAAAACTCCCCAATCAAAATATATAGATTGGAAGAAAGAATTTAAAGAGATAATTTCAACTATATAAGAGTCTTGCTTTAGACTCAGGACAAACATATTTCAAAGGTTACAAAGGTGGCTTCAATTTTTATAATTAATCCCCTATTTTAATATCTTGTCAATTTGAGAAGGGAAAATGATCAGACAGGTAAAAGTCAGGCTTCCGGTGGACTGGAAGAAGAGATGAATGAAGCCATTAGGCTGGTGTACAAGAGCTTCCCGGAATGCAGATGAACATCCCTGACCACTCCCTACCTTTTCTAGGCTGTCTTTCCTAGACATATGCACTATTTGGCTCACTGAGCACATAAAAACCCTGATTTGGTATAAATTCAAGCTAGATTTCATGATTGACTATTGAGGAGCATTTCTGGTGCCCTGATGCCACAGTGCCCTATGAGGTCATGCTGTGACTCCTAAGGGCAGTCTACATCTGGCTGTGGCCTCTGTGGGCAGTGCTCCAAGGTATGCCGAGTACTGCCTCATGCTGAAGATCTCATTTTGCCAGGGGAAGAGGTGGAGCCTTCCTCCCTCCTGTCTGCCCCCTCTTTCTCCTACAGATCTGCCTGCTCCATCTGTCTGGTAGGTGTGGGCACTTCTTCAGGGTGGGTGCTCCTTCAGGATGGGCACTCCTTCAGGGTGGGTGCTCCTTTCCTTCCACTTCCCTACTACATGAGGCAATGGTATTTCACTTTGTTTCTTAGAAATTGCCTAATTTTTTCCAAACCTAAGATGACCAGAAAGTTCTAAGCTACTAAAGGCTGAGCTGAAAAAGTGGGAAAATGCTTCACTCCAATTTCACCTGGGGATCAGAGATCCAGGAGCAGAAGGGTGTAATGAATGGGCCCCAGCAGTAATAGTCTTACTCTATTTTTAACAAATGTAAGTAAAAGAGAGAAAGGGGTGGGAATGTGTCACACAGACAAAGGAAGATCACTGTAGAACTTACACAGACCACTGCTCTAGGCAATGCTTCCCTTCATTCACAACCCAAAGGGCCTAATATTGAGCTCTCTCCCCCCAGGACCTCAGAAGTGTGCCTTTGGTCAAACCGAGTCAAATTAAGTCCCTTTGGGAAATGGCTCTAGGTGTGTGTTGGAGGTGCATGCCTTTAACATCAGCACTCAGGAGGCAAAGGCAGGTGGATCTCTGTGAGTTCAAGGCCAGCCTGGTCTTCATTAGTAAGTTCCAGGGGCAACCAGAGATACATTAGTAGAGAAACCCTGTCTTAGAAAGGAGGGAGAGAGAGAGAGAGAGAGAGAGAGAGAGAGAGAGAGAGAGAGAGAGAGAGAGAGAGAGAGAGAGAGAGAGAGAGAGAGAAGAAGGAGAAGGAGGAGGAAGAAGAGGAGGAGGAGGAGGAGGGGGAGGAGGAGGAGGAGAGAGGAGAGAAAAAGAGGAGAGAGAGGAGAGAGAGAGAAAGAGGAAAGAGGAAAGAGAGAGAGGAGAGAGAGAGAGAGAGAGAGAGAGAGAGAGAGAGAGAGAGAGAGAGAGAGAGAGAGAGAATGAATATGGGGCAAGTGTTGGTGGAGCTAAACAGGGAGCTACCATCACATCACATAACAGGCTCACCACAAACTGAGGCTGTGGGTCTAGGGGCAGGGCCCTTGCTTGTGCAAAGAAACTGGTAAAAGACCTGGGTCTGCACTTTGCACTTTCACGTCTTCTGATATACAGAGGATCCCTAGGATTTGCAAAAGTACTGGATGGGTGAGGCGCCCCAGCAAGCTGGGTGAAAATAAGCACAGGACAGTTCAAACCGGGCTTCTCGCCTGCAACCAGGCCTCCACTGTGTGTGAGCTTTGGCATAACAGAAAGAGCTCCACAGAGTATCATCTCTCACCGTCTAGCAGAAGAGAACCATACTGAAACACAGGGGAAGGTAAAGCAGGGGCAGTGGGGCTAGGCATGGAATATACCTTTAAAGGGGAGGAGAATGATGTGGGGGTGTCGTTCCCCTCCTGCTCTCACCCATGGAGGGTGGCTTGTCAGGGACGTGAGGATGTTGAATAGGCCAGCCCTGCCTGTCTTCCCTTCCCTGGTATGGAAGCTCAGAGAATTCTGTGGAAAGCTCACGTGCTGGTGCCCAGTCTCTCAGGTCTCACAGTCCATAATCCTTTGGCCCTAGAAAGTCCATGGCCTGGTTTCTCTGAGCGTCATCCTGTTTTTGGATCACACCAACACTGTGCTCAAAGCAGAATGGCCATTTCAAGATACAGCTTTAATCTGTGGGTCTGTGATGTTTTGAATATGCTTGGTCCAGGAAGTGGCACTCTTAGGAGATTCGGCCTTGTTAAAGTAGGTATGGCCTTTTGGAGGAAGTGTGTCACTGTGGGAGTGGGCTTTGAGACCCTCTTCCTAGCTGCCTGGAAGAAAGTCATCTCCTGTTTGCCTTTGGAAGATGTAGAACTATCAGCTTCTCTAGTACCATGCCTGCCTGCACACTGCCATGCTTCCTGCCATGATAATAGACTGAACCTTAGAACCTGTAAGCCAGCCCCAGCGAAATGTTTGCCCTTATAAGAGTTGCCTTGGTGATGGTGTCTCCTTATAGCAATGGAAACCCTAACTAAGCCAGGGTCTAAAAGAAAAGGACCATAGCAGACAGGCAGGAGGGGCTGGGGACAGTGAGAGTGAAGTCCCAGAGAAACACAAGAGGACACAAGCAGGAAGATCTCTACTTGGAAATCATGACCCACACCTATTTCTGTGCCTCCTGTGAGCTGCATGTAACATATACCTTGGTGGTCCCTGAAGTAAGGGGGACAGGGACTAAGGACTTTTGCCATGACCCTACAATACAAGGCAGTGTTCCTAGTTTCAGACAGATGGCCAGTTTGATATTGAGGCAGTGGAGAATATCTGAGCAGCAGTATTTGAGCCAAGAAAGCAGCATTAAGAGCTGTTCCTGACAGCTGCTTGGGAGCCCTGCAGGCCTGGCCACAGGTGAGCGGCGGGGCACAGCAACAAGAGAACGAGGACAGGACCCAGCTTTCTCTTACAAAGCCTGCCTCTGTGAGGCTCCTGTTCCCCACTCCGTGAAAAGGACAATTTTTCAAGGGAAGATTGGCCAAAAGAGGAAGGGTAGATTAAATGTTTTATGAATATCTAGAGACAAAAAAAAAACAGCCAAGCGTAAATAGTGTCCATGAACACATTATTAATGGCTGCTGACAGACTGAACTGTAAAACATACCCCACACTTCAGCATAACCTGGACTGAAAACAGCCATGCTCCGAGGGCAGACCAAGCCTCTTTCACTTCCCTACTTCATTAAAAAATGTAAATTATATTATTCACTTGTGTGTGGGGGCAGGGGGAGTTGGTTCTCTCCTTTGACCACATGGACCCTGGGGATCAAACTCAGACGGTCAGGCATAGCGGCAAGCACCTTTATCTGCTGAGCCAGCTCGCCGGCAGCTCTTCCCCACCACCTGATGACTTGTGAGCCAGGTCCTGGCGGGACAGGGCTCTGCAGCAGGCTCTGCCCTGTATGTCTTCCTCCCTTACCCCGATTCCCTGTGTGCCCCATGATCATATCCCACAACCCTCAAGGCCTATTTAAAGACAATGTCCGATTTTACCAGACATGATCATTTGAGCAAATTCTGGAATCACATTTACATTTGTCTATGCATAAAATCACTCTGCCAGCACATACCCAGAGCAGCCTAGGTTTGTGTGTGTGTGTCACACATAGATATGGGCTAAGTGGTTTCACAGGCTTCCTTTCATTAAACCCTATTCAGCTTTATAGGGTGGATGCTGTTAAAGTTTGAAATCCTGAGAGAGGTGCTTCAGTGACTACAGGGCACTGAGTGAGGCGCTGGTAGATCTGAGATGTCACACATGTAGATTCAATCTTCCTGAGGAAATTCCAGTTAAAATAATGGGAGGTAAACATCCCTCAAATTTAGAATGGTCCACCCCCCTTCCCCAAGGCACTTTTGGTGCTGTCAAGAATGTAGAGTAACTGACACGTTCCTGCTTTGCTAGTGACGAGGCAAATGGTGCAGTCAATGGACCACAGTCTGGAGCTTCTTATCAAGTTAACGCAATGCTCTATAAGCTAGCAATTCCATTCCCCACATTTTTACCCATAAGAAATGCAGACATATGCATTATATGCAAATATCCGGAGCAGCTTTACTCCTGTCTGACCAGATCTAGAAACATCAAGCAAGGCATGGACAAGCCAACAATGCCTATCCATCAAGTATAGCACCATCTAAAACAAAAAGGACCAAGTTACTAACAAGCCCGCAGCATGGACGGGCCTCTAGTGCAGCTCCAAGTCTACCCAGCACCATCCATAAGGGTTTGGAAAATGTAGAAGTATTGAGAGAGAATGAGGTGTTCTCCATCTTGCCTGCAGGAACTGTTACATCCATCATCATGAACATTTGTCAAGACTGAGAACTGCTTGATAAAAAGGGAATTTTACTACACATGAAGTAGAGCTTCCTCAACCCGACACAGAAAAGAAGACCACCCCTGAGCATCGGTCTATACACTGGTAAGCCTCGCCTATTCAAGAGCATCTAAATTATCTAATGTGACATCCATTACCTAAAAATATAGGTGTATATATGTGTGTCATGTAGAGGCTAGAAGATGGTATTGGATCCCCTGGAGATGATTTACGGATGGCTGTAAGCTGCCTGACGTGGGTCCTCTGGAAGAGCAGCCAGGGCTGAAGACCCCTGGGCCAGGCCTCCCGGCTTTACAGCCACCATGTGAGCTAACTGGGGAGGAGTAAATCTGAGCTTTATCACTGCTGCGCTGCTCAGAGGCAAGAAGTTCAGCAAGCATCCCTTTCCCACTTGCCCCTGCCTCTCCCAAAAGCCCAGGCCAGCTACTCACCTGAGCATGGCCCTGGACCTCCTGTTCAGAGACCGAAGTTTCACCAGAAGTTGAGGCTGCCTGCGCACACTTATCATCTGACGGAAAACACTGCCCTGTGCTACAAAAACATCAGGAATATGGAGCCAGAGTTTAAGTGCTTGGGACGGCGTTCATTCAAACACACATTCAATGAGAATCTACAGCCAGTGGAGCTGGACTGCATGAAAGGCAGTGGTCACCTGCCCAGCTTCTATGAGCCTGTCTTGACATGAATATGAATGCGTCTCCAGAAAGTGCCTCACAAGCCACTGTGACAGATGCTCTGCAGTATGAAGGGAGCTGATAAAACATGCCTGGCTCCAGATGGAACCAACAGATTCTTAGACTCCATGTCTGTTCTCCAAAGCCAAACTCCACTGTCCCTCTGGGGCACTGTCACTGTTGGGGCACTGTTGCTGTGGGGCACTGTGGAGCACTGTCACTGTGGGACATATGACTGTGGGGCACTATGGGGGCACTGTCACTGTGGGGCACTGTCACTGTGGGGCACTGTCGCTGTGGGGCACTATGACTGTGGGGCACTGTCACTGTGGGGCACTGTCACTGTGGGGCACTGTCACTGTGGGGCACTGTCACTGTGGAGCACTGTCACTGTGGAGCACTGTCTGTCACTGTGGAGCACTGTCACTGTGGGCACTGTGGGGCACTGTGGGGTGGATCTGGAGCATCGTGCCTTGCCCTGGATAGTGGAGGAGAGCTGCATGTCTGCTGACTCAGTCTATGAGGAAGGGCCATATATCTGTGCTACTGCCCAGGTCACTGCTTCTCCAGGGCACGGCTGGGTGGATGGTATTAAGGAACTCTGGGTTTTTTTTTGGGGGGGGGGGGCAGAGAGAAAACAACTTGGCATGCATTCAAAAATCTACATCCTTTGAATTAGCTTATTCTATCCATTCTCTATCTGTCAAGTATTTTGCTGGCAGTTTTTATGACAAGCTAGAGTCATCTGAGAGATAGGAACCTCAGCTGAGAAAATACTTCCACAAGATCAGGCTGCAGGCAAGCCTGAATGGCATTTTCTTAATTAGCGATTGATGTGGAAGGGGCCCAAGGCCATTGCGAGTGGTGCCAATCCTGAGCTGGGGGTCCTGGGTTTTAAAAGAAAGCAGGGTGAGCAAGCCACGAGGAACAGGCCAGTAGGCAACACTCCATGACTCCTGCCCTGTCTGAATTCCTGCCCTGACTTCCTTCCATGATGGAAGACTATGTGGAAGTGTACATCAAATAAACCCTTCCCGCCCCAAGTTTTCATGTTTCACTACAGCAATAGAACCCCCACTAAGCCAGGCATCAACACAGTGTCCAACAAAAAGGAGCTGAGGCGGGGTCCCCATTCTTCACAATTCTAGAGTCTCAGAGGTGTCAATAAAAATAATCACTTAGTGGCTCAGCGTTCGCACTGATGGCACGTGAAGGATTTGGCTCCAAGGGAAAGTGTATTTTGTTAGGATGCAGCTGTGCTCTCCGCTGCTCTACTGCTCGCTTCGTTTACGGAAAGAAGGGTAATAAGGTTCTACATGCCACTGCAAGGCCCGGGAGTGCTGCAGACACGGCCCAATGGATAAGAACACTGGCTGCTCTTGCAGAGGACACAGGTCCAGTTCCCAGCACCCACATGGTAGCTCACAACCATCTGTAACATCTGACGGCCTCTTCTGACCTCCACAGGCACCAAGCATGCAATGCAGTTCAGAGACATACATGCAAAAAAAAAAAAAAAAAAAAAAAAGTCTTAAAAAAGACCTATCTATACTATGGAGGTGGTGGAACCATTTAGGGGTGGGGCCTTCAGGGACACATTCAGGCATTCAGACACTGGGCTGTGCCTATGGAGATACAGGGACCCATGCCCCTCTGTGCTGCTCCCCAGCCCCTGAGGGATGGAAGGCTTCTTTACCACATGCTTCGCCATGGTGTTCTTTGTTAACAGAGACCCAAAGCAATAGGGCCAACGGGCCAGAGACTGAACCCTGTGGAAATGTAGACCCAAATAAACCCTCCCTCCTTTAGCTTGCTTATAGCAGGGTCATGGTGATTAAGGAGCCAGCTGACAGAGGGTCACACAGAAGGACTGTACCTCTTCTGGACACTGAAGGGTCCACTTCAACACCTTTTTCGTAAGGAGTGCCGCCATTCAAGAAGAGTTCGTATGTTCTAGGAAAGAACAGTACATGTGACAGGTCCTTGTCATGGGCATTTATTTGTCAACTAGACTCTGCCAGGAATGAAGTTATTCATGGACATCTTACTAAACTCATGGGTAAATCAGAGTCAGGATGCAGACTCTTCTATGAGGTAACAACTCAACAGACTCTCTCCTAAGCACAAACTGCAGGAAGTGTGGTGTCCACATGGAGAGAAGGAAGATTCTGATGTCACTAAAATGATTTGACTTTAATGGTATGTAAGTAATAAGCTTTAACTTTCAAATGTATTGAGTCATTACTTGCAGTGAAGTCAGTATTCAGGTGTGCCCATCCCCTCCCCTGCTAGCTCTGTGCTCTTCGGAGTTGTTGCCCCTGTGTCCCATGTGCCTCTCTTCTGTGGAAGTGTAACTTAAATGCAGAGAGAAGCTAACGGGCCTCTTTATCCCCCACTGCACTCCTAGAGAGGTTTCCCTGGATCCACACACCCAGCTTTTGATGAACAGCAACTTCCTTCACACAACACACACTGGAGCAATTAAAAACAGCTCTCATTCCACCTCTGGGAAGGGACACCTCATCTCTCTACTAAGTACACTATAACCCTGAGTTACCATGCAATATATTACCATTTATATTATACTTGGTATAAAATAATTTTTTCAAAAAATTATAAGAAATCAGGGTGTCCATAATGATACAATGATAACTAATGTCCTCTCCTCCTTGCTAGGGTGATGCCAGATAAATGGTGGCCTGGACTCTTATCTCTGCCCAGTGGTAAGAAGGCTGTGAGGGGGTGTTGCCTAAGGTAATCCTCACATTACTTATTACTGAGATAGGAAGTAATCTCCAGATCAGAGACAGAGGAACCTGAGACCTGGAGATGTTAAGGAACCCAACCGGTCACCCAGGAGGAGCAGGGCCCACCCAGAATCATCTCACTCCAATCTGCCCTCTGTCTGCCTCTCTGTACCCCCTGGGAGCTTATGCTCTTGACTTGGGTTTTTATTTTCCCCTATTTAAGACTGAGATTACCTATTTTCTTGTTAGCTTTTGAGACGGGGAGGCAATCTGTTCTCCCTTGTGTGTGTAGCACAGGGATTGGCCCAGTCTGCTCCTGCTCTTACAGCCTCCGTTTGTTTACAGTTGTAGCCACTGCGGGCTCTGTGACCTGCCTGCTAAGGGAGGCAGAGGATCGCAGACTCACCATCTGCTCCCTGAAGCGAGCCAGGCTCTATTTTGAGCACAGTGAAGTGTGGTGAATCAATGGGGGCTGCGGACTGAACGTTCTCAGCACACAGCCCAGGCAAACTCCTTTTAAAACATGAATTCTCTGGGTCATTTCCTTCTCATTAGGGGAGCATGTGAGCTGTTTTCCCATGCTCCCTCAGACACTAAGATGGATACGAGATTCCTCTTCCCAAACTTGAACTATTAACAGAACACATCTGAGGTAGACAGTCCCGAGGGATTTTTCTACAAATCACTCACTTGTAAGGAATAGTGAGCTGACTTACTTTGCTGGAATAGGAACTCCACTGGCATCGAAAAGCTTAAGAAACACCCAGCCACAGCTTAACTCTCCTCTCTCACCAGTTGACTGAAATAAAACGAACACATGGAACAGTGCTTGAGCTAGCCACTTATGAGCACACACTGCGTCCTCACATCCTCTCTAAGCACCTAGCTGTCCTCAAAGAAATGAGATGCTGCATGCCAGGGCTCCATTTTACTTGTAGGTCAGGTGTTAAAAATGGTATTCAAATGACAATTCTGCTTTATCACAGTTGCTTTGAAAGGTCCCTTAAAACCCCACCCTGAGGTAACTGTTGCCACTGGGTGGGTCTTCAGTGCTATACAGTTTGGGAACAGTGTCAAATCACAGGATCCTACACGGCATTTTGAAGCTTTGTCTTACAGGGGAATGGACTAGAGGAATCAGTAACGCAAGGATCCCTTTCCTCAGCCCCCACGCCAGTTGCCAGGATCAGTGGGGCTCACCTGTCTCCAATGCCCTACCCATCTATCCTGAAGATGTAACGGGATCTCTCTCAGGATCAGAGTCCGCACACGGGGGATCTCTGGTGAGTGTGCACTCCAGTGGGTTATTTCTCTGACAAGCATTAAAGCACACTTCTGACGTTCCCTTGCCATTGTCTCAAGTCCCTAAGTAAGAACTGTGCCCTACAGGGTTAAGTGGCCTCCTCTGGGAAGTCCCAGCCTTTAAGAGACATTTTGTTCTTTGAAAGCAACTGGAGTTCATTGATGCTATAAATGCCAACCAAACCCTTCTGCCTTAGCTAACACTGAGCATTACCACACACAAATGGGAACCAGAGCAGAAAGATGGCTCAGAGAGTCAAGGTGCTTGCTGCCAAACCTGACAACCTGAGCTCGATGCTCAGGACCACACGGTGAAAGGAGAAAGTCAACTCCTAAGACTGTTCTCTGATCTCCATGCTGTGCCCACTCATAAAAAAAATGTTAAAAAGAGAGAGAGAGAGAGAGAGAGAGAGAGAGAGAGAGAGAGAAAGCAGGGTAGTGGTGGTGCATGCCTTTAGTCCCAGCACTTGGGAGGCAGAGGCAGGCGGATTTCTGAGTTCGAGGCCAGTCTGGTCTACAGAGTGAGTTCCAGGATAGCCAGGACTACACAGAGAAATCCTATCTTGAAAACTAATTAACTAACTAACTAACTAAATAAATAAATAAATAATTTAAAAAAAAAAAAAGAGAGAGTCATGGGCTGGAGAGATGGCTCAGTGGTTAAGAGCACTGGCTGCTCTTCCAGATGTACTAAGTTCAATTCCCAGAAACCACATGGTGGCTCACAACCATCTATGATGGGATCTGACACCCTCTTCTGGTGTGTCTGAAGATAGCAATAATGTACTCACATAAAATGAATAATTAAAAAAAAAAATGAGAGTCAGCATCAATCTGGTTCCTTCAGAGTTAATTTCTGATACACAGAAATCCTTCTTTGTGGTTTCAGTGTGGATCTCCCCTAAAGGCATGTATGTTTGAATACCTGGTCTCCAGCTGGTATACTGTTTGGGATTTTGGTTGCAGAACCTTTAGGGGTAGACCCTGCTGGAGGAAGTGGGTCACTGGGGCAGCCTTGAGGTTACAGTCCAGTCCCATTTGTTCCCTGCCTGCCTTCCTCTTGACTGCTGCTGCAGTGAGCCTAGGCCTCCCTCTGCTGCCTGGCGTGCTTCCCTGCCATGGTGTTCTTATCCCTGGAACTGTGAGCTGGAATAAACTCTTCCCCTGAATAAACACTTCTGTCAGGGCGTTTTACCAGAACACCACAAGTGTAGCTAACATAGCTTCTATCACTTTGCTTGTAAGTCAGATATGGTTCTAACGATTCCCCTTTGATGCATTAGAACAGTTTGTCTTTCAGTTTTGACATACATTGCGAATGTAAGAAATTCCAAGTTCAAATAATATCCCAAGGTCTGGAGTTGAAGAATTGGACCTGATAAAACAGTCACCATCGAGCAAGCATGGCAAGATGCCAGTGACCTAGAAAGATAAGGAAGCCAAAGTTACTGACAGAAGTGAAGAGTGTCCCTCATCAGCAAAGGGCTCTTGCTATACTAAAGGGCCCACAGAGATGGCTCAGTGAGCAAAGGGCTTGCAGCCAGGCCTGAAGACTTGAGTTTGATCCCTGGATGGACCCACAAAGTAGAGGAGAGTACTGACACCTCCAAGCTATCCTCTCCCCTTCTTTTGCATGTATAGTTTTAGCATATGATATGTTAAAATAGACAAATGTAAAATGAACAAACAAAAAATGTTCTTGAAAGTAGATGGACCAGATTCACACGTGAATGATTAGAAGCAGAAACATTTAGCTTTCCTGTTGACAGGGAAATTACCTTAAACCTTCTTGATTTGTTTGTTTAGTTGGTTGATTGGTTATTAATTTTTATTTATTTTTTGCTTAGAAAAGGCAAAGAAGCAAAGAACTATCAGTCAACCCCAGAGCTGTGACAAAACACATCCTGTTTGTTACATCACACTATTTCTAAAGGACTGAAGGCCACGGTGCATGTGGCCTGTCCAAGGCCATAATCTATCAGTAGTGGATACTGCTGCTGCTCACAAATGTAAGTGCACATGTACACTCCTCCCACATCACCAGAGCATGTGATGTGATCAGCTTCATGCAAGAAAAGCACCCATATTATTCCTCAGCCCATCCTCACGTCCCGGGAAACCAGGAAATCCGACTTTTAACGCTGCGCATTGCCAGAGATGAGGGGCAAACTGTGAAGGTCTGAGCCAAAGGACAAGCAGTGCTCCCTAGAGGCGGGGGTGAGGGAACAAAGGGCTTGAGGAGCTGTGCCACGGAGCATCGAGGACACAAGTCACATCAAGTGAGGTGGCTGAGCCTCCAGCACAGCCTGTGCCCTCTCCCTGACCTGTCTTGTGCTAAGACCTGATGCAGTAGGAGGAAGGGAACTGAAGGGCTTCTAGGGTGCAGGGGAACAAAGGGGTTAGTTGTGGGAGGGAGGCAAACGATGAAGCCATGAGTCCTTGGAGGTAGGAAAAAGCAAACCACAAACAATACTGTCAAAAGTACACGAAGACTCTCTTGACTCACTAGGCAGTGTCTGTGTGACATTGACTCAGGGGCTCGAAGCCCTAACCTCACCACAGCCTCGGCGGGATCTGGGTGTGACACGCCAGCCTTTGATTCCTATCTGAGGGAAATACCAAGTGCCATTAGCACAGTTGGAAGATTTCATTTTGAAAAACGCCCAATCCTAATCTTACTTCTTGTTTTCTGCTCCATGAAAGGACATTTCCTAAAGTTGAAATCCACCTAGAGGCTGTGGTCACAGCTTCAGTGAGTCAGGGACCTGAGGGACTCTTGCAAAAAATAATGAAGATTTCCATTTTGCCCTAAACACTGCACGTCCCATGCAGCACACTCTGGAAGCTTCCGGTGCCCCTTCTACTGCACAGGAGGAGGCTCCCAGCAGGTGACTTACCTGAGGAGAGAAGGTCCATGTTTTTGGCTTCTTAGGCTGCCACACGGCTCGAACTGTATGGATATTACTCAGGACCTAAAAGGAGATTTTTTTTTTTCATTTGAAACCACATTGTAGGGGCCAATGAGACCCTGCACATCTGAATCCCAAGCCAGCAACAATGTCTGCATCTATGTGTATGTGTTGAAAATGGAAGAACAAAAGATTAGAAGGGAGAGAAAAACCAAGCAGGCAGCTGAGGGTGGGGAGTCCAGTGCAGAGCACATGTTGAGCACATGTGAGGCCCTGAGCACCATCTCTACCCACAAGAAAAAATCTGTAAAAATGCAGCATCCAGCCGAAAGCCCCAGGCTCCCTGCTTCCTTTGGCACTGCAGCCTTTGCTGGACTGCTCAGAGAACTGGGCTGTGTGGGGAGGCTATCTCTACAGATGGCATGTCCTTACTTGGTTCTGACAGCAGCACTTCTTAGTTGTGACAGCCTTAGATTGTGGGAAAATTCAAGTAAACAGCACGGGGACACGAACTCCTACTAGATACACCTATAACGGGAAATCTACTACAATCCTGTTTTGTGAGTTGATAAACAGCTATGATTGCTGTTTGTGGTCTATGTGACTCATCCTTTCCCTCCTTCCTTCTCAGATCTCTGAGTTGTTCCTGATCTTAGGGACGATGTCTGACATTTTTCTGCTAGGCCTGGTGACGTGCACTGGGCTGCTTATGTCCTGTACAGAACCAGGGCACTCTCCCCTGCTTCTGCTCTGTAGAAAATGTCTTAGAAATCATGACTGGGCCTTGAAATTTCCCACATCTTCCTACATCTGTTCTATGTTCATCTGGTCGTTTTTCTTTGTGCTGTCAATATGAGAGATTACAGTGATTGCTTGTCAAGTGTTAAATGTTAGCTGTGTAGCTGTACACACCTGAACTCTCAGCAGACACTCCCCTGTCTGTGCAATGGTGTCTGTCGTATCTACCCAGGCTCAGCCTGAGTACTGGATTAGAATTTCAGTTTCTGCAGCCATGAAGGATACGGTTGTATAATTTCTTTCTTTTTATAGAATACTTTGGCATCATGGTTTTCCTGGCTTCATGAGATGAAGCGTTTTCTTCATATCTGTTCTATACAAGAACTTCATATGAGATTGGTTCTAAAACTTTTTATGTTGGGAGTCAGTCATTAGTGAAGCCACGCAGGCCTAGTGTCCCCTAGAGAAAGGCTTCTTACTAAGCTTTCATTTCTTCCACAGACATTGCTCATTCTTATTTTAGTTTCATTACATTACAGTTTTCTAAGAAACACTTTCATCAGTATTGCAAAATTGGCTGGCATACAATTGATTGTGAGAGCCCATCTTGCCCACTAATGTCTGAAGGATCTGTGTTAATGTCTCAATTTCTATTCAGATATCAGTAAATTTGGTTTTTGTTTGTTTGTTTGTTTGGTTGGTTGGTTTGGCTTTTCAAGACAGGGTTTCTCTGCATAGCCCTGGCTGTCCTGGAACTCACTTTGTAGAGCAGGCTGTCCTTGAACTCAGAAATCCGCCTGTCTCTGCCTCCAGAGTGCTGGGATTCAAAGCATGCGCCACCATGCCTGACTTGTTTTTGGTTTTTTCTTTAAAAACAAATTATTCAGCTGAGCATGGTGGCGCATATCTTTAATCCTAGCATTTGGGAGGCAGAGGCAAAAAGATCTCTGTGAGTTCAGGCCAGCCTGGTCTACAAAGTGAGTCCAGGATAGCCAAGGCTACACAGAGAAACCTTCTCTCAAAAGACACAAACAAACAAACAGAAAAAAAAAAAAAAACCCAAAAAATCCCAAACCAAACCCCCCCCAAAAAAACCAATTTCTTCATAAGTTTTACCATGTATCTTTCAATTTGATTCTTAAAAACCAAACATAAAAACAAAACAACTTTTTAATGTTTTCTCTCCATTTATCTTTCCTCCTGTTTTATTAATTTTTGTAATTTCATCTTCTTGATTCTTTCAGGCTTTTCTCACTTTTCTCTGCCCAGGTTTGTAAGTTGGAAGCTTGGGCAACTGACTTTGAGTTTTTACTCTTTCCAGTATTTGCAGTAAAAGCCACAAATGTCCGTCCAGGCATTAAGAATTTTTTCATAAAAGATATATTTGTTTAAAAATAATCATTCCAACTTTTGTTTGGTACTGGGTGAAAACCAGTTTCCTGCATCCGGGAGGAGTAGATGGGGGCTCTGTATTACATGGCAGTGCTCTGCTTTCTTAGTTAAGGTGGTGGTTACACTGATGCATCTATTTGTCAACAACACAGTGTTCTAGTTAGGTCACAGTCTGAGAATAACAGCAGGAGATACACCGTCTGTGATGTAACGATATCACACTCACCACTCAAAGAACCAGGAGTTAAATCTACTTAATCAGAAACAATGTGGAGTGTACTACCACCTATTTATATTCCTATATATGTGTGGTGTGGGTGCATACGGATATGTGTGTATGGAGGGAGGGAGGGAGGGAGGGAGAGAGAGAGAGAGAGAGAGAGAGAGAGAGAGAGAGAGAGAGAACACGATACTAATAGAACCCTTTTACCATAACCAGGCAACCTGACTCGGCTCTCATGGACTGAGCTCCTACCTTGCTGCCGTCAAACAGGCAGAGGCGGATGTGTCTGCTGAGAACCTGTATGCTTGTTCCTGGGAGAGGGATCATTTTACAGCTCCATAGGGTCAGAATCAATGAAACACGACTTGGTCTCGACATGATCTGAAAGGAAAATTAACCACAACAATTATTTTTATTTATTATTTAAAACAAAATCCATTTCTAAAACATCTTTTACAAATACAGCTTAAGCAAACAAATACAGCTAGGGGTAGCAATTCACTCTGGAAATCTTAGCACTTAATAGGTAAAAACAGAAAGACTGGAAGTTCAAGGCCAGCCTGTGCTACATGCGGCCCTGTTTTTAAAAAAAAAAAACAAAAAACAAAAAAACAAGCAAACAAGGGCTGGTGAGATGGCACTGGTTAAGAGCACTAACTTAACTACGCTTCCAGAGGTCCTGAGTTCAATTCATAGCAACCACATGGTGGCTCACAACTATCTCTAATGGGATCTGTTGCCCTCTTCTGGTGAGTCTGAAGACAGCTACAGTGTACTCATATATATTACATAAATAATTATTTAGGAAAAAAAAAGCAACAGCAAGCAAAGGAATAAAAAGAAGACATATAGACTAAAATACAAAACCCAAGAATTTTACACAAGCATATATGCACAACATAGTTTTGGTGACTTTCACTTAAAATCAAAATCAGTCATTTTCATAGAACTACATTTGAACATTGCAATTCTCTTAATTACCTGTAAACTGCAATGAAAAGAACACGCAGACTCACAGGTTAAAATACACCTCCGAGCCATTCTGTAAGATGTGTGTGGGCATGCACAGGTGCCACAGCGCAGCACCGGGACAAGGCATTAGTGTCCAGGTTCGTGCCCTGAGTTCCCTAAGTGCCGCAGTAAGAAGATACGTCTCCTCCTCCTCCTTCTCCTCCTCCTCCTCCTCCTCCTCTTCCTCCTCCTCCTCAAGTTGCTTTTGTTCATGGTGTTTTATCACAGCAATAGAAACCTCAAGTGCAACCACCGCTCTCTGAGGCTATAAAAACTAAACAACAGCTGGGGTCAGGGAGGCCTGCTAGAGTAGTCGCCTATGAATTCCAGTGTGTGTGTGTGTGTGTGTGTGTGTGTGTGTGTGTGTGTGCGCGCGCGCGCGCGTGCTGAGCTTTTGTTAAGCCAACACCCATGCTTAGGGGTGGCTTTCCAGTGATACAGCTACATAAGTTGCCCATGCTCTTGTAAGTGACCCCACCAATGAATTGGTTCACAGTGGACTCCACAGAATCATTTCTTTGGTCTGTCATGGCCCTCTCTATCTGGGGTGATCTGAAATATCTCCCCAGTAAAGTCACAAAATAGGGACACTTCACCAAACTATAGCACTAACATTTATTGAGTTCTTACATGCCCAATGCTGTTCTTTATCATTCAATTTCCATGATAGCTCTGTGTTGAAACAATTACTGTTATTATTATTAACCACCCCATTTTTACATAATAAAAACTGAGGTAAAGATAGAGGACTAGAGAGATGGTTCAGTAGTTAAGGCACTGGCTGATCTTTTGGACATCTGGGGTTAGATTCTTAGCACCCACATGGTGGCTCACAACTGTCTGTAATCCCAGTTCCAGGGGACTCAACTCCCTCTTCTGGCTTCTGCAAGTACCAGGCACACATGTGATACAAAGACATACATGTAGTCAAAGCGCGCGCGCGCGCGCGCGCACACACACACACACACACACACACACACACACACACACACACACACATTTTTCTTCAGGAAAAAAATGGCAGTGGGTTGGAGAGATGGTTCAGTGATTAAGAGTACTGATTGCTCTTCCAGAGGTCCTGAGTTCAATTCCTAGTAACCACATGGTAGCTCACAACCATCTGAAATGGGGTCTGATGCCCCCTTCTGGTGTGTCTGAAGACAGGTACAGTGTACTCATATACATAAAATAAAATATTTTTTTAAAAATGGCTGGATAGTTGGGGTTACATAGTAAGACCTTGTCTCAAAAAAAAAGAAAAAGAGAGAGAACAGTTAATATATAAAGTTAGAATTATTTCTTTTTAATGAGAGAAAACAACAGAAAAAAGGAAGATAAAGTTGAGGTGCAAAGTTTCAAATTATAAAATATCTTCCAGAAATGAGTGTGTTCTCTGCAATGTATTTGTCAATTTGCATGCTATTTATATACTTGCCATAGGAGAGACATTGGACACTCTCATTTGACCAACAGTAACCACACATACCGTGCCTGCCTTAGCATCCCATGTTAGATCTCTGAAGGCCAGCTGCGATGTCGTGAGCTCTGGCTGCAAGAAGTAACTTGCTCGAAACTGGTTCCCTGCTGAAACAACATTCTTTTTACTTTCATACAAAAAGAGACCTGAAATTCAAAACCCTAAATTGATATCGTTCCACGACAGGCTTAGCAAAAAATTTCTGAAAAGCCATGCAGTCACCAAGAGCTAACTTCCTGAGACAGATGTACCAGATATATATTAAAACAAGGCACAAAACTTAAAAGATATAAAGATCACCTTAGCTGGGTGTAGCAGCATACACCTTTAATCCTAGCACTCAGGAGGCAGGGCAGGCAGATCTCTGAGTTTGAGGCCAGCCTGGTCTACAGAGTGAGTTCTAGGAACCCGCCCACCCACCCCACCCCCTGCCACCACCCCCTCTAAATAAAATAAAGATCACCTCAAGGCAGCTTTTTAAGAGAGTTCTAGGGGCTGGAGAGATGGCTCAGTGGTTAAGAGCACTGACTGCTCTTCCAGAGGGCCTGAGGTTCAAGTCCCAGAAACCACATCACAACCATCTACAATGGGATCTGATGCCCTCTTCTAGTGTGCCTGAAGCTAACTACAGTGTACTCTCTCTCTCTCTCTCTCTCTCTATATATATATATATATATATATATATATATATATATATATATATATATATATATAATAAATCTTATTTAATAATAATAAATCTTAAAAAATGAGTTCTAAATATTTAGACAAAAAACATGCTTCATGATAATGATGATGTATTCAAATACTTGTATAAAAGGTAAGAAATCTGTAATCACTTTTTAGAGATTTGAGAGGCAAAATTACGTAAGTGATTTTACTTTTATTGTATTATTTGTTTTTTGTTTTGTTTTGTTTTGAGACAGTGTCTCCTATAAACACCAGGGGTTCTCTAACTCTATATAGCCAAGGATGACTTGAACTTCTGGCCCTCTTGTTTCTGCCTCCCACATCCTGGGATCACAGGCCAACAACTAAGGAATGTTTATTATAGAAAGCACTATTTATTCAAGAAACAGTTTTGGAGCCCTTGCTCTGTGCCAAGTGCTATGTTAAAAGCCAGAGACGCAGGAGTGAACCGGAGAGGTATGTCTCTCCCTCATTAGCTTACAGGACTGAGGGCACTGATAAAACCCACGCTTGAGTTTGGAGGGTGTCAAGGAGTCGGGCTAAAGGGAAACAAACACATCCCATGGCAGGCACCCCTGGAAAGGATTGAAAGGGGTGGGCATTTTAGAACAGGGAAGAACAATTCCATCAGAGGCAACTTCAAGAAGACCTTCCAAGGACAACTGAACAGCCCAGGTACATAGGAGACACCTGCCACCATGGGTCTTCTTACAGCAGCTTACAGACAATTCTCAAGCACCGGGAAAGCCCAGAATGGACACGGAAACAAACAGGTGGAGAGAAGGCTGCTCAGAAGGGCAGATGAAAGAAGTGTTGGTTCAGTGGGCTGGGGCTTGGGGCGGGTTTTAAAGCCACGGGATTAGGTATCCTAGTAACACCCATGGGCGAGTACCAAAGGCAGAAGGCTGGAAGAGGGTGGCTACAGATACAGGGAAGGGCAAGGAAATCAGAAGCCATGTTTGTGCAACAAGGAAAGGGGCTGGGCGCCAGAGCACCATGCAAGGCCTGGCCTCCACACACATGGCCTGGCCTCCCTCGCTGCCACAGAAAGGATGAGGAAAAGATGAACGCTCAAGAAGGTGAGGTTCAGAGCTGGGGAGATGGATCAGCTAAAGCACTTGTTATGTGAACTTCAGGACCTCAGAACCCAGGCAAAAAAATGCCAAGAGCAGTGCAGTGACAAGCACCCGTGGTTCCAGGGCTGGGGTTCAGAAGCAGGGGGTCCCCGGGGCTTGGTGGTTAGCCAAATTGAGTAGGGGGCCTTGCCTCAAAAAATATGGTAGGGGACAGTTGATGTAGATACATGGTGTCGACCTCTGGCCTCAGCACTCACGCACACACACAAACACGTGTGCGTGCAGGAGGTAGATGTAGTATCTTCAACTTGTTTGGACAATTATAGAAGACTTAGCATTCAGTCTTGACTGCTGAACTCCAAGTGTACTGAGACTGAAAGCCTGTGTTACCTTCATCCAGCAGCTGGGAGAGCGTGGAAGGCCGGAATCCTGCAGGAATGGCTCCCATTGTGGCTAACACATCAACGGTATTTATCTGCTGAAGAGAGGAAAATGAAAGACTTGTTGTTCCTGTTCCTCTTCTTGCCTTTGTAGTACTTCAACACTATTGCAACGGCAACCCCCCAAAGGGAAAAACAAACCATACAGACTGTGAAGTAAATAATACTGCATTGGGGGTTGGAGAGAGGGCTCAGCAGTTAAGAGCACCGACTGCTCTTCCAGAGGTCCTGAGTTCAATTCCCAGCAACCACATGGTGGCTCACAACCATCTGTAATGGGATCTGATGCCCTCTTCTGGTGTATCTGAAGACAGCTACAGTGTATATAAATAAATAAATAAACAAAAATTCTTTTAAGAAAGAAAGAAAGAAAGAAAGAAAGAAAGAAAGAAAGAAAGAAAGGAAGGAAGGAGAAGAAAGAAAGAAAGAAAGAAAGAAAGAAAGAAAGAAAGAAAGAAAGAAAAGAAAGAAAGGAAGGAAGGAAGAAAGAAAGAGAGAAAGAGAAAGAGAGAAAGAGAGAAAGAGAAGAAGGAAAGGAAAGGAAAGGAAAGGAAAGGAAAGGAAAAGGAAAAGGAAAAGGAAAAGAAAGGAAAGGAAAGGAAAAGGAAAAGGAAAAGGAAAAGGAAAAGGAAAAGGAAAAGGAAAAGAAAGGAAAGGAAAGGAAAGGAAAGAATTACTGCATTGTAAGCCCAGATTCCTTGAGGGTGGCACCTATCATGAACCCTGGTCTCTCCTAAGGACTGTAACTTCTCATAGTGACTGGAGAATGGAGCTCTGGGTTCTAAATTAGCTGCCAAAGTGTCCCCACTCCTGTCAAGGTCCACAGCACTTGCCACTGAACACATGGTGACCACTGCACCTGATAAGCACTTTAGAAACAATGGACGCTCTGTGTGTGCGAGCATTCCTAGCGCACCCTGGTAACTAAGGAGGGGAATCAAGGGCGAGGAAAGCTACTCACCACACTGCTAGTGGGGATGATTTGTGGGGTTGGGAGAGATTTCAGTGTTATATCATTTCTGATTGACAGTTTTGTAGGTGATTTCTTGCCCTGGTATCTTTTTAAACATTTTTTTAAATAGCTCAACTTTAATATTCCAAAATGATAGAAAATTCATATAGAAACATGGGATAATTCCAAGCTCTCAAATCATATCACAGATGAGATGCTCTACTCTTATACAGAAGGACCTAATGAGAATGCCATGTGCATCACGGGCCACTAAGCAGAAGGCGTGCCTTATGTTTCCACCTTGCACCTGTTGCGATCTCTGCTACCCCCCAGTCTCTATTCTGCTCTGAACTCAGTCTGAACTACTAAGCAACAAATGAAGTGCATCTTGTCAAATACATCAATATTATTAGACACAAAACTGGAGACAGGAGGAACCAACCTCTGAGATAGCTTTTCGTACAGCACTCCAGTGGGAATCAGTTCTAGGAAGACAAAGGAGCAAGGTCAGTGCAGGGACCAGCTGTGCCTATTTCAACTGGGAGTCAAAAGAAGAGTGTGGAATCACCAATCAGCTCGGGAAACTAACCAGTCTTCTCAGGGGAGGCCCAGCTAGGATTCAATGCCCTAAATGGATTACAAAATTAAAGTAGCAAAATTTGCCTTCCTTATAAGAAAGTGTTGAGTTATTAACAGTAAAAATAAAGCCAAAAACTTCTGAGGCTGCAGATGATTTAGTTGGTAAAATGTTTGGCGTGCAAGTGTTTTGAGTTCAAAACACGAGAGCCGACATTAGGTGTGGTGATGTAGGTGTGGTGATGTGTATTTTTAATCTCAGAGCTGGCATGCTGGAGACACAAGGTTCCTGGGGCTCACTGTTTACCCAGCCAAGCCTAATTAGCCAGTTCCGAGCCCAAGAGACACCCAACATTAAAAAGCACAGTGCATTACTCCTAGGGTACACTATCCAAGGTTTCACACACACGTGTATACATTGCACATGCCTGCACATACAACCCACTAAACACATGCTCGAACATGCACACACAGGTTTAAGCCACCTGGATGCCCTCTCCCACCTCGTACCTCTGCTTCACCTGGGCTCCATCTGCAGTTTCATCCACCACCTCCACGTCCTCCTCACCGTCCTCCTCACCGTCCTCCTCACCGCCCTCCTCGCTGCCTTCGCTTGACTCCAGCTTGTCTTCTTTATTATAGGGCTGAGAGATTGTGGACATACAAAGTGATGCTCAGTCAACACAGAATCAAACCACAAAGATGTATCAGTACTTAGCATAGGTGAGGGTATCTGTATGCAAAGCTTGTAACACGTGTTTGGTAATTTCATTATTTGGAAAAAAAATGATAGACAGGCACGGTAATTCTACAACTTGGGAGCCTGAGTCAGGAGGATCTCGAGTTTTAGCCTGGCCTGTGCTCCACAGCAAGAGCCTGCTTAAGAAAAAAAGGGAAAAAAAAAAAAACAGAAGAAAGAAGGAGCAGGAGGAGGAGGAAAAGAAGGAAGAGGAAGAAGAGGAGGAAGAGGAAGAAGAAAAGAAAAAGAAGAAGGAAGAAGGAGGAGGAAAAGGAAAAAGAGGAGGAAGAGGAAGAAGAGGAGAAGGAGGAGGCAGAGGAGGAGGAAGAAGGAGAAGAAGAAGTAGAAGTAGAAGAAGAAGAGGAGGAGAGATAAGTTTAGCTTATATACCTGTCTATGTCAGATGGAATTTAAATTAAAAATTAAGAGAAGAATCAGCAAAAGTGCTGGCAAAAATGATCTTGGAATGGGATGCCCTTTTTAGAAGTAATACCAAATATAAAACCAAAAGTTATAACTGGAAACACAACACTAATAGATTTAGCTAACAAAACTACACATTAACTGAAAGCCAACAAAAATATCAAACACAAATGTCTGAAGGGAAATAATCCTCATTAATATTATAACAGCTGTTACATTCAATAAGGAATGATATAAATAGGAAATGAGGAGTGTTAAGGCCTAGGTCAAATGTTAAGGCCTAAGTAACTGTTACCTGGCTAACCTGTCATTTAGTTCTGTTATTAATATTATAAGAAAACTTTCTCATATGTTGTTTCTGCTGTTATTAGGAAACTTTCTCATGCCCAAGTTGATTTCATATCCTGTTACTAGAATGATCTGAGCTCTTGGAAACGAATCACAACAGAAGTGTGTGTGTAGATTTCAGGCTTAAAAGCCCTGTAGGCTCTTGACTCAACGTTCAGTTCCCAAGTCTGGGCTGCAGCCCTGATCGACCACTCCTGGGGCCTATGCTCAATAATATCCCTGGCTGACTGAAACCCGTGTTTGTGTGGTTTGTGAGGGGGCTTCTGGACTTACTATACTCCAACGAGGAGTAATAAATGCAAATAAAGCCATAATCAGATTGGTTTTGATGACCACAGCCAGCACTGTCAAACATACAAGAAAACACTCTCAGGTACGCCAAATTAGTAAAAACAAATCAAATCCAAAGATGTGTGTGTGGGCCATCACAGCAGCGGCTGGCTACCTGTTCTTGGTCTCTCCATCTCTGTTCTGAAAGCTTTCTGACTACACCAGGCACTGGGGAGGCTGAGACAGGCAGGTCCCTGGGACTTGGTAGCCTAGGTTGAAACCCAATGAGAGACCTTGACGCAGAAACGAAGATGGACAGTACCTGAAACAGTACTAACCCAAAGCACGCTCATGATGGTAGTGTTCCAGAGCTTACAAGCATGCCCGGGCAGGCGGGGGAGGTGGGGGGGGGCTGGTAAGTGCATTTCCCCTACTCACTGTCTCTTTAAAATTAAAGCCAATTCTCTATCTCAAACCATTCACGTACCAACAGGCCAGAAGCACAGCGCCATGCTTATTACCATCAAAATGGAAACACCTTAGTTGGGAAGGCAGAAATGGTCAGGACTAACCTCCAAGTAGGTCCTGGGAATGAGACCCTCAACTCCTTCAGCATCCTTAGCCAGCCACCAACCATCAGGCTTCTTTTCAATTATATGGAGAACGTCCCCTTTCTTAAATGGAAACAAATTAGAAACTGAACAAAAATTATAAAACCATGAACAATATTTCATTACAAATGCTTCAAAAATATCTTTTTTTTTTACAAAGGTAAAATGAGTTTATTTAGTCCCATTTAAAAGAAAAAGAAAAAAATCCATAACACTCTACTACTGACTCTTTGTGACTATAAATGAACCATCACATGAAGCATATATTCAAGTGACAAGCACCTTTTCACTGTACGTGTGCGTGTGTGTGTGTGTGTGTGTGTGTGTGTGTGTGTGAATGCTTTGCCTGCCTGCATGTCTATGTACCACATGAATGCCTGGTATCTATGAAAGTCAGAAAGGGCCTTGGATTCCCTGGAGCTGGAGTTACAGGTGTTTGTGAGCCACAGTGTGGGAGCTGGCAACCAAACCCAGGTCTTCCGTAAAAGCAGTCAGTGCTCTTAATGGCTGAGCCATCTCTCCAGCCCCCTCAGTACCATTTAAGGCACCATGCTCATGCTAACACTTGGATTATATAGAAGACACTGTGGATTTTGCATCTCTCTTTGGACAATATCTTTCAGAAGCAGCATGTGAATCCTTGAGGAAAATCAGTTCTGTGAAATTAAAATTAAACCATATGCTGAAGCAAAAATAGAACTTATCCAATATATTCCAATTAACACCTGGAATGACATTTATGCATACAGAAAAATATAATCTACCATCTAGGTATGCTAGTGATACCTTTAATCCCAGCACTGGGAATCTATCTATCTATCTATCTATCTATCTATCTATCTATCTATCTATCTATCTACCTACCTACCTATCATCTTTAATGAGCAAAGAAGTTCTACCACTGATGATACTGAGAAGCAAAGTGTTTCTTAGAGTATACATTATGTCTAATATTGGTAGCATTCTTCAAAACTGAAAAAGAATCCCATGAACTAAAATGTAAATGTGTAAGTTTTATAATAAACTTATACATCATATTATTCGTTATTTAATTCTGAAAATTGACAACTACAAGGACTAAGATTAGTATATTCTTTAACATTTTCACTCATGTTGATGGCAGAAAGTCACAAGCTTCTTCAAGAACCACAAGTCTCAGGCCAGGCTGACTTAGTGGGAAAGTGGTTGTCTAGTACTTGTAAGGCCTGCAGTTTGCTCTCTAGCACCGAAGAAGCAATAAATACCCTGACGGGGTTTGGGGGGGGGGGTGAGGGGTGGTGGTGGTGGTGGAAGGGAGTGTTTTGTTTTTTTGAGGCAAGGTCTCATCATGTAACCTTGGCTGGCTTGGAACTCACTATGTAGACCAGGCTGATTTTGAACTTGCATCTGTCTGTCTCTGCCTCCTGAGTGCTGGCAGTAAAGGCCTAACTCCATTGCCAGGGGCTGCAGAAGTGTCTCTAACAACTTGACGCATGCCTGTTGCTGCAAGCTGCAGGCTCTCCTTAAGTAATTTCATGCATATCACAAGTATAAAATTTACCCTTATTAGGAGTTATCAAACCTGCAGCTATTTTTTTAAAAAAATCTTTAGAAGGAGTAATTTTAATAAGAGAGCCTCTGATTAGTGATACTTAGATATTTTGGTTATTTTTCTAAAGATGGATTATTCTCAGGACTGTGTAACATGAGCACGCATAGCCTTTTGTACTGTTAGCCATGCAGTTACCCTGGCTATCCTGCAAACTTACTCCGCCTTACCTTAAAGGTCAAGTCCCCAGTCTGCTGAGCAGCGAAGTCCCCAAGAGCGATGTATGTGACAGTTTCTGTTTCTGCTTGTTTCGGGGAGGCTTGCTCTTGCTTTCCTTCTCCATCCCCTTCTGACTCTTCTTCCTCTCCACCAGTTTCTTCTTCATCATCTTCAGTCGTGTCATCTTCCTCCTTGTCACTGTGTGCCTCAACTCTGTAAAAAACACTTCTATCAGGAGGACCATCTGGAGTCGCATGGGGGCGGGGGAGGAGGGGGCAGTTCTATCAGGAAGACGCCTGGAGTTGCATCCTGGCATAGTGAGTGAGCAGAGAAGGCCTGCATGGACAAGAGCGGCTCTGTATTTGGAGCTGGAAGTGGAAGGAAGCAGGAAAGTGTGGCTGACAGTTTCCACCCGCAGGCTGAGCTCATGGGTGGGAGGCACTGAGGTGGAGGAGGAGCCGGAGTGGTCCCTGCGCACACTGCTCAAGCATCCCCTCAAGCGGTGCAGACAGCATGGGCACAGGTTTCAATTCTGCCTCTGCTTATCCCTCCTTGAATAAACTCGGGTAGATTAGCTGGTCTGTGTGCTTGCAGTGCTGAGAATGGAACTGAAGGCAAACGCCTGACTACTGAGCCATCCCCCCAGTCCATGGCCAAACTGTGGCCGCAGCCTCCCAAGTGTGCGATTAGAGATGTGTACCACCACACTCATAAAAAAGCTGTAATCATCTCTCAAAAGAAAAGAAAAAAGAGGGGAGGGGAGGGGAGGGGAGGGGAGGGGAGGGGAGGGGAGGGGAGGGGAGGGGCTATGATTCCTGTTGGCTGACCCACTGGTGAGCTGTCCTTGTTTCTGCTGCTCCTTTGTTCCCTTTCTTGGATTTTCTCTGGCCCCCTCCTTTCTCCTTTGGCTCCTTAAGTCGGAAGCTCTAATCTTTTCTCAATCTTCTTTCCAAATTACTCATTCAAACCTATACACTTTCCCCTAAGCACCACTTTGGCTATAACTCACAAGATATATTCATTTTCTTATTCATAACATGTTCTGTCAGTGCAGTATTTTCTTTGACTCATGAGTTATACAAAAGTGTATGATTTAATTTGCAAATACTGGTGACTTCTATTTTTTATTATTGAATTTTAATGTAATTCCAAAATTTCAAACAGTATACATGACACAGATTCAAATTTTAGAAACACACTGACAAGTATTTTGTGGCTTCTGCAGTTCCTTTAATTAACAATTGATGTCACATGTGCACTGCCCTTGAAAAGCAGCACACTGTCCTTGTGCACAGAGATCCATACAGTCTACACAACATCATTAGTCAAGGTTGCTGAGCACCAGGACTGATTTACTGACCCACGGGCCTGGCAACTCTAGCTTTATACACTTGAATCTGTTGTTGGGATTATATTTCCCCTAGTGAACTCACTCTTCTATAAATATAAAATGGTCTCGCTATGTAGTAAACACTTCTGGCCTAAATATCTACTTTGCCTGGTTAAAGTAACGGCCTTACTTGGCCTTTGTTAGCATTTGCATATAATATATTTTCTAATCTCTTACTTTGAAGTTATCTATTAGTTGTCACTAATGTATAACTCTTATAAGCAATATGCATATTTGGGTCTACAAAAAGAAACAATACAAAACAAACAAACCCAAACCCCAAGGCAACCTGACAATCGCTCTCTTTTAAGCAGAATGCTAGTCCACTTACCTTTGACGCAGTTGTCTCAGTGATGACATCACAGCACGTCATCTTTAGTTTACTTCCGTCTCATGTGCTACTTTTGTTGTTTCCCTTCTTTTCTTTTAAAAAAATTGTTTACTGAGTAATTTTTAGCATTCCAGCTGTTTGTATAGTTTTCTTAGTTATGCATTTATAATAGACTACCTGCTTATATTGCTCATTTACCTCCGTTAAGTTTTATTTTTGTTTTGGCATGTCTAGTGACTTTTTTATTAGATCCTGTGATGGGCATATTTATACACGGGATCATATTGTGTTCTTATAGTGCTGATATGTTTAGTGTTATACAGCATTAGCCCAGGATGTCCTGGAACTCCCTTGTAGACCAGGCTGGGCCTTAAACTCAGAGACCACCTGCCCCTGCCTCTGGAGTCTGTGCACCACCATTGCCTAGTTCTCGTTAAGTCTCTTTACTCTCGGATTTAAGTCTGAATTTTTCCAGCATTATAATCTGTTAAGCTCTCAGATTCTTCTTCTCTTCCTTCTCCTCCTCCTCTTCCTCCTTTTTTTTCTTTTAGTCAGGGTTTCTCTACCTAACCCTGAATACTGGGCTGGAATACTTACATAGTGGAACATGTAAACCACGTCAGCCTCAAACTCACAGAGCTGTCTCTGCCTTCTAAGTGTTGAGATTAAAGGCACGCACTACCAAACCTAGTGTTCTCAGTTCTTAGTAAAGGCCTGCTACTCGTCTTCGGGATCATGTCCTAGGCAGCCCAAGCACACACCAGACTTCTGTACTTGTCTTTCTTCAGTCCTTTCACTCTGAGGTACCAGGACTCAGTCCCAGTGGACTTAACAACTCTAAAATTTGATCTCTGGCACCTCAGCCCAGTAAGGCTGGTTAGTGCCCATTTCATCCCTAGGGAACAGGTGAAAGCCAGGGCTCACTTTGAATATCTCCAGTGTATGAAGGATGTCAGTCCAGCGTTGTGCAATGTCTTCTAAGAGCCGCACCCCCTTATCCCCTCATCTTACAGTTGTTTCTAATGGGAGCAGAAATACAACACTGGCTACTCTGTCATTCTTAATACTAAACATCAGAAAAATCCCAGAGTGTTTGTATGTATACCCATTAGCATCCTACCCAGAGTTCAGAGTAAAAGGCTGAAGACCAAGCTGGGCATGGTGGCACACACCCACAATTCCTGCCCTGAGGCTGCTGAGGGGGAGGACTACACATCCAAGCCCAGCCTGAGCTACACAGCAAGACCCTGTCTAAACAAGCAGAATACCATTTGAAGAGTCTCAATAATTGATCTTTCTCTCTCCACAAACTGAATTTATTCATAACTACAGGGGGTCTGCTCTATAATTTGAAAAAACATTATTAATGTTCTTTCTAGCAACAACAAAACAAAGTGCATGTCTCTGCTTTCAATGTTCCCACATTTATGTTCTCTGAAAGAGGAAATGATGTACGTGGACAGCCCAAATCACTTCTTTTGTGATTCGCTTCCAAGGCAGCATGTGTATTTTCTATCTCTGGTTTATTAGCTCTTCAGATCTCTAGTCTATTGCCCCCGCTAGAGTATGGTCTGAGAGCAGAGACTACACTTTGGTATGTCTCTATTCTGAACCAAGTTTCAAAGGTGCTGCCACAGGCCTGAGAGAAGAAGGGAGCTTACTTGAGAGCGTCTTTCCTGCTGATGCTCACGGCAAGCTCCTGCAGCTGGCAGGCTAGCTTCTCCAGAAGGCTGTGTTCCTCCTCCTTCCTCTGCTCATAGTTCCCCACAGGTGCAGCTTCATCAGCCTGTGGGAGAATAGGCAGCTGTTTCATTGGGAAATCTACCCCAGATTCCATAAATGTATTTAATGTAAAAGGATAACATCAGGGCCGGAGCGATGGCTCAGTGACCAAGAGTGCTTACTGCTCCAGTGGAAGACACAGGCTAGATTCACAGCACGTATGAGACAGCTCATTATAACTCCAGTTCTAAGGGATCTAATGACTTCTTCTGGTCCCTGAGGGCACTGCAGGCATGAGGGGCACATAGAATCAGATAGGCACACATTCATACCCATAAAAATATATTTAAAAAAAATAAAAGAAGCCAGGTATTGTGGTGCACACTTTTAATCCCAGCACTCAGGAGGCAGAGGCAGGTGGATCACTGTGAGTTTGAGGGCACTCTGGTCTATATAGGACAGCCAGAGCTACAGAGTAAGATCCTGTCTTAAACAAACAAAACAAAGCAAAACAAAGCCAAGAAATATATGTAAAATAAATAAATAAATGTTGTAAGGAAACATTAATTACCAATGTGAGAATACATTTACCTTGGAGAGTTTATAGTTCACCGATTCGGAATTCAATGAAAATGAAAATTTTGAATTTCCTTGTTTCTTTATTATACATTACAGATCCCTAAACCTGTATGGGACAGGTTTATGTAGTAAAATTTTAGGCAGCCCAAAAGATAAGGAAGGTTTGTTCCTAAATTCCAGCATTTACTGGTGGGACAAGGTCCCCAAACCCCTTGAAAGCATCCTCTTGTTGTCCTTGGCAGAAGAACTATTAGGCTTTCATTGCTCCGAAGGGGCCAGCCTGCCTCTGACACAGAAGAGCCCAATGTCACTGGAGAGGTTCGAGCTAGATAGCTGCCCAGGTGCAGGATCAAGCATTCAGAATTGGTGGTCCCCACTGTAAATGCCCCGAGGGGCTTTAGCCATGGCCACCACGGAAATTCCTGTTCATCTCACTTCTGCAGTCACTGATAGGAGAGTTACTGTGGGAGCAAAAACCTCTTCACCAGGTCCTCTCTCCCCATACATTTTAAATCTAAATCTAAACTGTAACACACAAGTAATCTAATGCAAAAGAAAGGGGGAAAAACCAAAAAAAAAAAAAAAAAAAAAAAAAACAAATTGTTCCCAGGTTTCCTGAACTGGTGGTGCTGGGTAAAGCAAGAGTCTCAGTATCTGCAATCCCAGCTGCTCTGCTCTCCGGTAAAGCTCCATCATAAAGCTATCGGGCAAGGGCGGTGGCTGATTCTGGCTGTCCACTTGACACACCAGGCAATGGGAATCTCCACAGAAGAACTGCTTCCATCAGACTGGCCTGTTGGCATGCCTGTGGGACATTTTCGTGACTGTTAATTATCTCAGAGGCCCAGCCCTAGGCAGGTGGGCCTGTGGAGAAGGCAGGCAGCTGGATGTGAGCCTGAGAGCTGACGATGAGCAGCAGCTCTTGTGGGGTTTGCTTCAGTTTTGGTCTCTAGGCTTCTGCCTTGAGCTCCTGCCTGGCTTTCCTTGGTGATGACTGTGTTCTGTAAGCGAAGTAACTTTCCTCCTTGAAGTTGCTTTTCGTCATGGCGTTTATCATAGCAAATTGAAACAGCAATCCACAGCCGGCTGTGGCTGGACATCACCCCTGATGCAAACCCAGGCTCTTGGCGGCTGAAAATCATCCCCACGAAAAGCATTTGTGTCAATGGAGATTTTGGTGATTCATCATACTTACTTTGTTTAATTTTTGAAGGGTGTTTTTATTTTCATCTACTGCCTGTTTTAACTGGATACATCTAAATTTTGAAAAGATAAAGTATAGGTCAGTTCTCTATTGTCAGAACTAGGCACTACTTTTTATCAAATCATCCACAGTTTCTTGAGTGGTAAGGCTAATTGTTCACCTAGAGAACAGTTGGTCACATGAAGACAGCTGAAAAGTGACTATCCTGAGCAGGGACAAATGGCTTTTAGAGATTTGTGACCAGGTCTTCAAATCTGGGCTCTGCTGGTCAAGACGCTAGGGTGATTCTGCCTCAGCCAGGGAGGTTGACCCCGAGCAGGGTTTACAGTTGCTGTCATGAAAACAGCAAGTCCACAACTGTCCGGTGCAGTGTGCTTTCTTCTAGATCTGTGCTACATCTACAGGGAACTTCTAGCCTCATCACCACAGACTGCAGCTAAGCGCCCGCTCTCCCTTCAGAGAACTCAGATTTCTCAGCTGCCCTAAAACATTTGTGTCGTCTTCCCGCTTTAATGTCTAATTTGATTGTCTCGTTTATGTCAGCAGGCATCTCACAGTGTTATTGTGAAGATGAAGACAAAGTTTGCAGAGTACAGGCACGAGTCTTAGCACAGAGAACAAACTGAGAGCAGGCTCCTGTCCGTCCCTGTCCCTGTCTCCGTCCCTGTCCCCGTCCCCTGCAGGGCTCTGCTCTCGCTCTCCTTCCGATTGGACTGGGTAGAAAGTGGTGTTTTAAACACATTATGGAGACATTTACTCACTGATCCTTCCACATTACTCTCCATTACTATTTCATTTTGGGGGAAAGGAAAAGAGTAAGATGAAGATGGAGAGGGTGAGAGTGAGAGAGTGAGCAAGCAAGAGGGGGCGGGGGAAACTTGCTGTACAACATTTAAATAGCACCCGCTGAACAAGCCCTGGATGGGCGGGCGGGCGGACCGCATACTTACCTTTGGTAAATCTCTCTCCTTTTACTCGGTTCCAGAGCACCTGTTAGTTGGCTTTCAGTCACCAAACTATCAACCTACAACAGACGGAGACAGTTTAAAACACTGTATAAACTGCCATGTTGCCTTGAGAAAATAGAACTTTACTAATTTTCCCACAATATATAATAAACAGTTTTGAACATGAGCATACAATAAAGTGGAATTTTACAGTAAATACTACACCTGGATCCTACCATTAGCATCTTATAATGCCTGTTTATCTATCCAGGTCTTTTTCCCCACAAAAACCATCAGTAAGTGTATTCCCTCAAATCATACACCATTGGCTTCACAAGCTAGAGCACTCTGTTAAGGTCCCAGGTGCATCTGTACAACCCTGAGGCGCACGTTTACTGTACTTTAACAGACGGATTCTCTTCATAACCCCGAACCTTACCAAGATGTAGGAAACTGCCCCACAAATGACTTTACTCCCTTCCTAATAAATCCTTACTCCAATTCTCCTGAGATAAAACCAGCTCATTTTTTCCACTACAAGTGAGTTTTTCCCACTCACGGGGACTGAAGGGAGCTGGCTGGCACGACTGTGTAAGCTCTCCTGTGCCCCATGCTTCTGAGGGATTTCATCCTGTGTGGCTTGGCTTATTCTTCACTACAGATGTGCCAGGACTTTCCTTTGACTAGTGTTTTATGGGCACTCTCCTTACCTCTGTTAAGCTCCCTTAGAGGCAGACATTCTATGGCTTCTCTATAGAGAGTGCGGAAAAGGCAGTGTGAGGGAGAGGAGAGGTCAACTCTCACCAGCTTCCTCTTCACTCTTGCAGTTTGGTGTCCACAAAAATGCTATTAAAATTCACCCCCAGGGCAGAGCCATCCATCCAAGGCCCAAGTGAAAGACGATTCCTTGGTCCACAGATGCCAACATGAATATCTTCAGATATGGACACTGGCAAAACTAGCTAATAGTATCACCATTACCTTTCCAGATATGGCATTAAAGGGCTCCTCACGCCTCATCAAGGAGACTTTCTTTACAATGGACAATTACAGGAAACCACAACAGATCAAAGTGGCAGAGTTGTGGAGCCCAGTCCCAGATGATACATTTACAACAAAACTGCACCTAAGACTCAGGCATCTCTGTGGAAAAGAGGATGGAAAGATTGTAAGAGCCAAGGAACAGGAAGCTTGCTGTGAGATTATGTATCCTAGAAATTTGAGAGAAGCTAAACTGATAAGAGTCTCACTAATACAGCTGCCCAAACAAGACTTGAACAACCTGGAGTCACCAATAGACATGCTAGTGTGAAAGAGATAGAGCTTAGAGACTGGCCTAAACAGAGAAATGTGGACAACTAAGGAAGGCTGAGAGCAGGGGAAATAGCCTTCCCCAGGGAAGAGCACACCAAATGGTTAACCAAGCAAATGGTCAGCCCTGAAAACATACGTGAGAGTAACGTTATACAGACGGAGCAGGAGCAGGCTGTATTTATATATTTAGGAAAACACACACACCAACAACAATGATTAAAGAATAAGAGGCAAGGAAAGAGAGTGGGGCTGGGCTGGAGGAGGGAGTGGCAGTAGCACATGTGAGGATCTGGAAGGAAAGGGAAAGGATAATTAAGAAATAAAAAAGAGAGCTCCTGAGCCAATCTGTCTCCAGATCAAAAAAATCCTGAAAACAATAAATGATAAGTTTCCCTGCTGTACTGGCTGGTTTTGTGTGTCAACTTGACACAAACTGGAGTTATCACAGAGAAAGGAGCTTCATTTGAGGAAATGACTCCATGAGATCTAGCTGAAAGGCATTTTCTTAATTAGTGATCAAGAAGGGAGAGCCCATTGTGGGTGATGCCATCCCTGGGCTGGTAGTCTTGGTTCTATAAGAGAGCAGGCTGAGCAAGCCAGGGGAAGCAAGCCAGTAAAGAACATCCCTCCATGGCCTCTGCATCAGCTCCTGCTTCCTGACCTGCTTGAGTTCCAGTCCTGACTTCCTTGGTGATGAACAGCAGTATGGAAGTGTAAGCTGAATAAACCCTTTCCTCCCCAACTGCTTCTTGGTCATGATGTTTGTGCAGGAATAGAAACCCTGACTAAGACTCTCTGACCCTGACACAACACTCTCTCTTCTCTTCTCTTCTCTTCTCTTCTCTTCTCTTCTCTTCTCTTCTCTTCTCTTCTCTTCTCTCCCTCTCCCCTCCTCCCCCCTCCCCACTTCTCTTCTCTCTCCTTTCTCTCTCTCCTTTCTCTCACTGTTCTGTCTCACCCTGACACAGTATAACCTAGGTGGGAAGCCATGCTGCATTAGACCAGAACATGCATGCAACATAGAAAAATCCTGGGCCAAGGTCATCACCTCAACCTATTTCGGAGGCACCTAGTTAGGTCTGGGAGCTCACTGGAGCTTTCTTCTGTCTCTTGAGACCTGCTTGGTCAAGTTTCTAGGCTTGGGAGACTTTCTATGGCTGAGAGAACTGCTAGATCAGCCCAAAACTCTGAGAACCTCCCATGGCCCTGTGGATTCTCAACCCTGGCACTGTGACAGCTAGGGACACTTGTTTCGCAGGTGTGTTTGGTCATTTTGAGGATGCTCTAGGTGACTGGCTATTGACCCGTTTCTGCTTTTGTTCCTCATCCACTCCAAATTTTCTATAGAATTGAAACTGGTGACAGTAACTCTCCTTTGCCTTTAGTGCAAATCTGTCCTCAAAATACACTGGTCAAATAGCCACTGCAGGCCTAAATTCTGAATGTTTTTAATATCTCAACTGATTTAAACAATTCCATTTTATGGACTGGAAGTGTGGTCCAAGACCTCCTCCCCCATAAAACTCACCGCTCACTTAAATATTTTTCAAGGCTTTGGCTTAAAACCATGTCCAGGGCCAAAGTGCCAACTGTTTCTGCTGAGCCTTCAAGCTCACATCTTCACAGATTATTCCTGAGGTAACAAAGAATCTTTTTGCCTTATACTCCCCTCCTCCTCTGTGTCTGCCTAGCTAAGCCTGGAAAATCCTGTTTGTATCTTTAACAGCTAAGAGGTTGTCTCAGTCAGGGTTTCTATTCCTGCACAAAACATCATGACCAAGGAGCAAGTTGGGGAGGAGAGGGTTTATTCAGCTTACACTTCCACATTGCTGTTCATCACCAAGGAAGTCAGGACTGGAACTCACACAGGGTAGAAATCTGGAGGCAGGAGCTGATGCAGAAGCCATAGAGGGGTGGTGCTTACTGGCTTGCTTCCCCTGGCCTGCTCAGTTTGCTTTCTTATAGAACCCAAGACTACCAGCCCAGGTATGGCACCACCCACAATGGGCCCTCCTACTCTTGATCACTAATTAAGAAAATGCCTTACAGCTGGATCTCATGGAGGCATTTTCTCTAGGGAGGTTCCTTTCTCTGTGACAATTCCAGTTTGTGTCAAGTTGACGCACAAAACCAGCCAGCACAGAGATAAAAGGCCCCCAGTTGTCTGTGCTATCTGCAGACACACACAAACTGCTTATGACTCTGTACATCACTGGGTCAGTCCTACAAGACTCAGATCTGGGTAGGATTGACTTTTGTCTCATATGTTCTACTGTTCTACTCTACTAAGAGTTGTGCTCTGGAGGTGGAACTTGGCTGATCTTCTCCAGGCCCAAGTTTTGTTTTGTTTTGTTTTGTTTTTTACTTTTCTTTTTAATTTCCTCCAAAGTCTCTGTTCTGGTCAGGCTGGCCACTTGAGGAAAATAGCAATTACTCTGCCATTGATGTCTGCTGGTATTCAGTTCTTCCTCTTTGGGAAAGCTAATTCCAGGGTCCACATCTACCACCCAAGTTCTGCCATCAATAAAGGAGGCTGCCAGATATTCTGTCATCTCATGCTTTGGAAAGTTGGGACTATGCAAGCGTGTGGTTGATGGTTTTGTATCTGTAGAGTCAAAAAATGATCTTATTAAATGAATAATAAGGTTTTATTATGAGTGATAGATACACAAGGCTTTAGATTCTTCAGGAGATGACTTAGACAAGAAGTCTCTATCCTACCTGGGCTTATCTGTGTGCTTTGAGACTATAGTCTCTACCCAGATAGAGAGCTCCAGGGCCAGTGCCTGCACTCTTACCTTGAAGCCTACAAGGTATACAGGGCTTGGCATTGAGGCTTGTAAATGTTTTCTTAAATTCCAAAAGCCAGTAACTGTAAAAACTCATTTAATTTGGTTATCTTGGCTTACAAATGTAAACAAGCAATTTATTTTTAAATAGAATGAAGTTAAGAAATGTACTTAGTGTGGTTAGTATGTGGTGACCTAGAGGTCTGCCTCCTGACAACAAGAGCAGAGCTGGCCTCTGTTACTTCAGTCCCTGTTGCATGTAAATTGCCTATTACAGATTTGACATGACTGCTTGTATCCCTTGGTTGAGTGTGTGGAACGAGAGTGTAGAAGGTTTTAAAAGGTTTTGTAAATAAGGTTACCTCTAGGAAACATAAAAAAATGAGCCACATACTCTTGACATGGCAGGTACTGACCGGGGTAGCAACTTAGCACTTTCTACTAGGGGAAGCAAGGCATCATTGTCTCTGGGAATATTTTTAAATTGGAAACTGAAAATAATTTCTTCGGGGGGGGGGGGATACGCTTTAAATTGTCTCTTTTGCAGCCTGACAGTTATTATATAATCTTGGAATACAGCTATAACAATTTTGTGTTAACAAAAATATGAAGTCATACTTTAATACTAAATATGAGTGTTTGAGGTAATAGGTCTCAATTTTTAAAATTTCAGCTTAGCAAACTACTTTTAACCAAAAATTGTGTTTTACTTGAGATCTTTTTGTTCATTAAATAATAATGGACATTGTTAATATTTGAAACAAATATACAAAGGTCATCATATATGAGTGCAAGGAGTACCACTCAGACATCTTCTGTTCAGACACCTTCCTTGAACACTGACTTCTTCTACAAAGCCTCCAGGCGCCGATTCCTTCCGCAGGAGTTTGATGTAACAGCTGGTTACAGTCACCTCACCCTTCTACACTGGTACATGCTCCAGGCAGTTGCCCCAAACCGGCTGTTATAGCGAGCATATTACTTCGTGTAAAAGTTTTCCTTTGTAACTCTGATTCTTAATGCTCCTTACAAAGTTCTACAGTTATTATTTCTTGATTTATGTTCTGTATCTTTGTCATCTCTTAAATTTTATCATGGCCCCTTGGGTGGATCCTCTGCTTGAGACACTCACTGCTGCTCCCCTTTCTGTCAGCCTTTGAAGCGATTCTCAAGAGACTGATGCCCCCAAATGCCTAAAAGCAGTTCGAGTGACCTCTAAAAGGGAACTAATCCGGCCATGGGCCATCCCAATCAGCCCTCTTCCTGTGACTACGGACACTGCTTTTGAGACTCAGAACTAAGACCCCTGGACTGAAGCCTTTGCATCAATAAACCTCTCTGTCTCACCAACTCAGGTCAGGGTAACCCCTTCAGGCCCTGCTGCACTCCTTGGCTGCTGCAGTGTTCCACAAGTAAGAAGGACTAGATCTGACAGCTTCTAAGGATGGGCCCTGTGCCCTCCTCAAACAGTGCCACTTCCACACCAATAGATTCTAACTGGTTAGAGATGATGCCTAGAGACAGGGGCCAGTCAAAAATTCAACCACAAGCCTGCTCCTATATGAGCTTCTGGCTCTTGCCCATTCTGGTTCCTCCCAACCCCTTGATCTCTTTCCTTATTCTCCTCCTAGTTATGTTGTAAGCCTGTCTTTTACATATTTTACCTATGAACTTCACCTTATACCCAGATAAAGGTCCTACAAGCTCCCCTCACCCCCGCACTTCTAAGCCCACAACAGATCTATTTACAAAAAGATGTTTTGATACTGTGGAGAAACTCTGGCTACAGGGGACCTTCATCCCTTTCATCCCAGCCCAGATACAATTTTTTCCCTTTATCCTCTATTTTCTCCTGTCCCTTCCTTTGGTAGCCCATTTTGGAGCAACAGTCCTGACAGTGGGACTGACCAATCACTGTCACCCAGAATTAACTCTATGCCCACTTTCCCTCACTGACCCACTCTGTCTCTCCTGCCTCTGCGCCTCCCCTCTGTCGTCCACCTCATAGATTGGCTCCACTCCCCTAGATCCCACCACCTCAATAGTAGAAACAGTACATATTTAAGGATGATGTTTGGATACAAGTAAGCATATTTAATGATTTAAATCCAGGTTAATCATATCTAGCGTCTCAAAAGTATCACTTATTTATGATGAAAACACAAAACTTTGTATTTTTAAAACAAAAATCCAAAACTGGATAACATATAAACATCTCTCTCTCTCTCTCTCTCTCTCTCTCTCTCTCTCTCTCTCTCTCTCTCTCTGTTTTTCGAGACAGGGTTTCTCTGTATAGCCCTGGCTGTCCTGGAACTCACTCTGTAGACCAAGCTGGCCTCTGCCTCCCAAGTGCTGGGATTAAAGGCGTTGTGCCACCATGCCTGGCCTAGGAAATCTCTTAATCTGTTAAAGATTATTAAATAAGTTATTTAGTGGAAAAAAATATGTGGTGCTAGATCACATATTTAAAAAGTGAACTAGCTGGGCATGGTGGTCCATACCTTTAATGCCAGCATGCAGGAGGATCTCTGTGAGCTCAAGGCCAAACTGGTCCACTTATTAAGTGCAAGACTAGTCAGAGCCACATAGTTGGAGCCTGTCTAAGATAAATTAAGAATTTCAGAAAACACAGTCAGCTATTGAATGGATCACAGGGCCCCCAATGGAGGAACTAGAGAAAGCACCCAAGGAACTAAAGGGAACTGCAACCCTATAGGTGGAACAACAATATGAACTAAGCAGTACCCCGGAGCTCTTGTCTCTAGCTGCATATGTATCAAAAGATGGCCTAGTCGGCCATCACTGCAAAGAGAGGCCCATTGGACTTGCAAACTTTATATGCCCCAGTACAGGGGAACGCCAGGGCCAAAAAGGGGGAGTGGGTGGGTAGGGGAGTGGGGGTGGGTGGGTATGGGGAACTTTTGGTATAGCATTGGAAATGTAAATGAGCTAAATACCTAATAAAAAATGGAAAAAAAAAAGAATTTCAGAAAAACAAATGAACAATCCAGTAACGGCTATTTGTTACCTCTTTTTTTTTGAGATTATAATTACATAATTTTCCCTGTGGCTATGCTTAAGAGTAATAGGAATTCAGTGTCTTGAGAAAAAAAAAACACATAAAGGCAAACAAGAATCATTTGCAGTTTGCTGTACACTCTAGCCCGCCCTGATTTCCCCCTACATCTTTTTATATACACGATGTAAAACAAATATTATTGAAATAGTATGTATTGCACTTTGCATTCTTTTATATGTATATGAATACTTTGCTTGCCTGCATGTCTGTGCATCACATGCTGGCCTGGTGCCTGGAGGCCAGAATCAGGCATCAGGGCCCCAGGAGTTAGACAACTATGAGCCACCATGTGGGTGCTGGGAACTGTACTAGTGACCTCTGGAAGAGAAGCCAGTGCTCTCAACCACGGAGCCACGTCCTTACACGCCTTTTCTAACTTGATGTCTTACCACAATTCTTTACCCCCTAACACCAAAAGCTCTAGCAAAAATCTCTTCATAGTACCATCAGATCCCAACAGATGATACTGGTAGGTAAGGAATTACAAATGACATCACCTAGGAAAACCACCTCCCTGTCTTGGTAGCTGTGTCTCCTGACAGTCCTTTGTGGTTAAACACTCTTGAAGCTGAAGTTACATTGTTCCTGTTAGAACTAAGGAGGCAAGAACACTCAGTTGTCACACTTGTATAAAAGGGCTGCATCCTCAAAAGACTCCACTTCATTATATTGCTTACGTTGTAATTTTGACATTTGCTGTCCCCATACATGGGTACTTCAAGATCACCAACAGAGGGATACACACTCATGTCAATATCGATTAAAACTTGTTTAAAATGTACATTGGGAGACCTCCCAGGCTCCTCCGGCTCCTGCAGCCCACTCCTGTCTCTCTGGAGGGTACGCTTTGCTTTGCTATATAAACTTCTGTTTTAAGTTTTGTATCCTGCCACTAAGACTCTTTCCTCAAGACAAGAACTGAGGAGCCCTATGGAACAATAATAAATTTATGGTTAGTTTATCCACCCTCTAATATTGATCACTTATTCATATCCAGTTTCTTTTATTATAATAAGCATCTCTGCCCAAATTGAAAATTATTACAAGTGGTAGATTCCTGGAAATGTATCAACCAGCCTAGGAGGATCAATGTTTGCTATATCTTGTCAAACTGCTGTCCAGAAATGCTGTAGCTCATACACTATAGCTTATACATCGCCTGTTTCATCACGTCTTCCATGCACTGTGCGTTGTGACTTACAATCTTTGTGATCTTTTGTGTTTGATCATCTTTGAAATTAACTTTTCTGAAATTACTAATCTGTCCTTGGTTAGTTTATTAAGACTATACGTTGACACCTGTTACACTTTGAGAAAGTGATGAATTTCAAAGGAGAGGGGCGCTGGGCTGGGTGGGTCTGGCTAGTTTAGACAAGGGCCTGAGGGATGAGGAGTGTTGAGGGTTGGTGAGTCGTTAGACCGAATTCTTAGTTGACCCGCAAGGCTTTCTGGAGGTTTTATCTACGGCGGGGGCCCCGGGTTAGAACCCGGCGCTTGGCTCCCGGTGAGGAGCTGGGATGTGGGACCCTCTACCCCGGACCTACCTGCAGCTTCAGCTCCTGCCCGCGGCGCCTCAGCGCCTGCAGCGGGTCCCGCGGCCGCCGGGCGAGCATCGGCCTAGCCGCCGCCGGCGGGACCGCGCCGGTTGTCAGGGAAACCAAAGCTAGGGCTCAGCAAGATGACGCTATCAGCGGGCGCCACAACCCCGTGCCACAGGTTGCACTAAACGGTCGGTTTAGGCTTTGCAAAAAAAAAAAAAAAAAAAAAAAAAAGTCCTTTCCTTTCCTCTGGATTCCTAGGGATAGTAGTAGAGGTCCCCGGGAGTCCCTGACTGCAGGTCTCATAACTATCACGACCTCACACCGTGCGGTGCTCTGTTCTACACAGCTTTCTGAAGCCGGGTCTGCGAAACTAATCTTCAAAAATAGTTCTAGTATGGAAAACCTTAGCTATGAGAGCTTTCCCTTGGCATTTGTGGGACTCGATTTCGCTGCACGTTCACTCTGAAGGTGGTTTTATTGTTAGTCTCATGGTGTAGCCCTGAATTCACAGAAATCCGCGGGCCTCTCTGCCTCCCTAGTACTGGGCTTAAACGTATGTGCTATCACACTTGGCCCAGAGACGGTTTTAAAATCTTGCCATTTGGGGGTATTGCTGAAGTGTCTCTCGAAAATTTTCATGTGGTAAATCCTCAATTCTTTGGGGGTGCTGATTCTGCCATGTGGGACAAGCCTGCGGGCAAATAGATTTCTCAAGAGCCCCAGTTTTCTTTTCACTCTCAGGAGACAGCCCTCTAAATCCAATACCCAAACTCGACAGCAACCTTGGATTTAAGAATGGTGATGGTCCAAGCTCACCACTGGATAGAGCTGGTATACTATTGCCAAGGTATCTATTATTGTGACTCCTGACTCCCAATTTCAATGGGCAAAGTACCGTGTCCATGGAAGACTTTTCTGGTGGGGGGATGGGGGGGGAGGAGAGTATTTGGTTTCGGACGGGGAAACCAGGGACCACGAAACCCCTGCCTTGTTCTCCAAGAACACTGGTCACTGAACTTACTTCAGGGAAACCTGGGAAGGAACTGAAGTGCGTATTTTACATATCAAAGCAGACCGGGTCTCCAGATTCTTCCAGCATCCCTCAGCCCTTATCGAACATACCCTGACCCTTAAACTTTACAGCCCAGGTGCTGGTCTGACCTTCCCCCCTGAGGCTCTTCCCTAAGTAATCCAGAGGTTTTGGTCTCTCCCTCTACCGGCAACCTTTCTCTTTCTCTTTCCCCTCCCCAACTTCTCTCTTCCTACTGTCATTTCTCTGGCCTTGGTCCTTTGGGTCATTGAACTCACTAATCTGGCTTGAATTGGCTCATTTCACCGGTGGAGAAATAACTTATCAGAGGGAACTTCATATAGTTAAGTAGGAGGGTAGAAGGAAAAGAAATGTCCAGGGGAATGGTCCACTACAAAGCTAGGGACACACAGGACATACAAACAGGTAGTAGTAGTAGAGAGCAAGGGCATAGGGCACCTACATGTTTAGAGCAGGATGCTAGAAGTGACTTAGAAAAGGATGAACATAGCCGGATGCTGCACTTAAGCAATGAGACGAGGGCTGCTGACATGGCTCCGTTTTTAAGATTATTGACTGCTCTTGCTCAGGACCTAGGTCCAGTTCCCAGGAACCAGCTTGTAATTGCCTTATAACTCCAGTTCTAGGGGATGTGACACTTTTCTCTGGCCTCTGCAAGTACCAAGTAGGCATCTATGTGGTACACAGACATGCATGCAGACAAAACACAAAACATTCAAACTCATAAAAAAAAATCATAAAACAAACGAAAACCTAAAACAGCACAAATACCTGGTCTTCCAGGAACAGCCCAGAGGCGGAGCTAGTCCAGCCACAAGTCAATTTAACCCCAAGTTTTCAGTTTAGGACAAAATGTACTTCAAAAAACCTATCCCAACTAAGCCTCAATAAATGATGTTGACAACAGAGCTGACCCTGCTCTGGGGCTGGAGATGGATCACCTGGGAAAATGCCTACTGCACATGCATGAAGATCTGGCTTAAACACCCAGCACCCATGTAAAAACCTGGGGTGGAATGGGGCAATCTGTAACAGTAGTTACAGGACCAAGACTTTGGATTCTCAGAACCCACAGTGGAAGTAGCAGTCTCCAGGACAAACTTCCAGTCTACACCTACATACACATCACACATGCACTCACACACACGTGGACATATATTCAGTACACACACTACACATACAAGAGAAGAAGAAAAGGTGAAGAACAGTCCAGGAAGGCACTGATGCTGACCTCTGGTCCCCACACAACTGCCCACCGCCACCACCCACAGGCAGATAAGAACCCTATTCTACCTCAAAGATCTTCACCTAGTTCTCAGTGAGGAATGCTGACTAGAAAGCTTCAGCCAACTAAAGCCCAGACAGGATGGCTCTCTGAAAACTGGCGTTTCAGCCCTTGCTGGATTCATAGAATAAGATCTAAGTCACATATAAGGCTCAATAATCCTAGGAAAATGGGCCATGGTGTTTCCCTGGAGAACAAACTGATTTTCTTAAAAATGTAGACAATGCGTCAGAAATACATCTTATAAATAACCAAGGCTTTGGTCACTTGATAGGACTGGCATTTATCTTTAAGCTTACTCAACAGTTTCTCTTTCACATATATATTCCGTTATATCACATGCATTATTTTTTTTAATTTTAGTTTTTTTACTCTCTACATTCTTCAAAGTGCAAATATCTTGCATTTGTAATGCTTAATTCAGGCATTTGACACAGCTCCTAGGTTTTCTGAATATGTCTAGAAAAATGACTCATAATGGTCCGTTGATCAGATCTGCCTCCAGGCTGTACCAAGGTGAGATTCCATCAGAAAGTCTCTGCTTTCAGGCTCCAAATCTCTTACTGCAGCAAACTGAATGGTAGGCAAAAATACTGCTTTCTTTTGTGAGGAGGAAAAAGATTCAAAGATGTTTAATTTTTTATTTTAAAAATAGATTCATAAAGTGCAAGAAATTATTTCTCTCCAGTGCTTTTTATTTTCATCTTCGACAAGCTGTTGAAAAACAGTAAGAAAAAAAAATCAGTAACACAGTAGTATCTTTAACTTCAAATTTCTGTACTGTGATCGCAAACCATGAACTAAGAGAAGAAAACTATAGGACTGAAGAATAACTATGATGAAACGCAAAGCTCCTGCCATCCACGTTAAAAAGCCACTGTGGACCCTATGAATGTGGAGGCTGGGCGTGAAATGACTCCCTCCCCCATTTCGAAGTTAAATGTTAAGGTGTAACTGCATCGCACGTGGTAAAACATTCCCATTAAATACCCTCAGCAAACTGAGCTGTTAATACCTGAAAGTAAGTTGTTAGAGAAGACAAAACTATTTTCTTTCTGAAGCAAGCCATGTTCTTGCAAGCCGTGCAAGGACGACTCCTGGGTCGCGCGGCTCCCACGATCCGGGCTGCGTTGGGCTTAGGGAGTGAGAACCCGGCGGACTCGGGCTGCAGCGCGTGCTCAGGCCAGGTCCAGCTTTTTCTGAGTCGTTGCCAGCTTGTCCTGCAGCCTCCGCTTCCTCCAGTCTAGGTAACGCCTCCGCAGCCGATTCGCTTGCCAGCCCAGGACCACTCCAGAGGCGAAAGCCACTAGCACGGACACCTGCAGCGTCCTCTCAGACACGTCCGCCATTGCAACCACTCAGCACAAAGTAGAGTGAGCTACGGATTGGCGCAAGGATCAGATGCCACAGCGCTCGCTTGAGGCCCGCTCTGAGTCTGCGCGAGGAAAGGACAGGAAAGGAAGCAGAGTTCCCTGACTCTTAGATCAGGAGTCTTAACTGTGATGTGAGATGGTCTTGGTTTCTGATGGGCTCCGCGTTTCTTCTACATTTCTTGTTTGACATTAGTCAGATATTCACTTGCATCATACCCGAAGTGTTATCTACTATTGTTCGTTTTTGTTTTGTTTTGTTTCTTTCTTTTTGGTTTTTCGAGACAGGGTTTCTCTGTATAGCCCTGGCTGTCCTGGAACTCACTTTGTAGACCAGGCTGGCCTCGAACTCAGAAATCCGCCTGCCTCTGCCTCCCAAGTGCTGGAACGCCTGCGCCACCACGCCCGGCTTTGTTCGTTTTTCTTATCTAAGCTTTCTGGTAACTCGATTTTAAAATAAACAAATAGAGAAAAAAACTTAATAACACTTAAAAAGAACAAATTTAGATGAAATGGTCTTTAATACGTTTTCTCTTACCCCAGTATACAGGGTATTTTAATATATAATCTTCCAAGTTACTAGTGTCAATGCAATAGCCACAGCTCTCATCAATGGAATAAAAAGTGGACATTGTCAGACCAATGACCTTTAAGTACTTAAAAAAGAGAAGCAGCAGCGGTCGCCATCTTGGTCTGAGACCCGCCGAACTTAGGAAATTAGTCTGAACAGGTGAGAGGGTGCGCCAGAGAACCTGACAGCTTCTAGAACAGGCGGAAGCACAGAGGCGCTGAGGCAGCACCCTGTGTGGGCCGGGGACAGCCGGCCACCTTCCGGACCGGAGGACAGGTGCCCACCCGGCTGGGGAGGCGACCTAAGCCACAGCAGCAGCGGTCGCCATCTTGGTCCGGGACCCGCCGAACTTAGGAAATTAGTCTGAACAGGTGAGAGGGTGCGCCAGAGAACCTGACAGCTTCTAGAACAGGCGGAAGCACAGAGGCGCTGAGGCAGCACCCTTTGTGGGCCGGGGACAGCCGGCCACCGTCCGGACCGGAGGACAGGTGCCCGCCCGGCTGGGGAGGCGGCCTAAGCCACAGCAGCAGCGGTCGCCATCTTGGTCCGGGACCCGCCGAACTTAGGAAATTAGTCTGAACAGGTGAGAGGGTGCGCCAGAGAACCTGACAGCCTCTGGAACAGGCAGAAGCACAGAGGGGCTGAGGCAGCACCCTGTGTGGGCCGGGGACAGCCAGCCACCTTCCGGACCGGAGGACAGGTGCCCGCCCGGCTGGGGAGGCGACCTAAGCCACAGCAGCAGCGGTCGCCATCTTGGTCCGGGACCCGCCGAACTTAGGAAATTAGTCTGAACAGGTGAGAGGGTGCGCCAGAGAACCTGACAGCTTCTGGAACAGGCGGAAGCACAGAGGCGCTGAGGCAGCACCCTTTGTGGGCCGGGGACAGCCGGCCACCGTCCGGACCGGAGGACAGGTGCCCGCCCGGCTGGGGAGGCGGCCTAAGCCACAGCAGCAGCGGTCGCCATCTTGGTCCCGGGACTCCAAGGAACTTAGGAATTTAGTCTGCTTAGGTGAGAGTCTGTACCACCTGGGAACTGCCAAAGCAACACAGTGTCTGAGAAAGGTCCTGTTTTGGGCCTTCTTCTTCGGCCAGGAGGAGGTCCAAATACAAGATATCTGCGCACCTTCCCTGTAAGAGAGCTTGCCAGCAGAGAGTGCTCTGAGCACTGAAACTCAGAGGAGAGAATCTGTCTCCCAGGTCTGCTGATAGACGGTAACAGAATCACCAGAAGAACAATCTCTAAACAGAGTCAACTATAACTACTAACTCCAGAGATTACCAGATGGCGAAAGGTAAACGGAGGAATCTTACTAACAGGAACCAAGACCACTCACCATCACCAGAACCCAGCACACCCACTTCGCCCAGTCCAGGGAACCCCAACACACCCGAGAACCTAGACCTAGATTTAAAAGCATATCTCATGATGATGGTAGAGGACATCAAGAAGGACTTTAATAAATCACTTAAAGAAATACAGGAGAACACTGCTAAAGAGTTACAAGTCCTTAAAGAAAAACAGGAAAACACAATCAAACAGGTAGAAGTCCTTACAGAAAAAGAGGAAAAAACATACAAACAGGTGATGGAAATGAACAAAACCATACTAGACCTAAAAAGGGAAGTAGACACAATAAAGAAAACTCAAAGCGAGGCAACACTAGAGATAGAAACCCTAGGAAAGAAATCTGGAACCATAGATTTGAGCATCAGCAACAGAATACAAGAGATGGAAGAGAGAATCTCAGGTGCAGAAGATTCCATAGAGAACATTGGCACAACAATCAAAGAAAATGGAAAATGCAAAAAGATCCTAACTCAAAATATCCAGGAAATCCAGGACACAATAAGAAGACCAAACGTACGGATAATAGGAGTGGATGAGAATGAAGATTTTCAACTCAAAGGTCCAGCAAACATCTTCAACAAAATTATTGAAGAAAACTTCCCAAATCTAAAGAATGAGATGCATATGAACATACAAGAAGCCTACAGAACTCCAAATAGACTGGACCAGAAAAGAAATTCCTCCCGACACATAATAATCAGAACATCAAATGCACTAAATAAAGATAGAATACTAAAAGCAGTAAGGGAAAAAGGTCAAGTAACATATAAAGGCAAGCCTATCAGAATTACACCAGATTTTTCACCAGAGACTATGAAAGCCAGAAGAGCCTGGACAGATGTTATACAGACACTAAGAGAACACAAACTGCAGCCCAGGCTACTATACCCAGCCAAACTCTCAATTATCATAGAGGGAGAAACCAAAGTATTCCACGACAAAACCAAATTCACGCATTATCTCTCCACGAATCCAGCCCTTCAAAGGATAATAACAGAAAAAAACCAATACAAGAACGGGAACAACGCCCTAGAAAAAACAAGAAGGTAATCCCTCAACAAACCTAAAAGAAGACAGCCACAAGAACAGAATGCCACCTTTAACAACTAAAATAACAGGAAGCAACAATTACTTTTCCTTAATATCTCTTAACATCAATGGTCTCAACTCGCCAATAAAAAGACATAGACTAACAAACTGGCTACACAAACAAGACCCAACATTTTGCTGCTTACAGGAAACTCATCTCAGAGAAAAAGATAGACACTACCTCAGAATGAAAGGCTGGAAAACAATTTTCCAAGCAAATGGTATGAAGAAACAAGCAGGAGTAGCCATCCTAATATCTGATAAGATTGACTTCCAACCCAAAGTCATCAAAAAAGACAAGGAGGGACACTTCATTCTCATCAAAGGTAAAATCCTCCAAGAGGAACTCTCAATTCTGAATATCTATGCTCCAAATACAAGAGCAGCCACATTCACTAAAGAAACTTTAGTAAAGCTCAAAGCACACATTGCACCTCACACAATAATAGTGGGAGACTTCAACACACCACTTTCACCAATGGACAGATCATGGAAACAGAAACTAAGCAGGGACACACTGAAACTAACAGAAGTGATGAAACAAATGGATCTGACAGATATCTACAGAACATTTTATCCTAAAACAAAAGGATATACCTTCTTCTCAGCACCTCATGGTACCTTCTCCAAAATTGACCACATAATAGGTCACAAATCAGGCCTCAACAGATTCAAAAATATTGAAATTGTCCCATGTATCCTATCAGATCACCATGCACTAAGGCTGATCTTCAATAACAAAATAAATAACAGAAAGCCAACATTCACATGGAAACTGAACACTCTTCTCAATGATACCTTGGTCAAGGAAGGAATAAAGAAAGAAATTAAAGACTTTTTAGAGTTTAATGAAAATGAAGCCACAACGTACCCAAACCTTTGGGACACAATGAAAGCATTTCTATGAGGGAAACTCATAGCTATGAGTGCCTTCAAGAAAAAACGGGAGAGAGCACATACTAGCAGCTTGACAACACATCTAAAAGCTCTAGAAAAAAAGGAAGCAAATTCACCCAAGAGGAGTAGACGGCAGGAAATAATCAAACTCAGGGGTGAAATCAACCAAGTGGAAACAAGAAGAACTATTCAAAGAATTAACCAAACGAGGAGTTGGTTCTTTGAGAAAATCAACAAGATAGATAAACCCTTAGCTAGACTCACTAAAGGGCACAGGGACAAAATCCTAATTAACAAAATCAGAAATGAAAAGGGAGACATAACAACAGATCCTGAAGAAATCCAAAACACCATCAGATCCTTCTACAAAAGGCTATACTCAACAAAACTGGAAAACCTGGACGAAATGGACAAATTTCTGGACAGATACCAGGTACCAAAGTTGAATCAGGATCAAGTTGACCTTCTAAACAGTCCCATATCCCCTAAAGAAATAGAAGCAGTTATTAATAGTCTCCCAGCCAAAAAAAGCCCAGGACCAGACGGGTTTAGTGCAGAGTTCTATCAGACCTTCAAAGAAGATCTAACTCCAGTTCTGCACAAACTTTTTCACAAGATAGAAGTAGAAGGTATTCTACCCAACTCATTTTATGAAGCCACTATTACTCTGATACCTAAACCACAGAAAGATCCAACAAAGATAGAGAACTTCAGACCAATTTCTCTTATGAACATCGATGCAAAAATCCTTAATAAAATTCTCGCTAACCGAATCCAAGAACACATTAAAGCAATCATCCATCCTGACCAAGTAGGTTTTATTCCAGGGATGCAGGGATGGTTTAATATACGAAAATCCATCAATGTAATCCATTATATAAACAAACTCAAAGACAAAAACCACATGATCATCTCGTTAGATGCAGAAAAAGCATTTGACAAGATCCAACACCCATTCATGATAAAAGTTCTGGAAAGATCAGGAATTCAAGGCCAATACCTAAACATGATAAAAGCAATCTACAGCAAACCAGTAGCCAACATCAAAGTAAATGGAGAGAAGCTGGAAGCAATCCCACTAAAATCAGGGACTAGACAAGGCTGCCCACTTTCTCCCTACCTTTTCAACATAGTACTTGAAGTATTAGCCAGAGCAATTCGACAACAAAAGGAGATCAAGGGGATACAAATTGGAAAAGAGGAAGTCAAAATATCACTTTTTGCAGATGATATGATAGTATATATAAGTGACCCTAAAAATTCCAACAGAGAACTCCTAAACCTGATAAACAGCTTCGGTGAAGTAGCTGGATATAAAATTAACTCAAACAAGTCAATGGCCTTTCTCTACACAAAGAATAAACAGGCTGAGAAAGAAATTAGGGAAACAACACCCTTCTCAATAGCCACAAATAATATAAAATATCTCGGCGTGACTCTAACGAAGGAAGTGAAAGATCTGTATGATAAAAACTTCAAGTCCCTGAAGAAAGAAATTAAAGAAGATCTCAGAAGATGGAAAGATCTCCCATGCTCATGGATTGGCAGGACCAACATTGTAAAAATGGCTATCTTGCCAAAAGCAATCTACAGATTCAATGCAATCCCCATTAAAATTCCAACTCAATTCTTCAACGAATTAGAAGGAGCAATTTGCAAATTCATCTGGAATAACAAAAAACCGAGGATAGCCAAAACTCTTCTCAAGGATAAAAGAACCTCTGGTGGAATCACCATGCCTGACCTAAAGCTTTACTACAGAGCAATTGTGATAAAAACTGCATGGTACTGGTATAGAGACAGACAAGTGGACCAATGGAATAGAATTGAAGACCCAGAAATGAACCCACACACCTATGGTCACTTGATCTTCGACAAGGGAGCCAAAACCATCCAGTGGAAGAAAGACAGCATTTTCAACAATTGGTGCTGGCACAACTGGTTGTTATCATGTAGAAGAATGCGAATCGATCCATACTTATCTCCTTGTACTAAGGTCAAATCTAAGTGGATCAAGGAACTTCACATAAAACCAGAGACACTGAAACTTATAGAGGAGAAAGTGGGGAAAAGCCTTGAAGATATGGGCACAGGGGAAAAATTCCTGAACAGAACAGCAATGGCTTGTACTGTAAGATCGAGAATTGACAAATGGGACCTAATGAAACTCCAAAGTTTCTGCAAGGCAAAAGACACTGTCTATAAGACAAAAAGACCACCAACAGACTGGGAAAGGATCTTTACATATCCTAAATCAGATAGGGGACTAATATCCAACATATATAAAGAACTTAAGAAGGTGGACCTCAGAAAATCAAATAACCCCCTTAAAAAATGGGGCTCAGAACTGAACAAAGAATTCTCACCTGAGGAATACCGAATGGCAGAGAAGCACCTGAAAAAATGTTCAACATCCTTAATCATCAGGGAAATGCAAATCAAAACAACCCTGAGATTCCACCTCACACCAGTGAGAATGGCTAAGATCAAAAATTCAGGTGACAGCAGATGCTGGCGAGGATGTGGAGAAAGAGGAACACTCCTCCATTGTTGGTGGGATTGCAGGCTTGTACAACCACTCTGGAAATCAGTCTGGCGGTTCCTCAGAAAATTGGACATAGTACTACCGGAGGATCCAGCAATACCTCTCCTGGGCATATATCCAGAAGAAGCCCCAACTGGTAAGAAGGACACATGCTCCACTATGTTCATAGCAGCCTTATTTATAATAGCCAGAAACTGGAAAGAACCCAGATGCCCCTCAACAGAGGAATGGATACAGAAAATGTGGTACATCTACACAATGGAGTACTACTCAGCTATTAAAAAGAATGAATTTATGAAATTCCTAGCCAAATGGATGGACCTGGAGAGCATCATCCTGAGTGAGGTAACACAATCACAAAGGAACTCACACAATATGTACTCACTGATAAGTGGATACTAGCCCAAAACCTAGGATACCCACGATATAAGATACAATTTCCTAAACACATGAAACTCAAGAAAAATGAAGACTGAAGTGTGGACACTATGCCCCTCCTTAGAAGTGGGAACAAAACACCCATGGAAGGAGTTACAGAAACAAAGTATGGAGCTGAGATGAAAGGATGGACCATGTAGAGACTGCCATATCCAGGTATCCAGGGATCCACCCCATAATCAGCTTCCAAATGCTGACACCATTGCATACACTAGCAAGATTTTACTGAAAGGACCCAGATGTAGCTGTCTCTTGTGAGACTAAGCCGGGGCCTAGCAAACACAGAAGTGGATGCTCACAGTCAGCTAATGGATGGATCACAGGGCTCCCAATGGAGGAGCTAGAGAAAGTACCCAAGGAGCTAAAGGGATCTTCAACCCTATAGGTGGAACAACATTATGAACTAACCAGTACCCCTGAGCTCTTGACTCTAGCTGCATATGTATCAAAAGATGGCCTAGTCGGCCATCACTGGAAAGAGAGGCCCATTGGACACGCAGACTTTGTGTGCCCCGGTACAGGGGAACGCCAGGGCCAAAGGGGGGGAGTGGGTGGGTAGGGGAGTGGGGGTGGGTGGGTAAGGGGGACTTTTGGTATAGCATTGGAAATGTAAATGAGCTAAATACCTAATAAAAAATGGAAAAAAAAAAAACAAAAAAAAAAAAAACAAAAAAAATAAAAAATAAAAAAATAAAAAAGAGAGCAGGGGAGGGGCGTGGCATTCATTATACTTAGCCATGAGATAAATACCAACCCAAGCTACTTTTTCTTACCCTTATCAGAACATGTCTCTAACATGAGACAAAAATGTCAGTGTGCATTTGAGTAAACAGAAATTCTTTATTCATTGTTAGTTGAAATGCGACCTAGTATGGTCATTGTGGAAATCAGTATGGTGGTCTCACAACAAGAACAAAACAACACACACACACACACACACACAAACCCCCAGAAAACTAGAACTGTTTATGAACTAGCTTCCTACTCCAGGGCACACAAAGGATTCTATCTTTTACAAGAGAAACCTGCACATCCATGTCAATTGTTCCTCTATTCACAATAGCAAAGAAATGGAATCAGCCCAGATGTTTATCAATCAACTGATGGTTGTATAATGACAATGTGGAATCATACACAATAAAATTCTTTTCAGATGTACACCATGAAATTTGTATAAAAATACATGGGGTTAGAAAGTAAAGACCTTAAGGGAAAAAGATGTTAAGAAAGGAGGAGGGGACATTGACAGATGAGACATGGAAGTGGAAAGTAAGCTATGGGGTGTGAAAGAGAACAAAGGGGGTCAAAAGTATGGGGAAGAAAAATAAACATTTTTTTTTCTTAAAATGCCATAAGGAAACCTAATCCTACATACGCTAACTAAACATAATTTATAACTCTTTTTATGGCTTACTTTTAACTTAAATAGGTCAGTGTTTAGAAAGGTGATTTCTAGCAGGGCATGGTGGTTACTCCCGTAACCCCAGCACTTGGGAGGCAGAGGCGGGTGGTTCTCTATGAGCTCGAGGCCAGCCTGGTCTACAGCCAAGTCCAGGACAGCCAGGGCTCTGGTTATACTGAGAAATTGTCTTGGAGTTGGGGGCAGGGAGGTAACTTCTATAAAGCATCTAAATTTGAATCATTCTCAAGAAGATTTGTATACTAAGAGCAACCCAATAGATCAGCCTGCTTACAGGGGTCTCCTTACTTTGTTTGTTAGAGTATTTAGAACAACTAGGTCACATGGGTATATCATATGGGCTTTATTTTTTTTAAACATACATAAATAGTAAGTATGAAAAAAATAGGATTCAAAGTGAGAGTTTAAATTTACTAAGTGTGTTTTGGAGAAGGTCCATATTCATTTTATTTTCTTGAACGCTTATATTCTGAAAGCATCACAATTAGCCTATTACGCAAGGTCTTAATCTTGTTGGAATACTGTTGTTCAAGTAATTTCTTCATATTCTGTCTCAGAAAATCCAAAGATGGAAGATTATGACAATCCGGTATATTCAACATGATGTGAAAAAATTCCTCCCACATATCCAAATGAGGAAGCCTAATAAAGAGACAAAATATTACAATGGATAAAATGCAACCTTAACGTTCATAGCAACGAGTTCCTCCATCTACTTTGTATAGGTGTGGACATGTTAAAAAAACAACTGTCATCTACCTGTATCTTAGCAAATCAAGAATCCATCACAAACAGGAGAAATTAAAAATCCAACGACATGTCTAAATACACCTTATTCTAAAAATATGATTTAAAATAGCCTTTTTGCAATAGTTCTTTGGTAGAAAAATTATTTTTTAAAGAATAATCTATCTTCTTTTGGCTTCCTGTGTATAGCACATTTCTAGAATCTAGTAATCTAGTTATCTGGTTTTTAATAAGCTCAACTGCATACATATGTGACAAGATTGGCCAGATAGCCTGAACTATTTAGGATAGAGGTCACACTTAAGGGTCCTAACTACTTTTTTTTTTAAACATTTTTTAAAAGATTTACTTATTTATTTAAGACTTATTTATTTATTTAATGTATACAAGTACACTGTCACTCTCTCCGTGCACACCAGAAAAGGTCATTGATCCCATTATAGATGTTTGTGAACCACCATGTGGTTTCTAGGAGTTGAACTCAGGACCTCTAGAAGAACAGTGTTCTTAATTGCTGAGCCATCCCTCCAGTCCCGGGTCCTTGCTATTTATAGTGGTTAAATTAACTGAAACCCCTCCAAAATCTGGGGAGAAGACCCCAGAGAGAAAGCAGAACATACTACAATGTCACTCTAGATGCCAACTGAGAAGGAAGCTTTGGGCTATGCTCCTGGCAATAGATGGAAGCCTTCTGAACCCTCTGTCCTTTGATAATGAGCGAGAGAAGTAACCAAGTGAAATGAAGAATAAAAATATCTGTTGTAAGTTTTCTTTTGGGTTTTGAACCTACTGTACACGATGTTTATCAAATTTCTACCAACTGTTTCCCTTTTCTACTTTGGAAGTAGGTGTGGGGAGAATTTTCTCAAGGAATAAACATGCAAAATTCCATTAGGCTATAAACGAGTGATTTTTTTATATACTTTATTATACCCTAAAAAAGTTAATGATACATGGAAACATGCATACATAGAATAATTAGCTTCAATTTGATATCATTAGTGTTATGTTTACAGAGTGTTACTCTGGAAACAATACTGACACAAGCTCCAGACCAATCATTAACTTTAAAGCATTTTATACTAAAGTCACAGATGGCTGGAGCTTAATAGAAGTTACTTCCTTCTTATAATTAACAAAACAGCTTCACCTGTGTTATTTCCTTTGCTTGTAAAATTTGAAAAAGCAGGATCATTATTACTCTCATTTACAACAAGAAAATAAACAAATGAAACTGCAAGGCTCACTGATATTGATTTCACTTAAAAAGAAACAGTCAAAAACAGGATGCTACCTGCATGCCCAGGAATTCTCAATGGTTTCACAAGGCACACTGAATGCCAGATTTGTTCAGTGCCTAATGCCAGGATTATGCTCTGTAGACAATACTGTCCAAGCTCATTTTCTGGCTAATAAAATATACTATTTTACTGTTACTGTTTTTTTCACTGTAGCACCAATTCCAATAACCTACCTTCTAAAAAGACCTTCAGGTTTCCAGACTCCTCCTTCATTTTTTACTTTCATGTAAGAGCCAAAGAGCATACAGTATATTGTTGCAGCAACTCCAAAGTAATCAATCTACAAAGAAAACAGATATATGCATTGTAAACAGTAGCTTACTTGTAAGTATATTAAAATATGTCTCTAACTTAGAAGCTAAATAACCACAGTATTTTAGGTTTATAGAATTCCAAAAGCCAATGATTTGCTTCACTGAATGCCTGTTCAAGCTCTCACTGAGGCTTCTATGAACACAAACACTACTGCCTCTGAGGTAACCTTTTGGGAAGCTCTACCATCATTTAAATAATGTCTTCCACAAGTCCTCTGTTCTATCACTTCCTGAAAACAAACACAGCTTGGCAGTTCTTCCAATCCTATTCCCTGGGACTCTGGTGGTTATTGTATAACTGCACACCAGTGTCTCTGTGTGATATGTTCATAATAGAATATTCTAGTCTGGTCCAAATCTGTAGGATAGCAAACTATCCATTCACCATCCTAATATCAGCATTCATCTACCTGAAGCCTTATGTTAGTAACCAAACAGAAATAAGGCCCTCAGTTGTGCTCCCTTTATTATGGGAAGTCACAGCTCTATATCTGGACACTGGGCAGCTGTTTTATTAACTCAGGCTTAAAACATTTATATTTATCCTAATTAGTAGTATCTTCTTTACTTGCCAGCTAATATTCTACTTTGTTGAAAATTCTGAAACTTTCCCACAGAATGTATTTGTTTTCCTGCTCTGTTGATAGAATCTGAACTAATAAGGAAGTCTGTTCAGAAGTAGAATTTCCTCTTCCTCTTTAAGACTTACATTTTACCTTTCCTTCAGTGCCCAAGAGACTACTTCAAACTACCCGGCCCTTTAAACTCTGGTAAGTGTAATAAAGAAAATGTTTTCAAATCTTTTGCTTTTCTGCCAGGTGATGGTGGCAAGTGGCTTTAATCCACCATTTGGGAGGCACAGACAGGCGATCTCTGTGAGTTCAAGACCAGCTGGTCTACAGAGTAAGTTCCAGGTAGCCAGGGTTACACAGATTAATCTTGCCTCAAAAACAAACAAACAAAAAAAGCCAACAACAATAACAATAACAAAATGAAACAAAACCTCTTGTTTTCTTTCCATACCTGGTAGTTCCATGGCTTGTTACTGAGCATCTCAGGACACTGAAAACCAGATGTTTCACATTTTCCTGTAAATACAGTTCCTTTAGGGAAAAGTTTCATATCTATACTCTGACCCAGGTCAATCAATGCCAAGCCGGTAGCTAAGTCTTCATCAGCCTGTTCCAAAAATCTACATTAAATACAAACAAGGACCAGGATCTATGAGCACAGATTAACAAAAGGATACCTAACAAAACAAAGGATAACAAAACAATACCTATAGGATGGACAAAGTGAAATGCCTCGGACTTACCTGTGTCCTAGTATGAAGTTATCTGGCTTAATGTCTCCATGAATGATTTCGCAGCTGTGGACTTGTTCAACCATGTAAAGCATTCTGATAGCGAAAGTGAGGACAAGAGCCTGGGGCATCACTTTTTCAGAGGTATTTTTATAGAGGTTAATGACATTCTAAAAATAAGGCAAATGGCATCCTAAGTTGGTTGTAGAAGATTAATGAAATTTCAAGTCAAGGCCTTTACCCCTGCTCTCTATTCCAACAAAACTTCCAACTGTGAAAAATAGTGTAGATAAAACCCAGAAATGCACATACATTTCATGTTCACAGTATGAAAATTAGATACTTACTAGTAACGTCCCATAGCTGTAGAGTTCCCCTACTAATATGCTGCCATTCTTGAATAAATGAGCAGAATAAAACTTGATGAACATGTGATGTACTTCTGGCTTTAGTCTTTCCATCAGCTGCATCCCAATGTAGAATTCCCAGGAGTTGGCAGGTCTCTGCACCTGCAAATCAAATCAGGTATGTAATACACATATCCTTACCCAGTGTCTATAAAAGAATAGCAAGAAAGCAATTCCTCCCAGTAAGGATATTGACAAAAAAATGAGGATAAGCTAAGCAATGGTTAGCAGTATAAAGCTTGCAGGGTAATCTTAGTGGTAAGAGAATTCTTAGTCTTCCTAGGCTAGTTGTGTTTAACTGTTGACTAGGGCTTTATTGATTTCAGTATTTAAAGGGGAGTCAGCAAGGGAGGCTAAGAACTTCCAAAAATTCACATCTACATTATACAAGAAGTTATTCATATCATTTACCTTCAAAATGCATTTCTGTTCACTTTTGGCATTTCTCACATCTCCATGAATAGCTTCAAAGACTTGAGCAAAGGCTCCTTCTCCAAGAAGGTGATTCACATAGACCAGCAAAGAACCTTGGAAAATGATACAAAACACTGACAAAAAGCCCTAAAGACTTTTGACTTCATTAAAGTGAAGAATTCCTGGTGCCTGAACTACATAAATACATTTTTAAAAATGGGTATAATCTGGCAGAAGTTTTCCCAGACTTAAATGAAAGTAAAACATACCACTTACCAAGAAAGAACTTCCTTATCAAATTCTAAACGAGGAGTGAAAGAGCCCTGATGCCTCAGTATACTGAGATGTGTGGCCTTGGGTCCTGGCCTTTCCATTACCTACAGTACTTCCTACGTGCAATTGTTGAGGTACCAGGAAGAACATATAGACATCTGTAAAGCTTTTTGGAAAATGTGCATATTTTATAGGACAATAAAAAAAGTAAAGCAAGGCCAGGCAGTGGTGGTGCACGCCTTTAATCCCAGCAGTGAGTTTCAAGACAGCCAGGGCTATATAGAGAAACTGTCTGGCGTGCGCAGGGGGGGGGGGGATAAATGCATAAATATCTGTAATAGTTTAGAATAGTCAGGTCTATTTTGCATTTTAGAAGTTTTTGACTTTGGGGGTTGTGAGCTGCCCAACATGGGTGCTGTAAACCAAAATGAGGTATCCTGAAAGTGTTCTTAACCTCTGAATATCTCTATACAGGAGCACGTGTATTTTTAACTTTGATAAATTATTGCCAAATTAAAGTCCCAACAGCAATCAGAATATCATTGCTTAACAAAATTTCTCAACATGGCAGATAATTAACTTTCTTGAAAGTGGAAAGGGTAGGAGAATCTCAGAGTTACTAGCAGTTTCTTACAAGAATTCGAAATTCTATTACCCATATAATTCTTACCCAATTGATATTCTGTCTTGGTCTTGATGGCTGGAAGTTTACTCTGCCACTCAAAAGTATTTGAATAGGAAGTAACTGGCTTAGAAAGTCCAGAGAGAAGTTTAAGAATCAATTCGTCATCCCATGGGTTCTCAACAGTAAAGCCTTAAAGGGGGAGGAAGAAACATAAATTCAGCTTTCAAATATTTTAACAGAAATCTTAGATAAGTAAGTACATGTACTCATTAAGTATGCTTTCAAACTCTTACCCATGTAGAGCATTGATCCAATTAAGAAAAGAAGCTAAAGTCAGTAGTTCTGTCAGCTCTGACACTGGAGGTTGACTATCCAGTTGTGACAAAGCGAATCAACTAGCTGCTTTTTGACTCATCTGGACCTGCAGGATTTGCACCTTTAAAAAGTATTGCTGCACACCTTAAAGGTACACATGAACATTAACTGCTTCTAGTGTGCTCAGACATATTCTTTCATTGTTTCCCCTACTAATACACAGACAATACAATACTTCAAAGAATTTGCATAGGGAAACAATTCCTAAAGGGAAGACAAAGTCTCCTCTCCAATTTAGTGTTATAAAACACTCTATCCGTGGTGGTTAGAAAAGGCTACTCTCCAACATGGTTACTACTTAGTACACACAGAACAAAGTTCTGAGATTTATGAACTCATTTAGTTCTTATGGCAAGCCTCAAAGGTAGGTTCTAGTAGTATGACCTTCATTTTAAGGTATACTTAATTTTTTAATATGTATTGTTTTGCCTACATGTATGCATATGATACATATATGATAGGAATGGCATCAGATCTCTTAGAATTGGGGCTACAGACAGTTGTAAGACACCATGTAGGTGCTGGGGATTGAACCTGGGTCCTCTGGAAGATCAGCCATTGCTCTTAACCCCTGAATCATCTCTCCACCTAACCTCAGTTTAATGAACAAGCATGAAGTTGGTTGGGGAGCTGGTAAGTAAAACCTAGCCTTAGAACTTAGTCTATCACCAGAGTCTGTGTTTTCAAGCAAGACTTTCTGTATAACAAGGGACAGAGGATGATACCTCTTAATATATCTCTTAATATTTGGTCTTGACCGACTGTTCTTTTACTTACAGGGCAGAGGGAAATATTAGATTATATATTTAACACACAGTAAACTCTTAACTTTGAACTCTTTTTAAAAAGTTTTTTTTTTTAAAGATTTATTTATGCCTGGTGCCTAGAGAGATCACATGAGGGTTTCAGATTCTGTGGAACTGGAATTGTAGATGGTTGCGAGCCACCATGTAGGTGTTGAAAACCAAACCTGGGTCCTCTGGAAGAAGTCAGTAGTTCTCTTAACCAGTATACCATCGCTCCAGGTCCCTAATTCCTTTTTGTAATAGTATGATCTTCTTGTCTGTCAAGATTAAAATGGATTGATGGATCTCAAATCTGTTTAGTAGTGAATTACTTTGTGATACAGTCACAAGTTTGTCTAAGTTTATTTTTCTATTCAGTGTATTAAGCTCCCACTTGGTTGTTTCATGGAATGGCTTTTCAATGCTATCATTCTTATGGAAAAACTAAAATTGAGCATGAGTGCATACTTGGAGCATTGACATTTCCAAGTGTCTGCACGCATTCAACTTGGAGCCCAGCATTGGCATCGGATAGGTCTTCCACTGTCGCATGGTCAATGCCTGTGCATTTAAAAGCCTCAAGGCCGAACACTGCTTCCTGGGTGAACAAACCACCTGTGGCAGGCTGACTAGGACAGGGTAAAGATGCTGAAATTTTCTCTTGAATTGGCCTGGATGTGGAAAAAAGGAGAAAACAAAAACTTTATGTGATTAGAAGCCTATTAGATCTGATGAAAGTAAAATAGCATCTTTTCATTGTATGAATAGCATTTCAAAATTAACTCAAAGGTTGTTGATCAATAATGTTCATTAAACAAATATGTAAAAATAAAGACACAGCTACTTTATAGATATCAACAGAAATATAATCAAAATCACTTAATATCTTAGGTAAACAGGTAGGATAATATATTTGTTATTTAATAGTAACTGTGGGAAGGAATGAGTTTATTCCCCAAAGTTACATCTAAATAGCACTGTCATAATCAAGACTACATATTTTTCTAAATGACTTTTTCTAACACTAAGACAAACCAACACACATGAGGATTCTCATTCATGTACTTTGTATGTGTGATTTTTGCCTCTATGTTAAATAAATTCTAATATTTAATAATAATAATATATTTAATAATATATTAATAATATTTAATATTTAATAACTGTTATAACTCAAGTTGTTCAAAGGATTAAAAGGATACAGCACACAGAAAGCATAACCACTATGACTGGATTACAATAAACAGAAACTGGTAGCTACTTTTTTTTATCTGTTATATATACCAGTACCTAAAAAAGCTTAAACATTCTACCTTCTATTAAAAGGCACTGTTTTTCTCAATTACATGGGTATATAAAGCACAATTTGTGTTTCCTCAGTTTTGCAACAGTTGGCATATTGGAGTCTTGGTATTATAAGAGGACTTACAGATTGAACCCTGAAATGAATTTCAGAAAATGTTAGCTCAGGGATCTGTTAGCAAGCTGTTTTAATATACTAAGTACTTAGGTTTACATTACAAACAGTACCTTCTGACTCAAAGCTACCATTGAATTGAAGTAAGGTATTTATGATATCTTAAAGAGAAAAGCTACAATGGAAGAGGAGAATGACAAACACAATACCCAAGCTTTCTGCCTTTTGAGAGGTCCACTATGTTTTCTTTACAAGAATCCAAAGCCATATGTGTATACTGTGTGGCTACCACATTTTCTGAAATACAAAAAAATATATAGACAGACATATTATATACACATGTAGATACAAGCAAACATTTGATAAGGTTAAAAAGGCTGAAATTCTTTTTTATACTGACTTTCACTACAATTTCTAAACAGTGTCACATAGTAAGAAGTGCTATAAAAATAATTATAATTAGGGTTCAAAGAATAAATAGCAGGTTACCGACATGATGAGCAGACTAAAGAAAGTCACTGGTACAAGGGCAGCACATACCTGATAAAGACACAAAGGGAGAATAAAAGGCCGCAACCCTTCCAGAAGGATTTATATAGAGATTTGTGTGTCTTTTTAACAAACTGGAGAGGATTTAGGTATTGGCAGCACATAAACCACTGTTCTTTCTAACTTAAAAAACAAAACAAAGCCAGGTGTGGTGGCGCACACCTTTAATCCCAGCACTTGGGAGGCAGAGGCAGGCGGATTTCTGAGTTCGAGGCCAGCTTGGTCGTGAGTTCCAGGCTAGCCAGGGCTACACAGAGAAACCCTGTCTCAAAAAAAAAAAAAAAAACCAAAAAAAAAAAAAAAAAAACAAAACAAGATAATCTATCTTTATTGACAGGAGACAGGGCAGAATTATGGGCTAAACTTAGCCAACTGTTATACTGGATTAACTTGTTGCTTAAAACAAGTACTGATACTTATTTAGTACTAGAACATACGCATCTATTTATAGGATCACAGTGGCTAAGGTGGTAATCACTATCCTAAGAACAGTTACTTTTGACACTTTGAAGAACTCTTCACAGATTAATTTTCCTTAATTTGTAAAACTTCAAAATTTTTATGAGTGGCAAACTTGTGATGGTATTTAAAAATAGTTGGAATTTTGAACTAACTTCTAAGATTTAAAAAAGAAATAAAACATATTGGATTAGTACTCAAGAAAATATTCTAATATTACATATATTAGAATATATATATTTTTATCTCCTTACTACTTAGTCAATTTTTAGGTGGATATTAGGAACCAAACCCTGGATGTCTGAGCAGCCAGTGTTCTTAACTGCTGAGCTGTCTGGACAGCCCACACATGTGTATCTTTTATATAAAGTTTACATTAGGTTTGAGGTTGAAATGAGGACTAAAGGTAGTTTTATAATGCTTTTCTCTGTATGTATACTTGTCTACATTTCCAAAGTAACATTTGAAGATGGATCATGGATAAAACTGGTTACTCATTAGATTAGGAAATTTAAGTACATTGTTTCTAATAGTTAAGTAACTTAATCTTTTTGTAGTTGTTTTTTTCTTAGCTATCACAATACAACTTAGGCCTACTGGCTATATGTCTATAAGTGACTACACATGCTTTTTTCACTTTCTACCTACTTATTAAAATTTAAAAATATAGACGATGAAGACAAACCATCAAAAACGAGGAAACAACAGCAATAACAACAAAAACATGTACACACACATAAATGCATTTTAAGTGTCTTTACAATTTTCAATCTTCCTCTATAGAATTTTCAAAAAGAAACTATAATAACAGTATATTTTTGCAGAAGATAGCTGAACACTCACCTTTATCTTCTGGAATCTGTACTAAATCTGCTGGAAATTTGTGGAATGGTGTAGACGAAAGTTGGGCAGCAGATGTAAAGTCTCCTATACTTTTAGGACTGGGAGCTAGAGTTTTGTTGCAGCGAATACCACATACTGTTGAATCATCCATAAACTCATCAGTGTGAGGCATTTCCTATAGCCAAAGACAAATTGGAAAAGGCAATTTGCTGCTTTGTTGATGAAATTTAACACATCAACACTTGAAGTCCAGCAGTTAACATAGCCCTGTACTACAAACTACTCAGGAGGGTGCGGAGGTAGAGGATCACTTGAGCTTAGGAATTCAAAATTATCCTGAATAATACAGCAAGCTCCTTTAGCTCCTTTCTCAAAAACCAAAACAAAACCTCAAACATTTTAAGATTGAAAAAAAAAAGTTAAAGGAAAATAGATATAAACTGTTTTTAGAATACGTCAATGCAAATGCATAACAATCAGACATGTTTTTCTCTTGTATATTATTCTTTAAACTTGAAAAGAATTACAAAGATAGTAAAGAGTTCTTCTTTGTTAGTTCCCTTTAACAGTAATCTTAACCAAAATGTGGTTTATTGTTAAAAATGATACTAGTACCTGGAGTCCTTATTTGGTTTTTCTATTTCCTTTCCAAACTTCAGCATAAGTCAGCACATTGCACATGGCTGCCCTGTCTATTCAATTGCTTCTGACTACAGCCACCTGTGGATCCTTCCTACCCTTTATTCCACTGACAATTTTGAATAGAGGTCAGGATCTATAGATTTCAGAGAAGACTATAAGGGAGTAACTTTGAGGATATGTGCTATAAACTCAACCTATTACTGGTGACATTAACCCAACCACTTGGTCAGATATCTCTAAGGTTTCCTTACTGAATTCTTTTCCCTCTCCCTACTGTCTTTTCTGATATAAATCACTATATCTTGCCCATACTGAAAGGAAGGTAAACTCTACCTTCCACAGGGCTTCATCAAAAGAACCAATGGAAAAATGTACATTAACTTATCTGTGTGTGTACTTGGTACACACATGTACCAAGGCTCACATGTGGAGGTCAGGGACAACTTTGGGAGTCCGTGGGTCCCAGGCTTGGTGGAAATGCCTTTACCTGCTGAGCCATCTTTCTGGCCCTCCTGGTGAAATGTTATACCAGTATAGTAAACAATAATTTTGGTAAGAAGCTTCGGAGCTATGTAGACACTGCTTCTTCTCGATAGCGTCAGTAGTCATCCATGAACCCTGCCTATAGCAGTTACTATCTTAAGTGTTCTAATGGTGACCTTCTACATTCCTTGGAATGCTTCTGTAAGGGAGATCTGACCCCTCTCCCCTATTGTATGAATATGGGTATTCATTTTATTTCTTGGGTTAAAATACAATATTACTTATTCTTTCAAATTGTTCCAGGTCTGACTCCTGACTTATTCAAGATGGTTCTTGTGCCCTCCCCCCTTTATAAAAAGACAAAACCAAAATAATCACATCCATAATTGCTGGCATAGGGTCATCTATTTTCACTGACATGGCCTGTAAAATCAGACATTTCTTTAAAAGTGTAATTATAGGGTGAGTTTTAGAATCCCTGGGAAAAGAGAACTAAAGTTTAGTCAAAACCAAACTCGATAAATCCTCTCAGTTCTTAAAATACTGCATACACATTCTACACATCATGTCTGTTTATAAATTTTACCACCTTTTCCAGTATTGAGGGAAAAACTGGATGGTAATAAATATGCCAGTTTCTGCTCAGCATCAGTATATATAGAAAATGTACCTTGTTTGTTAAAACATGTAGCAGAATAGTTCAACAAAACATAGTTTTAAAGTAGTGGCACCGAATCTAAACTCCAGGCCAGCATTTTAGGGAATTGTAAATACACATGGGGAACACTCTGGGTCACAATGAAAGTCTAGGTACAATGGTTGCTGACACTTAGGAATGCTATGTGCCAATGAACATGAGAACCTTCTCTGCTGTGGTATGCTGTTGATGCTTCATTTTCATCAATTCAATTTTCTAGGTTTCTCACTAATAGTCCACTGTAGGTCTCAATTCTTATGTCTAAGAAACAATATATACCCCTGGATGGTGCCTCCTTGCTAAAGGAATGGCTCCTGAGGGGCAAGGATCACAACTGTTTTTATTTTCTCTGCTTACTATAGAATTCAGCTCTGTTGATGAACACATTTTCTTTCATCCAACACTGGATTTTCTAGAAGTTGTGTACACCTTGTGCCATGTGATGAGCATAATCACTTAGTAAAATGAAGAACAGATTATAAGACATATTTCACTGATGAAGCAGAGATTTACTTACATTTGATCTCGAGGAATATTTACTGAGAGATCGTTCTCCAAAGGTCCTAGCTCCTAAGGGCTTATTTTTAGGCTGTGGTAAGCTAAAGAAAGATTTGTGTAAATACAAATCATAAAATATACAGATGAAATAAATAAGCTAAAAGTGTTAGAATAATTTGTCACTTATCCTACTTATTGAGTTAATGGTTTTAGAGATTCTTTACTTTCATAGCAACTAAAGCAAAAATGTGTCTAAACTGAATTAACTATAAAAAGAAGATGTTTTTAGTACACTGGGTTCCAAGTTTTAGAAGCAAATGAAAACAAGGACCTTGACCATAAGATGTCTCAGGTATCAGGTAACATTTTTAAATCTTATCTCTAGTGCCACTTCTGCAACCTGGTCATGCTGTCTCCATTCTACCTCAGCATGCAAAGATACCTGTAACTCACTTAACAATGAAAATTCCTGAAAATACTTCATTCTATGCCCTGATGTCTTTCTTCTACCTTAAAACATTTTCTCTTTAGGGGACCTTCAGAGAAGGCTCTACTTTATTGGCCCTATACTTTATGAGTATACTGGCAGAGTCATCCATATTTAATGTAATTTCAAATCCAGAGAATTCATCTGTTCTTTGGCAGCTTATAACTAGATTGCATTTCTTTTGCAGCTGTGCTTCTGCTATGGGAGGTCTGTTGTCTTGGAACTCATGCATAGCACATTGGCCCTCACTGTGTGGTTAAAAGGCTTATTGGTAGCAGCATTGGAACTCCAACCCAGATCATCTACTGAGCAGTCCACCCTATCTCCTTACTGCCTTAAAACTTTCAGCATTTTATGGTATTTTGGTGACATGTATTTCTTCCAGGTTGATTTAAAATAGATATTTTCTTTACCCATAATTTTCTTTGTTTCCATCTTCAAAAATAGGAAAAGCAGATGACAAAGTCATAATTTTTTTAACTCCCCAATCTCCCGAAGATACTGCATTTTCTGCAGGAAAACAAAATAGCATCTCATTATTGTATTATTAAAAGGCATTATCCTTTGGGCTAAACATCAGCTACCTATAAAAAAAAAAATCTCTAAAATCCTGAACTCTCTAAAAAAAAAATAAAATAAAAACCTAGGTCCTAGATAATGACATAAGGTACTTTGCAGCGAGGTGAATTGACTGATTTATGGTCACTGGGTCTTGCACTCAGGGCCTAGTAGAGATCTGTCACTACAGAGCAGTGTCCACCCTCCTATAATGAAACCAAAAAACTTTTGAGTTGTTGTTTATGTCCTCTAAGAAAAAAATTAACCCCTGAGTTTTCATTTCTAGCTTTCTCAATTCTAACTAGAATCTACTTATCTAGAATCTACTTCCAGCAATGCTGAGTTCCAAATTCTACCTAGACATTTTTCCCAGGAGGTACTTAAGTCTTGTGCTAAGAACTTACTTCCCCTACCATTCCTACCAATGAAGCTTTTGTCCTTTAGCACTCACTATTAAATAGTAACAAAATAATCCAACCTAACAAAAACAAACAAACCAATTATCACAACACTGCAACCTTTTCAAACTGTCATATACGTAATTTATTCATTCCCTTCTCTTATATGGCACACTATTCAAAGCAGGATCATATTTACTTTTTTATAATGACCATAGCAACTTCCTGTGATACTGTGTACTGAATAGCTTTTAAACAATCATTACTTTGAAACTGGGCTTCAAATGCATCTTCATTTTGGTCCAGAGATGGCCATTCATCTTTATCATCAGAAATGTCAGGAAGTGTTGGAGCCTGAAACATGTCCATGATGAAACCTTAAAGAACATAAGAAATGTGTCAACAGGCTGCAAATCAGTTCTTATTAATTTATGGGAGGCACTACATATACAAGCAAAATATTTTACCTAATGCTTCCTTGGTGTGGACAGTTGGTGATGGCTGCACTTTGCATGGTGTTCCTTGAACCATTCCCAATGATGTGTTTGGAGTTGTATGAAAATCATTAATGCTGGCAACTTTATTTGTTTCACACACTAGAGCAAAGGAGTGGGACAAAATGTACTAACAATATGCCAACTAGAACACTTTGGAAGGCACATGATTGTAGTAATTACAATTAAAAGTTTACCAATGTCAATAATGATCACTACTTTTATTATCATTGACTGGGCTTTCATATATTCATGTTTATCTTTGTAATAACATCATGAAGTAAGGTAAAGAATTATCCTTTTATAGAAAAAAAAAGGTTACACCAAGTTAGTTGTCATGAATAGCATCCTTAGCTCATAATATACCAAGTACTACCTGCTTCTGGTCATATTATAAATCTTTTCCTCCTACTATGTTATAAATCTTCAGGATGCTTTTCATTTTATTCAGCTTTGGTTTGCTCAGACTTTCTTTTTCTTTCTCTTTCTCTCCCACTGCTCATCTGAAAGCACTGAAAATATCTTAGGTGCTTGGAACATTAACAGGATTACTGATGCCTGAAAGATCTGCACTTGTCATTCATTCTGCCTAAAAAGGTCAATAAAACTTGCTGCATAGGTAGTTCCCTTCTCCCTTTTACTTAAATCTTACTCTAACATTCCTTCCTGGTCACTTTCTTTGAATCCTAACTCTCCACCCTAATAGTAATACCTCTTTTCCTGTACGAATTCTCACCCTTTTCTCCACAACTACCTTTTTAACTACTTAGAACTATGCTTTGTATTAGTGAGCATGAACCAAGTCTTAGTGCAGTAAGTCTCTATTTCAAATAGCCCTGTTCCTACTGTTAGTGGGAAAGATGCCAGTCATATGAGGAGGGGAAGTAAATGACCAACTGTGTCTTTATTACTTAATGGACAAAATTATCTTCTATGTAAATGCCTCCGCTATACTACCAAACAGAATGTAAGACTAACCTTTGTAATTATGACGTTTCAGATTAATACATTGAGAAACTTAATAGAAAAATGCCAAAGGATTCTGAACTAGGAAGATGTGACTAATAATTTTCTATTTTTGTCTGAAATAGTCTGAGGCTTTATAAAATCATTCTTTCTCTTCCACATTCTTCCTATACCATAGTCACAGTACAAACACTGAGCAAACCCAAAAGAGTATACACCTAAATAAACTGGATGAAGTTATTATAATGAAACACTACCTTCTTTTGTTTCTGGTCCACACTGTGGCATGAATTCATGAACACTTTGATTCACACATCTGAAAGAGAAAACTCTTGAGACTCACTGAAGAATAAAAGCACTTTATATATTAGAATTTTAAACAAACTCTCATGAAATAGTAAAATATTGCAAACAATGTTAAGTTTGTTAGGTTGAGGATAAAACTGCTTAGGGCCATAGTGTAAGTAAATGAAATATTTACTGCCTTTGAGAATACTGATTCGTTCACATAAAGATAACCATTGAATGTTTCTCTGTGACCCAATGGTTATTATGCTAGCACAGTAATAACACCCCTCCATTCGGCAGGACAGAATGGCTTCCCAAATTCAAACACACTTCATTTATGGTGCAGGTTAAAGGCCTAAGACCTAGTTTCAGGCAGTGTGTGTTAGTGGAATTAGTACATTTCTTGTGATGAACCTGAAACCATTAGTGATGTCCATTTTAAAATGACAAGGGAAGGTAGCAAACCACTTATATAACAGCTTGCTTTTAAACACACTGGGGCAGTCAGCCACATCTGTCTAATACTGCTAGAATTCTCTTAAGGAACCATATTAAAATGTTAAACAAGTACAAATTACTTGTAGTTTTACAAATTCCTATCAAATCACAAGTTAAGAGATGAATAACCAAAGACAAAAATGTAAAACAAATAAGAAATTTGGTATTACTATTTTTTGAAGCCTAGAAAAATCCTTCTAAATTGGGGAATAGTGTGGAGATAGATCTTGGCACAAAGAATCATTGACACTTATACCAAATAGCTTCTGAAGGAAGACAGAGGAAACATCAGAACACATGTCAATTAGCTTTCTGTGCATTAATAATGCCTACAAGTATGCAGTTAAAGCCAGTAAACAAAGGTACTTTCCATTTTCAGCTATATATTCTGAAGGTACAGAGAGACTGCTGAAAGTTTTTAATGCAATAAAAAAGTAAAAAGGTAAACAAATGCTGTAAAATAAGCTTGGAAGTTAGTCTGAAAGATTTGGAGCCAATATTTAATTTTTTTTTAACATACAAATTAAAAACCAGAACCGTTTGTTCATCTCTTACACAACATGACATTGCAGATCATGAAAAGAAATGATACATGCCACTCACATCTCTACCATTCCCAGGACACTTAGCTTACCTGGAGTCTGTCAATGACTGGCCACTTACAGGAACAGGAAGAGCTGGCAGGTTGGCAGCTGGGAACAGCAAAGTGCTGTTAACAGCATTTACCATAAGAGGAACAGAAGGTTCTTCCTGTGGTTTCTCTCCTGAACTCTCTGAGGTCTGATGACTGATGGATGAAAGACTTGGACCCCTCAATTCCTGCTGGGAGCAAGTATTTTGTCCAACACATACTAGACTAACCTTTCATGCAAAACAAAAATATATAAACAAAAACAAAATTAGGAAGTCCTGAATATTACTAATCAAGTCATTAGAACTTTTCAAAGTATAGCAACAACAACAAAAAGACTAGCCTCTATGATGGCTTCTTGTAGCTTCTTAAACATGGACACACCAAAAGCTTGTATTTATTTTTTAAATTATTATTTGCGTGCACACATGTATAAATCAGGGCACCTTTTAGGAGCTGGTTGGTTCCCTCTTACTTCATTAGGCCAGGGTCTCAATTCTCTGCATTGCATATTACAGTCCAGTTGGCTCACAAGCTTCCAGGCAATTTCTAGTTCTCTGCCTCTCTCACTATATGAGGGCTGGGATTAGAGATGTGTACTACCATATCTGCCTTTTTACATGGGTTGCTGGGATTATACGCAGGTCATTAGGATTGTATAGCAAATACCTTTACTGGCTGAGCTATCTCTCCAGTCCAGTATCTTAAACATTCAACCACCGAAAAACAAATTGGTTTCTATGAGATCAGTATTTAAGGAGTAACTCAGAGGCTCACAGGAGTCTAAGGCACAGGACAACTGCAGTGAGGCTGAGGCTGATCTGGCTACCTAGCAAGTTCCAGGCCAGCCCAAACCAATGTGAAACCCTGTCTAATAAAACAAAAACTGAGGCATTAGTAACAATACGTGTGATATCAAAGTGGAAAGGAGGCTACTAGGAGCAAAAGGATACATGGTAAAAGGAGGGCCAGAGAAAGGGAATTGAGAATACAAAAACAAAGTATGACAATGTCAATAATGAAACCTATTACTTCATATGTTAAATTATAAAAAAAAGACAAGTGAATTACAAAACAAAACAAAAAGTATCTTATCTCTCTTTACCTAAATTTTAGGAAGACTAAAAGTAATGTTACCGAATATTCTCCAGTGTTGGCAGAATATATTTATATTAATTTCCACAAACATGTGGTACAATATAGGAAGGATGAACAAACTTTTAAAATACAAAAAGGCTAATTCCTTATCTTTTTATTGCAGGGGAGGGGGGGTGTTCGAGACAGGGTTTCTCTGTATAGCCCTGGCTGTCCTGAAACTCACTCTGTAGACCAGGCTAGCCTCGAACTCAGAAATCTGCCTGCCTCTGCCTCCCAAGTGCTGGAACTACAGACATGCGCCACCACTGCCCAGCCCTAATTCCTTATCTTATGGAAGCATTCTTACAAAAAGTAAGACAGTTAACATAAGCTGTGTATGGTGGCACATGCCTTTATTCAGAGGCAGAAACAGGGGCATCTCTGTCAGTTCAAGGTACATTTGGTTGACATAGCAAGTTCCAGGCCAGCAAGGATAACAATTAAGAACCTGTCTCAAAACCAATATAAAAAAAAGCGAAAACCATGCCCTAAAACAGTGACTTAAATAACTTACACTATTTCTTCACATAGCAAATTACTATGGAGAAAGGGAAGTCATAGCACAGATCAAGTACCCAACTAAGAAGTACCACAGATCTCAGGGTCTCTTGTACTTTGGACGTCTGTGGAGACTAGCTTGAGCGAAACATTTCCACTCAGTCCCTATATTTCTTTGCTTATTCCAAAATTTCACACCTTTATATACCAAATTATTAATTCAGTAAGATTTCTAGCTAGATTTTAAGAATAGCAATAAAAACAAAGCAGAGAAAAACAATAGCTAGTAGTATTGGGAATAATGGACATAGTGAAGAACATGGACATACATCAGGCCTGTTCTCAGAAGCAGGAAGGTCCTTGTGTGACAATTCCACCACTTGATGCAATTTCTTGTGAAGTTCATCCATTTTCTGTTTTAATAATTGCTCTTCAAAAGCATTTGCTTCTTTCCTTTTCATATAATTTCTGTCTTCACTAACTTTAAGAACATTAAAATAAAACATGGTTTGCTCTCAAAATTTCATCAGAGAATTACATGCAAAATGAATAAATTGTCACAATTTAGGAAAGATTTTTTTTTTTTTGAGACAGAGTTTCTCTGTGTAGCCCTGGCTGTCCTGGAACTCACTTTGTAGACCAGGCTGGCCTCAAACTCAGAAATCCCCGCCTGCCTCTGCCTCCCAAGTGCTGGGATTAAAGGCGTGCGCCACCACGCTCAGCTAGGAAAGATAATTTTTAAATCAAAGTTTTCCATATTTATTAAATTTCAGAGCTTAAACTTACATTATTTTTAAATTGTAACCTTTACCTGTCCTCACCATAGTTACTATTAAATACAGGTCTTATAACAAAATTGTTATAGAATCAATTATATTCAGCAACAGCAAAGTTTAATACTAAACATTTCTTATAAAATAATCATACTGTGCTGCAAATCACTTGAAAGTGGTTTTCCATTTGTTTTTATTTTCTAATTATTTTATCTTACGTATGTTTATGTGTTTGTGGTCATGTGCCTATATACATATGTGCATGTGGAAACCAGGGATTCTCACTGGCCTGGAGCTGAGTAGTCTAAGCTGCCTTTGCCACCGGAGTGCTGTGACTACAACTGTCTGTCTCACACTTGCTGCTTTTAATGTGGTTCTTAGTAACCGAACTCACACCCTCATTATTGTATGGCAAGCACTTTACTAACTAAGCTATCTCTCATCCCCCCATCATCCTCTATTTCACATTTTTAAAAATGTAACTGTAGGCACTTCTCAAAAACAAATAAACAACAACAACAAAACCCAACCAAACCAAAATCAAATAAAGGGCACAAATCCCAAGATATGCATGTGGAGCATGGAGGACAATTTGCAGAAGCTGGCTCTCTTCCTACCATGTGAGTCTCAGGGATAGAACTCAGGTACTCATGCTAGTGGCTTGTATTTTTTTAAATTGGTGTCTGCATCTATATGTACATGTGTGTGATAGTGCCTTAAAAAGCTAGAGGTGTTAGATTCCCTGGAGCTGGGTGATATCAGGGTGTTTGTTGTGAGACACCTGACACGGCTGGGTACTGAACTCAGGTCCTTTGCAAAACACTACCAGCTTTAAGTGCTGAGCTACCCTTCCAGCGCCAACTTTCTAGGAAATAAAGTGTACTAAGGGTCAGAATTTCAAGTAAAACTTTGGATAGTTCTATTTCCTATAAACATCACATAAAGGCACACTCCAAACATGTCAGAATTTTTTTGGCTAGAGACTACAGGTTGTGATATATGAAAGGAAACTATCAATGGACAATTCAAAATGGGTTCTTAACAAATACTGACGGTTCTCTATAGCTGGTTAAATATAAAAAGTAATGAATATAGGGGCTAGAGAGATGGCTCAGCAGTTAAGAGAGCTTGCTGCTCTTATAAAGTTAAGCTGGGTTCCTGGGTTCCCAGCACCCATATCAGACAGCTCACAATCACCTCTTCTGAGGGCACTGCACTCACATGCAAAAACCCACACTCATATATAACTTTAAATAAAATCTTTTTTAAAAGGTAATGAATAAAAGACTCACATAGTAGATCTAGTCCAAATAACCTAGATGGTATAAAACCCTGAGTGGAACAAAGGTTTGCTTTCCTCTCTCTAGAGTGTATGCTGTTATAGTAAAAGCAATGTGCAAATGCAGATTTCCTTCTGAGGAACAAAAAGTATTTATTCACAAACATAAATTTGGCATGCTGATCAGAAAACTATTTCAGCATGTTCTGTTTAAAGTAGATGCAGACTTGGGAAATCTTTTCTAACCTCAGTTCTCAATAAATCCTTTCACAGAATAAATAAATGCCCTATAAATTTTAGGACTACTATATACACAGGTTCAAATTTACATACTAAATATGGAAACACTATTTCACTAATGCAAAGAAACACCAGAAAGGATGTTTACTGTAGCCAGGCAGTGGTAGCACATTCCTTTAATCCTAGCACTCAGAGGCAGGTAGATTTCTGAGTTCAAGGCCAGCCTGGTCTACAGAGTTCCAGGACAGCCAGGGCTACACAGAGAAACCCTGTCTCAAAAAAACAAAAACAAAAACAAAAACAATTTGTTTACTGTAGCGCTGTTTCAATGGCCAGCTATCAGTTCGGCAAAGGAGCCTATGGACAAGCGCTGCTGCGAGATTAGTATCTAAGGTTTCTGATGGAATGAGCTCAAGGCATCTCAAGTTTCATTCAATTATGTAATTATCCATTATTTAAAATGACATAAAAAAATCCCAACATATAAGAGTGTAAGTACCCCACTGCTCATGCTTCTTCCTTTGATTATATTTCTGGGCTCTCAGTTCTTCAAAAGAAAATTCTGAATCTCCACGAATAAGCTTTTCCTTGCAGTACATAACTTGCTGAGCCTCAGGCTTGGGTGCCACAGATGAGCTGACAGAGCATTCTGACTTGGAAATCATGATCACCCTTTGTTCCCTACTGGGGAGAAAGACACCATTTATAACAGTGTACTAAAGTAACTTTAATGAAATTTATGTAATAATGTACTCATTTTACTTGCATATTAGACTTTTCATCACAAGTGGAAGATGCCACACCAGAACATTCTGAACCCTAAAAGACAGAAACAAACTTGAGCATTCATTTACCAGAGAAGCCTTCATACAAATTAGTTCACAAATATGAAAATGCCCTGTGGGAAGGGGCCTTTTAACAGCAAGTATATTTACCACGTATATGTAAGTTATTAATAGCTGGAGCTTTAAGTGACATAATTTTTAGTTAACTTTTCAAACTGAGGTTTCCTCAAAAGAAAGCAACTAATTTAAATTTAAAAAATTAAAATTTCCTTGTTATTGTTTTACTCTCAGAAATTTCCAATAGTAGCAATAATCCACTAAGCAAATACTGATACTGATACTTCACACTTATCATACAATGAGCTAGGTCTGAGGAATTTGACCAAAAGAAAAGTGACATTCATTTCATCTAAAATTTAAAATGGGGCTGGCGAGATGGCTCAGCAGGTAAGAGCACTGGCTCACAACCATCCATCATGAGATCTGATGTGCGTCTGGCTACAGTGTACTTATGTATAATAATAAATAAATCTTTGGGGCGGAGCAAGCAGAGACTGAGTGAGCAGAGTTGACCTGAGTGAGTGGAGCCAACCAGAGTGAGTGGGGTTGACCGGAGTGAGCAGAAGTCCTAAAAATTCAATTCCCAACAACCTTATGAAGGCTCACAACCATCTGTACTGCTACCGTGTACCTGTATACATAAAATAAATAAATAAGTCTTTAAAATAAATAAATAAAAATGTAAAATAGTAGAAAGGATGAGGGTGGCAAACTTTGTAAGATACAAACTGCACAATCTATCAAAGAAAGACATATATGTTCTATTTCTAGGAATGTGCTTGCTACATTGGAAAACCAGAAATCTTTATATTAGATTAAGCCATAAGGAGGTTCTAAAGAATGATGGTACTTTGAAAGAGAAAGATGCTGTCTTAGTCAGGGTTTCTATTCCTGCACAAACATCATGACCAAGAAGCAAGTTGGGGAGGAAAGGGTTTATTTGGCTTACACTTCCATGTAGCTGTTCATCACCAAAGGAAGTTAGGACTGGAACTCAAGCAGGTCAGAAAGCAGGAGCTGATGCAGAAGCCATGGAGGGATGTTCTTTACTGGCTTGCTTCACCTGGCTTGCTCAGCCTGCTCTCTTATAGAACCCAAGACTACCAGCCCAGAGATGGTCCCACCCACAAGGGGCCTTTCCCCCTTGATCACTAATTGAGAAAATGCCTTACAGTTGGATCTCATGGAGGCATTTCCTCAACTGAAGCTCCTTTCTCTGTGATAACTCCAGCTGTGTCAAGTTGACATAAAACTAGCCAGTACAGATGCTAAGGAACATGAAGCAGAAGAGGAGATTTGAGCATTTTTATAAGCAAGCAAGGAAGAAGAGATTTAGATGGATCAACAACATTTATGGGGATGAAAAGCAGGCACAAGGATGAAGCCGCTTTCCCCCATAGAAATGGCAGAAATAATATTTTTTTTATAGCTATGACAGAGGCATCCCAAATTTGAGGTTTATCACAATAAATTCTATTCATCAAAATAATCTGGTACTAAAGGATGAACTGATAAGTAAATGAAACACATAATGTAAGCCATGGCATGGAACATAGGGAAGGAAAGCCTGGAAGTGTTAGTGCTTTGGTTGAGGTTATGTGCAGGAATGTTCGAGGTTCTGGGTTTTTTCAAAAGCAGGAACAAAAAAACCTCCAGGCAAATGTGATCCAAAATAGGGATTTCCTGGGCCTATGAAGAGGCAATTAGGAAGAAAGAAGTTAAAGATGGGACTGTGTGGGAGAGGCCCTAGGTCTGACAAGTTATATAAGAGTTGAGCAGAGAGATGATAGAAAGGCTCTGAGAGCTATCATGGGATGGTGGTTGGAATGGAGGTCAAGCACAGGGGACAGTGTCAATGGACGAGAGCAAAGGCAGCCATAAAGGCTGTCCAGCAACATTCCTAATTTCTATACAGCATACAATAAATGTCCTTGTTACCTGACTCCTAGGAACACAGGCTGAGTTTTTTTCTGGACTTGAGTTTGTCATCATAACTTGGTTTAAAATCTGTGCACTATGCAAAGGTTCTGAGGTTGTAGCTATGGGGGAAAAATGAAATGAGAAATAAGTGAAAAGTGACAATAAATAAAATCAGCACATAATAAATTCCTCTATTTGTCCAGGTTATTGTATTTAAGAAGTCTATTTGTGGCTGGAGAGATGGCCCAGCAGTTAAGAACATTTGTTCTCACAGAGGACCCAGGTTTAATTCCCACTACTCACACAGTGGCTCATAGTCATCCACAACTCTATTTCTAGGAAATGTGATGTCCTCTCTGACTTATGTGGGCACTAGACATATGCAGTGTAGACATACATGCCAGAAAAACATTCATACATATAAAATATCTGAATCATTAGTACAAAAATTATTTTAAAAATCAACCCATTTAAACTGTCTCAGAAAATGGACTAATTTTCAATTAAGAAAAATACTATAGAAAAAATTTTCTGATCAACCCTAAAAGATAATACCTGGATGAACTATAAAGCCTAAGTGGTTATTTTAAATAAGATGACAGTAACTATTGCTGAAATGTGATCTTTATATCTAAGAGAAAAGGCCACATTTTAAAAGTTGTATTGCACCTATTTGATTCAATTCAGAACAGACGGGAAATGCAGTATTTACTCTTTGGAACAATCTTTATTTTGTCTTTTTAAAAACAGTGTACTGTTATATAGTCTTGGTTGTCCTCAAATTTATGTTCCTTCTGAGTCCTGTGATTACAGGTGTGTGTCACAAGTGTATCTAGATGTTAGCTTTTAAAAAAAAAATTCTTCACACATGGTAAAGTCATTAAGCTTTGCTTGCATATTTTCTGATTTACAGTGCTAGGACACAGCTCCTCTGCTGTCCTGAGCTATTTTGTGAGATTATTATCAGAGTGCTTTCCCTTTCACACAAAACAGTAATTTGGTAATTCTTTGGTTTTCATTGAATACTACATAAGGCCCTTTTAAAAAAGCAAAACAAAACAAAAAACACATAGTGAAAATTACAGACTAAATTTTCAACAATCTAGATATTTAAAAAAGTATCATTTTTACCTAATAAAAAATGGAAAAAAAAAGTATCATTTTACCTTGAGCTGGCAAATGGATTCCAGTAAGGCGTGCTTGGAATAGCCTACATAATAGAAGGTACATACAGATTTTAACTTCACAGTTTAGTATACATCTGTACTGAAATGTAACTAATACAACAGATAATAAAGACAGAAAAAGAAAAAAAACTGAATTTCAAAGTTGCTTTAAACTCAGAAATAAAATTCTGGAAATGTTTATATTAGAAAAGTCTTCCTTTTACACAGATTATGTCAATATTTTTCAAATTTGTTGAGCACATACATATTCTTTCTTCATTAGGTCTGAAGATGTTAAAATTCAAAGATGCCTCAACTACAACTTCACATATTTTATAATCTGAAACAAAATGATTATAAAGAAATCAAAGGGCTGGTGAGATGGCTCAGTGGGTAAGAGCACCCGACTGTTCTTCCAAAGGTCCGGAGTTCAAATCCCAGCAACCACATGGTGGCTCACAACCATCTGTAATGAGATCTGGCTCCCTCTTCTGGAGTGTCTGAAGACAGCTACAGTGTACTTACATATAATTAATAAATAAATCTTAAAAAAAAAAAAAAAAAAAAAAAAAAAAAAAGAAATCAAAATATAACACTTAAACTACTGTTTCAAAGGACAGTGGGTTGCATCACTCATGTCTTATAAAAATTTTACACATACATCATTTCATAGCACTTTTCCATACCAACTCAACCTATTAGAAATTGTGCATTTCCAAGCCTGACGTTTTGGGGTAATGAAAACAAGAGTGTATATTATAGAGAAGAGATATACAACTAAGCACTAAATCTTGCTTGATGTAAATTTAAAGGAAACAATGGTAACAAAACCATTTTACATGATGGTTTGAAAAAGCAAAGTTAGATAATATTAAAGAATTATCATTAACTTTATCAGGCAACATAGAGTAAGCCTATAGGAAACATTTTTTTAAAAGAGGATTGTAGTCGTGTTTGAGATAAAAAATTCTGTCAGCACATGTAATGAGATGACTCTGCAGGTAAGCATGATTCTGCCAGGCCTGACCACCATCATTTAATCTCTGATCTGCACACACTCAAAGTGATGTGCTTGGCCCAAACAAGTAAAAAAGATAAAGAAATATCATTAGTACCAAAAAAGTTGAAGGGGCTGGAGAAATGGCTCAGAGTTAAGAGTACTAGCTGCTCTTCCAGAGGACTCAGGTTTGATTCCTACCACCTACATGATGGTTCACAATGGGATACAGTGTCCTCTTCTGACCTCTGGGGGTGTTAAGTACATACACAATTCACATAATTATATGCAGGCAAGCAATTACATATTTAAATTTTAAAAAAATCAACTGTTAACAATTACTAAAAGAATATAAATGAACATTTTATTAAATACTGATTTTTTTCTTTTTACGTTTACTTGAAAATTCTCATAAAAGTTTTTTTTAAGCATAAATGCTATAGTAAAACTGAAAAAATAAGTGAATATGTTGAATGCTGGCAAGGTGTGCAGTGCATGGAAGGTCCCCAATTCTTCTAATGAGAATGCAGAAAAAATTTTTTGAATAGATGGTTTGGTTGTATGTCCCACATGCCCTAAAACTGTTTAAACATACTTTGTATAAATGTAAGAAATATATTTCTTTCAAGGAAAAATCCTGACATGCAGTGTATATATAGCTTAACTGTAAAGCATGTTTGTAATTCTGTACTATGGAGAGGAAAAAATAAAGTTTTCTGTATTTTCAAGTTTTCCCAAATGAGGCATTTTAATAATTGAAAAGTAACAAAACAAAATGTGTGCATAGAAAAATAAGGGATTCATTATGATAGTTCACTACAGTTTGAATAGCCACCAATGCTGATATTTAACCCATATTGTGAGATTTATCAAATATTATCTCCAAACTGTGATTAGATTAAGAGGACTCTGTCTTCATGAACGGATAATTCTATCTGTGCCTTAATGAGTTATTTTGAGGGGACAATTTGTTTTGTCTCTTGTAGGTGCCCTTCTTGTGCTCTTCTGTGTTGCCTCACAATGCTGCAGTTTAAAGTGACATTATAAAATCTGCCACATAGCATTCTAAGAGAAATATAAAGCTTTCTATCTGTGGTCAGACCTACGACACAGATACTACAGTAAGACTTACAGTTAAAGTAGACACACATAAAGATACAGACAGGAAAAGGAAAGAGTTAAACACTTTGAAACTACCTGTATTGTTGCTGTAGTAGTTCTTTAGGTTCAGCCTCATTGTGAATTCCTGTCTGAAAAATAGCACTGGCATGCTGCAGCTCTCCCTGGGCTTCCAGATGCCCTGCCCAGGACATGTATATATATGATGACTTGGTTCCAATTCCCTGGTTGTACAGAAACTCAAAAAACTGATGACGGTCACTGTTGTACTCAGCCTACAAAAATCCAGAGCAAAACCACATATAAATAATGAAGTGCAAAGAGATGGTTAATGAATATTGAGAGTAGATGGATAGGAAGAATGACTCTTAATGTTCCACACTAGGAAACTATGCTGATAATTTTATATTCTAAAATAGCTAATAGGGTTTTGATTTCCAACACACACACAAAAAATGATAAATGCCAGAGGTTATATACCATTTACTTGGATCACATTATATACATTTTTTACATATTGCTACTCTATTCCATAACTATGTATAACAACTATACACGAGATAACCAATCTGCTAGGCTAGTTCTTTCCCAGAGCCCAGCCAGACGTACACTCTTCAATCTTCACGAAAGTCTAGTGCATTATGTAGATAAAGACAAATGTTCCCTGATGGTAAATCTAAAAGTCATTTCTTCCCTTGATATTCAATAATTATCAAACTATTTCACAAAACAGTAGGGCCTACAATGATTCATTACATGAAATACTTCTTTTGTCTTAGTCTAAGTTTACTCAAGTCTTGCAAGGTGCCTTTAATTATAGTATTTTATAATTTGAGTAACAATTTCATGATCACTCTCTATTCCATATGATTTTATTACTAGAATTCATAGCCCCAAGCTTTGACTTCATATTTGAGAGTCCTGCCCTCTTTTTTCTAAGTTCTCAAAAAAATGAACAAAAAAGCCAAACCAAACAAACAAAAAATCCAATACAATAACATAACCCCAAAACCTAAAAAACAAAATACATCAATACCAAAAAGAAAAAAGTAGAACATAAAAACCAAACTGTAACCAAATAAACGTATGCAAAAAACCGTGGAGTACATTATTTGTTGGTCAACTATTCCCAAACATGAGACCTACCCTGGAGTGGTTGATAAACCCAGTGTCATTCCATCTGAGAAAACAGATTTTCCCTCTCCTGGTAGGTATAAATGACAGTTCAGTTGTTAACTTTTACCCTAGTAGCTAGGTTTTCATTTGTTCATTTATCCATTTTTTTAAATATAACAAAATGAAATATAATAAGGTAAAACAAAAATGATCACATCAAAATTGAATAAGACAAACCAAAAGAAGGAAAAGAGCCCAAAGAGAAGACACAAGAGTCTGAGACCTACTTGTTTGAACACTCAGGAATCCCATAGAAACACTAAACTGGAATCCATAATATAAACACAGACTCCTATCCTCTTAAAGTCTGAGACTACCTCCTCCTCCTCCTTCTTCTTCTTTTTTTTTTTTGAGACAGGGTTTCTCTGTGTAGCCCTGGCTGTCCTGGAACTCACTTTGTAGACCAGGCTGGCCTCGAACTCAGAAATCCACTTGCCTCTGCCTCCCAAGTACTGGGATTAAAGGAGTACGACACCACCTCCAGGCTGCCTCCTTCTTTTAGTACTATGTCTGCCTGCCTCTCTCTCCCAAGTGAGCCACAACTGTCCCCAACCACATTTCTTATCTAACAATTCATTTAACTTTTAGTTCCTATCATGTTAGAACATTTAGACATATGAAATAAAGATGGGTTTAAAATTAAATCATTGATTCTTCAGTATTTCAGAAGCCAATGCTCTAAAATATATACTTCTGACTATATAACTTCTAAAACATTCATGAGTCAAAATAAGAAATTTATATTAAAAAAGGCAGTCTAAAATGATCTTAACAAGGGAGGAGTCCAAAAGCCAGCCAATTGTTGGGCACCCCTTTAATCCCAACACTTGGAGGTAGAGGTAGGTGGATCTCTTTGAGTTCCAGTCCAGCCTGGTCTACACAGTGAGTTCCAGGATAGCCAGGGCTACAACCCCCACCCCCTTCCAAAAAACCAAAACAAAACCAAAAACAACAACAGCAAAAAAAAAAAAAAAAAAAAAAGGGGAAAGGACCAGAAGTAAAACATTATATTTAGTTATCTACCTGAAATTATACTTACAAATTTTAAGCAATAATTGATGAATCTTGAATCATTGTGGTAGTTCTTCTTATGTAAAAATTCCTTCATTAAATGTTCTAATAATGTCATCAAGTATTCTTTATTGTCAGGAAAATTCTCTTCTACCCACTTTATAAAGCTAGAAAAAAATACGGATATTAGTTTTCCACGGATATTAGTTTTCCACAGGGTAAAATATGGTTCCTTTGTTTAAAGGAAAACAAACAAACATGCACTAACCTTTCCCATTCTCCAAGTGGGTCATTACCCGTGTAGCTTTGCATATGGGCTTCAAACATGCTAGAATAGAGAAGTACACACATGAAAGAAAGAATAATTCCTAGATGACAAAGATATATTTGATTCTACATTATGTTATCTATGTACTAGAGAATGGAAATCTTGACTTCAACAACCCAAATATCACATAAAAGAGCAATCATTCAGAAGTGTTCAAAAAGTCAGAAACAGTATTTGCTTCATAGTCTATCTAGATTAGTTGATCTCCAACGTCATTGTCTTATTTCTCAAGAGCACAGCTAAGTTAGAGGGTTAGACTAAGATCCAAAGAATGCCTCTCCTTTTGGTGTGATAGCCCCAGTAATTCAATTCGGAGTTTCCAGAGACTGTTGGCTTGAGTCCAAATCTAACATTGTCCCAAAGGAAGAGCCCATGATGACAATGCTCCCAGAGGACTTTGCTTCCCTTACTTCCATAGTACCTAACCACAGCTTAAGAAGTCAGGCAAACAAATCAGGGCCCAATGACCTCAGATGCTAGTGGGATAAACAAACACAAACATAAAAATAGTACCATGTTTCGTTAACTATTAAATAGAAAAGGGGGGCAAACTAAAGGAGTAAGAGTGGGCATATGTTATACTTAAGGACTTGTTAGCTAGCTACCACAGGCATGTTAGGGAAATCATACAGGCTGACAGAACTTGAGCAGAAAGAGTCAAATAAAGTGTGAAGAGAAGAGGTGGCAAGCTCTATCTGCATTTTAAATGTCTTCTTTGTTCCTTCACAAAAAGGAGCAGGGCTGGAACCATAAACAGTAATGAGTTCAGAAGTTACAGCAAGTAAGGGTGAGAATAGTATGTGTACAACTTTGGAGAGAGGATACATGGCAATTAACTGTATTCTCAGTATGCATCAAGTTGAGAAACAACCATAGGTTTTTAAACTGAGAAATGATAAGATTAGGAGAAAAAGAATTTAAAAGTAGTATTTTGGTAGATGACCAGAAAACTATATCTCAAAATATATTTCACTGGCAAACTGAAATGATCATTCAGAGAAACTGCAATGGTTTTCTCATAATTTAGTAGAGATTTTAGCAATTTATTTTTAAGTCAACGATTCTCACTTTTTCACTTTGGATTCATTTTGGATTCTTTTTAGCATGTTTGAAATGTCAGCACTACTTCTGTGTTTAGAAGTTCTTATTTAGCAAAATAAGAAATACAAATATTTGTCCAAGATAAACAAACATTGAATAGCCCCACACCAACCACACCTCCTGGGAAAATGGCTTAAACATCAAATCATTAAAATAAATTAGTCTTTAAAAATCAAAATACCTAGCTTCTATTTTAGAACGGGGAGGGGAAATCCTTAGTCGATCTGATCAAAAATTAAATTGCTTAACGCCAACAGATTTTGGATATCTTACTCTTAGAATACCTAAAGAACTGATGAAAATAAAATTGTATTTCTTGTAACATCCGATTTAACAGTTTTAAATGGCTTAACATCACAGGCTGAGTAAGTCACCTAAGCGCCCGCCCCCAGACCCCAAAACAAAAACAAATAACCAATCAGTGCCTGCAGGAAGCCTCAAATGACTTAATAGCAAGCATTCCCCCCCCCCCATAAAGTTCAGCTTTAATTTTTTTCTTACGTATCAGGCAATCGAGAAATAATAAATTCTTTCCTTAGTTGGGTGGCATTTTTATCAGACTTTGAAATTTTCTCCAAAAATCTCCACCACCACACAAGTTTGGGTTTTGAAGGCGGGGCGTCCCTCGCGTCTAGAGGAAGTTCCCCATGGAGAAGATACGTGACTTCAGAAGGTTCCGCAGACTGCCCAAATCCTCGGCACAAAACGGTAGCCGGCTGCAGCTTGCACGTCTACTCGAGTGACCCGGGGGCTACCGCCTTGGCTGAGGCCTGGTGCAGCGAACCCGCTGAGGAAGCGGCGCTGAGGAGAAAGCGCGCCTGAGGGACCCGGACTCTAACCGTCCCGACCGGCCCACCTCACCGCACCTGACCGACACTTACCGAAAGACATTTTCTAGGTTGTCCATGACGAGAAAAAACGCGCAGCGGCGAAATACCCCACCAGCCGCCGACCAAACTCCCCATCAGCCCCTAACCCCGAGTCTCGAAGGCCGCCGGCGATTCGAATTCCCCGCGCAGCCGCACTTGTGATGTCGAACGTGGGCAGCGCGCCTGACTATTGGTCTCCGCTGCGGGAGAGCTGGCCAATCGCTGCGGCCGTTGCTGGGAGACAAAGTCCCGCCTCCGTCCCCGCCCCCTCCGTCCCTAGCCCGCAGTTCTTTTCATTTGCCTTTTAGTGAGTCCTATGCTAGGTGCTGACTGAGCTAAGGTTTGTTTCCATTCTAGTGAGACACTAGCCATGTTTTGGCATAGAGTTATTATTATTACTTTTTAAAAAACGGTATAAATGGCAACTGGCTTACAGTATTACACTACCAGGCCGAACGTGACGATTCTGTGACTGAAACCCCTTTGAGTCCTCTTGGGTCTTGAGAGTCACTCACGAATTTTTGTCCTCTTTGCTTAACAGAAATGGCATAGCTGGTGAGCTGGCTCGGTGAATAAAAGCATCCACAAGGTGGAAGGAAAGAAAACCAACTTCCTCAAGTTGTCCTCTGATCTCCACATGCATGCCGTGGCACATACTCATATAACAAATGAGGAAACCACAATCATTATGTCTGGTTCACGAATGAAGACAAATAGCCATGTATATGTGTGTGTGTGTGTGTGTGTGTGTGTGTGTGTGTGTGTCCATCCAGAGTTTTATGGGATCCCATGCCTTTGGCCTCTGCCACACTTGGTTCACATAAAGGCACACCCACACGTATTTGTAAAATATTCATAGTAATTTTAAAGAGTCCGGAAGTCCAAGAATAAATATTTAACATGTTCATGTGCCCTGAGAGTGAGTTGAGAAATAATCTAGTCTTCCCTGCTTCTTGAGTTTTAATAACTTCCCACTTTGCCTCTCTAGGGTCACTTGACCAAAGCAAGTAGAACATAAAAGACTCATGCGATTACTACCTTCCTGTTTCTAAAGGTCCTGGGAGTTTTTCAGCTCCTTCAAGTTGATAAAAAAGATATTGCAGCTTCTGGACAGATAGACATTTTCTAACCTAGAGAAAAGAATTATGAGTGATTTCCCATTTGATTTCCTAGAATCATCTAACTAGAGGAACATTCCTGACATGTCTTTATAGCTGCACACGAAAATATTGTCTGTGGCCATGATATTGGCAGAATTGGTAAACACCACTAGAGGGAGTTCCAGGTTCTTGCATTCCTCGTAGATAGTAGCAAGCAAAGTAGATTAAGAATACACTTCCAATGTTTGGCTGCTAACATCTGCCTCTATTTGTAAGGCTCTGGCAAGGCCTCTCAGGAGACAGACATATCAGGCTCCTTTCAGCATGCACTTCTTGGCATCCACAATAGTATCTGGGTTTGATAATTGTATATGGGATAAATTCCCAGGTGGGACAGTCTCTGGGTGGCCTTTCCTTTAGGCTCTGCTCTACACTTTATCTCCATATTTGCTCCTATGAGTATTTTGTTCTCCAAGAAGGACCGAAGCACCCACTCTTTGGTCTTCCTTCTTGAGCTTCATGTGGTCTGTGAATTGAATCCTGGTTATTTTAGGGCTTGTATCCACTTATCAGTGAGTGCATACCATGTGTTTTCTTTTGCGGTTGGGTTACCTCACTCAGCATGATATTTTCTAGTTCTATCCATTTGCCTTAGAACTTCATAAATTCATCGGTTTTTGTTGTTGTTGTTGTTTGTTTGTTTGTTGTTTTTTTCGAGACAAGGTTTCTCTGTTAGTCTTGGCTGTCCTGGAACTCACTCTGTAGACCAGGCTGACCTCGAACTCAGAGATCTGCCTGCCTCTTCCTCCCAAGTGCTGGGATTAAAGGCGTGCACCACCACGCCTGGCAAATTCATCATTTTTAATAGTTGAGTAGTACTCCATTGTGTAAATGTATCACATTTTCTGTATCCATTCCTCTGTTGAGGGACATCTGGATTCTTTCCAGCTTCTGGCTATTATAAATAAGGCTGCTATGAACATAGTGGAGCGTGTGTCCTTATTTCATGTTGGAGCATCTTTGGGTATATGCCCAGGAGTAGGATAGCTGGGTCCTCAGGTAATAGCTGGGTACATAATGGCAGCATTCGTTAATAATGCCCTCAAGTCAGTCCTGTAGTGTGTAGCTCAGTTATCTGAGCCCTGGATAGGGTGTTCAGGAGGCTACTGAGAGGCATGTGCCCTTGGGCAAGTCATTAAACATTGTTGGTTATTCATTTGTAGAAGCAGCTTAAAGGAAACCTGAGCACAAATGCCCAAGATTATGCTGTAACTCACCATAAGCCACTGCATGTGGAATGCCCTATAAATGCTTTGCTGAGGAGGAGGTGAGTCTGTTGCTCTTCCCAGGGCCAGGTGCAGTGTGCAGAGAGAAGCCAGAAACAATTTTTAGAGACTTTCTCTTGTACTGAAGACCTTGTACAGCTCTTGGGGACGAATTCAGATTCCCTCTCCAGTCTACTGCAGACCAGTTCATAATTTTCAGAGGCTAATCACTGTTGGCTTCGTTCATTCCATTTTTTCTGGTCTATGTCTAGTGGCCAGTCTCTTGCCTTGGGGCGGGTACGTCTTTGTAGGGCTGTCTAGAGGCTCCTCAGGGCTGTGGAGAGGGCAGCATCTTTGGTCTACTGTGCTGCCTGTTAGGCTGAAGGCTTTGGGAGGAAAGGAAAGGACTGGGAGACTTTGAAGAGGCAGAGGAGGCAGCAGTCAAACCCCTCAGGAGGCTGCTGAATGGGGTGGGGGAGTAGGCACCTCCCTCCATATTAGATCTATGTAGTCATATCAGCAATGTAGCCTCACAGAGGTTCCTGCCACACACCTTCTCCACTGCATTTGGTTGGTCAGGAGTAGTTATCTTTCCTACACTAAGCCAGTCAAAGTTGTACTAGAATTGCTGTAACTTGAAATAAAGGGGAAACAAAGGTAGTTTTTTATGGTTGGAGCTGAGAACAGTGAGGCTGGGGGCTTGTTGGCCTCTGTTGTTCTTACTTCCAGGTGGGCTTTGGTCTGCCTTGAGAATGGAGAAAGAGAACTGCCCTGAGAATGGAGAAAGAGAAGAGAGAGAGAGAGAGAGAGAGAGAGAGAGAGAGAGAGAGCCGAGACAGTTGGTTCCAGTGGTTTGTGATGCCCTTCACAACAATGATCTTCTCCAGTTATGCCCAAATTTCCCTTGAGTTTTGCAAACTAAAGCATTTTCATTTTGCTGAAAAGAATTCAAACAAGTTTTCATTGGTTTATAACTGAGAGTTAACTGGATAATAGCATTGGAGAGTGATTGGATAACGTGACTGAAAGAAGTCCCATTTTGCCTTCTCTTTCCCCCTCTCCCTCTTCCTCTCTTCACATACACATCAAATATACATATGGGAGTGTGTATATATTAGCACACATATATACACATGCACATACACAAACACATACATACATACATGCATACATACATACAAACAATTTTTTGACTCATTTGGAAGAAATTGTGCCACTAAACACTTCAATTTGCTTTCAGACGCAGAACACTCCAAATCCATAGTGCTATTATCAAAATCAGAAGCCAACATGGGTGCAATACTGTTATTACACAAACCATCTTACTTCATTGTCTCCAGTTGCTTCTAGGTTTCAGCAAACCACTGTGTGGCAAAGTTTGGAATCACTCTCCTAGGGGGAAGAGGAGGTTTATGAAAATTCAGGTGTCTATGCTCAACCTTTAGAACGTGGGTCTGTTGGGAGGAGTGTGTGTATTTGTGCTGCTAAGCCTTAAAAAAAATCTGGCTTACTCTGGTACGTAGTTAATGCAGAAATCAATTATTTAAACCAACAATGGTTACTTCCTTCCATTTATTGGCCCAAGATCAATTTGAGGTGGGGTACTAATTTGAATAGTATTCCCAACACACACAAAATATATTTATCTGTAACCTCAGAATGCCTTCTTCTTTGAAAATAAGAATTTTTACAGACATAATCAAATTGGGAAGTCATTGTGGATTAGTCTGAGCTTTTAACCCAGGGACTGTGTCCTTGTGAGAAGACAGAAGTTTGAAAATAAACACAAGGGGAGAAGGTCAAGTTATGATTAAAGAAGCTATTAGCATGATATGATGCAAATACAAGCCAAGGAATGCCAGAGATTTCTGGAAGCCACTAGACTTTAGGACATGGCAAGAAAGGATTCTTCCCTGGAGCTCACGGGGACAGAGTACTGCTGCTAGTTCAACTTTACACTGGAAGCCTTCATATCCATGAGGGAACAGGTTTCTGTTGCTAACCTATCAGTTTGTGGTATTTTTGTGGCAGCTGAAGGAAATTAAAACAGTGGCCATTGGACCTATTGAATTTAGCCAAAGGCTAAGGCAACTTCCCTAAGTCATTTATTTCACAGTTTCTCCTTGTTAATATTAATATCAACATAATATTAATATAATATTTTATGTGTATGAGTGTTTTACCTAAAGTGCATATGCACCACATGTATGTCTGGTACCTATGGAGGTCAGAAAAACGCATTAGATTGCCTGGATCTGAAACTTCATATGGTTGTGTGCCACCATATGGGTGCTGGGAACTAAACCTGGGACCTCTGCAAGAGCAAAAATGCTTGGAACTGCTGAGCCATCTTTCTATCCTTGTCACCTATCACTTCTTAAAATGAACCTCTTTCTGCCAGGTATGGTGGACACTCAGGAGGCAGAGGCAGGCAGATCCCTGTGAGTTCAAGGCCAGCCTGGTCTACCAGACATCCAGGGATACATAAAGAAACCCTGTCAAAAACAAAAACAAATGATCAAACAATCTCTTTCCAATACCATTCTTTCTGCCCACATATAATATAAATTATATTATAAATTATATATAATACACACATATTCTTAGGTTCCAGAGATTAAGACAAAAATATTATTGATGGGCCATTTGTTTGTCTACCATGTAATCTGTATAATTGCATGTAGCATACCCAACTGATGGCAAAGAATTCTCACATAACAGGAATCTCATATATATATATATGAGAGATGTATGTATGTGTATGCATATATAAAATATTTAATGTCACCAGCAACATTCTTCCAGTATCTTCCAAAGACTATGTAATGCACAATTCTTCAAAAACTTAGAGTGACTTGTAACAGTAGAAGGTTTCCCCCACCCCAACTTGAGCTGAACGCAATGGAAGATAACATAGTCATTTGTCGTTCTAGTTTCTAGGTCTTTAGACCAGGAGAAAATAAATCCTGACTTGACACAGTACCTCCTGCTGGCACATTGGACTTGATGCTATGATTGTGTGGGGTCTCATTGCCTCCCTTTGGGAGAGGGGAGTGCAGTTTACCTGTGGAAAGCAAAGAGTAGCTGGAGGAGCAGCTTCAGCAACCTCTAGCACTGCTCACAGATTGATTTGGGTGTTGGCCTCTGGCCGTGCCAAAGGTTTTGCTTCCTTGGAGTCAGCAGTGACGTGCTCTGTCTGATGGGCTGAATCTGGAAATTACCTGTACTCTTTTCAGCTGTTAGGGACAAAAGTCCTTGTGGCCACATGCTGGCCATGGTTTTATTGTCTGGGAGCTGAAGTAAGAGGACATGAATAGAATTTGAAGGTAGCATGAGTGAGAAAAACTTTATCTTTAAAAGCTCTAAGATTTAGGTGCTGATGGTGAACACGCTACAGAGGGATTGCTTGCCATGACTGTTCTGTTCTGAGCAATACAGGAGAAGATGTTTTCCTTTATTTGGAATGTATGGCACTTGGCATTGCAACATCTGTTCTACAGACTGGGGGACTCAAGAGTAAATGGAAAGATAAAGAGAATACAGAGAAATGATAGATAGATAGATAGATAGATAGATAGATAGATAGATAGATAGAGCGAGCAGACAGAACAGCCCTGAGCAAGCCACTTCACTTTCAGAACTTTCTTACCTCCTGAATTCCTATTTGTGGGAATCCCTAGCTATCTGTTGGGTATTGCTTCATGGAGATGGTGTGGTAGACAAACAAATGGCCCACCAATAACGTTTATGGCCTAACCTCTGGAATTTAAGAATATGTGCTGTTCTTTGGGAAAGGGGGCATTGCTGAGGTGACCTAAGTTAAGGATATTGAGATAAGAGAGCTCTCCTATGTTAAAAGGTGGGATCAATGTAAATAAGTCCTTTTAAGAGGGAGGCAGGAAGTTCAAAATCAAAAGAAGAAAAGAAATTGGAATGCTTGAAGCTGAGGCCGGAGTGATGGTCTTTGAGAACAGAGAAAGGAGCTAAGAGGCAAGAGTACAAATAAGCCCCCAAACGCTTGAACAAAAGCCATGGGAACAGATTCCTGCCCAATCACCTCCAAAGGGAGCCCAGCCCTGCTAACATTGATTTTAGCCCCGGGAGATCCAGTTTGAACTTTTAACTTTTGGGGGACTATATACAATTACTCCTGGAGGTAGCATCTGCTGACCTAAAGACTGCACAAAATAGCGTTTAAAAGGAAGGGAGACATCTTCTTGTACATGACCACAGCAATAATGGGGTGGGAAGAGAGAGACTTGTGAGTTGGTTAGTGCCACCTCCAGGTTGAAGACACATAATGACCAGTTTGGGGTAGTGAGGTCTTAGCAGACACCAGACCACCTCAGGCCTTGGGAAACATGCAAAATGGCTGGCTGGGAGGTTCTGTTTAGTGGCTGAATTGACTTAGTGCTGTGCGTTCTTCAAGGCCCAGAGACATCAGATCAGCACCTCTTTTAAGGATCTGAAACTCGCTTCTTCTAGTGACCCACAAATCTGGAGGGACAACCTAATGGAGTTAAAGAGCAGTTCCTGGTAAGGTCGGGAGAACAGTGGTGGAGCTCAAATACTCTAGACAGCTCTTTGCCTCAAATAAAGCAGAGAGGGTGCAGGGCAAGGTTTGTGGCAGACAGGTAAAGAGGGAGGAGATGTGTGGGTGAGCTGGGAGGAGACCAGTCTAGTGGAATGATAAGTAGGAGGGCGCAGAAGCCAGGATAGCTGAGGAGGTTTAAGCCAGGAGAGCTAAGAAGGTTTACAGAACGGCCTGCAGCCTCAAGCACACAGATGGAGCAGACTTCCAATTTGGGGCTTGGGGACTCATCGCTGTTCCGCTACCTGGATGGAGAACTCTGGAGCCTTAAGAACGAGCTTCGCAGAGCCCTGGAGAGCTCTCCTCTCTTCCAGCCCAGGTACTTAGTGGAGTTGCGACTCTTGTTCGAGCCTAGGTTAGCTGATTGGCCCCAGGTGGGGCTGGATGGGGTGTGGACCGCTCCTTATGGGCAGTTGACCTTATCCTTACCTCTGATAAAGAAGGGATCTCCTAGTAGAAGAAGTGTGGTCACAGCCTGCTGCCGCCTTCCTGATCCCCTAAAGGTGTCCCTTCCACCACAGCTCTCTCCAAAGATCCCAGGTTGAGGTGTGGGCTCCGCAGGGTTAGGTACTGAGACTCATTGTGCATCTTGTTCCCGCCTGGCCAGTCAGAGTCCCACCTAGGGCCGGCAGAACCGAGGAAAAACAAAGATCGGGTGCGCAAACTGGGATGGACACCCCGCTGGGGTGGGGTGCAAACTGAAGTCTCTGGCGGGCTAGTGGATTCAGGTGTGCTAGCTCCTAGAAACTGAGGAAGGACAAGCGGGGCCGTGTTGGCTGGGGGAAGGAGGTGCTAGGTCCTTGACACCGTGCAGCTTAAGGTTACGGGTGTAGAAAAATGGACTAGTCACGAGGGTCAGGAATGGACCCCAGCACTGGGGTTCTTTCTCCTATGTTCTGCTGGGTGATTGACTGACCCTGTTTCAGGAATTCTGAGAAGCCCGATTGCAGCCACTTTGGAGCATTAGCATAATAAAAGTCCTGATTTAGAATGTCAATATCGCCCTAGTAATCCTACTACTTAGGAAGAGGAGGCAGCGGGACCAGGAATTCAAGGTCATTCTCAGCTTCTGGACGTCCAGACCAGCGGAGGCCACAGATACCCTGCCTCAAAAACAAAACAAACCGCACCTTAAAACAGACAAAACTAAACAAAAGTCTGTATGTTCCAGGGAGAATTAGCCGAGCCCTCCTGCCCAGGTAGCTCAAGTTTAATTTGTCTCTCAAGAGCGGTCTGGGCAGAGGGAAGGTGGTCCTCCAAGTGTTCTTTGAGAAGACCCTAGGTGCATCTTTGAATGTCACCCTTACTCCTCATCCCTTTCGTTCACTCTTAAGGTCATGGTCCTCAAAGTGTGGTCCAGGTATCTAGAGGATACCCAGGACTGCTTCAGGAAGTCCACCAAGGTCAGGATTATTTCTATAAATGTCCCAAGATGCTATTGGCTCTTTGCACGCACACATTCCCACCAATACACAGTAATGGGTTCTGGACACAGCATGACTGGCAGTATCCTCTGTATTCATTGAGAATGTGAGATTCCACAGGCTTTCTATTAAGACAGATATTTAAAAAATTATGAAGATGCAGAACAGCTGTACTTTTCTTCTCAACTTTGTTTTGTTCTGAAAAACAGTTATTTTTAAAAAAATACACTTAACAGATATACTACATTTACTTTCAAATGAGTTAAGGGTTTGAAACCTTTTCTGTAATGGTGTCTAGGAGGATAAATATTAATAAACATAACTCAACCAAACAAAAGCAATTGAGGGGTCTCATTTTAGGATTTCAGGGGCCCTTTAGCCTATATTCACTTATGTATTACCCAACCTTTATTTCTGGGCAGTCGGCTCTTGGATGTTTCTGTTTGGATAACTGCATTTTAAAGCATGGAGCAGAATTCTAAGATCTAAACCGCTATTTGGGCTAAATAAGAGATGACCTACTTAAGAATCAACACTGCTACTACCTCTGAGGAACAGAGGTATTAGACAAGCCTGGGTTCTAAAGCCACCAGGTAGCTGACTTCCTTGTGTAATATTGGGGTAATTCCCAACCCATACCTGCAACCCTGAGCTTCTGGCTGAAGGTGTAACTCAGCTGTAGGGCACATTTAACAGGTTCAACCCACAATATCACAACAAAATAAAAACACAGAAAAACACTCCCAGTTCCTTGGTTGTTGTGAAGCATAAATGAAACACTCCTGAGTAAGCATTCTGGGAACATTGGTTGGTGCTGTCCTAGTTAGGGTTACTGCTGCTGCGATGAAACACCACAACCAAAAGTAAACGGGGGAGTAAAGGGTTTATTGGCTTACATTTCCTCATCATTGTTCATCATTGGAGGAAGTCAGGACAGGAATTCAAACTGGGCAGGAACCTGGAAACAAGAGCTGAGGCAGAAGCCATGGAAGAGCGCTGCTTACTGGCTTATTTTCCATGACTTGCTCAGTCTGCTTTCTTCTAGAACCCAGGACCACCAGCCCAGGGATGACACCACCCACAATGGGCTGGGCCTTCCCCTGTCAATCACTAATTAAGAAATGCCCCACAGGCTTGCCTGCAGTCCCATATTATGAAAGCATTTTCTCAACCGAGGTTCCCTCCTTTCAGGTGACTTTTAGCTTATATAAGGTGACATAAAACTCTGCAGCACAAATGTATCTCCCTTCTTCTTCCCCTTTACACACACAGGGGAACGAGACAAAACCTCACTATCCCGGTGTTTTGCTATTGTTATTTGTTTATTTCATAGTATCAGAATCATAATAGCATAGATGACATTTTACTGTCTCCCTCTCCAATGGCTCAAGATTCTGATACCTATATGAAAGTTCACTTTGTGCTACCAGATTTAATCTTTATGAGGTTGGAAAGACAGGGCTCTTATTTCTGGATCCACTCTACTATTGCAAAAGTTTCCTGGAAGATATAACCATGAAACCTGTCTGTCCTGCAATTAATCCCTGTCCTCATCCTCCATCAGGGAGCCTTTGCCATTCAAGTAGGTGATAGGGGTGGGGTGGAGATTATGGGAGCCCAGTTCTTTGAGTGCTCTGTACATAGTGCAAAGTTTGTCTAAGGTCAGGCACTCTCAGAGCATGCGTCTAGGAAACATTTTTCTCCCCAAAGAAAATAATTATATTGCCAAGGGTTTTGGATCCAGAACACATAGGGCTATGTGTGTCAGCATAATGTATATATTTTATAATTTACTTGTCTATTAAAGATGGCAATAAGGGTAAATTGTAAAAAGAAAAGGCAGATCAAATCATTGGGAGGGGGACGGATAAGACTTGGTAATTACAGCAACCATTTCTGCATCTAATTTGAGGAATTGCCTTGAAGGTGCTGGTGAAGCAGCTTTCACCTCCTCTGCTTCTCACTAAGCACAGTCTTAGTGAAGTAAGCATCTGTCCTTCCCACTCCTCTTCTCAGCATCAGCATCATCAGGTTCTACCTTTGGGCACAAAGTGTGATTTGGGGAAGGCTGACCTGTCACCTCACTGCAACCTGGCATCTGTAACCCTGTCTCCTTGACACCCTTCACACACACACACACACACACACACACACACACACACACACACACACCCCACCTCATGCTTTAAGGCTATTTCAGGCATAGCCATTCTCTGGCCACAGGGTCATGTTCCCTGGTTTTGGCCAATGCAATAGGAGGAGAGACTTTTGGGTTGCTCCTCGGAAAGATACTTCATTGGTTATTCCAGAGACCTGTCAGCAGTGAATACTTTGTTTTGGACAGGATAGAGTTTAAATAGGAAGCTGCTCCTCCTGCAGCCAGTTAGTTACAAGGGACGCCAGCCTCACAATGGAGTGACCCATGGAGAAGGATAGAGGGACACTAGGCTTTGAAATATCCTTGAGTACATGGTCGAGACTTAGCAACCAGGCAGGAAGACTGAAACACTGGTATTTTTAGCTTGGCCCCAGTCCACCATCACTGACACAGTTGGCAGTCACCTTTTCTTGAAATGGCTACCAGAGTTGAAATCAAGGAATGGCACAGGCTAGACAGTGTTTGCTCGGATCTGGAATGGAGTCACCAAGTAGAGCCATGAGACTGGGAGAGAAGAAATGAGCATCTGATGAAGGAACCTGGGGCAACACAACTCAGGTGACAGAGCAGATGCTAATGGGTGCTAATGCTACTTACAAAGACGTTGTGGCTCTTAGGAACCATAACCAATAGCAAGAACGTCTGCCAAGGATTTTCCCAGTTGCAGCTTCTTCAGATGAGCTACACATACAGCTTGCATTGCCTTTAAAAGCTTCCATTTGCCTTGCTTCCTTCCTATAACATGTACAACCTGCATTATAAAGCCCTGCTACTCCAGGAAGAAATTCCATGGGGCATTCCTTAGAGAGCATCCCTCTGTTATTTAGGATAGTAATAGACAATATATCTGCTTTAATAGATGGAGCCCTTTCTGACTGACTCCAAGAGACTGGTGTATGGGTAAAGAGGTCACTGAGACCTGTTCCTATCTGTTCTGCAGATGGCTGCAATTCTGAGTGTTTGGGGGCTAATTCTTAATTAAAGTCATACTCTGTTGTGATCATAAAATTTCAAGCTCTTTTTGGGTCTCTGCAAGGGCTTGAGATTCTTTTGCCACCACCTAGTTGTGTGTTTAATGTTCATTTCCTTTGTTGTATGGAGGTGTGGGGGTGGGTGGGTAGGTGTGTGTGTGTGTGTGTGTGTGTGTGTGTGTGTGTGTGTGTGTGTATGGGGTGGGAAGATATATATATGTATGGGGTGGGTAGACAAGTATGCAGATGTGCACACATGTGTGTGCATGTGTATGTGCTTGGGTATGGAAGCCAGAGGATAAACTCGGGTGGTGTTCATCAGGCCTTGTCCACTGTCTTGTCTCAGGTAAGGTATTGCTAAGTAGACCTGGCTCTGACAACTGAACTCTGTTCCTTTGCAAGAGCAGCAGCTCCTAACTGATGGGCCATCATCTCTCCATCTCCTAGAAATTTTTATTGTAGAACACTTTTCAGTGCAGAGCAAAGCTATGGAGAGTGAAGATAATTCCCAGGTCTCCCTCCCCTGTTAATATCTTACATTAGCACAGACAGTTTGTCAAAACTAAGGTGACCACACTAACCTGCTAGTACTAATTAAACTCAAGATTCTATAATGCTTCCTTAGCTTTCCCATAGGTCTCTGTTCCCATTCCAGGATCCTGTCCTGGACATCGTGTTGTATGTATTGTCAAGTTCCCTTAGTGTGCTCTTATCTGTGACATTTCTTCTCTCTCGTGTTCTTCTGCCTTGTTATCTTTGTGGAAAATTTACCAGACTTTGTATTAGTCAGGTTTATATTCTTGTGATAAACCTTGGTCAAAAGCAACTTGGTGGGGGAAGAGTTTATTTGCTTTATATGTTCTAATGAAGAGACTATATCGTGGTTTGTCATGAAGTAAAGGAAGGGTAGTAACTGAAGGCAGGAACCTGGAGGAAAGAAGTGACTCAGAGGCCACGGAGAAGTGCTGCCTACTGGCTTGCTCAACATGGCTTGCTCAGTCTGCTTTCTTATACAATCCAGAGTTGAATGCCTAGGGTGGTACCACCCACAGCGGGCCTATAAGAGCCTTCTTTTCATCAAGGAGTCTTTGTAAGTAGAGCAGAGGACCATAGTGATTGAGGATACTTCTTCACCCCTTGCCTGGCAACCTCTGCCCTACCCTTTAGGAGGTATCCGCTGCTTTGTTAGCCCTCCTTCCTGTTATAGGTTTGTTTTGTCTGTTTTTAGAATTTAATATAACTAGACTCATGCAATTTGTTCCCTCAGCTTATTTTTATGGCATATTCTAGTTTAATGATTCAATCCTAGAGTGAAAATGAGTGAGCTATGGACACAACAGTCACTGAAGACAACTTAGTCATTCTGAGTGCCAGAAGCCAGACACAAAAGAACACATAGTGTATAATCCAATTTCTTTAATATTCGAAAGAAGTAGACAGTCATTTATAGAGTTGTTAAGCAGCCAGCATTGGTCAGGAGAGAGGAAATAGAGGTTGACAGGGAAACTGAGAACACCTTTTCCCCCTTGCCCTGGGTGGGGGTTACACAGGCAAATCTACTTTGCACTAATTTCCTGAGACTTAAATTATAATCCACACCTTTGTTCTTGACACATTGTATTTTCTTAGAGTATTTTTTTTTTTAGAATTAAGATACTAGAAAGGAAAAAGGTAAGATTCAAGTCCCTACCCTCCAATTTTGTATGTGTGTGTGAGACAATGCATATGCTTATTATCTTTTGATAAGTAGGTAGTTACTCCAAAGTGTAGCAGGCATGTTGTCTCACATGCATTCCAGCCAGAGGGATTAAAGGTGTGTGCTAAGGGCTGAGCCACCCCACAACTAGAAATAGTTTGTTTGTTTGTTTTAAAATAAATAAGACAATCTCAGAGGTCACAGTGTGATCAAATATTCTGCACTGTCTGTAGAATGAGACAGGGGAGCAGTATCTGTCACATCTTCATATCTTACAGACTCAGGAAAACCGAAAATAGGAATTATAGCTGTGAAAATACTAAATAATTAGGTATGACTTATATGCCACTGTTATACAAACAATATTTGAAGTAACCAAAGAAGTGTTTTAAATAAGGAGAATATAATATCAACCCTTCATTTTGCTTAGAGTGCTTGTGACTGTTTCTGCAACTCTTGTTTCTCTGATGCACAGTCTCATTCCGCTGCTTTAGAGACTGTTAGAAATTTAGGTGTACTACTGTGATTAACAAATATTCATGTTTCCAGGTTCCCAAAATGCTTATTCATCCAGCTTAGATTTCTCAACTTGGTCAGTCACAATGACAGTTCGCATGAAGAACAAGTTCCACCTAGTGGCAATTTTAAGTATATATTCTGACATGCATTTTATGAGCTATGAAGAGGGCTCACTTTTACTGCCAAACCCGATGACCATGATCCACAGAACCCATGCTGTGCAAGGAGAGCATCAGTTCTTGTAAGTTGTCTTCTCATCTCTACATGCAAGCCGTAAGGCTTTCAAAGTCAGACGTTCATTGCCGGAGGCATTCAAGTTGAGTTACATGGTGTGCTGCTTTAATCCCCAGAGGGATGAAATCCACTACTTAATCCCACGGGGTTTCTGCAGCTGTTGTAACTTGTCCTCCAGCCCCTGTGAGTGGCAATAGTAGATAAGAGCAGAGGCTTTGGGTTCTGGCACCCTCAGCTTTACAGAAACAAGTGTAAATTGTTTACACAATTTACCAGAGCTCCCAGGCAGCTGGTATTAGGGCTCTCAGCCTAGGATCTCTGAGACCTTGGTCCTCAAAGATTGGAAGTTCCCCAGGACCTTTCCAGCAACCAGGATCCACAGTTTTTCTTCTCTAGCTTTCACAAACTTCTGTTAATGTTCATTTTAGGCTCTTTGCCCTATCTTGCTTCCTGCTTCCACTATCCCCATCATTTGTATTCTAGATGTTCTTTGAAACTCTGTAGCTGCCCTTGGTCACTGCAGCTACTGATGGCCACTCCCTTTGCAGCTGCTACCACAACTCAGCTAGTGCTTCTGTTGTTACCTTTATGTTACTAGCTCTGCCCACCCTCCTAAGGATAAAGATCAAGATAAGGGGAGAGAAGACCACTCAAGAGAAGCCCAAATTGGAGGGGCCAGAGAATGTTTAGGGTGAATGCTTTATGTGATATTGGCTGCATGCAACTATAAATTTGTCTAGACTCATAGACTATAACCCATCAGAAACAAACCCCAAGGTAGTAAGAAATTATTTGGTATCCTGGCCTTTGGTTATTGAGTTCCTAGATAAAACACACACACACACACACACACACACACACACACACACACACACACACAGAGAGAGAGAGAGAGAGAGAGAGACTTTATATTTGCAATAAGCCAATAAGCCTTAAGCTGCACAATAGCTGGGCAGCTGCCTACCCTCCATGCTGTTACAATCTACTTTCCTATTGATAACCCCAGTTGTTACTTACTATTTAATATGTTCTATTTGAGCTGCTCATAACTCCCTTGGAGCCACGTTTTTATGACTCAGCTAACCCATAGTGGCTTCTCCTTTCTCTTCTCCTGCACCTTCTTCCTTTATCCTATGGTGGCTTCTTCCTCTTCCTTCTCCTCCTGGTCCTCTCTGACCCAAGCCCACAAAACCTCAACCCCACCTATGTCTCTTCTGCCCAACTATTGGCTATTTATTTACCAATCACAATTAACTGGGGGCAGGGTCACTTAGCTAGCAGATTCTCTGGGAGAACCAGTTTTGGGGGCCCAAATTAGCATTAGAATACAAGCATCATCAGGGCAGCCCTCTACATCTAGGAGCTGGAGTTGGTGGTTAAGAGCACTTGCTGCTCTTCAAGAAGACCCACGTTCAGATCTCAGCACCCATGTCCCACAGATCACAATTACCTATTAACTCAAGCTCCAAGGGACCCACACCCTCTTTTGACCTCCCTGGACCCTCACACACATGTTACACAAAGATCTCTCACACACACATATATACAAGGCACAAATGCACACATACACATTAAAATAATTGTTTTTCTCAATTCCAAGCAACTCTATAAATGTAGTTTGTTTTATTTTTCTTAAAAATACAATGCATACTTGAACCTGACCACCATTTAGTTTTGAGTAGAATGGCACACACACAAGTAATCTCTGGGAGACATGGTTGTCAAATATGCCAAGTGGGAAGAAAATAAGCCAGTCACAAAAATGTTAAAAAGCAAAACCATCTACTCTTCAAAAAGGCAACATGTAGACATCGTATGGCTTCAAAAAGTAAAGGGGGGCCACCAAGCCAAATCTTTCTGTAGTCATTTAAAGGATGGACTTGTGAGACTGTCTTAATTATTTCCCTCCATCCATTAGGGATGGTTTCCCTGACTTTAAGACCCGTTTTGATCGTTCTTTGGTTCCTGAGCGAGGGAAAACCGCGAGCCCCTCCCTCAGACCTCTATGGCTTCAGATGATGTTACCATCCCTGTAGGTCTTTCCCTTTGCATTGGTTCTCTCAAGTTGTTTGCAAGATTCTTTTGCTTTTAGTTTTTAGAAACTTAATTGTGACACATATCCGTCCATTCGGGAAAGTTCTGTCGAAGTGATAGACTCCTCTCCCGAAGCTCCCACCCCCAAATGCTTCACTTTGGGGGCTCAGAGTTAACATCTGAAAAGGGAGAGGGTGGTGGTGATGGTTCACACCTTTAATCCCAGCACTGGAAGTAGAAGCAGACTGAATTGTGAGTTCCAGCCCAACAGCACAGAGCCAGTAGACAGCCAGAACTATGGAGAGAAACCCTGTCCTTGAGGGCATGGGGATGAAGGGAGAAAGACAAGAAAGAAAGGAGAGAGAACACATCTTCAGACTTAGAGCTTTCTCATGGCGTCACAGACTCATGTTCTGTCAGCTACAGGCACTAATTTCACCAGAGAAGTGCTTTTATTTATTTATTTTTTAAATTAATTTTGGCTACCAAATTTTCAGTTCTATAATTTCTATGAATGCCTTTTTTTTTCTTAAAAAAATTTTTTTTTTTGTATTTCTTTGGTGAGAACCTTTCCTATTTGTTTCAAGAGAGTTGGAATTTGCTTACTATAACATTAGTTTGAGGTTTGTTTTAAGATCATGACTTTAATATTCCAGTGTCTGATTCATTTTGGAATTGTCATCACACAAACACTGACAGTATCAAACATGGATGGGCTCTGGACTTTTGCCATGATTTTAATGGAGATATTTGGATGACAGAGAGAAACTCCTCCTTCCAGATTTATGCTTTTTGAGAAACAGACACTAAGATAGAGCTAGACATGCCAGAAATTTAATGGTGGGCACTGTCTGTGAAGGACTGGAGGATTGGTGAGAGAAACCTCCAAAGTACAGTGGGCAAGATGGACGCTGAGTTGGGAGACAGGAAGATTGCATCTAGGATTGTCTCCAATATGGCAAAGCCTAAGTCTTTGCCACAGTTTTGACAGAATGTGAATGGAAAGGAGAAAGGCAATGTTTCTTACTGGACTTAGTTTTGACCCTACTAGGACCTTGTCAAGCTAGGTCATCTGCTTGAAAATCCTACGAGGAGGGTAACTTCCCAGTAGACTCTCAGCTTCATTCAAAAGATGGCAGAACTTCACCAATTGACTGAACAATTCTCTTTACACTACCACAGTCCTCTCCTTATACCACTGGGTTCCACTCTCTGCCCCCGCCCCCACAGATTCTGCCTTCTGGCTATTCTAGACTTTGAAGTGTCTGCAGTCTTTCAGCTCTGTAGTGAAGAAGGAGCTGCAGTGTAATTTTAACAGAATCTTATCAGGAAATCCCCCCTTCCAGCACCCATCTGACTCAGGAGTTGTTACACAGGAACAGGACAAAAGATTGTTCTCTTAGAGCTCTGGGTTTGTTTCTGGCAACTTACAGACTCAAGGTCAGTAACACCTCAGTGTCCTAATGCTCACGTGGTATTTCTATTCTGTACAGGTATGATTTAAGTTTGGAGGAAATGAGAGCTTTGACGAATCAGCGAGTGAAGTTTGTCTTGAGTCTCCCTGTGGTAAAGCATGTACTCCTGGATCAGGTAAGTGTCATCGCTATTTCTGCATGAATGTGTGTGTGAATATGTCTATCTCTCTCTGTATGTGTGTATGCATATGTACATACATACACGCACTCGAGAGAGAGTGTGTGTGTGTATCTGTGTGTGTGTGCATACACGAACGTGCATGCACACACATGCATGTGCATGTGTGCATGTGTGAATCTCTCTCTGTGTGTATGTATATATGTGTGTGTGCCTGTAAGCAAGCAAGACATGTTTTGTTTGATTTGCTTTTGTGACTTATGTAAGCTCCTGGATCATGGCCTGAAGCACACTAACAAAGTCATTGTAAAGCAGTGTTCTCTGGAGCCCCCTTTCTGCCTTCTGGACCACATAGTTACTCTTCGAAGTTCACAGACTAGAGAAAAAAATGAGTCACAGAAGTAACAAAATATCCATTCCTAAAACCAATATAACTTGGAGCATCAAATAAAAACTGCTGACAAATAAGAAACAATGTGTTTAAAAAACATTTGAAATATTGTAGGCCTGTCTGGAGTTTATGAGTCTTGGTCATCTAAAAAATACCATTTTTTACTTCACTGGTACTACTTCAGTCTGCTTAGCCTCATGATAAATAAGGGTGGAAAAGGAGACAAAATGAATTGTATATTTTAGTAGGTCTAAGTCCATTTCCATTTCATTCAGCTCAATGGCTTCCTTAAAGTGTCACAAAGGGCAAAAGAAAGCAGAGGGCTGGTCTCATGTCAAGAGTCTACCTTCCCATCAGCCCCTCAGTGAATGAATCAATGCTGGTCCCTGATGTCAGGGTTGGAAGCAAAGGGGGCTGGCCCCCAAAGACTCATAAGGCTTAATCTAGTGTCAATACCCAAGACACTGATGTGAAAGTTGATCCTCTCATGAGGCTCAATAATGGCTTTTCTACCTACCAAGCCTGGAGAATTAACCTTTGTAGTCAAATTCCTAGTGAAGTATTGTAAACTCTGGATTCTGTTATCTTCCTGTTTTAGTAACTCTCCCAGGGGCCTTAGGTACCCTGGACCACTTTCTGTCCTGGATAAATGGGTATAATTCCTCCATGAAACACCGGATTAACCCTTGAGGATCCTTCTGGTTTATATTCTGTTATTTTGACACATTTGGCTCCTCTCTCTGAGTGAATCAGCAAAAGTCAATGGAACCAAAGAAAAGCAAACTAGTTGTCAGTACAGCAGGCTCATCTCATTGGGCAGATGTCATGAGACTTGGCAGTACATCTCTGTTTGAAGGTTCTCAGATCCTACCCTTAGACAGCTGGACAAGCTGTCCACATCCCAGAATCCTAGAAGTGTTATATGATTCACTCTGCCTCTCAATAAAAAAATATTGAGTCATGGCTGTCCTCCCCATTCAGAAAGCATTCCAGACCTTTCCATCTTTCTTTGACCCCTGTGCCGTACTGCTGTTAGCGTTCATGACTGAACCAGTGAGCTCAGAGGCAGAGTGCAAGTGTAATGATGATGTTTCCAGGCACTCAAGTAAGGAGCCTCACTTGTTCTAGGTCTCCATGGACAGTTTACAAGCCAAGTTGAGCCATTGAAAATATTTCCATTCTGTGCCTTCTCTGTAAGATGAAATGTTTCAGTAATCTTAAAGGGGAAAACATTATCTAAGACCACCTAAAATGTGTGTGAAAGTGTATGGGTTTCTCTTACTCTCTCTGCTCTGCCTGTGTGCCTGTGTGTTCATTTTCTCTCTGTGTGTGCCTTTATGTCTCTCCTTCTCTCTGTATCTCTGTGTGTGTCTCTCTCTGTCAATCTTTTCATCTCCCTCTCTTCCTCCCTCTGTGTGTGACTTTCTATCTATGTGTGTTTCTTCCTCTTTCTGTATTTCTCTGGCTCTATCTTCTCTCTCTCTCTCTCTCTCTCTCTCTCTCTCCCCATACATAGAAATACATAGGGCACTCCATGTGAACACCATCCTTGAATGCTATACTGGCACCTCCTATACTGGTTTCTAGTAATGTCATCTCTCTGTAGCTCAGCCAAGAGCTCTCTTGCTCCCCTGACACGTCCCAGAGTAGGTCCTAGTCGGAGGACCTGCTGACACTTTGTATCTTGCGGAAGAGATTAAAACCTCAGGATGATCGTCTGCTGCTCTGTGGCAGAACTGGGGTGGGAGCGTCCTTTGGAACTGTTACCGTTTGAATGTGAAATGTTCTTGTGGGTTCACGCACTTGAATCTTTGGCCTTGATAGTTTTGTTTTGGGAAGTTATTTGTTTGGAAACCTTTGGGACACAGAATCTAGGTGGTAGACATAAGCCACTGGGGGGCAAGCCTTGGGGGTTACAATCTGACCTCTAGTCCCATTTCCTCTGGTCCCTGATCCACTGAGATGTGGGGATTCTCCACCACAAATGCTGGTCACCAGGAACTCTGCCAACCTTGTTTTCCCTCCCATGATGGACTGAAACAACGAGCCAAAGAAGCCTCTCCTTTAAGTCATTTATTTTAGATATTTTGTCACAGTGGGGGAAAAATAGCTAATACTAGAGCTTGGACATGTGTGTGGCAGCATCTTTAGAGACATGTGTCCCTGGCAGCCCATACAGGATAATGATCTAGATAAGTAGTTCCCAACCTTCCTAATGCTGAGACCCTTTAACACAGTTCCTCATGGTGTGGTGACCCCAACCATAACATTATTTTGTTGCTACTTTCATAACTGTAATTTTGCTACTATTATGAATTGTAATATAAATTTTTTTTGAATATTGGAGTTTGCCAAAGGGGTCATGACCCACAGTTTGAGAATCTCTGGTCTATATCATCAGTATAGCAAAGAGTGATAGCACAAACTTAAAACTACTTGCAGCCATAGCACTAAGAACTTTAAATGGGTAACTGCTAAATATTCAAAACATTGTTCATGGTGTTCCCAAGTACAGATAAAAAACCCCCTGAAGCTAGAAATTGAGCCAGTTGTATATGGAACTAGCAGAGCATAGATTCAAGCCTAGGTCATTGACTTCCTAGGCTTCTCAGTCTGCTGGGACTATGCTTTACAGTCAGGTGGGGAACATTAAAAATTCTTCTGTCTAACAAGCCCCCATCCCTAGTCCAGAAACTGTCTCTAATTAATAACCTCTCACAAAGGAAAATTGTTCTCTCTAGTGGAGCCTCACTGGGTGTACAAACTATACTTAAGGGGAGGCCCACGTCTAGCAATAGATGGCCAACACAAAATTAACTCAGTGGCAGTTTTTTGTTTTTGTTTTTTTCCAGATAGGCTTTCTCTGTATAGCTCTGGATGTCTTAGAACAACACCCTCTGTAGACAAGGCTGGCCTTAAAATCACAGAGATCTGCCTGCCTCTGCCTCCTGAGGACTGAACTTAAGGTGTGTGCCACTAGTGCCCAGCCTAAAATCTTTCTAAAGACTTATTAGTGTATGTATATGAGTGTTCTATCTCCCTGTATACATCTGCATGGCAGAAGAGAGCACCAGATTCTGTTATAGATGGTTCTGAGCCACCACGCAGGTGCTGGGAGTTGAACTCAGGTCCTTTGGAAGAGCAACAAGTGCTCTTAACCACTGAGCCATCTCTCCAGTCCCACCTCCATCTGTTTCTTTGTATTGTCCTAGTCTGGTTTGTTTTATATTATTATTATTATAATGAGAGAAAGAAAGGGCGTGGATTTGGGTGGATGGGAAGGAGTTGGGGGGAGGGGAAACTGTAATCAGAATATTATATGGAAAAATATATTTTCAATTAAAAATTATTTTGTCTAGACTTTTGCCTAGACCAGTGAAATTAGCATTAAAGTCCACCACGATTCAGAGTGCATCTGGGGTTTAACACTGCTACACCGTGCTCCCTTCTCAGGACCCTTGTAGTCTCCTCCCAAATGGTTCCCATTCATCAGTTGGTCTCTTTCCCAATCATGGCTTACAGCTGGCTCATAGGAACATCCTAACTCAACACTTTCTTCTCCCAGTTGGGGTCAGACTACTCTTGACCATTTATGGGGCTGTCTGGGAACAAATTCTTGAATAATGAAATAGCAACCCACAGCTCCTGCTCACCTACACTATGCCCCCTGAGACTGAAAGAAAATTACCCACAATCCCCTGTGTTATCATCATCCTAATAATTTGCATGGGCAGGCATTGGTAGCAGGAACATGGCCTAGCCCAGTGGTCCTTGAGTGTGGTCTGACAATCCCTGGATATCTCTGAGATGTTTGCAGGTGCCACCTGAAAAATAAATGCCTGGTTTTCTGTGTGTGTGATGCAGGACTTTTGTGACAAACTAACCCAAAGGGCACCTCACAGCAAAGGCAAAGCTGAAAGCCAAGGTGTCTTTAATTAGGCTAGATATTCAAACAATTTGTAAAATGTAAGATAACTCTATTTGTCTAACTTATTTTATTTTTTATCTCCTTTTTGGATTTTGGAAATTGTGTGTATTTTCATGAAACTATTACTTTATGAGTTTATTATTATTTACAATGACTAAAGTACCAGATTTCTCTGTTTTAATTACCAATATGGTAAATTGCTAAATAGAACCACAAGGAAAGCTCCTCGGCAGTTTCACAGTTTTTTTTTTCTTTTTATATTTATTTATTTACTTATGTGTTTGTTTTTTTGTGTGTATGTGTATGGACACACATATGCCACAGCATGCATGTGGAGGTCAGGGGCACCTTGTGAGAGTGGGTTCTTTTCGTCTTCCATGTGGGTCCTAAGGCTCGAAGTCTGGTCATCAGGCTTAGTGGCAAGCACCTTTACCCACTGAGCCATCTCGTTGGTCCCTCAGTAGTTTTTAAGTGTAAAGGGGCTTAGGGACCTTGAAGTCTGAACAACACTGGTTTAAATCATCCACAGGTTCCGGGAAGCCCACTCTTAGCTGCCTGGTGGGAATTGGCAGACAACCTATGGCCTGATCGTTGTATTTACTCTAACTATATATTTTTTTTAAATTAGTTTTAGTTTTGGGTGTTTTACATTAGAGAGACTGGTGATTAGCTCTAAGATGGAATGATATTCTAAGGTCAGATTGCCTCACTTCTGAAGGTGCTTGAGAATGAGGAAACCGGTTACTTTCCTGATAACCCCTAAGATGTTAGACTTCTTCCCCCCCCCCCCCGACCCCCCACCCCCCGGAAGTCATGAGTGCATTGCAAAACTCTAGCTGAGCAGGGACTATGTCAAGAAGCCAAAGAAGTGAGTCTGTCATTGGTTCTTCATGAAATTCTGTCCTGTTTAGGCCTCAACACCAACCCAGTCCCTATTGGTCCTAAGGATCATGACAGAGAAGCCTCCTCCCACCCATCCCTGTGCTTGCTCTGACTTTCTTTCTCTGAGACCTTTCCTCTTTGGGCTTGGGCCCTCTGGCTTCTGTTTGTCCTGGAACCCTGGCTTTTCCTAGCAGGCTGTGACAGGCTACCCTGGATCTTGGTCTGTGTGCTGCTTTTGGCAGGAGTCTTTGTCCCAGCTCCAGCCCCATGCACTTGGATGCTGGCCACTTGGCCAGGCCAGCCCTGGCCCCATGGGATCCTGTGGAAGAGTTGAGCAGAGATGACAGGATGGAGTGGACTGTTTATAGAAGTCCCTCTGTATAGATTGGCATCCAAAGTGTGCTGTCATCTGCGGGGACCACAGGGATTTCTTCAGAGAGCCTGCCAGGGAGTGTGTTGTCTGCCAAGGGACTCCAGAGCAGCTGGAATCATGGTTTGTTTATTTCTTGATACTGTGACCATTTTTTATAAATAAGATCTTTTTATTTGAAAACTTAATTACTACTTTTACAGTCAAGTGTTGTGTAAAAGGTAACAACAATTACTACTTGCTACCATTTGTTAAGTCCCTTCAGTATGGCAGGTGAGGTGACTCACTCACTTCACAGTTATTTACTGGCTCCAACAATGAGCTAGACACCAAGGGACAGAAAGTAAAGCAGGTATTTGTGGAGCTTATAGTTTAATACAGGAGGACACACTGCATAGTAAAACACATATACGTTTATGGTACATCAGGCAGTGACAGACTCTGTGAGTAAAAATCAGACATAAAAAGTTGGAGAGAAAGAAGATGAAATTGTCTTTATGATGCCATGCTCTTATCGTTGAAAATCATCATAATTGCACAAAAATATGTTAGGACTAGTAAATTCAGTAAAGTTGCAGGTAAGATCAATATGTCTTTCTATGTTAAAATGCACAATCAAAAGAAAATTGAAATTTTTAATTATAAAATAAGCATGAAATGACAAAATACTAAGAAACACATTTTTCTTTCCTTTGTTCTTTTTTCTTCTTTTTTTCTTTTTTATTTCTTTTTTCTTTCTTTCCTTCCTTCCTTTCTTCCTTTTTTTTTTTTTTCTTTTGAGACAAGCTTCATTGTGTAGCCCTGGTTGGCCCAGAACTCTCTACATAGACCAGGTTGGCTTTGAACTCATAGAGATCTGCCTCCAGAGTACTGGGATTAAAACATGCACTATCATGCCTGGCTTACAATGTAAAATTTTTGTACACCAAGGGCGATTTCTTTCTTTCTCTCTCTTTCTCCTTCCTTCCTTCCTTCCTTCCTTCCTTCCTTCCTTTCTTTCTTTCTTTCTTCCTTCCTTCCTTCCCTCCCTCCCTCCCTCTCTCTTTCTTTCTTTTTCTTTCTCTCTCTCTTTTTTCTTTCTCTTTTCATTCTCTTTCTTTCTTTCCTTTTCCTTTTTCTTTTCTTTCTTTCTTTCTTTCTTTCTTTTTTTTTTTTTTTTGAGACAGGTTTTCTCTGTGTAGCCCTGGCTATCCTGGAACTCACTCTGTAGACCAGGCTGGCCTTGAGCTCAGAAATCCGTTTGCCTCTGCCTCTCAAGTGCTGGGATTAAAGGTGTGCTCCACCACTGCCCAGCGAATGATTTTTTTTTTTTTTGAATGTATCCCTCCAAATGTCTGTGTTGAAAGTTAAGGTCCACCACAGTCATTTTGAGAGGCGGGGCTTCTAGTATAGGTGATTAGACTTTGAAGACTCTGCTCCTGTATTAGTCAGGGCTCTCTCTAGAGGGACAGAACTGGTAGAATGGATGTCTCTGTATATAAGGGGTTCATCAGAATGGCTTACAGGGTGCGCTCCAGCTAGTCCAACAATGGCTGTCTATTAACGACAAGTCCAAGAATCCAGTAGTTGCTCAGTCCACCAGGCTCGATGTCTCAGCTGGTCTTCATTATGTGCTGGGATCCTAAAGTGCGCTCCAGTGCCAGTGAAGGAATGGATGGGCTTGCCAGTGAGAGCAAGCAGGCAAAGAGCAAAAGCTTCTTTCTTCCATGTCCTTTGTATAGGCTGCCACCAGACCAACCAGAAGGTGTGGCCCAGATGGAAGGTGAATCGTCACACTTCAGATGATTTAACTGAGAAAATTCCCTCACAGGTGTGCCTAGATGCTTGGGTTCTTGTCAGTTCCAAATGCAACCAAGACTAGCCATTATAGCATCCATCAAAAGATTAATGCCATTGTGTCAGTATTGGGAGACCAGCCCTGGCAGGGGTCAGGTACTGAGGTGAGAAACAGCATTGGACTGAGGCCAAAGGCTGATGATCTCTGGCCTTGTGACTCTCTCTTACTGTTCTGGGGGCCACAAGCTGATGGCCTCAGGAAACTTAACCCTCTCTTGCTATTCTGTGGCTAAAAGCTGTTAGCAGCAGAATTAGAGAAAAGGCTTGGTTTCTCTCTGGCCCAAGGGCCCCTCCCGGCCAGGTGAGAGGCTAGGACTTTGTTAACTCTTTGTGAGCCAGAGAGAAAAAGAAGAAGAAAGGGAGAATTCAAACACACATGTGGACACACACACAGATACATACATTTTGGCTGGGCCCAACTACCTGTCTAAATAATTCCACAAGTGTTTATGAACACATATACATACACATATACCTACACACATATGTATGCATATACATATAGGTAGTCAGACATATATACATGTGATGGACGGGGCTGAGTCCCAAATGCCACACTTTATTTTTTCTCTCTAGCCTTCTTATACCTTCTTTATAAAATTACCCCGTACATGAAATGTTACACAAAAGGGGAGTTACAGAAGGATGTTGATAGTAGACGCAAAGCTGTGCTTCACTCTATAAACTCATTATAAGTTCAAAGCCACAGTTTCACATGGTGCTTTGTTTTTTAAGATTTATTTTTTTACTTTATGTATGTAAGTACACTGTAGCTGTCTTCAGACACACCAGAAGAGGGCATCAGCTCCCATTACAGATGGTTGTGGGCTACCATGTGGTTGCTGGGAATTGAACTCAGGACTTCTGGAAGAACAGTTAGTGATTTTAACTGCTGAGCCATCTCTTCAGCCCCACAGAGACTTTTTTTGTTTGTTTTAATCATAGTGCATACCTGTGGCTTTATTGTTGAACCTGACCTAGACTGAATGTTTTTCCTTGATCACAAATTTGTCCCAAGCCTATTTCTCTTTTTAATGTAGTTTATGAAAGCTCATTATATTTCTTATTGTCCAGCATTTATTTAATATTTTATGAGGAGGGGACACATTCTATTCTTGATTCTAACTGTATTACATCTTTCTGGCAAAACAACTAAAAGTGTCTTACACTTTCTTCTTAAAATTATTTGAATCAAATCTGGAATGTATAAAGTCATTAACTCATCTAAATGCCATTAATCTATGAAAGTTCATCTTCATGGTGATCTGCAGGAAATTTGCTCAATAGGGTGGGCTGATGCCCAGGAATCATTAGGCTATGTAATAGTGGCAGGAGAGGCATCTCAGCAGCGAGAAGCAATCCTGGGATGAAGTCTCTCAGGACCCTGTATTCTCAGAACTCACCCATTGTAGCCATGCAAAATGGTGGTCCTTCTCCAGAAAACTCACTTGCTTGCTCATATAGTCTTTCCTAGATGGCTTCTGAAATCTCAGGAGATGTAAACTTCTATTCTGTATAAATTACCCAGTCTCAGGTATTTTGTGATAGCAGCACAGAATGAATACTGGCATCAGAGTTGAGAGACAGTCCATAGGATGGGAGAAAATACTTATAAATCACATTTCAAAGATATCCGTAAAATCTAAAGAATTCTTGGAACTCAACTATACACAGCTTAATTAACAGATGACATGATCCTATATGTAGAAAACAACAACAACAATTTGTTTTAAAGTGGTCAAAGGACTTCAAATGACTCTTATTTAATAAAAATATACAGATGAGCTGTAAATACACAGAATAATGCCTGATATCACTGATCATTAGGGAATTGAAGATCAAACCTTCAGTGAGATACATAGTCCTTTACACCCTTTAACATAGTTGCCTATAAAAAATGAGATGATTCCCTTAAGGATAGGAAAATCTGAATCCTTATGTGTTGCTGGGATGAGAATGTAAAGTCATGTAGTCTCTGTTCAAGACACTATGATATTACTTTAAGAATTAAACATTCCCTTAAAAATTAAATCACATGATACAGAAATCACATTTCTTAATATATGCCACAAAGTGGAATTAAAGTTAGGTATATATACATATACACAAATGTATCTAAACATCTATGTATGTATGTATGTATGTATGTATCTATCTATCTATCTATCTATCTATCTATCTACCTATCTATCTATCTCCAGAAGAACAGGGCTTTCTTTGGGACTTCTTTATGCCAGGGCTGCTGCTTCTGTAAGGTACTTCTTACCAGTTAATTCTTCCAGGAAGCACCTCCACAGACCTACTCTGAAGCTTGTTTCTTAGCTGATTCCAGATCCAAGCAAGCTGACAAAATGTCACGTGATGTGACATTTACCATCACATCACGTTAACAGTACTGATGTGCACTATAGCCAATATCTGTCAGCCAAGATAAGGGATATAATGCAAAAAAAAAAAAAAAAAAAAAGAAGTTTTTAAGATAAGGGAAATCTGACACCTGTTACAGGGATGACTCTTGCAGGTATTATGACAAACGAAAATAAGGATATCACAAAGGACAATTAGTGTGTGACTTTAGGTGACATCTGTGTAGTAATCAGATTCAAGGAGACAGAGATTAGAACAGTGCTTATTTTGGGCTGGGGAAAAGGAAGATGAGGAGGGTTTTGTTTTCTTTTGATTGGTTTTAGATTTATGTATTATATATATTGTGTTCTGCCTACATGTATGCCTGTAGGTCTGAAGAGGACACCAGCTCTCATTATAGATGGTTGTGAACCACCGTGTGGTTGCTGGGAATTGAACTCAGGACCTCTGGAAGGGCAGCCAGTGCTCTTAACCACTGAGCCATCTCTCCAGCCCCAGATGAGTTTTTAACTGGCTTTGACTTTCACTTTGGGAAGGTTAAAAAGTTCTAGAGATGAATGCTATTGTTGGTTTCAGAGCACTGTGAGTATACTTTATGCCCTAGGGCTGGATTCCTAAGAGTTGTTGAAGTAATAATTTTTATAGATATGCTCGCACTAACTAAATTACTAAAAATCAAGCATGGGAAAGCATAGAAGGCAGTATAGAAGAACAGATATCACACACCTCACAGTTATTTGATCTGGAGAAATGCCCCAAGGGTCAGGGAGTGGGTGGATATTGGGATAATAAACACACTCCCCAAATGTGTTGACAGAGAACAGGGGGTTCGAGGATTGAGTCTGGTGGTTTCTGGAAAAGGATCAGAGAGGAGACCAGGGGGGTAAATGGAGTGGGTATCCTGATGGAGGAACATAGTGCTCAGGAGGGAGGTATGTTGTGAGCAGAGAGAAGGAAGACTTGATGAGCCAAGGATGAAGTGTTACGTGACAATGAAGGGCCTTAGAAGGAGTTTGGTTTTCCTCAGAGTAGATAAAATGGGGAGCTTCTAGAAGGACTGAGTGGATCAGGGCATGACCTGATATTTTACCAGGAACTTTCCTAGCTGCTGGGCTTGAGACTATATTAGGTTAGGGGCAGGACTGAAAAGGGGAAGCATTGAGTGGATATTGCATTTTCCAGAGAGAGAGAGAGAGAGAGAGAGAGAGAGAGAGAGAGAGAGAGAGAGAGAGAGAGAGAGAGAGAACTGGTGCTGGCCAGGACCAGACTGACTAGTCTGTGACTGAATTAGAGCTTCTTCTGACATTCTATTGAGAAAGTGGTAGGATCTGCTGATGGGTAGATAGGCACAAAGGAGAGAAGAATGAAGACTCTTTGAGCTTGCCTTGACGTCATCAGGAGGCAGTCTTCAGTTATGATCAGAAATTTGAGATGTATAGAAATAGGATTGGAAAATCATGAATACAGGCTGGGAAGCTAGATGGAGCCCCAAATGTGTTGACAAAGAACAGGGGGGTTCGAGGACTGAGTTCTGGAAAAGGATCAGGGAGGAGACCAGGGGGATGCTGACCAGAGAAATAGGCAATAAGCAGAAGAGAGTCACAAGTATTTTTCATAGTTATGCTATATGCTGTACAAACTATGCATGGTGGTGTGTGCAGGAACCCAAATAAGCTCAGGATCAGAAAACTGAGCCAGGAGGATAAAAAATTCAAAGCCATTTTGGGCTGCTCAAAACCAAACAAACCAAAAGAAACAAACCAACTCCTCCCCAGGAATATCATAAAATAAATACTATTCCCTATTTTATAGGCCATGGGCCATGGGACTAGTGACTAGAGAAAAAGTTTAACTTACCTCAAGCTAAATGCTAGAAAGACAAAGGCAAAATTCCAACTATTCCTGCTAGATTCCACAGCCCAAATGGGGTAAAGCTCCATCCCACATAGTGTTTCTGTTGTGCTGAGGCAGACACAAAAGCTGGGAGAACATAACTCAGGGCTGCATAACTCAGGAGAAGTAGGTAGCACTCTCTGTCTTCCAAGTGTCCATGATCTACTGGGCCAATGCTTATGTGGAATAGCTAGGTGGGGGGGGGGGGGGAGACAATGCAAGATCAACCCACCTGGTCAAGCCGGGATGGATGCTGGCTATAGGAGGCTGCAAAAGCTTCCACTGTAACTTTATGTAGGTGTATGAAGATAGAAAGAAGCTATTCTAATGAGGGTTCCTGGGCAGAAGCCACCCTGACTTCTGGATGTTGGAGCAAGCTATTGTGTCTTGGGATCATCCTAACATGAGTATGGATAACCCCATGATGTCCTTCCTGCCATGTGGCAAAGGAAGGCTTGAACCCAGGACCCAAGGCCAACCATCAGAATCTGTCATTGGGACTGGGAAGCAGGCAAGGGATGTCATCTAAGTGCAGAAATCAGGTTGCAGGTTTATGCTAGCCATGTGCAGCTGAGTCATGACGTCTATGCCATATCAGGCTAACCACGATAATGTTAATTTCTGGTTCCTGCACTGGGATCAGCTTTTTCTTAACCTATGTTTCAAGTCTGCTTCTTCACTTTCTACTCATGCTGTGAAGTTTAGAGAAGTCAAACAATTACAGATAGAAATTATAGAAAAATTCATAAAACTCACTGGAAGAAATGCTGAAAAATCCACATTTTTAAGGTAAGACACATTCTCTTCAGACAAATTAAAATAATACACACACAGAGAGACTCATAATACCATATATAACTAATAATGAACTTATGGATGCCAGGGTTGTCTTTTTTAAGTATACTTCGTATATATTTGTACATTGCTTTTAAAATCATTTTTCTGTCCCATGTTGGAGTCAGATAGATGAGGGTTTATTTATTTATTTATTTATTTATTCTTATTGAGAAACCCAAGTCCTTGGGTGACTTTCTTGCTTCTCTGAGCCTGTTTCCTTCACTCACCTCAAAGGGTTCATGAGAGGATCAAATGACATTCTTTGGATAGTATGAGCAATATCAAGTGTTGAATGTGCAATCGATGATGTTATGATTTACCATCCAGTTTTTAAGTAGCAATTGTTTTAACTTTCAAAATGTCAAGTGACTTTAGCAATAGTTGTCCAAGGGCAAAATAGATAAGCAATAATTAGTTTCTATTAAGGCTGTTGCTAGATGTTGTACTTTGCACAAACAGGAAAAAAAAAACCGGCTGGGTCAAGCTGATAAGATAAAATTCATTATTACATGCTGTTAGTATTGACTAATTCTGTGATTATTCATTAACTGGAATAATTTCCAAATTGGAAGAATCTTACTTTGTCAGAATGCTGTAATAATGTCTTCATGAAATGAAAATGATCCTTACATCAAGCCCTGGGAATGTCACTTTTCTCAGCCCTGTCCTGGCTTTTTCTGGAGCAGTCAAAGTTCCCAGGAGGACAGAAGTGCATGGCTACCATCTTTGGGATCAGTGTTTCCAGCACTCTGTTCAGATACTCTGATCCTGGTAACCATCATGGGACATGAAAGCTAGATGTGAAGGCTGCACTGAGATGGCTAGATTTTCTTGAGATGGTAACTGGAGCCAGTTGGAGGAAGGCGTGACATGAGACTGATGTTCAAGGTGTTCTGGTGCTATCATTAGTTTACATATCAAACATATATGGATGTACAAAGGACCTGGAATGGTTAAAACAATCCCAAAATAAAGCAAGCTGGTGTGCTCTCACTACATGACTTCAAGGCTCAATGGAAGCTTCTAAGAATACTTGGCTCTGATATAGGAAAAGACACACGCTTCAAGGGATCAGGATAGAGAGCCCTGATAGAAATATACATCAGCTCATTTACTCTTGATAGTGTTGCCAAGGCAACTCAACAAGAAAAGAAAAGTTCTGAACCTTGTTGATTTTTACTGAGGAAATGCATGTCTTTCAGGGACACCTCTGGGTGTATAAGACTTTTTTTCTCTCTCCAGAATTTGTAGCAGAACACCACAGCATAGAGATCTGCTACATAAATGCCTCAAAGGAAAGTATTTTAGGACAAACTGTCTTCCTTCTGTTTGAGACTGAACTTTCTAAGCAGATGTGTTTGATGGCATGGGCTACAAGTTTGGATATAATAAAAGTTTGAATATATTATCCATACATTTATAAATTTACTATTTAAAAATCATAAATTTGTACGATGATATAATAAGTTTCATCTGAGTTTCCTTTGAATGTATCAAGTGTAAATGAAAGTAGCTATTGACATAACAGAGATATTAAAAAAGATACAGAAAAACACATTAATTAATGATTGACCCCAATCAATATAGACAGTCTAGCTAGCGCTGCCAACTTAATGAGAGGACAAATTTGCCAATGATGAATATTAATTCAACAATTAGGTAATCAAATTAAAGACAAGATGGAGAGAATTTACATGTGTAAATGATGTCAGAATATATGCCAGCAACATAGTCAATCAAATCAAGCCCAGTCCAGGTTTTATAACTTTGATCTGACTTTTGCAAATGGACCAGCCCATATTCAAGTTAACTCAGTGCATACTCAAGTTAACACCAGGGAATGACAAACTCCTACTGACGTTTCCCAGCAGGCCTAATAACAAACATAGCTGTCTCCTGTGGAGACTGGGGAAGGGAAGTTACCATAATAAACAATTTCAAATGCTCCAAGATGGATGAATTCAACACATGTGCTTGCAGTTAGTTTCAAACTTGTGAGTAAAAATGGCCACAGTTGGATGTTACTAGTAACAAAATTATATTCCTGCATCAATAAGGTAAGTGGTCAGAACGAAGAAGAAAGAAAAACCATTCACACTTGATATTTCTAAGTGATTTACTATCTATCACCTAACATCTATTTATCAATCATCTGCCATTTATCTATCTTATCTATCATCTGTCCATCCATCTATTTAATAATTATTTAGAGACAGGTTTTTCCTATGTAGTTCTGACTGGTGTGAAACACCTATGCAGACCAGGCTGACCAGCTCCTTCCTCTGCCTCCTGTGTACCAGGATTTCATGTGCCCAGGAGATTTGTATACTTTTGGTGGTTTAGGGTTAGAAAAAGCAGAGCAAGTTGTTGAGGGTAAAGGGATGTTTGCTCAGGTGATTATAGACTCAGGAAAGCGACGTGGGGTACTTTGACAGGATGATGTTGAGTACTTTCTGGAGGTACAAAATAAGATGGACCAATGATGAAGTTTGGGGCACCAGAGTCCTTCATAACGAAGGACAGAGAGGAGTGGTAGTAAGATGTTCTTGAAAGGGCTCGGGAAGCCCTAGTTTCGACACTCACCAGGTGACTCTGGTTGTATAAGTCACTTGATTTCCCTGAACATTTTCCATGTTTTATGTGGGGTCCTGGTGGTTCTAAGGATTGGTAAAACAGAGGACACTGGGCCCTTCGAAAATATCTGCCACAGTTGTTTTTCATTATCTGCTTGTAACTGACTCTTCAGTGCAAGCCCAGGCTGGAGCCACGCAATGGTTTCTGCGAGAGCCTGGAGATATTTTAGGAAATAATCAATACAAGATGTGTTGGGTTGAAGCCATGTTGAGAAGCATAAATCCTGACAGTATGTTGTTTGATAAAATTAATAATGCTTGAGAGAAACATCGTAAAAACCTGTGGGAGGGAAAAATATGGAGTATGTCTAGGGAGAGAGTTGAAGCCAGTGTGGAAAGAGTCATCCAAAGAAAGTTGGTCATCATCCTGCTGCTGCCGAGGCAGTACACATACACAAGCAAACCAGCACAGGAGTGTGTGCATGGAAACACAAAGACATGTGCACATATCTAAAGGAACATGTACATATCCACATACATGTCCAGGAACACATACACACATACATACATACATGGAAGTATATGTACAAAAAATACATAAGAGAGGTGTGTCCACCTGGATATACAAATACATGTTTGCAAAAATAGATGCACATACATGCATACATGAGCTACAGATTTTGTTGGTGGGGTCTCAAAGGAAACTGGCCTATGAGAACAACTAGCATGAATTCCAATAATGATAATTGCAGTTTGTCCACTTGTCTTAGTTAGGGTTTCTATTCCTGGACAAACATCATGACCAAGAAGCAAGTTGGGGAGGAAAGGGTTTATTCAGCTGCTGTTCATCACCAAGGAAGTCAGGACTGGAACTCAAGCAGGTCAGAAAGCAGGAGCTGATGCAGAGGCCATGGAGGAATGTTCCTTACTGGCTTGCTTCCACTGGCGTGCTCAGCCTGCTCTCTTATAGAACCCAAGACTACCAGCCCAGAGATGGCCCCGCCCACAAGGGGGCCTCCCAGCTTGATCACTAATTGAGAAAATGCCTTACAGCTGGATCTCGTGGAGGCATTTCCCCAACTGAAGCTCCTTTCTCTGTGATAACTCCAGCCTGTGTCAAGTTGACACAAAACTAGCCAGGACACCACACAAGGGGCTACCACTGTCTCAGGAAATGTTGGATTTTATTAAAAACTGTGTGTGTGTGTCATGTTGGGTGTCTTTCTCCACTGTATTTTTTGAAACTGGCTCCCTCATTGAACATGGAGCTCAGTAATTTTGCTGGTTAAGGAGCCCCTAGCAGCCTCCTGTCTCACCTTTCTAGTGTTAGAATTATAGACACCTGTCATTGCACCTGGCTTTTTACAGGGTCCAAACTCAGGCCTTTGCTCTTGAAGCAAGGGCTTTGACCCACTGAGCTGTCCTAAGCCCTGCTCTGGTTTTCCTATAATTAAACAACGGAGAGCGGTACCCTCATTGAGCTTTGGAAGTTGTTGATGCTGTGGACAGGGAGAAGATCAGCAGGCATGAGAGATCAGGATTCTCATGGCTTTAAAATCATCCACTCAAATCCAGAGGTGGCCTGTGCTTAAAAAGAGAAGAACATGGCTTTTCCTTTGTCTAAAATGTTTCCAGATTTTCTGAAGGATTTTCTTCACATTAGTGTTGCTGTGTGAACACTTGGAGAAGCTAGGCAGGATGCCTTGGAACATAGGCAGGGGAAACATAGGGAAGCCAGGGAAGAGCTTGGTAAAGCCTCAGGGGTAAAGCCACTTTCCCTAGGCTGACTTGCAGGCAGGAGCAATTGACCTTCTGTTGGAGAAGAAAAGATGTGGTGGGCTTGTGAAACAGAAGGAAAGAACCCTTGCTGTCCACCCTGATGACCTGACTTAGATCCTTAAGACCTACACCGATGCTGTAGGAGAGAACTGACTCTTTCAAGTTGTCCTCTGACCCCTACACATGTGCTGTGTTGTGCATAGCCCTAAATGTTTGTTTGTTTGTTTGTTTATTTTACAACCCAATATCAGCCTCCCCTCTACTCCCAGGACCCCCTCATGCAAGTCCTCCCCCAATTCCTCCTTCCCCTTCTCAGAAGGTACCCTCTAGTGGCACCCCCCTAACTAAACTCCCACCCCACCCCGGACATCAAGTCACTTTAGGACTAGGTGCATCCTCTCCCACTGAGGCCAGACAAGGCAGTTTATTTAGGGGAGCAGGTCACAGGCTTAGGGACAGCCCCTGCTCCAGTTGCTGATGGACCCACATGAAGACCAAGCTGCTCATCTGCTGCTTATATGCAGGAAGGCCTAGGTCCAGCCTGTACTCACTCTTTGGTTGGTGGTTCAGTCTCTTGGAGCCTCCAAGGGTCCAGGTTAGTTGACTCTGTTGGTCTTCCTGTAGGGTCCCTTTCTTCTTCCAGTCCCTCAGTCCTTCTTCCAACTCTTCTGTAAGACTCCCCAATCTCCATCTAATGTTTGGCTGTGAGTATCTGCATCTTTTTCCACTGGCTGTTGGGTAGAGTCTTGCAGAGGACAGTATGCTAAATTCCTGTTTGCAATCATTAATAGTGTCAGAGATTGGTTCTTGCCCATGGGATGGATCTCAATTTAGGTTAATCACTGGTTGGGCAAGTTGGCCTTTGACTTAGGGTCCCTAAATAAGTTTCTTTTTTTAATCTTATAAAAGGGAAAAAGAATCCTTGAATACCACACCCAGATTAGCCAGAGGCCATACTGGCACAAGATGAAACATTTACTTTCCAAAGAGCGGTGTGAATATTTCTCAACTTAAAATTGCTTTGTGTTGCTTTATTGTGAAAGTATTATGTATATCACATATTATTTAAAATGTAAATTTCAAAGATCAGCAGACCATGAGTAAATCTTCACATTGGGCCTATTTTATTTTCAGGAAGAAAAAAGGAAGAGCTTCATCAGCCAAATCCTTATCCTGGGAGAAGTGCTCTGCATGGTGGATGTGTCCATGTCTATAAAGGTGAGAGGTTCTGAAAGCTCAGCCTAGAGGAACTCCCACTCACTGGGTATGAGAAGGAGTGGGTGACATCACCATGAGCTCCCAGCATAGTAATTAAACAGGTGTCTGAAAAGTGGTCCACAGCATGACTCATCCCCCACACCTTCTCCTGTCTCCATCATCATCTACTCTTTGTTGTTCGTTTGGTTTTGAAACAGAGTTTTCCTATGACCTTGGCAGGCCCTGAACTCCTGCTTCTGTCTCCCAGGTGCTGGGATCAGTGGTATACTGGTCTGATACTTTTTGCTTGTTTTTGCATATTGTTTTCAATTATATACATATTGTATATTAATTGTTATTCTCACTTGTCTTTCCTTTCTTTCTTTTCTTTCTTTCTTTCTTTCTTTCTTTCTTTCTTGAGACAGGGTTTCTCTGTGTAGCCTTGGCTGCCCTGGGACTCTATTTGTAGATGAAGCTGGTCTCAAATTCACAGAGAGCCACCCACTTCTACTTCCCAAATGCTAGGATTAAAGAGAGTCACCCATGTCTACCTCCCAAATGCTGGGATTAAAGATGTGGAGCACCCCACCACCCAGCTTCATTTGTCTTGTTTTCATAAAGACAGTACCATAAATGTCAGTAATTTACTATCTTCACTTAGATACTACTGCTGAGCTGGATCTGTGTTGCTGCAATCATTGCCTTCATTAATTTAAGTAATTTAAATATTTGATTTTGAAATATAAACTCTTTAAATTTTATTTATTTATTTATTATGTATGTGTGTCACATAGAGGAAAGCACTACCTGCTCTCTCATCATCCCACATGGGAGTCAGATAGTGTTAGCTACCATTGCATCACAGTGACAGAAATACCCACTGGAAACAACAGGGAGAGATGATTTATGTTGGTTCATGATTTCAGCTCATTTTGGGTGAGAAGGCATGGTGAAGCAGGTAGGACCATTGTGGCAAGAGTGTGCAGCAGATAATTGACATCATAGTAGACCAGGAAGCAAAGAGCAAGAAGTGGGCAGAAGATGTGGCAAGAGAAGTGGCATCTCCAAGATGTTCCTTTTGGCATAATTCTGTGTGTGTGTGTGTGTGTGTGTGTGTGCACTTGCACATGTGTATATGTGCATATGGAAATCTGAGGACAACCTTGGTGTCATTCATCAGCTTTATTTTTTAGTATTTTTAATGGGGAGGGGGGAGGAGAGGAAAGAGAGGGAGGAGAGGAGGGAGGGAGGAAGGGAGAGAGAGAGAGAGAGATATTGAATGAATATGAAAGTCCCATGGCATGCCTGTGGAAGTCAGAGGACAATTTGCTGGAATCAGTTCTCTCCTTCTACCATGTAGGTTCTAGGGCTTGAACTCCATCCAGGTCTTGGCAGCAATACCCACTGAACCAACGTGCTTGCTCCTAGATAATCTTTAAAAATTGAGACAGAGTCTTTTACTGGCCTGAAACTCACTGAGTAGACTAAATCGGCTGGCCAGTGTGTCCCAGGCATCCTCCTGCCCGTGTTCCCAGCACTGAGATTACAAATGCCATGTCATAGCGCCTGAGTGTTTTCACATAGGTTCTGGGGATCAAATTCAGGTGTTGCGGTTACAATGTAAGCACTTTCCCGACTAAGCCCTCTTATCATCCCATTCAGGAGTCTTTCTTAATTGTCTATCAGGTAGTGGCTTCAATGTAGGATTAAGGTGAGGACAACCAGCACTTGGCTCCGATAACCAGAATCACCTTCTCATCCCCATGTGTCAGTTGGGGCTCTGCCAAAGCTCATGATCTGTCTCTTGATAATGTCCTGATATCAGATGCCAGCCTTTAGGCATCTCCAGTGGTGGCCTGTGGAGGCTGTGGTCAGCTCTTTTTGGGAACAATGTGGTTATTGCTCCATACTCCTGATGTTACAGCCATCTCTTTTCTTATCTAGATCATCAAGAAAAGAGAGAGATACACCTCAAACAGTACATGTTGTTCCAATGGGCTTCCATTCACATGGCAACTCAGTCAAAGGCTAGGCTTTTCCCCCTAACCGTCAATTCATCAACTTGTTTCCAGAATCTGTACTTGATCTCTCCACCTCTTTCTTCACAGTCTACCATGTTCTGCCATCACCACTACCTGCCTGCCTGACTCAGGCTAGAAAAATGTCTGTGTTCCTCTTAGGAGGCACTGCTGTAAACATGTCTGGCCAGAGGTCACTCGCTCAGATCCTCCCTGGTACTCGTCCTGTACTCAGTCTGGCTTGATCGTGTTGTCTGCCATTTGTAGAATGTGGTTTTGTGAGAGAAAGTCCCCACACTTTACTTGATTCTGTGAGTGGATGCAACACAGATTTTATGTATAAGCTGGTCGATTTCCTTTGATGGTACAGGCTCACTCTGGCCCTAGCTGAGTACTAATGTAGCTAATGAATGGGAGCTTTTCAAGGGTGGGTAAACACACACAGACACACAGACACACAGACACACAGACACACAGACACACACAGACACACACACACACACACACACACACACACACACACACACCTCAAAACAAAACAACAACAAAAAACAACCATTTTTTTCCCCCAGGGAAGAGGGAAAAGTTAAAAACCTAGAAGGAAATGTATCATATAATGTATACATTCACCATTAGCCAAAGAGGAAAATTCAACTTGTCTTAGCTTGAGTATTGTCTTTTAAACTAGACACAGAGAAAAAAATATACCGTTTTGAATTGATTCCATTTCCCAAATGTGTGGGCACAGGCTGGTCATACAGTAAACAGTGACCTTCCCTCTAAAAAAATAAAATAAAATAAGGTCGAGTTTAAACTTGATAGAGCAAAACAGGCTTAACTGACACACCTAAAGAACTCATCAGGCCAGTGAGATATGACTTCTCGAATCTCTTGGCTGTCTTCTTTCCTCAGCCCTATCACCAGCTCATGGAAAGATGGCAGTCAGCTGGCTCGGGGCTCCATCACTCTGGATTTCATTGTGTCTCAGTGGCCACTTGGGATGGCCCCATTGAAACCCTCAGTCTAATTCTGAAGCTTCATGGATGATGTAGCTCAGCTAGATGTATGTCACAGACTCATCCTGAAGCCACCTGTAAGCCATTCAGGCTCATTCTTGGGAGGGAGGGTCTTCAGGGGAAACTCAGAGAGAAAAGGAATGCTGAGTTCAAGGCCAGCAAATCCCGACATGCTTCCACCCACACCTTTGTCTTTGATGTCAGCTGGCTTGCTCCTTCCGTGTGGCCTTGTTCTCAGTGCCTCTTTTTCCTCTTTGTATTGGCCAGTTATTGTCAACTTGACATAAACTAGAGTCACCTGGGAAGAGGGAACCTCAACTAAAGAACTGCCTCTCTATCCAACTGGCTTATGTGGCAGGCCTTGATTAATGTTGGACATGGGAAAGCCCAGCCCCATTGTGGTGGTTTCACCCTGGGCAGGTGGTCCTGGGGTAGGCAAGAGCAAGAGGAACAAACCATGGGATCAAGCCAGCTGGTGACTTCTTCAATGGTCTCCACTTCAGTTCCTGTCTCCAGGTTCCTGCCTTAAGCTTCCTGCCTTGGCTTCCCTCCATGATGGCTGCAACCTTGAAGCTGGAAGAAACCCTTTACTCCCTGTAACTTGCTTTTGATCCTTATGTCTATTGTAGCAGCAGAGATCAAACTAGAGCACCTCTCCTCTTCCTCCTCCTTAAGCCCATGCTTGCTCCTTCCCCTCCTCCCTCCCATTTTTTTTTTTCCTGTCAGCAACACTTTATCAGGGCTTGTAAAGGGACATAAAAAGACCCGTGTAGCACTGAAGGATGCTAAGAGATACCCCTTGAATGGAGTTTCCCAGTGGGTCTAGTTGTTGTTAAGCTGTTGATTGTGGCTAGTCATTGTCTGTACTGTCTTTGTTTCTAGTGTGGAATCCTTTTTTTGTTATTTGGTGGTGCAATCAGCAATCTTGGAAGTCCTGAACATGTTACCAAGTGGTTTTGGCCACTCAAGGTATGATGCTTGCCTTAATAGACTGCTTTTTTCACAATGACTTTTAAAAAAATTCATAGTACTTTTATGTGAATGTATATTTGAATAAAAAAACCAGAATTAAAATCTGTAAAAAATTTGTCCCAAATGAGAACTTCAAGACTATCTTTTAAAATATTTTGCTATATTTGGCATAGTCTTCTTTTTAAAAGACTCATATATATATATTGCTGGAGAGATGGCTTAGCAGTTAAGAGCACTAGCTGTTTTTCCAAAGGACCTGGGTTCAATTCCCAGCAACCACATGGCACCTTACAACTGTCTGTAACTCCAGTTTCAGGTGATCTGGCACACATTCAGGTAAAACACCAGTGCACATAAAATAGAAATAAATACATTTTAAAAATTATATTTAGGGTTGACATTTTACTTGAATGTTTGTCTGTACACCACATGAGTGCCTGGTGCCTTCAGAGATCAGAAGAGGGTGTTGGGTCCTCTGGAACTAGAGTTATGGGTAGTTGTGAGTCACTAGGTGGGTGCTGGGAACTGAACATAGGTCCTCTGCAAAAGCAACAAGTACTCTATACCACTGAGCTATCTTTCTAGCCTCATCTGTCATATTTCTGAGCTTATAACCAACTACATTTATGATTTTTAAATTTTATGATTGTCTCCAGCTTTATTCCCCTTTTCTTGCTACTATATAGTTAATGGCCCAAGGTCTTCAGTTAAAGGTCATCTGAACAGCTAACTCTCTTTTAATATCTCATGACCTTCAGGAGCAGAAGTATACTGGGATGTTTGCAATGACTGAGAGGGGCCATGGGAGCAACGTGAGAGGGATCCAGACTGAGGCCACCTTTGACCTCGACAATCAGGTGAGGAATCGGTTTCCTGTTTCCTGGTTCAGTGCATCAGGGGACCAGTACAGACCATCGCAACTTTCCTGAGCCTGGCTTCACATCCTGTGTGTGTGCTCTGGTGAGAAGCAGAGGCTCAGAACAGCATATGACTATTTTAGAGGTGGGAATGAGCTCCGGCTTTGGACAGCAATAGCAGCCAACATTTAAACACTTCCTGCCACCAACAGGACACTACCTCCCACTCTGTACATGTACCCTGTAGTTTCCACCTGTAACCTTTCCTAGCTATGTTGTTCTTTCCAACAGTAGTGTATGAAGAAGGGAAGAGATATCTTTGCTCTTTCTGTCTGTTGCACATGGCAGGATACCCAGAGCTGAGGCTTCCTGGTTAGGAAAGTCCTCTATGCTGACACAGTTGTCCCTCAATATTCATGGGGTACTATAGCTTCTAGGACCCTCTGAGAATTCTAAAATTACACAGAAGCTCAATTTCCTTATATAAGTAGCAGAGTGTTTGTGTAAGACCTACCACATCCTCCTGCATACTTTATATCATTTTTGATGCCTTCTATCATCTAATATGGTACAGGTGTCGTATACCTGTTGAACTGTATCATTTAGGGAACAAGGATAAGAGAACAATGTCTGCTGATTGTCAGTATAGTTGTAATTAATATGTATATCAATGCATAGTTGGTTGAATCCAATGAGGTGGGATTCATGGAGATAGATGGCCAGTTACTTGTGTTATGCAATGTTCTTTGTGTGTGTTTGTATGAGTGTGTGGTGTATGTGCACATGTGTGCACACGTGCCCGTGTATATGGAGGCTAGAAGAAGACATAGAGTGCCTTGCTTGATCATTCTCCATCACACGATGGAGACAGGGTCTGTCACTGAATCTGGAAGGAATTAGGCTAGCAGTCAGATCCTCCTGTCTCTTCCCCCTCACAGTATGGGGTTACAGGCATGTAGGGTCACACCTGGCTTTTTACCTGGGTCTTGGGGACTTAAACTCAGGTCCTCACGTGAGCAGCAGGTATTCTTCCCCACTGAGCCATCTCCCAGCCCCTACGTGGTGTTCTTAACCATGACTTGCATGGTTTTATGCGACAGCCTGAAGGCAGCACACTGTCCTTGTTCTCCTTTTACTTCATGTGATGAACTCTGACCTTTTTCTTTTCATTTTGTCTTTGTGCTTCTATTTTTGCCATTATTCCTTTCTCTTTTCTTTAGAATGCTAATCTATCTATCTATCTATCTATCTATCTATCTATCTATCTATCTATCGATCTTCTATCTATCTATCTATCATCTATCTTCTATCCATCTATCTATCTATTTATCTTCTATCATCTATCTATCTATCTATCTATCTATCTATCTATCTATCTATCTTCTATCATCTATCTATCTATCTATCTATCTATCTATCTATCTATCTATCATCTATCTATCTATATCCATGTATGCATGTATGTATGTATGTATGTATGTATCTATCTATCTATCTATCTATCTATCTATCTATCTAGTGTGTGTGCATGTGTCACAGCATTTATGTGGAGGTCAGAGGACAACTTATTGGAGCCAGTTCTCTCCTTCTACCACATGGGTCCTTGAACTCAGGTTATCAGGCTTGGTGGCAAATACTTTTTTATGCTGAGCCATCTTGATGGCCCTCTTTTCCCTTCTTAATAATTAAATAAACATTTTGGTCAAGACCTTCTAACCCTGATGTCTTGCTTCATAATAGACCACACCAAAGCATGTGGAAGCTCTTTGAAGCTCTCTACTACTGGAATCTTCCCCTGAATAAAGAAAGCCACTGTGGTTTGTCTTACTTTGTGGTTTCCTACTTGGTACTGGGTATTCCTAAGGACTCTAAAGGAGTCAGTAAATTCTAATGTGTAGCCATGTTTGTGAGCTGGGTGGGCTGGGGACATTACACAGGTGTCTGTCTAGTTCTAGTCTTCCATTTCCTCTGAGTTTGCCTTTTGGGATCAGGACTTTTTTTAAAGCAAGTTTTCTTGACTGATACATTCTCATTGGATGAGTAGCCAGTGTTTAGGATAGCATGTTCATCAGTTAAGCAGTTCCCGCTAGTTGAGAATTCGAGTGGTAGACAGGCACTAAATTAAGTACTGAGATAACCAGCCAACGAACTACTGTTGTCCCTATTTCACAAACAGGAAAACTGAGGCTCACAGAGGTTAGGAGCCTAACTGTATTGAGAGTTAATGAGGGATCTTAGGCTGAAATGGAACTGCCTTTAAGAGTATGGCTTTCCCACCAAGAGATGGCTTATTGACCTGGTATCTTGTGAGTTTTGGCTGGCCTTTTTTTTTTTTTTTTCTTTTCCCAAGCTGTGATATTGAGATGACCTTGGAATCATTACTGTGAGGGAAAAACCACCCACGACTCTTGTTTCTTCTTACAATTTTTCCTCAACAAAATATAATTTCTCGCCTGGTCCCATTTTCCCCAAACAGCATAAGTGATTTGGTCACTCCATGGGCCTCTGCAGCTGCCCCTTTCCGACAGGGGAACTGTGGGTAAGAAGTATGGTGAGCACTGTGTCTCCAGTGGGTGGGAGAGAGAGCAAGTCAGTTATAAGCTTTTGCCTGGAGGGAGTGTGTGTGTGTGTGTGTGTGTGTGTGTGTGTGTGGCTTTCCCCTTGGATTCATGGTTCTCCTTCATTTCCTCTTGAAAGCAATGCAGCATATCAAATGATTCTCCCTCCCCTCCCTTATTTTTTTTTTGTTTTTTGTTTCTTTTCTTTTCATTTGTAGGGGAAATAGATTAATCAGTTGTATGGTTAGGTGTGAGGTAAGAGAGAGTTTTATTTTTAAACTTTATGCTAACTAGTACAAATAAATGAGATTTTAGCCAAAGGTTTTTATGTTTTTTTATTAGTTTACATTTATTGATTGATTGATTATTGATTGTGTGGGTGTACAGGCACATACAAACACATGCATGTACTTCCGCACTTCCGCACTTATGTGGTCAGAGGACAATTTGCCAGACTCTGTTCTCTCCTTTCATGTGCAGTCCAGGAATTGAAACCAGATCATTAGGCTTTGAAACAAGTGCCTTACTTAAAAAGGCTTACCTTTTTATTTTGCATTATGTACCTGTGTGCAGGTATGTGTGCAATGTGAGTGTAGGTATCCTCAGAGCCCAGGGATGGTGGCTGCCTAGAGTTGGAGTTACAGGAGTCTGGCAGCTTCCTGACATGGGTACTGAGAAGCGAACTCAGGTCCTTTGTAAATGCACAGTATGTTCTGAACCACTGAGCTGGCTCTTCAGCCCTCTACTTTCCTAATTTTAAAAATTAATTAATTAATTAATTAATTAATTTTAAACATTTCTTAGTGTTTGCAACTCTGACCATTTTGCTGATCTTCAAGTAATCATAATTGTAACCAGCACACATGCTGGGCATTGTTTAGATTACAGTTTTGACTCCAGTATTTTGGCTGATACAAACTTTCCATATCAAGCATCTTGCCAGAAGTGACAAACCTCTTCCCCGGGGTGTGTCAGATGTGTACAGGACAGGTGGCCTCCCGCCCTCTCCCCGGCAGCCCTGGGGTGTTTCCAGGGCTCCTTCCCTCCTCCCCCCTCACACACACAGGTTTTTTGGTTCTTCTAGCTCACTGCATGCAGCCTAGGGTTGCTCCCACTTTCAGAAGCCCTGGCTGGCCAGATAAGCTAAGGGCATTCTCGAGAGACTTCTCTTAAAATGATTCAACTCGTCTATGTATTCTGAAAAGCCTCTGCACATGTTAAAGGTTTTCCTGTACAAACTTGTGTCAGAGATTGTTTTCTTGGGCCTCAAGACTGTATTTCTTGGCCCAACGGGAAAGCACAGTCTATAAACTTTATAATCTGAAATCAGAGATAATCCTTGTGTGACCAAGAGCATGTTGGTTTAGCTGAATCTTATCTTCTACATTGTCAACTTCAATTAAATGGCTAGTTTCTCTTTCTGCCATTTCCTCTGGGCCCCTGATCTATCATAGGTACCCTGTATTCAGAACTGACGATGAGGTCAGTGCCTTCTTCAGAAGAGGTTTATGGGTAACCCATGTGGTGAGCAAGACTGGGGAAAACCAAGCCTCGAAGGCAGTATTTCCACTGGGATGCTGGTATTGGTTTCCAGACAGTAGGAAAGGGAAGCCTAGGTTTGAGCAGAGACTGGAAACAAACCCCACTGCTGTTCCTGTTTCTTCAGACCAGGCTTGGTTTCAGGGTGTTTGGAGCTGGAATCTTTGGCTATGTTACGGAGACAAACTGCACAGGGATTGCTAAGAATCCCTCAGAAGACAGACTCCTTTTCAAGTGTTTCTGTTCCAAGGACTTGAGCACATGACTCTTGCCTGGGACATTGGGGGACTTTATTAGATTCACTGAGTAGCAAAATATTCATAGCAGGTTCTGAGACAGCTAGTCAAAGGCTTTGATGGCTGTTTTCTTTTCCTTTAGAAATAAAAATTAAAATTATTTTGGGGTGATATACTAAGGAATGATAGGAATAGCTCACAGGAGCCTGCTTTGCTTGCAGCCAAGCACATGGCTTTAGCTTCTGATGAGTTGGTTGCCAGAGTTCTTATCATAGCTTCAGGCTGGCCAGGCCTGTGCAATAGTGGAAGGCATGGGAACTCAGATTTATCCAGAAGCATAAAACAAAATGAAACATTTGTACACTCTGGATCAAACCATCCAGGGCCCTGGATCATTGGGCTGTTCCCTCTTCTTATGGGCACCTCATAGGTGACGGGTTTGATGATAAGGAGTGTGTGGAGAGCTAAGTGTATTCTACCACTGCCTCTGTGTGTGCATGTGTGTGTGTGCTCATGAGAGATAGAGATAGTTAGAGAAGAGACAGAGGCAGAGAGGTAGAGACAGAGAGGGGTTAAACCCATTGCCTTAAGCCAAGATAGTATTCTACCACTGAGCTATAACCCCATCCCTTTATTTTTATTTTGAGAAAAGGCCCTTTGCTAAGTTGCTTAGGCTGCCCTTAAACTTACCTTGAATTTATAGTTTTCTTGCGTCAGCCTACCAAGTAGCTGGGGTTGGGGCCTTTGCCATCACATCTAGGTCTTATAAGGGTTTTGATGTTGGATTTTTTAAAAGTGGAAACCTCAGTATGATGTAGTTGGATGAGAAAAATTGATAATTGAAAAAAATAATACATTGAAACCTGGCAGATGAATAAGACAGTACACATCAGCCTGATACTATCAAAGAGAGACTGGGATTTATTGAGTGAATGACTGAATGAAAACTGGATACTTCTTTTCCTGATTGAATTATGCACAACTTCCTGCCCCCCAGCTCTTTAATTTCTACTCTCCTGCAAAGCAAAGGTGGAGGTGAAATACACTAGTGACAGAGCAGTACAAAATTAAGACAATGACTCCCCAGGAGCCTCCACATCTCTTCACCATGCACATCCCTTTTATGGTATTCATTGTGTTGAGTTAGGGGTTGTAAGGAGTCACATGGAGGCAGACACTCTGTGGCTTACTCTTCTCTGCAGGAGTTTGTGATTGACATGCCGTGTGAGAACGCCCACAAGATGTACATCGGCAATGCCATGCATGGGAACTACGCTGCTGTCTTCGCCCAACTCATCATTGAGGGAAAGTCTCAAGGTTTGCCACCAACATGAAAGCCTTGAAGAATTCTCTTTGCTATTGCTGTTTCCCCATCAGTTCTGTACAGAAAACATACTCCACAGGGCCAGTTTTATCTTGTAAAATTACATACTACTAACTTTATCTTCTTTATAAAAGTGATGGAATTTGTTATTGCCTGTTGACATTAGTCACTATTGGGTGCAGTGCTTAGGACTCAATGGATTTGGAGAGTAAAATAATGTTATATTGCTCCAGAGAAAGCATGAGGTTTTAGTCTTTTATTTTTTTTAAAGGTTTATTTATTATTGTATCTAAGTACACTGTAGCTGTCCTCAGATGCACCAGAAGAGGGCATCAGATCTCATTACAGATGGTTGTGAGCCACCATGTGGTTGCTGGGATTTGAACTCAGGACCTTCAGAAGAGCAGTCAGTGCTCTTAACCGCTGAGCCATCTCTCCAGCTCTTAGTCTTTTATTAAAGACACATGCCACCATACCCAGCTAGAAGGTTTATTTATTTATTTATTTCTATTTTTTTGTTTGTTTGTTTTTCGAGACAGGGTTTCTCTGCATAGCCCTGGCTGTCCTGGAACTCACTCTGTAGACCAGGCTGGCCTCGAACTCAGAAATCTGCCTGCCTCTGCCTCCCAAGTGCTGGGATTAAAGGCGTGCACCACCACGCCCGGCTTCAAAGGTTTATTCTTTACAAGGTCGAGTCTAGGGCCAGCTATATAGCTTACTCCAATAATTCCAACACTTGGAAGGTAGAGGCAGGAGGGTCAACTTGAATTAGAGGCCACCTTGGCTTATGTGGTGAGTTCTAGGCCATCTAGGGTTACATAGTGAGACTCTGTCTCAACAACAGTGAAAAACGGTGAGCCTAATAAGCGTCTGTCTGTTTGTCTTCCTTAGGGCCCCACTGTTTTATTGTCCCTATCAGGGATGAAAATGGAAACTTGTACCCAGGAGTGACAGCTATTGACATGATGCACAAAGAGGGTGAGTCGTCAAGTGACCCTCCTCTGTGTTTATTTGTACCTGTTGTCTGTTCTCGAAGGAGAATATAATCCCCTTCATCTTCAGGAAAGCATACTGGGGGGGGGGGGGGGTCTTTCCAGGGAGTATACATTGAAGTTATCTCCTCTACAAAGGACACAGCTTCAACTTCTCTCTTCTTGGTCTTAGGGCAGGCTGTAGCTCTCTGGTGCCTCTTCACCTCCAGACTAATGTTTGTAACTGACCCAGGAGATTTGTAATACAAGTGGGTCCTCACAGTTTTGGAGGATAGAGGTCCGAGATGATGGAGCTGCCAGGAGATGTTAATTCCTTCTGATGGGGGCAATGGAAGGTTCTAGTCCAAGACTCTTACCTCCACTTATGAATGCTACCTGCACATGAGCATGTAGTCTCCCTGTGCACACATCTGCCTCCAGGTTTCTCCTTCTTATAAGGATTGCCATCATTTATAATAGAGTCCACCTTAATGATCTCATTTTAACTTGGTTGCCTCTGTAACGCCTCTATTTCTAAACAAGGTCATATGACAGATATGGGCTTAGGACTTCAATCTATGAATGGGATAGGGGAGGTACATCTCATAGCACTCAGTGAGACCAGCTTTCCAAGGCGAAGCCAGCTAAAGAAAGTATTGTAGGAGTTAAGGATAAAAGAGAGAAGAAAGAGAGGAAGGGGTAGGGGAGACGCACTGGACAGTATGGGAATAGCCTCAGCCCACTGTTAGTACAGGCAACCTTGCTTCTGAGTGTGGCCCCTGTCAAGTGCGGTGAGAGCAGAGGGACAGGCCAGTGCTTTTGAAGTCACACCACATGTTGACAATACTGACAACTGCAGAAAGTCTGCTTTGGAATTCTCATGTCTTCTGTCTTTAAATTTCACTAGTATCCCGTGTCTGAGGAGGAAGTCCAGAAGGGGAGGAAGCAGGAGCTGTGTGTGGGCAGAGGCTGACTTCCATCTTCAGTGTTCCATGCTTTCTCTTACCTGGCGCACTGCCTTTTAACTCCTATTTACTTATTTAGTTTTACACTTTAGCTTATGTGTATGAGTGTTTGGCCTGAATGTATGTCCATGCACGGCATGTGTGCACGGTGCTCAGGGAGGTCAGAAGGAAGTCTTCTGGAACTGGAATTACTGATGGTTGTGAGCCACTATGTGGGTTCTTCAGAGCTGAACCCGGCTCTTCTGCAAGAGCAACAAGTGCTCTTAACCTCTGAGATGTTTCCCCAGTTAGTCTGAACTCTCTCCTTTTAATGAGGTTTGTTGCTGGGGAGGAAAATGTACCCCAACAGAAACCTGAGTCCCTAGCACACTGTGGGCTCCAAACAAGGAAAACCTTGTCATTGTTTTTCATTCTCCTTCAGGGTGGGGGTTAGGGATGGGCCAGGTGTGTCTGAGCCAGCCCCCACCCCCTCCCCAGAGCAAACTGACAGCATCCTTACTCTGCCCCCTCCAGTTCTGGAAATGTTTAAGGTTTATGTTTTTGGCCAAGAAGTAGCTGAGGCCGTCTGTAGGATGGTGCATGCATAGCTTTCCCTTGAATCTATTTTAATTCTGTTCCCTCCAGGTATGAATGGTGTGGATAACGGAATTTTGATATTTGACAAGGTTCGGATTCCCAGAGAGAACCTGCTGGATAAGTGAGTACTCTTCTCCTTAGTGTCTGTACAGATGACCTACTTGTTCCCGCAAATGAGGCCCTGAGTTTTGAGGTCTCACTGTCTGCAAGATTGAGCAGTCATCTTCTGAGTGTTTCAACAACTGGAAAAGGTAGATAAGCCGCTAGAGAGAAGGTTAAATGCTCCAACATGACATTGGTCATATGTAATGATTGATACAATTTAATGGGCATTCCTAGACTTTTCTCTATGCCAATATATCTAAAAAGGGAGACTTACATTAGAATTTTAACAGAATATCCATTGATAGATCTTGTTCTTCTCAGAACTTCTAATTTCCATCTGACATTGAATATCAGATGTACCAAAGTACCATGTTAACTAGTCTGTAAATTATGTACCCAATCTCTTGTTTTTGGATATTTATCTTCCTTAGATTTTGGCAAGAATAAACAAACTGATGTGTGCTACTTGCTTCCCTTGTGGGTGTGAAAAGTTATGATTACCACCTTTTAAGTGTAATCAAAACACACCGTATGCATGCATGAAATTCTCAATGAATAAATAAAAAATATTCTATTAAAAAAATCACTGAGGGGAAAATGCCCAGGCAGTCACAGGGCAGTCAAGGTGCATCAATGAGGTGAGAGGTTCTTTCTCTGGTAAGATCCACAATGGCAGTCAGGGTTAAAGACGCCTTTCCTATATTCTCCGCAACAGCACTTACCTCAGTGCCTCAGCTATGTTTCCTGTGTGTGAGCTGTAAACCCTGGGCCACAGCTGTGCTTACATCACTGGTCGAGCCGGAAGTCTGGGCGTCAATAAACTGCCTTTTTGGCTTGCTGTGGATTTTCTCTTTTACATAACTTTGCTACTTACAAGTTCATGTCCACAAATAAATGTAGTTGATTACAAAAGTCAAAGAAATCTGTGTGGGAAACAAACTTAAAATGGACAAAATTCCCTCTGTCCCCACCCCATGAACTGTTGGTAAATAGAATAGAAACGCTGAAGACAGACGTCCTGGAAAGTCTCTGCAGCCACCAGTGCTTGTGAAAGTCAGTTCGAGGCCCATAGAGGCCCAGTTCTAGCCTTCCCTAAAGGTCTATTTCCTAGCACTTGGTAGCATCACCTGATCTGGAGGATGGAAGAGGAAAGGGGAGACAGGATGGGTGACTCCCCATATCCCATCACCCTATTCAGAGCTTAGTGGGTGATTCAGCCTCAGATGACAACTGGCTAAGGCTAAGGGCTCACCAAATGCAGTAGAGGTCAAAAAGTCAGATTCAAGTAGAAAGAAGAAAGCTGGTGGGCTTGTATTGTTTGTAGGTAATACATCACTTTGACAAGCAAGATTTTATTTATAACATTATTTTATTACCATTTAAGTTGTCCCCCACACTGCAGAACAACAGTGGCCATATGGTTTTTTAAAAAAAAAAACATTTATTTGTTTACTTTATGTATATGAGTACACTGTAGCTGTACAGATGGTTGTGAACCTTCATGTGATTGTTGGGAATTGAATTTAGGACCTCTGTTTTCTCTGGTCAGCCCCACTCACCCCAGTCAGCCAGTCAGCCTTACTTTCTCAGTCCCTGACTTGCTCCAGCCCAAAGGTTTATTTATTATTATAAGTAAGTACACTGTAGCTATCTTCAGATGCACCAGAAGAGGGCGTCAGACCTCATTACAGGTGGTTGTGAGCCATCATGTAGTTGCTGGGATTTGAACTCAGGACCTTTGGAAGAGCAGTCAGTGCTCTTACCCACTGAGCCATCTCGCCAGCCCCCATATGGGGTTTTGAAAGAGCAGTCTTTTGGGGGTCTTGGTTCATCGGTGATTAGAAAGTGAACTAGTTAATAGGTATAAATATAAATAATTCAGTAAGTCTCTAAAAATGTCAGCTGCCATTTTATTTTTTGAAGAAATTAATAAACTCATCCTAAAATTAATAGGGAAATCTGAATAAAAGCAAGCCATCTTGATAAAGAAGAACAGAGTGGGAGGATCACACTTGGAATCTGAAAGCTTGTGACAAAACTGTGTTAGTCTACATTGTATGGCATTAGGATCAGGGTAGTTATATGGATAATGGAGATTAGTCTACAGATAAATCCTCATGTTTATTGATAATCACTAGACCTCTGGAGCACCAAGACAAAGAGGAAACAAAAGTCTTTTCAGCAAATGGCTGGACCCTTATCTCATACTACCCAACTACAGTTAGAAGACAACTGGGGTATATACTTAGTGACCTTGGTCTCATCAGTGAGTTATTAAATATGACACTAAAAGTACAGCCAACTGAAGAAAAAGTAGGTCAATTGGAGTTTATAAAAAAATTTTTAAAAAGTGACAATCTTCTGAATTGAAGAAAAACTTATAAATCAAATACATCATAAGGGCCTAGCATCCAGAATGGGAAACTATCCCAGCTAATCAAGATAGACAAACAGTTAATAAACAAAATATGAATAGACATTTCCCAAAGAATATATTCAAATCACTAATAAAGAAGAAAAGAAATTGCAACAATACCGCTGTCATTGGGAGACTATTGTCAAGTCACAGGAAGATATTACTCTGCACTTCTTGGGATGGCTAGGGCAAACCATAGAGACAATACTAAATGCTGCTGTAGGTGCAGAGAGGTTAGAACCATCTCACATTACTGGCAGTATTATAAAATATCTGCATAGATTTGGAAAGTCACTTAGAAGTTCCTTAGAAGTTTTAAGTTCAGACTGGATAGATGGCTCAGCAGTTGAGAACGCTTGTCTGCTGCCCAGATTCAGTTCCCAGCACCCACATAATGGCTCATAACTGTCTGTAACTCCAGTTCCAGAGATCTAATGCCCTTTTCTGGCCTCACTGAGCTCCTGTACTCAAGTAGTGTGCATAAACTCATGCCAGCATATATATACAAATAATACATAAATCTTAAAAAAAAAAGTTTGAAGTTAAATGACCCAACAGTTTTATTTCAAAATGTGTATGTGTGTGTATACACACACATATATGATTGTGTGTGTGTATGTGTGAACATATATACATACATATATACATATGCATAGTATACACACACGCACACACATGCACACACACATGTGAACATTGTCCATATGCTCATTGAAATGTGTACTTCTATTTGTTTCAAATAAACTTAAGCACAAATGTTCATAGCATAGTCATTCATAATATCCTCAAAGTAGAAACAACTCTAACATCTGTTAGCTGATAAGTGCTAAAAGACATCTGGTATGTCCATTGAGTAAAACATTCATTCATAAAAAAAAAGAAATACTGCTCTAGGCTAGAGTGTAGGTGAGTAAACCTTGCACTGAGTAAACCTTGTGCTGCGTAAAAGAAGCCAGACTCAGAGAAATATTATATCATTTGATCCCACTGATGCAAAGAGCAGGATAATCCATAAAGACAGAAAGTCAGTTCCCAAGGACTAGGGGGTGGAGGATCTAGACAGTAACTCTAATGGTGTGGGGTTTCTCTTAGCATGATGAAACTTGAGGAGTTGAGGAAAAATAAAGGTTCTAGAACTTGTGAATATTCCCAAACCCACCAAACCCAAATGCTGTAAACATGTGAATTTTGTGGGATGTGAGTTGCATCTCACTGTTCTTTAAAAAGCAAGCAAACAAACATGTGTTTGCACATTCAGGCCCTGGCTTTGGTTTGATGGTGATGGTCTTTCTGCTCTTCCTTTTTGGGAGCTGCTACTTCACTGTAGACTGGCAGCAGTAGAGAACCTGTTCTTGTCAAATCCTTCCCAGCATTTCTTGCAAAGCTTTCAGGATGCTCATTGCTGTGTTCACTCAAGAGTCATAAGATATCACATCTAGTAGTGCCATGCTTGTGTTGTGTTAAATCCCATCGCCTTTTTTCATCCTGCTTCCATACATCCTCACAGGTTTGGTTCTGTGACTCCAGATGGACAATACCATTCACCTATTCAAAGCAAGAACGCAAGATTCAATGCGATCCTGGCAACACTGACTCCTTCAAGACTAGCAGTGACTTTCCAAGCTTTGGGCGCCATGAAGGTAGTTGGCACTGACTTTAATTAACTTCACTGTCAGTTGTTTCCAGAATGAGCAACAATGTCAGATGCTAAGATTCTCAAGCCACAGTCAAAATAATGGGACCAGAGATATTCGTTATATGCTGAAGAGGGCCAGTTAACAATGAATATAGAACATTTCTGCATCCTTGAGACTATATTCCATCCATCTGCATCTCAGATGTGTGTTGCTAGGCACAGTTGAAAAAGTAGCAGAATTGTAAAAGATGGCCCACAGAGACTGTCTTATTTAAGACCTGTACAGTATGGGATGACAGCTCCAGGAGGGGAGAGCAATGTGTGATTTTTTCATGTTTTCATTTTCTGTTCTATTGAACATTATTATGGGGATAGCACTGATTACCCAGTGGATCTAGAGAGTCACAGTTCCTTCTGGGTGGTCTGATAGTCTGGCATGCATTCTTTGTTCCTATCAATGTAGCTATGTGAAGATGAGTGTGGGCTTTGAATTCAGAGGCGCTGTATTCCAGTCTTATCTCGTGTGTCCAGAAGTGGGACTGTAGGGAAGTCATCAGTCCTCTCTGAGCCTTAATTTTCTCATCAATAAAATGGAACTGATGGTGGTGGTGAGGTAAGAGGAAGGACCAAGAGTGCCAAGTTCCTGGTGCAGAATAGCAGCTCTGTAGTTCAGAGCTGTCAGTAATGTGGTTCTTAGAGCAGCAGCTCTGTAGTTCAGAGCTGTCAGTAAAATGGTTCTTACCGATGCTCCTGCTGTTACTGGCAGGACAGAAGCTGACTGTAACAAGGAATGATTGGTTGTTTCCATGCCTAGAGAACTTGTTTCCAAGTAGGGCAATCTGAAATGCCTTGGGCTCTTGGTTATCTAGAGGGCTCTTGGTTATCTAGAATAAACAACAAACTAGAATCTGCCCATCTAGACCTTGCCAGCCAATGATATTATCCCGAGTGCTAGTCAACTTTCTGTTCCTGTCTGGAGGGTTCTGAGACAATTGACTTATAAAAAGGAAAAGGTTATGGAGTTTCAGCCCACACTCAGGCATTCCACTGTCGTAGAGCATTGTGGGTCCAGGGAATGCACAAGAATGCTTCTTGTGTCATGGCGTCTGGGAAGCAAAGAGACAGGAAGGGTCTGTACCAGTCACTTGTCTCTTGCTACGACAAAATACCTGATAAGAAGCAGATTGAGGGAAGGAAGGGTTTCTTTTGGACCTACATTTCCATCGTATATGGTTTAGTATGGGGGGTGGGGGCGGGGAAGGGGATGGCGGCAGGAACAGGAGATAGCTGCCACACTGTGTCTGCAGTCAAGAGGCAGAGAGTGGCAGAGGCTTGTGCTCAGCTCCAGCTTACTCTCCCATTTTTATCCAGTCTAGAACCTCCACTGGGATATTATTCACATGTAGAGTAGGGTTCCCCACCTCAGTTACCCTAATCTAGATAACCCCTTGCAGATATGCCTAGAGTATTATTTATGTGGAGATTCTCAATCCCACCAAGTCAGCAGTCAAGACTAACCATCTCTGGGGCTGAGCTCGCTGTAGTGTTGAGGGCACATCCAGAGCGATCTTGCTTCCTTCTGTCCTCCCTAGATTCTAAAGACTCCACAGCTTTCCATCAGTGCCACAGGCTAGATACCAAACTGTCAACACATGGTTTGGGGACCAGCATTCAAGGTCCCAGCTGTAGTGTTCAGGCCAAGGGGGATTCTTCACAGAGCCTAGATGGGGGCTCTGTGTATACTGCCTTGTTGCCCATTGAATGACATTTCCAGTGGATACGTTGCATAGTGAGTGTCCCCAGCACAGATGTTTCAGAGATGCCCTCTCGCCAGCCACTTCCCCTGCAGCTCAGATGAGGGACGGGTGTTTCCTCGGCTGAAACCTAAGATGTTTCTGATCCTTCTGCTGTCGCTGATGAATGGAAAACGGATCCTTCCCTCCTGCGTGTATTCTTGATGGATTATGAAACTGTCACCCAGGCTGCTCACAATGATATTAACTCAAGGCTGGGCATGCCCAGTCCTTTTAAACTTTGCCCAGATGTCTGACTTTTCATGACTATCTCTCATTTCCACAACATTCCTCAGTACATTGAGATTGCTCTCAAAGGCTTGCCGCAACAGCCATCCTCTCCTTCGTGCCCAAAGTGCCGTGCTCAATTAAATGATCAAGAAGAACAGGAGGAAAAAGAAACCAAGATATTTGGGGTGGGGAGTCAGAGAGGGAGGAGGCTTAAAGGACCTTCAAAGCCTACTTGGAGGGGGTAGTGGTAGCTGGGAAGCCTTTCCCAGCAAGGAAGGGAGATGAGGATAACCCTGAGGGTGGAGTGCAGAAGCAGAGGACATGGGGAAATAAACAAGAGCCAACCTATATGGTTGGATTGATTCTGTGTGAGGGAAATGTTTTGTCACAAGACATGTTGTCTTTACTCGTAAAGGCATCTCTCCCCAAAGGAGGCTTGGGAGCTGCACCCCATCCCAGCAGTGTCTGTCTGGGGTAAGTGATGCTACAGGCAGGGGATTGCTCATTGAGAATGCCTGTATACACAGGAATACTTGTCCCAGCCACCCTGTCCCCCCTGTGACCTACCAGTGCTCAAGAACCAAGTTCTCATCTCATGTGAAGGGTCTTATATGACCCCTCTTCCTGATCCCCTTCTTCCCATTTGCTCATGTCTCCCAATGATGCGCCTTGCATTTCCTTACTGTGGGTGTGGTACTCACAAGTGATGTTCTGTCTACAATTCCCATCTTATCTTTACGTCCGATTCATTTTCACACTCATTTCTAAGCACTTGAAATTGAGCCTTCTTTGGAAATGCCAGGCTTGCACACGACCCTAGTGTTGTCTGTCTCTAAGACATGGCAGACCTCTTGTAGTGTCCTTTTGGTTATAACTGAGAAAATGTTGCAAGAGTGACCCTGGAACTTAGGAGTTCCACATACATTTCGGGAATGGGTCACAATTCCATTCAGAAGAGGACATGGCCAATCCCAATGAGATTGACTGGGTTTGGGCACTGTATGTGCAGAGAGGCAACTCAAAGGAAATGGGGCTCATAGGGGTTGGACCCACATTTGCCAAGACTGGTATCTACCAGATATCTCCATGTGTCTGCACACAGGGGAAAGATCACTTGAGGACAAAGTGGGAATGGCTTCGGGGAACCGCTGGCACCTCAATCTGATGCTTCTAAACTCCAGACCTCGAGGGGAAAATATCTGCTATTGAAGTTATTTGGTCTGTTTCACTACCTCAGGAGACTGATATACATGCCAAAAAACCCAATGGGTCCCCCTCCACAGGCTGTCTGTCAGTCAAGGCTGCAGCTGATGGGAGTCATCCTTTCCTTACCCCAGGACCCAGCCCTGAACTAGGCAAAGAGAGGCACCTAACGTGAGGTTGTCAGGTGAGATTACTGAGTGGAATCAACATGAACGGAAACAGCTGGAATGCTGTGTCTGCTCCAGATGCTGTAGCGAGGCCATTATGAATGAGCAGGGCTCTGGATCCGGCTTTTCTGGGCTTTCATTCTGTCCACCTAGCCTCAGGATTCAGAGTCAGTCCATTTCTAAACCAAACCAAACCAAACCAAACCAAACCAAACCAAACCAAACCAAACCAAACCAAACAAGACAGAACTGCTGTAAGACACAGCACATATATAAGGAGTTTGCACATATATAGGGCTTGCATAAGTACCTATGTATACCAAAACCACATACATACATGACAGGGATGTGGAAGCTCACAAGACCAAGTTCAACTACACTGGTTATTAAATGCACCTGAGGTTGCAAGGGTGACAAATAGGGACAGTAACACAAGCTCACCTTTGGCGTGGATGCTCAGACCCACTGTGAGTGGTGGGAGGACTTTGTGAATGAGCAGTGCTGGCTGTGAGGGGGCTGCAGACAACAGCAGCCATGCTGCCTGAGCTAGTGATGGAGCGGTCCCTTGGGTCTTGCTCTAGCATAGATTTTACCGTTAGTGACAGAATATTTACTGGGAGCAGGGACTATGCCTTTTTGGTTCAGTCTCAGTGCAAGGCTTAATTAAGTGCTAAACACCATGGAAGATTTTTAGCCTCCCCCGGTCTTCTTTCTGTCCTTCCATTTACCCTTCTGTCTACCTAGCCACTCATCAATCATCTACCAGTCCAGAACCTACCCACATACATATCCATCTGCCCATATACCTTCCACCTATCAATTTTTACATTATTCTATCTTTTCAGTCATTTGCCAATATACAAATACAGCCCTCCATGCATACCCATTTGCCCATTCATCCATCCTTTCCTCTCTCCTCCCCTTGCTCTGTCTCTCCATTCTGCCCTCCACCATACTGTAGGCTTTAGTGATTAATGGAGATCTGTGCAACACTGTGGAGAAAACAACCCATCTCTCTGGATCACATTAGAACCATGCCGTAGCTGGGAGTACGGGAGGAGCCTGGAGGTAGGTAGCACCTCGGTGAGATCTTGCAGGAAGGCTCAGGGTGGGAGCTGTACTGAATGGGCATGGCTAGAGTTGAAAGCCTTTGCTAATGTTCATGTAACTTGGCCTAATAGAGGGCAGAGCTAAGAGAGGTAGTGGGTTCCTATGTCAGTGTCCTAAACATGCATGGTGTGTGTTTTGCTAAAACTAGAGAGAAATTCAACAGATGCATACTCTTTTAACACGTGTCAAGTGAGCTCACCATTCATCTGTTCTCAGAGAGCAGCGTGGGAGAGTTGAAATTCGTGGCTCATCTCTCATTAGTTGTCTTTTTAGAGAAAGCACGGTCTCAGTGAACATTAAGCTGCTTGGGCTGTATTATTCCTTTTCCGAGAGAGAGAGAGAGAGAGAGAGAGAGAGAGAGAGAGAGAGAGAGAGAAGAGAATGGTAGGGGGAGAGGGAGAAGAGAGCAGAATACCAGGACTTGCTCTGTGGGTGAGAATTCTGGTGGGATGATGGTTTTAGCGTAGATGGTCCTGGGATGGGAGATTGGGGTAAGGGTACATCTGTGTCAACTATGGCGTGGAACCTTCCCAGGACCAACCACCAGAGGGCAGCAAAGACCAATTTGCGGATTGTTTCCTGACTGCTTATTTGCTTTGCTTTGGGTGTCAGAAGTGGCTGGAATTTTGCCGTTGTCAGCGGTTTATTCGGCTTCTTATCAACCACAAGTGCTGACTTTAAAAGGGCAATGGTCACTGTGAGAGTGGGGGAGCCTCAGCTGTGTGATTGCTGGGCTCAAGATCAAGCTTGTAAATAAGCTATGGTTATTTTGATGACTCCAGGGCATAATTTGACTCATAAATGTCTCCTAAAATCAAATGAACCCAACAAAACCAAAGCCCGTTGTATCACTTTGGATGGGTATAAAAATGCTTACACATTGTCGTGTTGACTCTATGGCAATTGCTTATGTTTTTACAACAGAAACGTAAACATTTATCTTTATTTTGAGTCAGGGTCTTGCAATGTATCTCTGCCTGGCTTTGAACTCCCCTTATAGACCAGGTTGGCCTCTAACTCAGAGAGATATCCCTGCCTCTTCAGGCCAGTTACTGGGATTAAAGACATATATACCGCAATATTTATCTTTTAAAAGATTAATCTGCCGCACTTTCCTCCAAAGTGAGGAGCCAGAGCTCAGTACAGCTAGAGATAAGCTTGTGTGTTGAAAGTGTGTGGAAGAACTACCGTTTTGAGCGCAGTTCCTTTTATATGGGCCCAATTTGTTCCCTTTCAGCACTGCGATGATGATAGAGATGACCTGGTGCATACCCCACAGAGACTCAGAGTGTACCAAAGAAACTAGACCATTGAAAGGGAGCATCCAGGGTTACCCTGGCAAGGGGACAGGGGCAGGTGGTGGTCGGGATCCAGGGCTAGCACCTTATAGAAGGAAAGCCCTAGGGTATTGTGGGTTGGAAGGGACCTCGGAGATTGTGTTCTATACTAAGCCCCACTGCTCTCCATGGTTGGGATTGAATCTAAGAATTCCTACATGAAGAATACAAACTCGGTCGCTCAGCTGCGCCCCACCCCCTCTTTTATAGAAATATTTCCGAGTAAGGCCTCTTGATCCCTGGCAGAGTGACCTAGAGTTGGCATGCAGCCCATCTTTCTTGAGTCACACAGCTAGGTCGTGCTTACAGATAGATGGACACTCTCAGCGCCTGTGGTAGGAGTGGAGTTTTTCAGTGCTGAAGGAGAGGGAAGTCCTTGGGCGTTCCTCCCTGTTTGATGTGGCATAGGGAACTTTAGCTGCTGTGACTGTGCCAGCAGTTCAAGGATCAGCACTGCTTGTCAGTGAGTCATCAGAGGCCAAACAGGCCTCTGGGAACCCAGCCTTCTGAGGCTCCAGGTACAGCCACGGCAGCCATGGGGACTGGGACACATGGCTGTGGACTGTTTTTCAGATGTTCCTTGCTTGGGTCCTGCTAGGAAGGAAGCTGGCCTTCCTCAGCTCTGTGGCCCACTTACTTGGGACAGAGGGTATCTGGGCTACAGCTGTAGGGAGCTGCATTGTTTCATGGAGACTGTCACCTGTCACTGGGAATCATCGTCTGTGCCACCTGGAAGGTTGGACAATGACAACCGATGGCTGGCAGGTTTTCCTCAGTGTTTCTGCCTGAAGCCATTTCCATGTAAGATGGTCCCTGTGAAGGGGACTGTCCCTTTTCTTCACATTTCACTCTGTCATGTTTCTGTCCCTTGCTTTAGTAGATTCACAGAGAAAGGGATTGAAAGAGAAAAGCCACAACTGTGGCTGGCTTTTGTTGAGAGCTTCCTGTTAAGGGACAGCATTTGAAGCATGCTATGAGCAATCACAGTTCATCTCGGCAGTCCTGTAAGGTGGATATTCTCATGAGTCTTGTATTTAGTTGAGAAATGTTGTGATCTAAAACAACATAGCAGTTTGTCCAGGGTTTGTCAGGGCTCACAGTTCACTAGGGTCCAGTTCTTACCGTGCAGGCAGGGTAGTTTTCAGGTGATAAGTCTTTGAGTGTCTTGCATAAGCCCTAGCCACAGCTGCTCCTGGATCACTGTGTGGTATACAGTCATGTTTGCTTTGATTAACTGAGCTTAACCAAAGATTTAAAAATTGTCTACATTGAAAGTCATAGAGATTCTACCCAAACTGGAATTTGTCAGATGTCAGCTGGCTAGTGGCAGGGCCAGAATCTAGGCCTCCACCCCATCTAGTGGCTCTATAGTAGGCTGCTGGCTTTTTCTAAGAGTAGTACCTTTCCGTGGTCCCAAGCATCTGTGTGCCAGGAGGGCTAATGAAGGGCTGAGGCCCGAGGCTTCTTCATACAGATGTTCTTTTATGGGGAAAGGAGCCATTTATGGCAAACATTTATGGAAGGTGTCCAGAGGAATTTTAAAAAACTCAATCCACTGTAATAATTTTCTTTCTTTTTTTCTGTTTGTTTGTTTATTTGTTTTTCAAGACAGGGTTTCTCTGTGTAGCCCTGGCTGTCCTGGAACTCACTTTGTAGACCAGGCTGGCCTTGAACTCAGAAATCCACCTGCCTCTGCCTCCCAAGTGCTGGGACTAAAGGCATGCGCCACCACTGCCCGGCTTGTAATAATTTTCTATGCCTAGTCTACAATAAACTTTAATAGGTCAAAAAAGGTTTATCTCTCATTATAGATATTTAAAAATTCCCTGGGCCTTTTTAGTCAGACACCACAAAACTCTGAGGGGAGGAGCAAGATGAGAGTCTATGACTTGTTTGTGTTTCTGAATTTCTTGGTTTACTAATTCTAGGCATTTCTACAGCTCTGCTGTGAGTTCAGCTCAATTATGCAAAACACACCCTCATTTCCATTTCCCCATTTTCCTTTAGTTTCAGATTTTTACATCATTGCAAATCTGTATAAAACCTACCAGATTACCTACAAACATCCTGCGATCTCCCATTTCCTATCCTGATAACTCGATTTCTTGATTTTATCCACTCCCCAATTTGGTCTGAAGAACTGTAATTCATTTTTATATTGTAAAAACTGAAACATTGAGTTTTTCTTCTGTATTTAACACCTAGCTTTTGGTATTTGAGTACATTATTAAGGTCAGGGCTATGTATTTGTCAACAGTAGAACTATGCAGAATGTGAAACATATGTTTTCCCCATATACATCCGATGTGAAAACCCTTTTACAATGTGAAGAACAGTGTCCTAGCATAGCTGTCTTATACTCCATAAACTAATCAAATCCACAGTACCTGGCATTTTCATTGTTATATTTTTGAAAGGCTCGGTTTTCTGCTGCAGTTTTCGGTTGCTTCCTCCCCTCATTGGGAGAAAACTCAGTTATATCTTCTAGTTCATTTTATCTTTTTTTGTTTGTTTGATAGACTTCTGGTAGTAATCAATCTTTTAAAACAAGACTTATCTTTTTGTTTGATTTCCTCTAGTTTTGTTGCAATATGTAATAAAAATCTGGGAGGGAACGTGATTGACAGAATTCTGACTCCGTATATGTCATCGGTGGTCTTTATTTTCCCCTCACTTATGACTGACAGTTTATCTGAGACTTGTACGTTGAAAATAACTTCACCTGAAAGGTGTTTCTCCAATATCCTTTTGCTTCCAGTCTGCTTGTGGGCAACCCCGTGTCTCCCTGTAGTGTCTGCATTTTTTCCCCCTCCGTGAGTTGTTTGTCCTGTGTCTTGAGTGTGTGGGAATTTCTTAGTGATGTGTCTAGGGTTCGGTTTTCGCTCATCCTGTGTGGCATCTGGCAAGCCCTTTCGATTTTAAAGCTTAGGTCTCCTTCCCTTCTGGGGACTGCTGTCTTTACTTAGAATTCTACTTATTTAGAGGGTAGGACACTTGGCAAGTCACCTCTCCTGTGTATTCCCTCTAACATTCCTATAGAGTTGTTGTCCATTTGTTTGGAGTAGTCTGTTGTTTTTAGATGTAACTATGGGCTGAAGATTAAGAGCTCTGCTCCAGGAATCAACTCTTTTCTCTAAGAGCAATGGGTTGACTAGGAAAATGAAAACGGTTGAGAAACAGACAGACCAGCAGTTATAGTTGGTATGATATAAATATTGTTATGAGCGGGATCAGAGAACCACCAAGATTAGCTTCAGCCATGCAGTGAGGAATCCCCCCAAAGACCTTACACTGAGTTTTGAACCCAGGTAGAAGTTAGTTGTCAAGCAAAGTAGTGAAAGGGACATTCCAGGCATGGAGGAAGGCATGGAGTCACAGAGTGCGTGAACAGTGTGGTCCAGTTGTGGTGCCATACAGGAATTAACATGGGCTGAGTTTCCCTGGGATGCTTGAAGGAAATGGACAGCAAGGAGGCTGCAACAGAGGCTCACACTCAGGAGAAAGAGAAGATTGATATGTTTAGACTCACTGTCCTGACAGCTGGCTAATGGGTGGAGAGCAAAGCTACCGTTGGGACTATCATAAGGATCTGAAGAAGACATGTACATCACATAGAAGTAGCAGGCAAGGGAAAGAATGTGGCATATGTGGAGGGGCCAGATAGAGAGAGCTGGGCTTACTGGAGTGATGGGTCAGGGGTGAGCCTGGGGTAACTGGAGTGATGGGTCAGGGATGGGCCTGGGCTCAGTGGGGTGATGGGTCAGGGATGGTCCTGGGGTCACTGGGGTGATGGGTCAGGGATGGGCCTGGGGTCACTGGGGTGATGGGTCAGGGATGGTCCTGGGCTCACTGGAGTTATTGGTCAGGGTTGGGTCTGGGCTCACTAGAGAGATGGGTCAGGGATGGGTCTGGGCTCACTGGGGTGACCTGTCAGAGATGGGCAGGTCTGGGTTTGGTCAGTGTATGGCTTGAACTTGCCGAGGGAGTTGAGAAGAAGGATATCTTCTGCCTTCCACAGAAGAGACATTTCTTAAATGTTCAGTAACTCAACCTACCATGTAGCCATTGAGTGATTTGCCTCACCAAAGAATTTAGGAACAAGAGGACAAATTCGATCTTTTCTTGGTCACCATTGTCCCTTCTGAACTGAGAACAAGGCTGGGTACTTAGTGCCTAGTAAATAAATAATGAACACATGATGGATGGATGGATGGATGACTAACTGTAGCATTGAAGAGAGGGGTTTCTTTGTAGAGAATAGATGAGTCCAGATCATAATGTTATGGGGATTTGGTGTGGGTCACATGGTGGCTTCCTATTTATTATTTACTAATTAACATTTATTATTTTTGTATAAGCCGTTTGGTGGCCTTTTGTTTATTGTTTATTAATACTATTTATTAATATTATTTATTTATTTCGTGGAACCTGTGGCCTTGTGGCATTTTAGGCATGCACAATAACACCAAGCTACTTTCTCAACCCTTATGCAGAGGCATTTGAAATGTATGAAGAGCCCTAGAATCCTAAATGAAACTCTTAGAAAAACAAACATAATACTTCCATTGTCTTGCATGCCAATCCAGAGCTGTGTTATAATCTTGGGGCTAGCCTGCCCCGGGGCATTTCAGTCTGGGCAGTGAGTACGTAGGCAGAGAAGTCTGTTTATTTCCTGCAGTGCTCATTTACTCCTTGGCTACCCTTGCAGACTGCTCGTCGGTGAGTCTCCTGGGCCTGATGATACTGTCAGTGTGACTGAATCGCTATTCTGGGCAGATGACACATAGCCCAGGGACTGTCTCTTGCTCTCTAAAGATGACGATGTAATAGGATCACAGCTTCATAGTGCACTTCAGGCCACACTGTAGAGCAGTTGGTCTAAGGGGCTTTATACCTGAGTGAGAGAAATTGATCCCAAACCCCAGTGACACAGACCTTATTTCAGCTTCTCAAACAGGCTGCACTGTCACTTCTGCCCAGGCTACACTGTCACTTCTGCATAGGCTACACTGTCACTTCTGCCCAGGCTACACTGTCACTTCTGCCCAGGCTACACTGTCACTTCTGCATAGACTACACTGTCACTTCTGCATAGGCTACACTGTCACTTCTGCCCAGGCTGCACTGTCACTTCTGCCCAGGCTACACTGTCACTTCTGCATAGGCTACACTGTCACTTCTGCATAGGCTACTCTGTCACTTCTGCATAGGCTACACTGTCACTTCTGCCCAGGCTACACTGTCACTTCTGCATAGGCTACACTGTCACTTCTGCATAGGCTACTCTGTCACTTCTGCCCAGGCTACACTGTCACTTCTGCCCAGGCTACACTGTCACTTCTGCATAGACTACACTGTCACTTCTGCATAGGCTACACTGTCACTTCTGCCCAGGCTGCACTGTCACTTCTGCCCAGGCTACACTGTCACTTCTGCATAGGCTACACTGTCACTTCTGCATAGGCTACTCTGTCACTTCTGCATAGGCTACACTGTCACTTCTGCCCAGGCTACACTGTCACTTCTGCCCAGGCTACACTGTCACTTCTGCATAGACTACACTGTCACTTCTGCATAGGCTACACTGTCACTTCTGCCCAGGCTGCACTGTCACTTCTGCCCAGGCTACACTGTCACTTCTGCATAGGCTACACTGTCACTTCTGCATAGGCTACTCTGTCACTTCTGCATAGGCTACACTGTCACTTCTGCCCAGGCTACACTGTCACTTCTGCATAGGCTACACTGTCACTTCTGCATAGGCTACTCTGTCACTTCTGCCCAGGCTGCACTCTCACTTTTGTACTGGCTACACTGTCACTTCTGCCCAGGCTGCACTGTCACTTCTGCACAGGCTACATTGTCACTTCTGCATAGGCTACACTGTCACTTCTGCTCAGGCTACTCTGTCAGTTCTGCACAGGCTACACTGTCACTTCTGTACAGGATACACCATCACTTCTGCATAGGCTACACTGTCACTTATGCCCAGGTTACAGTTACTTCTGCACAGGCTACACTGTCACTTCTGCCCAGGCTGCACTGTCACTTCTGCACAGGCTACACTGTCACTTCTGCATAGGCTACACTGTCACTTCTGCATAGGCTACACTGTCACTTCTGCATAGACTACACTGTCACTTCTGCATAGGCTACACTGTCACTTCCGCCCAGGTTACAGTTACTTCTGCATAGGCTACACTGTCACTTCTGCCCAGGCTACACTGTCACTTCTGCCCAGGCTACACTGTCACTTCTGCCCAGGCTACACTGTCACTTCTGCACAGACTGGTTCTCACTCACCCCTGTGATTCTGACCTTTCCTTTCTTAGGCACTGGTTCTATGGATGTTGTGTCCCCTGTGGAGAACCTTCCTTTATTGAACTCTCAAAGTGCTTTGTTTATTCTAGTCCCTGAGGTGAACTCTGTATTTGCTACTGGAAGAGGTGTGTGTGTGTGTGTGTGTGTGTGTGTGTGTGTGTGTAAAGGGTGTGGTGGGGGGCATTGCACAATAGCAGGCACATAGGATACCTTCAGTAGTTATCTGTGTGTAGCCCATCACAGTATCTCTATGCTAAGGAAATTCAGGAGGACAGAAGGGAGCTATGCATACTAGTATCTACAGTGGGCTGGACGACTCCCCAGTACACATGTTCTTACTCAATGACTGCTGCAGCTTCACCACAATGCCTCTTTTCAAATGGAAGAGAGAGGATCTGGGAGGTGGGGTGGCTTGGCAGTGGTGTTCCATGGCCAGCCTTGTCCTTCTTTGACTTCAGTCTCTATCAAAATGTTATAGTTGGATATAGTGATATATAACTTTAATCCCAGTACTCATTAAGCATGGGTTAGAAGATCTCTGTGGGTTTGAGGCCAGCCTGGTCTACATAGTAAGCTCTGTAGTAGTCAGGACTTCTCTCTCTCTCTCTCTCTCTCTCTCTCTCTCTCTCTCTCTCTCTTTTCCTTTTCCTCTTTTTTTTCTCCCTCTCCTTCAAACCATGCCCCTGCAAAACAAACTTTTTCTTGTCAATGAGCCTTTGTTTTAAGGCTCATTGTCTCACCAGAGGTAGAATTATGGGTATATTGAGCTCTAAAAGAGGGTTTCTTTTTTTTTTTTTTTTTTTTTTTTTTTTTTTTTTTTTTTTTGGTTTTTCGAGACAGGGTTTCTCTGTATAGTCTTGGCTGTCCTGGAACTCACTTTGTAGACCAGGCTGGCCTCGAACTCAGAAATCCACCTGCCTCTTAAAAGAGGGTTTCTTGGGTTTCTAGAAACATAAATGCTTAACTGGAGCTGAACCATGAAATATTTCAAAAATTTCCTCCTGTCCATCTCCTTGATTGTGTTGCCTGCGTCTTGAATTTGATTTTTGTTTTTAGGGAACTTCCAGGTCAGGTAGTCAGAGTCAAGGACATTGGCTCAATAATGACCCGGTTGAGTCATGTTTGCTTTGTGAACTTTCATCTGGTAATAAGGTTGGAGAGCGTAGACTTTTACAACTATTTGCATATCTCATTTCCTTGCCTAATCAGTGTTGTGAGAATAATGTCCCACTTTCCATGCTTGAGTGATCAGCTGCAGTTGCGGCAGGCACCAGGGCTGGCTCGCCACAGCATTTCCCTTTCTTACATTCCCTCTCATCCCAGCTTTGCTGCAACCCATGCACTGGGCTTTCTGAAACAGAACTCATCTCACCAGCAAAATGACACCTTTGTGGGCATGGTATTTGCCCTCAATTTAAAGGGCACTGTTTCACAGCTGCATGATAGGTACAAGCGTCCTCCTTGAATGTGCTCAGTGAAGGTGTACTGTGCCTAGACTCCACATTAAAACTCCTTTAAGGAAAGGAGGGAGAGCCATTAGGTTTAAGGATGGCTTTTTTGATATGTTCCTATGATTACTCATGACCTTACAAATTGTTTAGTTTATAGATCACAACTAGGCTAAAGATGTCAGGTGCCTCTTTTCATCCCACCCCAATGGTGTTGATGGCGGTTGGTGAGCTTTTATGGTAAATAAAGCTCTTTACTTGAGCCTTACAAGGAGTCCCTTTGTAGATTTTAGCATAATCTTAGTTATTTCCTTTGTAGATTTTGACATGATTTTAGTTATTTCCTGATATCATCTAATGGAGGGGTGGGCTTGAGGTTTGAATCTAAGGGTCTATCCTATGTCTTCAGCCAAGGGAATTACTAAGATATAATTTTATTGCTTGCTGAGGATGGGCATTTTAAAGAGTATGCAGAGGGAAAGAAAAAAGGAGAGAAAAATCAATGGTGTCAGAGAAGGAAGGAAGGGTGACTTCAGGGAGGATTACTGCACAAGTTGCTTTTTCTGTTAATGTGACAAAATACTGACAAGAAGCAACTTAAGGGAGGAAGGGCTTGTCCTGGCTCACAGTTTGAGGGGTTTCAGTCCATCATGATGAGGAAGCCATGGCAACAGGAACTTGAGGCAACTAGCAACATTACGATCACAGTCAAGAAGCAGAGAGTGATGGGTGCAGGTGCTCAGTCCCCTCTCCTCCTTTTGTTCAGTGTAAGTCCCAGCCTGTGGATTGTGCCACACCAGTTAACCTTTTCTAGATGGTCCCTCATAGGAATGCCAGATGGTTTTCTCTAGGGTGATTGACTTTAAACATAGGTGGACACTTGACCTTGACATGAAAGCTGACATTTCTTGATCAGAGATGGGGAAGAGGAAAAGCAGTCTGGAAAGAGGAGGAACGATAGAGGAACTTTCAAGGTTGGGCAAGAAAGTTGAAGATGGGTCATATGTTGACTTCTCTCCTCCAGGTCTAAGGTGAAGAAGTTGGGGTGGTGTGAAGCTTGGGGAAAAGATTGTGTCGGTCAGATCTCTGTTGCTGAAAACAAAGGACCCAATAAAACCAACTTAAAAGGAAAGTCAGTGTGTTTCATCATTTTGAAGGGTTCAGCACATGGTTGGCTTTGTTGCGTGGGCCCTATGGAAGGCAGTACATTATGGTGAGGAGTGTTCATGGAGCCAAGCTGCTCACATCATGGTGACAGGGAACTGAGGCAGGTGGGGACAGTTAGGAGAAGGGGCCATGTTTCCCATATTCCCTTCAAAACACATCCCCAATGACCTAATTTCCTTCTACAAGCTTCTATGCCCTAAAGGTTCTACTAACTCCCAAGACCACCACAAGTTGGTGATCAAGCCTTTAACAAATGGGGCTTTGGGGGATATTCCAAACCCAAACTGCATATATCAAGGCTCAGCTATTTAAGGAGATAGAATATAGAGGTGAGAGTCAAGAGGCAAAGAGCTATAGGGATCATGAAACATGGAGTCCTGAGAGGCGTTCATGATAGTCCCACATAATAGCAAGATGTGACTTATCCCTGAGGACAGAAGCAGGAAATGGTATGGTTGGGTTGGCTCAGTTGGTTTGCAGGAGGGACAGGGTGTGGCAGTGGAAGCGATGCCTACTGAGAAGGTTTGAATCAGGTGAGTCTGGGAGATGAGTGTGGAGGAGATTGGAAAAAGGAAGGCTTGCCAGAGAGAAACCCCCTTCTCACTACTGTTGGGTACCCGGAACATGACCAGAAACTTCTCATGAAGGAGATTGACAATCTACCTTTAAATATCACCAACTAGCCAACCCAAGGTATCTGTATGGGAAATGTTACAGCAGAAATGCCTGGATTTTACCCAAATTGTGATTTTAGTTGCTGCCCACTAGTAATAGTGTATTCAACACCCCCATCCTCATGGTTAGGCAGTGAGGACAGGTATACTAGTGACTTTTTGTGACAAAATACCTGACTGAAGCAACTTCAGGGAAAAGAGATTTATTTTGGCTTATGATTTTTATAGGATACAGTCTATCATGGTGGGGAAGACTAAGGTGAAGGCTTGGTCCATGGTGGTGGGAATTAATCATGGAGCTTGTTCCCATCTATTGACAACCAGGAGCCAGAGAGCTTGGGCCTTGGCTGTAACCTTGGGGTTTGTCTATAACCTTCAAAGGTCTGCCCTTACCCAGTGACCTGCCTGAACCAGGCATGTCTTCCACCCTAAAGTTTCCACCACTTCCTCAGACAGCATCACCAGCTGGGTACTGAGTTTTCAAACATAGGTCTGTGGGACATTTCATATTAAAATCGTAACAGAAAGCGTTGGCTGTCCCCAGCTCTATGTCTTTCTGTCCTGAATGTTGAAGGGATCCTAGTGAAATATTTACAAGAATATACCTCTTCTGAGTTGCTGCTTAGGGTAGCTTCCCTTCCCTTGCTTAGTTTCTATTCATTAATGAAGGTGCTAAGAGATCAGACGATTCATCTGAGCTGCAGACGGAGGACTTCGGCAGGCTTGTCTGGGATCTATGGAGAATCTGGACCACTATAGGCAGCAGTGTTGGAACGTTCTCTCACCTGGGTAGAGAGGCTTTCCTCCCCTAGGGGGATGGCTCAGAATCAGATGCCTTTCAAGCTAGGTGGTGGAATTGCCTCTAGGGCCAGCAACTGCCCTGCTGTGGGTCTCTTCATTGCCTCAAGTCAAGTGTCATTGACTTAGCTCAGCTAAGAAAGTATCTGTAAGTGTGCTGTAGGCTAAAGTTGCCTGCTGTCATATGAAAACTCAAGCTTACAATGTGGGGAGTCATGCTTTACTTCCTTAAGGGTGGACTATCGACATATATTATTTGGAATTCTTCTGCATCAATATTTGCATCTCCTTCATCTTTTGTCATTTATTTATTTAGTCACTTCTTCTTTTTCTTTTACTTCTTTGGCTCTTTGAAACATGGTTTCATGTAGCCAAGGATGACTTCAAACTCAGGTGTAGTCAAGGTTGACTTTGAACTCCTGCTCCTATCTTTCCAGGCCTTGGGTTACAGGTGTGTACCGCCACATCTGCTTGATCACTTCTTTGTATCATTAGATATTTATGGAAGTTTATTTAATGTTTTGGGTTAGAATCTACCTCTACTTCATTTTATTTTGTTACTTAAATTATTTCAGTTGTGCCTACTGGAAATTCTTTCAATTGGCTTGAGTCTCTTGTACATGGCTCTCTCTCTCTCTCTCTCTCTCTCTCTCTGTGTGTGTGTGTGTTAGGTCTTTCTTTCTAGCACTACAGGATATTCCACACTGATCTTATATTTTCCCTGCACCAGGGTAAATCATTTGCCAAAGAACCCTGGTTTCTCTTCTTATAGAACATTTTGAGAGAACAAGACTTGGGCTCTGTGTGTTTTGTTGCTATAAGGAAAGTTTGTGTATATACCTATATATAAGTAAATATATTCACTTATATCTTTATTAAGCTAAATATGAATTCATATTATACCCAAACTCTGATTATTACCACATAGATATTCTAGACTTTTCTATGGTGACTGTCATAGGGTTTTACTGCTGTGAACAGACACCATGACCAAGGCAAGTCTTACAAACAACAACATTTAATTGGGGCTGGCTTACAAGATCAGAAGTTCAGTCCATTATCAGCAAGGTGGGGCACATGGCAACATCCAGGCAGACATGGGGCTGGAGGAGCTGAGAGTTCAACCTCTTGTTCTAAAGGCAGCTAGGAGAAGACTGGCTTCAATGTGGTTAGGAGGATTGTCTCATTGCCCACCCCCACAGTGACACACTTCCTCCAACAATGCCACACCTCCAAATAGTGCCACTCCCTGAGCTAAGTATATTCAAGCCATGACGGTGACTTATGTGTGAGTTACCTTCTCCAACACTGGAAAGCCAGGCTAGAACCACCCACCATCCATTATATTATAATGGTAGCCAGCTTTTAGAACTGTGAACCACATGGGGGTGCTTAGTTACAGCTTGGCTTTGCAGTTTTCTTAGCCTATCCGGATCTGCCTGCTCCTCAGTTAAGTTGTTCTGTGCGCTTGGCTCTTTCATTATAGTCTGCACTTCTTCTGGACCCTCCTTATCTTGTAATGTTTTATTTACTAGTTTTTAATCCTTTTCAATTGCATACAGTTTTCTTTCTGTGCTGTGAGTTTCTCTGATGTATCTGCGGATGTAGTATCAGACAGAGTAGCTTTTCCCATCCTAAATACGGTGTGCCTTTCTTTCTTTTCCTTTTTTTTTTTTTTTTTTTTTTTTTTGAGACAAGGTTTCTCTGTGTAGCCTTAGCTGTTCTGGAACTTGCTTCATATACCAGGCTGGCCTTAAACTCAGAGATCCACCTGCTTCTGCCTTCCCAGTGCTGCGATTAAAGGTGTGCATCACCATAGACAGGCTCCAAACTTTTTCAACTTGGATCTATTTACTATCTCCACAGATTGCAGCTTCCAAAAATATCCTAGAGGTAAAACTACTCTGCAAGCAGCCTTTCTAGATTAGCTCCTTTCACTGAGCAATGTGCACTTTAAGATTCATCCACCCATGCAGGTTTTTGAAAGCAGGTCATGTTTTCAAATTACTTGTGTAAACACCTAGACTCACTAACTATTTGGTTATATTAGACCAGCAACCTCAAGGAACCTCCCACCTCTGTCTCCCCAGTGCTGGGATTATAGACACAAACTGCTTCCTCAGCTTTTCACACGGCTAGTGGACATTACACAGTCTCTCGCATAAGAGACAAAGCTATACAAGATGTCCTTGTATTTTTCTACAATACTTTGAGGCCGTGGCAGATAAAAGTCACAGTGAATACTTTTCTTGGAACCCTGAAAATAATTCATTTCCCTGGGTGTGATCTGGCCTCTGCCCCCTGTGTTGTTGCCTGGAGGCCTGGGATGAGCTTCTGGGTATTCAGTGCGGGAAGATGTGGAGGGAAGGATGCTGAGGAGAGTCCTGAGGTGCAGACGTTTTTAGCACTTGCTCCAGGGTGCTCAGTCAAGGTGCTAGGCATCTGATGCTGGAGGATTGTGAAAAGCTCAGCCATTCTCTTAGAGTGGGATGGGTTTATTGAATTAACTATTTCTAACGTGCCCTTTTAAATCAGCAATGATGAAAGGCCTCTATTTTTTTTTTTAAGATTTATTTATTCTATGTAAGTACACTGTAGCTGTCTTCAGATACACCAGAAGAGGGCATCCAATCTCATTACCGGTGGTTGTGAGCCACCATGTGGTTGCTGGGATTTGAACTCAGGATCTCCGGAAGAGCAGTCAGTGTACTTACTGAGCCATCTCTCCAACCCTGAAAGACCTCTTTAGAAAGGAAAGCATCTTCCTTTGCCTTTCTCTCCATGTTATTCAGGGGTCGAAAACTTTCCAGAAACTTCACAGAATGTTCCATGTGTGCCCACACATCTTCAGTGTCTTTCATACTGACTCCAGTCCCAGATTCTCACCCCTCTCAGGAAGTCTGCAAGTGAAGGGGCAGAGACTCCCCTGGCAGGGAAATGGAGACATGCAGACGCTGAGTATTTGGTTACTCTTGACATGGGCTATCACCAACTCTTACCGACTTGTTGCTCGATGTTCATTTTAGGTTTCTATGTTGAGTGTGTGTGAGGGGAAGGGTTGGGGAGTTAGTATTTTCCTGTGCTTGATACTCATATTTCTTTGTTTAGTGACTTTTCCTTTTGTCCCATTTGGGATTTTTTATTTGCTAAGTGTGTTTAATTACTTTTCCGGTTGTGGTAATAAGATACCTTGACAAAAGCAAGTCGAAGGAAAACAGCTTATTTGGGCTCACAATGTGAGGGAAGTCCTAGCTGCGGGAGGCGGGAGATGGAGGTACCTGGTGCCTTTGCCTGCATATTTAGGAAGCAGAGCCTCCTGGATGCTTTGTGTGCTGCTTCCTTCTTCCCTTTGGCAGCCCAAGCCCCGGGAACCTTGCTGTCCTTCTTCACCCTGACTCTTGCCACCTCAACCAACCAAAGCAAGATGGTCCCTAACAGGCCAGCCCGGAGACTGCGCTACTGTAACTAGCCCCTCCCAGGAGAGCCCAGCCATCAGTGCTACCTGGCACACACTAAGCTCGTTGCCCCCATCCCCACACCAGTGTATCCCACTGTCAAGAGCATCCATGCAGGCAGGTGGTGCACCACAGGCCTTTGCCAGGTGAGGCACTGAGAACTGCTCCCCTGCCTCAGAGAGAAGTGCAGTTAAGTTAGAAGCTAGCTTTAAGTTAGAAGGTAGAGCTAGATTCCGGCTTGGTGTGTGGGGCAGGACAGGGAGAAGTGGAAGTAGAGGCATTCTAACATTTCCAGCTGCTTTGTGCCTGAGGACGTAGAGCAGCCTGTTTTCTTAGGCTAACTGAATGGCCACTCTCTGGGTTGTTGTGTGATTTCTGTTCACATCCATAGGTTTTGAAGCTTGCCTTTCACACCCGCCTTCTTTCAAAGTTTCAGATCTGAGTTACTAAGTTTTTCAAAAGTTAATAAATATCTACTTATTACACACACACACACACACACACACACACACACACACACACACATCCAACACGTGTGTATACACATGTGCACAAACACACATGCACACATACATGTGCATGCTGGTCTTTTCCTAAGTATAACTGTGTTACTTTCTTTCACTCTCTAAAATGTTCCTTTCCAGGAATCGAGGCGACATAGCATCAATACATAAAGGCAATCATGACAAATGTGTTGCTGTTTTCCTTCCATGTCCTGCCTTGCTGTCTTCCTCTCCCATTGGTAGGAACGAGGAAAGAGAGGTGGGGGCTGCAGTCCAGGAGCTATGGAAGCCTGCTGGAGTTGGCCTTGGAGTTGGCCCCTCCTTGTTTGATAACTGGGCGGGCACACCTCTCCCTGCAGAATGGCTGGCTCCCTGTCAGCCACACAAGGGCTGAGTTCACAGTGACTTCAGTCATGAAGTTGAATTTAGGACATTGGGACGGCATTTAAAGGGCACAGACGAGAGGTGTTCCACTCTGAGCTGTTAGCGTGGCTTCCCGCGCCAGTGTGTCAGAGCCGGCTCATCAGCACTGAGCACATGGCTGAGATCGTTCCGTACATCCTCACATCATCAAACTGAACTCGTGGAGGACCCCTGAAAACATTGGAGTTTCTGATGCTGTGGGCTGGGGCATAAGAATTTGCATTTCTCGTGAGTTCCTTGGGCAGGCTAATATCCATGTTTAAATTAATCTGCGTAAATGATTCCCATGAAGCAGGGAGTGGGATCCACATTTCACCTTAAGGAGTCAGCAGCAAGGGTCAAGGGACTTGGCTCCAAAACTCTTGGTGATTCACAAGCACCTCCTAGCTCACCTTAGCAAAGGGAGTAGGAAGGGCCACAGGAAGCCCTTGGAAGACAGGGAGAGGTCCAGTGAGCTGGGATGGGGTGGGGGCTGATGTGGTTTGAAAGTTAGGCAAAAGCTCAGGAGAGCTGAGGGGACTTCTGTGAAGGACCAGCCTTTGGCGGGTGCTGGAGGGTAGCACAGAGGCCCTGGTTTCTCAGAAGGAAACCTCTAGAAGGACAGGGAAGGGGTTAAAGGAATCTGCTCTGTAGCTCATTTTCTCCATACCCACCCATCTTTGCTATTAACATGTCATGGCTCTGTGGAAAGCTGTCTACACTGAGGCTGTTTGCAGGAGAGTCTGGGCACACTACAGGTGTTTGTGTGATCTCTCTATGCCAGGGCACTGCTTATAAGAGAATCTTTCTGTGCCATGACCCTGTGGCTACTACCCTGCCAGTGCTGTGGTACTCTGTGGGTGGTACTCTCTCTTTGTGCTGTGATTTTCTGTAAGTCTTCCTCCCTCCTTCCCTCCCTCCCTTCCTCCCTTTCCCTCTCCCTCCCTTTCCCTCCCTCTCTCTCCCTCTCTTTCCCTCTCTCTTATTCTCCCTCCCTCCCTTCCTCCCTCCCTCTCTTCCTCTCCCTCTGTTTTTCTCTCTCCCTCTCCATTCCTCCTTCTTCTCCCCCTCCCTCCCTCCTTCCTCCCTCCACCTCATTTCATCTCCCCCTCCTTCCTTCCCTCCCTCTTCTCTCTCTCTTCCTCCCTCCCTCTCTCTCCCTCTCCCTCTGTCTTTCTCTTTCCCTCTCCTTCCCTCCCTCCCTTTCTCCTCCCTCTCTCTCTTTTTCCCCTCCCTTTCTCTTTTTCCCCTCCTTCCTTCCCTCCCTCTCCCTCTCTCATTCTCTTTCTCTCTTCTTCCTTCCCTCCCTCTTTTTCCCTCTCTCCCTCCCTCTGTCTCCCTCTCTCCATCAACCCTCCCCCTCTTCTGTGCCTCTGTTTGAGTGACACTCTAAGTCCTACTTCCTCTCCTCTCATCATGTTCCTTTTCCATGTTTTATAAAAGATGGAAGAAACTTTAAAATCTCCAGAAAAGAGACACATGATGAGACTTTCTTTTGAGTTAATTTTGTGATGTTTTAATATTTAGGCACACACATGAAACAAACAAACAAACAAACAAACGCTCCACTCCAGTTAGAGAAACCCCCGTGGACATGTAGACAATGAAGGGAGGCCTCTCACATCCCACACGGGTTCTTCCAGTCTTAGCACGTGTGTGCGCTCAGATCTGCAGCTTCGTATGGGGAGATTTGGCACTGTGGAGGTGTGTCCGGTGAGGTTGTAGCAGGTGGTCTCCTTAGCCAAATCGTACTGACAATTTTTTAATAGATCATATAATATTTGAAAGATATTCAAATTATTTTAAAGCAGACATTTTCATGATATATCCTCCAGTGTCAGGTTTTCTTGAGAAATTGGGAGCTCTGGTGTAGACGCTGTCTGTCCCTGGGGAAGGGCCAGACTCCTGTTTATGGCACCTTCAGCACAGGTCTTGGGGCCCTGGCATGTACTATCACTGGTTTAGAAAGTTGTAGACTTGGAAGACCTTCCACCTGTTGGGTTGAGGGACTTTGGGGCTTACTGGAGTTTCCCCTCTCACCTGTCAGCCATATGTGTGTGTGTGAACCGGGACCTGTGGTGGAACGAGTTTTTGGAACAAACACTTCCTGGTAATCTATGGACTTGGAAGGAAATCTCCTTGGCACCGTCTGTGATAATTTAAACCATTTCTTTCTTTCTTTCTTTTTAAAATTATAATGTGTTTTTAAAATGTGATTTTATAAATTATCATTATTTTAAAAGGGCCACGTTGTCTACATGGTGCTTTATAGGGTCTATCTGGCCACAGCTGGAGCACTTCTGGGTGTTTTATGGCAAATTATTCTCACATTACCCTTTAATGCAGGAAGGGCTGCCTGTTGTCTGAGCTCCCCGGGTCATACAGAAACCCCCAGCCTTGATACAAAACAGCTGTCTGTGTTCCAAGGAGGAGTGTTTCAGGCAGAGGCAGAAGGAAAAAGGGTTTCATGGCTGGTGGAGTTTTAAAAAAAGTTTAAATTACTCTTTCCTTGCTATTTAAATGTGATTTAATTTTGTTACCAACACATTGTGTAAACCTAAGAGAGAAGGGGGTTTGTTAAGTGTGTTCTGGCAATACTTACAGTATGTCCTGAGGGGGTGCTCCCCAGGGAGGCCAGCACAAATCTCCTGCTGACCTCCATGTCCCTGGGCCTCAGTCTGGCTGGGCCAGGGTCAGAGGCCAACTCACAGACCTCCCTCCCCTTTCTCCTCTGGGTCCCTGCTGAGACCAGCAACAAAGGGGCCAATTGTTGAAGACATACCCTGGTCTGAACAGCCTTGAGCCTCTCTGAATGCCAAAGTGTATCCATGCACACTGGTGTGTGTGTGTGTATGTATATACATAGTGTATGTATGTATGTACGTGTGTGATGGTTCTTGCCCATATATTCATGAAGCATCTGTGCAAACATATGCATTCACACATATGCACATGTGAACAAGCATGTGGGCATATAGGTACTGTGAGGATATGTTTGTAAGTCTATATAAATGTGTGTTCATGTATATGAATGGATGTTTCCATATGCATACTAATGCATTTGTGTATAGATGTGAGGATGCATGCATGTATGTATGTATGCATGGGGGGGAGGGGTGTGTGTAACTTGATTAAAGCATTTCTGAGTTACTGTTGCATCTTAGCAGCACCAGTGGCCTCGGAAGCTGGACTGTCCAATGGTAGCTCCTAAGGCCGAGGGGATAAAGGAGCTGGTTTCTTAGCAGGTTGCACAGCTACCTCTATGTGGTACTCGCCCTGGTATGGAAGGTTTGGATACATTGCTCCTTACTTATTTTCCCTGTAGGAAGCAGACAGAGCAGCCATAAGCCTTCTCCTCATGCAGCAGCTCTTAGCTGCTCATTGGCCTATTCTGACCTGGGCTTCCAAGCTAAGCCCTCCAGAGCTTTTCTGTTCCCTTCCTGTCCCTTCCTGGGGCTGCCTGTTAGATCCAGTACATTCTGTGAGGAGCAACTATGAGATGTCCTGACCTCATCAACACTCTGACCTAGTTCCCTCTAAGCCACAGGGCTCTGCACTGTGTGCCATCATTTTGGTCCTTAACATGGACTCTTACAAGTGGTTTGTTAGGATCGGTGGCTGGACTGGCCTTGGGTATGTCTCAGCTCTGTCTGCTGGCATCTTTGGGGCTCAGATTTTCCTTTTTAACAAAATTGTTCCTAAAAAATGACAAGACTCAAGTGACTCTGAAGGTGGGGTGAGGATGAGAAATCTCCCATTCCTGACTGGTCTTCCTCTGCAGTCGCTCCTCCCTGCATCCCTCAACAGCACAGCTGCCAGGGAATGGCTTTCTGCCTTCTCTCCCGTCTTGTCCCCCACCCCCAGCCCCTGTTTCCTCTTTGCTCCCAGCAAGAGCTTATCTTTCAACTGTGGAAAAGCCACCAATTAAACTTTACTCCAAAGCTTATCAAAATATTCAGTCGGTAAAATTATCTTATAATTAGCTGAACTGTAAGCCAGAAGTCTTTAACCATAGGAAACGGTAACGTGACCCAGCGTGTGGAGTCTGTAAGTTGCTTGTCCTGGCCTTGGCTGCAGTTGCCGCTTTTTGTTCTTTCCCAGTCATTTCCTCCCTGTTCTGCATGTTCTTAATGGTCCCTGAGGCCTCAAAGAAAATATACTACTAAGATTAGCAGAGATAGATAATGGAACAAATTCAGTTAAAAGTAATATAAGATCTACTTGATTTTTAATATTTTATGCATGTACATTTATATGCACTTTGTGTCTATACCTGTTCATGCATGTGTGTGTGCATATTTGTTGGGGGATGTGCATGTGTATGGAGGTCAGAGGACAGGTCCTGTTCACCTGTTTTATTTATATATTAGATGGAATCTTTCTCTGGCTTGGAACTCACCAAGTAGGCTAAACTGGCTGACCACTGAGTCCCAAGACTACCTGCCTGCTCCTCTCTGAAGCTGGGATTACAAGTGTCTCTTATTACATCCAGTTTGATTAGTGAGGTTTTGAATGGGGTATTGAACTCAAGTCCTGCTTGCAAAGCAAGCACTTTATCAACTGAGCCATCTTCTTAGCCCCTGCTTAATTAATTAATTATTAAGTAGACGTATGCCTACTTTCCCAGATTCTGATGTCTTGCCATGACTGGGCCTGTATTTTGGATGACTGCAGTGGTAACTCGGAGCTAAATTATTCTGGAGCCTTGCTGTTCCAACACTATCCAGGGCATTCTGTGGCATGGCCGGCTGGACAACCACTGGGCTTTCTTCTCTCAGTTCGTTCCTTTCACAGAGCTCTCCTTCCCCTATGTGTTCTCCATTCTTTCTATGATGCCACTGAACATGGCAGCATCAGGCATGCCATCTGTCACCCTCCACCCACATCTCCTGGGGACAGCAAGGAAACAGGGATGGTGTTTGGGATCCTAAGGTGCAGTTTAGGCTTTCATGCAGAAGCGATAGTACAGGGTACTTTGGGTCTTAATTGCTGTGAGCTCCTGAAATTGGTAATGCCATGGGCTGGCATTAATGGGCTCAGGAGACTTACGTGGGTTCACTGGACACTGATTATCACCTTTTCTATAGTGAAATGCTTCCAAAATTCTAAAATCAAATTGAAAATTAAGTTTTGTGATGCACTAACATTTTCACAGATTACATATAGTATTAGTACTGTAGTTAATATTGATTGTTTTCTGTATTTGTCAGAGAACAGGCATACACATCTACACAGTTACAGTTAAAGAACACCTGCTTCATCCTTCTATTATTCTAGCAAGGGAGCAATGATTCTGCTCATCTTATAATGAGGAAACTCTAAAGAGCCTCTATAACTTGCAGATGACTGCTAGCCTGACTATCTTAACCACTGCTCACCTTGTATGGACTGGCCAAGGGTCATGGCTTAGGATTTCGACCATGTATATTTGAGAGATTCTCATTGATACTTGTGAGAATAAAGAGGAGGTCACAGTTGCATCTCATCCTCCCATTGATGTCATATCCTGGTGTCACACTTAACATCTCTTGAAGTTACATTTGCATTTTAGGCTTGATTTCTCTACTGCCTATAGAATGAATCTTGACTGGCCTCGAGCTGATGGGATCCCTGTAAAGGCTGAGGGAATCCCCAGGAAAGCTCTGAATCGGGTGTCCAATCTCTTGGTGTCTGAGTCCATGTGATGCTCCCATGGAAGAGGTGGTGAGGGGAGTCACTCTAGGCAGTACTGTCCTAATGCAAACCTTAGTATCAGCTGCATGCTGACACCCCATCCTTCTGCTGCTGTCCCAAGAGTCCTACCCTACAAGTTCTTCCCAACTAAAGATGCAGTCTGTCCGATCCGCAATGAAATGTTTTTGGCCTTCTAAAGGCCCTTTCTAAATATGATGACCTTTTAAAACAAAGTTGAAATCAAAGATCTATCATTAAAAGTTTTATTCATTAAACAAGTCCCATTAGAAAATGTTTTAAGATTTATTTTTATTATTTTATGTGTATGAATGTTTTCCTGCTTATGTGTGTATGTGCATCATGTATGTACCTACTGCACACAGAAGCCAGAAAAGGACACCAAATGCCCTCAAACTGGAGTTATAGCTGGTTGTGAGCCAACATGTTAGTCCTGGAAACTCCCGCAAGTGCTTGTAACCACTGAGCCGTCTCTCCAGCTCAATACATTAGGAATATTTAAAAGTAATTGACCACATTGAATTAATTTTCTTGCAAATTCAGCTTGTTCTTTATGTTATTTAATTTGTATTTTTCTCTCTGTTCTTAATTACAGCTTGGACTGATGATAGCCATCCGCTACAGCCACAGGTAAAGCTTTAAAATCTTTTTTAAAAAGAAATATATTTGTGGTTTAGAGGTTTTGGTTTTCTTAGGTCCTAAAGAATTTTGAGGTTTGTGTTTTGTTTTGTTTTCTTTTTTGATGGCTGCTTTTCTGTGATGTGGATGGCACCGTTGAAGTTGCTGTTTGGAGGGAAACATGGCAATGGTGGAACATTTTTTCTTTTTTCTTTTTTTTTTTTTTTTGTTTCTGTTTTTGTTTTTGCTTGTGTTGCAGGCTGGCCTCAACTTTGCAGTCCTACCTCAGCCTCCCTAAGGCTGAGATCACAGGAGTGTGCCACAGTACTCAGTTCTTGGTTTTTCCAGTTCTGATTTTCCTGATTTGACTTTCAAATTGCTAAGATCGCAGGCGTGTACCACTGTGCCCAGCAACATTTTCTGTAGGACACAAACTTGAGAAGCTTTGTGTTAGGGGTGCAGATGTAATTTCTGTGTAGCCCACTGAGCTTGAGTCTGGGTTAGGGATTCTTACATGTGTGGCCAGGCCAAGACTGTTTGTAGAGCCCCACCAGCCTCTCTACTTCCTACATTTGGAGGAGGTGAAACACCTGTTTTTGTCTTGCTTCATGATTTCCACCCTGGTGTTAATTACATCATATTAATGGGAAAAGCCTGCATCATTTTCTAGTACCATCATGGCAATCTTGTTCTATGAATGTTTGTTTCCAGAATCATCTTTCCTATTTGTGTGCTTCAAGATATATTATGCTGGATGAATTAAAATGAAGGGTTGATATGCAAGGTCTTCCTGCTCTCATGCACACGTTGCTTGAAGCTTCCCCAAAGTACCACCCTTGGGTCAACCGTTTGCTGCTCAGGTTTATCTGGCCAGCTCTTCACAAACATCCCAAAGGAATATTGGGTGGCAGAACAAATTTGCATCCCCCAAGGTACTTGTTACAAGTTGTATGTACAGTTTTGATCTAAGTGTGAGATTCAGACAGCTTCTGAGAAGCAGAACGGGGCTATGAACAGGCAGAGGGCAGGAATAGCCTTGAACTTCTTGGAATTCATAAGTGAGAAGAGAAGTGTTGAAGGAGGATATTTTGGAGCAGGTGGAAGAAGGCTGCTCCAGACAGCTTCGTGGTCACACAGGGGCAAAGAAATATCTTTTCCTTGTCTGTAATCTAGGCTCATGGCTGAGGTCCCATAACAAAGGGCAGAAAACGAGAGCACAGTACACTTGTTCATTTAATATGCTTTACATGCACAGGAGCTTTCACAAGAAAAGGGAGACCTAAAGTGAAGAAGTATGCTTAGACAGGGGTAAGGGGATGAGAGGGGTGCAGGTGGGGGTCTGAGCTAGAGCAGTGCTTCTCAACGTGTGGGTTGAGACCCCTTTAGAGGCCGTATATCAGATATCCTGAATATCAGATATTTACATTATACATAACAGTAGCAAAATTACAGTTATCAAAGTGGCACTGAAATAATGTTATGGTTTGGGGTCACCACCACATGAGGAACTGTATTAAAGGGTTTCAGCAATAGAAAGGTTGAGAACCACTCAACTATAAGGAATAGACTCAAATGTCCCCTCCCCACCCCCTTTTTTTTATCAGCTTCTTGCTGAACTCTGATGTCCTCAGACATTAGTATGCTCCTTTGGGAATTAGGAGGGCTCAAATGGGAGTCTTTTGATCTGTTTTGGTGATCTTTTCTGTAAATTTTTTTTTTCTCCAAGGTGCTGTGCTCTGGAGCAATGTGTCTCAAACTCTATCTTTTGTCTGTGTGTTTTTGGGTCTGATGTCTGAATGGGGTGTGTGTGCATGGTGTGTGCACACACAGAAACGCTGTCTTGAAGAAGCATGCTGGTCTCTCAGCAGCTCAGCCAGGTTGATACAGCTGATGGGATGCATCCTACTGTGTGCTTAAGACAGGCAGCAAGCACCACACTGAGCTTTAGGCCCAAAGTCAATAGGATTCTGGGTGGATTGTATCCAGCAAGAGGTGGGAAATATCAGGAATGGAGCACACATCACTTTAATTCCAGCACTCAGGAAGCAGGGGCAGGGGCAGGGGCAGAGGCAGAAGCAGGCAGATCTCTGTGAGTTTGAGGCCAATCTGATCTACAGAGTGAGGTGCCCTGTCTTGAAAAGACAAAAAAAAAAAAAAAAGAATATGCTAAATGTAGGCCACAGAATGGGGTGTTTGTGTGTGTGTGTGTGTGTGTGTGTGTGTGTGTGTGAGTGAGAGAGACAGAGACAGAGACAGAGACAGAGGGACAGAGAGATTGGCACAGACGTAGAGAGACAGAGGCAGAGAGCAAAGGATTGTGTCGTACATCTCCTCCCTCAAGCTCTGCCACACTTGCTTAGATTCTGTGGCAGACTACATTTTCCAAAGATGGTGTTCTAGTTTCACTTCTGTTGCTGTGATAATACAGCCTGACAGAAAAAACAACTTAAGGGAGAAAGGATTTGATTTAGGCTGCAGATCCAGGTTACAGTCCGTTACCGCCAGGAAGAACGTAAAGCAACCAGCCACTCCACATCCACGTTCAGAAGCAGATAGAAATGAGTCTATGTACGCTTAGTATTCGGCTAGCTTTCTCTACTTTTATCCAGTCCAGAACCTCAAACCAAGGCATGGTGCCTCCTCCTCGTAGGCTGGGTCTTCCCACATCAGTGAAAGCAATGGAGACTCTGGTCTTGCTCAGCCTGTGGCCACACGCACGCTTACGGAGTATATTTCAGTTCCTGCGGCTGCTTGCCATCACTTATCTGTCATTTATCTGACTGACATATTCTATAGACCTTGAGTACTGAGCAAGCAGTGGAGACAACTTATCTCTGTTTCACAGACTCTGGAGCCCCTGCTGGAAGTCTTGAGGGCTGGGGGCCCTGTCATCTGAAACTGTGATTGGCTTTTCTGGAGGGAGGTGCCAACTGAGGTTTTTGTTATGGAGCATAAATGAAGCTAGGAATTCCTTTTTGGAAATACAGTATATCACAGTATTCTAGTGAATGAGGGAGAAATGTAAAAATGCCATCTTTTCTACAAAGCACTTGACAGAGAGATGCCCAAAGGTAATTGTGAGGCTTAAGAACAGATGCAACGGAAAAAAAAAAAAAAAAAAAAAAAAAAGCCGGGCAGTGGTGTTGCACGCCTTTAATCCCAGCACTTGGGAGGCAGAGGCAGGCGGATTTCTGAGTTCGAGGCCAGCCTGGTCTACAAAGTGAGTTCCAGGACAGCCAGAGCTACACAGAGAAACCCTGTCTGGGGGTGGAGGGGGGGGGGAAGAACAGAACAGATGCAAATCTTTGAGGAGGGGGTTGGGGGAAGGAGTCAAAGGAGGCTTTGTAGAGAACGTGGCTCCTAAACCTTCCTTATTCCTCAAAAGTTGAGAAAGCAAGAGAGAAGCCTAGCTGGCTCAGGAGACACCTGGAAGGCCGATCACATGGATTCTTCAGAATGCATGCTCTTCAAATGATTGTTTTTGCCTTGATTTGGAAGAGAGGCCGACTTGGTGTAGGGTTGAAGGTGTGATATGAATTCTAGCTGCTTCTGGTTGCCTCTACAGATTTAATGGTTCCATCTTGAACCCAATCTTGATCCCACTTCCTGCAACAGGAGTTCCTCAGAGTCTTAGATGGAATGCAGAGAGGAAGTCCATCAACTGTCACATAGGAACATATTCGGTATTCTGTGTTGGCTCCAAGGTGTTAGAGTTCTGTCAAGTTATGTAAATGCAGCAAAAACCAACCAATGAACCAAAAAACTAATAGAAAACAAGCTGGAGATGTTACAATTAAAAGAATAGAGTCTGAGGAAGAATGACTTTTGCTGAGACTCCCTCGAAGTTTTCAAGGTCATTCATTGGCTTTTTACCTTGCATCTAAGGATCTGAGATGGAGAGGTGACAACCTAAGCCAGCAGCCACAAAAGGCTGATGGAGCACTTGGCATCACATGTACAGGAGTCAGAAGATCATAGGACCATGAGTTTGTATGCAACACTTCAATCCATCTTTAGGACCTTTTCATTCTATCAAACTGTAACTGTATTACCATTAAATAGTAAAACCCTCTCCCATTTCTCCCTTTCACATCTATGGCAACCATGTGTTACTTTCTGTTTTGATGATTTAATTACTCTGGGTACCTTATATTGGTTGAATCAGATTGTATTTGTCTTTTCATGCCAATCTTATTTTACTGAGCAGTGCCTAGACATTCTTGGATGCAGCCTGTGCCAGGGTTTCCTTTTTCATTAAGGCCAGTATTCCATTGTGGCTGCCTATTCATTTATCCATCAACTGACTCAGGCTGCATCCACCTTTTACTTACAGTGGATACTGCTGTTGAAACTACAGTACACAAATGTCTGAGTCCCTGCTTCCACTTCTTTTGGGCTTATATCCAGAAGTAGATTCTGAATCTTGTGGCAATTCTACATTTAATTATTTGAGGAGTGTTCATATTGTTTCTTTCTCATTTCCACTTGAAATGTAGTCGTGCCAAGTCGGTGCAGTTCTGGCTCTTTCAGAAACGCACAGCTGTGACTGAGAAAGGATTTCCAGTTTGCTGTTGAGTTTCAGCAGAACTCAGATACTGGGTTTCCTGGTCTTTTTTGTGCGGATGGGAAGGTGTTGGGGAGCAAAGTATGGGACCTTCAGGTCTCATCACCAGACTTTTATAAATATTCCAGCAGAAAGTCCAGGGTAAGATCAATGTGGACATGAGAAACTCAATAGGCACATAGTGGATAGAGATGGGGTAAAGACTCCAGAGAGGGCAGATGGTTCCAGAGTAACTGATGGGGCAGGATGGCTTCTCTATAGAGCAAGGGACTGGAGGCATCTTAAGGAGATGAGGGTGAAGAGGAGATGAGGGAGTCAGTAAAATCATGTAACCGTGGTGAGCAGGCAGCACTTCTGTTGTGGACAGAGCTGGGGACAGAGCTATTCTAGAACAAGAGGGGACCCTGTGTGGTAACTAAGGTACTTGAGGCCCCAAAACATACAGTGGTGCCTTAGACAAATCTCTCCCATTAAAAAGAAGCATGTGTTAGGATTAAAGACATCCTCCAGAGCACACAGACATTCACATGTGCCTACACGTGTGTCTACACCCACACCCACTTCACCCACTTTCACTTCTGCCCCAAGGCATCCTCCATTCCTGTATATCCATCATTCCAGGTTTGTTTGTGTGGCATAGGAGTGCCTATTTGAATATAAGATGCCATATAGGGTTGGTGCTGAGGCAGGGAAGTGGAGAATAATGCAGCTGTGTTCAGACAGCATAAATGTGCAATACAAGGAAAATACTGGCCATGGCTGATGGATATTTGACAGCAGGTCTTTCCCACAGACCATTTATTATCATGATGCCTTAATTTATTTTTATAAAGTCAAGTCATTTTTTTTCTACAGAGTGGAAAATTGTCTCTTTGATGTTCGTTTCCCATTGTTTAGCTTGAGGTTTTGGGTGGAATCCACGCCACTGTGACGACTGGGTAACCCCGAGAAGTGCCCTTTGCAGATAACAGCTCTTGGGGCCCCACCACCCACGCAGTGGGAAACAATTTCCCCAGTGTGTGGGTGTTTCGTTTTGTTCTTTCTGTAAGGTTGAAAGAGTCCTCTTCCTTTCTGATCCAGCGCTGCAGCCTGAAGAAACATGCTCCTTCATGGTGGATACCTTGAGGCAGCCATGAAAGAGGAAACAGGCTTAGAAATGGCCCTTCACCTTTCTCTCTCACCCTCTGACACTGGAGTAACCACAGGAGCCAATGGTGTGGCAGTTTTGCATGAGTCACTGCATTCATATTTCTAAAGCCAAAGATAAGAGCAAGGAACAAACCTGCAATAGAATGATTTTGCTAGTTTGTTTTGTTGGGTTTCTTTCTTAAACAGATAGGAAAGGAAGCACATTTTCCATCTAATATGGTTACAGGAAAGTCCACAGGGTTCTAAGTTTTAGATAAAACTGAATAATGATTCTTCTTTATAATTGACTTATATTTCCTTGCTCCCCATAGACCTTGAGAAAGGTCAACTTAGCTGTCCACTGAGGCTAGGGCACCGTCAAGACTTTGAGATTATAGGTAACAATTTTTCCAAAGGACTTGATATCTCTCAAAGTGTGCTGGATAGCTCTATGTCAACTTGACACAGGCTAAAGTCATTGAAGAAGATGGGACCTCAATTAAGAAAATGCCACCATAGTATCCAGCTGTATGGTATTTTCCTAATTTGTAATTAGTGTGGGAGGGTCCAACCCATTGTGGGTAGTGCCATCCCTGGGCTGCTGGTCCTGGGTGCTATAAGAAAGCAGGCCTGAGCAAGTCATGTTGGGTAACCCAGTAAGCAGCACCCCTCCATGAGCCCTAATCAGCTCCTGCTTTTAGGTCGCCACCCTGTTTGGGTTCCCATCCTAACTTCCTTCAATGATGACTATGGTTGTGGAAGTGTAAGCCAAATAAGTCCTTTCCTCCTCAATTTGCTTTTGTTTATGGTGTTTCTTCAGAGCAATAGTAACCTAAGTTGAGACACAGGGCTGTGGAGCAGCAAAGGGGACAGCAGAATTGGAGGTCCTACATATAGTCACTCCCAGAGAGGTAAGGGGTGTCTGTGCCCAGCATGGCCACCCTTAGATGAACATGCAGATCTGCGTCTGAACAGTCATTCCAAGTGGTGCTGTTGCTTTTGTTTTGAATGAGTTGGCAAGAAATAAAGGGGTCATGCACCCTTGTGTTGTGACTTGGATTAGAATCAGAGTCTACAGTTGGCAGATGAGTCAGAAAGCTTATCGAATGGGCAGGTGACATCAAGTAGGTAATGCAGTTGTCATCTTTTGAAATACAAAAGTAAAGACAAGAAACAGGGTCATCTGGGCCATTGGGTTTTGATTTCGAGTGCTGGCAAATGCCTAGTGACTCCCATTTGGAGCTGGTTTTGATCTTGTGGGGTCAGTTGAGGAAGAATGTCATTCTCCACATTTTGTAAAAATAAAATAAAGTGACTTTCCGCCCTACTTTCCATTTTCAAGAATAGTTGTTTCTGTCACCAGGTCTCTGGCTGGCTGCTTTATCTGTCTCTTTCTCAAACTTCACAGTAAGGCTCTGACCAGATTTATACAAAAGAGTTGCCAAGAATTATTCAACTCTGATGGTAGAATCTTAAAAGTCAAGCTATCTTTAGAAGGTTGCATTTTTTGTTATAACCTCCCTACAAAATATTATTCTCAAGGGGGCAGACTGCAGATCTTCATGGAGTGTCCAAATCATGTGTTTTTACTTAGTGTTTTGAGAGCTGTGGGTTATGTTGTTGGTATTTCATGGTAGAACTCAGCATGGGCCTGGGGCTCTGCCTCGAGAGTGACAAGCACTCTTCAGGGTAGATACACCTTCAGGTGTATCTTCTACCCCCTGCAATCCCTCATCTCCTCTCTTGTTAGTGGCCTTCTTATAAAGGGACCTTTTCATCTAACCTTAAACCTGCTCATTGCATGACATCACCAGACTCACAGGGTTGTCTCCAAGGGTTCTCTGCTTACTAACAAGGGGATCTTCCTCACACAGATCTGATACATACTCAGAAGCCTCTGTGGGCTTCCAGGCCAGGGGCATGAATCCTAATCCTTATTAGCCTGGAATTCTGGATCCACCTCCCCTGGAGACTCCTGTACCTTCATCCTTTGACCCTTTAGTAAATTAGCTTCCCTCCTCTCTTTTTTATTGGTGACCTCCTTTGTCACTTTAGCCCCTTGGGATGTTTTAGTCTTTTTGAAGATTTGTCAAGAACCAGTTCTCCTTTCAGTTGGGTCTCATGATGTTTTCTCAAGACAGTTTCTAACTCTATGTCTACTTTCTTTCTTTAGCAGGAGATAGGAAGGATAGACTATATTCCTGTCACTGCACATTGGACCTAGCCTATACTGTCTCCTTTCCCATTTGCCCTTGGGGGCGCTAAGACCTAAGACCATGGACTGCTTGCTGTGCTGTGTTGTTCGGTCTGAGAAAACTTGGATTTTGCTTTATAATCACTCTCTGAAAAAGTGATCTTTCCCTTATTTTCAAAAGACTATGACAATTATATTTCTTATCACTATGCTAAAATACTTAAATGATGCAACTAAAAGATTTATTTTGGCTCACTGTTTGAGGGTGCAATAATTACAGGAAGGAATGATGGGGAAGGGAGGCGTGGGGGCTGGGGTATTCGGCAGAGAAAGGAGAATACCGACATCCAGATAGCCTTTTCTTTTCCCCAGTTTTATCCAGTCCCAAACCCTAGTCACCTATGTTGGATGTACCACCTGCATCCATGACAGGACCTGCCCCCTCAGTCCTTCCAAGGGCATATTCTTCTGCAGTGCCCTCTGTACATCTTGATAGCTGACTCTTGAAAAACACTTCTCTAGGTTGTTGTTTGCCAAGAACCCTTTCAATGGCCTCCTTAGCTTAAGCTCTCTCCTTTTGAAATGAATCTACATGGATACAAACTGAAACCTTTGATGGTTGGGCTCTTGTCCTCAGATCACCTTTCCTACTGACACAGTGCCAAGTAGGTTTGTTTCTCTTTAATGGTGCTAAGCCCTTAACAATCTCAGCTGCTTGTTCTACACTCACCTACCTCTTCACAAGGTCATTTGTTCATGTGCCTTTCGCCACCAAACTGCACATTTTTACATTTTCTGCTCTTTTTCACTGTGAATGTGACTAATAACAGCGAGTAGTAGCTATGCCACATCTAAACCCTGTGCTGCCTTGAAATTTCCTCTGCCTGACAAACTAGCCCATTACTTTAGAACTCAGCTTTATTCAAGTGTTTTTTGTTTTTTGTTTTCCTTCACATATGCAGTACATAACCAGTACTTTGCTGGAGTATGACATGAATAGACTTCTTGGAGTCTGATGTCAGAGTAGTCAAAGGAATGGTGATAGACATGCTCTGTCATTTTGGAAGAGGAGGAAGATTGCCAGTGCATGCACACACATGCGCACATGTGTACACACACAGACACACATGCTCACTAACCTTCCTTGTAATCCTGTGTCTTGGATACCTGTTGGAAGATGCTGCCCGCCTTAAGGGTAAGCCTACTTCCACCAGGGTAGCCTCTAGAAATGCCCTCACAGAAATGCCCAGGGATGAGTCTCCTAGGTGATTCTAGATCTCATCAAGTTGACAGCTAAGCTTAATCATCACAGTGCTCAAATCAAGTTGATCAAGAGTCAACATAACTCAAATTAAAATCCTAATTATCTTTTATGTAGAAATTGACAAGTCAATTACCAAACTCTTTTGTAAAGACAAAAGATCTTGAATTTACAATATTAATCAGACTTTTGACACTGTGGCCAAATGTCTGACAGAAACAATAAAAAGGAAGTATAGATTTATTTTGGCTCATAGTTTCAGTTCATTTTGGCCAAGGGGCATGGTGGAGCCAAGTTCTACAACTTAGAGCAGCTCAGGGTGAGGGAGAATGTCTGTATACACAGGCTCTCTCTCTTCCCCTTTGTTCTCATTTGGGTTTCTTGCCTATGTGATGGCCTCTACATTTGAGGACTGTCTTACCCTAGGTTAATTCCTTCTGAAAATTGCCACAGACTGTCCCAGAAGACATATGCTTTATTGATCTCCTTCTTAACCCAATCTACTGGACAACCAACATTAACCTGTTATACCAGCAATCTTAAAAAACAAACATCGAGAGCTTATTCGAGACTGACTGTAATGCTGCAGTAGTCAGCTCAGTGTGTCTTTCTTTACCACATATCGTCCCTAAATGTAAAACCTAAAGCTATACACCCAGAAAAGAATGAAGAGAAAAATCTTTGTGACCCCGTGCAAGCCATAGCTTTCTTCAGATATAAAAGACATATAGGAAAAGGTAGGGGAAGTAGATTTCATTAATTAAATACGAGTGCTGCTGGAAACGCAGGGCCAAAAGATGAAAAGATGGTCCACAAACTGGGAGAAAAATATTTTTCCAGTGTACATCTGATAAGAGACTTGCATCAAGAGTATATAGAAAACTATATGGCCCCCTTGACAAGAAAATAAAGGAGCCCAGCTTAACCTATGAACAGATATCTGTACAGTGAAGAGATGTTTGACACCATCAATTATTAAGGAGATGAAAATATACAGAGTGCACACTAGAATCACTTAAAAGACTCAATATCCTCCAACCCCACACTAACCAGCCGATGAGATGTGGATACTCCCCTTACAGGGAGAAGGCGACACAGTGAAGCCACTTGGGAAAGGATTTTGATAGCTTCTGGTAATGTTATATCCTTACCAATTTAGTGATTCTACTTCTGGATATTTATACAAGAGAGATGAAACCAGGCTTGGGTGCTGTTGTTTACAGCCTTTCTATGTATAACAGCCTCAAACTGAAAACAGTCCCCAACACCCAGGGAGATGGATGAAGGCGAACACAGCCATGTAACGAAATACTTAGAACCAGAAGGCACTGGCATGAGTGAAAAGATGCAGGCGTAGGGTTCACGTACCATGTGACTCCAGTTGTAAGACCTGAGGAAGTCCAGCTACACCTCAGCGGTGTCCCGGGAAGTCTTGACTAGAAACAGAGCTGAGGAGTTTGGGGGTGGAGGGAGAGGTGTTTTAAATCCTGATGACCACTCTTTGTCTTAAAGGCGTTTTACTGTAATGAGATTGTGGTTAGCAGACTGACGTGAGTTAGAGAGAGCTGTGGTAGGGAAGCCTTTGCAACAAGGTTTGCTGGGGCTCTTTCTAGAAGGTGGCGTTTCCGGGTCTGTCTTCCAAGGCTGCCGTGTGTGGGCCCAGGGGGTCCTTCATTTGGAGCTGTGGTGTGTTTTCCGTGCCGGGGTAAGACCTGGAGTTCATGTTTTGGCTCATTTTTACCGCTTTCAAGTGGTCAAATGGGTGTGCAGTTGCACTTAGCGCAGCCCTCTCGACTTTCTGTGACTTGCCACATAAACACAGGTGCAGCCAGGTCTTTTGTCAGCTGTGGACATTCCAGATGGAACAGAGCTTGAGCGGGGGGCCTCCTCACGGGGGCAGTTCAGCTTGAGGTAATTGGATTTGACCTTATCCCTCACCCATAAGACTGCTGCCAGGCAAGAGTCTTGGGGTCTCCTGAGCCCTCGGGAGCGCTGGGCCAGTGTGCTGGGCTTGGCGTAACTTTCCTTCGGTGCAGGTGCCTGAGGTCACATTCCAGGAGGCTCAGCTCATCCTATCCGTCTGGAAAACTCACCCGTGGCTGACCTCTCCCTGGAGACCGAGGAATGGGGTGCAGCTGTTTGCAACTCTCACCAGTGAGAAAGCAGCTCCGTGTTCTGCTCCGGTGAAAGTGGCAGGTGTTATTCCGGTTTCCACTTGGTTGACTGTCATTGAGTGCTGGGCAGAGGGCAGAACATGGGGCACTTGGTGGAGGGCAGAGAAAGGAGCCTGGGTAAAGCCTAACAGCATCCTTGATACTACACTGAGCATGCTCAGTACTTTACCAAGCGGGGCAATATTATGGCAGTTCTTCCAGAGCCAACTCCGGGAAAAACCTGCTGCTGCTTTGTTTTGGCCCAGGATGGAATGACAGAGCCTGCAGTTGATGGAAGAGGCAGTTTAGCAAGACTGTTCATATTCTAGCCAGGCTGTGGGTAGTGGGGACTGGCTAGTCATCTGGTATATCGTGGCCTTACCTGCAAGCCTAGTTCTGTTTCTAGATTTTCTCTTAAAGGGCTTTCTCAGATTCTATTGCAGGGTTAGACTGACATCACAATTTGAAGGCTCTGCCGCAGCAAATTCTACCTCCTAGTCACCCTCATGCCTTTTCTTTTTCTTTTTCCCCGTATGAGTCATACTTTGGTCTCTCATGTTCCTTAAGATCCTGAAACTGAAAATCATCTTCAGATTACATGAAGGTTGGCCTGTGGGGATGCTGGGAACCTCTTAGAAGGGGGAGTACTAAAACCGTCAGCTCTAGACCCAGTGTGAAGGAGCGGTGCTGAGGCTGCTCTTTCTTGTCTTTCCTGAGGTATCTTATCTTAGCCTTTGCTTCCTGTTGAGGTTGATAGCCTCAAATGTCATGCAGAGAAGCTGCTGTAGAAATTTAAACTCCCTGCATTTTCCTACAGTGGTACACCTGCTTATGCCAGCACCTGCCTCTGATATTCAAGCTCATCTCTATCCTTTTTAGAGTCCACAGTGGGGCTGGATGATGGGGAGGGGGGAGGAGCCCCACCTGTGTACTCCATGCCAGCATCCACAGGTTCTGCCTAAGGATCAAATGTGTCTTTCTCCACATTTGCATGATGGTTGACATAAACTGGGTCAGTATGCTTCGCCTCTTAGTGACAGATGGTGTGGCTATCTATCTATCTACCTATCTATCATCATGTGTGCTATATGTGTTCATGTATGTGTGTGTATGTATTTTTGTGTGTACACATGTATACAGGTGCATGCTTACATAAGTTTATGTGCATATAGAGGTTGATGTTAATTGTCTTTTATCTTATTTTTTTTTTAAGATTTATTTATTTATTATATCTAAGTACACTGTAGCTGTCTTCAGTCACTCCAGAAGAGGGCGCTAAGTCTCGTTACGGATGGTTGTGAGCCACCATGTGGTTGCTGGGATTTGAACTCTGGACCTTCGGAAGAGCAGTCGGGTGCTCTTACCCACTGAGCCATCTCACCAGCCCTTATTTTTTTTTGAGACTAGGTCTCTCACTGAACCTATAACTCACTCATGTGGCAAGAATAACTGGTGAGCAAGGCCCGAGGTCCTCCTGCTGCCTGGCTTTTAACATGGATGCTGTAGATCCCAACTCAGGCCCTCACGGTTGCATAGCAAGCGTTTACTGACTGAGCGCCTCTCCAGCTGTAGCGTGATTATTTGTTGATGCTTCTGCTAGATGATTTCCTTTAAACCAGAATGATTTTGACCCCAGGGGATGTTTGTTGATTTTTTTTTTTTTTTTTTTTTTTTTGGCTAATCCAAGGTCAGAGAGGTTACTTCACACACTTAATGGATAGAGGCTAGGGGTGTAGTTAACATTCTATAATATACAGCTCTGGAACAGACTGTTGAATTGTCTGACACAAAACATGAACAGAGCCCAAGTGGAAACCCACTCTAGACAGAGAGGCCCAAGAGGCCAGCACAGTGAACATTCTCCCTCCATCTTTAGGACTGGAAAGTATCCTGTGCTCAGTTAACACAGATCAAGTCAGGTCTGTCATTCAGTGGCTCATGAGCTGTGTTGGCTTTTGGATTAGTAAAATATTCTCCAATGGTCAATGCAATATTTTATTGTTGAATTTGTATTATTTAAATATAAAGGTTAAGTTAACTTTTAATTAATTATACCAGTGAGTGGGCTAGAATGGTTATTTCTTCAACATGGTGGATCACTGTGAACCCACCTGTGGTTGTGTGGTGGTGATACAGAGCAGACTGCAGCAGCCTTCCTCCTGCCCTGGGTGACAGAACCCTTGGCATAAACTACTTAAGAGGAGGACGGATTCTCTTGCTCATGGTTTCAGAAGGCTTGGTTCCTGAGCATCCCATGCCCTGGCAGGGAACAGGTGCTTCTCCCTTGACCTGCTTTGCTTTCTATAGCTGTGATAAAGACTGTGACCAAAAGCAATTCAGGAAAGAAGATTTATTTCATCTTATAACTCACAGGTCACATTCTACCACAGAGGGGAGTCAGGGCCACGGAGGAGTGCTGCTTACTGGCTTGCTCTCATCCTGCTCCCTTGTATAATCTAGGACCACCTGCCCAGGGCTGGTATTGCCCACAGTGATCAGGGCTCTCCCATATCAATCATTAATCAAGAAAATGCTCTACATGTTTGCCCACGGTCAATCTGAATTAAAGTTCCCTCTTCCCAGGATATCCTAGCTTGTCTCGAGTTGACAAAAAATACAAGCAGCAGGCCTCCCTATCTGTATCATTGTAACAATTGCAAATCCCATCCTAATTCCAAACAAAAACGCATCTTATTTTCAAAATAAAACTCAAGTCAGCAGCTCAAACAGCAGTTTTAAAAGTCAAGTTTCAACTCAAAATAATCTAAAGATTTACTAATTTGGTACTTACATAGGGAGGAATGATGGTAGGAGAACAGGTTTTAAAAGATTTTTGTTTTCTGTAATCAAGCCATCATGTTTCTGCAAGAGGAAAAGAATTGTGTGTACAGTTAAAAAACAAAAACAAAAAAACCCACTGCATTGAATAGCACACAATGGTCTTAAATCGGAGAGGAGATGTTTCAGGTGTTTTGGCATTCCTTGAGTTTGCGTGGGGTGTTTAGAACCACGGCTGTGTTCCACAGTGTCGCTCAGATGGGTGCTACCAGGAACACCACCTATGCATTCATTGTGTGACTCTGAGTTGCTGTTTGGTTGCGTCTGAAGGAACATTTCACTGCCACCATATTTTTGCAAGCTTCACCTTCAGTCACATGACCCACAGCTTCAGGATCTGGCTCTTAAGTAACCAGCAGTTGCTTAAATCCTGTCCCTGTAACTACCACAGCCCTAAGGGGTAAAAATCAATTCTGTCTTGGCAGCAAGGGAATCTATTCTCAGAGGCTAAAGAACCTGTCCAAGACCACGTGGGCGCTTAATGAAGGTCATCGTCTTCCGATGATGCTAGGAATCCCTATGTACCTTGGGATAGTAGTGGATATGAGAGCCATTCGAGAAAATGTTCTCAGAAAAATCAGAGCTACTTCATATGAGAAAATGCAGGGATGGAGCTTCAGAGAGAGAGAGAGAGAGAGAGAGAGAGAGAGAGAGAGAGAGAGAAAGAGAGACTACCGTAAGACCCATGAGGAGACATGCAATGGAAATCTAGCTCTCATGCACGATCACAACGGCTATGGCTTTGCCCAGACTCATGATGCTGATGGAATTCAGAGTCTTCTTTCATTGTTTCTTCCATTTCTCCCCCAACTGCTTTATGTCAGGCATTATGAACTTAACTGCGAGTCAAGAGAACCCCTGGCTCCACGCTGTAAACAGTAACTGTACTGTTTTCTCACTTAATGATCCCTGAAGTGGAGCAGTTTCGGCGTGGTTATTTTGTGGCTCAATGACATCCTCAAGGACCAGGGTAGCTTTGATCTTTCTTCTCTGCAGCCCCCGAGCTGTCAGTTTTGTCTTGACTGACTCCTTTGTGGTCACAACATGGCCGCTGGGGTCCTTGCTGTCACATGCATATGTAATGGGATTTAGCAGCTGAGGAGGACCCATGCCTTCCTCTACGTTTCTTTCTTTTTAGTAGATGGAAACCTTTTCCAGAAACCCTTCAGGAGACTTGCTCTCATTTCAGATCATCAGAGAAAGCCATGTGGTCATTTCTAGGGCTGTCACCGGTGAGGACTTGGATGCCTATGGCTGGATTAGTGAAGCACAGCAGATCCACAGAACAGAGCAGAGCAGAGCGGATTAAAAAAACAAAAAAGAGGGCTCTGTTACAAAGGAGGAAGGGAGGAGGGGTGAGGCCGAATAACTGGAAATATTACTACACATTTAAAAAATATTTTTGTTAAAGACAATCTCAAACACGAAAGAAAGTGACAGCCGAGTTCCACTTTCTTCCCCGGTTCCTGCAGTTCTCAGACTCTTACCAGGGTTAAGTCTTCACTAGTCACCCCTTTGTCTGCTGGACTATTTCAAACATCTCAGACACACATGGATATTTAATGATCTAAATGTGCGGAAGCCCTCCCTTATACTTGGGCCTGGATTCAAGGGAAAAGGCTGCTTCGAGAGCTAGAGGTTGGGAAGGACTAACAGGCATTAACTATTTTTTGCTAGAGAAAAGACAAGATTCTAACCAGATGTAGTGACCCACTTCTGGGAAATCATAGGGAAAGACCTCGAATTAGAGGCCAGCCTGGGCTACAGCGCAGGGAAACAAGAATAAAACAAAATGAAACCAGAGACAACATTTCTCAGAGGAAAAAACAATATCCAGAGGAAGGAGTTCTCCCTGCTGTTGTTGTGGCTGCATCTGGAGTCTTTTGTACATGGGGAAGCAGCTGTCCTAGGAAGTTTGAGTTGTGGATTGGGGGTAAGGGGTGGGGGTGGTGCTCCGTTCTGCAGGCAAGTGCGAGTTCAGCCTCAGGTTTACAGTTTCCACTCTCTGGCTGGGGAGGCCGAATGCTTTCTAAGAGTGGGGTTGGGTTTGCTGACACCTGTTTCTGCATGCTAATAGATTTCTGGGGTAAGATAGAGCGGTGATGTCACCTGCAGGTGTGTGAGCCTGTGGCGGTTTCCCGAGGCATTGTAGCCACATCTGTCCTCAGCTGTGTGGGTCTTTGCTCCAGCAGGCTGCAGAATGAGCTGGTTGCCTGCAGAGCAAAAGCCAGAGGCAGCAAGCCGCGGTGGCCTTGCTTCAAACAAGCGGACTTTCCCCAAAGCTTCGGCTGATTTTCACTTAGTTATGGAACAAAACACAAATGTTGTTTCTTTAAAATGCCACAGCGGCAATCAGAGTATATTTCCACGCACCCTTTTCTCAGTTTCCTGAGGCCACCTGCCTTGTTACACGTTTGAAAGCTTCCTCTTCCTCTTCCTGAAACAGGAAGCTTGCCTTCTTATTTTCCTCCAGGTTTAAAGTGTGCCCTTCTTTGAAGAGAGTTCACACACACTCTCTGTGGGGTTGCACCTTTGTTTATAACATAAAAAAAAAATCTCCATTTCTCTACATGTGCTCTGTCTTGTCTCTAAAGGTCACACGGCACAGAGCTCCCTGCTCAGGGTACATCAACCTGGGCTGATTTTATCTGTGTGCGCTTTGTAAGATGTTTGTATTTGCATAGGACGTTTAGATACAGGGACACTTTGTATAACTATATTTGAAAATTGAGAGAGAGAGAGACAGAGAGAGAGAGAGAGAGAGAGAGAGAGATTGCTGTAGCCTGTGCCCAGTCCAGTGGCTAGTGCAGTAATTACACCAGTCCCTTAGTATAGCGTTCTCGAGCATGTACAATGTAGTGAAATGAGTGCTTTTTGTTTGCACGGTGTGCAGTTCAGTGTGGTGTGAGAATCCGCCTGACCCCAATACATTTTGTTTGACATGCACAGCTGGGGCACTGGAGGATAGTCCAGGCCATTAAAAAGAATGCGAAAAGAAAACACACACCATCTATTTGTCAGGACACAATGAAAGGGAGACTTACTGGGCCTGGATCACACCAGGAGGAAGGAGAAGAGGAAAACCCACCTGGCCCCCAGGGAGCCGGCAGGGGCACAGCTACTGTTGCCTGCTAGAGCTCCCCTGGTCATGCAAACCGATGCCCTTCCCAGCTCCCGGGATCTTCTTGTAGGGTGCTGTGCAATCAGAATGCTGGGGTGGAAGGGAGGAGGTCTTATTTGGACTTGGCATTCCAGGGGAGCCCAAGGTTAAGGGGTTCATCAGGCTTATGTGACATCTAGGAATGGCTTCTAAGGTGTCTGACCGGTGAAGACCTGCTACGCCTCCCGAGGTACCCCAGGCTTTCACCAACAGGCAGGAGAGAAGGCAGTGATGGATCCTTAGGAAGTTGGTTCCTCCCTCTCCCCAGCCACACAGATGCTACCCCATACTCAGCTGCAGTCCCCTCCCACTGGCCCCTCCCATCATCTTTCTTTTATTCCCCATTTGTTTCCTTGCAGGGATCTAGGAGGAAGTGGAAACAACAGGCCAAGCTAATGCTATAAATAAATGGTCGGCTAACCTTGGTTAGGAAATAGTAAGGCACCCAAAATGAAATGTTGCTAAAGGAGTACCCAAGGATCAGTAACATACTGACCAGACTTGTTTAAAAACTATGGAAGATGTGTACCTTTAACATAAAGTTTAGATTGCTGGGGAAATGTTTCAGCTCATGTTTGGCTCTTCATTGCCACCAAGTAGACCAATTCCCATACTGCAAAGAAACACCCCTGTCCCACAGCTGACCGTTAGGCCCTACCCCATACCAAAGGGCATGACTACAATGTTATAACCCTAGACCTAGAGCAATTTTTATGGAGGCTTGTTTCTTTTGGAGCACTAGACAAAACTGGACATATGCTTTGTTATTAAAGGATGTCTTCCTTATTTTTCCTGAGTGTGTGACATGAGTTGTCACTGGGATTAGGGGATGTTTCTCTGTTACAATAGTATCAGTCTCACACTTCATTCTCTGATTCTCTGATTCTCTCTCTGTGTGTGTATGTGTGCGCGTGTGTATGCATATTCACATGTTCACGTGTGCAGTTACATCTGAACAGCCATGCTGCATAGATAGGTCTGGAGAAAGGTCCCTGGCAACCTCACCTGCATTCAGAAGCCAAGACATCTTTGTATTACCTTAGTCACCTGGACCTTTTCAGAGTGACAGCTCTGAGCCTCACCTTGACTCAGCCCTGGCTCACTGTCCCTAGTTTCCTCGATGGCTGTGTAGAGAAGGGCATCAGTACGCTCTTATGCCCTGTAATGGACCATGGTAGAAAAGGTGTCCAAGAAACTCCCTCTCTGGCAAAAGTAAGAAAAATATACCTTGACTGATGTGGTTTGGCAAGAGTGACTTAAAAATGAACTCCACAAAAAACCCCCACACTAATGGGAGATGGTGTGTCCTTGCCCTTTGCGGCAGAAGTTTAAGGTGCCAGTGTGGTTAGCTGAATTCTGGAAGGAACAAAAGGGGAGATTCCCTCTGGCTGTTTTCATGACTGTACTTGTTCAAAACTCCCATTTCCCCCCCTCACCTACATTTTGTTTCTTGACCTGGAACAGAGACTCTCAGAAATCTAACCTTGGCTATATTAGTAAATGGTAAACTTTTCAGTTCACACTGAATAGTTGATAGGAATTTCAAAACACGGTTAAATGCCTTCTTTGTGAAGACAGCAGGAGCTCCCTTCTCATCTCTCTGATGTCACTAATCCAGCATTTGCACCTTACTGTCACTACGTAATGTCTGGGCAGCTCAGAAGGATTTCCAGGTAGTGGATCTGAGCACATCTCTCTCTCTCTCTGAGCCATTCATCCATGGTGTTTATGCAGCAGGATTTTCTCACTTCTCTTCACCTTGCTGTGCATTGTCTTTCTGCCAGGGCATCTGAACCACTCTGCGTGACCCCCACAGAAATGTCAGTGCATGAGACTCGGGGAGCTCTTGTGAATATTGTGATGACAGATGGCTCAGGCATAAAAGGCATCACCACAGGCTTTGTGAGAGGGGGGCTTGTGCGCTTGAGATCTCTCCTTCTCCCCCTCCCTCTTTCCTCTTTCCCCCCTGTTCCTCCCTCCCTCCTTCCCTCTCTCTCTAACTCCATCCACCCCCCCCCCCCAGATCTGCAATGGGGCCATTCAGCATGAGAAGGACACTGAATGTCAGAACCTACCTGCTTCTGACACAGTCACTCCTGGTCCCCACAAGCTTCATATAACCCAGAGGTCTCAGACCCCCTGTTTTCTATTTGACATCAGAAACCACCATATATGGTGCCAACTGTTTCCTCCATCACAGAATGCAGCGAGTACCTAGTGGACAAGACAGGAGGATGAGGGACAGGAAGACTAAGTGGGTTTGGTGCTCTTTGCAGAGGGCTACTTCTTCCTTGTCATGGCCAAGCATGGTGAATATGACCCTTTCTGTCCTTGCCCTCACTCAAATATGACATCAAACACACAGAGGCTGGGGCTGGCTGTGTAGGGAACTTCTTTCTGAGCCTCCACGCCCATGACCAGAGCCCAGGTCCTGTAGGTAGCTGGTGTTCTCTTCATCTTATACAAGCTACCCTTGACTTCTCAGCAGATCCCTGACTAGAAATCTCTGGGGTTGCTAGTGTCATGCCAGGCTTCTGTTGGAGTCTATGTGTTTGCTTTCTAGATTGTTCATAGAATGATCTATAAATTATGTCCTTATTTATAGTTGGTGTCGTAAGGAAACTTCAAGGTTGGCACTTCTCATAAACACACAGAATTTCGTCTTCCTATAGACTTATACACCACTTGGGCCACTACAGAGATGTGATCAAGACCTCCTCTCTTTTTGGAAGGTTATCACCTATACTACAGTTGATGCTAAAAGTTGTTCTGATAAAACACTGGAGGCCAGAGAAGTCTACTGAGATGATCCTGGGTGGGTGAACTTAGATAAGAAAGGGAAACGGTTTAATTTCAAGTGTCATCTGAATTTTCAGACCACCCTATTGTGAAGGTGAACATTGGCTTCCTTTAACACAGTGTGAACAGGACCTGTCCATGCTGCACTTGGCAGGGCTCTGGCCTTTAGTCCATCTGCATTCATCCATCGGGTTTCATGTTTCCATAAATAGCAGCCAGCACCCCAGTTCTGGACCCAGACTTGTGTTCACCTCCCAGGGCAGGCCCGTGACACAAAGCCACCAAACACTACCCATTTAGCAGAGGCTGTTTCTCCTGTCCACCCCAGAGACTTCATTTTTTAAATTCAGAAGGCTTTCTGGTTTGGTAGGGCGTCCAGCTTTTCCTTTTTATATAGTGTCTAAGTTTTGTTTATCCTCTCACAGCAGAGACCATGCTGACAACAGGGCCCCTGTTCACCCCTCCTCAGTCACACACAATTCCCAACATTCATTTAGAGAGGCAAATATTTGAATAATTTGAATAAGTAAATATCTTAAGCAATTCCCAAAACATGTTGCTTGCTGATAAGTATTTAATGTACTTTTAATGATTACATGCATCTGTTTTCTCTCTTTCAATACCTGGGCTTTAAGGTCTATAACGTGATCAGCATTTATTTCATTTTCAGAAAAGCTCACCCACCCTGAACCCCCATTGCTGGGCATGGGCAGGGGTGGGCATCCCACGTCACCACAAAACCATCACAGTATAGGGATTTAGGGATGGATGAGATGTGTTTCGGGTCAAGTTCCAGCACCTGAAACAAGTGGTGTGTGTGTGTGTGTGTGTGTGTGTGTGTGTGTGTGTGTGTAATTGTTGTTTCCTTTGTTTGAGACTCTCATTTTAGAGCCAAGGCAGACTTAGAATTCACGATGTCCATCTGCCTCAGTCTCCAAAAACTGAGACCAATGCATGAGCCAGCATGCCCAGTTAGGCAAATGATTAGCTGTACAGCTATTTAGTTTCTTCTAAAAATTTAACTTTACTAATTCTGGTGGTTTAAATGACCCTCCATGGGCTCATATGTTTGAATGTTTGGTCCCTAGTTGGAAAACTGTTTAAGAAGGATTGGGTCCTTGTTGGAGGAACTGTATCACTGGAGATAGACTTTAAGGTTTAAAAAGCCATTCCCAGTTAGCTCTCTCTCTCTCTCTCTCTCTCTCTCTCTCTCTCTCTCTCTCTCTCTCTCTCTCTCTCTCTCTCTCTCTCTCTGCCTTGTGCTTGTGGATCAAGATGTAAGCTCTCAGCGACAGCTCTACCTGCAGCCATGATCCCACCACAATGGCCATGGACTAACTCTCTGCAACTGTGAGCCCTAAATTAACTACTTTCTTTTATAAGTTGCCTTGGTCATGGTGTCTTATCTCAGCAGCAGAAAAATAGCTGAAACACTCATATGTTTGTCAAAGGATTCTTTTTGTGGATTAATTTCTGTAACTCCCATGAATGCACTTAGCAGAGTGGTAACACAGGAGGTCAGGACTCATGTTCCATAAATCTTCACTTCCTTTCTTTATCCAAAATTTACTTACACATAGCATCCTGATAAGAACCAAACTCTCCCTTCCTCTCCTTTCATGATATCCAGGAAAATGTCAGTGTACCGCAGAGTCCTGGGGCCAAGATCCTCACAGGGCTCCGGTAAAAGTCCCCCAATGTACTTGGCTGTGTCTGTCTTGATAGTAGGGACAGAAGTTGTTCGCATGGACTCTAGTGTGTATGAGAGCCTTACCTCCTTCTTCTACCCCAGTATCTGGCTTGGTGACTATCTCAAGTCTTGGCTATAGGAGCAGGACAGGAGAGCAATGATCTCATTTGAACTTAAGTTCCTTTTGCAGTTTGCTTATGGGGAAGAAATTACATATTCAGATTGTAATGGAACTTGGAGGAAGTTTTTAGTATCTGGGGGAAAACCATGACAGAAGGTGCCATTTAAAACGCATGAATAATGTACAAGTGAAAAGAAATTCATAGTTACAGGAGCAAACCTGTCTATTGGAGAGAATTGCCATGGGAACCGAAGATGCCAGCCCCATAGCTTTCCTTCAGCAAATGAACTTAATGCTCCAGCTAAATTTAGAGTGCCTTCTGCATGGAGTGCACTGCAGTGGGCTTTGTCCTCTATTTCAGAAGGCTTCTATTTTGTCATCAGAGTGAACATCTGGGGACATTTTAATTGCTGTTTTGCATTGCACTCTATAGAATCTTCCAGCATTCCATGCATTTACCAGCCGGCTGCACACATTGCCTCATGGATGTCTGCACATCCAGGATGAGATGCAGCCAGTGCTAGTGGTAGCAGCGGGGCTCTTCTGACTGTGGGGAAAAGTTAAGAGTAAAATTCACTGCCTCAATTGGCTTTTTAAAAGCGGTTTTATTGAGATATAATGCACATACATGAAATTGCCTGTTTAGCACATAGAGTGGTTGTTGGTATCCTCAACAAGTTGTGTAACAACTTTTGTCAATTCTTCTAATGACTAATGACCCATAGTCATCTCTACTAACCATCCTTCCTTAACTTAGGCAAAAATTAATCTTTCTGTCTTTATAGATTTGCCTGTTTTGTTCTTCTCATTTTGATAAAATCGCATTACCAGGTCTTTTGTACTGGTGGTGTTCATCTGCCACACTGCTCTCCAGACATGGTGTAGCATGTATGGACTGCACCTATCTTCCTTTTCATGTCCAAATAATATTCCTGTGCATAGATATACCGCATCTTATTGATCGATCCGTTCACTAGTTGATGGGTGTTGGGTTGCTGCTACTTTATAGCTCTGGTCAATATGTTCCTAGCAACAAAAATGTACAAGTTTTCATGAAGATGTGCATTTGATCTTCCTTGTAACTAAGTTGCTAGGTTGTACTGTAACTGTGTTCACATTTTGAGCTACTCCTTAAACAAGTGGCTCAGTCTGAGCCTCCTGAGATACTGATTCTCTAGTTAGTGAGCTGTTGGAATCCTTTCACAGTGCTCACAGAACTATGTGCTCTGAAACATAGAATTATTAATTTTCGTGAGTCCACTTTTTTCTTTTGGTGCCATATCTAAGAAGCTGCTGCATCCTCCCAAGACCCTGCATCTTTTGTCTGCTTTCTCCTGTGAGATATTTTAGCTCCTAGGTTTAGGCAAATGATCCATTTTAAGTTGACTTTTGTATATGGTGTGGGGAAAGTACCAGCTTTCATTCTTTTGCATGTGGATATTCACCGGGAACTAAAGAATGGTTCTGGGGAAACTGAATCTGCACATGAGGATGGATGAAACGAGATCTGTATCCCTCACTCTGGACAAAAACCAGTTCCAAATGGACAAACCTTTAATGTAAGACCTGGAGCCTGCTAGAAGACAGTGTAAGGAAAACACACCACAGCATAAGTGCATCTGCCCCAGGAACTTTATTGCTTTTAGTCTTTCAGTATTTGTTTGTTTTGGTACCATTTTTGAATACTCAGTAGTCCTAAGTGTAAAGATTGGCTTTTGGTGGCGTTGGTGGCTTTTGGTGGGGCTGCAGAGATGACTCGGTGACTGAGGCTGTTTGCTGCTCTTGCAGAGAAGACTTGAGTTCAGTTCCAAGCACCCATGTCAGACAGCTCACAAACGCCCGTGCCATCAGCTCCAGGGGATCCAGCATCCTCTTCTGGCCTTCAAGGGCACTGCACTCAGATGTACATACACAGACACACAAATATTGATGTCTTTTAAAGAAGAGTGACTACTTTTGGAATCTCATATCTCTTTAGCTGATTTATGTCAATTACAGCATACTTCCTCTTGATCACTGGAACTGTGTAACAAGTTTCTGGATTGGGAAATGTGAGTTTTCAAAATCATTTTTTCTTTCTTTCAATATTGGTTGGCTCTTCTAGCTCTCTTCTGCTCCAGGTGAACTTTAGGAGCTTTTCATGGAGTTTGAAAAATAGACACAAGATACCTTTTACATGTTTTCTGTCATTTGTGGATATTAGCTTCGAATCACAGAACTGAAGCAGTAATATATACAAAAACACAAGAGAATAAATGAGCCTGAGTCAGTCCTCCATGTCTGCTGTTTGTTATTCCATTTGGTCTTGTCTATTAAGGATGCTTCCCTGATGTGTTTCCATTTGACCAACTGACTCGTTCTGTCAGTGCTCTTTCAGACCGTCCTTCCTTTTAGGTTGTGAGTGTGTCCTAATACTGCTGGTTTTTCCTCCCACTGCGTTAGCGTTCTTGTCTGGTCCCGATTTTCTTACTTATTTGGTTGCTCATTTGAGACCTGGATCTGGTCAGCAGTCTCATTGGAAATGGAGCACTGAACTCTCTCTGGCATTGCATTCGTTTGACTGTTTGGCTTCCAGTATAGAAGAGTTGTGTGTTCCTGCATGTGTTACAATGCCTTATTCTTTTGTATTTCTGTGTTTCTTTGTTGTGTTGTGTGCATCTATAGAGACAGATAAGGCTTCTGGCTTTTGATTGTTTGTTCCCTTTCCACATTCATTTTGTTTGTTTGTTTGTCCTTTTTTATTTGCTTAGGTTCTCCCTGCCCCACCCCAGGATTATTTAAGGAAAACTCTTACTGCTGCAACAGATAGAATGGTCTGATAGCAATTCCAGGCGTTGGGTTCCTCTTCTGCATGCTTTTCTCCTTTCTAGGGCCAGGCTACTAAAGGTTTGACCCTAAGCTTATGTTCCCACTTGTGCTGAAAGACAGACCTTCCCTCTTAATCTAAATGTCATTGTAAACTTATAAGCCACATCCCCAGTGCCATTCACTATAAGAAAAACCAGCAATTGCTTCATTTGGGGGGTTATTACTGCAAACAGATTTTAACTTGAGCTCTTTATTTTGAACAGGTTTTTTTTTTGTGTGCTTCTGTTTTTTGCTTTTCGCTGAATTTTTAGTGAAAAAATTAACACATCTATAAAGTTTATCATTAAATTCCGGGTTTTCTGACGACTTTAAAGTGCTACTGAATATTTCATAATAAATTAGTCATCAGTTTTTAAGAACACGTGTTTCTTTTCTTTCTCTCTTTAATATATGCTCATTGTAAATACTGACAGGTTTTATAAAGACAGTTTCCTCACACAAAGGCCTTTCCTCTCACCCACTTTCTCATGGTTTGCCCCGCTTTTCTTTGGGCTTTCACACCCCCACCCCCACCCCTGGGATCCATATGTGAGAGGACAGATGTGATACCTGCCTACATCTGGCATATTCTAATCAATATGATATTTTTTACTTGTATTCATCTTCTAGAAAGTGACACTTCCATTCTTCATGGCTGAGTAAAACTACATTGTAGGCATGCACCATACTTTCTGTGTTGCCTCATCTGCTGATGGATACCTACTGAGTTAATGTGAATAAGTGGGGCAGTAAATACAGATTAGTGAGCCTCTGTGGTATGACGAGCCAGGGCACGTTTGCTGTACACCAGGAGTAGTGTCATCTGATAGTTCCAGTTGTACTGTTTTAAGAAGTCATGATACTTACATCCATAATGACGTTCTTACCAGCAGTGTACAAGTGTTCCCCTTTCTCTGAATCCTTGCCAGTGTTTATTGTTGTTCAATCTCTTCTTTAAAATGTGTGTGTGTGTGTGTGTGTGTGTGTGTGTGCACCTGCCTGCTTATCTGTATGTGTATCACATGCTGTACTGGTGGAGGCCAGAAGAGGGCATCGGACCCCCTGGAACTGGAGCTACTGGTGGCTATGACCTGCCTGCTGTGGTTGTTGGGGACAGAATGTGGGATCTCTGCAGGAGCAGCAGGTGCTCTCAGCCATCTCTCCAACCCTAGTTGTTCATTTTCTCAGTGTCAGTCATTCTAAGATGGGATGAAATCTTAGTGTAGTTTTAATTTGCATTTCCTTAACAGTTAAGGGTACTGAACGTATTTTCGTGGTTTACCATTTGTGTTTAACTTTGTGAGAATTGTCTTTTATTTCCCTAACCCACACAGTTATTTGGTTGTCTGCTTTTTTCATATTTAATTTTCTGAGTCCCTTATATAGTCTAGATATTAATCTCATGTCAGATGTATAGCTGGCAGTTTTTCTCCATTGTGTAAGCAGTGTCTTAGGTCTGATGACTGTCTCCGTTTTCATGCAGTAGCTTTTAAAGCTAGTGTGTATTTCTTGTCAATTCTCGGTCTTTTGTCCTGAGCTGTAGTAGTACTTGTATTATTTTCAAAAATTAATTAAAAATATTCATGTGTATGAGTATTTTGGCTTCAGATGTATATCTATACCCACATGTGTACCATGCCTGGGATGGCCAGAGGAGGGCACTAGAGCCTTTGGAACTAGAGTCACAGACAGTTTAATCCACCATGTGGGTGCTGGGAACTGAGTTCCGATGCTTTCAACAGCTGAGCAAACTCTCCAGTCCTTGAAGAATTTTCTCCATGGTAGTCTCTGACAGTTTCAGAATCTGAGATCTTTGACCCATGTTGAGTTCATGTGCGCGGGATGAGAGAAGGGCGTGGTTTTATCCTCTTCATGCTGATGGCGAGCTGACTCAGAGCTGTTTGCTTGAGGTTTTCGTTTTTCTGATGCACATTTTTGGCTTCTTTGTCAAAGTTACATGAGCATATTGCGAGGCTGGTCATGACTATTCTATTCTAGTCCAGTCCATTCTACTGACTCATGCATGTGTAGCGTGCTGGTTTATAACTAAGACTCTAGTACAGTTTGGAGACAGGTGTTTTACCAGACAGGGTTTGGTACCTCCAGCATTATTCTTTTTCGTTCATGACTATGTTTTCTTTGAATGCCTTTTATTGTGAATGAGCTGCTTGCCTGACTTTTTTTTCCCCACAGGAAAGTTTCTGATTTCAGTTGATTTTGTATCTTTTTTCTTGGGCCTTGGACATCTGTGATGATGTCATTGCTTGTGTGTGTGTGTGTGTGTGTTTTAATTATTTATTTTCTTTTCAAATCAAATGTTTCAATGTTCAAGTGGGGCAAGGTCACAATAGGGTTGAGGTTTTGTTCCTCCCCCACTTGGGAAGTGCATCTCCATGGTTAAACCTTAATTTCACATTCTTGGTACACAAGTTCTGATCTCCAGCACCACTCCAAGAGTAAAATACTAACTTCAGAAGCAACCATAACTGATAGATAGGTCTACCTTAAAAGCACAGCCACAGTCAATTAAAAACCATAGTCCCCTTGACTCCAGTTGTTTTGTTGGTCTAAAGGAGCAAAGACCAGCGTGGTCGTTTGCTAAGTTAGTAGATATTAAAGTTAATATGGAAACAGAACCATGTGAGACCAACAGTTAACATGAGAGCAACAGAAAGAAAATAGAAAAAGATGAGGTAACTTGAAGGAGTGTAAAAAAAGAAGGGAGGACACCAGGTAGTGCCAGCTAAAGTCTTGATGACAGGAGAGATACGTGAAGAATTGGGATCAGACAACTCAAACAACCCCAGCCCTTGGGAAGCCAAGCCTGGGAGATGCCAGTCCAGGCCTACATGTTTGGAGAGAGCAGGACAGAGCACTGTATGAAACGAAAGTGGTACCTCTCTGTCTGTGTCCATGCACCTGCTCAGCTGAAGGCAGGCCCCATGCTGTATGTGGCCTGAATACAGGTGGAGCCTATGTCTGTGGCCACTTGTGTGTGTTCAGGGCAGACCTTCTCTATGAGATCGCTTGCATGTGTGCCCAGTGTAGTGTCTCCATGTTGTCACACATGTGTGTCCAGTTGCAGATAGTAAGCAGTCACTCACGTGTGCCCAGGTGGAGGTGCCTCTATGCAGTTACTCCTTGTGTGCAGGTGCAGACTGTGGTTATGTGGGTTCATGCCTTAACACAGGTGCATCTGTACCAGCACTAGCCTGGTACAGGTGCAGGTGCAGGTGCAGGTGCAGGTGCAGGTGCAGGTGCAATGTCTCTATGCCATCTTGCCTTTCCTTCCCTGGCCATTTGAGCTGATGTGCTCTGAAAAGAGCAGAGTCCTTGTGGTATTAAGCTTCCTGTGTTGATTTTTGTGTTCTGTTTACTCCATAACTAAAGGAGGTAGTTTGCAGGAGTAGGTTGTGGGGACTATAACAGGGTCTCTCAATCTCCAGGCACTGAAAAGGGCTTTTGGCAAGCTCCCCACGGGCATGTGCTCAAATGCCTTTAAGCAGTTGTCACTCATCCCTCTTCTGGGGAACTAGGAAGTCTTGCTCCAGCCTGTGGCTCAGACCAGGCTGCAACTTTGTGGCATACGGCACAATCCTAATTCAAAGGTTTCCCTTTCGGGGTCTGGCAAGATGGCTCAGCAGGTAAGAGCACTGACTGCTCTTCCAAAGGTCCTGAGTTCAAATCCCAGCAACCACATGGTGGCTCACAACCATCCGTAATGAGATCTGACACCCTCTTCTGGTGCGTCTGAAGTCAGCTACAGTGTACCTATGTATAATAATAAGTAAATCTTTGGGCTGGAGCAAGCAGAGGTCCTAAAATTGAATTCCCAACAACCACATGAAGGCTCACAACTATCTGTACAGCTACAGTATACTCACAAACATAAATAAATAAATAAATCTTTTTTGGAAAGGTTTTCCTTTCTAGCTAGTGGTAATATGCACTCCAGGAATCCTCTTCTTCCCCAAGTCCCAGAGAGGGCTGTATATGGAAGAATCTTACCTCTAGAGTGGCCTAACTACCTACTGAGCTGGGGCCAATTCAAACTGGCTTCTAGCAGCTGCTCGGGTGAAATGCTAGAAAAAGAGGAATTTCTATCCCCTGTATGTTATGCAGACCCCTGGATTCTTGTGGTTGGATTGCAGATCTGATGTGTCCAACAATGGTTCTGCTTTTAGACTCTCTGATTTGTTTTTCCTTTGGACTCTGTCCCACTTCTGCTAGCTACCATGTCTTTCTCTCTCTCTGTCTCTCTCTCTCTCTGTCTCTCCCTCTTCCTCTTCCTCTCCCTCCCTCTCCCCGCTTCCTCCTCCCTCCTTCCCTGCCTTCCTCCCCCCCCCCCCCCCACTCTCCTCTTCCATCCCACCCTGTAAATTCTCTGCATTGATTAGGGTGCAGGCTTTCTGAGACTCTTCTCTCTTAGGGAGCTTCAGGCTCCATCCCCTCTCTTGCTGCTTTAGGATGGGTCCCCGGAAGAGCCGGGCCCTTGGGGAAGGACGCTGGTCGCTTTCTCCTGTTCTAACTACTTTTGTTTTTATTCGCTCACTGAAACTGGTGTTGGTTTGCCATCAGAGGCCTCTCGGGGCAGCTGTTCACAAACAATTCCTCATGTATCCCCAAGAGACTGAAAACATGAACGTTTGCATATCCATGTGTGTATTACCATCTTCTAGTCCATTAAATTTATTTTTATGTATTTTATCCTGGCTGAGGACATTATGGATAAAAATATTTTCTTAACTTGATTTCTAAATTGTCCGCAGAACACACCTAGGGGTACATGGATTTCTGTGTGGAGATATCATAGCATGTAACTTTGCTGAGTATTTGTTTCTTCTAATTGACTTTCAATGGGTTCCTCAGGATTTTCTATCAGTAAGACTGCATCATAGGCAAATAAAGACAATGTTCTAAATACCCGAATGGTCTTCTCTGTGTTGTCTGGTACTAGGACAGACCCACTCCAGCCCCCAGAGCTGCTACTTGCTACATTTCTACCATTTTTGCTGCCAGTGTGTTGCTTTGAATAGAAACAGTGTCTCTCTTATCAAGCTTGTAGTCCAACCTTCCTTTTAAATCCAGTATGATGATCCTTGCTTTTTTATGGATGGCTAACAATCCTTCGAGCTCCTCCTGCCTCTGCCTTCCTAATGTTGCAGATGAGGGTGCACACTCCCATACCAGTCTTAGCTCATGTATTCTTTATTCTTCTAGTTCTTTTTGTTTTCTTTTGTATTAAGTAAATATTTTCTAGTATAGTATTTATGCCTTTAAATAATTTAAAACTGCACTTTCCTTATTGTGTGTATGTGCACAGGCATGCATCCTGAGGGGCACACGAGGAGGTCAGAGGATAACTTGTGGGAGTTAGTTCTTTCCTTCTGCCATGTAGTTCCAAAGATAAAACTCTGATCATCAGGTTTAGAGGCAAGTGCGCTAACCCACGGAGCCATCTCTCTGTCTATCTTTTTATTAATTAACAAAAAACTTCTCATTGGTCCTTTATGAATTTCACATCATGCACCCCAATCCCACTCATCTCCCCCTCCCTTTGTATCTGCCCTCCTCCCACAAAATAAAAACAAACAAAAACAAAATAAAAAATAAACAAAAAAAACTCATCTTGAAAGATGCAGTGTGTCACAGTGTCACACAGTACACCCTTCTGTCCACATGTCTTTTCTTGCAAATATTCATTGTAATGAACACTGTCTGGTTTAAGGCCTCTGGCTTATGCAATACTGTCAGTACTGGATCCTCACTGGGATACCTCTCTGATAACCTGTTGCTGCTCTGTGTCATGGAGATCCTGCAGCTTTGGATCTATAGGATTAACTCCTTCATGTACTCATCAGTTCATAGATGCGGTAGATGTTGAGGTAGGCCAAACCAAAGCTCTGGATCTGGGCCTGGGTGGCAGCTGAGTTGGTCAGCCTGCCAGTTCTCCTGCATTTTTACCCCCAAGACCAGCTCTCCAGCACTGCCCCAGCTAGCTACCCAATGCCACAGCCTGTAAAGGACAGGGCCAGCTCTCCTACTTTCATGACCTCAGAGCCAGCTCACCTGCACCCAGGCCACCAAAGCCTGCTGTGCTGTGAGTGCTGTGCTGTGAGTGCTGTAGCCGGGTGGGGCCAGCTCTCCCACTCTCATGGTCCTGAGGCCAGCTTCCCCTTGCCCCTCTCCCTGCCTCACTCCTCACTGCCTCTGGCAGGTGGAAGAGCTGGCCCTGCCTGGGTGTAGCACTCACAGGAAGTCTGGCGTTAGGAGCTAATTAATTTTTATATAGTTCTTTGCCCACCTCTCCTTTAGGAATGTTTTCTTTTATTGGTAGATTGAATAGATTTTTCATATAATATATTCTGATTCTGATTTCCTCCCCACCATTTCTCTTTTCTGTTATACTATTTTGCATATGCCACATCTACAGAAGTTACACATAGTAATACACAGCATACTATTGCTTTATATAATTTTCACAACTTCTGTGAAAGAGAATAACAAACCTGCATTTATATGGTTTGTTACAATACCCTTCTTTTTTATTACTTTTATTTTTTGAGATTATAATATAATTACATCATCTTCCCTTTCTCTTTTCTCCTACCAAAATCTCCCGTATAGTCCTCCCTGCTCTTTTTCAAGTCTATGGCCTCTTTTTTTCTTTAATTGTTGTTGCATTCATATATGTATAATTCACTTATATTCCTAAACACACAAGTGCAACCTGTTCAGCCTGTATGATGTCACTGTGTGTATGTTTTCAGGGCTGACCATTCAGTTATTGGATAATAGATTTAACTGATTGGTTTCTCCCACTCTCAGCATTGCGTAGTTACCTGTAGTTTTTGTGTTGGGTTGAGGCCTTGTTCCCCTTCATGTTAGCATGTCTAATGTCGTTGTCCTTGTTCACCTCATATTTATGTGAGACTTAAATTAAATTTTAAAAAGTTGGTGAGACTTGGGTGTAGCTTCTGGCATTACTAGGAGAATATCTCACAGAAAACTCCCTGATCCTGGTTTCTTGCGATCTTCCCCCTTTTCTGCAGTGCTCCTTGAGCCTTTGGTGGGAGTCCAACACCCTTCCCAGTCAGAATACCTGTTTTGGTTTGTTTTTTTTCCGATTTGTTCTGTGGGTCAGCATTACAAGCTGGTGGATTTCTTTATTCTAAAATGCTTTCTTCCGAGTTTATTTTTTGGCACAGTTATTGTGAAATATATTACATTTGTATATGTTATAGCATCCATTATATAATTATTCTCATATGACTATTTGACTGATTTTTCCATCAGTTAAAAGAGGAAGCACAGGGCTGGAGAGATGGCTCAAAAATTAATGACACATGTCGTCTTTACAGAGGACCCAGGTTGGATACCTAGCACTGACATAGAGCTCATAACTATCTGTAATTCCAATTTTAGGAGATTTGACACCTTCTCCTATCTTCTTTAGGCACAAGGCATGAACATACATACATGCATAGAGCGCCCATAAGTACCCGCAGACCAAACACTTAACACATAAAACAAAAATCCATTTAAAATATTGTAAAAAGAAGCATACCATTATCTTGTCCTTGTGTACTGACAAGACACATCTCCTTGGGTATGTTCCTCTTCTGTTTCAACTCAAGGAACTTCAGTTCATAGTTCTTTTTTTTTTTTTTTTAAGATTTATTTTATTATGTATATGAGCATTCTGTTGCTGTCGTCATTCTGGCACTCCAGAAGAGGGCATCAGATCCCATTACAGATGGTTGTAAGCCACCATGTGGTTGCTGGGATTTGAACTCAGGACCTCTGGAAGAGCAGTCAGTGTTCTTAACCTCTGAGCCATCTCCAGCCCCAGTTCATAGTTCTTATGCTGTTAGTTTTGAGTAGCTATTCTGTTTTGTTCATCTGTGAAAACCAGTGTTTCATCTTAATTTCTGAGAGACAGCTCTGTGGGCTGTAATATTGATGTTTGATCCATGCCTTCCTCCCAACAGCTGTGTTGAGCTGTGTTGGGCCTCCATTGTTTCTAACGATAACTGGCTTGGTAATTTGTTGGTATTCCCTTACATACTGTGGCTTTCTTTTCACCACTTCCACTCAAATGTGGTGATGGTTTTTCAAAAGATCTGGTAAATATTTAGCCATTAGGTTTAAAAAAAACTTTGAAGATAGTTTTTATTATATTTATTCAGTATGTATGTGTGTACATGTGCATGTGTGTGTGCCCACATGCACCTTGGGGCTCATGTTAGGGTGATGTAGAGTCAGAGGCCAACTGGGAGGAGTTAATTCTCTTCTTCCTCTGTACAGTCCTGGGGCTGGAGCGGCAATGGTCAGGCTTGGCGACAGGAGCAGATGCTCATGGGGCATCTCCCCACCCTAATCTTTTACTTCCTGTCACCTGTCACTTCCTTGGTGCCCATGCAGGGGGATATGCTCATGGGCCTCACACTGCTTTGAGCCTTTGCATACCTTTAACCATTATTTTTTCTGTTTTTTTTAATGTTGTCTCCTATTTATTGATTTATGTTTCAAAATTTTATAGTTTCTCCCAGCAATTCAAATTTATAATTGAGCTAATCTCATGAAAATTTTTTCATTTCAGTTGTTTTTCAACCTCAGACTCTCAATTTTAAAACAATTCTGTGCCTTTATTGATACTAAATATTGCTATCCAATATTTAAAACTTTTAATGCAGATTATGTTATTTAAAAATATACTTGTAATGATTGATTTAGATTTTTGTTTCCTAAGTACAACAGTCATACTTCCTTAGAGGCAAACTGGGGGCTTGCTTTGTTCCCACTTTGAGTGGCTCACACTTAAATGTCTTATAACTAGTTTTCTTTGAAAACTGCATGTTTTGGGTAATATCTTCAGACCCTGTGGGTGCTCGTCTTCTCTCTTGAGTTTCCTGTTGTTTATCTATTAATGTAGCTCCTGCTGTCCCCCTGTAGTACCCTGTAATGTCAGAGCAGATTCAGCCTTGAGCATGTGACTGTTCGTGGATTGCCCGGGATGACTGCTTTTTACCATGCTGTGCTTAGCTCTTTATACGTTTTTAGGTAGCTTGCTTCTATTAGTAGGCAGTGTATTGGCTGTTAGGGTCCATTATCATACGCTAGTTGCTGTAGGATTTTAGCACTCCTTGGAGCCTAGTCCCAGTCTGCTTAGTGATGTCCTTTGGAAGGGCCAGGATAGTGCTAATCTGTGAGGCTGTTCAGGCCACAGAAACTCATGTTAGATCTTTCCATGATTCTTTCTATAAAGCTTTTATCCAACATACTGTTTAGTTCCAATACATTCTTATTTTTTTGCCACTAAAGGGATTGTGAAGTTATCAGAAACTCTTAATTGTACTTACATGATTTTCTTACTGTAACACTGTAACTCATCTGCATGGTCTTTCACATGCTCTGAACCAATTGAAATTCCTCTCCTGAGCCAGAAGCTCCTGCTGATATGGCCTACCTTTCTTCAGGTTCAAGCTTGACACCGTTGTAACACAGCTGGGTGCTTTCTTCCTCTGAAGTGACTCCTTTACAAGCAAGAGTAGGGGGAGATCATAGCTCCTAGTCTCTGCTCTCTTTCCTAGTGTGAGTCCTTGACCCTAGAAGTGAGCTGGGGCGGGATGCTCAGGGCTAAGTGCTCTTGACTTGCTGTGACTAAACTGAAGCTTCTGCTGTATGAGAGAGGACTTATTGGAGGAAGAGAGTCCCAAGTTCTCTTGCTTGTCACTGTCTAATAGTGTTTCTATACTATTTAGATATAGCGAGGAAAATAGATGCCAGTGTCTTGCTTCTACTGATGTAAAGTCATTGTCACAGACCAGGGGTTGTCGGAGAGACCTACTGGACCACACCTTCCTAGAGTAGAGCTTCCAGTACATTGAACCACTGGTGGGGGAAAAAGCCTACATGAATATATCATTTCTCCAACATTGGACTGTCACTTTCCCCCCTGAAATTTAGATACTATTAAGTAGCTGTTTCTTATGTTTGTCATAAAATAGTTCCCAAAGGTCTTATGTAGTGTTGTAGGGACCATTTTCATCAACGAAATAGTAAATGCTTTGGCGTTAGTACCATTGCATGTAGGCCAGCAAAAGTGGAGTCCATCCAAAGGTGAAAATCATATTTTCTTTTGAGAAAAGTCTTGAAGCATGTGGCTGTCTTGGTCCAGACTGTGACCTAGGTGAACAAGGACTTCCTAGCTCTTGGCAGGAATTCTGTGGTTCAGCCTCCACTAGCCTTTCAGAATCTTTTTGAAATGCATCCACCCAGGCTGTCACCTTGAGTTTTGTTCTTTGGCATCCCATGACTTACATAATTTCCAGCACCCTAAGATCTTACACATAAACTCAAGCGACCTTGTAGGATTTTATTTCCAGGCTGTATTCCTGTGAAGCAGATGGATTGATTTTGTCACAGGCATAATACATTGTTAATTTTGGAAATGGTTTTTGTAAAGAAAACAAGCTGGGTTATTTTCTTTTTAATTTTCAATTATGTGCAAGGATATGTCATCAGTATAAAGAAATCAAATGGGCTTTTCACAACTCAGAAGGCAGTGTTGTCCCTCTGGGATGGCTGACTTAGGGTTTTATTGTTGTAAAGAGACGCTGTGACCAAGGCAAGTCTTATAAAGGACAACATTTAATTGGGGCTGGCTTACAATTACAGAGGTTCAATTCCTTATCATCATGGCAGAAAGTATGGCAACATCCAGGCTGAAGAAGGAGCTGAGAGTTCTATATCTTGATCCAAAAGAAACCAAGGGGAAAACTGTCCTCAGGCAACTAAGAGGAGGATCTCAAAGCCCACTCCCACCATGACACAGTTCCTCCAACAAGGCCATACCTCCTAATAGTGCCACTCCCTGTGCCAAGCATATTCAAACCACCACAATGGCCCAGGAAGGAACTGGAGTCAGAAAAGAGATAGGCAGACAAAGCATGGTAGTGAAATGTGGGAAGAAATGGACAACCATCTCATAGTGAAATTCTGGAACATGTTCAGATGTGTCAGACACTGTAGATATCCACCTGTGCTTGAGGGTGGAAAGCTAGTGGTGGGTACTTGGGCCAAATCCAGCAGAGGGTACTTTTCATTGGCGTGTTCTAGACTTAACAGCAGAGATGTTCAACCAACACCTGACACCCACACCTTGAACATCACTGAGGCCAGCAACTGGGTAACCAGCAAGTTTTAAAGGATTTGGTTTTATTGAGAGGGATGGTTATTGCAATAGAGAGTCAGTTAAAGAAAAAGGAAATTTCCCAAAGAGAAGTATTCCCCGAAGCTTTATATTCTGTTGTCAATAGTCCAGTAAGGTTGCTTTCACTTATTATTTCAACCGTAGAATCAAAAATGAAAAGGGATTCTGGGAATAAGTTGTGTCGATGGAGGCTCATGGCTCATAATTAGTGATTAACGTGGGAGAGAGGTTAAAGCAAGGACTTGTCTGCTAAAGCAATGGGAAGGAAGACCAGGGACTTGTCAGAACCAGAGGACAGCTATTTTAAGCATCAGAAACAAGAGTTCATTCACCTTCATAGATTCTTCTTGGGTTAGCCAGTGGCATTTTATGTGGACAACTAGGTTGGTCGATTAAATGCATCCCACTGGGGTAAACCTATTATTTCTCACCTCTGTTCATCTATAAAAGCTAAACCAAGCCACAAAATAGCACAGATAAAGGCAAAACTTGGTCCATATTCTTATAGACTTGTAAGTTGTCCTGACAGAAAAAAATATGTCAAAGCAAAGAATGTTAGATTAAATTAATTGTATAAAAGTACAGATTTTAAACAGGGTGTAATGGTATGCGGCTTTAATCTCAGCACTCAGAAGGAAGAGGTGGGGGAATCTCTGTGAGTTGGAGTCCAGCCTGGTCTGTGTAATGAGTTCTAAGACAGCCAGAGCTTCATAGTGAGATCCTGTGTCAGAGAGAGACAGAGAAAGAGAGAGAGAGAGACAGAGAGAGAGAGAGACATACACACACAGAGACAGAGAGACACACACACAGAGACAGAGAGACAGAGAGACACAGAGAGAGAGACAGAGAGGGAAGGAGTGATGGAGGGAGGGAGCTATGGAGGGAGGGAGAGGGGAGGAGAGGGAGGAGAGGGAGAGGGGAGACAAAGAGGAGAAAGGGAGAGGGAAGAAAAAAGTTCAGATTTAAAAATACCAATTTTAATATATAGAAAGCTTCAGTAAATAATTATTAAATGATACTAATATATAAAGACAAATGGTACTTAAAATTAGAGATATGTAAACATTTAAATTTAAAGGAGATCCATATATATATATGTGTGTGTGTGTGTGTGTGTGTGTGTGTGTGTGTATCTTTTTTCCTTGGAAATTTACTGAAAGTATAGCTTTAAATATATTCAATGACATAGGGAATTCATAGGTAATAACATTTTAGGTGAAAAGAAAGCACACAGAACTCTCATGATGTATTCATAACTGGTTATGTTAGCATATGTGGGGGATTTCATCAATCTTTAATTGGCTTTTTCTGACACTGAGATGTTCCCAGTTTCACACAGACCTCCCTGTATGTTTTATCACTAATGTGTTATATTAACTTGATGGTGCGTGTTTAGGCTATGATGCATCTTTCACAGAAGAGGATGCATGCCTTACTGCTTCTGTGTGACACCAGTGCTCACTCTTTCCCTCCATGTGTCCTTCTTGAGTCACAGGAAAGGCAAACAGACCCAGCGCCACCAGTCTCCATACTTCCAGCAGACTTCCTAAAAGTCTAATCTTTATGTCGTGGGTAGAGTCTTGAGCTAGGAGTTACACCTTCAGGAAGATAAACTAAACGTGCCTTTCCATGGAGGACAGCAGTGGAATTTGGACATTACACATGTAATCTAAAAAGAGTGAAGAAGGCAAATAAACGGTCAGAGGATGACACTGGGGGGAGTTCCTGCTTCTCTCTTTATTATACATGTCTCAGAGTAGTTACAGGGGGAGCTGATGGCCCAGAAATACCAATGGACAAACACATGTGTACACACATACACAAACACACACAGAATCATACACACTCTCACATTAACACACACACCTCTCACAGATACACAGGCACATGCACATACACAAACTTATACACACACTCTCAAACATACATTCAAACATACACACACCTTGAAGCCTGTCTTTTTTTTTTTTTTTAATGAAAGGGAAAATCAAGAGACACTTATCAAGACAGAAAAGTTTTAGATAATATCCTGCATATTCTAATGCCACATAAAGAACCAAAACATCATCCCTACTTCATGCTAACAAAGGGTAAGGCCAGCAGGGTGTGGTGGTGCACGCCTTTAATCCCAGCACTTGGGAGGCAGAGGCAGGTGGATTTCTGAGTTCGAGGCCAGCCTGGTCTACAAAGTAAGTCCCAGGACAGCCAGGACTACACAGAGAAACCCTGTCTCATAAAAACCAAAAAAAAAAAAAAAAAAAAAAAAAAAAAGGGTAAGGCCTCTGCCTTCTATGTCTATGATGAAGTTTCTGAAGTCTGTCGCCAGGCTGAGTCTATCTCTTGTGTAATTAGAATACTGTGGGAGAACTAGACATGTACCTATACCTAGCAGCTCCTTCTATATCCTGCTATGAGGGTATCAGAGACCTGCTAGTAACTGTCAGTCTCACCAGCAGAGATGACACTCTCCCCACTACTGGGCTGCTGGTGATTATATGAGAGGCTAGAACTCTTGCCCTTGCCCAAAGGGAGAGAGAACCTGACGCATGCATGACTAGAGAATCAGTGGAGGCCGCACACATGTTGGCTTTCTACTTCTGTTTGCCAGTAATGATACATTTCTAGGCTACAACAGGCCAGAAAAATCCAGAATTTTAGTAAGACCAGAGACTCTAATGTAGCCTTAAAATGTATGTATTCCAGTTGAAAATTACCCGTTACACTGTGAACCAGGAAAATCTCAGAGTGGAAAAAGAACCCGGCAGTCCTTGGACTATAGACACATGCACTACATGAAGCTGTTACCCAGGTGTGGGAGATCCGAACTCAGGTCCCATTCTTGTATAGCAAGCACTTGCCCCACTGAGTTATTCCCCAGCTCTGAGATAGCTCAATGGGTAAAGGCACTTCCTGCTACGCCTGACAGCCAGAGTTGGATCCTCAGGACCCTCGTGGTGGAAAGAGACAAACTGAGTTCCCACAAGTTGTCCTTTGACATCCACAGGCATGCAGCATAGGACCTCCTCACAGAGAAGCAGAAAAGTCATTTACACTTTCAATATAAGTCCCATGGGTGTCCTTGAAAACACACAATGAGAACCGAGGAAAACATCAGTGATCTGGACGAGAACTCAGAGAACAGACTAGCAGAGAGGACAGAGCTTGGCAGCCGAGGAACTGCAGCTATGTGTGTCCTTGAATTCCAGACAGAAAGGAGGAATAGAACGGGGGTGGGGTGGGGTGGGAGCATGAGAATGTAGTTGGGATAAAGAAAAATGATCCCTGCAAAAAGACATAACTTACAGATTCAAAAAGTTGAGCAGATCAGTAAGGAGCGAACCAGAGAAATCCACAGGCACACACATCGTGGAAAAAAAACTGAACACTGAAAACCAAGACAAATTCTTGAAAGCAGCAGAGAGAAACAATCACAGCAGATTTCTCATCAGAAGCTGATGAAGGTCACAGGAAGTGGCTTGCCATTTCTCAACCATTAAAGAACCATTAAACCAGACTTCTGGGTGAAGCAAGATGACATTTCAGTACCTCTCAGATGAAATAAAACTGAACGTCTGTTTCACTCACAGACTAAAATGATAGCTGAGTAAATTTCCTGCTGGACATGATTGTACACATCTGTAATCCTAGTAGTCAGGGAAGCTGAGTCAGGAAGATTCATCACAAGTTCAAGGCTAGCCTGGGCTACACAGTGAAACAATTTAAAAGGAGAGAAAGAAAAAGGACAGAGCGAAGAAAGGAAGGAAGGAAGGGAGAGAGGAAAGGAGGGAGGGAGGGAGGAAGGGAAGAAAAAGTAGTTGAGAGATGGGTTAGGGGCTAAGAGTTCTTGAAGAGGATTCAAATTTGGTTTCTAGCACCTACATGTGGAAGCTTATAATTCCAGCTGCCAGGAATCTGACATCTTCTAGCCTATGAGGACATTGCTCTAATATGCATAACCAAGACACACACACACACACACACATACACACACACACACTAATAAAATAAAATCTTTTTAAAAAGGAGATGAAAATGGAAAAAAAGAGAAACTTCCCTTAAATAAAAAGGGAAATAATAAAAGAAGAAATTCTGGAAGAGTAGGAAAGAAGAAACCACATTGTAAGTGAGAATATAGATACATTCTCCTCCTCTTGAATTCTCTAAGTTACATGGGACAGCTGGGGCACAAGGGTTATGACACGGTACATGTGGCTTCAAATGAACTTACAGATGTTACTCAGGACTGTCGCACACAGGAGGGGATGGTGGATGGTAAGAGAGGCAAGGTTTCTGTACTGAACTTGTCTTGGTAAAAGGGTGGCACAGGTCAGTTTTGTATGAATATGAATAAACTGTATGCATAAAACCTTAGTGTAATTCTAAAATAGTATCCTGTAGCAATGTGCTCATGGATACCATAATATATTAAAATGAAACCTGAAGGAAGGCAATAAAGATAAACCCCAGAAATTTAAAATATAATTAAAAAAAAACAAACATTAACCCTAGTTTCATTATTATAAGGAATGTAAAAAGCATAATTCAGTAAAAAAAAAAAAAGTATAACATGTCAGGGACCAAAACCCATCAAACTCTATGCTGTCTGCTCATTTACATATGACATTTTATTTGTATTTTACACATCATAGCTTACACAGAGATTAATGAAAGAGAGCAGGAGTGGCTATGTTAATTTCACATAAAGTTGGCTGAGAACAAGATGTTCACCACAGATAGAGACATTCACCTCAAGAGGTGCCAGTGCATGAGGGAAGCAGAGCAGCACTGTGTACATGTATGAAGTGCAAGAGCCTGTGAAGACCAGCTAGACCTGAGAAGAAAATGAGACCAACCCACAGCTTCAGTTAGGAAACAGCAACATCCATTTCTGACAACTGGTAGACCCACTGCACTGGATGCCATGGAAGATGCAGAAAAGCCAGCAGTGGCAACAGCCAGCCACAGCCAATCCAAATCAAAAGAACTCTGCTCGACAGACACACAGGGCACACTCGTTTCAGACACCTGCCTACACTTTTTAGACACTGTCCTATGCCTCAGAAGGAATAGCAACATTTTTAAAAATTGAAGTCCTGTCGGGCATTAGTGGCTGTTATCTGTCATCCCAGCACTCAGGAGTCTGACTTCACAGATTCAAACTAAGAGTGGATAAGATGGAAATTTTCATTTGCAAAATAAATAACACACATCTGAATAACCCGTAATAAAAGAGGAACTCAGAAGCAAAATTTTAAAAATATGAAGCTATCACATCAAATTTTGTGCAATATAATTACAGAGTACTAAAGAGGGAAATTACTGACACCAAATGTGCATAAATGTATCCACTTTTTCTTCTTTATGTGACTAATTCATGGCATATGTATCATATATCTAAATATTGTATTTATACATATATACATATATATACAAATATATATACATATATATAAGTACATATATGTATGTATATATATGATAAGTTCCTATCTTAAGATCCTATAAAAAGAACAGAGTAGACTAAAAGAAGGATAATAATGATAAGAGGGTAAAACACTGGGCCTGAGAAACAGAACTATAGAAAATACAAAAGAACAAAGAGCTGTTTTTTTTTTTAAATAATAAAAATCCACAAATCTCTGGCAAACTGTTGAACAGAAAGAAAACATACATTACTGATATCAGAAACAATCTGTGGGTTATTTCCACTCCGTGAAATGAGCCAGTTCCTCCAGAGCCTCAAATGCAGCAACTTCCCCACTGTGTACGGAACTCGGAAGAGCCCTGTAGCCAGTCATAGGCAGTAATGAAGTTGAATTTAAAGACTCCTGAAGACGTCAAACATGATGGTGCATGCCTGGATTCCATGCTTGGGAGGCAGAGGCAAGAGAGTCAGGACTGCAAGGCCAGCTTTGGATACATAGACAATCTGGGGCCAGCCTATGCTATATGAGATCCTGTATCAAAAAAAAAAAAAAAGTAAAGAAAAATTATGAACCATTTCCAGCCTAAATGATCACACTGCTCTATTAAGCATTTAAAGAAGAATTAACAACAATTGTACACAACTCCTTGATAAAGAAAAGTAGAAGAAACACATTTCAGTTCTTATATAGAAACCATTATACTTTGGTTTTCCAACTAGAAAGAGACAACACAATAGAAAGAAATCATTCAGCATATCACTCAGGAACGCAGACACAGAATCTCCCAAAACCTAAGTATTAGACTTTGGCAGAATGACAACCACTCATTGTGACCAAGTGGGCTTAATTACAGGGACCTGAGCTTGCTTAATATTAAAACAAATCAATATAACTTATCATATTAGTCACATAAAGAAGAAAATTTGGACGCATCTTAACGATTAAAAACTCTCGTTAGCATTGAGCTTGACAGCACAGACCTGCAATCCTAGCTCCTTGGGAAGCTGAGGTTGGAGGACCATAAATTCAAGGCTTTCTCAGGCTACAGAAGGGGTTCAAGTCTCAGCTATAATTTGTGGCTCCCAATTGATTATCAGGTAACATAAGGAGATCCTGACTCAAATACAAAATTTAAAATGTGTTGGGCATATAGCCCAGAGGTAGAGTGCATACCAAGAATGTGTAAAGCCCAAGATTCAGTCCCCAGTACCACAAAACAGAAAATAAGCAGTGTCTGAGAACAGAGGGTCCAGAGATGACTAGGGGAGAGAGCCCTCGCTGCGTCTGCAGAGGATCCAGACACACAGGCAACGGAAGGAAGGACCATCCAGAGACTGCCCCACCCGGGGATCCATCCCATAATCAGCCACCAAACACAGACACTATTGTATTTGCCAGCAAGATTTTGCCGACAGGACCCTGATATAGCTGTCTCCTGTGAGGCTATGCCAGTGCCTGGCAAATACAGAAGTGGATGCTCACAGTCATCTATTGGATAGAACACAGGGCTCCCAAGGGAGGAGCTAGAGAAAGTACCCAAGGAACTAAAGGGGTCTGCAACTATATAGATGGAACAACAATATGAACCAACCAGTACCCCCAGAGCTCCTGTCTCTAGCTGCATATGTAGCAGAAGATGGCCTAGTTGGCCATCATTGGGAAGAGAGGCCCTTGGTATTGGGAAGATTATATGCCCTAGTACAGGGGAATGCCAGGGCCAGGAAGCAGGAGTGTGTGGGTTGGGGAGCAGGGCAGAGGGAGGGTATAGGGGACTTTTGGGATAGCATTTGAAATGTAAATGAAGAAAATATCTAATAAAAAATTGTTTAAAAAGCACTCACATAAAATAAAAATAAATTAAAAAAACAGTAAGAGTAGAGATGATTGTGACTACTTTAGTAAAAACAATCTCAAATAAATAAGTAAGTAAATAAATAAATAAGAGTGCAGCCAACATCATAATTAGTGAAAGGCTCTTTCTCTAGGAGCAGGTATGGCAAGGATTTGTAACCGTATTGGTCCCATTTAGCATGGAAGTAGAAGCTGTGTTCAGTTCAGTAGTAAAGAAAACAAAATGACATGAGCATACAAATGGGACAGCAAGTAATGAAACTGTTGCTGTAATCCTACAACAGGGCTGTGCAGAAAATGCTGAAGTATCTTCAGAGACACCAAGACCTAAGATGCCAGTTGGGTGTGCTCAAAGACACAGAAGTCTCGCATAAAGCCCTCCTGTATTCCACACAGTTGTAGCAGATGTGAGAGTCTTGGGGCTAAAAGGACGAACTGTAATGTTAGTTTGTCATATATTGCTTAATTAAGGGCACATTTTGAGAACGGTGTGACTGGGCAATTTTATCACTGTTTTAACATTATTCTTGGGGGATTGCTGTCATAAACAGAGATAGTTATTGGCCAAAATGTTGTTATGTGTCATATGATCGAATAATTCCATTAAAACAAAAGTACTGGGTACACATTTAGGAAAACATCCGTGAGACCTATGTTCTGGAAAAACTGACGAAATGAGAAAAAGTTCTAAGTCCATAGAGAGCTGGCTCGTGTTTATGGATTGAGGGGCTGTGGTATTTTAAGAACCTATGGATGCCTTCGCCTCTGAGATGGATTAAGAGTGAAGGTGGAGATGCCAGCTCTCCTTTAATTGTCTCAGGGCATTCACATTGCCAAGATTAGTCTAAGGCCGGCACTGAGACAAGGATGTGTGCTGTAAAGAGGACTTCGTGCTTGTCTATCACCCAGAGTTCAGCCTCAGTGATGGGTGCCCAGTGCTGGGGCTCAGCATTTGTCTCTGTCCCATGGTCAAGTTCAGCCTGGCAGGGAGACCAGAGTTTGTGGCTGGCCATTCAGGATACTGATGCATATACTCACTGCTGCATCTGCACCTACCTCAAATGGAGAAGAAAGAGGAAAGATGGCCTGACTCCCGGAGGGAATCTTTATTCCTCACTTGACTGGCTGAGGTGCTTGCAGTATCCCTGAGATGCTGTGATGGGGGAAGTGTCCTATTGCAGGAGCTCAGATTCAGACCGCTGTAACAGTGAAGCTGTTAGCCCACCCCGGCAGTCTTATCTGTAAGGCTCCACATTTTGCATCATTGTAGTTTTTTTTTTCATTCATTAAGATGCATTAAAAAAAAATCTCATAGAAGCCTAGTCCTGATGCTTAACATTAACCAAATCTTGTCACCATAAAAAAAATGCTAAGGCTCTAGTTCTGAAAACGTAAATTAATTTCCCTTGAGTAGTAACTGACTAGGACTCAGGCTCCTTTCTAAGGTCAGCTGATTGGCTCAGAAAGAATCTGCTGCCTCTGTGGCTTTGCCCACCCCACCCTACCCTCACACTGTGTTTTGTCCACCTTCTTTCAACCTGGAATTCAGGGGGAGAAATCAGTGGTGCTCCTTGATATATAAAGGGGGATGCCGACATTAGTTCTCCATCACATGGACACACACACACACACACACACCCCTTAGCATACCTTCTTTCTCAACAATTTCATTACCTTTAATTTAACGTTGGAAAGTAGACTTTCTCATTTGCCTTAAGGGTCTTTTTATAGAATCTTTGGTAAGATCGAATAGAGAAAAGAGTAATTTTGGGGGGAATTTTACAATCACTTTCTTAGTCAGTGCTGAGTAGACTAACAGACTATCTTGAAGACTTTGGTTGGACTGTTAAGAGTATGGTGATGACCCCTAAGCATTCCTCACTACCTGCCCCAATGTTTTGGGTTCTCAAATGAAAGACACATGCACACAACCTTTATATTTTGATATGCCTAAAACAGCTCAATGGCTGGACCACTTCCTAACCTCCACTTGGGGCCAATCAACCTCCCTCTGATATTCCCCAAGTTATTACTTACTAAATCCTATACTCCTTCTTTGCTGCCCTGGACCCAGTCGGGCAGCTCTTTTGGGTCGCTCTCCCCTGGTCCCTACATGGCAGCTATGCTCTCTGTCCTTCTCAGGCATAGTGTCTCTCCTCTCCTTATGCTTCTCCCAGCATGGCTGATCTCTTCCTTCTTCCTCTCTCTCTCTCTCTTGCCCCTGAATCCTAAAAGTCCCACCTCTGTCTGCTCTGCCTAGCCATTAGCTGTCAGCATCTTTATTTATCAATCAAATCCAACTGGGGGCAGGGTCCCTGTGTGTCTTACTGCAGACACTAGTGTGAGAAGTTAGGGGGACCCAAATTAACATATGAGTGCAAGCAGATACCGTTCTCAACCTTCCTAATGCTGAGACCCTTTAATGTTTCTCTTGTCATGGTTATTCCCAACATTATTATTTCATTGCTACTTCATAGCTGTAATTTTGCTGCTGTTATGGATTGCAATGTAAATATCTGATATGTGACCACAAAGGGGTCATGACCTACAGGTCGAGGACCATAAATCTATTTACAGTTGAGGAAACTGAGGCTCACAAATGCCTGAACAAGATAACCTACACACAGGTGGAAGTGTCTGCATCTCCGTGCAAACCAGGTGTGCATGGTCCCAAGCCTTAGCTTTTACCGTCCTATCTTCTGCCTCCTCTGCAGTGGTATAAATTAGGATGTGACGGCTAGGTCCCAGGATAGCTTCTCACAGGCAACAAGAGGCACCAGTACAGAACAAAAACAGATTGAGCAGAGAGGAAGCCATGTTTCTTAGTGTTTGTTTGTTTTAAAGAAGTTTATTTGAACCAGATCTATTCTTATTTAAATATTTGAACCCTCAAAGTAGAACCTGGAAGACTTGGCCAGTCTCTTATGCAGAGGGAGCCTACTTCTGGTCCTTGTCATCAGATGTTGATGTTGGTCAGAAAGAACTTATTCAGTAGAAATATAGGAGCAGCAATGTGGGTTCACTGCCTGTGTCTTCTCTCAGGCCTGAGTTGTCCAGGTCACCTATTGGCTCAAAGAAAGAAGTGGCATGTTTGTAATCTAATCCTGACTCTGCAGGCTACCCATGTTGTTGCTACATTGTTAATTGTGATGAAAGTGGTCTTCACAGTCTCAGAGAGCAGAGTGTTGGTTGCTGCTTGTGGTGGTTTGAATATGCATGACCTGAGGAGTGGCATTAGGTGTTGTAGCCTTGTTGGAGGAACTGTGTAATTGTGGTGGTGGGCTTTGAGACCCTCCACTACATGGAAGATAGTCATCTGTTTGCCTTAGTAACGAGATATAGAAGTCTCAGTTCCTCCAGCTCCATGCCTGCCTAGATATTGCCATGCTCCTGCCTTGATGATAATGGACTGAACCTCTGAACCTGTAAGCCAGCTCCAATTAAATATTGTCCTTATAAGAGTTGTCTTGGTCATGGTGTCTATTCACAGCTACGGGAAACCCTAACAAAGACATTACTAGATACTGGCCACAACTTCATACCTATGTGCTGCCTGTTGGGTAGTCATTCCGAGATTTTTGATCTGGCATGGTCTGTGAGAAAGGGAGATATGGTGAATGGTAGTAAGGCTCTTTTCCAAAGAGCTGCACACTAGCAATGCCATGTGGGTTCCAGCATCTGTGTGTGTACGCTTGGGACACTGTCCTTGTTTGCTGGGTAGACTTTCTAACACTGACATCAAAGCAATAAGCCAGCATTTCTTTCTCATCAAATATTCCTATGTTTAAAACTTGTTACTGTCATTAATCTCCCATTGGAAGAAGAACTGGGTGTATGAGCAACATTCCTTGACCTTGAGATGTGTTGGGGTGTAAGGTCATTGTGCAAGCCGGTTCACAGGCAAGCCGAAGCCAGAAAGGAGATCAAAACCCTCCTCTGTCACTGTCAAAAAGTTTAGAAGACACAAAAGTTATTTGTAGAGTGTTTATAAGAGTAGGAAAACATTTTGGAAGCTTTCTTGGGAGCAGATCCATATTTTATTACAACCAAGACACCCCCCCCCATGTGTGTGTGTGTGTGTGTGTGTGTGTGTGTGTGTGTGTGTGTAGCACCCATTCATGTATATGTGTAGACACAGGTCATCACTAGATGTCATACTCTAACCCTCTTCACATTATTATTACTACTACCACTACTACTACTACTACTACCACCATCACCACTACTATTACTACTAATACTGCCACTACCACTACCCCTACCTACTACTACTACTACTACTACTACTACTACTACTACTACTACTACTTGAACCAAGATCTTTCATGATGTACCTGGAACTTGTCATTTTGGCTAGACTCCTGGATCTGCCTGTCTCCTCCACAACTCCCAGAGGTTATATTTGTTCAGCTTTTACATGGGTGAAATCCAAACTCAGGTGCTCATGCCTGCAAAGCAAGCACTTTATCCATTGAGCTATCTCTTTAGTCCAAGGCCACTGTGAAAGCAATGCTTACCTATGGCATACACAGACGTGCACATACATACTTCTTTCACCTGCTGTACAGACCGATTGAAAATTGCCCACTTGAAGAATGACAGCTAAATCATGGTGGATCTAACATGCTAAATTTGATGTCTAGTACAAGATTGCTCAGAGTCCAAAAAGAAAACCATTAGGCATTCAGTTTTAAACGAAAAAAGAAAGTTATGGGAAGCCTGTCTCCATTTTGATACCAGGCATGATCCTACGGGGAAAGAGATGTGGTAGAGTGTGGCAGGGCTTGGAGCTGGAGTGTTTGATGCCCACGCATTAGCTGATAATGAGAAGCCGAGTTTTCTGTGGTTGGACCTCAGTCTTCTAGGTCCAGTCAATGCTTACATAGTATAGCCATGTCCAAAATCTTCCACATAAACAACTACAGAAAACTAAGCATGGATGATTAGTAGGGATCATGGTTCCAACCCATCCTGGCAAGGAAGGCATAAAGGCCTTTATTGTGGGATGTGTAGTAGAGTTTCCTCACGTTCGTGATGGAGACAGTACTGGAACCAGGAGCTATCTGTAATCTTCATGTGTCTACCCTTAGTGACCTGCTTCTGTTCTTAAGGGTTCCACGGTCTCTTAAAATGATACTGCGAGCTGGAGAGCAAATGTTGAGACATGGGCTCCTAGGGACTTTTAGAGTAACACAGTGCTATGATAGTGGGCTTAAAATGTTCTGCGTTGATTCCAGGGAGATGGCTCAGTGGGTAAAGTGTTTGCTATGCAGGCACAAGGATCTGAGTTCAGATTCCCAGAAGCCACCTTTCGCCAGGCATGGTGGTATATAGGTGGTATATATGTGTAACTCCAGTTCTGGGGGCATAGAATTAGGCAGAGCCCAAGGGCTTGTGGCTATTCAGCCTGAGCACAGCACCCAGCTCTGGTTAAGTGAGAAAACTTGTCTCAAAACATAAGTTGAAAACAGAGGACCTGATGCCTGCCTCTGGCCTCTACATGCATACACATGGGCAAGCATACCTATACATGTGTGCTGCACACACGCATATACCACATACAAGTATGCATACACACATGCATGCTTTGTTTTATAAAATATTTGCACTCTAAGTCTTAAATCTAGGAGTGTTCCCCCAAAAGAGGAGAAACAGAAAGGGTTGGACTGAAGGCTCTCTGAGCGGTTGGGCTATCTCTGTGAAGTCATATGGGAATGGGATGTATGTGTCCCACTGAGGGCTCTCACCTGATCCCTTGACTGTAACCTGAAATTGAATTATTAACAATTCTCAGTGGACATGGGAGTGTGTCTGGGCCCCAGCTTCTGTCTGCAGAGGTCAAGCACCTCAACCCTGAAGGAGGCAAGTTTCTCTTCTCCCTTCTGGCTGCAGAAATGCCTGTGAACTACCTAGCACCCTGAGCTTATACTCCAAGATATCTCAGAGTCAAGGACAGAGGCTCAGCCACATAGGATTTTCTCCTTCAGGGTGACTGGATGTCATTCACAGCAGACTGATGCAATGATGCTTCGGAGCAGGAAACATGGGAAGCAATTATCTTTTTAGTAGGTCACTGGCCTCCTTTGGGAGAAGAGACCAGAGGGAGAGTAGAGAAGGCAGGCAGTGTAGTCCCCCCCAAGAGGCTGCGCCTGCAGAAGCTGCCTTGGTGATTAATAGCCGTGTCACTTTCTGCGAATGTTGCTTCAAGCGGCCGTGTTCACAATTGAGTGGGGATGAAATACAACAACCAAAAATAAATGTTTCCTCTATTCCTTAGTTGTTGCCAGAGCCCAGAAATAGCGTTTCAGATCTATAATCTTAAATGGCATCATTCGCAGTTCTCTCTGAGCCCTGGATTGATTTTCACGTGGATATCAGCGTGCATACATACTCGGCTCTTTGTTTTTGTTTTTTTTTTAAAGATCATGAGAAAGCTAAGTGACTTGGATTCTTTTTCTTTGGAGGGAGTGCTGAAATGAGAATTGTTTTTATAGAGAAAAATATACCCTTTACATGTATTTTTAACAAAAAATAGTAACCCAGTGGAGGAAAGACAGGAAGAATATTGTGTCCATATAGATCATATTCTGGAACAATAAAAACGTCTGGCAGGCAGTAATTGCTGGCCAGCTGCAGGGATTACAGCCCTGTGAGCTGTGTTCAGGGCAGCATGCCAGGATGCTGGCAACCAGGGAAGGAGCCTTCAGTGTGCCCGACTGGGTCCATAAACATGATGCTGAGTGCAGAATAGCCAGTCAAGGTTGCCATGTGGGCTATGACTTCTCTGACCAGTGTCTTGATATCCCCTGTCTCTGCTGCCTCTCTTGCAGCCAGACAACAAGCTTGGGGATAATGGTGGCAGTCTTAGGGCTGACCTCTGGTAGCATCTCTGAGCACAAAAGCCATTAATCTTTATTGTCACATTTCCCACCTCTACAGCCAGATAGAACATCAGACAGGTCAGAAGCCAGTGGAAACTCCCTTTTGGTGCTTTGGGACTGTCAGCATCTGAGGCCAGAGGGAAGGAGTTGTGGACCCTGCTTTCTGCTCATCCACTGATTTGGGGTTTTTTTTTTTTTCTGTTCTCATAGAAGAAAGTCAGGGTATGGCTGTTGGCATGAGGTGGGTTCCTCTCTTCTCCTCTCTCATTCTTCTCATTAATTTCTATCCTAACTGACTACCCATGTTCCCTTGTCAAAGTTATTTCTCTGTAACAACTATTAATAAGCAGACATTCCAGAAAAACAACACAAAACACTAGCATCAGTCGGGAGGTAGAGGGTGCCAGCAGAAAGCATGGACTAAGCAGGCTAAGCAGGCTAAGCAGATTAGGAATGACTCGTTGGATGCTTTGGGAGGCTTCTGATATTGGCAGGGGGCTCTCCTTGGTCTGACACTACCTTGGTGTCACCTGGGGTGACCTGTGCAGGGTAACAGTGGCCTACATTGTGATAGCCTCGTGAAGGAGGTATTGGGGCCTCTGAATTTGTTAGCTTGCATTTGGAAGATGTTGTCATGGGGACATCATTTGCTATCTTTAGGAATGAGCTCACCCTGGGAGGCGGGGCAAACACTCCAGGATCAAGCAAGGCTCCAGTGGAGAAGCATCAGGAGCAGTCAGTTAGTAGAGACACATGCAGTGTCAGGCTGCAAGGGAGAGACATTGGCACTGGAGGGATCACAGGAAGATTACTGAGGGCATTCTAGGGAGAAGCAACTTTGCTTTTATTGGTTTGTTTCTGTTTGGGTTTTGGAAGGGATATGTTAGAGAGAGGGAGAAATATCAGAAAAGTCTCAGTTGGGGAGGGGGATGTGTCTTAGTTAGGGTTTTATTGCTGTGACATCATGACCATGCAACTCTTATTAAAAAAAATTAATTGAGGCTGGCTGATAGTTTCAGAGGTTTAGTCCATTATCATGGCAGGAAGCATGGCAGTGTGCAGGCAGACACGGTGCTAGAGGAGCTGAGAATTCTGCATCTTGATCCACAGGCAGCAGCAGGATACTGTCTTCCACACTGAGTGTAGCTTGAGCATAGGAAATCTCAAAGCCCACTCTCACAGTAACATACTTCCTTCAAGGCAAGACCTACTCCGACAAGGCCACACCTCCTGATAGTGTCACTCCCTATGAGCTAACCATGCAAACACATGAGTTGATGGGGACCTTGCCAATTTGTCTTAGTTTGGGTCTTTGTAGAGACACCATGAACATAGCAACTTGAATAAAGGCAAACATTTAATTGGTGCTGGCCTACAGTTTCAGAGATCCAGTCCATTATTGGCATGGCCGGAAACACGGCAGCATGCGGGCAGGCATGGTGCTGCAGGGAGCTGAGAGTTCTACATTTTGATGTGAAGGCAGCAGAGAGAGACTGTGAGCCACACTGGGCATAGCTTGAGCATAGGAGACCTTAAAGCTCACCCCAACAGTGACACACTTCCTCCAGGAATACCACACTTACTCCAACAAGGCCATGCCTCCTAATAGTACCCACTCCCTATGGGCCTATGGGGGCCAATTACATTTAAAGAACCACACTATTCAAACTACCATTCCAGCTTCTAGCCCCCATAAGCTTGTAGCCATAACATAATGCAAAATGCATTTAGTCCATCTTCAAAAGTTCCCATAGCCTATCACAGTCTCAACAATGTTTAAAACTCCAAAGTTCAAAGCCTCTTCTGAGATTCATGCAATCTCTTAACTGTAATCCTTTAAAATCAAAATTGCACACTTTACCAGATCACATACTTCCAACATATAATAGCACAGGATATACATTACTGTTTCAAAAGATATGGAAGAGAGCATAGTAGGGAACTTCTGGACCAAAGCAAGACCAAAACCAGCTGGACAAACTCCAGCCTCTGCATCAGATCTCCAACTCCTTTCAGCTTTGTTGACAGCAACACATTTCTTTTTCTCAGTCTGGTTCCACGTCCTGTTAACAGGTTTCCTTGGCAGGTATACCATGGCTCTGGCACTTGGGGTCCCAAAGGCAGCCCAGACTTCACTTTTATTGCTTCTCACAATGGCCTCTTGAAGGGACACCCCTGCCAATACATACACTTGGCCCTAGTGACTTTCCTCAGTCTGGGGGCTGGGGACTTCTACAACCCTTTTCTTCTATCCTTGACTCTAAAGACAGAACCACATGGCCGAAGCTGATGAGCTCTGCTTTTTGTTGGGGCTGCAGCATGGCCCCCTTGTTCAATTACATCATCACTAACTTCCTGTTTTTGATGCTTTCCTTTTCTGTTCGGCTGACCTTGATCTCAGAGATGAGCATGCCTCTGTATCCTAGGGGCTGAGATTAAATGTGTGTACCACTAGTCTTCTCCTCTGAAGCCTCTTGAGCCAGGCTCCTACAGTTCAAATGCACTTAAAGCATTCCACTGGCTTGCTAAACCAAAATCCCCCAATACACATTCCTCCAAACAAAATCATGGTCAGGCCTATCATAGCAATACTCCGGTCCCTGGTACCAACTTCTGTCTTCAGGTTTTATGGCTGTGAACAGACACCATGACCATGGCAACTATTATAAAAGAAAATATTTAATTGGGGCTGGCTTACAGTTTTAGAGATTTAGTCCATTATTATCATGGTGGGAAGAATGGCAGCATCCAGGCAGACGTGGTGCTGGAGAAAGAGCTGAAATCTTGTTCTGTTGGCTGCAGAAGGGGACTGTCTTTCATACTGGGCATAGGTGGCCCCTGCAGTGACATACTTCTGCCAAGGCAAGATTTTCTCCAACAAGACCACACTTCCTAGTAGTGCTACTCCCTATGGCCAAGCATTCAAACACAGGAGTCTATGGGGCCATACCTATTTAAACCACCACAGAATACGTGGCTGAACCACCACAAGTGAGTCCAGTTAGATATATGGTAGCTGGGCTTGGGGCTAGTGGAGGCAGTGAGCCCTGCATGGATGGACAGAGGCCCTGGGTGAGGAAAGTGTGTGAAACATCATTGAGAATTCAAGCAAAGCTCAAGTGGACTCTTGGATGTCAGAAGCATTTGAGTTAAATTCCCAATCATCTGGCTACTATATTTTAAATGCCTATGTGTGGCTATGCATCACAGACTAATCAATAGGTTAGGAGGTAGTGATAATTACAAATTAAGTGCTTTCTTTTATTAGAGTCATGGCATCTCTTCTCAGGAATAGAACTTTGGCTAAGACAATGGGGCTAGAAAACCAGTGCCTCCCAAGGCATCAGTAAACTCAGTGAGTGGCAGATTCTGGAGGCTTAGTGTGAAAAGATAGCTATGCCCTGAGCAAGGGTTTGGTGGGCATAAGCCACAGTATATCCCAGCATGAGAGTGGATATAAGTGCTTTACAAGGAAGGGTGGGAGGGCATATATATTCTTGTGAAATCTCTCAAGTTTATGAAATCAGCCAGCAGTCCTGAAGTGAAGTAGCTGACCTCCATGTCACATGATAAGATATACTCTGAACCCTGCCATGTGGACTCTTGGTGGTCTCTCTGGCCTGTAACTATTATTATGATTGGACCCAGAAAGGGTCAAAGAGGAAATGGGATCATCACAAATTATGCTCACATTGGGGAACCGATTATATTAGTTTTGTTTTCTGTTACTGTGATAAAACATCCTGAAAAAAAGAAAACAACTTAAGGAAGGATTTTTTTTCTCATTAATGTATTTGTTTATTCACTTTATATCTCAATATCCACTCCCCTCTCCTCCCAGTACCCCCCCCACCCAGCTCCTTCTTCCATCCCCCCTTCTCCCCTGAGAAGGGGGAGGCCCTCTGGGTATCACCCACCCTTGCACTGCAAGACACTGCAGGTCTAGGCCCATCTTCCTCCACTGAGACCATCCAAGGCAGCACAGTTAGGGAAATGGGATCCATAGACAGATAAGAGGTTCAGGGACAGTCCCTGCTCCAGGTGTTGACCTACATGAAGACCAAGCTGCCCATCTGCTACATATGTCCCAGAGTATGAGGGGCTAGGTCCAGCCCGTGCTTGATTCAGTCTCTAGGAGGCCCCAAGGGTCCAGGTTAGTTGACTCTGTTGGTCTTCCTGTGGAGTCCCTGTCCTCTTTGGGTCCCTCAATCCTTCTCCCAATTCTTCCACAAGTCTCCCTGAGCTCCATCTAATGTTTAGCTTTGGGTCTGTGTATCTGTTTCCATGGGCTGCAGAGTGGAACCTCTCAGAGGACAGTTATACTAGGCTCCTGTCTGCAAGCATTTAATATTAAGTATCATTAATAGTATCAGGAACTGGTTCTTGCCCATGGAATGTGTCTCAATTTGGGCCAGTCTTTGGTTAGTCATTCCCTCAATCTCCATTTCATCCTTTTCCCTCCATATCTTGTAGGCAGGACATATATTGGGTGGAAGGTTTTGTGGATGGGTTGCTGTCTTTATCTCTCTGCTGGAAATTCTGACCAGCTGTACACATGACCACTTCAGGCATCGTATCCCACACTGCTAAGAGTGTCAGCTAGAATCACCCATCCTCCCTGGGGCCTCCCTGGAAGGGTTTATTTTAGCTCACAGTCCAAGTACTGGTCTAGCTTGTGGCAGCTGGTTACATTGTTTCTGCAGTATTAGAAGCAGAAAGCCATAAATACTTCTATCTTTCTCTTTTCTGTACCCATGGAATGGTGCTACCCAAACTTGGGGTGCCCACCTCAGCAAACCTGATCTAGATAATCCCTCACAGATGTGCCCAGAAGCTTGACTCCCAGGAGATCCTACCAAGCTGATAAACACTATTAGCCACCACCCTGATCTAGTATCCAAAATGTTCCCGAGGTCTTCATTAGACTACCCTGCCATGGTTGCCTGGATGTCTTCATTTGAAAAACCTATTCCATCCATTTGGGTAGGAATTTCATAAATTCATTCCTTTTAATAGCTGAGTAGTACTCCATTGTGTAGATGTACCACATTTTCTGTATCCATTCCTCTGTTGAGGGGCATCTGTGTTCTTTCCAGCTTCTGGCTATTATAAATAAGGCTGCTATGAAGATAGTGGAGCATGTGTCCTTCTTACCAGTTGGGGCATCTTCTGGATATATGCCCAGGAGAGGTATTGCTGGATCCTCCGGTAGTACTATGTCCAATTTTCTGAGGAACCGCCAGACTGATTTCCAGAGTGGTTGTACAAGCCTGCAATCCCACCAACAATGGAGGAGTGTTCCTCTTTCTCCACATCCACGCCAGCATCTGCTGTCACCTGAATTTTTGATCTTAGCCATTCTGACTGGTGTGAGGTGGAATCTCAGGGTTGTTTTGATTTGCATTTCCCTGATGATTAAGGATGTTGAACATTTTTTCAGGTGCTTCTCTGCCATTCAGTATTCCTCAGGTGAGAATTCTTTGTTCAGTTCTGAGCCCCATTTTTTAATGGGGTTATTTGATTTTCTGAAGTCCACCTTCTTGAGTTCTTTATATATGTTGTATATTAGTCCCACATTCACAAAGGTAACACATTCACAAAGGAACTCACACAATATGTACTCACTGATAAGTGGATATTAGCCCAAAACCTAGGATACCCAAGATATAAGATACAATTTCCTAAACACATGAAACTCAAGAAAAATGAAGACCGAAGTGTGGACACTATGCCAGAAGTGGGAACAAAACACCCATGGAAGGAGTTACAGAGACAAAGTTTGGAGCTGAGATGAAAGGATGGACCATGTAGAGACTGCCATATCCAGGGATCCACCCTATAATCAGCATCCAAACGCTGACACCATTGCATACACTAGCAAGATTTTATTGAAAGGACCCAGATGTAGCTGTCTCTTGTGAGACTATGCCGGGGCCTAGCAAACACAGAAGTGGATGCTCACAGTCAGCTAATGGATGGATCACAGGGCTCCCAATGGAGGAGCTAGAGAAAGAACCCAAGGAGCTAAAGGGATCTGCAACCCTATAGGTGGAACAATATTATGAACTAACCAGTACCCCGGAGCTCTTGACTCTAGCTGCATATGTATCAAAAGATGGCCTAGTCGGCCATCACTGGAAAGAGAGACCTATTGGACACGCAAACTTTGTATGCCCCAGTACAGGGGAACGCCAGGGCCAAAAAGGGGGAGTGGGTGGGTAGGGGAGTGGGGGTGGTCGGGTATGGGGGACTTTTGGTATAGCATTGGAAATGTAAATGAGCTAAATACCTAATAAAAAATGGAAAAAAAAAAGAAAAACCTATTCATTCAATATTGTATATCTGCTGTGAAGATTCCTTCAGTATTGTGCTGTGCCAAAATAAATATTTGCATGAAGAAACAGAAATTTCGATAGAATACTATTTAAAATTATTATTATTATTATTATTATTAATTTTTTTTGGAGACAGGGTTCCTCTGTATTGCTCTGGCTGTCCTGGAACTCACTCTGTAGAACAGGCTGGCTTCGAACTCAGAAATCTGTCTGTCTCTGCCTCCCAAGTGCTGGGATTAAAGGTGTGCGCCACCACTGCCTGGCTGTGGTTATCATTTTTAATCAGGATAGAAAATGTTTATTGATGATTTTCTTTGTGGTCTCTGTGTGAGTAAAATTCTCTGAAATGTTATTTTGGAAATTCTTGATGAAATACTAGTGATTGACAGGGACAGAAGGCTGGGCTGGTTACCTGGGTCTTCTCTGTGATCTGGGCTATGAGCTCCATGTCTGGGACTTGACCTTGAACACTGTGGATTCCCAGAATTTACTGTGTGGATGGCATAGGTCAGGCAAAACTGTCTCCCAGAGGAGTGGCTTGTATATAGCCATGCAAGTGTTGCTTAAATGTTAGCTTCAATAATTATAAATACAACTATAGCATAATTATAAAAATTAAAATTAAAACTCAAGAGAGTGGGGACAAATTGAACATTTTAGGTAACTACATGAGACCATTTATGCTGCTGTGACAAAGCACAATTGGTTTAAACAACAGACACTTATGTCTTGTGGTTCTGGAGGCTGAAATGCCATGTTCCACGAACCAGATTTGGTGTATGTGTGGTTTGTCTCCCTGACCTGTCTTCGTGAGTGTCCTCACCTGACCTTCCTCCAACACATGGAGCTGAAGGAGTGTTTAGTGGGTAAATCAGATTATCACTCCACCCTTATGACTCCATTTAACCTAAATTACTTCCTAAGAGCCCTATCTCTGAATAGTGACTGGGGAATTAGGGCTTCAATGTATGAATTTTGTGGGGACACAATTTAGTCTGTAGTGATAACCTAACATTATGATGACAGCATTATTGGAAATTTGATTTTTTTTTCTTTCTGTTTTTGGTCTCATTATGACCCAGCAGAAACTGAGAGGTTGCCTTGCACACTGTTCAACCTCTCATTTGGAACCACACCCTACTGTGGTTGGTCAAAGATAATATGGGAGAAAGAGCATAAACCAAGGGCGGAGATGATGGTGTTCCAGCGACAACCATGTGGGGTGGTCAGACTGCCTAGGGAAGTCTGCTCACTCTGCTGTAGCAGCTGCTCCAGTGTGTGCCTGGTTTTGTTTGCCTCATCCCCTCCCACCTGTGTGACACAGCCAGATTGTGACTCCTAGATATGCCTTATGCACTAAAATGATCAGGGTACCTTTCTTTTCATTACAAATAAAAATATACTGAAATAGAAGATTATGTTGAAGAAAGTCTGTGTCAAACATGAAAACTAAGAAAAATTTGTTCTTGGTGGTTTGAATATGCTTGGCCTGGGGAGTGGCACTATTAGGAAGTGTGGCCTTGTTGGAGTAGGCATGGCCTTGTAGAAGGAAGCGTATCACTTTGGGGGTGGGCTTTGAGACCCTCCTCCTAGCCACTTGGGAGACCGTCTTCTCCAATCTGCCTTGGATCAAGATATAGAACTCTCAGCTCCTCCATCCCCATGTCTGCCTGGATGCTGTCATGCTTCCACATTGATAATAATGGACTGAATCTCTGAACCTGTAAGCCAGCTCCAATTAAATGCTGGCATTTATAAGAGTTGCCTTGGTCATGGTGTCTGTTCACAGCAGTAAAACCCTAAGACAGAAGTTGGTACCAGGGCCTGGGGTATTGCTGTGATAGGCTCGACCACAGTTTTGTTTGGAAGAATGTGGATTTGGGAACTTTAGATTTGAAAAGCAGTGGAATGCTTAATTGGGGCTTAATGGGCTATCCTAGTAGAAATATAGAAGACTTTGTTGCTGAGAGTGATTTGAATGGGTGAAGAGGTTTCAGTGGAGAAGAATTTTAGTATGTGGCCTAGAGACTATTTTTGTGGTATTTTGGTGAAGAATGTGACTGCCTTTTGCCCTTGTCTAACTGAAGAGTCTACCTGAGGCTAAGGTAAAGAGATTTATACTAATTGCATTAACAAAGGAAGTCTCAAAAAAGTCCAGCAGAGACTTTATTCTCTGGTTTAATCTTATGAAGAGCACTCTGATAAAGTATACAAACCTAAAAAGAAAAAAAAAATTAAAATGTTTGCTCAAAGATTAAAAGGGCACCAAGAAGTGCAATGGAGCTCCCGTGTTTAAGGAGATAAACAGATTAAGGGAGTGGTGACCTTGGGGTAACAATCCACCCAGCTAAATTTAGATCCAGGCGTTGAAGTGCAAGCTTTTAACCCCAGGAAATAGAGGCAAGCAGATCCCTGAATTCAAGGCCAGCCTGGTACAGAGCAAACTCTGGGGTGGGGATGGGGGTAAGCTTAAATCCAGGGTGTACCCATTTAATCATAGCATTTCAGAGACAGAGCCATGCAGATCTCTGAGTTCAAGGTTACTCTACAGAGCAAGTTCCAAGACAGCCAAGCTTGGGCAGTGAAGGAAACCACTGGAAAACAGAAAGCTGGTGATAATGTAATAGAACAAGGCCATGTTCCAGCCCCAGCAAGCAGCTTTGGCCACATGGCGCTGGCTTTAGAGTCCAGAATAGAAGGGACTACTGGGACAAGTGATGTTGGTTAGCTGGAGCTAAGAAAGTAATGGTGATTAAGAAGAGACTAGCATCACTGAGGTGTTCCAAAGATAGTCAAGATTGTACCTCATGCTGCAGCTGTACTTGGTAAGGTGTAAGTCACCTAGGTGGTACTGATTTTGAAGGCATGAAGGGGTCATGGAGAGCAGCTGGGGCTTGACACTGAGGGGCCAGAAAAGGTGCAACCTCAGTTGCAGTTGATGGCCTAGGACTGAAGGGGTCATGCAAAGGAGTTGAGGCTCGGCACCATGAAGGGAGTCTATGAGAGGCTATTGGTGAAGGCTAATTGCAGCAGAAGATCCCAGTGTATTGAAGATGCCAATACCATGAGATGACCACCAAGAACAGCAGCAGCAGTGGAATGGAACCAGAGCCTAGAGTGCTACAGAGGTCAGAGCTGGAGAAGTGACTCAAACCCTTTTGAGAACCTAGAAGATTGTGTGCAGATCTCAGACCCTAGAACAAGAGGCTGTGAAGCTGAAGTTGCCTTGGAAAACCCAAGATGTTAGAGATGCCAGAGCTGTGGGATAAGAAAATCTGCCAACAGGGAGTAGAACCAGCCCAAGAGAAAGAAGTTTGTTGCAGTCAGCAAAGATGAAAGGAGTTGTGCATCAGACATGGAGATGCAGAGTTTGGAGTTTGCCTGGCTGCTTTTTCATCTTGCTTTGGTCCAGGATTTCCTTACCATGATTTTTTGGAATAGTAATGTATATAGGGGATTACAGTTAAGTAATAAGTCTCAGAAGAGACTTTGAACTTTGGATTTTTAATATTATTGAGACTGTTGTAGACTATGGGACTTTTGAGGTTGGATTAAAGGTATTTTGCATTATGTTATGGCTGGTTTGGCCCCCATAAACTCATGTGTTTGAACCAGTCTATGGGAGCCAGGGAATGGAATGTGTTGGTTTGAATATGCTTGACCTAGGGAGTGGCCCTATTAGAAGGTGTAGCCTTGTTGGAGTAGGTACAGCCTTTTTGGAGTAGCTGTCCTTAGCTCAATAGTGTCTACAACATAAGTTTGCTTTGTGTGTTTGATAATGAACACTTTGTATGTACGAATGTGTGTATGTATGTGTGTTCGTGTGTATGCACAACATGACAATGTCTATGTAAAACATTCTTTTTAAAAAATCAACATTAAGTTTATGGCTGTTTAAAGATAGAATGTCACCAATTCCAGAGTTATAGACTATTGGGGGCAAACTCTGTGTCAGCTCTGGGTTGCTTGCTATTTGTGGCTTTAGGCCACAATCTGTGGCAAGGTTTGCCCATGGGCATTGCTGCAGGGACAGTCCCACCTGTCTTCTAGATTGCTCTGAGGAAAGACGTGAGATGTATCTGCCTCTAAGTGCCCTGCAGCCGTGGGTACAGGATGTGGAGACCACTGTTCCACGCAGAACTGCAGGGGGCTCAGGAGCGTTGGGAGTAATGATCCACCTGCAGACTGACAGGAGCGTGGAGGCCACCACCCTCCTTGTTGCAAATGTCCTTTTGAAATATGTTCTAGGCTACAACTACTGTCCTATTAATTATGTCACAAGCCTAGTAAAGCTGAATAATTAATGATCGTGGGGCACTTGCAGCTATAGGGTGTCATGTAAATGCTAAGGAGTACAAATTACTCCATGTATTATGTAGATTCAGTGCCTTACACGTATTCCACAGTAAGAAGGTTAATTTCTAGGGGAGCTAAAATCTTTCTGTTGGGTTTTCCTCAGAAAGGTGGACTGTCTTAAACACATTTTAGGAGACTTGGGTTTCTATAGCCTGCAGCATTTGAAAGACCAATGGCTGGCTGCTACTTACATCCATGAAAATGAAGTCATCTACCACATTTTGGTAAAAGTTTTTGTTTTTGTTTTTGATTCTCTCTAGCCGAAGGCAATTTGGGCCCAAGGACAAGGAAGAAGTGAAGATCATTGAGCACCAAATGCAGGCACTCAGGCTGATGTCTCACCTGGCCACAGCCCTGGCCGTGACCTTCACAAGCAGGTAAGACGGCTCTGGGGTGCTTCTACCCCAGGAAGGGGGGTGGGACACAGGACTCATTTTCTAACTATGAGCAGGAAAGGGCCTTGGTGGGGTGGGAGAACCTGATCCCAGGTTCAAGGCAAAACCCAAAACTTAACTGAGTATCCAGAAGAGTGGAATCCACCAAGAATTCATAGGTATTGCAACTAACAGATAGGAGCTGTACCAATTGTGCAGCAGTGAAGAGCATGACTGATCTTTCAGAAGATCTGGGCTTGATTCCCACCACTCACATGGCAGCTCATAACTATCGTGAGCTAAGTATACCCTTAGGATTTCACTGCTGTGAACAGGTACTGTGACTCTTATAAAGGACAACATTTAATTGGGGCTAGCTTACAGGTTTAGAGGTTTAGTCCATTCTCATCAAGGTGGGAGCATGGCAGTATCCAGGCAGACATGGGGCTGGAGGAGCTGAGAGTTCTACATCTTTATCCAAGGCAGATAGGAGAAGACTGTTTCCCACATGACTAAGAGGAGGTCTCAAAGCCCACCCCCACAGTGACAGACTTCCTCCAACAAGACCATACCTACGTCAATAGAGCCACACCTCCTAATAGTGCCACTCCCTGAGCCAAGCATATACAAACCACCACATTCCACTCCATGGCCCCCATAGGCTCTTTCAAACACGTGAGTCTATGGGGGCCATACCTAGCCATAGTATAATGCAAAAATACCTTTAGTCCAACCTCAAAAGTCTCATAATCTATAACATAGTCTATTGGGTCCCATTTTCGGGGATCTAATACTCTCTTCTGGTCTCTATGGCCACAAGACACTCTCATGGTGCACAGATATGAATGTAGGCAAAACAGCAAGGCACATAAAACAAACAAACAAACAAATAATTAAAACAAAACAGAAACAAATAACAGATTTGAACAGTTAAAAAATACCTTCACCTTCTGGACAATAAAGCTCTGAAAACTAGGTCAAAGTGTATGTACTGAGTGTCTGTTGAGGCAGAGGCAGGGTGCTGGACAGTCATGGTTATAGCAGTGTAAGTGCACATGCATGCTTACTTCCACTACAGGCTTTGGAGCGTTTTGCTTTAGATTTATTTATTTTATGTGTAAGACTATTTTGCCTAAATGTAAGTATGTGCATCACACATAAGTATGTGTGCCTGGTAACCGAGAAGGACTGAAGAGGGCATCTGATACATTGAAGCTGGGTCCTCTGAAAGAGCAGCAAGTGCTCTCAACTGCTGAGCCACTTTCATAGGCCTCACCACCGGCTTTTAACGATGCCTTTGGATGCTCCATCTCCCAGCCCTGGGGCAGAGCAGGGTTGTGTGTTTTGTGTCACTGTAATCCCTACATCCTAAAGACAAGTAACTTTGAGGTTTGCCTAAGATCACAGAGCCCAAGAGGATGTGGACTAGGAAGAGAACATCAAACTTTAGACCTTTCTTCTGTGTTGTTTTTTTTCTCTAATGTGCAAGTTCTGCTTCTCAGTGGGGTTGCTGCAGTCAGTGTCTGGGTAACTTACAGCCCGTGCTTGTTAGAAAATTTATACACTGATGAACGAGCAAGTGTTGTAAGAAGATGGCCACGAGAGACCTTGCCATGTCTGATGTACTACTGACCTGTGGGGTGCCAGCGTCCTTGGGCCTGGCTGGGGTTTTCTTACAACACAAGGAGGGGAGTCCATTTCAGGGAGTACTGAGAATGAAAAAAGTCACTGTTTTGTCCAAGCTACCTGAGAAAAACATAAATCACTCATGCCCAGCATCTGTTACTTAATAGTTTCTGAACATTTCCCTCCCCCAGTACTGGGGTGTCCTAGCAAGCTACTGTTGCTGTGATAAACCAGTAACCAAGGGCAAATTGGGAAGAAAAGGTTCATCTGACTCACATGTCTGTATACTAATCCATCGCTGAGGTAAATCAAGGCAGGAACTATGGAGGAACACTGCTTACTGGCTTGCTCCCTTCCCTGGCTTACTCCGCTTGCATTCTTTTACAACCCGGAATCACTTGCTGAATAGTGGCGCCACCCACAGTGGGTTATGCCCTCCCACATCAAGCATCAATCAAGAAAATGGCAGAAAGACTGGCTTACAGGCCAATTGGATGAAGGCAATCTCTCTTCCCAGCTGACTATTTTGTATCAAGCTGACAAAAACTAACCAGTACACAGGAATAAACCGTAGGCTGCTGGGCCTGCTGGGCTAGTGCTGTACCACTAAGCACTTCTGAGTAGAGTAAAATGCACAAATTGTAGTGTAGAGTTTAGGGAGTCTGACCAAATATGAACTATTGTGTAGCAAACACTCTAAGTATAAACCATTTTCATCACCCAGGAAAAGCTCCCTGGGTTCCTTGAAGTTGAACCCCACTTCACCACCGTAGCTGAGACAACACGAATTCTGATTTCTATTCCTGTAGCTTGGTTTGATTCGTTCTAGTAGAGACAGGTCACAGTTCTAGCTTTAGGATTCAAGGTGGGAAATGACAGGTGATTGACACAAATTAATACCAAATCGCAGAACTGTTATTGTGTGTCAGGTGCGGTACTGTGCTGTCGAACACATCACAAATCCAGTTGCTCCGTGGGCTTCTAAGTTCTTGACTGTTGCTTGTTTGTTGTGTGAGTGTGAGCACATGTATGTTGTGCATATGAGGAGGTCAGAAGTCAGCCTTGGGGCTCCCCTTCCTTCAGCTTCTAAGGAAGTAGCACATACCAATTCATGGCAGCATGGCCAAAATTGATGCTGGCTTCTCCCCTCCCCCATCCACTTTTCATTTTCCTTCTCCACAAAGGTTATCAACCTAGCCATGGGATTTGTCTTCCAACTTCCTTGAATGCATGCTGCTTGTCTGTTGGCTTCAGGTTTCAAGCCTGGGTAACTTGAGGCTTGACTGGTGAGATACTCAGAGCTTTGGATTCCACTCGGAGGGATGGGCCAGGACTTTAGGTATACAAGCCTGGAATCAGTAAGCAGGAGAAACAGCTCTGCAGCCAGGGCCAGCTGGCCCTGCCTCTCCTCCAGAGTCTTGTGACTTCACAGTGGAAAGGCAGACAGCAGAAGTCAGGTGGGGTGGGGTTTTCTTGGGTTATGTAACTTGATCCCACAATTTGCTACTTGTGTGACTTGGAATTCTGTCTCAATTTCTCCATATACAAAATAGTAATAGTCAGGAGTAAGAGGGCTCCGGACTTAGGAGCTTTTAGTAAAGGTCAAATGGGTGAAGATTTGGATGTGCTCAGAATAAAGCACCCGGTGCTCAGTAAATTCGGGCGGCGTGGTCATTATCCTCAAGATTCCTCAAACTTTCTTCTTTTATCTGAGTGTTGTGTTTTATTTATTTCAGAATGATTCATAGTTATAGAGTCAACCTTATTATACATCAACTGGAGAATAGAGAAAATACGGTACACAGTCTTCAAACTTCCTCTTCCCCTGTTCTGCCAATTCCCACCCCCTAATGTTTGGGTTTGCTTTCCCCGTCATCTCGACTGACCCTCCTTAGCTCCTCTCTCTTACCATCCACCTCCAACCTGCACTTTGTCAACTTTACCACCATCAGCCTCTTGCATGAAACCAAAGTCTGAGTTCTCAATGGGACTCTCAAGTTATCTCCTGCTCTAGAGAAGCTACAGCTCCTTTGTGTGGCCTTGGAATGCCTTCTCTCTGGCACACCCTGCCCACTTGTCTGTGTCTCTCCTCTGTTGGGTCTACTACTGGACTCTAAGCTCTATCCCTGGGCTCACAGGCCTCCTGCCAGGCCCCTCCCATCAGTGCCTGCTGCATCTATCCCCCACCCCACCCCCCCACACACACACTCTTGCTTTCATCCTCTTAGACAAAGCTCTTCCAAGCCTGTACAGTTACTCTTGGTTGAGGACCTGACTTGTGTGAGCATAGAAGATGTGGGTCATTAATTTGGTGTCTTCATATCTCACAGTGCCTGGCTCTGCATAGGTTAATTCAACTAAGGGGATGAAGTTACCTTGTTCGGTGACATCACCTTTGGCCAAGGCATCAGTTAGAGTTTTGTATTTAAACCATCCTGATAGCCTGTGAAGCATAGATTTCATGTTGTGAAGTTCAGAAGTTCCTGGCCAGGGAAGCTGGGGATGGATACCTCCCTTTGGAACCATCTAGTGAGATTTGCTATAGAAAGAAATCTTCCAGCTTAGAAAGTAACTAACAGCTTTTTAAAAAATCCTATTTGTAGTGCACTAGCTCAAAAGAATGTCTGGGTCTGTTTCTTATTTACTCCTGACCAAATGGGCATCTCAAGAAGGTTGGGCTGGGTTCCAGACCAGAGGTGGAGGTAGGGTGTAGAAACATTCATGTATCTGTCTTTCAGCTGGATTTAGTCATTCTCTAGAGAAATCTTCCCACTCGGCACCTGTGAGGATACAATTCAGATAACTGCTAATGCATATTCAGGTGCTTATAGTGTACCAGTCTCCGCCTTAAGATTTCTCATGTACTGACTCAACATCTTGAGATAACTCAACAGAGTAGAAGTTTGTTCTCTCTCTCTCTCTCTCTCTCTCTCTCTCTCTCTCTCTCTCTGTGTGTGTGTGTGTGTGTGTGTGTGTGTGTGTTTGTGCTCATTTAAATGCAGAGGCTAGAGGGGCACATTGGGTGACTTTTATCTTTGTCCACTTTGTTTACTTGAAACAAAGCCTCCCATTGAGCAGAGTACTCACTGTTTGGGCTAGGCAGGCTAGCCAGGAAGCTCTAGGGATCTGCCACCTTTGCCCCCAACGCTGAGGTGGCAGGCACACATGCCCTTGCTATGTTTTACTTTTTAACATGGCTACTAGGGATTCAAGCTAGGATGTCTGCCCAGCAAGCCTAGGGATCTACCTGCCTCTGCCCCCAACTCTAGCCAGCCGTTCCCTTGCTACATATTTACCCAAGAGAAAAGAAGCCATGAGCCTTCTTGAAGATATATACATAAAACTTCACAGGCGTTTTTCTAATCAACATTATTGGGGAATAATTTAGTATTCATTCAAAACAAGCCTTTTAAATAGATCGATGGCGGTAATGTCTCACAAGACTGTCAAGTCACAAAACACTTTCAACCACATTCCAAAATTGCTTACACATTTCTGCGGTCTATCCCTCCCTCCAGCCCCATCCCAAGGTCATGGTGGGCATTCTCTTTGCCACTCATTGTAGACTTACTTATAGTAGGACTGTACTGCATATGTTGTGTCTTCCTTATTTCAGTTAGTGCTTTTATTTGGGATTCATCCTTGTTACAACGCTGATTAGTCACTGCTATTCTCTCCTGACAATTAGTATTCCATTAAAGGTATTGAATATACTACTCTTCTTTTGTGTATTTGCTTATTGATGAATGCTTCATTTATTTTCTGTTTGGAACTATTACAAATAAAATGGCTGATCACCTAATGACTTGTCTTGCCCCCCCTCTTCATTCTTCAAAGTCAGCAATGCCCACTTGCTTCCTAGAGCTGCATCTCTGACTCTTCCCTCCTCTTCTCTTCTCTGTCCCATTCACTTTTGTACGCAGATACTTCTGTTCACATTAGCAAAGCTGTGTACCCCAGGTCTCTAGCCACAGCTCCCAAGTCCTTTTGCCATATGAGATGACATGCACAGGTTCCAGAGGTAGGAATATGCCCTTCTTTGGGGATCATTACTCAACTATACAATTCATTGCAGAATTCCAATAGAGGAGGACTTTAAATAAATGGCAAGTTTGTAAGGTATGCAAAACTTTTTTGAAAATAATGTGGACCTAGACTCTATGCATAGACAGGGAAGAAGAGAGATAAGCATGGTGCAGAGGGGGAGGCCAGCATTAGCAATGGAGCTTAGGAATTGAGGGGACAGTAATGTAGTAGAGACTGGTGGTTGCAGGCTTAGAGGCAGTACCGGCAGACAGTTTTGTAGGGCATCCTGAGTACTAACTGGAGTTTATGGATGCTTCTTTCTCATGGGCTTGACCCACTACTGTATCCACCATACATCTCTACTTTGTCTTACAGGCATGCAGACGACATCCTGGATGAAGACATCTTCCAGGGAAGGGCGCTCACCAACAGTCGCTCGCTACAGGCACTGATGGCTGGACTGAAAGCCTACAGTACATGGGAGACTGTTAGCTGCCTACAGGACTGTCGTGAATGCACCGGAGGCATGGTGAGTCCCTAAGAGCAGGCCTGCCCCATGGTCACCAGATCTGCAGGGCTGTGCTTCGTACAGTGTGTGTAGGGGAGTGGGATGTGTTGAACAGAGCAAGTCTTTGAATCTTAAGTACACTGTCACTGCCTCTGGGTACTTAATATTAGCCTGTGACCTGTGCTTATTGTCTTGTATGGTGTTGCAAGTCCTGATGTGGAAATGCTTGGCATGCAATAACTGATCATGAAGATCACTGGTGCATGTCATTGAACTTGAAGGTTGTGGTTGACAGGATAGGAAATGGCCACTGAAGATGCAGATGATCAAAGGTCTGCCCCAGAATTTAGTCCCATGGGTAGAACACAGGAAATGACTTTAAGAGTTTCCAGCTCTGGGAAGAAGGAAGAGACAGAGCATTTACAAGCTGCAGCAGTGTCTCCAGCTCCAGGTCTTAGCCTGGACATTGTGGGTGAGAAAGTGCAATGTGAGTCTCTGGGAGTTGAGGGGTCCCAGAGAACAGCTGTGTTGTGTTGCTTGCCCTGGGATCTGTTCATCCAAGATAGGGCATAGGCAACGGACCAAAGAAATGGTTCTGCTCAAGTTCAGCTTGGTGAACCAGTGAGTGAGTCTGCTGTGGTTGCCTAGAGGAGCATGGGGACACAAAGGCATCCATATCACTGAAAAGCTCACCACTGAATTACGGATGTGTGCTAACATGCCTGGCATTTGTGTGAGTCCTGGGATTTGAGTTCAGGTCTTCATGCCTACACAGCAAGTGTGTTTACTCACCAATTCATTCCCCTAGCCCCACAGTAATGTTTATTCTTTACAAAAATCCTTGCTAATTGTACAACCCTTACTTTATCTTGGTATATTCCTCTCCATCCCTCTTCTACCCTCCCTGACCCACCTCATTCCCCATGTATGGGTGACAATCCGTGAAAGTTGCATCCCTGGGGTTCCCCAAACATTTTCATGCAGCCCTCTCAAAAAAAGGTCTCTGCTCCCCAGCAACTGCCTTTTACTTTCATAACTTTGAAGCAGGATCTTGTGAGGTGTGTAACTTTTGTTCACTTTCAGGGCCTGGCAAGGTTTGGAGCTTCTGAGTCTTATGAACCTCCCTTCTCCAGGAAGGAGTGCTTCAGTTTGGAGAAACATTTACATAATAGGATCATGTATCAGGTTCTTCCACAATTCTGAGTGCTGAATAGGATTCAAGAAGACTGTGTTAGATAAAGCCAGTGAGAAAGTGGACCCAATGTGGTGTGTGTGTGTGTGAGTGTGTGTGTGTGTGTGTGCATGTGCAAGTGTGTGCAGAATATGTGGATGTGGTATTGTGGATCAGTGGCCAGGCATTGGCTGTGGTAGTAATCGGGGTTCAGCCCAAATGGAAACACCATATTGATAACCCCCAGAAATGTAACATTTCAGCCACACAGTCTGAATAGGATAGCTCCTGCAGCTCCCAAAGGACACTTTCCAGAAGAGATGGACAAAAAACCAAGCCCCTATTGGTCCTTTGATCTAAATTTGAAGCTGAATGTAGTTGACTGTTGTCTAAAAAGAAGGAAGAAAATTTTTAGCTTTAGTAGAGAAAAGGTCAAGAGAAAATTAAGGGCAGTTGTAGAAAATCAAAGGGGAAGTATGTTTTGGAAGGCTGTTCCCTGGAGTTGGGGAACCCTGTGGAGAGATAAGTGGAAGGGGACAGAGCCACTGGCAGAGCTGAGGGGCTTCTCCCATGAGCTGTTTGCTGGTTCAACAGAAATCCAGAGTGGCTAAGTAGAAGTGCACCCAGGATGGTGAGGTGCCAGAAGACACATGTGTGTCTTCCTTGCAGGATGTTTCATGGGAGATCCCTGGGAAAGGGTGAATGAAGAACGGTGACCTCTGACATTGACATACCCTTGTGCTAGATTCTCCAAGGTAGCCAGGGCAGTGGCTTGTTCTGACTTCCCTTAGAGACCCAACAAACCAAAAGACTGCTTTCTACTATTGGAGCTCGCTGTCTCTTCAGATAGGAGGATGACAACATCTGGGAACAGAACTTGGGATTCTAGAGTAATGATGGGTGAACAGATGGGAGGTAGGATCTGAAGGGATCAGGCAGTGGTGTGAGGCTGTTCATAAGGGGATGATCAGGCACAGCTGGAGTCTAAGCTGGCTCAGACAGTGTTCCTCTGAGAGATACCTCAAGCCCAAGGTCTTGTCACTCACCTGTGATCTTCCAATCATCTTGCGTTCCTCCTTTGGCTCATCCTCTCTGCTCTGGTTTGAATGTAGTTTTGTTTCCATTAAAACTCATTGGGCCTTGGCTCCCTGATGCACTGGGATTGAAGTGGCAGGGCTGTTAAGAACGTTTGGGATCGTGAAAGGTTTTCTTGATAGATGGGATGGCTTAGTTCTCCTAGGAAACAGGAGGTACAGATGAAGTTGTAAGCTCTGAATCATGGCTTGGTCTTTCTGGCTACTGACCCCTCCACACCCCCATCCCTATTCTAAAGCTGTCTAAGCTTATTTAAGTTATCTCATGAAGACAAAAGATGCTTCAATGGTCAGGAAATCCCATGGGATTTAGGATATTTGCATCAAGAACTAGTGTCAGAGACCAAATATTAGGACAAAGTGTGTTCCAAGCACCCCACTGTTCAGGAAATCACAGGTTTTAGGAGACATGTGCTGGAGGTAGAGACCCAATATCCACTTGTCTCATTACTCTAAGAACTCTGTGCCAGGACCAGGGGGAAAAGCATGCTAAGTGTGTACTTCTTATTGTATCAGAGGCATTGCCACCTGCACACGGGGTGAAGGTGGGGTGTGGCACAACCAAGGACACCAGAAAAGGCATGAGTCTAAATGAGGGAGCATAGGAGGACAGAATCGATGAGGAAAAACTGGACTTAGACTGGAGAGAAGGATGAATCAGTGCTGTGCAGAACTGTCTGTGGTAGGCTCTCCCAGGTACCCACATGTGCCTGGGATTGTATCCACAGAGACAGAGCCTCAGCACACGGCTAGGAATGCAGCAGACCCTCCACAGTGTCTGCTATTCTCATGAAAGGTTTTCATGAATGCTCTTTTGCAAAGGAGAAGCGGAGACTGGACTGAGTGGCAGCTAGAGCTGGGGCTGAGTTCTTCACTAGGTCCCTCTGTCCTAAGGCTGACTAGGGTGTGCAGCATGCAAAGTGGCTAAGGACTAAGCAGTGACCACTTGATAGACAGGTGGACAGATGGACTAATGGACTGAGGGGAGTGAGTGGGTGTCCTGTGTATCTATTTTCTCTCATTCTTAGAACTTGAGATTGATTCATAAAACTTGTCCCCTTTCACCTTTCTGTGCGTTATTTTACTTCAGACAATTAAAGGATTTTGGAGTGTGTGTGCTTGTTCGTGTGTGTGCATGTAGAAGCCAGTGGTTGATGTTGGCTGCCTTCCTCAATCACCTTTTGTTAATGAGTTAAATTTCCTTTTGACACTTTTGATGGCTATGATACATCTAATTATTCTTACCCTTGCTGTCTTCTGTCTCCCGTCCATTACTGTCCATTCTGCCTCTTTCCTACAAACCCCTTTTCTACCTTTGTATCTTTTGTTTTGTTTTGTGACCCACTGAGTTTAAGCAAGGCTACCTGTAAAACTGTGGTTGCAGAACTATCCTTTAGAGCCCAGAAGGTATACAACTGAAGGCCATGATTTCTTCTTCCCCAACACCCATCAACAGCCAATAGTTTCCCCAGGGAGGGGGAGACCCTCTGAGTCCTTCCCATCCATGGATGACTGCTAAAAAACCCAGCTTTGTTCAGGCCCAGTGCAGGGGATCTCTGCTGCGGTGCGTTCATGAATTCTCTGTCACACTCAGAAAACAGTGTTTTGTAGCTCTTCTCTCCAACATTTGGCTCTTATACTCTTTCTCCCACCTCTTCTGGATAATCCCTGAGCCTGGATACATGATATAAATATTTAGGGCTGCATGCTCATCAGTCATAGCTAGAACAGCCATGTATCTCTTTCACTGCAAAGAGAAGCTTCTCTGATCCAGGCTTAGGGTGGTATATATCTATGCATATAAATGTAAATATTTAGAAGATAGTATTATGTGATGTCAACTTATGAAAACAGCAGCAGTGAGTCCTCCCGTCCCCACCCCAGGGCCTATGACCTTCTAGCCATGACTTTCTAAACAGGTTTAAAGTACCAATCATGAATTCTCTTCTTTGGCCTTAAGTCTATTCAGGTATCTGTCATTTACTCCTGTAACAGTCATGCCCCTATTGTTCCAGGGATTGCACTTGGCATGGCGGGTTGGAATTATGGCTTCAACTTTTCTCCTCTGGCAGCTTCTAGCACCTTCTAGCCAGCAGGAGGCATGCTAGCCAGGAGAAAGGGGGCTTCCAGTTAAGTTCCAGCTTCATTTCTCTATGTCCTGCCACCCACGTTTGTCCCACCTTATTTCTGGAGACTAGGTCTTTCTCTGAATATGGAGATCACTGATTTGGTAGACAGGCTGGTCAGTAAACTCCAGAAATCTACTTGCCTCTCCAGGGCTGGAATCACAGGGGCATTCACCACCCGCAGCTTTCTGCATGGGTGATGGGGATCTAAAGTTAGGTTCTCATGCTTGGACAGCAGACATTTACTGACTGAGTCATCATGACTTTTTATGGAGAAGTTGCCAGCCTTGGCCGTATGTCAGTCATATCCAAAGCACGAGTGCCCCACTGGCAGCTCCTTTGAGGGGATGACAAATGTGATGTCATGTCTAGTATGGGAGCAGGAAACTTGAAAAATTACATAGTGTGCTAAGATAGGAACCGTTCTGGCAATAATCTTTGCTGCTTCTCTCTTATCACCAGCAATCCTCCTAACCTTTGAGGCACTCCTCTTAACTTCTGGCTTTCATGTCTGGCACTAGTACTCAGCATGAGTGTTATCTAGGGAGGGCATGTTATTTCCTCAGTGAAACAATTTTTTTTAAAGATTTATTTATTTATTATATGTAGGTACACTGTAGCTGTCTTCAGACATTCCAGAAGAGGGAGTCAGATCTCCTTATGGATGGTTGTGAGCCACCATGTGGTTGCTGGGATTTGAACTCAGGACCTTCAGAAGAGCAGTTGGGTGCTTTTACACGCTGAGCCATCTCACCAGCCCCAACAATTTTTTTTATATATTTTTTCTTTATTTACATTTCAAATGTTATCCCATTTCCTTGTTTCCCCTCCAAAAAACCCTTATCCTTTCCTCCCCCTCCCCCTGCTCACCAACCCACCCACTCCCACTTCCTGATCCTGGCATTCCCCTACACTGGGGCATTGAGCTGGCACAGGACCAAGGGTCTCTTCTCCCATTGATGCTCCACAGGCCATCCTCTGCTACATATGCGGCTAGAGCCATAGGTCCCTTCATGTGTTCTCTTTGGTTGGTGGTTTGGTCCCTGGGAGCTCTGGGGGAATCTGATTGGTTCATATTGTTGTTCTTCCTATGGGGAAAACCCCTTCAGCTCCTTGGTTCCTTTCTCTAGCTCCACCATTGGGGACCCTGTGCTCAATCCAATGGTTGGCTGAGAGCATCCATCTCTATATTTGTCAGGCACTGGTGGAGCCTCTCAGGAGACAGCTATATCAGGCTCCTGACAGCAAGCACTTGTTGGTATCCACTATAGGGGTATGGGTTTGGTGACTGTATATGGGATGGATCCCCACCCCCTTCAGTGAAGCAATTTTAAAACCACATGCATTATGTTTCTTTTCCCAATTGCAAAAGCAATGCATCCTTTCTGTATATACCCACTGTAGATGTTTTTTGAAAATAAGAAAAGCACAGAGAAGGAAGGAAATAGATGCTACACCTGTGCTTCTAAGCAATGACACGTTTCTAAGCCACATTCTTTCTATGCACTGGTGTGTTTAAAGTTTTATAAGTTCTTGCCCCTGAGGCAGTAAGGACAATACTTCAGATTTCACGTATGCAGCAGTGTTAGTGTCTGGTAACATTTATGATGTATGTGTAACATAATTTAACTAACCAACTATGGTGGTTTGAAGATGTTTGGCCCATGGGAAGTGCTACTATTAGGAGGTGTGTCCATGTCAGAGGAAGTATGTCACTGTGGAGGCGGGCTTTGAGGGCTCCTACAGCTCAAGCTCTGCCCCATGTAGAAGAGCTAGTCTTCTCCTCGGGGCCTTCAGATCCAGATGCAGAATTCTCAGCTCTTGCTCCAGCACCATGTTTGCCTGATTCCTGCCATGGTGAAAATGGACTGAACCTCTGAAACTGTAAGCCAGCCCCAAGTAAATGTTGTCCATTATCAGAGTTGTCTTGGTCATGTTGGTCCCTTCGCAGCAATGGAAATACTAACTAAAATGCCAACCTTCAGTTATATAACAATCTATTATAAAAATATTCTAATACCTAACTTTGGTGCTAATTTGTGTGCATATTCTGCTTTTGGGGGAATACATATTTAAATAATACTGACACTGTGAACAAAGGTTATACATATTTCTTCTTCTATCAGCAATCAAAACCAAGGCCTAATAGTTTCTAGACCAGTGGCTTTCAAGTTCTCTTGATCATGACCCCCCCCCACACACACACAATAGAATTTTCATTATAATCCAGAAATTCCATACATATATACATACATGAAAAGTGGAAAAAAAATAGAAATTTTCATGTAATAACACTGGCCTTCCCATCCTGATGTGTTCTGGTAATTTCCTTTCATTTTAAGAAAAGCAGACCACCATGCATTACCTGGACTTCAGGACCTGCTGGTGTGTCACAGCTTGCTGTTTGCAGAGCATAGCCAGGCTCACTGGTCAAATCCCAGAGTCTTACTCTAGGTAGCTGGGGTTTCAACACAGAGTCCAGGAAGCTGCAGTGTTGGAGGATACATTGTCTAGTCCAGGCTGTGGGATGCCTTCAGTGACTGGAAGGTTTCTAATTTCACCCCCTTGGTACTTAAGATTTTGTATTTGAAGTTCAGGAAGAATGGGGACCCCAATTATCTTTTGAGAGCCAATACAACATAGTAACCATTTCCCCCCTACCTGCCTGAATGAAGCATCCGGCTGCCACTGCTGCTTTTGAGTATCCCTGCAGGAGCCTTGAGATCCTCAGACTCCTTTTGTCTACAAAGGGATATTTCCTTAGCCCCCAATGGCTCACTTAACTAAGTAAGCACTCTGTGTTAGGAATTATTGAGAGAGTCATAAACTGGTTGTTTTTATAGTGTTTTATTAGTTCTTGCTTTTTGGGGAGGGTGGTGACAGCCTACATCTTCGAAGAGTAATATTTTACTTCTCTAAGAACCCTCTCAATGAAGTTGATAAATGCAGGCTGGAAGTGGAACTTGGAAATTACGTCATCTCTAAGCCTTTGCTTCCAGGTTCTCGTTTCTCTGACTAGCTGCACCTTTGCAACATTGTTGCTCACTTTTTGTGTGCAAAGCCTAGGACGCATGGCCTTCATACAAAGAAAGAGTTTCCCAAGTCTCTTATTTCGTTGCCCATGCTATTAGGAAGTGTCATAGTTCAAGTTCATGTGAGCACATCCTAACCCTAATGGCTAAAGGATGATTGTGAAGTAAGGACACACTTACTTTGTTAGGCGGTAAACCTAGGGCACATATTCTTGTCCAGAAGGTGATGTGAAGCAGGTTCTGTGCACTGGGAGTGGCATTAGAAGACCCAGAGACTTTACTCTCAGGATCATTAGGGGTTTTCTAGCTGTGTTTGACTAACAGGCAACAGATTTACTTTCATGACCTAAACAGCAACAGAAGGTCAATACATGTGCACTGAGTTGTTTGCAAGTCACTGGACATCAGGCAAGAAAGAGTCTGTGACCTTTGACCCACACAAGCCTTACAACTGTCCCAGTTCACTGCCTTGAGAGTGTTTCTAGGCTGTGGCTGAGGAGGGGAAACCAAGGCAGAACCCAGAGAACTCCCTGTGTTCAGAGTATGGAGCTGAAAGTCCAAGGAGAGCAAAGCATGTGAATTCACAGGACTGACGAGTGAACGAAGCAAGAACTCAGATCTGCAGCAGGGTCCTGTAAAGAGTCACTAAGACCTCTTGAATGCCTGTGTGTGTGTTACTAAAATTCCTCCCCTGGATACGGACCACATCTGCCACTCCTCCTAAGGTCCTAACAACAAGCCTGAGTATGATTTTCCCACAGTTCAACCTGGGGATCAGTGAGTTTATCGGGATTACTCATAGAACATGAGGTTACCGACGGGAACATGAATAGCTCCAAACAACCACAGGGAAAAGTCTCTGCCCAGTATGGATAATGATCACATATATGAAGAGCCCCACCTACAGGCTTTCGTGCTCAGCCCCAGGCCACATCCAGTAAGAACAAAACTGCAAATGGCCGGGGGTATCTGGAGGAGGGTCCAGTGGCTTTTCTCACCGCCTCCTTCTCTGAGGGAATGTTAGCAGTCTGCAGGCCTGACAGGGACAGGCTCCAGGCTGATCTCTGGAAGATGGTGTTGGTTTAGCTCCTTCCAAGTGTAAGGGCGTGCCTCAAAGCTGAGTGAGGACTCTCTCAGAAGCATCGGAGGGACAGCGCTCAGCGGACACATGGCACTGGGAGTGATTGTTTTTGCCATCTTTAAAAAGAAATGCTCCATATAAAAGAATCACCTGTAAAACTGACAGCAGGGTTGTCACTGGGAGCAAGGCAAGTCAGAGGATGCAGAAAATCATTTTCAAAGATCTGAATGGGACGAAGGCAACCTAAACTTGCGCATCCAACAAAATTATGTTTCCAAAGCAAAGGTGTAGTTAAGATGCATCATCACAACTGCGAAAGCTGAAAGACTTAGTCACTGGCTGGCTTTCGCTCTCGGAAATAGAGTAATTCTTGGGGAGAATGAAAAGGATCCCAGAGTGAAAAGAATAAAATTAGTAACTGCAAGGACAAACAAATGAGGTGGTTTCTCAGCATTTAAATCGTACACACACCTGAACTTTGGAAACAGGGTCTCACTGTGCAGCCCTGCCTGGTCTCTGTCCTCCCAGCGAGTGCTGGGATCACAGGTGTGCACCTCTGCCCAGCTTAAGTGCTTTTAACAAAGATTACTTAAACACAAGTGATAACCTTGTAGCCTGAGGTCAAGCTCTGAGTGCCGTGGTTCCATTCCCAGACTTTTGGCTGAAACCAAGTATGACATAACAAAGGCCTGGAGGGAAGAGAAGAATGCTGCTACTGAAAGGTCTTAATCCTCACACACGGCTGTGTAACAGCACTTGAAAGTATACTGGGAACAGTTAAAGATGGGTGCTGTCTGAGTTTTCCTTGTTTGGAACATTTAACCAGAAGTGTTTCAGTTTGGGGAGAGTTTCTGGATTGGAGAATATTTTCACAGACATGACTATGAATGCTGAAGCACTTTGAAACCCAAAACCTTTCCAGATTTTATAGCATCTGGGATTTCCCATTTTTGTACCATGAACACTAAGATCTCTGCCAGAATAATACGACAAGATTTATAACTAGCATGTGATTTTGAACAATACCAAAGTAATCAGAAAGATGGGGATGCCGTAAGGAAACTGAACCACAGATGTTAAGTAACTTGCCCAAGTTTAAGCTCTAAATGGTGGCCCAGCCTGGCTTAGAAGCAAGCTCTCAAGGATGTCATCCTGAGTGAGGTAACCCAATCACAAAAGAACTCACATGATATGCACTCACTGATAAGTGGATATTAGCCCAGAAGCTGGGAATACCCAAGATACAATTCGCAAAACACATGAAACTCAAGAAGGAAGACCAACGTGTGGATACTTTGATCCTTCTTAGAAGGGGGAACAAAATACCCATGGAAGGAGTTACAGAGACAAAGTGTAGAGCAGAGACTGAAGGAATGACCATCCAGAGACTGCCCCACCTGGGGATCCATTCCATAAACAACTACCAAAACCAGACACTATTGTGGATGCCAACAAGAGACTTGCTGACAGGAGCCTGATATAGCTGTCTCCTGAGGGGCTCTGCCAGTGCCTGGCAAATACAGAAGTGGATGCTCACAGCCATCCATTGGATGGAGCACAGGGTCCCCAATGAAGGAGCTAGAGAAAGTACCCAAGGAGATGAATGGGTTTGCAGCCCCATAGGAGGAACAACAATATGAACAAACCAGTATCTCCAGAGCTCCCTGGGACTAAACCACCAACCAAAGAAAACACATGGTGGGACTCATGGCTCTAGCTACATATATAGCAGAGGATGACCTAGTTGGTCATCAATGGGAGGAGAGGCCCTTGGTCTTGTGAAGGTTATATGCCCCAGTATAGGGGACTGCCAGGACCAGGAAGCAGGAATGGGTGGGTTGGTGAGCAGGGGGAGGGGAGGAAGGCATAGGGGTTTTTTGAGGGGAAACTAGGAAAGGGGACTAACATTTGAAATGTAAATAAAAAATATCTAATAAAAAATAAAATTAATTTTTTTAAAAAACGAAGCAAAGCTCTCTCCCCTTTATAACCTTAGTTCATATGCAAATTGGGTGGTGGTGGCTCACCCTCTACTCTACAATATAGCGGAGCCTGCCCTCCCTCCCTAATGGGGAGCAATTTGTATCTGATCTGTGTCTTTGCAATCATATGAACTTGAGCGAACCTCTCACCTGCCTGTGCCTGGTTCCAGGAGTCTGTGGACCATAGCAGTGGAAATCCATCCACTGGACCAGACCTTCTTTTTCTATTAGCCCTTTTGAGTCAGTTTCTCAATGTTTCCTTCAGAGGGAGGCAAGGTGGGTTGTTACTCACCCCAGGCCTCTTCCTAAGTCTGGGAGGGTGGCAACTGGAGTTGGCAAGGCCAAAGCTGCTTTTCGTATGCTACATTTAGGTCTCTATTCTTGGTATGTAAGTGGAAAACCAAACTGGCCTTGTTCAGATGTGTTGAAAGTCTTTCACCTGGCTCTGTGGGGAGCCAGTTGTTGAAAGCTTCACTCTCCAGCCTCCAGGAGGTCACATGGCCAGAGCCCCTGGCTTGCTTCTCTTTGTCACCCACATTCTTTCCTTATGGATTAATGGGGTCACCCCAGTTCTCAGGACTGTTGCTATGTAACTATACTTACCCTGTTTGAGTAATTCTAGATTGAATTCTATAATTTCATTCAAGAGAGCAGTGGGGAAATGGCCTTGGTTTTACATTTCTGTCTTTGTGGACATCTGGAAGAGGTATCTTGTCATGGCAGAGGTACCATTGTGTTTGGAACATCATGGTCAAGGCTCTACATGGCTCTTCCCATGGAGGACATCAATTTCTCAACTCATAGATCCCAGGATCTGGGCTAGCATCTAGTAAATGCAGCCAGTCCCCTGTACCCATCCATGTATCCTGTCCCTGGCTTTAACCAACTGCAGATTAGACATATTCAGAAAATAATTGTGCCTCAACTAAAATGTTTGGATTCCTCTTTTTCTTATCATGACTCCCTAATCTATATCATATAACAAATATTTACATAGCAATAGGTATGAGAAGCAACCTGGAAACAATTTAACATATTTGGGGTATGTGCAAAGGTTAAGTACCATTTTATATAAAGGACTTGAACATCCAAAATCCGGGTACTTGCAATAAGTTCTGGAACTACTCCTCTATGGCCATCAAGCAACAATAGTGCTTGATTCTCCCTCCTTTCCCTTTTATGAACGATATAACAGATGAACCCCAACTTTTTCCCTTTCTTTCTTCTGTTCTTCATTACAACTTACTGGACACAAGTGGGAGCCACCTGGTTGGGGTCCTCAGGGTAAGGTTTTGGACTATGGAAGCTGAGTCCAAAGCCTCAGGGTCTACAGAAACAAGCTTGGAGTTTGGACACAACTCATGGGTCTTGCTGTCTCCTTACAAGGTCAGAGCCCTTGGTGGTAACTAAACTCTAAACATACCCATAGCCACATCTTATACCTTTGTCTTGGCCCCAGAAGGTACTAAGCTTGAGCTGTCTTTGAGACCAGTCTCCCCAGCAGGATTTATGACCTACCTCCACGCATGGAGCCTGCTTATTCTGCCCCTCGATGTTTCATTTCTCCTTTGCATGTTCCAGAATCCCACACAGAACAGCACAGGGAAAAGCAGAATAAAGAAATAAGAGAACAAAACTGAGCAAGCCAAAGTCTCAGAGGAGATGTGCGATCCAGCATAATGATGAGGTTATCAGAAAGCAGGCCTTGACCCTGCCTTTCATGTCTCACACGGAGCTGCTGTTTGCTGTTTGGGGACACAGTGCAGCTGGATGAAGCCCGAGTGATTACATCCAGTGATTGCATAACAAAACACTGAGACGATGCCTGTAAACTAAAAAAAAAAAAAAAAAAAAAAAAAAAAAAAAAAAAAAAAATGAGGGGAGTGTGGACCATGGCTGCTGCTTATTCAGTAGACTTCATCCTAAGGCTAACTCCTCAGGGACATTCAACACCACCTCATTTATCTGGCATCAACTAACCTTGGAACAGATCCAAGGCCTGACATAAACAGAACAGATCTCAGGGAAGGCCAGAGATGCCTAGAAGCCTGGGCTCTAGAGTGTAAGCTCCGCTCCACTCCTGAAGGAGCCTGGTTGGTTTCAGCTATGAGCAGGCCTTGTGTGTTGGCACTTGGCTCAGGTTTCAGATCCTCTGCAGAGGGAGGATCGAGGCTCTTTGAATACAGGTGGCTAAGAGCACCTAGTAGTACCTGTTAGTGCCTCAGAAAAATTTGAAGAGTTAAAAAAAATAGGCTTAAAAATCCAAGAATATAGACAGCCCTGAGAAGAAGTCTAAGCTCACCAGGAACACAGAGGTCACCCTGTCACCCAGCAGTGCAAGCTTTGTGTGGGCAAACAGGCTAGCACAGGGAGGGACAATTGCTTGATGGTCACCCATTCTTTCAGGTCCTATAGATGTATTATCTATAGGATAACATTTATTTAAATCCTTCAGATTTCTGTGCAAGACAAGTAGGTCAGCTTGCCTCAGATCTGTGATAATAGAGACTGTTTGGCTTCCTGACCAAATTGTGGAGAAGCAACAGGGCCAAGAACAATCCTGGCTGGTGCCTGGGTCATGTGTTGAGAGGGGTGCTGCTGAAGGATTCTGGCTCTCAAACTCAGGCTGGCTGGAACTGCATTTGTGTGCGGGATTAGAGCCTATTGCAGGGCTAGGGTCTGCTGCAGAGTTAGGGTCTGCTATACTAGGGTTGGGGTCTGCTGCAGGGTTAGAGCCTGTTGCAGTATTAAGATCTACTGTTATAGGGTCAGGGTCTGTTTAAGGGCTAGGGTCTGCTAAAGGGTTGGTGTCTGCTGTAGTAGAGTTAGGGTCTGCTACAGGGTTAGGGTCTGCTGCAAGGTTAGTGTCTGATAGAGTTAGGGTATGCTAGAAATGCCCATAATTCAGGCAACTGGGAGGCAGGTGGAAGAAGTCCCTTACTCAGGGTTCAATGGGGGGAAACGAAATGTTCAGAGATGGGTTGTTTAGGGTTCAAGTGTTGACATTATCATGGTCGCCACTTACACCTTTGTTAGCCACTGACAACTCGGCATCTTTCCTACTCTTCTGGAACTCATCAAGATCACTGACCAACTCTCTGCCCTCAAGCTTATCTGTCAGACACTCCCTCTCCAAGGATTGAAGTTCTTCCTGAAGAGTCCCACTATACCAGAGCTCTGAATTAAAACCTAGTAGGCCTCATTATAGATTCTCTACTGCCATTCTGAGAATTACACAGACAGTAATGAGTTTGCCTGTCTTGATATTTTATTTAAAAAAACAACACAATAAACATCACCTCATGATTTAGATGATTTTTCAGCATGATTCCAAGATGAGAGCAAACAACTCTTGCTTTTCAAAAGAAGTTTTAAGGTTTAAGTGAAGTTACTAATAATATATGCATACCACACACCATGTGAGTGTAGGCGCAAGTACCATGCGTGTGGAGGCCCAAGGACAATGATCTGGGGTCAGTTCTGTCCTTCACTCTGGAACTTAGGTCATCAAGTTTGCACCAGGGTCTTTTATCTGCTGAACCATCTCACTGGCCCACAAGTTTCTGGTTTTGCCTGCTTTAAGTTTTCTAAGCCCCTAAAAGGTCAAGTACCTGAGGCTGTGTGGCTGTCTAAGGTGCAGGGACTTTGTTATTCTGTGACTTAGCTATGGCTGGAACAACAAGCTGTAAGATGTCATTTCTTCAGATCTAGTGAAAGGAGGCAGGCGTTCTAAACAAGACCGTCACCTCAAACAGGTATGGTGATATACACGTGTAATCCTGGTTCAAGAAACAAAGGCAAGAAGATCCACCAGTCCAAGGCTAGTATCCTGGGCTACACAGTGAACCTGTCTCATATACTTGTATATGTATATATATATGTGTATTTGTTTGTATAAGTGTATGTATTGTGTTTGTGTGTATGTATATGTTTGTGTGTATGTATATGTTTGTGCATGTGTATGTATTTGTGTACATGTATGTGTTTGTGCATGTATATGTGTATGTGTATTGTGTATATGTGTTTGTATATACATATATGTATGTGTTTATGTACGTTTGTGTACATGTATGTATTTGTGTATATGTTTGTATATATGTATGTTTGTGTGTATGTATATATTTGTATATATGTATGTTTGTGTATGTGTTTGTGTTTATGTATGTGTTTTTATACATGTATGTGTTTGTGTACGTGTATGTGTATGTGTTTTTGTATGTGTGTGTATATGTGAATGGCAGAGTGGCTCATAGGTGGGGCCAATTTCTTAGGATGGGCCCTTGCATGTGGGCATATGAGTTCCCAGGGAGGAGGACTCCATGCAGGGGTGGGCTCCGTAGGATAAAATGAACAAGATAAATAGACACATAAGCTAGAGTGTTTTTAAATTTAAAAATAGATACGAGACCTTCCAAACCCAAGGATCCTGTCCCTGATTTAGGATTTTGCCTTTCTAATTATGTATGTAGGGAGGCCAGGGAACTTTGTGCCTCTGGGTTTTGTATTAATTAGTGTTTTATACTTCATTCCTACTTAGTATATTACATGTTTTTAAAACAAGCCTGTTTGTATTTTGTTGTGATGTTGAAGTCACTGAGGAGAAATATCATCCCTGTATGTGACAGTCTCTGTGTTATCTCTGGGACAGTCTTATGTTCCTGGGTCCGGTCTTGCTAGGCAAATTAGAGTGTGTAGTAACAGGCAGTAAAACTGACCCTTGTCACTGATAAAGGAAAGAGAAATTGCTACAGTGATCCAAGGATAATTAATTTCATTGGCAACATGCCTCTAAAAATCTCAGCCCAAACTTCTTAGGGAAGAAAGTAAGTTGATTATAAATGTCAGACAGAGTGGAGAGCATCCAGACCCACGGTGGATAAAGGACGAGTCTGGCATGGAACCTGAGCTACTTTGCCAGACTCAGAATCTGTTGTGTAGTGTCTTTTTCACTCCTTTTCCTCTTGTAAGATAACTCCCTAAGAGGATGGACACACACACACACAGACATGCACACATGTGCACACACACACACATACACACAGGCACTCATGTACACATCCCTTTTCCTAAAACATGAACCAACATACATGTGCACATGCATGTGTACAAATATGTACACATGCAAAAATATCATATCACCTTCACTGATTTACTTCAGAGCATTGCTCTTTTTCTTCTGTTATCTGGAAAACATTGCATGGAGCTGAGTAAAGTGAGCTGTCCTTTGACTATCTGGCACAGCAGTTAAGGGTCATGTGGTTGGTCATTGTAAATCAATCCTTCCTTCCTTCCTTCCTTCCTTCCTTCCTTCCTTCCTTCCTTCCTTCCTTCCTTCCTTCCTTCCTTCCTTCCTTCCTTCCTTCCTCCCTTCCTCCCTTCCTCCCTTCCTCCCTTCCTCCCTTCCTCCCTTCCTTTCATTTCTATTGGATATTTTCTTTATTTACATTTCAAATGTTATCTCCTTTCCAAGTTTTCCCCCCTCCTGGAAACCCTCTATCCCATCCTCCCTCCCCCTGCTTCTATGTGGGTGTTCCTCCACCCACCCACTCACACCCACCTCCCTGCCCTCTATTCCCCTACACTGGGGCATCTATCAAGCCTTCATAGGACCAAGGACCTCTCCTCCCATTGATTCCTGACAAGGCCATCATCTGCTACATATGCAGCTGGAGCCTTGTGTACTCCTTGGTTGATAGCTTAGTCCCTGAGAGCTCTGGGGGGTCTGGTTGGTTGATATTGTTGCTCTTCCTATGGGGTTGCAAACCCCTTCAACTTCTTTAGTCCTTTCTCTAACTCCTCTATTGGGGACTCACTCAGTCCAATGGTTGGCTGCAAGCATCTGCTTCTGTATTTATAAGGCTCTGGCAGGGCCTCTCAGGCGACAGCCATATCAGGCTCCTTTCAGCATGCACTTCTTGGCATCCACAATATTGTCTGGGTTTGGTAACTGTATATGGGATGAATCCCCAGGTAGGACAGTTTCTGAATGGACTTTCCTTCAGTCTACTTCTCTACACTTTGTCTCCATATTTGCTTCTGTGAGTACTTTGTTCCCCTTCTAAGAAGGATTGAAGCACCCACACTTTGGTCTTCCTTCTTCTTGAGCTTCATGTGGTCAGTGAATTGTATCTTGGGTGTTTGGAGCTTTTGGGCTAACATCCACTTGTCAGTGAGTGCATACCATGTGTGTTCTTTTGTGATCCGGATGATATTTTCTAGTTCCATCCATTTGCCTAAGAATTTCATGAATTTATCATTTTTAATAGCTGAGTAGTACTCCATTGTGTAAATGTACCACATTTACTTGTATCCATTCCTCTGTTGAAGGACATCTGGGTTCTTTCCAGCTTCTGTCTATTATAAATAAGGATGCTATGAACATAGTGGAGCATATGTCCTTATTACATGTTGGAGCATCTTCTGGGTATATGCCCAGGAGTGGTATAGCTGGGTCTGCAGGTGTTACTATGCCCAATTTTCTGAGAAACCACCAAAATGATTTCCAGAGCAGTTGTACCAACTTGCAATCCCACCAGCAATGGAGGAGTGTTCCTCTTTCTCCACATCCTCTCCAGCATCTGCTGTCACCTGAGTTTTTTATTTTAGCCATTCTGACTGGTGTGAGGCGAAATCTCAGGGTTTTGATTTGCATTTCCCTGATGACTAAGGATGTTGAATATTTCTTTAGGTGCTTCTCAGCCATTCGGTATTCCTAAGTTGAAAATTCTTTGTTTAGCTCTGTACGCTGTTTTTTGTTTTTTTGGTTTTTTTTGTTTTTTGTTTTGTTTTGTTTTGTTTTTGTTTTTTTTAATAGTATCAACCAGCAAAGCACTGTCATCTTCAAAAGCCATAAAAACAGTGTTCCTAGTAGCATGTACCACAAAGCTGAAGACATCCTTTGCATTGTATGTTTTTTCTGTACCCCGTTTTTAATAGGGTTATTTAATTCTTGGGAGTCTAACTTCTTGAGTTCTTTGTATATGTTGGATATTAGCACTCTACTGGATGTAGGATTGGTAAAGATCTTTTCCCAATCTGTTGGTTGCCCTTTTGTCCTATTGACAGTGTCCTTTGCCTTACAGAAGCTTTATAATTTTATGAGGTCCCATTTGTTGATTCTTAATCTTAGAGCATAAGCCATTGGTGTTCTGCTCAGGAAAATTTCCCCTGTGCCCATGTGTTCGAAGTTCTTCCCCACTTTCTCCTCTATTAGTTTCAGTGTCTCTGGTTTTATGTGGAGTTCCTTGATCCACTTGGACTTGAGCTTTGTACAAGGAGGAAAGAATGAATCAATTTGCATTTTTCTACATGCTGAAAGTTGAACCAGAACCATTTGTTAAAAATGCTGTCTTTTTTTCACTGGATGGTTTTAGCTCCTTTGTTTAATATCAAGTGACCATAGGTGTGTGGGTTCATTTCTGGATCTTCAATTCTATTCCATTGATCTACCTGTACCAATACCATGCAGTTTTTAATTACGATTGCTCTGTAGTACAGCTTGAAGTCAAGGATGATGATTCTGCCAGAAGTTCTTTTATTGTTGAGAATAGTTTTTCTATCCTGGATTTTTTGTTATTCCAGGATGAATTTGCAAATTGCTCTTTCAAACTCTATGAAGAATTATCTTGGAATTTTGATGGGGATTGCATTGAATCTTTAGATTACTTTCGGCAAGATAGCCATTTTTACTATATTAATCCTGCCAATCCATGAGCATGGGAGATCTTTCCATCTTCTGAGATCTTCTTCCATTTCTTTCTTCAGAGACTTGAAGTTCTTATCATACAGATCTTTCACTTGCTTGGTTAGAGTCACACCAAAGTATGTAATATTATTTGTGACTATTTTGAAGGGTATCCTTTCCCTAATTTCTTTCTTAGACTGTTTATCCTTTGAGTAGAGGAAGGCTACTGATTTTTTTTTTTTGAGTTAATTTTATATCCAGCCACTTTGCTGAAGTTATCAGCTTTAGGAGTTCTCTGGTGGAATTTTTGGGGTCACTTAAGTATAAAATCATATCATCTACAAATAGTGATACTTTGACTTCTTCCTTTCCAATTTGTATCACTTTGACCTCCTTTTGTTGTCTAATTGCTCTAACTAGAACTTCAAGTACTATATTGAATAGATAGGGAGAGAGTGGGCATCTTTGTCTAGTCCCTGATTTTAGTGGGATTGCGTCAAGTTTCTCTCCATTTAGTTTGATGTTGACTGCTAGTTTGCTGTACATTGCTTGTACTATGTTAGCTATGGGCCTTGAATTCCTGATCTTTCCAAGACTTTTAACCTGAAGGGATGCTGAATTTTGTCATATGCTTTTTCAGCATCTAATGAAATGATCATGTGGTTTTTTTCCTTTGAGTTTGTTTATGTGGTGGATTACATTGAGGGATTTCTGTATATTGAACCACCCCTGCATACGTGAGATGAAGCCTACTTGATCATGGTGAATGATCATTTTGATGTTCTTGGATTTGGTTGGCAAGAATTTTATTGAGTATTTTTGCATCAATGTTCATAAGAGAGAGTGGTCTGAAGTTCTCTTTCTTTGTTTGGTCTTTGTGTGATTTAGGTATAAGTGTAATTGTGGCCTCATAGAATAAATTAGGTAGTGTTCCTTCGGTTTCTATTTTGTAGAATAGTTTAAAGATTATTGGTATTAGGTCTTCTTTGAAGGTCTGATAGAGTTCTCCACTAAACTCATCTGGTCCTGGGCTTTTTTTTGGTTGCAAGATTATAAAGGACTGCTTCTATTTCTTTGGGGGTTATGGGACTGTTTAGATGGTTTATCTGATCCTGTTTTAACTTTGGCACCTGTTATGTGTCTAGAAAATTGTCCATTTCATCCAGATTTTCCAATTTTGTTGACGCTAAGCTTTTGTAATAGGAGCTGATGACTGTTTTAATCTCCACAGCTTCCATTGTTATGTCTTCATTCTCATTTCTGATTTTATTAATTTGGATACTGTCTCTGTACCCTCTGGTAAGTCTGGCTAAGGGCTTATCTATTTTGTTGATTTTCTCAAAGAACCAGCTCCTGGTTTTGTTGATTCTTTCTGTCGTTCTTTTTGTTTTTATTTGGTTGGTTTGAACCCTGAGTTTGATTACTTCCTGCCGACTACTCCTCTTGAGTGTATTTGCTTCTTTTTGTTCTAGAGCTTTCAGGTGTGCTGTCAAGTTGCTAGTGTAAGCTCTCTCCAGTTTCTTTTTGAAGGCACTTAGAGCTATGAGTTTTCCTCTTACCACTGCTTTCGTTGTGTCCCATAAGGTTTGGTATGATGTATCTTCATTTTCATTAAATTCTAAAGTCTGTAATTTCTTTCTTTATTTCTTCCTTGACCAAGTTATCATTGAGTAGAGCATTGTTCAGCTTCCATGTATATGTGTTTTCCATTGTTTTTGTTGTTATTGAAGACCAGCCTTAGTCTGTGGTGGTCGGTTAGGGTGCATGGGATTATTTCAATCTTCTTGTATTTGTTGAGGCCTGTTTTGTGATTACGTGGTCGGTTTTGGAGAAGGTACTTTGAGGTACGGAGAAGAAGGTATATTCTTTTGCTTTAGGATAAAATGTTCTATAAATATCTGTTAGATCCATGTGGTTCATAACTTCTGTTAGTTTCACTGTGTATCTATTAATTTCTGTTTCCATGAACTGTCCATTGTTGAGAGTGGGGTGTTGAAGTCTTCCACTATTATTGTGTGGGGTGCAATGTGTGCTTTGAGCTTTTATAAAGTTGCTTTTATGAATGTGTGTGCCCTTGCATTTGGAGCATAGGTGTTCAGAATTGAGAATTCATCTTGGTAGATTTTTCCTTTGACCAGTATGAAGTGTCCTCCCTTATTCTTTTTGATAACTTTTGGTTGAAAGTCAATTTTATTCAATATTAGAATGGCTACTCCAGCTTGTTTCTTGGGACCTTTTGCTTGGAAAATTGTTTTCCAACTTTTTACTCTGAGGTAGTGTCTATCTTTGTCACTGAGGTGCATTTCCTGTATGCAGCAAAATGCTGCATCCTGTTTACATAAACAGTCTATTAGTCTATATCTTTTTGGGGGAATTGAGCCCATTGATGTTAAGAGACATTAAGGAAAAGTGATTGTTCCTTCCTGTTATTTTTGTTGTTAGAGGTAGAATTATGTTTGTGTGGCTATCTTCTTTTGGGTTTGTTGAAAGATTACTTTCTTGCTTTTTCTGAGGTGTAGTTTCCCTTCTTGTGTTGGTTTTTTCCATCTATTATCATTTATAGGGCTGGATTTGTGGGAAGAGATTGTGTAAATTTTGTTTGTCATGGAATATCTTGTTTTCTCCTTCTATGGTAATTGAGAGTTTTGCTGGATATAGTAGTCTGGGCTGGCATTTATGTTCTCTTAGGGTCTGTATGACATCTGTCTAGGATCTCCTGGCTTTCATAGTCTCTGGTGAGAAGTCTGGTGTAATTCTGATAGGTCTGCCTTTATATGTTACTTGACCTTTTCCCCTGACTGCTTTTAATCTTCTTTCTTTGTTTAGTGCATTTGGTGTTTTGATTATTAGTGACAGGAGGAATTTCTTTTCTGGTCAAGTCTATTTGATGTTCTGTAGGCTTCTTGTATGTTCATGGGCATCTCTTTCTTTTCTTCTATAGTTTAGTTGAAGACATTTACTGGCCCTTTAAGTTGGGAATCTTCACTCTCTTCTATACCTATTATCCTTAGGTTTGGTCTTCTCATTGTGTCCTGGATTTCCTGGGTGTTTTGGGTTAGGTGCTTTTTGCCTTTGTATTTTGTTTGACTATTGTGTCAATGTTTTCTATGATATCTTCTGCCCCTGAAATTCTCTCTTCTATCTCTTATATTCTGTTGGTGATGCTTGCATCTATGACTCCTGATCTCTTTCCTAGATTTTCTAACTCCAGGGTTGTTTCCCTTTGTGATTTATTATTTCTATTTCCATCTTTAGATCTTGGATGGTTTTGCTTGTTTCCTTTACCTGTTTGATTGTGTTTTCCTGTAATTCTTTAAGGGATTTTTGTGTTTCCTCTGTAGGGGCTGCCCCCTGTTTACCTCTGTTCTTTTGTATTTCTTTAAGGGAGTTATTTATGTCCTTCTTAAAGTCTTCTATCGTTGCCATGAGAAGTGATTTTTAGACCCAAGTCTTGATTTTCCAGTGTGATGGTGTATCCAGGATTTGCTATGGTGGGAGAATTGGGTTTTGATGATGCCAAGTAACCTTGATTTCTGTTGCTTATGTTCTTACACTTATCTTCCGCCATCTGGTTATCTCTAGTGCTACCTGCCTTGGCTATATCTTACTGGAGCCTGTCCTTCTTGTAATCCTTGTGTTAGAACTCCTCAGAGTCCAGTTGTCTCTGTGATCCTGAGATCCTGGGTGTGTCAGAGTTCCTGGGAGTCAAGCTGCCTCTGGGACCCTGAGATCCTGGTGTGACCAAGCTCCGGGGATCATGTGATCCTGTGATCCTGGGCATGTTAGAGCGCCTGGGAGTGGAGCTTCCTCTGGGTGTTGTGGGACTGTCTGCGGAATTTGTGCCTTGTGGGTTCTTTCTAAGAACACATGAGAACACAGCTTTGTTTCTTCAGTGGCTATAAGCTATTTTCTTTTTGGAAGTCTGTTTTGATAATTTCTGTTTTACTCTAATTTTTCCATTTCTTTTCAGTTTCACATTTTTGCTGGCAGAGCATTCACAACTCCCATTCTCCTTTTAAATCCTGATGTATTTGTAATTACGACTCCTCTGTCATTCCTGCAGACATTTGTTTTTCTTACCCTCTGAACTTATCTTGCATTTATTATTTAGGTGATAATCTCTCTGTTCTCTTCAGTGCATCTGGTTTTCCTGGTCTGTAGATTTTTATTATTGTATTTCTTTCCATCTTCTGGAGTTTATTTTCCTACTTACAGTATCTTCTGAAAACTTTTTGTAGTTAAGGTTTTTTGCATATGTATGTGTATGGTGTGCACACATGTGTACATGCATGTGGAGGCCCAAGACTAACAGGGCTGTTTCAGCTAGTCTGGCTAGGCAGTTTGTGTGGGGCTTCCCTGTCTCTTCAGGATTCCAAGAACCCACATAAAAGCATTTCGGCTCACCTGTAACCCAGGATTTGGGTTATAGCTTAGCGGGTATGCATGCATTGTGGCTCTGGGATCCAAATCCTGGTTCCCATCACCCATTGAGCTGCTTTCCCAGCCCTCTTCCAGTGTCTTATTTTAAGGGTTATTAATTTCCTTAATGTCTCTCTTATTATAAACATTTAATGCTACAACTCCCCTTCTGAAATACTGCTTTGACATTATTAGTTGTGATTTAATGTAGAAAACTTTATTAATTTGAAGTATATTTTAACTTCCACTATGGCTTACTGACCCATATGTTTCTCAAGTGTTTTTTAATTTCCTGATGGCTGATACTTAAAGATGGTAAGAAATGTTTGACTGTTATTAAATTTTTAATTTGTGTTATGAGCCATCATATTTGCACTTGGCATTACTTACATTAGTGCTGACAACAGCCATACAAGGTAGAGCTAGTATGACCCCCGTATTGGGTATGTGAAACATGGGGCACTGGGCATTTCATTAATTTTCTCAACACCACGGAACAGCTGAGTAGATGGGTCTCAGGTTCAAATCCAGACCATTCAGATTAGGACTAACCATTGCATAAGCCGTCATTGTCTCAGTTACTCTTCTTGTTGATATAATAAGAATGAATATTCTTTATTCTTTTTTTTTTCGGTTTAATTCCTCCACAGTAAGAGAACACAGCCAGTATAGCACAGACTTTCAAAACTATGTCATGACCTACACTGTGGCATTGCGTGTGGTCAGTTTCAGGATCCACCTCAAAGGCATGGATGCTATTATCTGGTGCAGTCTCCTAAGTGATCAAGCCCAAGATTTTTGGCTAATGGCGTCTATAACTGTGTTAACTTCAGATTCTGATCACACTGAAGTTATGTTATTAGATGATCACACAGTTAGGGTTACCTTATCTTCCTGGTGAATTAAACTTTGATTTGTAGATAGTAGCTCCCTTCGTCCCTAATGTGCTCTAAGGTAGGGGTACGGTTCAGGCCCTAGAGCTATGGTTTGGAATTTCAGAGAACATACTCTAATCCACCCACTGCTGGAGTGCAGCTCACAAATCCCCCATCGTCTTGGGTGGGCATGGATGGAGAGGGTAGTTTATCATCATTCGTGGTGGTCTTCAGAAGGCTAGCTCATTCCAGTTGACTCTTTTGAACCTGTTGCCTGGCCTAGCACTGGCTGCCCTCTCTGAAGTGAGGTCTGACCTTTGTTTATCTTTGAGTATTGCTGACAGCCTGATTTGTCCGTTTTAAAGACATTTCTCTAGCATATTTGTGATAATTCCTACTAGAACAATTTTGACAACCGTATCTGTGCTGCTGTATTGGCAGAGATGAATATCCTGAGCAAATCTGCCTTTCTCTCCTCTGGCTTGTTTTTCTTAAGTCACCATGTATTCCCAGTGACTCAGTTCAAAGGGCACTTACCAACTCTAGACCGTAGTAGCATTCTTGATAGTAGAGTTCCTTTTCACGAGTGTCCCTTTCCCTCTGTATTCTGTGCTGAGCAGCCAGCTTCTCTCTGTCCTGATATCTCCTCTGCCAGTCTCCTTCTGTCTAACCTCTTGAGGTTGCTTAGAGTCTTCCTTTTCTCTGTCCACTTAGATTGCACTTCTTTGTGGAGTTTTAAATCCTTTGCCGAGGTAAGAACTATTTCCATGCCAGATTTTTCACATCTCTAGATTCCCTATGTCCCACGACCATTGAGACCAGTCCACTGGGAAGTCACACTGACTCTCACTTTGATACAAATTTGAATGTGTTCCTTTGAGGGTCCCCTATCCACGATTGGCCATTGCACACTGGTAGTCTCAGGGTGCAGAGGAGCAGGGGAGCAGGGAGACTGTTTTAGAGGACAATTTGTCTATTGAAATATTGGAGTTAGCTTATATACTTTGAGTTCTAGGCTCAAGTCATCCTCCTGCTTCTCTCTTTTGAGTAGTTAAGACTCTAGGCACATGTCACCTGCTCAGCTTTCTCTTACTGTCCCTGACTTACACCAGATCTTCTATGCTTGCAGGGTGTGTGTGTGTGTGTGTGTGTGTGTGTGTGTGTGTGTCTATCTGTCTGCATGTGCCTATGTATATGATGGAGGCCAGAGAACAACCTTGGGTGTTGTTCCTCTGGCACTGTCCACCTTTGTCTTATTAACATAGCATCTCTCACTTGCCTGGCATTTGCCAAGTAGGACAAGGATCCACCTGTCTCTGCTTCCCCAGTGGGGGGATTACAAACACACCCTGCTATTTTATTTGTTTCCATGGGTTCTGGGGATCTAACCTGGGTCCCAGCACATGCACAACCATCACTTTACTGGGCTATCTGTTGCCCCAGTCCCATTACCACAGATTTTTAATGATCAATTTTATTTTACTAGTCTATCCATTGATTTCTGTCTTTCTTGAGGGCAGGACAAAGTCTGATTCATTATAGACAGCCTGGTATCCACAACACAAGGCAGGCATTTGGGGACAGAATTCAAGAAGGAATATCCTCTGGCCCTTGCCAGTTCCTAAGTTCTGAGAATGCAATTCCTTAACAAGAGGGCTCAACACATGGAGGGCAGAGCCAGCTCAGTGGGCCAGCTCATCATTAACTCTGTGAGACCAACTCTGGATTCAGAAGACTCAGCCCAGATGTGGCTGTCTCCAGAAGAGTTATGGTCAATCTCCACACTCTTTCCTCTTGCCTAGGAGTGAATGATGGAGGCATGCAGAAACAATATTAACACAGTTCTAAGACAGCTAGCTCCCCTGGCCGAGAAGCTCTATTCCTCTGTGTGTTTCATTGGCCCTCTCTTAATGAGTAAGTTAAGATTGATTGCATCTGTTTCTTCTTTAAATTAACAAAATTTACCCTGTTTGTTTAAAAAGAGGGACAAAAGCCTGTTTCTAATTTGTTCTGATACATTTATTAAATGTAATCATCCAGTAAAAAAAATTCAGAGATGTTGAGAACAGCAGGAAAATATTAAACTTTCAAAATGCAGAGCTTGAATCATAAAACCTGTTTCATAGGCTCTCTATGAAATGGGACATAACCCCAGTGGCATTCGCAATTAGCTGCTGAGCTGCTCGATGTAACCCAGAGGGCCGAGAGAGAGTAGCACATCCACCCAACGTGTTCCCACTTCTCACAGATGAGATTCTGGGCTGCGTTACCCACTGAGGCTTCTGGGGCGTGCGTTTAGTCCACATTTCTTCCCTTCATTCGCTGTTGTTTTATTAAGAGTGAAGTCAGCTAATGGAAAATTTTACTTACTTTTGGAGGATGACTTTTTCTTTCCCCTACTCCCTTTTTCTTTCCCATTCCCCCATAAACCCCACCAGGAATAGAGAAACAAATGCCCCACTTGGGATACCCAAATAGAAGGAAGAAAAATTTTGCTCTACAATAAAGCCCTAAGGTGCTGTAAGAGTAGGAATCCCTCAGAAACCAAAAGATTGATTCACAATCATGTTATTGATGTATAGATATAAATTACAAACACCAATATGTATTCATGATATGTGTGTGTGTGTGTGTGTGTGTGTGTGTGTGGACACATGGGTATGCATGATACATCTATAGATGAAAAAATATCCTCTATAGAATAAACTGAAGCAAAGAGTACATCAAAAGATCATACACGATGACCAAGTGATATTCATTTCATCATTACAAGGATGCAAGGCTAGTTGGGTGGATGCCAATCAATAAGTGTGATATCACATCACCAGAATACACAGAAACAGCACAGGTCATTGTCATCAATGCAGAGGAGACAGTGCTTGTCAAAATTCATCATCCCTTCAAGATCAAAAAATCAACAAATTTAGGCATAGAAGGAAAATTACTTCTACTCAATGAAGTCAACGTGTCAGACTCGTAGTTAACAACTGTAAAGGGGAGAGTTAGAAAGATTTTCCTCTATGATCTGGAATAAAAGAAGGCACCCTGTTCTTACTATTTGTAGTCAGCATAGCATAGAAGTCTTAACTTGAACAATTAAACCAGAAAAAGCTCGGAAAGAAGGAAGTTAAGCTGATCCTGGTTGCTGATGACAGGCTTATGGTTAAAAACAAAAACCTTTAATGGAATACTCAATAAATATTTCACAGAGTTGCAAATGAATTTAATAGAGCCCCAGGACATAAAATCAACACACAAAATTAGTAGCATTTCTACATATTGATGCAAAGCTATCTGAAAAATAAAGAAAGCAATCTCAAATATAATAGCTACCAAAAATGACTAGGAATACATTTAACTAAAGTGGTAAAAAAAAACCTCTACAACAAAACAAAACAGCAGAACATTGGTAAAAAGCAATTGAAGAAGACAGAAAGCTGGAAATGAAGCTCATGCTCTTGAATTGGAATAATTAATATCATTAATATTGTTAAAATGTCCACAGGACCCAGAGTGTGAGGCCCAAATTTTAATCCTGTTCTTCGTAGAAATGCAATGAACACAACACATTCGTATGGCCTAGAAAAAAAACCTGAATAATCAAAGCAACCTTAATCAAAGTTACTAACAGCTCAGTGAGCCCCACTATATGACTCCAGATCCATAGTAACCAAACAGCAAGGTTCTCACATCAAACCAGACAGAGACAACAGAGCGGAGTGGAGAGCCCAGAAATAGACTTAGGTGCTTACAGCTAAATGATTTGTGACAAATGTATGAAGGACCCATGGAAGTGAGGGCAGCTTCCTCAGCCAAGAGAAACTAGACACACACACACACACACACACACACACACACACACACACACACACACTTGAATTAGTTCCTCATCTTTAACTATACACAAAACCTAGGTCAAAATTGATAGAGAGCTTAAAAGTGAGACCCTCAAACAATAAAACCATATAGAAGAAAATACAAGTTATTTACCTAAGCAAGAATGTTTCAGGACACTCCCAACCAAATGCAGGCCAAATTGATCATGTCAAATTAGGGAATGTCTGTGTGGTAGAGGAAACAACAGAGAGATAACCTGTGGAATGGAGAAAATATTTAAGAATGTATTAGTCAGGGTTCTCTAGAGTCACAGAACTTATGGATAGTCTCTATATAGTAAAGGAATTTATTGATGACTTACAGTCGGCAGCCCAATTCCCAACAATGGTTCAGTCATAGCTGTGAATGGAAGTCCAAGGATATAGCAGTTACTCAGTCTCACACAGCAAGCAGGCGAAGGAGCAAGAGCAAGACCCCCTTCTTCCAATGTCCTTATATTGTCTCCAGCAGAAGGTGTAGCCCAGATTAAAGGTGTGTTCCACCACACCTTTAATCCCAGAAGACCTTGAACTCGGAGATTTAATCTTCTGGAATCCATAGCCACTATGCCTCAAGATCTCCATACCAAGATCCAGATCAGAAACTTCTATCTCCAAGCCTCCAGATAACAGTCACTGGTGAGCCTTCCAATTCTGGATTGTAATTCATTCCAAATATAGTCAAGTTGACAAACAGGAATAGCCACTACAAAGAATTACATTTTCACAAAGAGAAAAGATGGCCAATGCTTAGCTGAATAGCAATAAATAAATAAGAACCCTAATTAAACATAGCAAATGAGGACTGGAAGATGGCTCAGTGGATGAGTCACTTGGCACTCCAGCAAGAAGACTGGAGTTGGCATCTTCAGAACTCCTTTGAAAGCCAGGCAGTTGCTCTGGCCACCTATAATTCCTGGGCCCAGGAGGCAGGAACAGCAGAATCACTGCAACAAGCTGACAGCTAGATGCTGTTGTCTAAACAATAAATGCCCCCCATAGGCTTCTATATGAGAACACTTGGTCCCAGTTAGTGGCACTGTTTAGGAAGATTATAGAGCCATTATGTCCTAAAGTTTAGGAGGTGAAGTGGTCACTGGGAGTGGGCTTTGAAGAATGACTATTATGGAAAATGCTGGAAGATAACAAGTGTTGGTTAGAATGTGGGAAGGGAGGGACCTCTGTATGTTGTTGCTAGGAAAGTAAATAAATGAGTGCAGTCATTAAGGAAAACAGGGGGTACTGGTTAGTTCATATTGTTCTTCCACCTATAGGGTTGCAGACCCCTTCAGCTCCTTGGGTACTTTCTCTAGCTCCTAAGATGAGGATCTTAAAGCCCACACCCAGTGACACACTTCCTCCAACAAGGCCACACCTCCAAATAGTGCCAATTCCTGGATCAAGCATATTCAAAACACCACAGAGAGGTTCCTAGTACCTTAACCCTCAGGAAATGCATACTCACCCTGAAAATCCCTTCCCACTCTCCAAGGTTTATATAGCCCTTATTCACCCCAAGTAAAATATATGTGCAAGCCATTTCAATAAATTCTGTCTAAAAGAGCTGTAACACTGAAATCCTTGTAGAAGGCCCCCTCTCCCCAGCCAAACCCACAGACCAAGAGCCTGCTGACGTACTGAACCACAACATTGGTTAAAGGTATAGAATTAGAGCTAGAAAAAGGAAGTGAATTTTTAAGAGATTAGTTAATAATGATACATTGTATTCTTCAAAAATGTAAAGAGTGTGGGTGTTATATGGTTTTACCATGGGAGTAATAACCACGTGAGGTGGTGTGTTTGTTAATTAGCATTGTTGTATCTCTGTGTGTATATACTTAAGAATAAGTTGTACATGATAAAATCATATGCTATCTGCCAATTTTAGAAGTGTGTTTAAAGGACTGGAGGGATGGCACAGTGGTTAAGAGCATTTGCTGCTCTTGTAGAGGACTGGAATTTGGTTCCCAGAACTCACATGGTGGCTTATAACTGCCTGTAACTCCAGTTCAAGGGGATCCAATGCCCTCTTCTGGCTTCCCTTGGTACCAGGCATGCATATGGTGCACATGGGGACATTCAGGCTAAGCAGTCATATACATAAAATAAAAGTAAATGCATTTTTAAGAAAGAAAGAATGAAGTCCCACTGAGGGTAGGGAGTTGTTTGGTTTGGTTAATGTTTTTAGGGCTGGGGTGGTGGCTCACTGTTCAGCACATTGTTCTTGAAGAGGGTACAGCTCCGGTTCTCAGCACCCATGTTGGGTGCCTCACAGCTGCCTGCAACTCCAGCTCCATGGGATCTAGTCTCTTCTGGCTTCTGTGGACACCTGCTGTGGTGTATACACACACACACACACACACACACACACACACACACACCAAACAAATTTTAAAAGGAAGGAAATTGAAATTAAAAAAAAGAAAAAAAAAGGAAGTAAGAAAGGAAAGGGAGGAATCAAATAAGAGAGGTGAGAAAAGGAGAAAAACAGGAAACAAGACTCTTGAAATAAAGGGGAAGAGGAAACGATACAAGAGTGTGTGTGTGCTGGGGCGTTGTAAAGTAAATGAACAGATAGGGGAACCCAGACAAGTGGGAATTTTGACTTATACAAAAAAGGAAGTGAGAAATGTAAAGCGTCTGAGGGTGAAGAGAAATCTGGGTGTGAGCCATGGGAAAAGGGAAGTGAGAACTGAGAGAGGGGGAGATCCGGTACAGTGGACACTCAGAGTACAGCGGATACAGAGGGTACAGCGGGTGGGAAAAGGGAAGTGAGAAGTGAGAACTGAGAGAGGGGTGATCCGGTACAGCGGACACTCAGGGTACAGCGGGTGGGAAAAGGGAAGTGAGAACTGAGGGGAAATTTGGTACATCGCTTAGGGCGGGTGCGGTGGGTGGGAGACGGGAAGTGAGAAATGTTAAAGCTATGGGGGAGGCAAGGAAGCCAGGTGTGAGCCATGGGAAAAGGGAAGTGAGAACTGAGAAATGAGAAAGGGGGTTATCCTGTACGGTGGGTATGGCCAGTATGGAGGATGGGAAAGGGGAAGTGAGGATGTAAGATAAATAAGGGGGAATCCAGATAAGCCAGAAATCTGAAATTTAAAAAAAAAAAAAAAGAGGAAATGAGAAATGTGAGAAAGGAAACAAACCAGATGAAAAAGGGAAGCAGGACAGAGGAGCGGCAGAGAGGCCTTGGCAGGAGAAAAGTTCCCAGGCCAGAGATATGCCACACTCCACTCACGTTGGCCTGGACCTGAACCTACGTGCTCCAGGGCCAGTTCTTTATGGGAGGAGACTGACAGCACTTAGGTAACTGTGAATTGCTACCTTAGAAATAGGATTTTAAGAAGTGAAAAAGAGGAAGAGGAAGTGGAGGAAGAGGAGGAAGGGAAGGGAGGAGAGGAGGGAAAGGAAGAGAAGGAAGGAGGCAGGGAAAGACAGGAGGAGGAAGCTAGAAAGTGTGAGTTGACAGAGCAGAGCAGTTGGTCAATGTAGAATTTTTAACCTGCCTTCCAGTACTCTTCAGCGTTTGGGGGGGGGGGTGGTTCAGGGTGGAGGGAGGCATTGTTCTCTTGCAGGAGTAAGCCACTAGTAGAATTCTGAAGAGTTTGAAAACAAAGCATATTGGTGTGATTAGTTGAAATCTTTTGGTTAAAAATGAAATAACCATTTGTCAATGTTTTATCAACAATGAAGACAATACCCAAAATTGTATGTGTGACCTCAAAGCTAATGTGATATATTGATAATATGATATAATGTGATATATTGAAATTATTCTGAGTAAGAGATACATTGTTACTTTTTTCCTCTTCAATGATCTGTGCTTTTAATTTTAAGGGAACTAATTTTCCCATGTAATGATGTCATTGCAAATTAAAACACTTTTTTCTTCTTTCTCTCCCTTCTCTCCTCCTCTTCCTCTGCAACAGGGTTACATGATGGAAACCAGAATCTCAGACCTGAAATGTGACACAGATGTGTTTGTAACCTTTGAAGGTGACAATGTGGTCATGCTTCAGGTAAGGGTTAGGACACAGTTATTCATTTTAAACAGCACACTTTTCAAGACCAAGAATTATCCAAAAAATCTGAAGTGTTTTGTACATTTTATCTTTATCTGATACCTTCATTTAATTGGCAGGTGTTTTCCTGTTAGGCAGTTGAACAGGGGATTGGGGTATTTGTCTTTTAGGTCATCTTTGATGTTTAAATATGTCTTTGTAGTTTTAGAAAACCACTAGCATGTACTAAGTCAGATTTTTATACTAGCAAAGCTATTCCAATAGAGTATTCAGGCCCTGAAGATAAAACGTGAAAAACAGAATGCTAAACTCCAAAGTATGGGGTGGCCAGTCAACACAGAAATGCATATTAGGACAAATTGGGACTCATTGTTGGCGAAAGTAGAAGAGGGTTTGCATGTTGCTATAGGACTATGTGTAATTCTACCCCAGGACTCTACCCTAATAATCATAAATATGGAATAAAAAACACTGAAGCAATACATTCTCACCACTACATAATTTATTATAGCAATAAGTATCAATAGCAAAATGATTATGTAAATCGTACTCTGACCACTCAGTGGGGAATTATATATCACCTTTAAAATTGTACTTGCAAGCAGTTCTGCTTCTAACAGAAATGTAAAACGTATGGTAAGTAAAATGATATGAAATTGCACACAAGATATAATTGTTGTGTTTTTAAGAGAATAACAGAGGCTGGACGACTCAGGGCATAAAGTGCTTGCTACACAGCTGTGGTCACTCAGGTTTAGAGCCTCGGAATCCATATAAAAAGCTGGGCAGTTGTGACAGCTGCCTGTAGTCCCAGCACACGGGAGACAGATCTGACTTCCATGGGACAAGCAGGCTGGCCAAACTAGACAAAAGGGAAAGCTCTGGGTTCAGTGAAAGAACCTGCCTCAATATAGACAGTGAAGAGCAATAATGAAAGACACTTGACATCAACCTCAGGCATCCACACGCACGTGTGCACTTGCACATACACGCATCTGCAACAAAACAAAAGGAACAAAACCAACAGACGAATAGTGGGGCTTGTGGTCTGTCAGTGGAATCGCCACCTCTTCTCCAGTTATCCCTCTTAATAATTCCACATCCTGGACAATACCCAGCAAACAAACAGGATGGGACTGAAAGGGATAATAAAGATACCAGCCTCCTAGGGGCCTTAGAACTAGAGAAATGAAAAGGCAATTACTTGTTCAGGTTTCTAAGAAGCATGGACAAAATACATTCCAAAATGAAAGCTGTTCCTATAGCCTAAGAACCAGAAACACAGTGGCCTAAGAGTGGAAAAACTTGACAATGTCTGCTTTGAATCAGTTAGGCACAAGGAAATGAGACCCTAACTATATTAGTCAGGGTTTTTCTGCTATGGACAAACACCATGACCAAGGCAACTTTTATAAGGACAACATTTCATTGGGACTGGCTTGCAGGTTTAGAGGTTCAATCCATTATCACCATTTGGGAGAATGGCAGCATCCATGCAGAAGTGGCACTGGAGGAGCTAAGAGTTCTACATCTTAATCCAAAGGAAGTCAGGACCAAACTGTCCTCAGGTAGCTGAGAGGAGAGTCTCAAAACCCACTCCCACAGTGACACATGTCCTCTAACAAGGCCACACCTCCTAACAATGCCACTCCCTAGCCAAGCATATTCAAACCACAACATTCCACTCCCAGGCTCCCATAGGCTTGAGTCTATGGACACCATACCTAGGCATAGCATAATGCAACAGTACCTTTAGTACAACTTCAAAAATTTCATAGTCTATCATAGTCTCTACAATATTAAAACTCCAAAGTTCAAAGTCTCTTCTGAAATTCATGCAGTCTCTTAACTGTAATCCCTTAAGAAATCAAAGTTAAAAAGCAGATCACATACTTCCAACATCACAGGATATACATTACCACTCCAAAATGTCATAGTAAGAAAATACTGGACCAAAGGGGTAAACTTCAAATTCTTCATCTCCATGTCTAATGTCCAACTCCTTTCATCTTTGCTGACTGCAACAAACTTTTTTCTCTTGGACTGATTCCACTCCCTATTGGCAGATTTCCTTAGCAGGTATCCCACAACTTTGTCATCTCTAACATCTTGAGTTTTCCAAGACTATTTCAACTTCAGAGCTTCTTGTTCCAGTGTCTGCGATCAGTACACAATCTTCTGTATTCTTAAAAGGGTTCGTTTGGGTCACTTCTCCAGCTCTGACCTCTTTAGCACTCTAGGCTCTGGTTAAGTCTACTCCACTGCTGCTGCTGTTCTTGGTGATCATCCCATGGTACTGGAATCTCCAATATACTGGGATCTTCTGCTGCAACTAGGCTTCACCAATAGCCTCTCATAAACTCCCTTCATGGTGCCAAGCCTCAGTTTCTTTGCATGACCCCTTGTGTCCTGGACCATCAATTGCAACTGAGGCTGCACCTTTACCAATAGCCTTCCCTGGCCTCTCACAGTGTCAAGCCTCAGCTGCTCTCCATGACACCTTTATGTCTTCAAAACCACCACCTGTGTGACTCTCATGCCTTACAAAGTCCAGCTGTACCACAAGGTATAACCTTGGCTATCTTTGGAGCACAGCTTCTTTGTGCTCTCAGAAATCACTTCCTAGATTTCACCGCAGTGATGCTGGTCTCTTCTTAATCACCACTAATTTCTTAGCTTCAGCTAACCAGCGTTAATTGTTCCAGTAGCCACTTCTGTTCCTGACTCTAAAGTCAGAGCCACATGGCCCCTTGTTCTACTACATTATCACCAGCTTTCTGTTTTTCAGCTCCTTCAACTGTCTAAGCTTGGCTGTCCTGAAACTTGCTCTGTAGACTAACCTTTAACTCTCTGAGTTCTTCTGAGTCTCCTGAGTTCTGGGATTAAAGGAATATATCACCATGCCTAGGCTTAAGCTTTTTCTACTTTGAACTTGCTCTGTACCAGGCTGGCCTTGAACTCAGAGATCTGCTTGCCTCTGTCTCCTGGGATTAAAAGTGTGTACCACCATGTCTGGACCTAAGCTTTGCATGGCCACTATTCCTCAAGTTCTAGATCAAAAGCCCATGTCCTACAGCCTCAAGATCTGGATGACAGTTGTGCTCTCCATTTCTGGATTGTAGTTCATTTCAGATCAAAAGTCCAAATGCAAACAGTAGCCAGGTCATAATAATGCTTAGATATAACTATGCCTTCTTCAACTGCAAACGCAGTTTCAGTCATTGACTCTTGGCTTCGTGCAGGGTACAAGATATAGGCTCCAAGGATCCACTCACTTCTGTTAGATTTCACTTTTTTTTATTATTATTATATGTAAGTAAGTACACTTAGCTGTCTTCAGACACTCCAGAAGAGGGGGTCAGATCTTGTTACAGATGGTTGTGAGCCACCATGTGGTTGCTGGGATTTGAACTCTGGACCTTCGGAAGAACAGTCGGGTGCTCTTACCCACTGAGCCATCTCACCAGCCCGATTTCACTTTATCTTCAACAACCTATCAAATTAGGGACTCATCAAAGAACTAATCCATTGATTTGTTCAGAGTCCTCATGGACCGATCACTTCCAAAGCCTCCCAAGTGGCAAACAAGCCTTGAGCACATGTCCTCAGGTGGTATTTTTAGATTCCAACCACAGTTCTTGTCCCTCTCCTCCCCCCCCAAAGCAGTTGATAGGGAGTTGAGCCCCAGCGTCACTTGGTCTCAGAAGAGTGAAATGTTGGGAAGCAGAACTCAACTCTCTCCTTCCCTGGCCTTAGTGAGAAGCAGAGAGGCTAAGCCCCTATCTTCACCCAGCATCAACAATCAACTTAATGAGGTGGCAGAAAACAGGACAACTTGACATTCTGCCTCCTCCTTCCCATGCCCAGGCAGGATAAATTAGTGGCCCATTTTTGTTAGGACAATATTGGACAAATGCAGAGGAAAGAGGAACATACTTACACAGAATCTTTGGAAACTCAGAATGAAACAGGATCTCATTATAACATCTGAATAACCTGGATACAAGAGTGAAAAAAAAAAAAAAAGAGCCTCACTCATCCTATGACAGGCCAGGAATATAATGAAGGAAATTAGAAATAGCAACAGATGATGAAGGAAAAGAATCAGATGCTGAATTTTATGGCAAGGATTTAAAACTGGCCACCATTTAAAAAAAAAATGCTTCTGTGATAATAAAATGTCTTCCAAACAAACACAAAGCAAAAAGAATCCCTGCAAAGAAATAAAAAAATAATTTAAAGGATTAAATGTCAATTATAGAACTGAAAATAACAGTAACTGAAATACCAGGGTTACAGAATAGTCTCTGTCATATGAGAAGACCCAGAGTGGAGTCAGTGAACTTGGTGACTGATCAATAGAATATAGGTTTTACATTTGAGAGAAAATAGAGAATACTTACCTTTATGTGTCCATCTAATTTTAGTAAACAACATAACCTATTTTCCTAACCCCCCAAAAAACTGATTTAATTCTTACATATGGCTAAATCCTATATTATTGTGTACTGTGACATACTTAGATCAAACGTCAAATCTCAGAGGAACTTAAAAAAAATATAGGACTGAGTGGCAGTGAGGCACAGATAGAGTGATCCCATGAGGGAAATGGGGCAAGTCCCTGGGGCATTTTTGTGAAATGTGCCCAGACAACTGGGGGTGGGGCCACGCCTGAGCAGATGATCTTGAGTTATATTAAGAAAGCAGGCTGAGCAAACCAAGAGGAGCAAGCCTTTAAGCAATGTTCCTTCATGATCTCTGCATCAGTTCCTGCCTCTTAGTCCTGCCCTGACTTACTTTCCTTTGTGATGGAAAGTAAAGCTGTAAAGAAGAAAAAAAATCAGCCCTTTCTTCCCCACATTGTTTTTGCTAATGATGTTTATCACAGCAGTAGAAAATAAGCTAAGATAAAAAACAAGGACAGGAAATCAGAAAGACCCAGTCACCAGCACCAGGAATGACAGAGGATGTGTGGTCAGGGAATTTGCAGCCATTGAAAGACCAGTAAGGGAGAAGCTTTGTGAATCTGACAGCTCAGGAAGAAAGGACCAATTCTTCAAAAGCCACCAACTGTTCAAATTTATTAAAGTTAAAATAGAGTACTCAAGTAGTTCTATACTGTTACAGAAATTAATTTTTTAGTAATGATTTTAAAACCTCTGAAAAATAATTTGTAGGCCTGAGCTTGATTAGAAACTCCAATGGTCAATTAAGAAATTTTACAAAATTTCTTCTGGAAAACGAGAGAATTCTTATTTTCACAACTTATTTCAGGAGGCTGGAATTATTCTGATACCCAACAGACAGACAGTATAAAGGAGTCAAAACTATAGACCAATGCCGCTCATCAGCTTAGACAGCAAAAGTCTCAGCAAAATGTTAATAAATTAAATCTAGCAATGTGTAAATGAAGTATATACTGCAACCTAGTGAGATTCATTCCTGATGTGCAAAGATGTTTTAAAACTCAAAAATGAGATCAGTGCAATTCTTTTTATCAGTGAAATAAAGGAGAGAGGCCATATGATCATATTAGTTTACACAGAAAGAGCAATTGAGCCCTTCCAGTCGGTGCCAGCTCCAGGCAACCTTGGGCAAAAACTCAGCGGATGGTGACATCCCCAGACGACTCTCCACACTGCAGGAACCCTAGCTCGCCCACAATCTTAGGATCACTGGTGAGTGGAACACAACATCTGTTCCAAACCAAACAGCCCTGTGACAACAGGAGCAAGGACGCAGGAGCTCTGCCTGACCAGCGGCTCGAGTTCCTTCTGATCAGTGCTGCTATACCTTGGATTTGAACGCACTAGACAGCCCCACTGTCCCCAGAGGAGACACCACTTTCAGGAGCTGTAACACGCCCATGATCTTAGGATTTCAGGATCCCAAGATACCAGGAGCTTGATCACACCAGGATCTCAGGGTCTCAGAGGAAGCTTGACTGCCAAGAACTCTGAAACACCCAGAGTCTCAGGTTCACAGGATCCCGGAATCACAGAATCACAGAGAAAGCTGGACTCTGAGGAGTCCTGAATCAACCAGGATTATAGGAAGGACAGGCTCCAGTCAGATATATTGAGGGCAACAAGCACTTGAGATAATCAGATGGAGATGGCAGGAGGCAAGCATAAGAACAGATGCAATAGAAATCAAGGTTACTTGGCATCATCAGAACCAAACTCTCCCACCATAGTAAGTCCTGGATACACCATCACACCAGAAAAGCAAGATATGGATCTAAAGTCACTTTTCATGATGATGATGGAGGACTTTAAGAAGGAAATAAATAACTCCCTTAAAGAAATACAGGAGAACACAGGTAAACAGCAAGAAGCCCTTAAAGAGGAAATACAAAAATCCCTTAAAGAGTTACAGGAAAACACTACCAAACAGGTGAAAGAATTGAACAAAACCATCCAGGATCTAAAAATGGAAGCAGAAACAATAAAGAAATCACAAAGGGAGACAACTCTGGAAATAGAAATCCTAGGAAAGAAACCAGGAACCATAGATGTGGGCATCAGCAACAGAATACAAGAGATGGAAGAGAGAATCTCAGGTGCAGAAGAAAACATGGACACAACAATGAAAGAAAATGCAAAATGCAAAAAGATCCTAACTCAAAACATCCAGAAAATCCAGGACACAATGAGAAGACCAAACCTAAGGATAATAGGTATAGATGAGAATGAAGATTTTTCAACTTAAAGGGCCAGTAAATATCTTCAACAAAAGTATAGAAGAAAATGTCCCTAACCTAAAGAGAGAGAGATCCATGAACATACAAGAAGCCTACAGAACTCCAAATAGACTGGACCAGAAAAGAAATTCCTCCTGTCACATAATAATCAGAACAACAAATGCACTAAAGATAGAATATTAAAAGCAGTAAGGGAAAAAGGTCAAGTAACATATAAAGGCAGACCTATCAGAATTACACCAGACTTCTCAGAGACTATGAAAGCCAGAAGATCCTGGACAGATGTTATACAGACCCTAAGAGAACACAAATGCCAGCCCAGGCTACTATACCCAGCAAAATTCTCAATTACCATAGATGGAGAAACCAAAGTATTCCATGACAAAACCAAATTCACACAATATCTTTCCATGAATCCAGCCCTTCAAAGGATAATAAAGGGAAAACTTCAATACAAGGAGGGAAATGACACCCTAGAAAAAGCAAGAAAGTAATTCTTCAACAAACATAAATGAAGATAGCCACAAGAACAGAATCCCAAATCTAACAACCAAAATAACAGAAAGTAACAATTGCTTTTCCTTAATATTTCTTAATATCAGTGGACTCAATTCTCCAATAAAAAGACATAGACTAACAGACTGGCTATATAAACAGACCCAACATTTTGCTGCATACAGGAAACCCACCTCAGAGATAAAGACAGACACTACCTCAGAGTGAAAGGCTGGAAAACAATTTTCTAAGCAAATGGTCTGAAGAGTAGCCATTCTACTATCGAATAAAATCAACTTCCAACCCAAAGTTTAAAAAAAAAAAAAAAAAAAAGAGGGGCACTTCATACTCATCAAAGGTAAAATCTTCCAAGATGAACTCTCAATTCTGAATATCTATGCTCCAAATACAAGGGCATCCACATTCATTAAAGAAACTTTAGTAAAGCTCAAAGCACACGTTACACTGCACACAATAATAGTGGGAGACTTTAATACCCTACTCTCGTCAATGGACAGATCCTGGAAACAGAAACTAAACAGAGACACAGTGAAACTAACAGAAGTTATGAAACAAATGTATTTAACAGATATCTACAGAACATTTTATCCTAAAACAAAAGGATATACCTTCTTCGAAGAAGATCTCAGAAGATGGAAAGATCTCCCATGCTCATGAATTGGCAGGATTAATATAGTAAAAATGGCCATCTTGCCGAAGGCAATCTACAGATTCAAGGCAATCCACACCAAAATTCCAACTCAATTCTCCACGGAGTTAGAGGTGGCAATCTGCAAATTCATCTGGGATAACAAAAAACCTAGGACAGCAAAAACTATTCTCAACAATAAAAGAACCTCTGGTGGAATCACCATGCCTGACCTCACGCTGTACTACAGAGCAATTGTGATAAAAACTGCATGGTACGGGTACAGTGACAGACAGGTAGATCAATGGAATAAAATTGAAGACCCAGAAATGAACCCACACACCTATGGTCACTTGATATTTGACAAGGGAGCTAAAACTATCCAGTGGAAAAAGGACAGCATTTTCACAAATGGTGCTGGCACAACTGGTGGTTATCATATAGAAGAATGCGAATTGATCCATTCTTTCTTTTTTTTTTCTTTTTCTTTTTCTAAAAATCTTTCTTTTTTATTTTTTTATTAGATATTTTCTTTATATATATTTCAAATGCTGTCCTGAAAGTTCCCTATACCCTTCCCCCAGCCCTGCTCCCCAAATTGATCCATTCTTATCTCCTTGTACAAAGCTCAAGTCTAAGTGGATCAAGGAGCTCCACATAAAATCAGAGACACTGAAACTTGTAGAGGAGAAAGTGGGGAAAAGCCTCGAAGATATGGGCATAGTGGAAAAGAGGTCTGAAGCCCCATAGGAGGAACATCAATATGAACTAACCAGTACCCCCAGAGCTCCTTGGAACTATACCACCAATCAAAAAAAAAAAATGATGGGACTCATGACTCTAGCTGCATATGTAGCAGAGGATGGTCTAGTCAGTCATCAATGGGAGGAGAGGCCCTAGGTCCTGTGAAGGCTCTATGCCCCAGTTCAGGGGAATACCAGGACCAGGAATGGGAGTGGGTGGGTTGGGGAGCAGGGGGAGGGGGAGGGGATAGGGGATTTTCAGAGGGAAAATTAGGAAAGGGGATAACATTTGAAATGTAAATAAAGAAAATATCTAAAAAAATAAAAAAAAGAAAAGAAAAAAAAAGAGCAATCAACCATATTCAACTGCCTTTTGTAATAAAACTTGCAGCAAACTGGAAAGGGGGTATGTCTTACACATAATAAAAAGAATCTACAAATATCACACTAAACACAATTAATGGTGAATGATGGGAGAATTTCAAGGTCAAGGAGAACCGAGAGAACTTTCTCTGTCACTGTGACCCAGGACATCACTGTATCAAGGGAAAACATAGGCAATGCAATAAGGCAACAAAAATGAAGGCATGGAGCCTTAAAGGAGTAGACAACACCTTTGTAGATTACAGGTTTGTAAACACTGAAAAATTACAGAAAGTCTATAATAATTTGTTGAGTTCAGCAAGATCTCAGGACATACAAAAACTAATTTTTCTTCTACATACTAATAATGAGCAAGCTAGAAACTCAAATTTAAAATGTAGCATTTATTGTTTTTCAAAGGAAAATGTAATATCTTGGTATAAATCTAGCAGAACATGAATAAGGTTTATGTGCTCAAAATCACAAGTTTTCCCAAAAGAAGACCTAAATAAATATAAATGATAAAATATAGAAGAGTTTTAAAAGAAAATTAATGACTGGAAATGTAGCTTAGTTGGTAGAGTTCTCACCTGGTATGCCCGAAGCTCTAGATCTAATCCTAGCATGGGCACAGTGTGAACACTTGGAGTCTCCTGGGCATGGGCACAGTGTGAACACCTGTGCTCAGGAGAGACATGGCGACAGGAGGGTCAGAAGTTCAAAGTCACTCTTAGCTTAAGCAGTAAGTTAGAGGACAGCCTAAGCTACAAGAGACTTGTCTCAACACAAAATAAAGATGGGAAAATTCACAAGTCCTCTAACACTGGAAAAAGTCGTAGACTTGACATCAAAAGCATAATTCATACAAGAAAAAGATAGGTAAAATGAAACTATGGTCTCTGATTGATTTCCAGGAGTGGGGAGTTATTTCTGTTCCCCAGTTTCCTAAAATTTCCCTATTTCAATTAGCAGCATCCAAGTAGGACCCAGTGGAGGGAGCATTCGCCTCACAATTGGGCAATTCTCACATTCTAAAGGAGCTGTGCTTTGGCCGATGCAGCCAGCCAGCACCACCTCCCCAGCCATTACCTAGGGATGGCCTCTGGAGACCACTCAGCTTGGAAACTCTGGCACACAGCAGGGCATGCCGCAGGTGTCTTTCTGGGGTATGTTGACTGATGCAAGCTGGCTGGCTGACCCCTCTCCAGCGTCATAAGTCTGGTATCACCCACAGTGCTTTCAGCTCACTTACTTAAAGATGACACTCCCAGTTCTACAGATGTCAGGTGGCTGTTCCACAGCTAATATGTGCTTCAGAGTGTACTTTCCATTTTCCCTTTGAGCAAGATGGTAGGTTTCCTGACCCTTCCGATATTTTCTAGGGCAGAGGTTTTAGGCTCTTGATGAAATTCAATTACACCCTCCACCAAATCCAATTATGATCTGAATCCATGAAATCCCATTAGAACTTGCTTTTGCCTCATTAGATATACACGGAGACAGATCCCTGCCTAATCCACCCTGGCACATTTCCTAAATAATGGCATCCAGAGACTTTGCATATATTGTTTATTACCCTGAAGTGCAAATATGCAAAACATGCAAATGAGCCCCAGGGAACTTGCTTAAAGCCCCAGCTGGGGTGGGGAGGGGGTTAGGGGTGGCATTCTGGTGCTACCTGGCTGGAGTGACTTGTGTTTCTAGAGACTCTGTATAGGAGCTGCTGATTAGAAGGCTGTCTGTTCATAGGTGAGAAGCCTGGCAATGCCTGCTGCGAGTCCTCTGATCCACAAGAACACAGATTTCTCCAAGCAAGAGAGAAGTGGCTTGCTGTAGCTCAGGGCTGCTTTCCTCTAGATTATTCCCCCTGAGCCTAGATTTCAGATTCATTCAGCACAGGGTTGGGGACAGGCTTTTGCCCCACTGTCTAGGGACAGCAGTTTTCCTTCCCTGGCTGAAGTGGTCTATGCTGTAAATAACAGGATTTCACTTTCTTTTATAGCTGAACCCCATTGTATACATAAAACTCATTTTCTTTGTCCACTTGTCTATTGATGGACACAGAGGTTGAGTCCATGGTTAGCTATTATGAATGGTGCTGCAGTAAACACAGGCATACAGTGTTTCTTTGGTATGCTGGCTTCATTACTGGATAAATACCCAGAAAGGGGATAGTTAGATCATATGGTCATTCTATTTTTGGCTTTTTGAAGAGCCTTGTGGTCTGTAGAGCCTGTGTGAAGATGGCTTTTTTTTCTTTACCATCCACCAGGATTTTTCCTGTTTTATTTTACTATCAGCTACTCTGAATGGTGCAATAATACCACACTATAGTTTATTTGTCTCTCCCGATGGCTAACGATTTTGAATGTTTCATGTATTTGTTGACTGCTACTATTTCTTCTAAGAAGTGTCTGTTTTAAAGTTGAGTTGTTTGGTTCATCCTGTGAGTTTCTTATACCGTCTAGATGCTAACCCTTTGTCCACTGGTAAATGTCCCCTCTCAAATGTCCTCTCCCATTCTGCCGGCCATCTGTTACGTTGGTGCTTGTTCCTTTTGCACTTTAGAGTGCTCCCCTTATAGTTTATTCTGTACCTTCACAGCTTCCGAGGCGTACATTTAAATCTTTGATCCGGTTTGTGTTGATTTTTGTATGGGAGCGAGCCAGGGGCTACCCTATCCCCATTTGTAGATGATGTTCCTTGTACAGAAAGGCCCAAGGACACCATCAAAGGTGTAACAGGACTGACAAACTTAGTAAAGCTCATGATATAAAACCAACACGCAAAGCTCTAGCATTTTATAGGTCTAATGTACAAATGACAATATTTCTGAAAAAGAAATCATGAAAGCAGGCTTATTAAAATAGCCAAAAACATAAAAATAAAGTACACAGGAATAACAATTGAACCAAAGAAAGACCTTTACCGTAGAAATCGCTAGGTGCCAATGAATGAAAATGAAGAAGATGTAGAAACTAGAAAGAATGGTCCTGCTGGTGTGCTGGAATAATTAGTACTGTTAAATGTCCATAGAGCTCAAAGAATTTACAGGTTCATAGAAATCTCCACCAAAGTAGTCCAAAGAACTCTAAAGACAAAACAAAACAAACCCCCCAAACAAACAAAAACCAAAAAAACAAACAAAACCACACTGAAATTCATGTGCAAGAAATCTCGAGCACAATGCATCTATCACTATACCTAATTTCATAAGTAACACAACAGCATGGTATATGCAGAAAGCCAGGGTTAGAAGGCAGAAAGCCAGAAATAAATCCAGACATCTGCAACTGACAGAGACACCACAGAAAACACAGCAGCCTCTTAGGTAAATGAGGAAAGTAGGTAGCTGGGCACACAGAAGAACTTATAAGACAATGGCTTCCTGAGCCAGCCCAAGAGGACTCTGTAAAGAAATTCCCAGGCAGCTGTAATGCAGCAAGCCCAGGACACATCCAGTCCAAGAGAGCACAGGAAAGGTGTGAGATCAAAAGGATGGCTTCAAACAAGAAGTGGTTTCTGTTTAACAAAGAGCATTGGAGCATGAATAAGAAACAGGAAGAACTTAGTAATGTCATAGGGAAAATGTATGCTTCCTCTTGAACAGAGGGAGAGAGACAGAGACAGAGACAGACAGAGAGAGAGAGAGAGAGAGAGAGAGAGAGAGAGAGAATTTCACTGAGACACCAGGACAAACAGGCTACAATGAAGCACACTGAAGAGCACACAAGAATCTATTTGACTTTAGCACCTACATGCTTCTACTGGTTTGACAAAAACTATTGAAGAATTGTCATTTCTGCAAAGCATTGAGTAGAAGCCTTTTACTTTTTACATAATACTTTTAGTTTATTTTATGTGATTTTGAATTTTTAAGACTCAAGTATACTTGAACTATAGTCCCTCTCTGGACATGACTATCATGGTCAGGAACTCATAGCAGCTGTGCTTGCCTACACAAAGCCTGCACAAAGCCTATTCGAGATGGAGCCAGCTAAAACTTCAGCATAGATGGGACGAATGGTCCCACCACTAAAGGGGGAGCTATTTCTGGCTATGGGTAGTATGGAATCATTCCTTTTTGAGGTTGTGGCTTCAGGTGGGTTTCTCATTTTCCAGTGGATGGCCCCACTTTTATGCACATATGGGCAGTACAAACTGGACTTAGCAGGTTATCAAAAACAAAAACAAAAACAAAATCAAAGCACACACACAAAACCAAACCCAGAAAAGAAAGACATGAATTTGGCAAGGCACAAGTTGGGGAAACATGGAGGATTAGAGATAGAAATGAAGGGGTGGATATATTTCAGAAATATATTCTTAAAAATCAAGAAAAAATTTAAAGATAGTTTTCCCTTGAAGCATAAAAAGTAATAAGGACTGCTATATATATATATATATATATATATTCCATCATTTATCTACTAATAACCTATCACCTATCTCTTATCTATCATCTCTCATCTATTTACTTATCTCCTATCTATCATCTGTCTTTTATCTATATATCAGCTATCTCTGTGTCTGTCTGTCTATCTATCTATCTATCTATCTATCTATCTATCTATCTATCTATCTATCTAATCTATCCATCTTTTAGCCTTACTCTTCTCCCATAGCAGAAAGAATTTGAAAATTTCCCCAGGTAAGTAAGACACAATGAACTGGAATACAATCCTTGAGGCCATCCTGAAGTGGCAACAAGGGCTGTACCTTGGTCTGAAGTTTTTGGGTCTCCCCTCTGTTCTAGAGAGAACACTGTAATGAACCAGAGAGCAATCTCACAGACCCTGGCTTTGGTTGAGTTCAACGGCTAGTAGGTGATGTTGAGGGACCCAACATCAGGGCAAGCATGTGCCCAAAATCAGAAATGCAGGTGGGATTAGCTCAATCACATAGTGCATCTGAAGGGATGAGATCTGGTTGGCAACAGGATCTCGGCCAAGTGGCCACTGCTGTGAGTCATACCTCCTGTTTTCCTGGAAGATCAGCTGCCTGCCTGCTGGAAAGCCAAGGGTCTGCCTGACCTACAGAGCTGGGGGTAGGGTGGGAAGATAGTTCAAGAGCCTTCCCTAAAACCTACAAATAGAAGGCATCCTAGCATTACACATAGCATAATAACAACAACAGAAACTTGGGAGTAGATAAGAGGTATGGAATAAGAGATATGTAAAATGAGGCCACACAGCTGGTTAATGGAGGCGGTGAGGGCCATGATGGGATAGGGCAGCCAAAACTGTGCCTGGGACCAAGGTATACACTTCAGAACAATGATGGAGCCCAAGCCAGGGTAGTGTCTCGGACACATATAAGGATTATCTCCAAGATCAATTTGGGGTTAGGGTTGATCTCAAGCAATTCCAAATGTGATCATCCTCTCTGGAAAGTGGAGAGACTTTGGAGCAATTTTTAAAAAGCTGACCAAGGTAGTTTGAATAGGCGTTGTTTTTCTCTTTCCAAGTCCATTGACCCATGCACAAAGCTGGCACCCAGTTTTCAAAACCAGATGTTTCATCATCTAAATATTTAAAGCTCCCTTCAAGGGCTCACATGTGTGCACTCTTGGAGGAAGGAAGCCTTCCAAATCCAAGCCACTCTTTTATCTTTGCTTCTCTGTTCTCCAGAGAAATCCCTTCATTTTTCTGCACAGATTGTAACGGTTTCACAGTGAGGTTGACTTTAGCATTGTTGTCCAAGTGATGCTGGTGGGTCTTTGACAAGAATGTGTTAATTGTGTATTTTAATTTTGATGATAATCTAAACAGAATAGTCCAAGTAGGGTATGTCAACTGTTAGAATAACAACCCTACAACTAGGAACTCACATGAGCATCCATCAGCCTTTGTCTTTGTATAGTGGTTCCCTCCCATCCACAAGACCTCCCCTGATCCATGGGGTGAACATCTTGAGACACTTAGTCAGTGCCTGAAGTCATGAGTAGTACACGGGGAACCAAACCTTGGCTATGCTGTTTGTTCCTGGACACACACATCTGTGATGAGATTTCATTTATACATTAGGTTCAGCTAAAAATAATAATAGCACAATAGTAGCTATTATCAAAACTTAAGACTGTCTCTGGAATCTTTGACTTAATCTTTTCTGCAGACTTAACCATGAGTAACTGAGACCTCAGACAGTACCTTGTGAATAAGGGAGGACTGGAGAATTTGTAAACTCTCTGTACCAAGCCCCAACCTTTGTCACTAGAAACCAGTGAGGAGAGAAAACATGTAGGCTCCGTGTTAGTGAAAAAAATAAGTGTTTGTGCTGAGCAAAAGCCAAGGGGGGTGGGGTGCATGGTGTGCTGCTATAGAAAGGGTGAGGTGAGGGGCCTCTTCCCCAGTCAGCAGAGCCAAGAGCAAATTGTGTGGGGTTCTGCCACATCTAGGAGGGCCAAGTTCCTGCCACAATGTGTTCTATGCCTTGCTATTGGAGCCGCTGATGTGAGATTCATTGGTGCTTGTAATGTGGCTTGTATTTAATTTTATCGTTTATAGTTGGACAGATCTATAAACATAAGGTGTTTATATCTAGTTTTATATTTGAGTACGTTTAAGTAACATAATTTGAAACAAGCTAAGTCAACATTGCAAGGGACTTTTTTTCCCCCCTTCAAGAAGGTTTCCACATTACTCAAGTTGAAGAAAACTTGAAAGGACTCGTTTTTTAGCAACCTCCCTGGTGTTATTTATTTATTTTGTCACAGATATTAAGTCTTGTTTGCTTTTCATTTTCAGTAATAAAAATTGTACACATGTAATGTTGGAGCTGTGGTCATGGCCAGGTCCTGGGTCTGAGGAGGGGACTGACATATGGCCATGGACACGAACACAGGAACCTGATGAAGGCGAGGGACAGACCCACAGGAGACATTTGAGATGTGGTGGGGGTGAGGATAGGGAAACAGTGGTTTGGGAGGGGCTCTCATTTGCTTTGGAGAATTTGGTCTTAACTAGTTGTTAGTGGGGTTATTGATCAGTACATGGTTCTTGGAAGTGTGGCTAAACTGTCAGCACACCTGTCATTCTCCATGGTGACCTCAGGCCAGCTCTATAGCCCATCTGCTCTCAAAGCCTGACCTTCTTCCCAGAAGTTGGCTTCACTGAACTGACCCTGTAGTTGTTCCTGGGTCTCAAAGCAGCCACCTCAAATCTGGAGAAGGGCAGAACCTTAGGAAGCACTCTGCCCCCAACCCTCCATGAATCCTCCAGCTGGACTTCTCTATGGTCTTTTTGGCCAGTCATAGTGCACACATCTGAACTTGGAGATTTGGCTGCGCAGACCTCTCAATAGGAAAGGGTTTGGACCCAAACTGAAGATCCGTGGGGTATGGAGGCATTGCATCAGCTGTTTGCAGAGCAGACCTGCTCCTGAACTGGCCTCCATGGCACAGGGTGAACTGACCGGACACACCAAGTGGGTCCTTTTGGGTAATAACATAACTGGCAGAACTGGGGGCAGGAAGGACCCCACTCCGCCAGTTTCTGTGAGTCATCAGAAGATAACTAAGCAGTAATCTCTACCTTCAGGGCCAGGTGGGTCCTTTAACAACTGCAGCAGTCCCAGGGTGCTCGGAGCGTGGTAAGGATTTAGATAATCTGAGGTCCTTTTTCCTCTTCCCAGGGCCTACAGCTGCTGCTTAGCTCTCACTGGTAGTTGTCCTGGGGAATGTGGATACAAGTGTTCCAGAATTTTCAGTTTTTCAAATGGCAAGCACAGTATTTTTAATGTGGAATGGCTGGCATGGTGGTATCAAACCAAGCTTATCTACCAGGAGGGATGTGAGCCATCCACATAGTAGGCACAGGCCCTTGGCTCCCAAACAATTCTCCAGGATGTTTCTGCTCTGAACAGTAGCTCTGGGTACTAATGGAAAAGGTTGGTGGTTCCTTGGGGAGGGCAAAGGACCAGGATTGAGCTTCACAAGTTACTGTCCTTAGGTCCATGATATTCCCAAGAGATGGCCTCTATCATCTGCAAGTTCCCTGGATTGCGCGTAACTATAAGAAGCTGCAGAGTGGGGGTGGGGTGGGGAGTTCTGGAGGAATGATGCTCACTTAGGATAGACAGCTGGGCTCTGTTTTATTCACACTGTGAAATCTCTGGCTTGGCCTTTGCCTAGAGAGTGGGCGGGGGGGGGCATCACCTGAAATATACATAGGATTGTATGTGTGTGTATTATGTTCTGTGTTGCCATAGACACCTAGGTCACAGCATGAATGCAATTATAATGTACTGTGGCCATCCTGTACATATAAGCCCCATGTTTGTCCCCCTACACCCAAGATGGCTTTGGTTTTTATACAGTGAGCTGGGTTGGTCACCAGTCATTAGTTAATGCCGTTCTCTGGCAAGGAACAGTCCAAGCACATACCATGAAGGGGAGTTGGGTGTGGCCCTGCTGTAATAGTTAAAATAGGACCTGCATGCTGTGGTGGGGCTCAAACTGTACTGCCATGCATGTGAGGAACCGAAGAGGGAGAGGGGGAAGGAAGGAAAGGGCCTGTCTGTCTGTCTGTCTGTCTGTCCCCTACTGCCATACAGCACTTTCCAACAGACCTGCACACATGGAGGCATCAAATCATAACTGCCATGGTGCACTTTCAGAGTCTGCATCAGAAGCCCCAGTAGGGAACAGCCACGGGCTTTCCCAGCAGCCTCTCTGCCTTCTGAGGCATTCTTCCTCCCACAGCCCTGGAAGTCATATTTCCTGCCCTGTCCTGGGCTTTAGCGAGTGACACCGAGGCAGTAGCACGGACCACTCGCAGAAGGGCAGAAGAACCCCACTTGGTTTTCTGTTCTCTCCTCACTCCTTTTAACTTTGCTCTTGCAGCATGATGTGGGCCCCTGAAGCCACAAGCACTTCCGCCTTGCTTGACTCTATTGCTAAGCACGGTGCAGACCCCAGTGTGACCCCACCGCCCGCCTGCCGCCTTGCCTGCCCGCCGCCTGCCTGTCCCTCCCTTCTCCCTATGGGGTTATCTAGAAGTTTCTCCTTAGACTCATATTTTCTATTCTAATTGGCTCAAATGTTTCTGTCTTGGCAGCAAACCTTCCCAGTAAGACTTTTTACTCCAAGTTCGCAGTACCTGGCAAGAATCAGTGAAATCTTTAGCATGTGGAAATGCAAAGTTGATTCACAGATGCCTTGAAAAACGATTTGACCTAAACACACACACACACACACACACACACAAAACAACAACAACAACAACAACAAAAAACAAAACCCAAACCCTTATATTGGTGTTACACAATCTGTGTTCCAGGATGCATGCGATATTTATTATATGTGTGTTTCTGATGTGTGTTTCTGTACAGTTTCTCACACTCAAAGTCTTCAATGTTGGCTACAGATTAGCTTAATTCCTCTTGCAAATGGGTCCTGGTTTTTGTTGTTGTTTTGGAGTTTTTTGTTTTTGTTTTAAGAAAAAAAAACCTGGTATCTTTGCTGACTATGCAATCACTAAGAAAGGACTCTTGGGTAGGCAAGAAAATGGGGTACTCACATGCAGAACCAGAGACCTGTATAAATTGCCACAGACACAGTCCTTAAACAGAAATTGTATCACAACCTCCCTTAAGGAGATTTGGTATAAGGATAACACCAGACTTGGATAATTTTTTTAAAAATGTATGAAAGAATATATTTTAAATAATGAAATCTCTACTATAAAGAAAATTCTGCTGAATAAATGTTGCAGAATTTCCTGGATTTGAGATGCACTTGTGCTATACCTGAGGTCCATTCAGGGGTGGAGGTGTTGGTGAGAGAATCTCTCTGTCCTACCTCATTTTTGTAACTTCTTGTGAATCAGGGATGGTTCTAAAGTGGGAAATCACACTAATAGTATAAGGTGAGGAAAATATAAAACATGGTATATTATCATCAGGAACATATCTCACAGGTGGAAAATCCCACCTTAGCTGCATGCTTAGCTAAGGTATCTGCCCCATCTTGGCCACCTGTTATTTTGTCTGATACAGTATTGGATCTAGAGACTGTAGCCCCCAAATCTTAGTGGCTGAGAACTTCTATAAAGGATCAGTCTTGACTGCCTACTACATTGGACTTGAGAAGCATCTGGAAGATTATCAAAACACACCTGGGTGTGGCTGTAAGCGGTAACCAAGAGTGACAACCCTTGAATGTACCGTCTCCAGGCCAGGAGCCTGGACAGACTGACAGAAAGAAAGGAGACATATCCCTGCCAGACCCTTGAATATATCCTCTAGACCAGTTGGAGTAACAGAAAGAGAGAGAGAGAGAGAGAGAGAGAGAGAGAGAGAGAGAGAGAGAGAGAAAGGGAAGGGGAAAGGGAAAAGGGAAAGGGAAAGGGAAAGGGAAAGGGAAAGGGAAAGGGAAAGGGAAGGGAAGGGAAGGGAAGGAAAGGGAAGGGAAGGGAAGGGAAAGGGAAGAAAGGAAAGGAAAAGAAAGGAAAGGAGAAAGTCAGCTAGTGACATACTCCCTGCCTCTGCTTTCTGGCTATCATGATGCCTGTGGCTCTATCCTACACTGCCTTCCACGCTATGAAACTGTGAGTCCAAACAAATCCTCACACGATGCTGTTCGGTTGGCCGTTTGCCACTGGGATAAGAAAGTCTTCTAACACCTGGACTCTTTTGCCAAGGAGGCATGAGCAGCCCAAAATAACCCATTTGGAAAGCATGTGCATTTGTCATGACCTAGAAAAGGATTGAAGATCCCAAGTGGGCTACCTGTTTCTGTGGCACTATCCAGGGGGCAGTTTCTCTCGTCTCTCTTAAATTTACCAGGGAGAAGTTGATTATTATATCATTCTAATTTTATTCTAATTAGGGTGACTTAATATTCTCAAGGAAGGCTTAAGCTGTGACAGTTAGAGGATGTCACCGAGACACTGGAGAGGGGAGTGAAGATAGGAACAGAACTTGCCTGTTCCCTCACTCAGGACAATGACTTGTCTACTCCCCAGTCTGTTGTTCCTTGTCTGCTGGTGAAGGACAAAGACATCTGCCCTTCTGTTAGCTATGTTCCCTGCAGTGGAGAGACCACAGAGCCGCCAGCATGGACTCTGTGCTGAGGTGGCCATAAACCCAGGGAGTGGTGCAGTGGGTGGGAATCAGAAACAGCACTTGATTAATGGGGGCAATGATACTGGTTTTGAAGCTAGAGGGAGACTAGTTGGAACAATCATAAATTAAATACATTTACAAAACTGTAAATGTTTGTCTTGATGATACATTGGGGAACCTGAACTTGCCTGTGGGGCCATTTTAATTTTACCTCTGGTTGGAGTTAGTTGCTTCCCTTACTGTTGGCAGTGTTTGATTTTCACACTTACTTTATATAGTTATAATCACCATGAAAATATCCGTGCCACTTGATCCCATCATACAGTGATTAACAAACCCATTGGGGTGAACACACTTGTGCTCTGCACTGTGTTTCTCCCTCTATGACCCTAAGATAAAATCTTGGCCCATGTGGTCCATCTAAAGACATAACTTTATTTTTTTAATATCTATTTGTTTTTATTTTTACGTATATGGGTTTTTGCTTGCATGTATGTCTATACATCATGTATATACCTATACCTAAGGAGACCAAAAGAGGGTGTCAAATGCCCTGGAACTGGAGTTACAAAAGGTTGTCAATCTGCCATGTGGGTGCTGAGAATCAGCCAATGTCCTTTGGAAGAGCAGCCAGTGCTCTTAACCACTGACCCATCTCTCCAGTCCCTAAAGATATAAATTTAAAATTTCAAGACAACATTTCAAGGAACCAAGCTAAAATGTCACATCCTTGCACAGCTCCAGGGACTTGGCCTGATGAGGAGCTGTGGGTGAATAAAGAAATAATAGACACAGACATCCTGGGTCCAAGTGGACTGGGCTGTCTGCTAGAGAAACTGCACCGCAGAAACTCAGTGTGCTTATTGTATAGAGTTGAACAGGGAGGCAGGGTTATTGCATACAAATAATCAAGGAGTCTGTGTTGATTGTACACAGCTGGATCGAGGATGCAGATTTGTCTAATCTTAACAGAAGTGGTCTCTGAAGGAGTGTAGCGGGAAGTATTAAAAAAGAGGAAACCAAGTTCCCGAGCTACACCCAGCTACTCTCTGCCCATGGTCTCACTGCCTCTATGCTAGCCCCATGCAAGGACCTATTTCGGTCTTCCCAGCTCCACTTCACCTGCCTCAGAGCTGACCATACCTTCTCAGCCATCTACCCCCTGTGGTCGGGGGTCACAATTCCCCTTAACCCAGTAAATCAAAACTCTAGAAGCTTATAATTAATCAGTCTGATTTACATGTCAATAAATTCTCAATTCACAAGATGCCCAAACAATAACTTCAGAGACAATTGGTAATAATACAAGCTATCCACCTCGATTAGAGAAGTTATTCCAATTACTCTATCCCTATATGATAATCTATCCCTATATTATAAATACCTGTGGCTATTTAAAGCCACTCGGAATCTGAATGGTCCTGTTCGTCCTCCATCTTCCTCCTTCTCCACCTTCCTTTCTTCCCCTGTCCTCCCCCATCCCTGTCTCTGAAACTCTTAGCTCCGCCTCCTTTTCCCTGTCCAATCACAGGCTTCCTGTTGTATTAATATTTAAATTAATTGGACAGGGAAAATTCTGCTACAAAGGAGATCAGTCCTCAGACCATAAACATAATGAGGCAAGGAAGCTACAGTGGCCCATTTCCTGCCCACACTATCAACACTTGCACTCACACCCCAAAGGTTTTTATATTTTGCTGAGCCCCACCCTGGCAGGGAAGGCTTTACCATTTTCCCATGGACCTGAGGCTGTGGGGTCCTCAGCACAGTTGTTCCTGGATCAACAGCACAGGGCTTCCTCAGTTCCCTGCAAGAAAATTCGGAGGTCAGAGGACAACTTGTAACAACTGGTCTTTTTCTTCCACCCTACAGGGAACTGGAATCAGTTCAATAGCCTTTACCAACTGAGCCATCTTGATGGCCCTGAAGTCTGTTTATAATAAGCAAAATAAAAATCTCAGTAAGACATAGCAATGGCTGCATCTCTATACAGAATTTCTATGGCAGCCTCAAATGCAGACTACAGCCCAGGCTTAAGCACCAGTTACAGCTGGAAACATCCCAGAGTGTCATCAATTACGAAAGGAGAGAATGCCTGAGTCACTGGTGCTGACCTAAATCACCTCTGCCTTCAGTCCCTCAGCAGGCAGCTTGACCTTTCCAGAGTCTGGCGCCAGAGAACCCAACAGCTTTGATGTTAATGAATCAGATTCTGGGTTTTAACAGCTTGCCAGTGTTTGAACATGGCCTTTTGTAGAACGTTTGCAGGTAGCTTCGTCCTCTGCTGACTGAGGTTGTCATGTGCACTTCACACCTGCTATTTTACATCCCAGTGCTCACAAAGTTCCCCCAGACCCTGCCCCACCAATGCTCTGAGATCTTTCAGCATCGCTCTCAGGAGTAGTATGGCTTTCTCTAAGAACCCTGTGTTCATTTGCATGAGGACTTAGTCTCCGTGATCAGAAAAGGAAAGTGCTATCTGTCTGAATATGTTGATATAAAAATTAAGGGCTAGGGACACAATTCAATGTGCAAAATGCCTGCTAGGTAAGCATGAAGGACCTATGTTTATATCCCCAGCACCCATGTAAAAGCTAGGTGTGGCTGTATGCATCTTTAACGCCAGCAGTGGGGGAGTGGAGACAGGCAGATCTCTGGGCTCACTGGCCAGCCAGCCTAGCTAAAATGACAGACTCCTGGTTCAATGAGAAACCTGTCACAGAAAAAAAAAAAAAAGTGGAGAGAGAAATTGACTTCTGCCCTCTATGCTCCTATATATGAGTGAGTGTATGTATACAGCATGCACACACACACAGACAGACACACACACAAAACACCACTGAACTATATCAAGCTTATTATAACAGTATACAATTGGAAGCAACCTAAATATCCTACTGAGTGGAAATATTTAATTAGTTATGATTTGTCCAAACAATATTATACAGGCATTAGCAGATAAGTAGATTTATATGCCCCAATGAAAGTCAAAGTATCACTTGATACGTTGTGAACAACAGCATAGGTCACATGCATTTAACCCACGTAGAAGTATTTCAGAGATGCAGGGCCCGGGAGCAGTCTTGTAATCAAGGTATCAGCGGGCCGAGCCCAGAGGGCTGTGGATCTGAGACCAGCCTGCGAAACTTAGTAAGCTTTTCTTTCATTAAAGTCAAGAAGTATCATATATTGGGTTTAGGACTGCAGAGATGGCTCGTTAGGTAAAGTTTTTGTCATATGGACATAAGGACCTGAAATTTGATTCCCAGACTCATGAAAAAAAAACAAAGCTGTACACACACACACACACACACACACGAGCGTGCACGCAAGAGAGAGAGCTGAGAGAGAGAGAGGGAGGGAGAGATCATGTATGCTATTGTGAAGTAATGAAGAAAATGTTCTAAAACTAATAGCTGAAAAAAAGATGACTCAGCCCATTGGGCTAGTGCCCTGATAAGCATTTGTTAGTGTGTGACCCTGTCAGCAGGGCTTAGGCAACATGGTTCATGGTTCAGCTGGGTTTGCTTGTGCTCACTCTTGCTACAAGGGCTTGGTCAGTGCAGGTTGGGCCAAGTTACATCACTCATACATCTAGTGTTGGCTGTGCACTGTCTGCCAAGCCTCTTTTGTGGGTGATCCACAGATATCTTTGAGCAGATCTGCAACAATATTCAGTGTTTTGAAACAAAATTATAATTCTAAAGTTATGGGAGGGGTGGATATTGATAGATTGCTTTGTTTGAGTATTTCAATAGTATTCCCCCAAAGGCTTAGCCTGTGGTCCCTGCTCTGCCTCTTTGCTGGCTGTGTCTGAACGCCAGCAATACACTGGCTCAGTGGTGCAAGGCAAGGTCTAGGACGGGAGTCTGTAGTTCACATTTCCCTTTGAGGCATCAGCACCGCTGTACACCAGGCTGGAAGGGAAAAGCTGGGTCTGGGACTAGCAGGATTCTGATCCCCTTGGGAACGAGTGCTGAGTACTGGAGGGGCAGAAGAAGAGAGATGGCCTTGCTCAGAAATTGTGGCTCTTTCAGGAGAAGGCCTTCCCCGTGGCAATCTCTAATGAAGCAGCCGTCTGAGATGATCTTAACTTGTTCATATTTCTTTATTGGGAGTGGATGTGAAGGCATATGCTTTATTGGGGTAAACCAGGGATTATATAATTTTGGGGGTATGAGAATATCCAGGAAGGGAAGGTCATTGGCTGAAGGCTAAGGCTATTGAGATGACTCATTAGCACGAAGAGGCGCTCCAGGTACTGTGACATGTGACTGACTGCTCATGGTCATCTTAATTGAGTGTCATGGGCACAGGCTCCAGAGCAGGCGGTGCATGTACCAAGATGGTTGGTCTCAAGGCTGATGTGAGAGGCTGACAGAAGCCAGGGGAGAAAGGAGTTCTTCAGAGTTGGGATTCAGCAATGCGGAGGGATCAAAATGGCCTGGTAAAATGCCACAATTCTACCACAGAACGTGGAGGCTCCCAGAAGGATGGGGTCTTAGGCTTCTTTCTTGTCACAGAATTTGTTAATGGCAATTGAACTTAATCTGGTTGTGGCTTTTGAGGACCCTGGCAGGTCTGGCACTTGTGACATGTGGCTAATGCATGATTAACTCTGTGCAGGTTGTGGCCCGGGAACTGCTGGCCCAGTACAGCAAGCAGCATAAGAAAAACCTGCTCTTGGGTGTGATCCAGAACTGGACAGCAACTGCCGGGGACAAGCTGAGAACCAGGTACATACCACCTGACTTAGTCAGGGTTTCTATTCCTGCACAAACATCATGACCAAGAAGCAAGTTGGGGAGGAAAGGGTTTATTCGGCTTACACTTCCATACTGCTGTTCATCACCAAAGGAAGTCAGGACTGGAACTCAAGCAGGTCAGGGAGCAGGAGCTGATGCAGAGGCCATGGAGGAATGTTCCTTACTGGTTTGCTTCCCCTTGCTTGCTCTGCCTGCTCTCTTATAGAACCAAGACTACCAACCCAGAGATGGTCCCACCCACAAGGGGCCTTTCCCCCTTGATCATTAATTGAGAAAATGCCTTACAGTTGGATCTCATGGAGGCATTTCCTCAACTGAAGCTCCTTTCTCTGTGATAACTCCAGCCTGTGTCAAGTTGACACAAAACTAGCCAGTACACCGCCCAAAACAGCATTCTCTCTCCTTAAGGGGTTTACTCTGAGCCTGGTTCTAGAGCCTTGACACAGGTCAACTTGTACTTGTTTGACAAATTTAGTATCTATGTGTACAAAAGCAGTAGGGACTACGTAAAATTAGTGCTGTGTCTGCCATCCAACTTAAGATCTCAAATATTTCTGACTCTGCCCTTTCAAGTTTCTTTTTTATTATTTACTCTGTGAGTTTAAATCTTAAAACCTTATAAAGTAGGTTCTTTCTTACTTCCATTTTACAGGTAGAGAAATTGGGGGACAAAAATCAAATATTTTTCTTAAAGTTACATGGTATATGAGTGGCAGGGGTGAGATTTGACTACAGCCTGTCCAGTTTGAGGAATCTATGCCTAGATTTTTTTTTAAATTTATTTTTAGTATATTGTCTTTAACCTCTATTGGAAGACTCGGTATCTGGAGTATTATGTACTTTTCTGTTTCCACCTGTTTGTTTGTTTGTTTTTTGTTTTTTACTTTGTTTTACCTAAGTTAGATACGTAGACAGGAAGCTTCATTGCATACGTAAATGCCACAATTTGATTGTATTATTTAAATCTTCAGCTTTGATTGATATTTGAATTGTAGTCAATATTTTGTGTAAATTGGTAAAACACTTCGTTCATGTTTTCTGAGGAACATGGGGAGGGGATTCCAATGTGAAGCAAAATGTCCATTCTCCAGTGCCACAGACATCCACAGAGTGAGCCCGCCATCTCTACAACCGAAGCCCACTCCTCGCAGTAGCCTGACCTATGCTGGACTCACAGTGTTCTCTGGTGTTAGACAGAAAATGCAAGGACATTGATCTCAAGCCTTTGAGCGGATCTCATGGCTGATTATTGACTTGTAATCTGTTGTTTGAAAAACACTCCCCTAGGGTCCGTTACATACATGTGGAGCTGTTCTTTTATGCAGTGTGCCCATGTTTAATGTCAGTAACCTAACCTCTGGAAAGGTTTCATGCTACAATTGCTACCAGTAGCACGCTGATTTCGGCTTCTTTGGACCACACTGTCATCTACAATGTTCACACTTGAGAACCATGCAGTCAAATTTAAAAATTCATTCTCAAAAATAAATAAACAACCCCTTCCCCCAAAAAACAAAAACACCTCATCATGTTTTAAGTAAGTTTGTGACTTTATATCAGGCTCCCAAGTATCTTAACTCTAGCTCAGGAGAATCTGACACCCTCTTATGGTCTCCTTGGACCCTGAACACATACACATGCATACACAAATATGCACACATGTGCATGCACTCAGAGACTCACATGCATGCATACATCTGTGCAGCACAGTCACGTACACATGTGCACATGTACATACATACCAACACACACTAATAAGTATAGTAAAATTTAAGAAAAAATGATTTTTCTGAAAGATACAATTTCCTAAAACTTTCCATTTATTATTCTAGTGCACATTTGTTATTGCTACATTATAAATTTTATCAAGTGAATTTTTTCTTTATTCTTTTAATCTGATATGCCTTTGTTAAATTTCTTACATTTATTTTGTGTGTGTATATATCTGTGTGAGCATGTACATGTGTGCCACAGCACATGTGTAGAGGTCAGAGGAAAACTTGCAGGAGTCGGTTCTTGACTTCTGTCCTATGAGTTCTGGGGCTAGAACCTGGATCATCAGTTTTTACCCATGGAACCATCTAGCTTGTTCTTATGTGTATACTTCTCTGCTTTAGACTTACAGCATGGTTTTATTGTTGAACTGTTTGGGGAGAACTTTTTATTTGGTGGAAGAAGTCAATATGTGATTTGAAAATGATCTGAGCTTGGGAGAATATTTAAAACCTTGATTTAACCCAATGGCTTTAGGTTGGTTAAAGCTTTTCCTCCATCAGTCCCCCTCCAGCTACTGCCCCTTTGTCCTGCGCTCACCTCTTGTGGCACCCCGTTGCTTTATTGCTGTGGTTCAGTCTCCCCAGAGCTTCATCTGGCCTACTGGGTTTCAGACAACCACTGTTCCCTCTGTCTCTCCTCAAATGAACCTCGCTGTGGTGGTTAATTTTCTTTGTCAACTTGACACAATATAGCATCATCTCAGAAGGACTCTCAACCACAGACTGTCCAGATTAGGTACACCTGTGAGAGATTGTCTTCTTAGGCTGACTCATGTGGAAAGATCCACCCCAAATGTGCGCAGCACCATTTCAGGGTCTGGATCCCAGACCGAATGAACAGCGAGCAGCTGAGTACTGGTGAGCGAGCAGCTGAGTACTGGTGAGCGTGCATTCATTGGGTGATTGCCCTCTGCTGTTAGCTTCCATGTCATGTGACAAGCTGCCTGACACTGATTCCTGAAGCTGTGACTTTCTGGAAGGGATGGGCTATAACCTGTGGTTGTAAACCTTTCTCCCTTAAGTTGCTTTTGTCCAGGTGTTTTATGGCAGCAACAGGAAATGAAATCAAGGCACCTCTTTTCTGTTTTACTATGCCCATAAATGTTATTTTTTTAATTCTACTTTGGGAGAGCTCATAGTATTTTTAAAATAATCACTTTTACTTAGAAATTGATTATTGTTCTCTATAACCCAAATATATTGAATTAATTAAAAAAAACTATTAGAAAATGCAATCTTATAATATTGACTAAAAACATGGAGAAGGGAACTAGAGATATGGCTCAGGAGTTAAGACTATTTGCTTCTCTTGCAAAGGACCTGGATTCAATTCCTAGCACCCACATGGTGGGTATTACCTACCTATAACTCCATTTTTAAAATTTATTCCAGTTTTTTATTTATTATTTACATATATATATATATCATTTGTTTGTTATTACTATATACAGTGTCTCTTTTTGGCCACTGAGGGTACCAGGCACACACATGGTGAACATACATACATGTAGGCAAAACATCATACATAGAAAATAAATAAATCTAAAACCACACAGAATATACAATAAATTATGTATTAAACTTCTCATAACCATTGGGATAAAGAAAAATGCACAGATCTGCAGCCAGTCTCTTTTCGTCCTTGCTCCTTAACTTCCTGCTTATCCAAACTGTGCTTTATTTTAGAGCTTGAGTTGCTTTACTCTCTTACTTTTTGTGCCTCACTTTGTCCTCACACACTTTAGGAAACCAGCAGTGACTTTCTTTTAGCATTGGAACACCCACTTCTGGGGATTTGAGAGAGCCCCCGGCTGACTGGTTTGACTGTTTTTCTAACAGAGCTGAGAGGAGAGTGCAGACCCCAACAGTATCCCTTTCATCCTCTCAGGAACCCTGTTCACAGCCTGCTGCAAATCATTCGCTCTTTGTTTCCTTTCCAGAGAGCAGAGCTAGATGTATTTTTGTCACTGGAACATGGCAAGCTCTCAACATATGCAAATTTATATCCCCTGCAAAATTTCCAGGATAGATTTGAGATGTGCCGAAGCAGTATTCCAACTGTAAATATTTGGAAAGCGCTAGCCCACTTATTTTTTTTGTCTCAGTTTTTCACCTCTGTGGTGGTTTGAATGAGAATGGCCCCATAGGCTTATATGTGTGAATGCTTGGTGCAACTGTTTAGGAAGGATTAGGAGGCGTGGCTTTGTTGAAGGAATTGTCACTGGGGGTGGGCTTTGGGGTTTCAAAAGCCCATGCCATTCCTAATTAGCTTTCTCTGCCTGGTAGTTGTATCTCTGATGTAAGCTCTCAGCTACTGCTCCAGCACCATGCCTGCCTGCCTGCTGCCATGCTCCCCACCATGATGGTCCTGGGACTCTAAACCCCTGAAACTGTAAACCTCAAATAAACTTTCTCTCCCATAAGTTGTCTTGGTCATGGTGTCTCTTCATAGCAATAGAAAAGAAACTGAAACATCCTCTAGAACAGTTCACCTCTCTCCCATAGCCAGGATTTACTCATTCTGTATGTTGGTAGTTAGTCACTTAAATCCCACACTTTGTTTTTTCTATAAAGGAGAGCTATTGCCACCAACACATGTCCAGAACTCCCTATGTGCCAGACATGGCTCTGCACATCAGTATGACGACATAGTGGCAGCTGAACTTTGTTTCCATGGGACTCATGCTCTATTTGAATAGGGTGAATTAAGTCTTAATGACAATGTCCAAGGAAGTACCCAGGAGTGTGGGGGGAGAGCACACAGTAAGAAGGGCTGAGAACTCCCCAATTCTCTGAAGTTTCTCTAAGCGGGAAGCCATTATGGGGTCACCTAAGGCTATTGTTCATTTGGACGGTAGAGGAACCAGGCCTGGTTCAGAAAGGCTTCATGAGGCTGGGCTGGGAGGTACAGCTGTAGGTTGGCAGGGATGAGGGCAGACTCACAGGAAAGAGGAGGATCTGAGCAGAGGTTATACCCCGACTGTCCCAGGAAGCTCTGCCTCTCACCATCCTGCAGGTGAGGCTGCCAACGTTACCCTCACACTTATATCAGTCTAGAGGCATCTGGATACCAGGGGGAGAAGATTCTGCCTCCCAGTGTGGTGTTATCCATATCTAACTGTGAAAATGCTCAGATATACAACCAAGTGGGAAGGATTTGAGGGTGAACGCTCATGTATTCACCTTTCACAGAAAATCTACCATGAACATGCCACTTACTTACTGTTCATGCTGAAAATTTCTATAACATGTACACCGTCATGTGTCACTTGACAACAGGGATGAGATTTGAGTACCCAGGCTGTTTTGTAGTGGGAACATCATGGAGTATATGTCACAAAACTGGATGGTATAGATCAGTGTTCAGCTTGGACTCTTGGTGAAATTACGGGACATGGTGCCACTGTGGTTTATGTGGCCATTGCTGTTGGAACATGGCACATTGTTTAACGGTAAATATTTTAACAACTATTTATTATATACTAAAATAATGATAAATTATAGCCTTGTAAATGCATAAAGGTATAATACAGTTGTTTATTATCATTATATAGCATTAAACGTTATACCTATTTACTTATGCTGTACTTTTACATGACCTGGCAGGCAGCACAGTAAATCTGTTCACAGCAGCATCTGTGCAAACACACAAGTCCTGTGACGTGTTGTGAGCTTCTTTCTCTTTAGATAGTGTTTCTCTTCATAACCTTCGTTGTCCTGAAACCCAGTCTGTAACCCAGACTAGCCTCAAACTGAGAGATCTACCCTCCTCTGCCTCCCAAGTACTGGGATTCAAGTTGTGTACCACCACACCCTGCTCTTGTGTTGTGGGATCTTATAATGGCCAGGGTACCCATAGGCAATGGTAAGTTTTCAGCTCCATTGTGAGCTTCTGGGATTGTTATACAGTGTGGGCATCATTGCATCAGCTCATCTCCGTGTGCATCTTAAAGTACACTGCAGATGTGAGTACACTCTGAAATAGTGGTGTTTACTCAAGTTCAACCTGTGGGGACAATTCCTTTTCCTCTTATGTAGAATTTTTTTTATGATCCCCTGCACAGAACTTAAATGTACACTTGTTGAGTTTTGGCAAGTGCATACATGTTATTCTGATATTTTTCCACCAAAGCCTAGAGTTTCCCATTCTAGGGTTTTATGTAAATGGAACATACTGTCTATACTCTTTTGTAGCTGCCTCAATAATTCAATATAATGCTTTTTGAGATTTATTCGTGGTGTCATAAGTATTACTTTCTCCCCTTTTTATTACTGAGTAGTATTTTATGGATATTCTGTGATTTGTTCTCCATTCTCTTATAACGGACAGACACCTGGGATGTTTCTAGCTTTTTGCTCCAGTGAGTAGGGCAGCTATGAATAGTCTTATATAGGCTTTTTTATGAACGTTGCTCTTGATTTCTCTTGGGCATATAGGAGACATGGAATTGCTAGTCATAACGTATGTGCTTGTTTTATGAGAGACTGTGGGAGTGCCAGAGCCGGTTTGACCATTTGACACTTTCCTGGGTAGATATGAGCGGTCTGGCTTCTCTACCACGTCCTTGGCAACATTTGACACAGTACATTTAATTTTAGACAGACAGCTGGGTGTAGCATGCCATTGCACTCCAGTTTTCATTTGCGTTTCTCTGATGACCGGGGATCTGCATTTACCTTGAATCTAGTTTTCCTTCTTTAGTCATTGTGGCTTCCTTGTAAAACAGACAGTTATTCGAGGTCCCCCCTGGCAGTGGTCCAAGTTTCAAGGCTTTCTACTTTTGGGTGACTTCCTTGTGCTCACAGGGGACACGGATGTGTGGGTGAGGCCCTGCACACACAGTGCACAGCCTAACGGGAATATACACTGAAGTGTGGCAACATCCCAAGATAGAACAGCAGTTTCCAACACAAACATTCACAGTTCCAGGCTTCATGGACTAGCCACTGGATGACTAAGTCATATATAATAAAAATAAATAAACCACGCAGGTTCCTTACCCCTGTCATGAACTAGACCGAGTGAGGAACTCAGCTTTCTGAAGCTAGGTTCAGAATGAGCATTGATATATAGTGATGGCGATGTCCCAGGAACTGGTGTGTAAGCTCCCCCACCCCCACCCCACCACCACCTTTGTCTTTGAGGAAGGTAACAGCTCATTGAGCACTTTGCCCTTCCAGCTCATGAAGAGTGAAGTGCCCTTCTGCTTAGAATGAGCATCAGCTAACTGGGCTTTTAAGGTTAAATTAGTGGGAACCTGAGTTATTGGGGTCTTGCAATCCTTCACTTTCCCAAGATGTAGGAAAACGGGAAAGTGAGCTATGGGGAAACCATTTATGAATTAGAATCCTATGGACTGGTTAGCTTCTAGTCAACTTGACATAGCCTAGGGTCATCTAGGAAGAGTGAAACTCAATTGAGAAAAGGCCTCCATCAGATTGGCCTGTATGCGGTTGATTTTCTTGATTGATGACTGGTGTGGGAGGGCCCATCCCACTGCGGGGCGGTGCTACCCTAGGCATGTGGTCTTAGGTTATATGAAGAAGCAGGCTGAGCAAACTGCATAGAATAAGCCAGTAAGCAATGTTTCTCCAAGGCCTCTGCTTCAGTTCCTGCCACCAGGTTTCTACCTTGAGTTCCTACCCTGCCTTCTCACAGTGATGGATTAGAATCGGGAAATATAGGTTAAGTAAATTCCTTCCTTCCTTCCCAGGTTGTTTTGATCACTGATTATCACACTAACAGAGAGGCAAACTAATAAAACACACTTTTTAAAAAATTACATTTAATTATTTACGTGTGTGTGTGTGTGTGTGTGTGTGTGTACATGTCACAGCATGTGTGTGGAGGTCAGAGGACACTTACAGGTGTCTGTTCACGCTTTGCCACATGTGGATCCCAGGAACTGAAGCAGAGCTGTCTCCTGAGTACTCCTGTATCCAGTGATCTAGGTTATCGGGAGATCCGTGGGAAAGAAACACAAAATCAGCACCAAGTCAGACTTGTGTGAGAAAAAAACCCAGGGTAGGGGCCACTTTTTTTTTTGTGCCTGTTGACACCCCATGCTTCAGTTTCCCCCTTTGGCAAATGGGAAAGGTATCAATGGCTACCTCCTGAGGGGAGGCATAATCTGTTTCTCCTGCGCCTGCCCACAGCCTGCTGGGCACTTAGTCCCTCCAGTATCGGATCCCCCAGGATAAAACTCACCAAGGCCTGAAGGTCTTCTCTCCGCGTGACATCCATCCTTCTTAGAAGGTGACTGCGTCCCTCTGAGCTTCGGTTTCCTAAACAGTATATTAATTATGATGTTAGATAATAATTCAATATAGACAGTTCTCAATAACTCAATAGTAGATAATAACTCGAAAATCTTGAATGTTGTTATAAGCTTCACCTGATGGAAATGGCATAACTGTCAATAAAGAAGAGCTACATAGAAAATATTTGACTCTTAAGATGCCATAGTTGGAAGAAAAAGCAGGGAGTCATATTCCTTCTATAACACAAGGACAAATATGTAGAATAAGCCAGAGCCAAGCACTCACTAGAAAGTACTGAAAAGAAGCCCATGTAATGCTAGTGAGAGCTGGGATGGGTGCCATATCCATGATGCCTTCCTATAGGAAGAAAGTGATTTGGGGTTTTAAAAATACACATTCTGCTGTAATAATAATTACTATTATTACTATCTTCATCATCATCATCATCATCAGTATCATCATCATCACCATCATCATCATCACCACCACATGTGTATGTATGTGCATCTGTGTGTATATGTGTGCATGTGTGTGTATGTCTGTGTGTGTGCTCATGCGCACGCGCACATGTGTGTACATGACATATGCCATGGTGCCTGTGTGGAGGGAGGTTCAAAGATAACTTTTGTGGGTCAGCTTTCTTCTTCTACTACAGGATGGAAAGATTAAACTCATTAATTAGGTTTGTGTCAAGTGTTTTTACTCATTGATACATATGTCTGGCTCTTTTTTTTAATATTTTTAAATTATGTGTATATTCATTCATGTGCTTCTGTGTGTGTATGTGAGTGCAAGTGCCTGTAGAGGCCAAGGCCTTGGCTCATTTGAAGCTAGAGTTACCGGCAGTTGTTAGCTACCTGATGTGGGTGCTGGGAACTGAACTCAGATGCTCTAAAAGAGTAGTGTGTGCTCTTCAGCACTGCTGGACCGCATCTCCAGCTCTCACCAGCCACTATAAACCATCCTTGGGGGCTTTTTAAAGTGTTTTGGTTTTGTTGTTTGTTGTTTTGAGACAGTGGTGTGTATGTGTGTATACGTGTGTGTGTGTGTGTGTGTGTGTGTGTGTGTGTGTGTGTGGTGTGTGTGTTTGTGTGTGTGTGTGTGTGTGTGTGAGAGAGAGAGAGAGAGAGAGAGAGAGAGAGAGAGAGAGAGAGAGAGCACTTGAGCGCCTGTGGCCTTGACTGTCCTGCAGACCAGGCTGGCTTGGAACTCACAATGATCTGCCTCTGCCTCCCAGATGCTGGGATTAAAGGCATGTGCCACCCACCCCAACACCTCCACCTTAGCTGTGCTTCTTTTTTTTTTAAAGGCAAACTAATAACTATGTTCACTGTGTTTTGTTTCTTCTCCTCCAGTTTCCTGGCGTTTAACACTGACACGGTAGGATGTCTTGCCTTTCTGCTGAAAGCAGTGAATTTTCGAGAAAGGGTTCTTCAGCGGAGTTTGGTGTCCAGAATTTACTATAAGGTAATGATACTGCTTTTTTTTCCTTTTGATGAATGTGTAAGGCATAGCTGAGCCCTGTGTTTAATTTAGTAGGGGATGAATCCGCCCAATCCGAAGCTGGGGGAAGCACTCAGGGCTCCACAGGCCGCCTTACAGGGCAACTTCGCCTGCTCCTGCAGCATGATAGTACTGTTTAACCCTCTGTGTGCTGTTCTAGAATCCTGCCTGTAAGCATCATTTGGTGCCATGGTAGGTGCAGAGTGAGGTGATTTTCATTGGGAATGAAAAAAAATTGTCCTTTGGAGAAAATCTGTACATTGAACATATGTAAAGTTAGCATTGTGCTAGCCTGAGGTGTGTTGCACTTTTTATTAAGAAATCCATGGATTTCTGTGGAAACATAATACAGGAGGTGGAGAGACAGCTCCATTCCTAAGGAGCTTTCTGTGCAAGCATGAGGACTGAAGTCACTCCATCCCCAACACACATACACACACACACACACACCACAGAGAGAGAGAGAGACAGAGACAGAGAGACAGAGACAGAGAGACAGACAGAGGGAGGGAGAGCGCAGTGAGTATGGTAGCACCTGCCTGTAAGCTCAGTACTAAAGAGGTGGAGACAAGAGTCTCCTGGTGTTTGCCAGCCAACCTGTGTAACCAGCCAGTGAGCTCCATGCTTAGTGAGAGTCCCTGTCTCAAAAGTAAGAGAATGGGAATGAGAAGGGATGGGGAAAACACCACATGTTGATCTCTGGCCTCTACAAGCATGTGTACACATGTGCATGGGCAGCCACTCGCCCACACATACCTACATACAAATACCCACACACAAATACACACAAGAAAATGCCATCATTGATAGATACCAAGAGGGAATAGCTGTCATGCTCAGTGCCAGTGGGTTGGCTTCAGGCAGCACTCCAGCTCAACAGGGTTCATTATTTGGTCCAAGGCAAGTGGTCAACAAGACCCCAGAGGGCTTTACTCATCCAGTCTCTGAGTCAGCGCTCAGGACACAGAGAGATCTGCTCCTCTGTGCAGGTGCTAAAGGGACAAGAACTGAGTCCTGGAACTCTCTTCCAATCCACGCTCTTTATATCAATGGCACAGTGATGCCACTCAGTCTAACAGGAGATAGGAATGAAGAGAATGCAGTGCATCTGGAGATATGCATTCTCCCAGGAACTGGCTGAATGCACAAGAGTCCTGGAGATCATAAGCAGTTGAGACTCATCCTTATGGAGTAGTGCCATACTGCCTACGGACTTGTTGGAAGCTGGGCCTGGGGATGAGCAAATCAGTCCATCTTTCAGGTAGAGATGTGAGGCAAGGCTCTGCCAGGCCACAGCGGCACGATCCGGTGAGTTTAAGTCATTCCTCACACTCTGGGCTTTTTGTCCAAGCTCTCTGTACAGCTGCAGAGAGGGAGGCTATCACTCAGGGTGAAGATGAGTTGCACCCAGGGCGCAACTGAGAATGGAGAAAATATAGCCTGTGAACCACGTTTTCAACACTATAGAAGAAAGAGCTGAAGATGAAATTGCAAGAGAGGGAAATAGACAAAGGTGGAAAATGCTAACAATCCAACCAGTGGGAAATCCCAAAATGCCAGAACAAAGGGAACCGCAGTGGCAGTCACAGACACAATGGAAAAATATTTATTTTGTATTTACCAATGTGTCTGTGTGTGGGAAGCCTGTGCCTCTATACTAGTTGCTTTTTTCACTGCTCTGACAAGATTTCTGACCAGAATAGCTCATGGAAGGTTGCTTGCCTCACAGTGTGAGAGTACTGTCCATCACAGCAGTGCAGGCATCCTGTCCATCACAGCAGTGCAGGCATCCTGTCCATCACAGCAGTGCAGGAGTGCTGTCCATCACAGCAGTGCAGGCATCCTGTCTATCACAGCAGTGCAGGCATCCTGTCCATCACAGCAGTGCAGGCATCCTGTCCATCACAGCAGTGCAGGCATCCTGTCCATCACAGCAGTGCAGGAGTGCTGTCCATCACAGCAGTGCAGGCATCCCGTACATCACAGCAGTGCAGGCATCCTGTTCATCACAGCAGTGCAGGCATCCTGTCCACCACAGCAGTGCAAGCATCCTGTCCATCACAGCAGTACAGGCATCCTGTCCACCACAGCAGTGCAGGAGTGCTGTCCATCATAACAGTGCAGGAGTGCTGTCCATTACAGCAGTGCAGGCATCCTGTCTATCACAGCAATGCAGGCATCCTGTACATCACAGCAGTGCAGGCATCCTGTCCTCCACAGCAGTGCAGGCATCCTGTCCATCACAGCACTGCAGGCATCCTGTCCATCACAGCCGTGCAGGCATCCTGTCCTCCACAGCAGTGCAGGCATCCTGTCCATCACAGCCGTGCAGGCATCCTGTCCATCACAGCCGTGCAGGCATCCTGTCTATCACAGCAATGCAGGCATGGCTGCAGAATCTCTAGGCAGCCAGTCATGTTACATCTGCACCAAGTGCTCCGTTCACATTCTTCTCTTGTATTTAGCTGGGGACCCAGCCCATGGGATCCTACTGCTTGCATTCAGGGTAGATCTTTCCTTCTCAGTTAGACCTTTCTAGAAATATCCTCAAAGACACACATGATACCCTCACAATGCAGGTATGTCTAGAAATACCTTACACATGCAGGTGTGTTTTCATAGTAATTCTTGTGCTCTCAGTTCTATTCTCCACATAGTATGGATGCTCTGAAACTTCCTAAACATTCAGAAACATTTTTTCTATTTACAGTTGTCCTCTGCCAGAGGAAGAGTAAGTGTTTTCATTAGTGTCTACTCTGATTTTGAAAGAAGAAAACTTTCACACATGCGAGTGTGTTTTCCAAACATCAAATAAACATTCGGCAAAGGATGTGCCGAAAAATTGGAAAGGACTTTAGAACCCGACGGTTAAGATTTGCTGCTGCCAAACTTCAGCATCCTCTTCTGTAATTTGGAATAATAAGGCTGAGTACAATGCAAATGTGCTACATGGCCAGCATATCATTGAATATGTAAAGTAGCCGTGGAAGCTCTAACTGCTGCATTCATGTTAATTAGATCAGTCTCTACCGTCCATGTAACCTGTTTACAGACAATACCATTAAATATTCATAGCACACAGACAGTTTCTAGGGCTAATCAGAAAGAAGACCATCAAGATTATCAAACAGGCTCCTACCCTGGGGAAAGTCCACATCCAGTTTTAGCCTGAAGCGAAATTAAGAAAAAACCTACAAGGTTAGTAGAAAGAATATGGACATCTATTATTTTAGTTTGTATTCTAGTTTGTATTCACCTCGGGGTTTTCACTCAGCTGGATACAGGTGAGCTTGTGTTTGCTTCCATACGTTAACTGCATGTCGTAATAAAATGATTCTTCTCAGTAGTTAGAATAGCTGACCTAAGCAGAGACTGGTCAGTAGTCCGAAGCTAGTGCCAAAGGAGGGAAAGTTCATCTACAGTCCCTAATTCTCCTGAAAACAACTGTAATACTTGGCTTAGAGCTTTCATATTTAAAAAAGGAGGAGGAGGAGGAGGAGGAGGAGGAGGAGAAGGAGGAGAAGGAGGAGGGAAGCCAAGGTGGCTTCAGGAACATGTGTGTCTTCCCAGTTCTTTGGTAAAGCTTTGAGGAATTTTTTTTTCAAAAGCACATTCCACTGTAGACATGTTGACCAATCTTCTCAGAGCATTGGACAACTACTGTTCCTTCAACCCTGCAGTGACCAGTGAGTCCCACAACAGAGCCAGCCCCTTGTGGTCATTTGTGTTTCTCTCCCCTCAGAGAAGCCTCTGCTTTGCTGGTGACTGTAGGGAGCACTCACCCTGGCCTCCCATGGGGGCTCATTTCTCTGGTTTTTCAGACTTGTGTTGTAAGGGCTGTTCATAGTTGCTGCCTCATTTCCCCACTTGTGGGGAAAAATATATACCAATGAGGAATGGTTTGGCATATTGGGAATATTGCACCAGGAAAAGCTGCCGATATGCAGGGGGTCTTTAGACAAGAAGGCAGATTATCAGTAATTAGTGTGTTTGAAAAATGACTTGACTTTCAAATGTACATGTCAGAAGCTGGGTAGGTAGAGAGATGAGACCCTAGGTAAGTGAACTAGTCCTAGTTAGTCTAGAGTTACTCCATGGTCTGCCTCTCATCCCCTCACATTAGCTATACCTCTACTTGAATTTTTGAGGTTTCTTTAATTTTTGAGATTTCCACACATAAGTGTAATGTATTTCCATTATCCCCCCTCTAACTCCTGCCTCCCCCATTCCGTTTATTCTTATAACTTCTGTTGCTACACAGGTGTAACAATACATTCAGTGTTGCTGTATGTACATGTGTTTAGGACTGGGATCAGATAACCCGCCAGATAAGTCCTGGAAAAAAATGGACTCTCTCTCTCTCTCTCTCTCTCTCTCTCTCTCTCTCTCTCTCTCTCTCTAGCTATTGAATGCCTGGAGCTCTTCATCCAGGAGTGGGTATCTCCCCCATTCCTGTTGTTGTTATGCAGGTCGTGTTTAGGCCGACATATTGTTGAGATTTCATGGGTGCAGCATCCCTGTCAAGTCTAGAATATACCGTCCTTCAGTAGTCCCAGTTGTAGAAGTTGTGTTATATGTGTACCAAGTGGGGCTGAGCATACCCTGGTCATGTATCCTTGCATTCTGACCAGTTGTGGACCTCTGTAGTAGCCTCCATTTGTTTCAAAACGAAGCTCCTTTGATGAAGGGTGTTGTCTTAGTTACCTTTTCTATTGCCGTGATAAAACACCATGACCAAGACTGCTTACAAAATAAATGTTTAGTTTGGGGCTTATAATTGGAAGGGTTCGTGTCCATAAGCACCATGGTAGAGAACATGGTGGCAGGCAGGCATGGTACTGGAGGAGTAGCCGAGAGCCTACATCTTTATCTGAAAGTAGGAGGCTGAGTGAGGCAGAGAAATAACTGGGAATGGAGTGGGCCTTTTGAAACCTCAAAACCCACTTTCAATGTCACACCTCCTCCAATAAGGTCACACCTCCCAATCCTTTCCAAATAGTACCACCATCTGGGGACCAAGCATTCAAACATATGAGCCTATGGAGGCCATTCTTATTCCAACCACCACCAGGGGAAAGAGCAACATTTATCTGTGGGTGTAAGGATAAGTATTTAGAATATAGTTTAAAGCTTTATTGGGTTAGGCAATACTAGGATCTGTGACTCCTCCAGACACAGGTAGTTGGTTACGTTTACAGTATGTGCCTGTACTGGCTGATTTTGTGTGTCAACTTGACACAAGCTAGAGTCATCAGGGTGGAAGGAGCCTCAGTTGAAGAAATGCCTCCATGAGAACCAGCTGTAGGTCATCTTCTCAATTAGTGATCAGTGACAGAGGGCTCCACCATGGTGGGTGGTGCCACCCCTGGGCTGGTAGTCCTGGGTTCTATAAAAAGCAAGCTGAGAAAGCCATGGGGAAGAAGCCAGTAAGCAGCACTCCTTTATGGCCTCTGCATCAGCTCCTGCCTCTAGGTACCAGCCCTGCTTGAATTCCTATCCAGACTTCCTCCAATGAGGGACGATAATCTGGACAAGTAAGCCAAATGTACCCTTTCCGCTTCAACTTGCTTTCTGGTATGGTGTTTTGTGGCAGCAATAGAAACCCTAAGACAGTGCCTCTACTTTAGAGGGTACAGGAAACCACTGGGAAAGAGTGATTTAAGAAAGCTCATGCAGGTTGACCTCTGCCACACCTCAAGGCCAAGTTGAAAGGAAAGAGAGTATTTTTGCATCGATATTCATAAGAGAAATTGGCCTGAAGTTCTCTATCTTTGTTGGATCTTTCTGTGGTTTAGGTATCAGAGTAATTGTGGCTTCATAAAATGAGTTGGGTAGAGTACCTTCTACTTCTATTTTGTGAAATAGTTTGTGCAGAACTGGAATTAGATCTTCTTTGAAGGTCTGATAGAACTCTGCACTAAACCCGTCTGGTCCTGGGCTTTTTTTGGCTGGGAGACTATTAATAACTGCTTCTATTTCTTTAGGGAATATGGGACTGTTTAGATCGTTAACTTGATCCTGATTCAACCTTGGTACCTGGTATCTGTCCAGAAATTTGTCCATTTCGTCCAGGTTTTCCAGTTTTGTTGAGTATGGCCTTTTGTAGAAGGATCTGATGGTGTTTTGGATTTCTTCAGGATCTGTTGTTATGTCTCCCTTTTCATTTCTGATTTTGTTAATTAGGATTTTGTCCCTGTGCCCTCTAGTGAGTCTAGCTAAGGGTTTATCTATCTTGTTGATTTTCTCAAAGAACCAACTCCTCATTTGGTTAATTCTTGTAAAAATACTCAATAAAATTCTTGCTAAACGAATCCAAGAACACATTAAAGCAATCATCCATCCTGACCAAGTAGGTTTTATTCCAGGGATGCAGGGATGGTTTAATATACGAAAATCCATCAATGTAATCCATTATATAAACAAACTCAAAGACAAAAACCACATGATCATCTCGTTAGATGCAGAAAAAGCATTTGACAAGATCCAACACCGATTCATGATAAAAGTCTTGGAAAGATCAGGAATTCAAGGCCCATACCTAAACATGATAAAAGCAATCTACAGCAAACCAGTAGCCAACATCAAAGTAAATGGAGAGAAGCTGGAAGCAATCCCACTAAAATCAGGGACTAGACAAGGCTGCCCACTTTCTCCCTACCTCTTCAACATAGTACTTGAAGTATTAGCCAGAGCAATTCGACAACAAAAGGAGATCAAGGGGATACAAATTGGAAAAGAGGAAGTCAAAATATCACTTTTTGCAGATGATATGATAGTATATATAAGTGACCCTAAAAATTCTACCAGAGAACTCCTAAACCTGATAAACAGCTTCGGTGAAGTAGCTGGATATAAAATTAACTCAAACAAGTCAATGGCCTTTCTCTACACAAAGAATAAACAGGCTGAGAAAGAAATTAGGGAAACAACACCCTTCTCAATAGTCACAAATAATATAAAATATCTTGGCGTGACTCTAACTAAGGAAGTGAAAGATCTGTATGATAAAAACTTCAAGTCTCTGAAGAAAGAAATTAAAGAAGATCTCAGAAGATGGAAAGATCTCCCATGCTCATGGATTGGCAGGATCAACATTGTAAAAATGGCTATCTTGCCAAAAGCAATCTACAGATTCAATGCAATCCCCATCAAAATTCCAACTCAATTCTTCAACGAATTAGAAAGAGCAATCTGCAAATTCATCTGGAATAACAAAAAACCTAGGATAGCAAAAACTCTTCTCAAGGATAAAAGAACCTCTGGTGGAATCACCATGCCTGACCTAAAGCTTTACTACAGGGCAATTGTGATAAAAACTACATGGTACTGGTATACTGACAGACAAGTAGACCAATGGAATAGAATTGAAGACCCAGAAATGAACCCACACACCTATGGTCACTTGATCTTCGACAAGGGAGCTAAAACCATCCAGTGGAAGAAAGACAGCATTTTCAACAAATGGTGCTGGCACAACTGGTTGTTATCATGTAGAAGAATGCAAATCGATCCATACCTATCTCCTTGTACTAAGGTCAAATCTAAGTGGATCAAGGAACTTCACATTAAACCAGAGACACTGAAACTTATAGAGGAGAAAGTGGGGAAAGCCTTGAAGATATGGGCACAGGGGAAAAATTCCTGAATAGAACAGCAATGGCTTGTGCTGTAAGATCGAGAATTGACAAATGGGACCTCATGAAACTCCAAAGCTTCTGCAAGGCAAAAGACACCATCAATAAGACAAAAAGACCTCCAACAGATTGGGAAAGGATCTTTACCTATCCTAAATCAGATAGGGGACTAATATCCAACATATATAAAGAACTCAAGAAGGTGGACTTCAGAAAATCAAATAACCCCATTAAAAAATGGGGCTCAGAACTGAACAAAGAATTCTCACCTGAGGAATACTGAATGGCAGAGAAGCACCTGAAAAAATGTTCAACATCCTTAATCATCAGGGAAATGCAAATCAAAACAACCCTGAGATTCCACCTCACACCAGTCAGAATGGCTAAGATCAAAAATTCAGGTGACAGCAGATGCTGGCGAGGATGTGGAGAAAGAGGAACACTTCTCCATTATTGGTGGCATTGCAGGCTTGTACAACCACTCTGGAAATCAGTCTGGCGGTTCCTCAGAAAATTGGACATAGTACTACCGGAGGATCCAGCAATACCTCTCCTGGGCATATATCCAGAAGATGTCCCAACCGGTAAGAAGGACACATGCTCCACTATGTTCATAGCAGCCTTATTTATAATAGCCAGAAGCTGGAAAGAACCCAGATGCCCCTCAACAGAGGAATGGATACAGAAAATGTGGTACATTTACACAATGGAGTACTACTCAGCTATTAAAAAGAATGAATTTATGAAATTCCTAAGCAAATGGATGGACCTGGAGGGCATCATCCTGAGTGAGGTAACACATTCACAAAGGAACTCACACAATATGTACTCACTGATAAGTGGATATTAGCCCAAAACCTAGGATACCCAAGATATAAGATACAATTTGCTAAACACATGAAACTCAAGAAGAATGAAGACTGAAGTGTGGACACTATGCCCCTCCTTAGAATTGGGAACAAAACACCCATGGAAGGAGTTACAGAGACAAAGTTTGGAGCTGAGACGAAAGGATGGACCATGTAGAGACTGCCATATCCAGGGATCCACCCCATAATCAGCTTCCAAACGCTGACACCATTGCATACACTAGCAAGATTTTATTGAAAGGACCCAGATGTAGCTGTCTCTTGTGAGACTAGGCCGGGGCCTAGCAAACACAGAAGTGGATGCTCACAGTCAGCTATTGGATGGATCACGGGGCTCCCAATGGAGGAGCTAGAGAAAGTATCCAAGGAGCTAAAGGGATCTGCAACCCTATAGGTGGAACAACAATATGAACTAACCAGTACCCCGGAGCTCTTGTCTCTAGCTGCATATGTATCAAAAGATGGCCTAGTCGGCCATCACTGGAAAGAGAGGCCCATTGGACACGCAAACTGTATATGCCCCAGTACAGGGGAAAGCCAGGGTCAAAAAAATGGAAATGGGTGGGTAGGGAAGTGGGGGAGAGGGTATGGGGGACTTTAGGGATAGCATTGGAAATGTAATTGAGGAAAATATGTAATAAAAATATTTTTTAAAAAATTAAAAAAATAAAGATATACCTAAAAAAAAAAAAAAAAGAAAGAAAGAAAGGAAAGAGAAGAGAAGTATGCAAACAAACGAGCATCGAGCGATCGTCAAATCCAAGTCAGTAAACTGCTCATTTTCTTTATTTGGAGATGTAGATGGAGAATCAGGGAAGTCTGGAAATAAGGTTGCTAGAAGCATAACTATGTAGCACTTTCTATTTAGACAACTACTGTTACTCAGGTTTTTATTGTTGTTGATGTACAACCACAGCATTCTGACTGTCTGAGATACCACAGAGCTTCTGCAAACAATGGCAGCTGTTCTGTTTGTTACAAGTTTAGGCCTGACAATAGATTTGTTCAGGTCCAAGAGTTGAGGTTGGGGATCTCATCTCAGCTCTCATCTGTAGAAAAGGAGAAGTGTCCGTAGTGACTGGATGGCCCATGAGTGGCACATGCCTGGGCAAAGGGCACTCAGAACATCCCTCAATCAAGGATCTTCAAGAACACTGGTGAGGTGGTGGCTGATGGAGCTAGGAAAACATTGCTGTCAGTCAGCTCAGACAGAGACTCCAGTGCTGGCTGTATCCGTTTGAGGCTACAGACAGGACAGAGTGGTAGCCGGCAGTCTGCTTGTTAAACGTAAAAGATTTATTTTTATTATTTTCAGTTATGCATACTTGTGTGGGTGGGGGATTAAGTACAAGGGAGCACAGGTAGCTGTGGAGGCCAAAGTCAACAAATCCCCTAGAGCTGGAGTTGCTGGTGACTGTGATCCACCCAGTGTGGGTGCTGGGAACCACTGAAGGGTCCTCTTCCACTACAAGAGCAGCATATTCTGGTAACTACTGAGCCATCTTTCCAGCCCATACTTGTTAAGTTTTAGAACAAACAGGCTAGAGAGACAGCTCAATGGCTAAAAGTGCATCACATATTGTCCTTTCAGGGTGAGTTCCATCCCCAGCATCCATATCAGATGGCTCACAAGAGCCTGCAACTCAAGCTCCAGGGAACTTACTGTCCTATTCTGGCCTCCACAGACACTGCGCTCACATGCTTATACCCCACACACATAATAAAAAGTAAAAATAAAATCTCTTAGATACAAAAAACCTAGTATGGTGACCTGAATGAGCAGGTACTTGCCTAAAAGTCTCTTGGCACAGAAACATCAAGAGCTTTGCTCCAGGCACAGATCATTAGAGACAGAAGATGCCATGAGAGGTCACATGTCCCAGGTTCATAGTTTATGTTGAACTCAAGGGCTGCTTTATACAAAACTTCAACTTCCTCTCAGTTGTCTAGTGCTTAAAAATTCTGGGATGTGAAACAGGTTCTGTTGCTCAGGGTTTAAATACTGAAAGGCCTGAGACAGGGAAGAGGTGACATGGCCCAGGAAGGGATGGCACGCCCAGGAAGGGGTGACATGCTCAGGAAGGGATGACATGGCCCAGGAAGGGCTGTCACGCCCAGGAAGGGGTAGGCAGTGGTTTGCAGAGTTCTAGGAACAGAAATTCAGGAAGCCCCACGGTGGGCTGTGCTCACCTCTCAGCCTTCAGTGCTCTCAAGCATTTGCTTAGCTCTTCCCTCTTTGTCATGGCCATCGTTGCTATTTTAAAGCCCACTTAATAAATTTTGACATATGCACACACACACACATATGCATACATACATGCATACATGCACATATTCATATTCATTCATCCCCTTGTTTCTGTTCCTCTAGAGAACTCTGACTAAGACTTATGTCATGAAACTATCCTGTTACTTGGTCTTTTTTCTCTCTTGCTCCCTTCTCCACCCACAGGAGCTCAGAAACTTATTAATATCAGGACTCACGTTTTCTCCCTCGCTTCCAACCCTCTCTGTGCATGTCCTTTACTAGAAAGACATTAGCAAGTGACTGTTCACTCCAGACAGGACACCATGATAGACCAAAGAAATTACTCCATCCAAAGTCTAGCCTACTAACTCAGTGCGATTTGGGGTGAGAGGTACATACAAGGCAATAGGTGAGGAGTCACTCAAAGGCGTGGGTGACATAGGCAGGTGCGTCACTGAAAAGCCTACCTCAGAAGGGGTCATGACTTTGGAGTTCCCTGCACACTTTCACTGGAAATCTTCCTCTTATTTAGCAATTGTTCCAGCATATATAACCTGTGGAGAGACCTTGTGAACTGTAAGTTTTAGGAGCTTCCTGCACCTTGTTGTGTTTGCTCCTGTGCCTCTGAGCCTCGCTCCAGGAAGCAGTGTTTCCATTTGGAGGAAATAGTCACATAATATTCCCTCTTTCCCATACCCAGAGCCCTAAACTCTCTTTCTGAGAAGAGACTGAGAAGGTTAAGAGGAATTCGAAATAAAGAAGAGGAAAGAAAATTTTACTCCTGTTAATTACATGGGAATGGTGGCCATTTCCACGGGAGTCTGTGAGCTTGGAAGGAGTCTTTGAGATCATATAATCAGGCACATTCATTACTGGCTGCCTGCCTGGATCAAGACAGCCCATGCTTTCTTCATGGTGTTGGTCACCAAGGGTACAAGGGGACCGAGGACAGTCCAGAGATGCTCCTCCTTGCATCCAGAAGTGCTGTGCTGACTTCTTGGCTGGGAAGGAGCTTCTCTTTCCCTCATCTTGTCATACGTGTATTACTTGGAAACAAAAGTATCTCCCCAAATTATTCATTCAGTGAAATCCTATTACATCAGGATGAATTCGTCAATAATTATTTTACACTTTGGTCTATAATCCAATACTGTTGATTACTTCTTGATTTTGATCCAAAAAGAAAAAAATACTCATAGCTTTAGCCATGATGAGCTGTTTGTTTAGCTTGGTCTCCATGTCCCTTTCATAGACACCCTGACACCTCTTCCATTCATTCTTTCTTTTTCTTTTCTTTCTTTTTGAGCATTTACTTACTTCATGGTTTTTCTTTGTTACTGGCAACTCTAGATCAGGAGCCCAGGCTGCTCTGGAGAGAATTGTATTTAAAATCCAGTGTCTTCTCCTTGGGTTCCCTCTGCTTCCTTTCCAAAGCCATAGATTACGTATAAATATGAACATATATTAAGTCATATGTATTAGAAACCGTTAGAAACCATGAGTTTTTAATGATGGCTCCAACTCCAGTATGAACAATAGGGTTCATTTTAAAGTCTTTCTTTCATTTGTTGCTCCTTGTTTGTGTCTGTGTTCCCAAGGTATATGTCAAGAACTTAACAGAACTCTTCCTGGTGAGGAACACATTTACTAACTGGAATCCAGTATTTTTCTCTGTAACATTAGCCCTACATCATCAAATCAAAACAGCATTTCCAACATTTCTCTAACTAGGTCATTCCCACTTTTCTGCATGGCTCTCTATCCAGGAGTAGCAAACCAACTTGTTCCGATGTGTAATCTTCTTTCAACTCCCCCTATACCGTGGCTGATTTCACTTTTCCGTTTACTTTTAAAATTATTATTTTTAGGGTCTCTATGGGAACCTGTGAAGTTCCCTAGCCTCATTGCTGTACAGAAAGCTACATCTCTTTGGCTTCTTTTTGTTTTGCTTTACTGTTGTGGTTTGAAAATAAAATACCCCTACACATTCTGAAGTGTTGAAGACCTGACTCCTAGCTAGCAGCTCCTGAGAGGGGACTGAGCACACAAACCTAGTCAATAGAGCAATCCATTGATGGACCCATCATTATTGATCAATGATGGAAACTAGGAAGTAGGTCTTATTTGGAGGAACTGGGTCACTGGGGCTGTATTCTTGAAGAGTCTCCCTCTCCATCCCCCTCCCTCTTCCTCTCCCTCTCCCCCTCCCTCTCCCTCTCCCTCTCCCCCTCTCTCTCCCTGTCCCCCTCCCTGTCCCCCTCCCCCTCCCTCTCCCTGTTCCCCTCCTCCTCTCTCCCTCCCCCTCCCCTTCCTCTCCCTCTCCCCCCTCCCTGTTCCCCTCCTCCTCTCCCTCTCCCTGTTCCCCTCCTCCTCTCCCTCTCTCCCTCTCCCTCCCCCTCTCCCTCTCCTCCCCCTCCCCCTCTCCCTCTCCCTCTCCTTTCCACTCATCATGGAGTGAGCATGCTCCATGATGTTCTGTTTCACTATGACCCAGAAGCAACAGACCCTTGTTTGTTCCAGGTATTGTCTCCTGATGAGGGAAAACTTAGACATTCACCTTTCCCATCCTCCATTTCCTCCATTTCTCCATTTCCATCTCTCCCTTTCTCCCCTTGCTAAGCTGGCACTTGTATTTTTTTTCCCACAATGAATGTTCATGTGTGCATGCTCCTACTGCCTTTTTCTTATATGAAGGGTAGACTATATAGACTTAGATTTTACCCCTTGTGCTGAAGAGCCATCTGCGTTGTGGTTACAGCTCAGCTCACTAGGCCTCTCTTACACATTTGATTTCCCATTTATGATTTCATAATTTCTGAAACTCTGCTCAGAGGGAGAGGGTGACGTCGGCCGTGTCTACTTCCTCCTAATCTCATCCACAGAACAGAGTCTGCTCTTGTGCTTTTCCTTTGTTGGGTTTGATGGGTAACATGTTATCTCCATGTTACATGTGTGTGCATGAGCAGCTTTTGCTGTGTGAGGGTCACGGCAACCTTTCTTGTGTTTTCTGCTCCTACCAGGTCTGTCCTTCTCCATGAGCTTTTGATATTTTGCATCAATATTTTTTTCTGCACTAAGGACTGAATGAAAGGAGCCAGGAATGATGGCTCACACCTTTAATCTCAGCACATGGGAGGCAGAGGCAGGTGGATCTCTGAATCTGAGACCAGCCTGGTATACAGATCAGTTCCAGGACAGTTGGGCTACTACATAGTAAGACCCTCTTAAAACAAAGCAAGCAAACAAATGCTAATGAAAAAATCAAAAAGTGTTTATTAAATTAATTTGGTTTTTAAGAAAACATTCCTATGAAAGAAAAGCTGCAGGTTTGTGTCATTTTATTGTTGAATCTGTCATTCATTTTAAACAAAACAGTGCCATTTCTGCTGGCCAGAGTTTTGTCACTGTGGCACAAATACACACAGTGTAACAAGGAGAAGGTTGATCTTGGCCCACAGTTTCTGAGGACTCAGACCATGCTGACTGGCATTCTCTTCCAAGCCTGGGGTGAGTCAGAACTCTGTGATAAAGGGTGTGGTGCTCACCCTCAGCAGCCAGGAAGCAGAAGGAAGAGAAAGGAGAGGCCACAGACAGCACACCACTCGAAGCACACTCCAGTGGCTTGCTTCTCTCAAAGGCACCAACTCTAAAAGTTACCACCTCCCAAAAACTATACCCCAAGCCCAGGATCATGCCTTCCACAGGAGCTTGTGAGGGACTGTTCCCATCCCAACCATAGTACCAGCCTGCTTTTAAAAACAGCAAAAGACTGACTGGATCAGTGTATGTGCAGAGCAAAGAAAAACAAGAGCTGAGCATTCTTCATAAATGAACATCAGCAACATAGTGACTGACGCCAATAATATATTTTAAAAACAAATCACATTATAACAGATGTATTTATTCCAGAATTGTAAGATAGGTTTGATGTTAAATATTAACCAATAATATAAACAATGGAAGTTATAATACAAAAACAAAAAACAAAACCTTCCAAAGGAGATGATGTGTATGATAATATTTTTGTTGTTTCTGAGACAGGTGGCTCACTCTGTAGACCAGAGTGACCTAGAACTCACAGAGATTTCCAGGCCTCTGCTCAATGAGTGCTGGGGTTAAAGGTGAGCACCACCATGCCCAGCCATGAAAAAATTTAACAAAACTCCTGACCAAAAAGAGAGAAAATCTTAGTAGGAATAGAAAAGAATTTTCTTCACTTTGAGAAGGACTCATCTATATGTATTTCAGAGTCCTGTCAGTATAACTGGCAGGAGGAGGCAGAGAATCAGGGACAGAGAAAGATAAAGGGAAAAAGAGAGAAGGGGAGGGAGAGAGAAAGGAAGAAGATGTAAAGATTGTAACAAGAAATAAAGCTGCCTTGACTCTCGGGTGGAATAGACCTTTTTATTTTTTGGTAGAAGATTTAAATCAATGCTAGTAATGTGGTTGAGTGGGTAAAAGAGTTTTACCCACAAACCCAGAGACCTGAGTTCAGTTTCCAGAACTCTGTAAAGGTAGATGGGGGAACCAATTCCACAAAGCTGTTCTTGGACCACATATCCTGCATCAGGCACACGCACATGTGTGTGCATGCGCGTGCACACACACACACACACACACACACACACACACACACGCGCGCGTCAATGAACTAAGAACATGAAAAGAAGACCTAAAAGAACTTACCAAACAGAATTCTACAAGATCCAAAAAGCAGGATATGATTGTAAGATGTAAAATTCAATATTCAACACAAAGCTTGTTTGTACATCCTCTCAGTAGGCAACAGGAAAATAAAAGTCAGTTTATAGTATACTCACAAACATGAGCATCTTATATATATATATATATATATATATATATATATATATATATATATATTCAGCAGTGAAAATTCCAAAGCATAAAAGACCAGTGCACAAAACACTACATAATATGCACAGAGTAAGTCAAGAGATATTAACAATGGCAGGACACATATCTTGTTAGTGTATGAGACTTAACGTTGCCATGAGATGTCCCACGCCCCCTTCAGAGTCAGCTCCACTTCAGTCAAAATCTTGGAAAGAGTGTTTGTAAACTTACAAACTCACTTGACAGTTTATATGGAAATGCAAATGATGTAAAATAGCCCACAGAACTTTGAAAAAAGTGGAAGTCACTGAGGGCTGGTGCCAACTGATTTCAAAGCGTGTGCCGAGACTGTCCTAGTCCAGGCCTGAGGACGTTGGCAGGAAGTTAGGCAGACCGGCAGAGCACTGCCAGGCCCACTTAGCCCACATATTTGCCCACTCAAATTCTCACATGAAATAAATTAAACAATGAGGAGGATTTTTTCTTTAAATAGTGAGAAAAAGTAGATTCTGAATGAAAAAGAAGCAAGCTGTGGTCTGTTTCTTACTCCGTGCACAAATGTTTATTAAAGACCAACATAGACTTGAATATAATCAGGGGAACTGTAAAATTTCCAGAGAAAACAGAAAAGCATCACCAATATCTACTGGAAGCCATGGTAAACAAAGATTTCTTAGGGAAACACAGAAAGCACCAATTGCTTACATTAGCTATTGATAAATTGCTGTTGTCTGAAAGACACACATCAGGGCAGAGGCAAACACTAAACCTGGGGGAGGGGAGGAATTACTTGCAGTGTCTGTCTGTGTCTGGCAAAAGGTTTTATCAGAATGTGTGAAGAACCCCCAGGATGAAATAATGAAAAAGATATGATCTAAGAAAAGTTTTCACAAAAAAACTTGAAAAGACACCTCATAAAAGAAGATAAAAGAGGAGCTAATGAGCACGTGAAACTTCGCCTAATCTTATTAGTCATAGAGAGCTAGAAATCAAAACCACAAAGAAGAACCAACACCCACCCACTGACGCATATCAACTGAACTGCTAGATGCCACTCAGCCCCAGGGGTAACGCAGGGCAGCGCTGGCTCTCATAACTAAGACATTCTAAATGCAATCATAGAAGCTGAGGATGCAACGTGATGTTAGAGCATTCATTCACTACCATGCACAAGGCCCTGGGTTCAATTACACACACACACACACACACACACACACACACACACACTCATACACAGTGAGAGAGAGGGGGGAGAGGGAGAGGGAGAGGGAGAGGGAGAGGGAGAGGGAGAGGGAGAGAGACTCACACACAGACACACACACACTAGTTTGGAAGTCTATTGTAATGTTAAATGTACACTTATTCTATGATCCAGAAATTCTGTCCCTAGAGATATGGCCAAGAAATGATGCTACATGGTTCATAAATAGCCTTATACAGGAGTGTTCCTAACAGCTCTATTAATAACCCCAAGTTGGAAACTGGAAACTGAATGTTTATAGATATGAAACTAGACAAGTAAACTGTGGTTGGCTTCACATAGTGAATCATGTGACGCAGCATGTGTGAGTTCTACTGACATGCTTAGTGATGTGAAAGCGTGTATACCAGATACCCCATGTATTCGACGGTCGAGGAGGAGGAAAGCCAGCTGACGGTGATATAGTGCAGCAGTCACAATCAGAGAGGGAGAGGGTGGTGCTGCATGCGGAAGCACAGAAGTTATCTGGGGAACTCTGTCTCTCAATTGAGTGACATGATTCCAGGGGGTATGTACACATATGAAAGAAATCACTGATGAGTGTTGTTTGTGTGTGTGTGTGTGTGTGTGTGTGTGTGTGTGTGTGTGTGTGTGTGTATTGAGAAATGACTTGGTTATTAAAGTCCTCACGCAGCCATGAGGACCCGAGTTCAAGTCCCAGGATCTGATGTATCACACACCCGTAGTCTTAGTGCTGAGGAGGCAGGAATGATGCTCTCTGGGCCTTTCTGGCCAGTCAGTCTTTCCAAAGCGGGGAGCTCCAGGTTCAGCAAAAGAGTCTGTTTCAAAAAACAGACTGGAGGGCAACTGGGGAAGATCCTGACGTGGAACTCCTGCCCCCACGTGCATTCACATGGACGTATGCATGCGCGTGCACCTCCTCCAGACACTTAAAATATCACTGAGCTGCAAACTCAAGGTTGATACAGGTTTCACATCTAACAGTGCATGTGCTATATCTCAGTGACAGGACTTGAAGGTCTCACTCAAACAAGCCATCCCAGTGGCTAGGATGTGTACCGGAAAGTCATTGCAGTTTTCTACGTAAGTTAGAAACAGTGAGGTCCAACAGGTGGCCCTATTTGTCTCGACTAATGGCATCGATGAGGATTCACTAGGGTCTATCCTGTGCTGGGATCTGTGTTAGACACTTCAATGTCACATGGAAAAATAGTAATGGGTCCCCAGGCTACCCAGCAGCATAGAATCCACATAGTCAGACTGGTGACAGGTCAGACTGCAAGAGATGCCCAGTGGAGGGCCAGTTCTGGCAGCAGACAGGTAAGCCCAAAGAGCCTAGACATTCTGCTGGCTTCTTGATTTGAGGCCAGACTTTGGGAAACAGGACTTTGGTGATCTGGTGAGGATGGGCCAGTCCTCATAGACCTATAAAGTTCCATGGAGATCTCCCAGATCAGGGTTGGCACGGGGACAGATAAACTGGCTCATGCAAGAATACCCTCTCCAAAGGCAGTAGACAGATCCCTGTGGTCAGTTGAGGTCACAAACCTCAGTGATGTTCCTACCACTGTGAGCTTGGACTAGATGAACTAAACCAATAAAGTAATCCTTGCACATGTGCTCATTGGTTCAATGCTGGATCAGTGGGGCAACAACCTTCCGGCCTGCAGGGATGTCAGTTAAACCACAGTCGGGCAGGGAAAATTCTGACGCCACCAGCCAGACTGAAGCAGCCGGTGTCATTGAGGACAAAGCATTTAAGACCAAACACAGGGTGACATGTGGCATCGGTACACAGACTAAGTTCAGAGAACAGACTCAGACTGTCCATGCAAGGGCACACATCTGACCTGTTCACTTGAAGACAGCGATAACTCCAGATTCACTCCTCTGTTCTAGATGCTGAGAGGCCCCTTGCTGGATTAGACTTCTTTATGGTAGCTCTTGTGGACCCGCTTGGATTCCTGCGGCTTTCCTATGTTAGCGCTGGTTCCTGTGTGTGTGTGTGTGTGTGTGTGTGTGTATGTTTTGGGGGAGGGGTGGTTAGTAGGCAAACTGCTTGCCTAACGTGCCTGCAGCCCTGTGGTCAATCCCCAGCACCATATGAGACCAGTATGGCAGCGCACATTTTTGATCCCAATATGTAAGAGGTAAAGATAGGTCCTTCCTTGACTACTTAGGGAGCCTGAGGCTAACCTGAGCAACATGAAAAGAAAAAGAAAGTAAGTTCCTTAGTTCAGTGAAAGATACCTAAACGCGGAGTCGGAACTTAGGATGTATGTTTAAAAGGAAGGAAGGCTGGAGAAGAAAGAGCTATGGGTGTTTTTATTTTAATTTTAATTATGTTCTTCCTTGAAAAATGTTGTGTACAGGGCTCATGTATACCAGGCACTGTGAGCATTTAGGGCTTTAAGGAGGTCAGAGAACCAAACCAGACAGATTTCCATGCCTTGAGCAAGGGAGACCAGTAAGGCGTGACAGGGCTGGTTGGTGGACCCACCGCCTTAGGCATCCTGCTCACAGCTCCGAGGATCTTCTACATTCCCTGCATGAGATGACTGTGACACAGGTGTCCTGTGAAGACCCTCCTCCACCCCATCAGTGCTACAAGGGTGACCTGTATAATGGCCACAGTCACCCATAGCTCAGATGACTGAGCCTCAGCTGAGACAGCAGCAGAGAAACCAAGTGTGGTTGATGTCGAGCAAAGGTACCCAGGGCTCCAGCTTACATCCTGTTTTCAGGGTAGCGTCACCAAAGAGGAAAGACCCCCCAAGACGTCCCAGGTCACAGTGGGTCAGTGATTTTGTTCCAGATGCCTCTTCTCTGAATTCATCCCCAACCCCCATTTTCTGCACACCCACACTGTCCTTGCCTCTTGCTCGTTGGCTCATTCCTCTACGCACCAGCCAGACCCTTCTCCAGCAAACGGCTGCAGGTTCAGGGAAAAATTATCTCTAGGCACAATTTCTTTCCCATAATAAATGTACATTTTTTCCTGCTTTCCGTGGACTTGTAGCAGTCACTAAAAGCAATCGGGTCTTCAGCTGGATGGGGAGTGCAGGCTGTTGAAACACAATCTAGCTGACTGAACTCCAGATGCATGCATTGGTGCCTGCACAGTGTATTCAGAGCCCTGTAATTGTATTCTTTCACTTCTTTCTCTGACAGAGCAGCTAAGGAGGAGCTCTGAAAATGAGGATGCTGTTAAGAGAGGGACCAGGCAGCAAACATTTATTTACAGATCTGTTACTGGAAATTATCAAGATCCATTTCAGGAGTTGAGCTTTCAAAAAAAAAAGTGCTCTAAATGACCAAGGAGAATGTATTGCCCATAATCATTTTCTATCCCTGATGGCTAGGTAATGAAAAGCAGACTCTTCATTGAACATGAAAGCAGGGGAAATTAGGAAGTAATATATTCAATTGTAGAAGCCCTTTGCCAAGACTGTATTGATTTCATGTTCTGACAACTTCAGTTAAATCTCCATGGGGAAACACTTTTGAAGCTGATCACATCTAAGACGTGCATGTTCCCACTGCTTGGACTCCAGGACTCCGGGGTTGGATAGAAGTGGTGATGTCTCAACTGGGGATGCGAAACTCCATCTTCTCTTTGGGACATGTTCATTCTGATTGTGGGAGAGCATGGGCTATAAAAGCCCTAGCATGACCATAACTGCAATGATTGGAGAGGCTGGCCCCCTCTGCTGAACCCACTCTAACTATTCCTCTGCCTCCTCCTTGTATGTCTTCCTCTGATCTCAGCACCCATCTACAATGGCCAATCCTTTCATGTAGCCATTAGCCCTGGCCAGACACTCAGACTTGTGCTAGGTGCTGGGGTCATGTGGCCAGCCAGAGCAGTACTCACACTCTAGCATCAAGAACATTCCAGCAGGGCTGTGCCAGCTGCGTGGGAGGGTAGAAGAGAACACCAAAACACTGAGAAAAGATACTGGGGAGCTTCCAGGAGGAGGTGAAATTCTTGAAGCCAGGAGGAGGGATCAGGGAAAGAAGACATTCTGGTAGAGAGAATTTTGTGCTGAAATATCTGGGACAATGTAGCATTTAGTTTTTGCTACCCCGCTTTAAGCTCTGGGTGGACGACACCACCAGTGCCATCGAGGTTCCCTTGGATTCATGGATGAAACACACACATTAACTTATTTTCATCCTGCTTTATTGGCTCAATTGCTGGCCTCTTCAATTCTCCTGTGGCTAGCATGCCCTTCCCGATACTCTTAGTTAAGCACATCTTAATGTGCCCTTAGTTGCATTTCCAATCTCCCACATAGGGAAGTGGCCTATGGCCGCTCTGCCCAAGATCTCACATGACTAGTCACCTTTTCTCCTCCCGAAGCATGGTGAAATCTCCCTTCCTCTTCCTCTTCCTGCATCTCTTAGCTTGTCTGTGGGTACCCAGAAATCCCTCCTCTTTCTTTCTGCCCAATAATTGGCCCTTGGCATCTTTATTGATCCATCAAGAACCAATTGGGGAACAGGAACTTAGCATCAAAACCACCCCCTACAGACAAGGGTTGGGGATGGGAAGCTCATTTGGTTGAATGCTTATCTAGCATTTACAATGTGCTGAGCCATTCCCCAGAGCTGCAGAGACCAAGTGTGATGCCACATGCTTGTAGTAATCCCAGAACTCTGGAGGTGGAAGAAACTCAAGGCCATCTTGTGTTGCATAGCAAGCTTGAGGTGGACCTTAGATATATGAGACCCTATTTAAAGAAGAGCGTGTCATAGAACTGTTCACAGATCTCTCTGTGTGTCTCTGTGTGATCTGTGTCTGTGTGTGTGTGTGTGTGTGTGTGTGTGTGTGTGTGTGTGTATGTGCATCTAAGTTCACCTCTTTTGTTACTGTTTCACTCTGTAGTCAGGCTGACCTGGAACCCATTGTGTGGCCAAGGCTGTCCTTGAATTTGCAGCAATCTTTCTTCCTGCTGCTTCATCTGAAATTGCAGGTGTGAGACTCCATGTCCAAATATGAGTCCGCATTTATTGAGCACACACTCTCGCAGGCATTGTTGGCAAGATGGTGCCTTTGCTTCTGCGTGAGTGAGGATGTGGGTCTTAGCCACATCTCAGATAACCAAGGACAAGGTACGCAGTCATACTCCTTAAAACCAGATACTCCTGTGGTCCAGGATGTGACTTGGAGACAGTTTCTGGATTCTTCTAATCCTCCTCGGTAAAATCAGAATATTTTCTTACATATGATAATCACATTATGCCTGTGCTTGGCACATGCAATGTGCTTAGTGTGTTTTACGAGACAGGCCTTTCCTACCATTGGGACGTCAACTCTGTGTTTCTCTGGGAACGTGTGCTGGGAGTTCCAACTCTGCACCTCAGAACACCACCTCCCCCCAACCCCAGGCAAGTTTAACACATTTTGGAGAAAGAGGATTCTGGTTCAGTAGGAGCTGGTGCCCAGCCAGGGACAGGCATCAGTCTGCGGGGGGTGGTGCAGGGGGCAGGGGGGGAGCAGGGTGGCAGAACAGAGTGCTCTAAGATGAAAACATGCTCTGGTGTCTTCATCTCCAACCAGGAGGCTGCATTCTGGAGGCAGGAGCATCTAGCCTGGGGCATCTAGTCTGTGTAATAGGGCTCTCCTATGGTCAGTGTGACAGCTTAATGGATAAGGGTACTTGCTGCCTACTGTGAAGATCTGAGTCTGAGCCCTAGAAACCCACACAGTGAAAGGGGATGAACTGCTCCCTCCAGAAATGACTGCCCCTTCCCTCTCAAAAAAACAAAAAAACAAAAAAACAAAAAACAAAAAACAAAAACCAGTAGGGTTCTGCAGAGGGACAGAACCAAGAAACCATATATGTGATTAAAAGAGAGGATTTATTGCATTGGCTTACGTTCTCTGAGTGAAGCTTTGCTGGCTGGAGAACTTTGTAAGCTGAGAATCATTAGCTGTAAGCCCAAGAAGCTAGAGGCCAGCAGACAGTGAGCAAGTGCTGAGCCTCACAGAGACACAGCCAGGAATAGACCAGGAGGAACTGATGAGCTAATCTGCCTGGTTGAAGAACGTGGTGGGCACAGAGCACATAGGTGGGCTAGGAGAAGACCTGGACCAGGCACTTGCTGCAGCCCTGGTGGGAAAGCCACCATAGGAGCCTTAAAATGGGTTCCCGGGGAGGTAAAAAAGGCAGAGAGTACCCCATGACTTTGGAGATACTGAGGGAAAGTCCAGGGCTGAGATTGTAAAAGAGGGATGTTTGGGTCAGGTGACGTTGGCAAAGAGGAACCATGCCTATCCACTCACCCAGTGTACTGTTCCCTTGGGCCAGGCACCGTGCTGGGGTTAAAGTGCCCACATTCCACTGGTCAGGTCAGGAAGGGACCCAGGTATCCCTGAAACACCCAGAAGAAGGAGACTATCAGCCACAGTGCTGGCCCGCAGAGCTTTGTCTAAATGTGCTTTCATTCTCTCAGAACACGAAAACAGGCGGGCAGCCAGGGTCCTGCTGTGGTTCTGTGGCCAAAGCCTGGCCAGGCTCTTGCTGTTTTTCCTCTCTGCTTCCATGTTGTGAGTTAAACTGTCCCCAACAGAAGGGTATGTTCAAATCCTAGCCTTCGTGACCCGTGAATGCCAACTTAATTGGAAAAAGGGCCTGTGTAGCTATAACCAAGTTATCAGCGAGGAAGTCATCCTGGGGCGCATGGACTTACTCCGGTATGCCTGGTGCCCTTGTAAGAAGGGGGGAGATACACAGAGGCAGATGCAGGGAAGGAAGCTGTGACAGTGGCTACCAAGATCAGAGCCCCACAGTGACAAGAGAAGGTAGACCAGAGACGGCCACCACCTGAGGCTAAGCAAGGCAGGACGGCATCTTAGGATGGAGTGGGGCCTGCTGACACCTTGGTTTCAGACCCAATATCTAGAGTCTCAGGCCCCTGAGACTGTGGTCATTTCCTATAGCAACCCCCAGAAGCCAGAAAGCTCTGTAGGTGTAGCTTTCCTCTGTTCTCACTGCTGTGTGGTGGCTGGCTTGTAGGTGTGGAAAGAACAGAAAAAAAAAAAAAAAAAAAAAAAAAAGCACGTGCCAGCCTGGGTGGGGTCTTTTCAGGAAAGTGGTGGCTTCCACAGAGTGCCCTGCAGACAGACAATTGTCTGTTCTCGCCGGCCTCAGAGGCTGCATGCGTAACCCCAGTGACAGAGAAATTTTGTAGAGAATCATCCTCTATATACAAGTATGCATACACACATACAGAATTTATATATTGTATAATTTTAAACTTATTAATCTAGGGTATTTGATTACTGAGCTTGAACAAATGCATGTGGTCAAATAGCTCTCACCAAATCTAGACAGAATACCCCCATCACTCCAGAAGGTCCCCTCAAGCCACTTTGTCATCTGTCAATCTCTACTTCCAAATATGGTTTCTGTACAACTCTGAACTTTTCTTTGCTATAGACTCACAGGGCCGTTTCTTTCATCTGTGTTTTGCATAATTTATTGTAAACTGAATAGTAAGCCTTTTGCTTCTGGCTTCTGTTACTTTACACAGTGCTTCTGGGATCAGGCAGCTGTGGCTGTGTGTCTGTGGATGTTCCTTGTCTCTACAGAGTAGAATTTCTGTATAAGGTCTATTCTATCTGTATGCCCAGTAACCAATTGTTACATTGAAACCACTTTAGCGATTATGAATGAAACATTTTCTAACAACTCTTTCCCAAGACAACTGTTTCAATTTATCTGTGCAAACACTTCAGAGTGCAATGACCAGCTTCTCTGGTGGCTACATGCTAAATTTTTTTTAAAGGAACTACCAGACTGTTTCCAAAGTGGCCACAGCACCTTGCATCCCTACCAGGGATGTGGTCTCAGCAGCTGACCATTCTTGCTCAAGCTCTGATCGCCAGTCTTACTCACTGTTGCCATGGTGGGTGTGAAATGGCTTCCCACTGTGGTCTCGATTTGCATTTCTCAAACCCTCTCTGTGTGTTTATTTTCCATTTCAGATACAGATGGGCAAAGTGTCTGCTCAAAGGTTTTGCCCATGTGTTTAAGTGGGTTTCCCTTTCATGGTGTATTTTATTATAAGTCATTCCTTTCCACTTATCTGTAATGCTGATACACACACACATACATACATACACACACATATATGTATATATATATATATACATATATGTGTGTGTGTGTGTGTATGCATATATATACATATACATACATACACATATATATATGTATATATATATACACATATACACACACACACACACACATATATATATATATATATATATATATATATATATATGTACATGGTAGCTTTTTAAAGTCTGTCATATACATGGTTGGCAAACATTTCCACTACTCTGTTACCTTTTATAGCAGTGTGCTGCAAGAGTAAAGGACTTATTAAAATAAAGTTTTCCATATCGTAGCTCATGAACTTTTTGTCTAACCCAGTGTGGCTAAGATTTTCCTCCTGTAGTTCCTAAATTTCTATAAGTGTAGCTCTAAAATTTAGGTCAGCAAATCACTTTTGCCCAAAGTGTGCAGTATGGGCTGAGGTTTGCTTGGGTTTGTGTGTGTTCATGCATTTATCCTGGCCATATTCCTTCAGAACATCACTTCCCTGTCTTCAATTACCTTAATGACTGTAGATGTGTGGCTGTATTTCTGGGCTCCCTGATTGCTCCATCCCTCCATATTTCTTTTATTTTTAAAGATCTATTTATTTATTTGTTTGTTTATTTATTTATTTATTATATTTAAGTACACATATAAGTAGTAGCTGTTTCAGACACATCAGAAGAGGGCATCAGATCTCATCACAGATGGTTGTGAGCCACCATGTGGTTGCTGGGATTTGAACTCAGGACCTCTGAAGAGCAGTCAGTGCTCTTAACTGCTGAGCCATCTCTCCAGCCCCCATATTTCTATCCTTAACCCAACTATATTCCATTGTGCTAACTGCAGCTTTATCTTTAAATCAGACCATGTGAATCTTTCAAGGTTTTTCTTTCTCAAAACCACCTTTGCCTATTCAAGGTTCTCTGTTGTCCCTACAGCTTCTGTCCTCACACGTTCTTACCAAAGCTGAAAGCTGGCTGGAGTTTTGATGGGCATGTGTTGACTTTGCACATCAGGATGACAAATGACATTGTAGCAATATCAAGGTTTCCCATCTGGGAACATAGCAATATCTCCGTCCATTTAGGGGCCTTTGTAAATTTCTCTATGCCAAGGATATTGCAACCCTACAGAAAGACCAACAATGTCAACTAACCTGGACCCCTGGGACCTCCCAGAGACAGAGCCACCAACCAGAGAGCATACATAGGCTGGTCCAAGGCTCCAGGCACGTATGTACCAGAGGACTGCCTTGTCTGACCTCAGTAGGAGAGGGTATGCCTAATCCAGCAGAGACTAAAGTACCAGGGTTGGGGATACCTTGGGGGGGTGCCCCCTCAGGTAAAGGGGAGAGGGGATAAGGAGAGGAACTCTGTGAGGGGAGACCAGGAGGGAAGGCAGCATTTGAGGTATAAGTAATTAATTAATTTAAAATTTTCTGTATGCCATATTTGGGGGGGTTCATGTTTGTATTTATACATATTTTATAAGTATTTCATGTTTCTGGAGTTACCATAATATTTTTTTAAATATTTTTTATTTATATGTGTGTGTAAGTGTATACCATACTCATACATTTCCTGTGGAAGCCAAAAGAGGGCGTTAGATCTCCCAGAGCTGGAGACACAGGCAGTTGTGAGCTTCCTAGTATGGGTATTGATCGAAATTCAGATCCCCTGAAAGAGTAGCAAGTCCTCTTAACCACTGAACTGTCTCTCCAGCCCTATAATAGGATTTTCATTTCATATTTCTAATTGTTCATTGCTGGGACATAAACACGGAGTTGACTTTTTAAGTATTAATCTTATACCTTGTGACTTTGCTTAATTTACTAAAAGGTCTATAATCTTTATTATATATCCCTTGGTATTATCTTATAGACAATTATATGTTTTTTAATATAAAGGTTTTGCTTACTCCTTTCTTTTTCTTTCTTTCTCTCTCTCTTTTCTTTCTTTCTTCCTTTCTTTCTTTCTTTCTTTCTTTCTTTCTTTCTTTCTTTCTTTCTTTCTTTCTTTCTTTCTTTCTTCCTTTCTTTTCCTGCCTTATTGCCCTGGCTAGCTCCTCCAGCACTCTGCAAAGGAGAGAGGTGAAGGCAGACAGCTTTGTCTCCCTTTCCAGAGGGAGAAAAAGCATTTATTCTTTTACTATCAAATATGATGCTAGCTGAGGATGTTTTTAATTATGGTCACCTATAAGGAATGTTTCTAGCTGGCTACATTGCTCAAATCCATTTGAGGTCAGTTTCTAGAAACAAAGAGGAGTAGGTCTGATCATTTACCACACAGAAGGCTTTTTCTCTATGTCCTCCACTCTGTATCTTGATTGTGCTGTGACTGTGCTTTTCATTGGACACTTGAAGAACGCTTCTGTTTGCAGGCATGTGGTCACCTGTGGTAATATAAACAGCACAGTGGGAAGGATGGCCCTACATAGTTCCCCAACCTAGGTCCATTGGGAGTCGGTGCAGTCCCTTGGTAGGAACATGAGCTTTGAACCCTCGGTGCCAAGTTCCAACTCCACTCTGCAATGTTAGGCAGATTGTTCTGCTTCTCTGGGTCACCATCCTCTACCCATGAAATAGAAGCAGCAGTGATCCCTGCCCTGAAGGCTCCTGGAGAGTAAATAAGTGAGTAAACAAAGTTCAATGCTTTGGAAGCCGTGCCCGGTGCCCGGTGAGCTTTAAGGACTCGGTTTGAATGTGCCTAGTTTGAACACACATGTTTTCAGGAGCTGTTTGTCACCTAAGATAAAGGACAACTGTCGTTTAAAAAGTCTTTCTGCTTGTAACCTCTCACGAGGTATTTTAGGTGGGAGGGTTCATTTCCTTTGTTTTATAACATTGCTTATGCAGTAAATAACTCTACAAAACCCCTGCATAGGAGATGGGGTGTTAGGACTGTGGGAAATGACATTCTCCCATCTGAGGCTGACGTATTAGGGGAAAGGTCTATGGGACCCTCTGGGAGCCTTGGGAACCCGCTGCTCTCTTGAGTTGCCTTTCTCTCTTTCTTGTGGTCTTTGAAGAGGCAAAGAAGCCGCCAGAGTCTTTTCCAGCCTGTTCTCTGTCCCTGTTTTCTGTTGATCAGGCCACTGAAAAGCTTACACCCCATGTCATACTGCTTTTAAATAGTGCTCTGGACTCTGTCTAGAGCACCTATCTGCATACCTGTGTGGTTTGTTCTTTCCTTCTGCCTCCCTGTGATCTTCAGGAGATCCTCACCCTGGCATTATTCTGTAAGATAATGACTAGTGTTGCCAGACTTTGTTTGGAAACTTCCAGGAACTTCCACAATGTGTTTAAGAGAGTCGCTGGCCTCTGGCCTCTGCCTTCTCAGTTGGACAGTGACACCAGTTCAGGGGATACTGATTGAGGGATTATCAGCACTGACACATGGTCTGTCCTTGCCCTGGGCTGTCATAAGATGCCCTGTTAGATGTGGAGCTACAGGCTCACATGACATGCATAGCTCTCCTGACCATGCCTACTGCCCCAGGTCCTCATATTGAATTATACATGGCAGAGGCTTTCTGCAGAGCTGTTTTTTTCCACTAGCACACAAAGCAGAGTTGGAGGAGGCATCTTACACAGTGAGAGCTCCAGGCCCTGCAGAGGCGAAGCTACCACAAAGCTGATTACTTTCCGTCTGAGAGGCCTGTCAGCTTGGGGGTGATGTAAGTGGGAAGTGGAGACCTCAAGTGTAACTTTCTATTTGAGAGTTAGTTCCTTGAGAACATACACGCAGAATCACTCAAAGTTCAATATCAAGTCATTTGGCTTTTGAGACAAAGAGAGAGAAGGAGGCGCAATGGAAAGGTTAGAAGTGCCAAATTTAACTTTCTACTCTGGTGAGGTAAGATGTGCCTTGGGCTCCATGTACATCTGACCCACAAGGTTTCAGTTGAACGATGTTCTGTGGCAGTGCCAGTGATGCACACAGACAGCCAGTGGCTCCTGTTAACTCCTCACGTGGATCAGACACAGAGACCACTAGGTACCAATGTGTGAGATGTTACAGACCCACAGGGAGCCATTGAAAGCAAAAAGATGCACCCGCTGACAGTGGATTCAAGGAGGGACAGGGGAGATTACATAAAGTATTATATCTAAACAGTCAATTTGGTCTTCAGGCACCCACGGGTGAACCTACTATTATTCTGAGAAATATATATAGTATCAAACTATCCACTGTTTATATCTCTATATCTATGTATCAGTGTACCTATCATACCTCATAAGAGACATTTCTTCATACAGTGGTTGGTGTTTAACACAGAAACTCACAACTGGTCATAGTGCAGAGGATAAACATCTGTGGAATGCTCAGCCACAAGTGGAACATCTGTATCACCACCCCCATCCCCACAAAGTTTCAGGAGCTGTGGTTAAAGGTGGGGGACAGAAGTGAGGGAGGGCTGTCTGTGTGGCAGGACCTCTGCGTGAACTCATGGTTCATGCAGCCATGGTTGCTTACAGCAGACCTGAGTGTGGTCAAGCCATGCAGCACTCCAGCCTGGAGGAGAGAGGGGCTCATGAACACCACATCGGACTGAAGACCAGTCAGATAATGGCTTTCAGGGGAGGGAAAGTCAGTTTCCTTTATTGGGGGTGGCTCCTGGTAAGCTTACTACACTGTAGTAAATGTCCCACATTTGGGAGTATATGGGCAGCACAAATTAAACTTAGTGGGTTATTTAAAGAGGGGCATGAAGTTGGGGTTGGGGAAGTGTCAGTCAGTCTGGGAGGGGTTAGGGTGTGGACTAAGAGGTCAAAACATAAATGAAAATTCTCAAAATTTCATAAAAAATATTACATATAAGAAGAATTGTCAGCTTCCAATGGGATAGCTATATCATCAAATCTTTGAGATCATGGCAGATGAGGGGACAAGAGATGGTGAGAGACAGCAGTGGTGGGTGACTGCAAGCCAACAGTACACAACCGGGCATTTAGGAACTCAAAGCAGTTGTGATAGCATGCACGAGGCCGGTGCAAGCCCAAGCCAGGCAAGATCACAGCATGGAGAGGGGATGGGGCGTGGAACCCCACCCCCATCTGGGGAGTTAGTAGCAGTTGATAGCTCCTGGAAGAGGGAGAGTCTTCTTTAAGGGGGTCCCCTGGTAGACTGGTGACACACCAGGGGTTGACCCTACACCCTAGAGAATTTGAGCAACACAAGTTTGACTTGAAGAGTTGTTTGTTTGTTTTTTAAATAGACATCAAGTAGGGTAGAGAGAAAAGTGGGTGGGCCAGGGAGGAGTGGGGGAGAAGGGAATTGAATAGGAACCCAATGCATCATATGAGATTCTCAAGGAATTAGTTAAAATATTAGTTTTTTTTTAATCTCCAGGAAGTGAATAGTCCCATGTAAATAGTCTCACTGTGTTTGTGTATGGGCCTGGCCTGGATCACTCAAATTATTTCTCTCTTATTTTTTTTCTGTGGTACTAAGGATTGACCCTCACACATACCAGGCAAGTGCTCCACCACCACATCATATTGCCTGTCTTTGCTTCTTTTCTCTTCCTTCCTTCCTTCCTTCCTTCCTTCCTTCCTTCCTTCCTTCCTTCCTTCCTCCCTCCCTCCCTCCCTCCCTCCCTCCCTCCCTCCCTGCCTCCCTCTCTCTCTCTCTCTCTCTCTCTTTCTTTCTTTCTGTGTGTAGAGGAGGACGGAGAGACAGGGTCTTCTCCCTAAGTTGCTGAGGCTAGCTGTGAACTTACAGTCCTTCTGCTTCAGTCTCTTGAACAACTGAGATTACAGGGTCCATTCCAAATTACTCCTTGAACATGTGTTACCTCTGAAGTATCAGGCATAACTAGACATCATTCCTACTCTGTGAGGACTTCACATACATACACACACACACACACACACACACACACACACACACACACACACACAAAGGCACCCATGCTTGCATGAGCACATGTGTGCACATAGTGCACACACACATACATAAACACATGCACACACACACATGTACACACACAGGGACTGGACTCCCTGGACACCATCCAGGATATTCATTCCACTCTCAGGTTGCTCTTGCAGGTCCTGCAGACTCCCAGTGACCTTTCACAATACCCAAGCTTAGTGCAGTATTGACAGTTTGGATAGTAACTGGGTTTGTTGGTAAATGCTGGTAAGCCTAGCTACTTAGAAGCCTGGGGCAAGAAGATCACTAGTTTAAGTCCAGCATAGATAAGTTAGTGAGGACCTGTTTCAAAACATAAAGAACAAGGTTGGGTTGGGTGATGTCATTCAGTCCATGGGAGAGTGCTTGTCTACCATGAATGAGGCACAAATTTCAATCCCCCACTACACACAGTCCAAAACCAAGAAAGCAAAAGAAAAAAGGGAAATTTCAAGTTTGTTTTTCTCTAAATATTATTCATTTCCCATCCATTTGACAGGTGGTGACCAAGAAGGGGGACTTCTTCAGTGCCTGGAACTCCTGTATGCACCATGTCACCTCATTGTCTCTGGCACACATTCACAGAGGTGAGTTGGCTCTTATTGAATGTTCATGGCTGCAAGGCTCAGGTTTCTGAATGCCACAGAGGAACATAAGTCTGTAGAAGGGAAATCTTGCCATCAGTCTGAGCCTTGCTGCTGGATTTAGGGCCCCAAGTAACTCCAAGAGGCTTGGAGCCTATTGTAATTCAACCCCGTGCTTATTAAGAAAACTATCCAGATAATGGTCAGAAAGCCCTCCAGGACCCACTTACCAGACAGGAGCTGGTTTGTACACATCAATCTTCCCAGCCCTTTGTCCAACAACATCTGGAATCTCTGAGTAAATAAATGGAGAGGATGTATGTATATATACTCAAAACAAAACACAACACAACACAGTCTGATACAAAGGCTACTGTCTGAGAAGTTCCAAGCACTATAATAGCTGACTAAACCCAGTCCTTAAATTAGGTGGCTGTGTCAACCCATAAGTCCCTGATTCTCAGCTAAAGACAGTTTTACCTCAAGGGAATATTTGACCATGTTTGAAGATGCTTGCATTGTTTGATGGGAGCAGCATTATTGGCTGGTAGTAGGTAGACGCTAAAATAAATGTTAACTGTCCTATAGGTCACAGGCCAGTTCCTACAGTCCATTATGTAAATAACACTGAGACTAAGAATATTCATTTGATCTAAGGAAACTAAAATAGCACAAGAAAATGAAACATTAAGTATTTGGATTCATGTCATTGAAATTATTTAATGTTAAGAATCGTTTTATTCACAACATGACTTCACTGGGTGAGTAATAGGTATTAAAAGAAAAAGCCCAGGCTCTCACCAAGCCTTCTGGCTGTGTGGGGCCTCTTCCATCACATGGAGCCACTGAGGGTCATCCAGAGCAGGGCCAGGTTGACACCCCCCCCCCCCGCACCCCGCCCCTAGCACGACTGCAGGGGCATGGCTCCTGGTGCTTCTCATCTCGAAGGAGGGAATTCTTCAGTGGAAGAGTCAGGGCAGGTATTGTGGCCAACAACCCAGGAATGAACATATTTGAGGAAACTTCCCAGCCTGCGCACTATTTTCCAAAAGGACCTGTGTAGCTTCAGGGATTCCCAGCATCCCTCAGGGCTGGACCAGAGGAAATGCTTTCTGTTCAGAGGGAGTGTGGCTACTTCCCTCTCTCTGAGGTTTGGCTCTGGGAACTTTGTGTGCTAGAGCGAGCATCTTAATTCAGGCCAGTGAGCACAGGCTGGAATGAGGCTGTGCCAGGAACACAGGTTCTTCATGGAGAAAGGAAGCAAATGGTCCACAAGAGGCCTTCACACACAGTGACCCAACCCTGCAGTAACCAGCACCGTATCAGCAGTCCTGATTCTGATTGAATTCTATCTTCTGATCATTGCGACAAGGAGGAGGAGCAAGGAGAGGGACAGACAGGAACGGGGATGGGGACAGCACTCACATTGGATTCCCTCATTTAGAGATCCAGACATTTTACCTATATGTCCTGACATGAATTGGCTGTGAGGAAACTTATTCATAGTAACTGAACTTAGAAACGACTGGTATAAACCAGAATGCCAGTTTATTCATCAAGTCAAAACCCACCTGCAAGCCATCCCTCCCCTGGGCAGCACGACCCTTGGAGTTAAGTGGTAACCGAGGGGGTAACTTATGCTTTCAGGGCTGGCTGCCAATCTGAGGATCCACGGTCAGGTCAGCTGCCAGTTATCCTGTAGGTCACAGGCTACTTATGTCCCTGAACCAACTATGGTTCCAGCCACATTTGCTTAAGAAATTTGTGAAGCACACCGAACACACAGCACCCCAGCCCATACACCCTAGTTGAAGGCAGGCATGTCCCACACATCTATCCACAGCATGCATCATTCATTGGCCTCATTCTGGGAGGTGTTAAGGTGCTGGGGATCTTCCTTCTGGGTCCCTGGGTACTGACCGCAGATACTGTCCATCCCAAAACCCAGCTCTAAGGTGAAGGCATGGGTCATCTTTGACCCCCAATTCTCAAACATCTCTGAAGAGCCGTTAGTTTTGTGTCTGGGGCTTGTATGGTTCACCTTAGAGGCAGGACTGGGACTCTTCCAGTGACTCTGCACCTTACAAGTATAGTTGAGTTTGGTGTGAGGTCTGAGGTCACTTGCTTGAGAGGCTGGTTATCTGGGCTCATGCCCTGGCTCTCCTTCTACCAGCTCTGTGACTGCAAGAGAGATGCCCAACTTCTCTGAGATTCATTTACAGAGACGGTGAGACTATGGCGAAGATGAATCCAGAGAATCCTCTCAAGTCTTTGTCTTACTGTCTGACTCATTCTGCGGAATGCAAAGAAGAAAGCTGTTAATCACTAGTCTAAAAAGAAACAAAAACACCAACCAAACAAAAAATTAAAAAAAAACAAAAACAAAAACAAAAAACCCTTAGTTTCTGTAACTGAAGTAGATCTTGTCCCTTAAGAGGAAGTTAAACAAGTGTGAGTGTTTGAGGTCTGCGTGCAGGGAAGAAACATCAAAGGTTTGCTGTCTCCTCAGCACAAAAGAAATCCAATCCATTCTAAACTTTCAGTTGGCTAATTTTTTTTTTTAAGAGAGTGATTGTTTTCAGAAAATTACCCTCAGGTTTAAGACCAGATACAAAGTTCTTGGGTATATAAAGAAGAACATTAATTCAATGACAGTGTTTAGGGAACTCAGGAATAATTTATAATAGAAAACTCTGTAATGAAAAGGTTTAGAGGCTATGGCGATGTCTCTGTGGGTGAGAATGCTTACTGCACACATGTGAGGATCTATGCAGCCAGGTGTGGCTGTGTGTCCCTACGACCCCAGCACCTTGGTGGGCATTAACAGGGGATCACTGGGGCTTACAGACTGCTAGCCTTTCTCCAGGTTCAACGAGAGACCCTGTCTTAAAGGGGAAAAGTAGGAGACCCTACATCTTCCTCTGTCCTCTGCACGCACAAGTGTGCACCTGTTTACACACTAATGTGCCTATACCACTTACAGGAAAACAAGGTGTACAATGCAAAGGTCTGCACAGACAGACCTGTGTCAGGCCCTCAGGATAGGAAGGCACACAGCCTGCAGCAGGCAGGTAGATGGAGCCCGTGTTGCTGCCTTCACATCCTGCCGCCCTCCAGCAGAGGTCTCCAGGGGAAAGGAAAACTGCTAAGAGCCCAACAGTCTTTGCTGACCTGCACAGATGTTGCCTGCAACACTTTTGAAGGAAGAGCACACAGAAGGAGAGAGGGGAATCAGTCTGCTAAAGCTAGACCTTAACATCTCCCCAGATGGAAATGAACTCAGAGCCGAGCCACTTTTATTAGGAACAAATGGGGAGGAAGCGCCTCCTGGCATCAGTATCAGTTTGTCACCTGAAGGCTGGGGAAAACTCGGCTTGAGATAAAAATGTTAAGCAGTCTCCAGTGGCTTCCAGAGTGGGATGTAGCCATTACAGTGATAAATTGATATTTTTCTGTGATGCACATATTTATCTTGCCCTAGAAAGAGCAGCTCTGAACCTCATGGTATCTGAACCCCTAAGGGTATGCCCCGTTCCAGGCAAAAAAGAAAGGAAGCACTCATTAAAGAAAGGGTAGCATCCATGCTTCCCAGCTCCGTGCAGAACGGTCTATGACGTTTCTCAGAGCTGGTGAGCTTCATGCAGCAGGAAGCCTCTCTTCTGCTTCTTAATAAAGTGCCTGATAATTTGGAATGTCCGCGTTAAGGGCAGGTTGTAATTATAATTAGAACACAGAATGCCATGGGGTTCTGCCTACTGAGAATTAATTTCAGATTCCTTTCAAGGACGTGTGTGTTTTGAAACGAGGCTTTCTTTGTTAATAAAAACATGATCGCATGCATTATTTAAAACAGCGTGTCGTGTTTTGCCCATTAGTGCTGATTCCAATATTCTTCGTGGGGCTGGCACTTTCCCTCCAGTTGTGAATGGAGTTAGTCTTTGGACAAATTGCACTCGCCTTACTTAGCTTACACTTGAAACCGTTTTCTATAAAATTATGAAAGTAGATTTGCCACCTCCTTGAATGCCTTTTAACTGAAGGCCACCTCTTCAACACAATCCTGTGTGAGTCTAGGAACTTGTCACCCATTATAACTACCGAAGTGTCACCCCCATGCCACCCTCAGCCCTTAAACCTGAAGGACACGGTTTTCCTTTGATAGAACCAGAAGTTTCAAGTGAACTTATCTTACTGTGTGGATAGTGAGTTTGCGCAGTGTTGTGTTGTTCCTGCTGGAGACTGAAGGTGGAGGGTGCTGTCAGAGGGGAGGACTCGAGGACCTGTGCCAGCTATGACAATGTGCTTCTTCTCTCGACGCTAGTCCCCACCAACCTGACACACAAACTTTACCACAGTGGCCTGTGCAGATCCCTATGTCTTCGTTTCTCTTCACAAAACAACTTAATGGAGAAAGGTTGCTTCCCTCTCACAGTCCAGGAGCACAGTGCTGAGGTCAAGGCAGTGGGAGCCTGAAGCTCTGTTTCCTCTCATCCACAGTCAAGCAGAGGGAATGAACACAAGCTGCTACTCAGTTCTGCCTCGTTGTCTCTGCAGTTCAGGATCCTAGCCACAGCCGCAGGTTTTCCCACCTCAATCGCCGTTATTAACATAATTCTGCAGGGGGATTCCAAGAGGCCCATCTTTCAGAGAATACTAGATTTTGTCTAATTGACAATGGACACTAGTCGTCACACCGATGAGATGCAAGTGGCTAAAGGGAGGGAGTCCTCAGTATGGCTGTACCTGGTCCTATCTTCTCTGTGTGTATCCACATCACATACATGAATGATGGGACTGGCCAGGGATCTAGGGTGCTGAGAAAGGGCAGATGTAATTGGCTCACAGTTCTCAGCAGAGCTGGGCTTTTGGAGACCCCAGGAAGGGAAGGGATGTGCCAGCTTGTCCTCTTTCTCCTGTCAGATGTTCAGCTCAGACCCATGAGTGTATTCTGGGAACACAAGGTGCTCGTTGTACAGGGTCCACATTCTACAGAACCTCCTATGGCTTGTTGGGGGAATAGTTACACATGCTCTGTGTGAGAGCCCAAGAAGTCCTGGGTCTCTGGGCCTCTCCCAGATGAAGTCAGAAAAACCCGGAAGGTGGTAATGTGATAGAAAAGAGTAAGAACCCATGTTCTCTCTACACGTGTTCAAAAGGGACAGCCATGAAGGTGAGCCTTTTACATGGAATCCATTTTAAATGGGAGTGTGAGGTACTTTGTGCTCTTCAAAAGGATCATGATTAAGGACTGGTGAGATGGCTTGTTGCTCACCCAGAATGACGAGGTTCAGCTCCCAACACCCACACGGGCAGCTTAAAGCTACCTACAACTCCAGTCCCAGGGGATCTGATGTCCTCTTTGAGCTTCCAAAGTCATCTCCATACATATGGCACACAGACATACATGTAGACACACACATGCATGCACACGCACGCACAAATATCTTCTTAAAAGAACTCTGTATTTTGATTGGTTGTGCTTTTCTGTAATGGTCTCTGTTGCAAAGGGAAATTTCCTTGATGAGGCTGGAGACTACACTTATGTGTGTATAAAGACAAATATTTAGGATGTAATTAGAGATTATGCGGGTTAAGTAAAGCGGTGGTGTTAGGCCTCTTCCAAGATCTATGACTTCACTAGCCTTGCATAGCCAGCTGGCTTCTAGTATCAGATATGATTTCCCTCTTGTTGAGAGGGTTGTAAGTCCATTTGGAGAGTTGTTGGTTCCTGCCAGACATGTGTGCCACTACTGCACCCTTGGACGTATCACACTGGGCTGGCTGTAGTTATATCTCATAAACGGTAAAGCGGGTAGGGTTGTGGGTCGCTTCCCTCCTTTGGAAGTTTTCATGGTGTCTTCTGGTACCACGAAAACTAGCCCTCAACTAGTCTTGAAGAGAATTTCAAGTCAGTTCCAAACTCAGGGATATCTGGGCCCTGTGTCTGCAATGCCTGGTGTCTCTATTAATAGAGACTTACCGCCTACCTCTGGGGGACAACCAAGGATAATAACAGTAGTCTATAATGTTTTGGGACCCTCTTGGACAACCATGACCAGCAAGCAGCTCAAAAGAGGGCTTTTCATGCCTGATGTGAGGGTTTCTGTTAGATGGTCTTAGGCTCTTGGAGAGAGCATTGTCAGTCCAGATGGAAATTGTTCATTTGAACTACATATGTATACTTATATGACTCAGGGTATTTTAGGTATTTTTAGGTAGATAGTTAATATTATGATTCCTTTTGGCTTTTTCCAGACATCTTTACTGCTAGTCTACCCTCCTGTAGTTACCTTCCTCCCCACCCCTGCTCCCATTAGCTTCCCCTTTTCCATTTTCCTGATCAGATCACATGTACTCCACTATTCTCCTCTCTATTGCTCCCCCCAGGCCCCACCATGTCAATGGTACCTTATTTTCCTGAGTATTGCAGTTACTCCAGACTATGCATGCACATCTGAAGATCTGGAACTAGAAGCTCCAGATGAGAGAATCCATGTGATGTTTGTCTATCTGGGTCTGGGTTACCTCATTTAATGTGTTCGTTTCTAGTTCCATCCATGTACTGCCAAAGGTCGTGACTTCAATTTTCTTTACCACTGAGTAATATTCTATAGAGTATATGTACATTTTCATTTACCTCTTGTCTGTCTAAGGCTATTAGGTTGTTCCTATTTCCTAGCTGTTGTGAATAGAACAGCACTGCATAAGGCTGAGCAAGTGTCTGTGGAGTCCTTTGTGCACATGCCCAGGAGTGGTACATCTGGATCACATGGTAGTCTGGCTGCTCAGAATCACTGAAAGGGCAACAGGAATTTACCCTCCCTGGTTTGGAAATAAGTTCCTACCCCTTTGTTTCTCACCATGTGATTTAACAATTATAACTTGTACAGTAAACTGCAAAGATCTATGTCAGCATTCTGAGCTGACTATAAGTAAACATGTAGTGTGTATGGGGGAGGGGGGAGGACAAGGGGAAGGAACAGTAAGTCATCTCAAAATAAGATTCCCTGAGTACCCATGTGGGTGGAGAAAATGTGAGAGAGTAAAACAGAATAGGTAGGCTTGTGTCCATGAGCGTCAGGATTAAGAATAAGAGCTTTGGAGTTTCTTGGTCAGCCAATCTAGCCCAAGCAGTGATCCCAAGTGTAGGGACAAAAACTAAGGTGATCAGCCATAGGAGATGACACTTGACATCAACCTCTGGCTGCAACATGCATGTATGCACTCATGGGCACACACAGGCACACATGCATACATGTACAAATGCATACAAAATAATTCAAAATCTTTTTTAAAAAAAAGATTAAGACCTTCTACACCATCAATAAAAAATAGATATTGGGAGGGTATGGGGGCTTTGGGGATAGTATTTGAAAGGTATATGAAGAAAATATCTAACAAAAAATATCTTAATTAAAAAAATAGATGTTGCACAAATTCTTGCCTTATCATGGCACTTCTGGATATGATGTTATATATTTCTTAAAAAGCATTGCCCCATAGGGCACTGTAAATTTAGAAATATTTGCAAGGAGCACACACTTAAACATGAGTTTTAAAGGGCAGCATATTCTAGTCTCCAAAACATTTAGCAAATAACCTTTGAGTTCACATGAGCCACCCACACAAAAACCAAAATGAACTACACAGAAAAAAAAAATTGCAAAAGCAACTGTCTGTTGACAACCAGATTTTCTTTCAGCCCTCGAGTTCTGGTCTATAAATAATCCGTGTGTTTCGAGTCTGACCATTGTCTTCAGAGGCCCCTCCTGACATATTCTCAGTTCAGGGTGTCTTAAAACAAATATTAAATGTGTAAATCATGGAAACTATTATGTTTTTAGAGAGCTATTGGAGATATGTGCTTTTTAGATACCCAAAGTGTCAAAATGAAACATTAAGATGATGTATTCTTTCTTTGGAGCATCTGTTTATCTTTTGTGAGATCTCAAGCTTGATAAATCACCAGAGATAAAAACTTCATTTTTAACTTATTGTAAATCCCAAATGCTGAGAAGAAAAATAGTGCTGAGTCTTCTCTATGTGACTTTCCCTCTCTCTCTGCTGATGACTTACAGGGGTTTGTTTGCAGAGAAAACACGAGGCTCTGTTGACTGCCGAGATGATGGCTTTTGCTCAGAAACCTGAGAACTGAAGGGGAAAGGGGGAAGCATGTGTTGTCAGGGTTGATAATTTAACGTGGTTTAATATCTGCCTAAAGTGGCACAGGGTGAAAGACAGGAGAAGACCACAAGGTAATTCAGAGAGAAGTCTTAAGAATATTTGAGTTTTTATTTTTCAGTTTGTGTGTGTGTGTGTGTCGGGGGTCTGTGTTAGTGTGTACCTCATGTATGCAGGTGCCTGGGGGAGTACTAAGGTGTGAGATCCCTGGAGCTGGTGTTACTGGTGGGTGTGAATCATCAGGTATGGATGCTGGCAACTGAACTTGGGTTGTGTACAGTAGCAGCAAGGACTTTCAACTGATGAGTCTTGCTCTTTCTCCAGCCCTTAAAGTAAGGTTTTTACTAGTATCTTATGTGCATATGAAAACTGTGATATGAATATTCTTCTGTATCCAAGAGGACCACACCAAGAAAGTATAGCGATGGCTCTCAGCAGTTCTTACTGTAAACTTAAAGATCATAAATGAATCAATCAATCAACATAATGCCTGGGCATGAATGTTCAAACTCACTGTGCCTCCGTGTGTAAAGAGGTCCCTGCTGCAGTGGTGCCCCAGTGTCTTTCCTTGCCCTTACGCTGTTGTTCTTCAGCCCTGAGCAGGTTGAGATAAATTTAATTGTGTGCCAACCTATTCTAGGCCACAGTTGAGGGGTTTTTTCTGATAACTGCCACAAAGTGCTGTTTTAAGGAGATAGCTTCTGTCCTAGGTCTCAGAGGTTACTAAAGTTCCCATAGCACATGGCCAGTGGCAGCTGTGAGCAGGTGACCTCAGTTTTCCCTTCTCTCTCTTCTTGTAAGAAGCACGCGAGTCATGATAAGGAGCAAAACCAAGGGCATTGCCTCCTGCCACGGGACTAAGATAGCCAGATGTTCTGGAGTTTCAAGTCTCCCACCATTTTCTCAGACCAACAGCTATACAGTGGGCTAGTCTTTACAGCAAAAAGCTATTCCACCTGAATTACTGTATCAAAGGGTTGCAGTCCATTATGGTAGGACAGAAATGGCAGGCCAGCTCTGTCCATGGGGGCAAGAATGTGTGGCAGAAGATGTTCTCACCACAACAGACCAGGAATCACAGAGTAGGGGGTTCGGGGAGGCAGGACCAGGAATTACCTTCAAAACCACCCCTAATGGTCTGTCTCCACTAGCTAAACACAAATCCAAACATTTCTAGAATCTTCCAAAATAGCACCTGGGGACAAAGCATCCAAACAGAGGTCTCCAGGAAATCTTTCAGATTTAAATCTCTCCACTCATGCAGGCTTTGTTCAGGTTGGGATGGAGCCTAGGGTAGTGCATCGCTGTGCCCGGTTGGTTGAGGCAGCCTGCAGTGTTTGTATGCAAGGCTCCGCTGTGGTAACTGTCAGCAGAGCAGTGGTGAAGGACAGGTGTATGAACCCAGCACTGAGTCCAGCAGCAAGAGGGCAATCCAGAGAGATTAGACAGTAAAGGGTCCATCTATCCCTGTCAAAGGAAGAGGACTGAAGTTCAGGGATGGCAGGGAATTATCTTACGCAAACACCTTCAAAAGTGAAATAACACAGTCAAAACCACAAGTAGGGGAAAAAGAAAAGTCTATGTGCTTACTTAGATAAAAACCAGTGCTCACATAGCAGGCCTTTGATGAGAGACTGGCCTTAGATACAGAAAAGAGGAAGGTACTTTATAGAAACTGTAGCATGCCCAGAACCAGTAAGGCTAATTTAAATATCCATTAAAATCTGTTCTATGAGCCATCTTGTGTTTTCCTTAGCCATTCTGTTGGAGAAAGTTGAGGAAAAATGACTAACTACATCTGGGGAAGTCTGGGGCTTGCTTGGGTCAACATCTGGGGACATATTATGCTTCAACCACATAGTGAATTAATGCAGTGGAAATCACTGTGGAAGAGGGTAGTTAAAGGTAGATACCAAAGGTACCAAGGCTGTTGGGATTCTCTTTACGGAGTCACTGGAATGGAGATTGAGTGTTTTCTCAGGATGGCTCATGCAGTGGCTGAACCTAGGACTTTCTGGTGGTTCCCACGGATGCGGGCTGGCCTTGTGATCTGCCTAGCCCACTGTGGGGAAGTCACTGACACGGATTTCAGCCCATGTAGTGAGCAGGCAAGGAACTCTACATGCCCCCAAGCAGCCACACCCAGCATGCCATGTGTTTTTGCCATAACCATGAGGTTGTCCCCCACATGGCAGTGCTGGCAGTCCCCAGGGAGGCCACTCACCTTTCTGTCTCTTCCCTTCCAGTTGCACTAGAGCAGTTCACGACGGCAGTGAGGCAATGTCCCAACAGGGAGGACCAGGCTTTGCTAATGAAGGTAGGTTATCAGCTAAATTCTTATTTCCTTAAAGCCTCCTAGCGTTTTTTGATTGCCCGGAGGAGAGCACCGGTTTTTGTTTTTTTTTTTTTTTTTTACAAGCGGGAGTAAATTTATCATCTCTGAATTTTGTGCTCCACGGGGATACACTTGTCAGTGGCTGGCGGGAGGGTGGCTGGTTAATGAGCACAACCACAGTCTGTGGAACACAGAAGTGACAGGGAAGTGGGTGTCGACAACTAGCAGGGAGCCTACGTGATTCTCAGTGGACCTGGTTGGTTTTATTTAAACTTCTCTGACAGTCTCGATTCTTTCAGCAGATTTATGAGACTTGGCCAAATTCCATGTCTCCGATTTATACTTTTTAATTAAGACAAAGAATCCCACACCTTCCTGGTTGGCCCCATCCTCCCTATCGTCACCAGCGGGAATGCCATACAAATCAGACCACTTGTGTCAACTGTCGAGACAGTCAACTCATGTCTTAGGTTCTTTGTCCTTGAATCGAAAACAAACTCCTTTTCTTCTCAGGAATAACCATTTTATCTCTTCCCTGATGGCATGGACAGAAGTGCGGTATAACCTATATTTAGGGTGTGCATTTAGGAGAGCCGATAAAGGTCAGGCAAACAGCCTGTGCAATCTTAATAAAAACTGTGTCTGAAGGCAAGAAAGCGGCTCGCAAGTGTAGAGACACACGCACGTTTCCACTGATGACTAAGCCTCCTGTTTTCACCTAGAAATGTACATACTGACCTTGAACACCAGTGTTTCCATGATGTCATTTCCATCCTGTGCCTTCAGGAAACCGTGTATACCAGGAGTTGCATTTCTTTACCTAAATACAGTTTCTTTACCAGGTGTCTTCTGACTTGAGAAATGGGTGGGAAAAAAATAGGATGTTACTCTTAAGGGATTTTTCAACTCATTTGCCTAAGGGGTGATATTTTTGGTCTGTCTATTTTTTTTGTTTGTTTGTGTTATTTTTTTAACTTTCAATGATGCTTATTTTATAATAAGGAAGGTCTGCTGATTCCAAGTGTTGAGTTTATCTGGGAAGCCCAGTTCATCTGAGTCCAGGCTGTGTGAGGCCCTGACTTGGCCTGACAGATTTAAGCACATGAGATGTTTTGGTAGTCTGAGGTCTCCCACACTGATGTTCATTCCCTGCTATGAGCTCCATGCCTCAGCCTGTCCTTCCAAGGACTGGTTGGTTTCCTGTGACCTTGAAGCAGCCTTGGTCACAGACACTCACCTTTTATCCATTATCCATTCATGGGTCAAGACACAGAACCTTCGTCCTCTTCCTTTGCATTCTGTCCGGCATCTTCTCTCTCTCCTCTCCTGATCACCTGGACCCCTGTTCAGGGGGAGAGACTACTGGGTTCCATTCCGTCCTGTAAGTGAGCCTCACTGAAACTTATGTGGGCATCTCAGAGGTGTTTTCAGAGAACAGAACCACTAAGCTCAGGAGGCCACACCATCCGGCTACTTCTAGTTGCCCTTGTGGTCATGTGTCTGAGTCCCTCTCTCGATTTCTTCTGAGCTAAGACAAGTGAGTAAAAACAGAAGCTACCTGAAGGCCACCCCTCCTCCCAAGCTGCCTCCTGTTGCCTCTCACGGCTGCACCAGGAGAGACGGCTCCTTTAGTCCACTTGGTTAGACATAAACACTTGGACTTGGGAGAAGGTCAAGCTTTCCCAAGATGTTTTGGAATGTGTGCACCTCTCAGGATTTTGTGTTTTCCTTCATGTTTCTTCAGACTGTATGACCACACTAACTGAGAGAGCTGTCTGTGGGTGTTTTTTACAGTATCTTCGAGATATTTGAGCAGGCCTCATCAAAGAAGTTTCACTGAACAAAAATGTGTGCTTTGCTCATATCTACGAAGACTACTTTGTAATTTTTTTTTCAAGAGATTGAGGTTTCTTTCATGTCACTTAGGAGAGGCCACCATGTGGGTGTGACAGGAATGTGTAGGATTTTTTTGTGGATATGTATAAAAGGATGTAAGAGAACAATAGATCATTTTGAACACTCAATCAGCTGACCCTTGATGTTCACTTTGGTGTACTTGGAGTTTATATGTAGTAAAATTCTTTTGTGTGTACGTGCATGCATGCATGCATGTGTGTGTGTGTAGTTGAGTATTTTGATCGTATTTGTCTCCCTCCCCCAACTCCTCCAAGATCCATCCCCCTTCCCAGCAGCTGTCAATTGCCAATAGCTCCTTCCCTAGGGGTGGGAGCCCAACTGTGTGCCCAACTCCCCTTAACTCCCCTCTCCACACTGGGATTTGGTCTGTATTTGCACAAGTCTTTTGCATGCTGTCACAAAACTGTAGTTCATATGTGCAGCTATCCTGCTGTGCTCAGAAAACACTGTTTGGGTTATCCACTTTCTGGCCCTTACCATCTTCATATAACCTCTGCTACAATGATCTCTGAGCCTTGAAAGGAGCAAGTGTATTATAAATATTCCATTCAGAGCTGAGCATTCCTAAGTCTCTAATTCTCTGCACTTTGGACAATTGTGGGTCTCTATGTTAATCACCATCTGTTGTGAAATAGAAGCTTCTCAAGGCCTTCACCTTCCAGGCTTCCATTCCTCCCTTGGATTATAGAAGGTTGAGAATTCATTGACCTGTATGTTTAATGATAAGTCATTAGGAGTCAATTTAATACTGTGTCCACTTAGAAAATAAATAATAGCAGATTTTCTCACCTAGTACCTGTGACCTGTGTGGCCATAGGCTCTTGGCCCATTATCAGATCTAGTATGAGTTTCAATATATGGAGCAGAGCTTAAATCCAATGAGAAAGTTGTTGGTTACTTACATGATGTTCCTGCCACTATTGCATGCCTTGGCAAGCTAATCATTGCTGTAGCTCACAAAAGTCACAGCTATATAACATTGATGACTACTTTCCTTCTCTAATAGTATATATAAAACTTTCAGAATGATGAAATCTAGCCAGTAGGGATGAAGCATACAGGTTAGGACCAGTTTGATTTTTCCATGCTCATAGTCACAAGTGTGGTTGGTATCTTCAGCAATAGGGTCTTACTGTAGCTTCTGGAGTGTGACCTATAATATTTGAGGTCTATGGGACCTCATGGAACAACAACTCCAAAAATAAGTAACCCATTCTTGGCACAAGACTTTTATTTATTAGACTATGTATCTAGTAGAGACATTGTCACCCTGTTTTGGATTAACTCTATCTTAACTCATTTTATGAGTGATATATATATATTATATATATATATTATATATATATATATAGCATATAATATATATGATATATATATATATATTTCTTTGAAAGATCCCTAGTGTCATTTATCCTTCCCCATATTCCCTCTTCTACCCTGCCCTCTCTTCTCCCACCACAATCTAACACTTCCTATTCATTATTCTTCTTTATACATTGCAATTTTTGACTTCTCCTTACAATAATTTCTTGGGATCCAAACAACAGCAACGAAAACCAAAACATACTTGTCAAGAGTAGACCATGGCCAAGCAGGTGATGTTCCTAGGACAGTGCTCATTCACTGCACTTGGAATGTACTGACTCTTGTTGGGAAACTTGACTTATAATTTATGGTTGTAGAGGAATACACTTTCAACACTTACACATGTGGTAGGGTAGTCCAAGTATATTCCATTTCCATGCATACTGTTGATTCCTCCAGTGGTCCAACATTACTGAAAACAGAGGACAGGTGCTTTAGTCTAACCCATGAAGATGTTCTATACATGCACCTCCAAGAAGACAGAAGACATGAGCAGCGAGAACATACAGCTGCAGCAAATTCAGATACCCCTGGAAGAAACAGAAGCAGCAGAACTCAAGATCGTAGAAGCCAAAGCTTTTGTCCAGGTCAGAATAAGCAACAAGTACCAGAAGGTAAGAGGACCAACAGAGAAGCCCTGCTTCCAATACCTCTTCCTCCCCAGCACCTTAAGAGCACATACAGGAAGCCAGGCTTTGATGGAGTCACAAGACACACTACAGTCTCGCACCGCCATGAACGCTGCCATGCTTTCTGAACCACAGAAACTGAAACCTCTGGAAACCACAAGGCATAAGCCTTTTCTCTCTTAAATTATTCCTGTTGGGCATTTCAGTCATGGCTTTGTGTAAGTAACTAATGCCCTCTCTCAACCAAATAGTCCTACCTTGCCTCTCCAGCTTCTCTCTCAGCACTTGTGAAGACTCTTCGGTCCCCATTCCCACCAGGTTTGTCCTAACACGTTTGAAACATGTCTTTGGAGGGTGACAGACTACCAGTGGTCAGCATCTAGGTGACACTGCATTTGGGCCATCATGTTCTAGTCTGACAGTCACCCCTCCTCACTTTGCTCCTGCACCTCTTGCTCTGACACATCTAATAGGCAGAGTTTGTTTTCCATCTGGGAAGTCAGGAGCCTCCTTGGGTCTAGAACATCTTAAGGCCTTCACCTTCCAGGCTTCCATTCCTCCCTTGGATAAACTAGAAAAGGAAGTAGTGTGCTCATGGGACAGTGACCCTACCGGGGAGCTGCCACTACTCCTAGCTTAGGTGACAAGTGCTGAAGGACACTTGGCTTATGCCATCCCTGAAGCAAGACAGTAGCAGCAAGGCACCCCCTAGCCAGTGAGTGACCAGACTAAAGTCCCCAGCCTGGGCCTGGCTCAGTTTCCCCGCCTAAGGCTAGGACTTGTGAGGGTGAAGATAGCCCTTCCTGTAGGTAGAAGCTGGCATCACAGCACATGGCCCACAGGAAACAGTAAAAAAGAATGAAGCTGCCTGTGGAAATAACTAAATAAACAAACCAACAGGTAGCCAGCAGCTTATCACGTAGCCTTCCACTGCTGCTCCCAAACTGTAGAGCTTTTGGTAGGGCTGCCTAGGAAGTGGTAACCACAGTGTGCTGGCCTGATCCCTGGAGTGCTCTCTGGCTGGGAGGGAAGCTGAGCTGCCTTGTGGTGGGATGGAGATACTATGTTTTAAGGAGACATGATAACCGTCTCTCTTGGTTCCTATCCACCTGGCAGCATACGCGGTGCCCACTGAGGATGGTGGACACAGCTGTCAGGTGTGATGCCTGGGCTGAGCAAACCCACAGAGATCATGGTGAATTTGCAGGGCCAAATGCTTCTGGAAGCTTCTTTAACACCATACCACCCACAAAGCATTAGTGCTGCCCCAGGTGCAAAGAGGAACCTGGGCAGATGTGGAAAGAGGGCCTCCCTCTCACACATTCTCCTGCCACTAAGTCTGGCCAGATGCAACTGTTTTTCCACCTACCAGTGTTTAAGAGACCAGAGACACTGGAACCTTTCTTCAAACTAGAAGTCTTCTAGTTGCAGACACGACCTGACCCTTGAGCCTTCTACATTTACCAAGTCAACCTCTTCCAGAAGCAGGCATTTTCTCCTAGCCTGGTGGAATCCTGTCAGGAGTAAGGGCTTTCACCAGGAACACAATGCCTGTGCCTTCACTTGGAAAGGGCTGTGCTGAGGAGAAAGGAGATTTTCCACATGACGGCTCCACTGCGCTGCCCCCCTCCAGAAAGTTCAGAGGCGCCCAGCAAGCTGGTTGTCTAGTGTCTCTTAAATTGTCATTGTCACAAAGATTCTTTCTGCTTCATTTCTCTCAAAGTTCCCCTTCCCCCACACTGCCTGGCCAAAGAGGAGTGCCTGAGCCATTCAGCATCTAGTATGGGGCACAGTGCTGAGCCTCCACACAGGTGCCCTTTGTGTCCTTTTGTGCTTAGAAGAGACCTTTGGTTCCCAAAGTGTACTCACCAAGGCAACTAAGTCTCCGAGCAGAGCTTTCAGAGGGGACTGTCCCGCCCTGACAGGCTTCTGGCAAGCAGCAATTTGCGCCTGTCAAGTGGGCGAGGTGGGTTTTTCCCTCTTTCCTGACTCTAACTGCTCTTTCTTCCTTTTCTCAATGTGTGTAGGAGGTAGCCAGTTTAAGAACCAAACCTAGCAACCAATGGTTAATCGCAAACACCTCTCCTCAAGCACTAGGCCAAATATGATGTCCTTTCTTCTGCAGGTGGCCCTTTTCAGGCCCAAAGACTCCATCCCTAGTCTCCCATCAGCAAAAGTTTCCCCTTGTCCCTTAAGTCATGGCCCTTTAGGGGCTGTTTGTTGTACAGGCTGAGTGCCCCAAACATGCCCAAGACCACCAGTCAGTCATCTGGGACTGGTCATGGGATTGAGCCTCCCACACAGGAAGAAATGAGCTCTCATCTGAAGCTTGATTGCCTGTCCAAATTCAGTCCAGGATGAAGAGTACTGGTGCGTGTTCTGAGTCCCGTTCATGCCATGACTGGTGTCAGGGACTCTGATGGTGAAAGCCAGCTTTTAGCCACTGTTCTGTTCCCATGGTCTTTTCTATTCCTTGCAACCAAGGGCCACACAGACAAGAATGCATGAGTGACCACAACAATCCTAAGAAATTTTATGTAATGAAAGTTGGCTGGGTTCCTATTATGTGGCTGATAAAGTTTGAAGCCTGGCTCCTTTGCAAACTTTTGTCTCAATGCTTATGCACATCAGAAGGGAAACCGATACTGATGATATAAAAATCAGGGTCAAACCTTGACTCCCAGAAAGAAATGCTTTTCTCTCCTTCTTGTCACTTCTTGTCACTTCTTGTCACTTCTTGTCACTTCTTGTCACTGGAAAACTCCCCTTCATCACACTTGGAGGGCTTCTCACAAGTTAAGTGTGACAAAATTCTGCAGAGATCTGCTTAAAGCACTCCACCAAATCTCATCCCAGTGTAATTTTAATTCTGGAAGTAATCTCTGGTATGGACAACTAACCTTTCAGCTTGTAGGACTTTTAAAGTCAAGGAATAATGGTGGACTATTGGGCCCGGTGACTAGCAGGCAGAAGAGTTATTTCCCTTGCTGTTGTGCATATTTGCTACAATTCCATTTCTAAAGCATCTGTGGGTGCCTGTTATGTGTCGGACTCTGTGCTAGGCACTGGGTGTGCAAATGTCAGTAAGGCAGCCGCTACTTTTGTATAGACCAAGGTAACTAATCAGTGACATCACTGCACCCAAATATGCAAACACCCTGGAATACACCAAGCCCCGAGGAGGATAGACGACCATAGTCAACATGGGTTTAGGGAGGACTCAGAGGAGGAGGTGGCATTGGAGCAAAGTGTCTGTATCTCCACAGGAAATTAAACTTAGGTGACTGTGTGCTCCACAGCACTTATCAGTGTTGTTGACGGGACAAGGTATGTTCTGAGTTTTTCATGTATAGAGTCGTAGTTTAAGTGCACCCATGTGTGATGTGTGCCTTGAAAGCTGATGCACAACAGCAACCCTGACAACTGCCTCCCCGGAGGGAGCCCTGAGTATTCTGTTCCAATCTGCAAATTTCCCCCACCCGACCCAGAGGTGTCTTTAGACAGCATTTAGTGTTCCTTCCTTGGCCCGGAAAAACTGATCTTCTTGAGTGGGTATTGAGGTGTTCTGGGAGAGAATCTAACAAAAGCTGCCATGAGTAGTTGTCCTAGAATTGTTCTGAGAGTGAAGCCTCTAAGCCAGAAGCCAAGGGAGGAGAGGAAGGGGCCTGAGCACTGCAGGGAGAAAGGTAGAAGGGTCTTGTCTGCTGTGGGATTCTACACTCCAACCATCTCCTCACAAAGCTCTCTGCTTAGGAGAAAGGGGCCAATGTCATTCTGTATAACTATCATCAGGCTGCCCATGCCCTTTGTCACCATGGGGACACACACCCAGATGGAAGCGGTTGCAAAGTTGTGTACATCTAACCAGCCCTTGTTAGATTGTTAAACATCTAAATCAATAGCTAAGCAGAAAAGAAGCTAGGTGGCAGAAATCCTCATGTTTGAAAATGTAGCAAGCTGCTCCTCCAAGCATGGCAGGCTCAGCTCTCTGGGGACCTACCCATGCATGCCAGGCACAGGGCCTGTGGCGATTAGGCCTCCTGGCATACTCTGTCCCCCATTTCCTCCATGTACAGATGTACAGAGTAGATTTCCTTTTAAGCTGCAACTTAGAAGACAGGGCAAGAAAACGGCAATCACTTGGAGCAAAGGCGTTTGGTGGGAATCACACACAGGAAGCTGAGAGCAGCATTTAGCTCTAAGAGACAGGGCAGTATGTTGAGGGAAGAGAGCCCGGTGGACACTGCCCATTTTTCAGTACTGAGGATCCAGCCTAGAAGACAGTCACACAGCTGTCCTGTGTCTAGAAGAACACAGATTTCCCAGAAGACAGCTAAAGGGACACTGGTGCTACTGTTATGGGAAAAGTCACACTGGGTGGCTGACAAGGTGGTAAACTCCAGCACTCACAGGAGGCAGCTCACCACCAGTCACATCTGCACCCTGAGTAATAACAGGAATCGTTTGAGAGTTCACGACTTCTGCTCTCTACACCTGATGAACTCTTCCTTTTGTCCTTACTAAATTTTAGTTGCTTAAACTTGGTTGGTTTTATGTTTAACTTTCCATTAAAGAAAAAAAAAAAAAACCAACAGGATGTCAGTTATAGTATGTGGTGGGAAGGGTGAAGGACTAGTTAGGTTTCGTGCTTTCTTCTGCCAGAATCTAGGCAGGCAGCAAAGAGAAATAAAAAGAGAGAGGAACAGAAGGAGGGAAGGGAGGGAGGGAGGGAGGGAGGGAGGGAGGGAAGTGGATTTATATTTTATTTTAATCTCCACCTCCCATATGACAAGGTTTCTTTGTATATAGTTCTGGTTGTCTTGGAACTCGCCTGGCCTGGATCACACAGAGATCTGCCTACTTCTGTCTCCTGAGTGTTGGGATTAAAGGTGTACACCACCACCACCCATCAAAAATGTATTATGTTTAGACTAAAATAGTCCACATGAAGACACCAGCTAAGCAATTGCTGTCCTTTCTCAAAGACTTCTGCTGAAATCTTTCCAACTTTGAGGAAACCTTTCTTCCTTTTCTACTCCTTCTGGACTGTCAAGGACTGGGTGGGATCAAGATAACTAGTATTCTGAGGCCTTAGCCAAGTGGGAAAGGGCAGCTCAGAACGGCCCATCCACAGTGTCTGGTTAATATATTACATTCTGGAAGGGCTTTGTACAGAGCTGAAAACACTAAATGCTAAGACTGGGAGCAATTATTTACACAAGGCTGGCTTGCCTTTCAAAGTAAAAGACCCAGATTATGGAAACAAAACAAACAAAAACAACAACAAAAACCTCAGAGGTATTCATGGCTATTATTTCTGTTAAATGTAAGAAGTCACTTAAAAATAGACACTGGAAGACAGACAAGCTGTAACCCTGGGCATGGAGTGCACATATGGAGTTCTCTGCATCCTCAGAAAGCTTCATATCCCAGAGTTGCCGAAAACAAAATAGAAAGTTAGCTCAAAAACTGGGAAAACCTACCATATACTGCCACAGTGGCATGAGGAAGAAGAGGGGGAAGAGGAGAAGGAGGAAGGGGACAAAGGGTACGAGAAGGAATAAGAGGAGAAAGAGGACAAGGAGGAAGTGGGTGAAGAGGAGAAGAAAGAGGAAAATGAGAAAAGAGGAAAAGGAAAGGAGGAAGAGGAGGAGAAAAGGAAGGGGAAGAGGAAGAGGAGGAAGAAAGAAGGAAGAGGAGGAGAAGAAGAGAAGAGGCCTGCTTACTAAAAGTTCCAAGAAGGAAGCAGTCCATAAAGAAAGTGCCTTTGACATTGGTTCCAGAATCCAGTGCAATAAGACAAGAAACAACAGAATACAAGCTGTATCCTTTTAGACAAGAAAGAAGAAAAGCAAGCACTACCTACATGTGACATGCTTGCTTATCTGTTTAAAAGGCCCTAGCAGCTAGGCCCAACTGGCAGCCACATGCTCCAGGGGGCCTGGGGTAGCTATGAATATACCCAATGCAGAACAGTAAACTCACTTAAATTTCATGCTTTTCAAAGAAATACATAAACTGATTGCACCCTTCTCAAGTATAAACCCTATAGATGATGATGTTGTGTCACAATGTCAAATGGTTGGACACACTCAGACGAGTGTCAAAACAAGAGACAAGGGGGCAAAAGAAGAAAGAAAGAAATTAATTCCTGGAACTTAAAACGGAGTCCACCAAAGCTATAGATACAAGGCCAACATGAAAATATTGATATTATTTTTGGATGCTAGTAATGAGTACCTGGATACTGAATTTTTGAAAGTACCATGTACAATATCAAAAATGAAAAAGCTCATAAATACCTAGTAATAAATCTACCAAAACATGTGTGTGGGGGCTTGGCCATGTGAGAGTGATTTGAAATGCTGGTGAAGCAAATCAAAGTAGATCTATGTAAATGGAGAGACTCATCCCCTAGAGGCTTCTATCCAGTAAATATATAAGTTCTTTTTATCATGATGTGCAGGTTGAACATAACTCCTATTTTAAAATCTCTTATTGCTGGGCACAAAATCATTCTGAAATTTTTAAGTAACGAAAAGCACCTAGAAGAGCCTAAAATGTCGTGAGAAGAAAATGAAGTGGGAGGCATCAGTCAGAACAGTTTCAACTGTTGTAATTAGAGTCATCAAGACCGCATTGTTGGTAGATGCACATGGCTCAGTGGCTCACACCATGCAGGGAAATGCAGAAATATGTGCACAAACAGGGCCACCTGGCTTGTTGAAAAATCAACAGCAAATCCAACAGAAGAAAAGACAGCCTCTTCAACAAATGGTGCATAGTAATGGGAGTTCATAGACAAAATAAGATAAGAAAGAAGCCAGGGATGGTCGAGAACTGAAGATGACAGTAAGCTAAGTTGGGATCAAAATTCCACAACTCTCCATTTTCAATGCATGCAATAGGGGTGTGCTTCTCTGCCAATGTGTGAGTCAGCTTTCTGTGACTGTAACAAATACCCAGACTAAGAAACTTATATAGAAAACAGTTTAGGAGGTATAGTGGTACAGGCCCATCATCCTGAGGGCTGGGGATATAGTTCAGTGGTAAGATTCCCAACACCACAAAATGAAAGGGGAGAAAAGAGGTTAAAGCTCTATTTTGGCTCAATGTTTCAAAGGTTTTGGTCTAGGATTGGGTGGTTGCCCTGCTTTTGGGTGCCTGGTTTGGGAAAGCTGTGTAGTAGAGCAAAGCCATTCATTTTGAGCCAGGATGCTAGGAAGGACAGAAGAGCCCAACTCCCAGTATTCCTTCAAGGGTTTGAACCAATGACCAAAAGACGTATCACCATGACCTACCTCTTAAAAGTTCCAAGTTGGAGTTAAAACCTCTAAGAAACAGGTTTTTGGAGAACATTTAAGAACCAGACTGTCTCAACCAGCCTGCACAGTAAGCTATACAAGGATCCCGAGTGTGTAGCCTAGCATGCATAGCTAGCTTGCTGAATTTGTTCTACATGATAATATCTACAAGGTGGAGAGTGGGTTTGCCAGAGTATGGCAACCTCAGGCTAACTGTGTCACCGGGTTGCAGGAGAACTATCTTCCTATCACCCTCACTTGCCCCGACTCTTCACTAGCTCATAAAAAGATGGTCAAAGTCTCCTTCACGTCTTTCTTTCATCTCCCTGTGTGTGTTGATCTCATCTCCTGTGCTTTTCATTTTCTGTCATCTGGAGACCAGGATGCATCTGCATCCAGACTTATCAGTAAGGCAGACAGAAGGCTGCTGGGGCGCCGGGCGTGGTGGCACACGCCTTTAATCCCAGCACTCAGGAGGCAGAGGCAGGCGGATTTCTGAGTTCGAGGCCAGCCTGGTCTACAAAGTAAGTTCCAGGACAGCCAGGGCTATACAGAGAAACCCTGTCTCGAAAAAAAAAAAAAAAAAAAGAAGAAGAAGAAGAAGAAGGCTGCTGGGGGGCTGTCCCTGCCTTTTGTCAACTCCTGTGTGTTTGATACACCGTGACCCCAGCAGCATGTGGGCTGTCCTGACGAGAAATCACCTCTACTACAGAATATGGTGCTAAAGACAGAGCCAGCCAAAGAGCCACATGAGACTCCATCCCCACCTCCCACTCCTAGAATACCTAGATTGTGACTGGGTTGGGTTTTTTAAAACAGGGACACATCTCCAAATAGTTTGGAAGCTGAACTTTAATTATGAGCAACTTCCTCAAATGGTCAAATAAAAGGACACTAAAATGGACACCACACTGCCTTCCCCTGCTTTGGGGTTAAAAATTATTGTGGCTGCCTTACCTGCGCTCACAGCTGAGACCTGGAGGGGACTCAGTGGGGAACTTGAAAGCTCAGGAGGTAGGCATTGCTCCAGTCCAGCCCAATTTAAGTCACTTTTCTGATATAAGGAATGCCCTTAGAAATCGCAAAGCTGGTATTTTCTTGCTAATGCTGACAGAAATTCCTTAAACCGGGAGATCGCACCATCGCCCATCAATTTTACAAGGCAATAACAGGGATCCCAAGCGGCTAAAGGCTGAGGCCGGAGGCAGACCACTTCATCACAGTGAGAGAACTGGGTTGCTGCTGGGGGAAGCTGTTCTGTACTCACGCTGCTCTTCCCCTGTGTTAATAAGCTTTGTTCATCTTCTCTGACACCACAGGCCAACTAGACCCGTTTGCTTCATCCCCCGGCTTATTATGCAGCCGGGCTATGTATGCAGGCCACCGGCTTGTCATAAATTGCAGGCAGCCCCCTTAGTTCTTCTGTTTCGAGTCCCAGTAGGCCTAGGCTCCTGGGAACCAAGGCTCTCGGAACTCATTGGTTTCACAAAGTGCACATGGGGCCCGGATACTGGCCTGGGCACAGTGGGGCACTCCAAGATGCATGAGCGTTTTGATCATGTTGTGATCAAGGAGTGAATCACGTGCCCAGATAATTACACCAGCAGGCAGATTGTGTAACGGAGGGGAAAAACATGTAGTTGTGAGAACCCAAGAGGCAAGAAGTTATGTTAATGGAGGGGTCCTTGGACAAGATTTAAGATACAGAGAACTTCTAAGAATGTGGACGTTTCAGCTTGGAGTTTGCCATTTCAAAAGAGAGGGGCGTAGGCATGGAATGAGACGTAGAGACTGTGTAATACATGCTCACTCCTTGTTGAGCAATGAGATATGGTCTGAGAAACCCTACGGATCCTGACACACTCAAGAGACAGAGCAAACAGGAGATGAGGCTGTGACTGGCATAAGGGTTTCGCTGTCAGCTGCTTCTGTAAGAGGGAAGACACTACAGATGATGACATGCTGTCTAGTGAGGGTTCAGATCAGTTTATCAAGCATCACAAAACACGCATCATTGTATTGTTAAACCCTTCAACAGTTGGTAGCACCACAGGCGTGTTCTCAGCAATGTCACTGCAAACAGGAGAGACGCTTTGTTCTACAGTGTCAGAATGTCTGCATCTCTGAGGGGAAGTTGTTACATCACTACAATTTTTTTTTTTTTTTGTCTTGAGACAAGGTCTCCCTCAATACCCAGGCTGGCTTAGAACTTACTAGACAGCTCAAGTGGAATAAAGCTATCATTCATCCTTCTGTCTTAGCTCTATCACTTCCATTCTACTCGTATGGGTTCATGGGTGGTCTGTTATAGACTGAAATGTCAGACTTAGAGTTTAATTTTTTTTAAATATGTATTTTTTAAGTTACTATAAAGCCTGATGATTTTGTTCAGGAATTTATAGAACTGTGAATTTTGACACACAAAGATTTATGTAATTTAACCATTCCTAAAATAGTCTTCTGCGATAGCTTTATAATATTCGTTTCTCCTTTCTAATGCCCTCTGGAAACCAGTGATGTAGTCTCTGTGGCTATAGTTTTCTCTTTTAAAAAATGCATAAATGGAAGTTCACAGCCCTAAACTTTTTTATATTCACATCTTTCTCTTGCCATGATGACTATGAGATTCAGCCAAGTTATTGTAATGATCAATGGATAATCCTTTTTTGTTGCTGAGTCATACTCTATTGTATGGATCTACAAGTTTTTCTGTTCACCCATTAGAAAATGTTTGCTCACTGAAATATTCCTGTGTGGACTGTTATGTGAATATAGGCCTTTAATTCTCTAAGACAGCTTTCTTCAACTCTGGTGCATCTTTGAATGGTAAATGTCTCCCACGTGTTAAAAGTTTAATGCCTACATTGGCACTGTAAGAGATGAGACCCTTTGAGAGGTTTTAGATTAATATGAGCATGTCCTGGAAAGGGTAGGTGCGACCCCAGTCTCTTCCTTTGTTTTTTGTTTTGTGTTTTTTAAATGTATCAGTGTATTTTGCTATATCATACACTCCCCACCAGAGGCCCAAGAGTAATATCTCTGGACTCAAGAGTTCAAAACTGTGAGCTCAAATTAACTTTATCTCCCTATCAGTTGGTAAACTCAGGTATCTGTTACACTGGCAGAGAGCTGTTATACTCACGAGTGTATAGATACTCGGCCCATCCAGCCTCAGTGTTTAGGGAGGGAGTGTTCCTGCCCACTGCAGGGTGTTTGGGGGTATCCCCAGCTTCTACCTCAATAGATGCTAATAAAGTTCCTCAATTTCAATGAGCAGAATGACTCTATACATTGCCAAGTGCAAAATCCACTCATGATTGAGAACCACTCCTCCAAGGCAAGTGCACTGGGGTGAGCTGAGAGCTGTAAGAGAAATAAATCCTCGCATCCCCAAGATGCTTTTGGTCATGGCCTTTAGCACAAGAATAGAAGCCCTAATAGTGAAGACAGCAGGGTGCCTCGCTCTTGTATTTTCCAGAAGTAGACACCTAGTGTATATTCGTAGTGTTGTTCTTTGTTAGATACAGGTGTGATTCACCAACAAGACCATCACGCTTCCTGGCTGCTTTCCAGCAACTTTAAAAAGGATAGACTCAATTTCTTTAATCTTTGTAAGACTATTCTAGTCAAGTATTTCTTATGTGATTCTTGGTAACATACAATATTCTATAAACTGCTCTATTTTAAGTTGAGAGATTTGCATGAGTGAAGCCCACAGTTTCCCATATTTCCTTTTAGTTTCTGTGGGGCTGTGTAGCTTTCTGCTACTTCATATATGATGTTAATAATTGGTGTGTCTCTTTTCACATTCTCAAGCCCATTAGGACTGTGTTAAATATGTGAATCATAATTTAAAATAGCAAATGTTGGTTTTCATTTATCTCAAATGATTTTCTGTTTTCATTTTTACTGATATATATATATGTATATATGCGTATATATATATACATGTATATATATGTATATATGCGTATATATATATATATATATATATACACACATGTATATATATATATATATATATACACACACATATCCTGTATTTCTCTTTTGTTGGGTTGCTTTGGATTTATTTTACTCTTGGTTTTCTAAGATTCTTGAGGCTGACACTTCCCATCGATTTTTCTTCTTTAAGTTAAAAATCTGGTATGAATTTGCCTCTGAGAACTGCTTTCTCTATGTCACACAAGGATTTGCATATTTTGTCTTAATTTTCTTCATGGCCCTTGAGATTTATTTCTCTATTTATAAATTATTAAGAAAGATGCAGTTTAGTCTCCAAGTGTCAAAAGACTGTCTTGGTTTCTCTTGTTGTTATTGGTTACTTGGTCTGCTCTATGGTAATTACAGGATATACAATGTTTTTAATATTAGAAAAATCTGACAGTAGAGCAAAGAGAACATCTGGAAATAGAAGAAATTATATCACAATAACAGAGTGATAAAAGAAAATACAATATTTCAAATTCACTCACAGATATTTAAAGTGCGCGATGCAGGGGTGGAGGGTGGCTTGGTGGATAAGCAAGCTTGCTCTGCAAACAGGAGGAACTTAGGTGAAACCAACACCCACATGAACAGATGGGCCTGGCTATGGGCGCCTGAAATCTCAGCATTGGCAGGACAGAGACAGGCAGGTCATGAGAGTTCACTTGCTATCCAGCCTAAAATAGCAAGCTTCTTCTAATTCAGTGAGACACCCTGCCCCGAGGCAGTAAGGCCAAGATTGACAGAGAAGACACTCAACATCCCCTCTGGTCTCCACTCCTGTGCATATGCATGCTGTACAAGCAGGTGCAAGCGCGCAGGTGCAAGCGCGGGCGCGCATGCGCGCGCACAAACACACACACTCAAATACATACATGTGCATGCGCACATACACATAAAATAAATCTTTTTAAAAAACATAAATTTATGTAGTAAAAGGAAAGTAACAGTTAAGACTGATTATATTAAAAACAGAAAGGCCAGGTGGTGACCCTTGAGAGGCAGAAGCGGGCAGATCAATATGAATTTGAGGGCAATCTGGTCTGTGTAAATGAGTTCCAGGCTAGCCAGGGCTACATAATGTCACCCTGCTTCAAATAGAAAAATAGATACACAAAAAGACGAAGGGGGCTGGAGAGAGATGACTCAGTGGTTAAGAGTGCTTATGGCGCAAATGTGAGAATCTAGGTTGAAGTCCCCATGTGAAAAGTCACTAGGGGGTGGACAGACAGATCACCTGGGCCTGTGGCCACCAGCGTCACTCCAGATTCAGTGAGAAACTCGGTGCTGAGAGAATAATGTAGAGAGGGATAGAACAGGAACCCCCCTTTCTGTATGTACATGCATGGATACATATACCACACACACATATGCATACCACATACCACGCGCAAACACATGCACACCACACACATACACCACACACACACACCATGCACACACATATGCATACCACATACCATACACAAACACATGCATACCACACACATTCACACAGGGCACATACACCACACACACCACATATTACACACACACACACACACACACACACACACACACACACCCCACATACAACACACACACATACCTCATACCAAGCACATACACATGCACACACACACACATACACACGAGAAAAGAATGACTAGAAGTATGAAAGTCTCTGTGTTGTTAAGGTCTGGTATTTAGAAGTTGTCACAGACTCCTGATTTGTTTTGCAGGCAGCAGAAATCACAGAGTCAGTAGTAAATAGTATGAATCACTGGAGATTGTCCCTGGCACTCCCTTTGTTGGACCCTAGACAGAACCAAGCAGGAAATTCCTGCACCTCCTAGAGCTCCTCTAAGCTCATTCATAGCCGTAATCCCCAGTGAAGAAGAGTTTAATATAAATGACTTTCCTGGCACTGAGAGCCCTGAAGAGCTGGATGCAGAAGCCTGGGCCCTTGGTACCTCTACCTAGATGTGATTCTGGTAACCTCAAAGAGCCAGCACCCATCCTGTTTACACAGACAAGCCAAGAGGGCAGCCTCTGCAGAGCCTAAGCTGCATTACTGAAACAAGCAGACTTTAAAAGCCAATTTACAGTGTCAGCAGGAAGGTAACCCAGAACCTAAAGAAAAGAGCAGCCAGCCAGTAAATGCCCTGAGAGTCTGGTGTAGGTGACAGTATGGAACTAAGCCTGCATTGTGTAGGCAGAGGCTGGCTTGCCAGCAGCTTTCTTCAATTCAGTGGACTTTGACTTGAATTTGGTAAGACTGGGTGAGAGGCTGATGTTAACACCAGGACTTGTGATGGGTATCTTTTTCTCTCCAGTTCTACTCTCTTCTCTACCCTGGATATCCTTGGGAAGCTGACCCACTTAGCATGCACGGATGCGATCTATCTTAGTTTCTTTCCTGTTGCTGTGACAAAAGACGCCAAATGGATACTTTATGAAGAATAGAAATATATTTGGCTCACAGCTGTGCGGGAGGCTGGAAAGTTCCAAGAGCATGGTGTCCCCATCTCATCCGGTGAGGGGCTGGCTTCTTGCTGCATCTTAGCATGGCAGAGAACATCACAGGACAAGGATTCTAGTTCTGTTCTTTCTCCCTATAAAAGGTGACATGCTGGTCTCATCCTTTCAAAAGCTCCACCTCCAAGTACCATTAACTTGAAGATTATATCTCCAGCTGGGGGACTTGAAGGAAACATGTTCAAATCATGGCAGATCCTTGCCCTCTCAACTCTGTTGGATTCAGACTCCAGGGGAATAGTACAATGTTGGAATTTCTCTGTCTCCTTCTTACCTCCCTGAGGGGAGCCACCTTGGCTAATGGTCCACGACTCTCCTTAGAGCACATGTGTGCACCGTTCTTTCAGACTACAACAGCTACCCTTTGTATTCATCTTCCCATCGGACTCTCCCAGCCAGAGTTTCCAGCTGTAAGAAACTCTATTATCCCTCATGATTTTCCTACATCTTGCCTACACATATATTACATATATGCACATGTTTGTATACCCATGTATGAAGATACATGTGCCTGTGGGAGGGCAGAGGTTGACAATGGGCATCTTTAATTGTTCCCCTTACTTTTGGAGAACTTTTCACTGAACCTGGAGTTTGGTGGTTGGCTAGATTGGCTGGCCAATGAACCCCCTGTCTCTACTTCCCAGTTCTGGGATTTCAAACATTATCTACCAAACCCAGCTTTTACTTTTTTAAGGGGATGATGGGAATCCAAACTGAGCTCTTACACATGAGGCCAGCACCCTGTCACTGAGCTGTCTTCCCACCTAAGGCCATCTTCACAAAAGCCGTTATCTTAGAGATACGAAGGTGAGGAGTGTTTGTGGATGGAGCGGTAGGCCTGGGCTTTGTGCCACAGTACTACAGAGGGGACTTGAGTGGGCGGGGAGATGAAATGAGAAGGTCAGAGGTCTGATTGCTGAAGCTTGGGTGGAGCTGAGAAGGCTCCTGCACAGCACGCTCCCACAATTTGAAATGATGGGATAGTAAATGGTGAAGAAGTGAGTAGTTAAATGAAAAGCCACTCTGCCTCTGGAAAATGAGTTTATTTCTGCTTGGTGGCTGCCTGTGATGTCACCCAGTGTGCTTGCTTTCAGAAATGTAACCGGGAAAACATCCTGTAACTGAGGAGTGATATTTCTGTGAAAGTTTAATCAAGTGCTGCTCAATGGAAAAATATCAAGATGGCATTGCAGGGAATCGTTCATGAATGGAAGGGAGGCAAAGAGAACTACATGTGTCTTTCAAAGTCTATTCTAAGTCACCCGGGTGGGGAGGACGTGGGGGAAGCTACACGTGAACCAAGGTTGACTGGTGTTAAGATTTCTCGAGTGGAACTGATACCAGGGACCCCCTTTTACTGTCTGTCCTACTTTTAAAACGTACTTTTTATCCAAACCATGGCCATTCAAATTAAGGACTTTCTGGTTTTTGGAAACGGGATGTGTTGTCCCACATCCTTACAGGCTTCGTTTTTCTAACGTTTGCTTGTTTCCTGTCTCCCACTCTTCAGTTTTGTCTGCTGTATGGAACGAAGCTGGTGTTCCAGGAGCGAGGCTGGTACTTAGAACATAAATACCTGACCCCCAAGGCCAGCATGCTGATCAGGGCTCAGGTAAGAGGAGACACTGCGCATGCGCAGCAGCAGCCTTCGGCTCTTGGCTTTCTCAGAAAATGTCCCTGCCACTCTGTCGCCAGTTTCTGAGTGTTGACTTTAGGCCTTTAGGACTTTGTGTGCATAGCTTCAGGCCGTGATGATTCTATTAAGTGACAAAGACTAACTCACTGTATATGAGCTTCCTGACGTCGAGAGCAGAGACAGGACCGTGTGTTTTCCTTGTCTTGATGGGGATCGGTATTAATATTTTTCCTAACCCCTCCAAAGCATATTAATTCGTCCTTCATATTCAGGAGAAAAATCCTGCGGTAATTTTACGTCAGCAGTGACAATGAAAGTGAAAGCTACTTAGCACCTGTAAGTAAGGCGGGGCCACTAACCCATCCCAGATTGCTGCTGTAGGGATAGAGACCACAGACAGCGGTGGCAGCAGCGGCAGCAGCGAAGCCTATCCCTGGTACACCTCCTCTGCAGAGGCACAAAGAAACTGAGGACTCAGTAGTCTTCAGAGGGGCTCATTATATCGAGAGTCCCAATACAGATTTGTAAAAACACAAACTGTAGTTAATATGCCCAATGACACTCAATAAGAGACACTCCTTTGCCAGCAGTTATCAATTATAAGTAGCATCTTTCTTAGGGTGGGGCTGCTTCCCCTTCTCAGTGCTGGGATCCCACTGGCTTGAATCTACGTGGTCTTGTGCCTGATACCACAGTCTCTGTGAGTCCGTATGTGCATCAGTCCTCTTGTGTCTGGAAGAGGATGTTCCTTAGTCATCCAAGCCCCTCTGACTCTTATAATCTCTCTACCTCTTCTTCCACATAGATCCCTGAGCCACAAGGGGAATTTGATAAAGATATACCATACAGGACTGAAGGCTCCAAAGTCTCTCCTTTGCTATGCATTGTCTGGTTCTGGGTCTCTGTGTTAATTCCCATCTACTGTGAGAAGAAGCTTCTATGATGAATCTCCTAAGGAAGGAGAGAGTATAGTATATATGGAAAACTAGAATAGAAGGATTATTCAGGAATTTTGGAAGGGACAAGTAATACTATGTGCCATTTGAAAAACCATATGGAAACCTACTGCTATAGAGGTTTCCTAAAATATATACATATAGGAAAAGAATGCAAATGGAGTCGCTATATGTTGAGGAGGACAATGCCCAGGCTAGACTTCTAATGGCACAAAGTAAAACCTTGTGCCAGGAATGGGCTGTATCTTGTTGAGTTGTTGACCAAAGGGGTCCCATGGAACCCCTAAACAACACAGGCCATTGCCAAGGCTATAGACTGTGCTTCACAACTTGATGGTAGGGCCCTATTGCTGAAGACAACAACACGTCATTCATTTTTATCTTAAGTGTATAAGTGGTTGCCTAAAGACGTGTCTTACACATGTAATGCAGTTGCCCTCAGTGGAAAGAAAATGCCATTGTATAACTTGGGACTGGAGTTTCAGACAGTTCTGAACCACCTTTGTGAGTGCTGGGAATTGAACACACATCCTCTGGAAGAAAAGCCAGTAGGGTAGAACAGTCAAACCAGCCCCTCTGACACATAAACTTTGAGGGCACAAATGGCTATAAGAGAAGCAATGGATAGGTGGCAGCTGCCTTTGATGGGGACATTTCTCAAAGAGAGTACTCGCTTGGAACTTAATTTAAAAAAAAATAGTACACACAGAAAAGAGGTTAGAAGTATGAAGAGCCAGAGAACCAAAACACTACTTAATTATGTCTTCTAGAAATGATAGGAAAGCTGCACCCATGAAATCTCAACATGGTCAGCTGGACAAGATTTGCATAAAGACAACAGTTGGCATGCCAACATGGATGGAGGAAGTCTCACAAGGCCCCACTCCTAGATGATGACAATCAGTGGCTGCTATGAGAGGGCAAATCAGGTTTCTTCAGGGACAAGCTCATGGTTGGTTATCTTTAGATAATCAAGCTATCACCCCTAAACATATATACGTAGAAGCAGTACTAAGTTGACTCAACAGGTGTTTTACATATACATGAGTGTATGCATGTATGTATGTAACAATATTAAAGAAGAGGTCATGAATTTGAGAGGGAGTGCAGGGATATGGGAGGAGTTGGAGTGAGAGAGAAGGGGTGGAGTGATGTGAATACAGGACTTACGGAGTTCTCTAGAATTAATTTTTAATTAAAATTATGATATAAGAGAATATTTGAGTCTATGGCAGCGGTAATGCTGAACTAGAAGAAACATATAGCAGAAGGAGGCTGAATGAAGACCAACTTTATGTAGAACACGAAAGAGCTTTTGTATTCTTTTTGTATTCTTAGAGTGCAATGTGATTCCCATACTTGTCAACCATGGGACTCTCACAGTATCCTGGGAGATGAGCAGGAAGGAGCCAGCCTCCTCAGAACTACCTTTCTCTGGAAGGGCAAATAGGGTTGCTCAAAGGCCTTCTTGTTAGATTTCTAGGCTGCCAACTTGGAGCATGCAAGTGTTCTCAAAAGGGAGAGAATGAGGAAGCTGGTGCACCTTCATCACCTCTCACCTTTATCATCTTCCCTCTCCAGCACCTCCCCCTCCATCATTCCCCCCACCATCACCTCCCACCTTCATCATCTTCCCTCTCCATTCTCTCCCCTCTATCATTTCATCTCCCCCTCCATCATCTCCTCCTCCATTACCTGCCCCTCTATCCTCTCCCCCTCCACCGTCTCCCCCTCCATCCTCCCCTATCATTTCATCTTCTCCTCCATTCTCTCCCCCTCCATCATCTTCCTCTCCATCATCTCCTCCCTCTATCATTTCATCTCCTCCCTCCATGACCTCCCTCTCTATTATTTCCCCCTTCATCATCTCCCCCTTCATCATCTCCCATCTCCATTACCTCCCTCTCCATCATCTCTCCCCTCCATCATCTCCCACCTCCACCATACCTCTTTGCAGGAACCTCTAGTCATCCAGAAAATCATTAGCTTTTCTTAAAAATAGATTTGGGGTCCTTGGTCAATGGAAGATGCCCAGCAGGAGGGTTCTAATAATTCTATATGAGACAGACAGGGATTCTGTGTCCCTGAAAGTGGCCTAAGTGTTTCCTCCAGTATTTCAAGTTCCCTGGCTCCTCAGGTGTGATTCTCCTTGGGGCTAATCCATACCCCTCCCCTGGATTTTATTCTAGCTGTTAGACTTTATCTGAACAGGTCCCTGCTTTCTTTGTCGTGTTCCCTGAGGCAGTTTTTTAGTTTCTACTCCCAAAATATATTCAACACTGTCCTTTATTTCCCTGTAGATTTTAAAACCTTTAGGTAACAATTTCAGGTTCTTGGGTCTTTAAACTTTTATTTCCTTTTCCTACTGTGTCAGCCGTCTTATCTTCTGTGTGTGCTGCTTGGTGCTTTTGAGTAATGATCTCTATGATTTACGTAAAGTCAATTGGAATTACTTCACCTTACAAGGCACTCTGAAGAGACATTCGGGATGAGGCCAGCCTTGCTTGAGGTTTCTTCAAGTGATCCATATAATTCAGGGAGGAATTACTTCACCTTCCTGTTACCTAGCATCTAGATTATTGTGGCCGGGACTCCTGTTAAGGTTTTTACCTAGTGCAGTCTCTCGTGTTTTGTTGTTATCCCCACTGGCCCTCTCCTCAGCCACTGTCCCTCTGTCAAAGAGAAAGTTCAGGCCTGCTGGAAATGGTACAGGGCTTCAGGGGAAATGCAATTTTCTCTCTTATTTCTCTAATTTTTCTTAAAATTGCTTTTATTGTTTTGTCAAATCACTGATGCTTTGAAGATGTTTCCCAAATATTTTGATAATATTTAGCAGAAAAGTTGATGTGAGAAAACAACAACAACAACAACAAAAGCTATTTTCAGGAACAGACAGGCTATCTGGCATCATTCCATAGAATTCTCCAACTGTGTGAATAGTTTTTGTTTTACCTCCCTCTCCAATGAGGAATCAGGCTCAGAGTGAAACAGGAACCAGCCACAGTTATAGAGACCTGCATCTTCCCACCCCCAAGCCTCTTTACTAATGTGCTTGCTAGGAAATGGTACCAGCAAGCATCAACAAACATGCTGGCATCCATTCTTGGCTCCTAACCACTTGTTGAGAAAAGGAGCAATAAGTCTTGGAAAATGGCTAGGACTGGGACAAAAGGTAAAAATAACCAGGGCTGGAGAGATGGCTTGGCCTTGAAAAGTGTGTATCCATGTTGAGGAGGCTCACATTAGTCCATAACTCCAGCGCCAGAGGAGTCTGACACCCTCTTCTGGACACTTAGGGCACTGCTCTCAATGTGCACATACTCCACACAGAGACACTCACACTTAATTGAAAATAAAATAAATCTTTTTAAAAACATAGAGTATGCAGAGAAGAAACCTGAAATATTTCACCATGTGAAAGTATGTAATATTATTCTCACTAATAGCAAAACCAATATCAAAGGAAGCTTTCCTGTTTATATATGTTGAGTGAACCATGACCTACCTATGGGCTGCAGATCAAAAGAGGACCTTCTTCAGTATGGTGAAGATAATACTTAGCAAAATGTTGAATTAGGTGCTGTTTACTTCTGAACTTGAAACATAGATGTCAATGATTCACAGATGATAAAGGATTTGGCAGGAATCAAGGGACGTTTGGGAAGCCCAGGCCTAATAAGAGGGCTAATCTTCTACCTCTCAGAGGCCATAGGAAATCAAAAATGAGAATCCTAGTGGTCAAACACCAAAAACTCATTCATAAAGTGAGAAGATAAATACCAGCTAGGACTCTGTCCAAGAAATTTTGACACCCCTACCCCCACATTCAAGCACATTGCACTAGTCTTCCCAAATGTTGTTCTATTTTGAGTTAGGACACATCTCTACTGGAGCTAAGCCCACCCAAGTTCTTCTCCTATGACTCTTAGAATGTTTTCTTTGATGCATCCACAGATGTGCCAGGCAGAGCCCATGTTTTGCTTTGCCTCACTTGTAAGACAAAACAGAGAGACCTGGCAGCCTTGGTCTTCTGTGCAGGAAGAGATGATTCATTTCCCCACCAGGGTGGATGAGAGCTTCCGGGGGTCTGCCGATGGGGTGTGACCTGGGCGCTTCGCTGTGCCTGCTCCTACTAGAATGCCAGATGTGGGTGCTGAGAACCAAACCCAAGTCCTCTGCCACAGGAGTAAATGCTCTTAACCAGTAAACCATCTTTCCAGCACTAGCTATCACCCCATCCCTGTGTCTTCCCCCTGTCCTTGCCTGCTCTTTCATTACCAAAAAACAAAAAACAAAAACAAAAACATTGCTGTGTGGAGCTTAAAGTTTTCCTTTCTCTGGGAGACTCAAAATGTTCAGGACTTAACCAGACAAGGATAGCGTGGGGGGTGGGGGGGGGGCGGGGGGGGGGTTGACAGAAAAGGGACAAGCTTGACCTGTGGGCAGGAGCTGGTACATCTATGGAAGCTGAGGCTTTGGCATCCCCCTTTCCTGGGCAGCTAGTTGCTCCCAAGGCCACCATAGGCTCACATCACAGCCACAGGCACCCATTCTGTTAAGCTAATGAGTTACTGCTGAGCCAGGGTAATAAGAATGTCAGGTGTGAGCACAGGATTATTTTTTAAAGTCTTTTTGGGAGGCAGATGTTCTATTTCTTAACCTGTGTGATAAATCAGTGTGTTCATTCTGGCATGATTTAGCAAGCTGCTGAGCTTAGCTCTCTTTGTGCACATTATATGCCAACTAAAAGGCATACACATCAGAGCAGGAGGCTTTGGGGGCTTCTATAAAATTCTCTCATTAGAATCTAACTTGAAATTTATGCTATGATTTCCTTGCTCAGTTCTTTCTGAATTAAATGTTTTGTTTGGGGAGAATTACACGTTCACATGCACCTGTTAAGAGTAATGCACGGCGGTTTCACAATTCTTTGCCTACTTCCCCTGTTTGGAAACACCTTGCAAAGCTTTAAAATATCTCCTGCAGGGCAGCGTGCTTCCATTGCCACAGGAACCCTCTGGCGGCTCTTTTGTGGTCATACCATCTTCCTTCATCCCTCCTCTTTAATCCTAGGTCACACGCACCAATCCGCTCTTCATTTGCATAACCATCTTCTCAGCAATGGGTTACATAACATACCCGGATTCAGAATCGGCTTCCCCCTCCCACATCATTTTCTGGAGATACATCTATGCTGTTTCATGTATCAAGAGCCTGAGTTATAATTGCCAAGTAGTATTTCACACTGTGGGTATGCAACAGTGTGAATAACCAGTCTAGTTTTTAACAGTTAAAACCACTTAAGAAAAAAAAAAAAAGTTAAAACCACTTGGTTTTAAAACGTTGGTATACAGGATTTTGTGTGTATAAAAATTCTAATTTCTCCAATGTTAATGCCCAGGAACTCCTGCTAGATCATCCCCTCGTGTTGATATTTTAAAGGCCTGGACATCCTTGCTTGCTAGAGCAGACATGACATCTTTACACGTCCGCAGTCGTGTGATGCAGGTGTTCTTGTTTTCTGAGCTTGAGCGCTGCCTTTGGCTATTTTCTATTTTCACAGGACAGGGTGCAGATACCAGTCCCTGTGTGCAAGCCTGCTCATCACCAACCACTGAGCATTTTTACGAGGCTACTTAAGTCTCCACCCATTATCTTTTATCTATGTCGTCTCTATGCTGGCCTCCCTGGTTGTCCTCTTCTTTTAGCCTGGCGTTTTCCTGGCTCTGAGTGTGATGAGTGTCTTTTGATTGAGACCTGGATGTTTGAGGCTTTATGTCACAAAGCAATCTGGATCTGTTTAAGCATCTTTAGCTGGCTTCCTCTAGCACTGTGGGGGATGGTATCTCACCTTAGCACCATGCAATAGTGATAAAAATTCTGAGTTCCTTACCCCATCTCTGATGATAGATGTTCTAGTTAGGGTCTTAACTCAACAGTCTGGAGCAGTAGTTCTCAGCCTTCCTAATGGTCTGATCCTTTAATATAGTTTTTCATGTTGTAGGGACTCCCAAACGTAAAATTATGTTGTTGCTATGTTATAACTGTAATTTTGCTACTGTTATGAATTGTATTGTAAATATCTGTATTTTCAATAGTCTTGGGTGATTGGTTGGTCTTTGTGAAAGAGCCATTCAGACCCCAAAGAAGTTACAACCCACAGATTAAGAACTGCTGGTCTAGGGTAACCTGAGAAGGTGGTCTTAGATGAGAGATAGCTCAGATCAGTTCCATGGGGAACTGTCTTGATTGTTAATTGATGCAGAAGGGCTCATACCACTGTGGGTAGCACCATTTCCTGGGTTGTATAAGAAAGCTAGCTAAGCATCAGTGAGCCAGCAAGCCAGCAAGCAACCGTGTTTCTCCACAGTTGCTACTTCAAGCTTCTACTTTGGTTCCTCCCAGACCTGAGAGTGTAATAATAAACCCTTTCCTACCCTCAGTTGCTTTAGTCAGAATGTTTAAACCCAGCAACAGAAAGGAAAGTCTAGGGTGTAGGGCGTTCAACTGGGCCTCACCAATTCCTCTGGTTGGGAGAGACAGGAAGATGGCATCACTTTCCCCAAGTGGTCTGGTCACTTTCATGCTAATGCTAAGTTCTCACCAGGCCTTCTCTGACCTTATGTGGGAGAGGAAAGGAGCTCTCTACTGCCAGGAGATAAAAGGCGTGGCTCCTCATGAGGGTCTTGCTACAACCTGTTGGGAATACAAGACTTCGCTATGTGGCCAGTTGAGCTACTGGGAGTGTGGATACAGCTTTCTCTGTGTAGCTTGGATATACTAGAACAATCATATGGCACAACTCTGTGTAGTGAGGCTGCCATTACCTGATGCTTTGGCGAGAGACAGCATATGTTTGTTGGAGTATTTGTCGACATCTGTTAGTATCTCTACACTGAAAGAAAGAAAATCCTAGGAAATTACCACCATCGCTGTATTAGTTGGGGTTCCATAGAGTCACAGAACTCATGAAATGCCTCTATATATTAAAGGAATTTGTTGTAATGACTTCCAACTAACTCAACAATGGGCAGCTGTGAGTGAGAAGTCCAAGAGTCTAGTAGTTTCTCAGTCTCATGAGGCTGGTTGTTTCAGTTGGTCTTCTGTATGCCTCGAGATCTAAATCAAAAGCACATGTCATCCCATGTTGAGATCTGGGTCAAAAGCCTGTATCTTCCAACCTCAAGATCTGGATCACAGGTGTGCCCTCCATTTCTGGATCGTAGTTCACTCCAGACATAGTCAAGTTAGCAACTAGAAAAACCATGCCAGTCACCCAGGAGTCAGTCCCTAGAGATCTGTTTCTCTCTTCATCCTTTCAAGTCTTCTCAGGTTTGTTTTACTAAAGTATCTAGGGTGTCCTCTGTGGTTAAGGGAATAGGGAATCTGTCTTCTCAGAATGAGCATTGATAGTGACTTCTGCACAGAGGATAGGATGGGATTTACGCAAGTGTTCTGGAACTGAGCCTCAAGCATGCTAGAGCAGCATGCTCCCATGAAGCCATGGCTGTGGCCCAGAGTCCTTTCTAGAGAACTTTCTGAATCCCTCAGGCCCTAGATCAGTTGACTCTTGGAGTCCCACTTTACCTGAGCCATTTCTTGTCCCTTGGCCTCATGCTAAAGAGTCTTCCTTGTTGCCTGTAGCTTTTGCTACCTAATCTAAGCTCCGGGAACAGACTGCCACCAGCCCCTGCCCAAAGAATATTGAATCCGAGGATGAAAAACAGACACACACAGTTGTTCAATTTCAACTTGCCTTATTGGCTCAATTGCAGGGCATTATTAATCTCTGAGGCTAGCATGCCCTCCCCAATACTCTTAGCTCAGTACCCTAAATCTGTCTTCAACTTTAGTTGTTCAGTTACCTTTAGGCCCAGCTCAACACCCCATCTCTCCCATCTGGAGAAGCAGCCTATGGCTGATACTCCCAAGATTTCACATGGATTCACACGTTCCTCTGAAACATGGCCAAAACTCTTTCCTTCCCTTATGTCTGCTAGCCTGTCTGCAGGGACCTGGAAGTCCCGCCTATTCCTTCTGTCCAGCAATTGGCCCATGGCATCTTTACTGATGGATCAAGAACCAATTGGGAAACAGAACCTTAGCATCAGACCCACCCCTACCCTTGCTACACTCTTTGACCTTGGGACCTTTTTGCCTTTCATCTAATCTAGAGCATCCCTCCCAGTCATAGCTGGCCCTACAGACCGATTTCCAAACAGAGGAGATCCCTCTGCATTGCATTTTCCATTTTAAAAAAAATGTTTTATTGGACCAGTGAGTAGGCTCAGTTGGTCAAGGTACTTGCCACCAAGCCTGATGACCTGAGTTTAGTTCCTGGGGTCCACATGGTAGAAGGGGGAAAACAGGCTACCAAACTACCAAAAGTTGTTCTCTGACTTCCACACGTATGGTGTGGAATGTTTTAACACTCTCATACATACTACATAAATGTTAAACTATATTATTATGTCCTCCCTACTTTCTAGGAGTCAAAATGCACCCTTTATATATAGTGATGGTAGATGCTATTTTCTGTTATCTTTAACAAAAACTAAAGTTTAAAGTTTGTAGTCACATACTGCTTCCCCTAAAATTGACTTTGTCTTTCTTTTTCTTCTACCTTAAACATATTAATTAAAAATTAACATGGAAATTGGGGCTCATTTTGCAAACACTGAAATATGTAAATTTCAGTATACTTTGGTGAGTTTTGACAGAGGGCAGACTATATAACACAGAATTTAATCACGTTGGAGAAAGTGTCCATTGTTGGAGAAGTTTCTGGGAGCCACTTTCAGTCCCTGCCTTCCCTGACCCCTGCAGTTCCGACTGTGTGTGTAACTCAGTTCTGCTTGTAGAACTTGAGGGAGCAGACAGACTGGCTCCTTCTGTGCAGTGTATGTCTGTGATGTGTTATCCTCTGTATCCTCCCCCTACACACACACACACACACACACACACACACACACACACACACACACACACACGTATTTCTTTATGTAGACTTCTCTGGCCTCTCCCTGTCTCTACTCCCTCCCCAGGGCTCTTTGCTCTAAAACTCTGCTGTGTCATGGCCTCCAGCAACTGGCCTTCACCTCCAGGTGACCTCAGGCACAGCCACTGATACAGAGTCCCATTGTCTCAGAGAGGCAGCCGCCATGGATGCTAATAGGCATGCTATCTCACCACGTTAATATTCATCTCTCTGACATCTGATCATGTTGATAACCCTTTCAAGTACTTACTACTCATTGACATGTCTTAATATTTTTGTGAAATATATGATTTTTTCCTCTGTCCTATTAAAATCTGCATAATGCTATGTGGTAGGAATTTGCTAGACACTATCAATACAAGAAGTTTTAATTTTCCCATCCTGTGGCCAAATCATTTTCTTAATATCTTTTGAAAAGCATCAGGCTTTAAAGTTTGGTGGGCTATAAGTCATCGGTTTTTAATTTTTTACTCGCGCCCTTGTGGCTTTTCTAAAACCTTTTTGCCTAACTGAAGGCTGTAAAGATAGGCCCTTAAGCTTTCCTAGAAAGCAAATGGCATTTGCTTTTACAACGATGTCTGCTTCCTATCTCTAATTTCTGAGCATAGGATGAGGTTGAGGTAGAAGTGGGATAACTGTCATAAAATTAGCCAAGTATCTAATCATGACATGTTAATAAACTTGCCTTTTCCCATTCAAGTATTTTGCCTTCTCTGGGGAGAATCGACTGAACATAAGATTAGGAGGCTGCAGGGGATTTAACTCATATTTAACTCCATTCATTGACTTGTCTATTATTTTTATTAATTTTATCTTGACTGTTATAATCAATCTTATATTGGATAATACAAATCTCCTATGTATTGTATCTATCCTTTTGGCTATCCTATTTTTTTAAATTTCTCTATACATTTTAGACTTGCCTGTATATTTCCAGCCTGCATTTATATTGACTCTCCTCTCCATTTGGAAAGAGTTGATGCTATTGCAGTCTGTTGAACGTGAACATGGCACGTCACTCCATCCGGTCATTTCTCTCCAGCAGATCTTTTTAATTAGCAATAGAATTCTTGAGCATACCTGACGACATTAAGCCTTAATTTGCATGTTCTTAAAGCTATTAAATGGCACATTTTAATTGTACAAATTCCAGTTATATGTTCCAGATGTATTGTAGACACACTTATTCTTGTACATTGGCTTGTACACCTAAGTCTACTAAGTCCATCTCCTACTGGACTTTAGCATATGGATTTATCATTATTACCAAGAAGGTATGTGTCCTGGACTTTTGAGTTTCATGGACACAAATGCTTTTAATAGCATCTTGTAAGGGCTCCTAGTTCTAGTTAGGATGGGAAAGGCACATAGAGAGCTTTGCTCCCCGTGTGAAGAAGATAAGGAATCTGGACCAAGCAAAACTGTACGAGGAAGAGGAGCTGTGCTCAAAATGATGAAGTCGAGAAATGAGGTCCTTGGGGATAAACCAAAGCCCCTGGTGCTTCAAACATGGGGTGAGCGGCTGTCTAGAATGCAGACGGACAGAAATGTGGGCTTACTGATGTGAGAGACTCTAAAGGAAGAGCCGAAACATGAGAACCAGGAAACCTGGAGCGCAATAACAGCGCTGCTCCCGCACGTCCACGGTGTGGAATATTAGACTGGTGGGGTGGGGAGCGCAGAGGTGACCTGAAGGGGCAGCAAATCTCACTGCATCCCAGCTAAAGGATTTAAGCACACACAGTTTCCTGTCTGTAAGAAGGGATCTCAGGCTTAGAAGCACTCCCTGGAGACACCGAAGGGATGGCTGTGTTTAGTGCTGTATTTCATGCATTTGTGAGGTTTCTGCCCTTGAAGAAATTTTTGTAATTGAAAATCGCTCCCTCTCAGTTATGTGCTTATCAGACTAAACCATCAGTTGATTCAGATACCATATTCTTCGGTATTAAAGGTGTGAAAGTGCCGTGCTGCAGTTCTGTGACAACCACCTAATTGAGTATTCTTTCTCGTTATGTGTAAATGCCTTTGTCTGTTAGAAATGCTACCAAACGCAGCCCTGTGGTTACTTTAATTCCATTGCTGATCCTTTCATATGGTTTCCTGTATTCTAAAGGGAAAGCCATACGCACTTGACTTCTGTAGAAACTTTTCCTCTTATGAATCAGCAGCAGTTTGAATCAATGTCAGACGCTTTTATTAAGTGGTTAAATTGATGCCTCTGTGTCAGCACTCTTGTTTTAGGTAATAGTGATTTAGCATTCTCACTAAAGGAAATGCCAGCGCATAAAGAAATTATATTTATTGCTAACTAGAGAATCTGTGATAATAATCATGGAAGGGCCAGGCAAACATGAGATCCTGGGTTCAAGCCTGTAGATTACAAATCACCACCACCACCACCATCATCACCACCACCAGCAGCAGTAACACCACCATTTTTTTCATTTGTGTGTGTGTATATATATATATATGTGTGTGTGTATATACATATATATATATGAGTGTGTTTATATTTTTAGGAGCACATATGTGTGTGCTCACTCATGTGCATGGACATGCATGTAGAGGCCAGAGATTGATATCAAGGATTATCTTTTTTTTTAATTTGTTTGCTTTTTCATTTTGTTTTGTTTTAGAGATAGGGTTTCTCTGCATAGCCCTGGCTGTCCTGGAACTTGCTCTGTAGACCAAACTGGCCTCGAACTCACAGAGCTCCCCTGTCCCTGCTGCCAAATGCTGGGATCAAAGGCGTGCACCACCATGACCTAGCCTAATATTTTTTAATCCAATAAAGTTGGCATTCAGAATTAGTCAAAATACAAATCTTCCAGGGAGACAAATGGGTAGGGACTGAGTCAGAACAAGGCCTCTGGGTGTTTAGTAAGAAGACTAGTTGTATGTCACATCAGGGACAAAGATATTAACCAGGAATAATACAGAAGCCAGACATGGTGCTGCACACATTTCATCCTAGCACTTAAGAGGCAGAGATGGGCAGATATTTGTTAGTTTGAGAATAGCCTGGTCTATCTAGTAAGTCCCAGGCTAGCCAGGGTTACATAGTGTAACCCGGTATCAAAAAGAAAACAAAAATAATATAGAAACTTCATTCCACTAATAGCTTGAATTGTGTCCCTATCACATCTCTGGATTAAACCACATTTTCTCATTTACTTGAAAATACCCTTTCCTTTGTATGTCTGTGCCTGGATGTAAGTGTGGACCGTGTGGGAGCCAGTGTCCATATAAATGTTTTCCTCAGTAGCTCTCCATCCCTCTCCCTTCTTCCTTCTCTCTCCCTCCTCCCTGCACACACACACACACACACACACACGCACACGCACACGCACACGCACACACACACACACACACCCCACACACACTCTCTGGCCAGCAAGTCCCAGGAACCTCCTCCTCCACTCCCCAGAGCTGGCTGGCATGTCAGCTGCAGACTTACCTGTTTAGCTGATGCCGCCCATTTGCTAGCATCGGTACAGGTCCTCTCGTGTGTGGCACGCACTTCAGCAACTGAACCATCTCTCCAGCCTGGAAGACTCCCTTGCTTTTTAAAATGATTTATTTTCTTTTTCATTTATGTGTGTGTATGTCTCTGTATCCGTGTATATACGCACACATGGATCCTATGAATTTGAAGTTACAGGCAGTTGTGACCACATGTGGGTGCTGAGAACTGAAACCAGGTCCTCTGCAAGAGCAGCAAGCACTTTTAACTGCTGAGCCATCCCCAGCCCTGCTTCCTCTTCTGTTTTTTGTTTGTGTGTTTGTTTGTTTTTGGTTTTGTTTTGTTTTGTTTTCTCAATATCTAGGTTCATCAGAACCAATCAAGATGGCTGAAAATAATGGGCAGGAAATTACTGTTGGAAATACCAAACAGTCCTCTAGAGATGGATGTCGACTCCATCGGGTTCCTTTCAAAAAATGGGGTACAATTGACATAGCAAACTTATTTGCTTTACATTTCTGGGCAGAAACCATTAATAGTAATTAATTCCACTTCTGTGAGGCTGAAGTTCTTTGGGTAATCTTATGTGTGATCATTCCTGGGGTTGCAGTCAAGTGGGCACAACAGTACTGGGCTGTGGGGAGGCGAGGTGACCCCTGCTGCATCAGCAGTGGGGGCTGCCTGTTGGCCTAGGCTCCTTAGCATTTCTTCCTCAGGTTCCCATCCCCCAGCAGGTGATGCTGGACAGCTAGCGGTATCAGCAGCACAGGAGAACAAGAGCAGGGTCCTCAGAGCCTCTTCAAGGCCTAGCCTGTGCAATTCACTTTCACCTTCTACTTGCTAAATGAGCCATGTGGGACAGATATAAAGAGCATAGCACAGTGTCCAAGCAGGGAAGGAGCCGCTCATTTGACTAGCTATTCATCTCTCCATGTGTTTCAGCTTGGGTTTCCCCCAAAAACATCTGGAGCTGGAAACAGAGGCAAGACACACAGAAGCAGGCAAACCTTGCACAGAGAGCAGGTAGTGGTCAGGAAACACACCCTGCAAATTCCTACATGGCCAGGGCCTTGCTGAATGGAAGTAAGAAAGGGGGTGGGAAGCTTAGAGACTGCTGCCTCCAGGCTACCTCCTTTTCCTGGCTGGATAAGGCAGTACTGGAAGAGTCAAACAGGAGAGAAGAAAGAAAATATGCAAGCAGGTGGGCATATGGAATCAAAGGAGACAGGAACCCTTCCCCTGGGTTACAGTCACATATCCACACTCGGGGCCTCCTGATGCCCCATGCTTCTGCTTGCTTTCTGGCTTGTATTTGTTATCTTATACATCTCTGTGTGTGTCTGCTAGGCTGTATGTGCACCATATACATACTACACACAGACACACACACACACCTGCAGAGGCCAGAAGAGGGTGATAGATCCCTCGGAAAAGGTGTTACAGGTAGTTGTGAACCACCTGACCTGGGTGCTGGGAACAAACTTGGGTTCTCTGAAGGAGCAAGGGCTGGTAACCACTGAGTCATCTATCCAGTCCACATTCAAGCTTTTTTTTTTTTAATGCAGATTGTATTTTTAAGATTTATTTTTGCTTACATGTATGTATGTTCACTATATATGTCCCTGGTGCCCAGGGTGAGGATGAGGGGGCTGAAGAGGGAACTCCATCCCCTGGAACTGGAGGTAGGGACAGCTGTCAGCCACCATGTGGGTGTCAGTGACTGATCCCAGGTCCTCTACAAGAGTAGCAAGTGTGCTTAACCATTGAGCCATATCTCCAGGTCCCTACCCAAACCGCCTTTTTTTTTTTTTTTTAGAGGCCCTGAAACTTTGCAGTAGCTTCCTGCTGTAAGAGGCCATGACTGTCTGCAGTGTGTAGTATGCACGTAAGCTTTTCAAGTCCTGTGTGGTCTCTGATGCAGGACAGTACCACAGTTCGAATACTGGGAGTAAAAGGAGGTTAAAGATTATGCTCCTGATAGGAAAAGACGAATGGGCATGCTCCGTGGAAGCCCCGCCCCGCCCCACCTCACCCCTCCAGCTACATATTCTGAGTTCTGTTGATATAAGGATGGGAAAGCCAGAGGGTGCTTCAGGCTATTCCAGAGCCTGAGGTTTAGAAACTATCCTGGCAGTCAACGTTTGGTTTCCCTAGCCAGTTCAATGCTCTTTTCTGACACCCGTGGTGGGGTCTCACTCCTGGAGAATGAGGAGCACAGAAATACCATTCTTCATCAGCATTTGGTCTTTCCTTTTTTTTTTTAACTCTTTCTTATAGCAAATAGAAATCACTTTCCATAATTTCTACCTCTAAGTCTATATTTCACACTAGACAAACCAAACACATTGTGTTCTTTCACAAGCCTTCTTTCAAAGTGAGTTTCCCCCATTGGCCGCTGCATGACAAGAGTTGGCCTATCTGCCTTAATGAAACCCACAGGGAGCATTATCTTGAATAATTACATGAGTACACGTGGCAAGTTCAGGGGCTGGGTAGACCATCTTGTGGTTTTGAAATGTGTGGTAAAAAGCATCAAGAGTTGACAGATTAGTTGGGGATTTGTCAAGAGTATTAATTACAGACTTGGAAATCTTGGTTAGTGACAGTCTGTCTTGTCGCATCTTGCAAATGTGATCAAAGTCATTTCGGAACTTATTTGATGGTGCCTAACCAAGGTGTGTGAAGAACGAAGCTTTTCATTAGAAATCACTGGGAAGTGGGGTGCATTTTGAAGGAAGAGGGCCTTGAATTGCACTCCCCTTCACACTTCTTCCTCCTCTTCCTCTTTCTTTTGGGGAGGGCAGATGGGGGGGGGTCTTAAAATATAGATAGCACACAAGGATAAAGTTGGGCCCATAAAAGTGTTTTTAAAGCTACAAAAAGAAACTATGAAGCCTGGAGGTTGTTGTGATCAGTCAGTCCAAGACATGTATAGCTTAACGAAGACCTCAAATGTCAGAGTACAGTATGAATTTGCTTAGGGGAAGGGAAAACAGGTCTCTCCCCTTGTTCAGATCTAGAAAAATCATCCTTTATTTTGGCTTCTTGCAGGGATGAGTGGGCGGGTCGGTACTGGCATCTAAATCATAGAAAATGAAATAGAAACACAGCCCTGTCCTGAAACCTCCCTCCCTTCTTCTGGGAAGTCTGTCCTGATGGACCTCCACTGCCTAGCAGAGTGGATGGACCACTCGTTGATTCTGCGCAACTGGAGAGGCCGGAAAGTGATTAACGCCGAGCCTTGGTTTGTTTGGTGGTCCGCAGCAGTCTCTGAAACCCTCCTTACTGCCTTCCAGACTCTGTTGGCACCCTTCTGGTGAGACGAGGCAGATCTTTTCAATGGCTCATCTAGTCAGAAGTTCTCGTCAGTTGCCTCTGTGCACCAGAGGGTGGCACTCCAGAGGTGGAGAGGAAGGGCGGGAAGAAGGAAGGAATGAAGAGAAGGCAGCATTAATTCTCAGAGCTAGGTCTCTAGTTACCGAAGTATCTTAGCAAAGAGCCGCTACCCTCAGTCCCTTACCGGGGGTTGGGGGGGAAAAACCCCTCTAAGTTTCGACCGGACCTGGGGGTCAGAGTCTTAGAGATTTTAAAGAAGTCACAGCTTGTTTAGAAACAATAACTTTCTGTGTTGTGGGGAACCCACATTTTCTGCACTTCTGAGGGGCAGACGACAAGTCCTCCTTGACTGCGCCCACATCTGACCTGACCCTCTGTGCCATGTTTTGCAGTTGCTGAATTTGTGCGAGTCCGTGAAGGATGACGCCCTGAAGGTGATCTCTGCCTTCAACATTCCACACATCACCATCCGTGCACCAAAAACAGGAATCCCCAACCCCGGGGCTGCCGAGGCCGCCTACCCGGCACCCATGCAACCGCTCGTGCGGGATGCGGCGCGCGCTCAACTGGCCAAGCTGTGAGCCAGGCGAGAAATTTAGTGTCCCATCTTCCAAGTATTTGGCCAGAGCTGGAGCAGAGGCCAAAGTGGCAGGTGCAGGGCAGCCACCTTGGGGATTTTGGTCTGGCAGAGGAGGTCCAGCTAAGGCTGGCGAGGAGCAGGGCAAGTTGTCCGGGAGAGGGAGCCATAGATGGATACCCCACTATCACAGTGACTTAGCCTGGTTTGTAGCCTCGCCTGGCCTTTACCTTGACTTCTCCCAGCCATGGCCCTGGATCCCCCAGACAATCGTCTTCGCCCACCGCATGGTGCCACCAAAGATCTCTACTGTCAGTGGTGACTCATATTCCCAGAGACTTCGAAAAGCTCTGGCGCTGGGTTAAAAAAAAAAAAATCAAAACATAAAAATCAAACACCCTTAGGCAAAAGGGGTGGAGGAAAGCTCCACCCTCTCCAAGCTCGGGCAAAAGTTCAGCGAGGGATGATTCGTGAATCAGGCTTGCTCCAGCTTTGCGAGGAAATGCACTGGCGAGAGCGGAGAGCTTGAGCCTGCAGTCGCCCTAGTCTCACCAGGTAGGTGATCTCCGGACCGCACGACCATGCGCGACAAACGCTCCTCCGCGCTAAACTGTTACCAACCCTTCAGAAAAGCATAGATGTGCAAAGATTAATAAATAATAGAAAGATGCTCCCGCGGCTTGGAGAGGTAGGGCTGGCTGGCCTGGGGAATAATTGGAATAAAGTGATTTTGGAATTTGGAGAGATTACACAGGCGGAAATGAATTTCTCATTTGTGTTCTGACTTGGTGTTGCCCAGTTTCGTTCTCATCTCTAGCCATCGACTCGCTCCCCTCCCTCCATATCCGCTGGCAGCCTCAGTAAGGCACCAGTGACCCACTGGCCCTTCCCACGCTGCTCTTCTCTGCTGTCAAATCCGGTCCCAGGAGTTCTTCCGACACAGCCAGAGAAAGCTGAATGGGCCCAAAGGCCCGCGGCTACCTGACTTGAGGCACTTGGTGGAAGCTCCCCTGACTGCCTTGTTCCCTGGTGATGCAAGAGCCTCCGCCTCCAGGCCGGCTTCCTAATTAGGACCTAAAAAAGAGCACATAGCCCAACCCGTTGCTTTCCCCAGTGCCTGTATATTTTCTTTTAGCATGTCCAGGGTTGCAGAATCGGAAGACTCCAGAGCAGCCTGCTCCTACAAAGAAACACCAGCGCTTCCCCACCCCCACCTCCCACCCCTGTATGGTTCTTTTCTAGTCCAAGTATGAGGCGCCTAGCTCCACGCTGAGGGCGCAGAATACTTGCTGCTGGCTTTGGACTCCCAGAGTAGCAGTAGCAGATTGGGCTGCATGGGTGGGATGCCGAGTGGCCAAGGCACAGTACTGCTTCACAGACCTTGGTCAGGACAGACCTGGATCGGCGGTGTACTTGACTTCATCCACGCCCTTGCCCTGTGCGCTCTTGTAGCGATCACCCCTGACCTCCAGCAGGAGCAAGGCTTTGCCTTGAACACCCCAGCTTCCCTGGGAACCAATGGCTTCTTTGATCTCACTCAGGATTCACTTGAGAAGCTAGACTTTAGCATGGGGCTGTGCTGTGTCACCGTGACGTTAGATCCGCATACAAACACCAAAATGACCAAGATGGCCCAACATTGATTGGGACGGCAGGTCGCAACACTTGTTCTGCAAGAAAAGGCTACGTCCTACTTACTGCCAGCCTGGATGCAGGTTGGGTAGCCCATTAATAGAGTTTCCTTAATCTCGTGTGGGGAGTGGGACGTTCCATTTCCAGAGCAGCTTTTTTGGGCCGCCGCTATGAGAGAAGGGGCTGGGGGTGGGGATGCACATGGCGCCATTGACTTCCAGACTTCTGTTGGAATCACAAAGGCCTCAGGAAGATCAAGGGATTTTTTTTTCGACCCCCTTATGGTTTTCCCAGCTCGGCCTGAACTCCGCTGCTCCATGGTCGCCAGCATCGGCGGACCGATGGATAGACAGTTCCTGGCGTACACTGTGAGCCCCAAACATTTCGAGGCTCCCAACACCGCTCATGGCACAACCGTCTTTCCTTGGTAGCCCCCCTCCTTTTCCTTGTAGTTATTCTTTTCCAGCTAACTTTCTCATTCCCCTATTTTATATGCTTGTCGTGCCCGCCCATCGCTCCCTGAAGCTTCCCGCTTCTCTTGTCTCTCAACTGTCCTTCTCACCACCACCTCTGCCTCTTAAGTAACTGGGCACTAGGGAAACAAACATATAAACCACAACAACAACAACAGCACACACACACAAACACAACACTAAGGAGAGCCTAAAGGAGGACAGAAGGCAGAAGGCGGCGGCGACGAAGAATCTCGCTTGAGGCGCAGACGAAGAGGGGTGAGCATCTTGCTGATCTGAGTCCCCCGGAGGTCAGGAATTCTAGGAAAGGACAGTCAAAGGCCAGTGCCCATCCTTGCACCAATCTAATCCTCATGGTTTGGGGCTGAGAAGCTGTGCAAAGCAAGGGCGGAGGGACGCCTTCTGAGGCTTCCAACTGGCGCCCGCGGCCGGGCTGGACACAGAGCAGTGTACCCTGAGCGCCCCCTAAGTTCCGCTCTGCGAGGTGGCCGCCACGGGCGGACGGGGAGGGGCGGGTACATTCTGAGTGGAGGATGGGCGAGCATGCAGCTGCCCGCAGGCCAAGACACTAGGGTAAACACGCCGGGGTGGGCGGCGCACGCAAACTGCAGGACAGCCGGCGGGGCCACCCTCCCCACTACCTGTCGCAGCCTGCACGCGCCAGCGGCCTGGGGGCCGTGGGGGGTGGGGCTTACCTTCCGGCTTGCCGGGGGCCGGACTAAACGGGGGCGGAGCCCGCGGTGATTGGGCGCGGGGGCGGGGGCTCAACTACCGCAGAGTCTCAAGAGCAGGCTGCTTTCACTTCGCTCCCCGCAGGCACTGGGTCACCAGCTGGTTGGAGCTCTGCGGTCCTTGCCATCGTCGCCGTCACCGGATTCCTGCAGCCGCTCTGCGAGCTGTGTTCCACTTGGATTCACACCACCTCCGCTGCTCCCGCCGCCACCGCCTCGGCGCCCTTCCCCTGGCCCTCGTCCACCCAATGTCTGACTCTGATTCTCGGACTGAGAAACGCAAGGTAAACACTCCGCGACTCCCGGGGCGCAGGCTGGGGATGGATAGAAGACAGGCGCCGCAGCGGCTTCATCTGTCTCTGGTGTCGCACGTGCGGGTGGAGGCACTGGTTTGTCCCGCGTGGCTGCAGGAGGCGAACGCTGGGAGTCGGGTCGAGGTCGCTGCGTGCCAAGGCACTTTTGGGGAAGGGTTGTCGGCACTGAAGCTGCGGGCACTTAGCCGAAGACTGGGTTGGGACGCAATGCCGCACGAGGGGCCGCTGAGGCATCTCTCGCGGGCAAGGAGGGCGCGTGGTCTCGGCTTGGAGCCGAGGTCCCGCTTCGTGGTGCCGGTAGTGCGTCCAGCCGGGAAGCGTCGCGGCGACCCAGACGGCCCGGGAGAAGTAGCCGCGCGGTAGCGGCGGGCGGGTAGACTTAACTCTTCGCTGACGCGGGTTCATTGCGGAGGTTTGAGTATTAAAATCACACGCGCCCAGACTTTGCTTGTACCCATTCAAGTCAGTTTGGCCATAGTGGTCAATTTCCTTTCCGGATGTCCCTGGCGGCCCGGTTCCTTTTGCGACCGTCCTGTGGATATTGAGGAACACCGTATCTACAGGAGACAAGAAACCCCGTAACCCCCCTAGGACCACTTAGGCTACGCGTATTCCAAGCCCCAGCTAGCCGACTACTCCTAGCCCGATTGCACCGGGACCCAGTCGCATAGGCTGGCGGACCCCTGAGCTCGCAAGCCTATTGCCCACGGGGCAGGCACTGCTTGAGGAAGGCTAACTGAACAGTGGGGGCAGAGGTCTGGATGTGCATGCCCGAGACCCGAGATGGTCGTTCATATTTGGTTCGTGTCGGTAGCACTCGGTAGCACATGGGGACACAGCAGGTGAAGTTGCTGAGAAGTTCTTCAGGGGACTGCGGAGGCATTAGGGACTTGGCTCGGAATGGCCTGGAGTGCGATCGTGGCCTCGCGGATCTCCGAGGGGTGCGTGTCTCGCTTTGTCTCTAATGTCCCGCTGCCCTGGCGGCGGGAATTCCCGCAAAGCGCGCGCCGTCCCGGCCTGGCCCAGGGGTGGGGCGGGGCGCAAAGCGAAGCTGCCCGGCCCCCTAAGTTCCAGCCGGAGCTGCGGTGGCCGGCACAGTCTGAGCGGCGCTGGGCGGCGAGTTTGTCAACAATCGCCTTGCCTTCGGCTGCCTGACCCGTAGGCGCCGCCCCCACCGCCTCTGCCCATTGGTTACGATGGGGAGCGACTGCGCGCGGGCCAATGGGGGAGCACTGGCAGCCGGCGCCAGGGGCGCAGGGCTGGCGGTGCCCGCGCGGCGGCGGGAGCTGCGCGCTAGGGGCGGAGCGGGAGGAGGCGGAGGATGATCCCGGCGGCGGCCGGTGCAGCGCGGGCCAGAGGCGCGGCGCGCGAAACCTTCGGCTCCCCGGCGGAGCGTGGCGGAGGGCGGACGGGCAGGCGCGGGGCCCTGGAGCCCAGGACCCGGCTTTGTTTCCCTTGCCTCCTCGGTGGCGACGTGCAGGGGTCGTTCGATCGGCGCAACACGCCGCGCTCGGAAGGGAAGGGGCGGACGTGAGTCTCGGCATGGTGGCCCGGGGAGGGAAAGAGTCAGCCTTGCGCCGGGTATTGCCAAGAACGCGCAGCTAGGTGTGGAACTTTCAAAGGGATGTCTCTTAAGGCCCTCTTTGGAAGTGTGCACATTCCGGCAAGGTTGCACCCGAGAGAAGTGGTTTAGTGTTTGGGGTGGCGCGCAGGGCAGGCAGCAGGAGGGACCTTGCGGCCGAGGGCGCTCGACCCGGGCGGAGCTGCGCTCGGAGTTACAAACTCTATTGTGACGCACTTACTACGACTGACGGCCGCTGCCAAACCTTCTCCAGACTTGCTGCCCTCAGCATTTTCGGCAAACAATGGGGCCGGAGCAGGGAAGGCGGCCAGCCGCCTGCAATCTCTGCATCTGCGCCCGCTCCTGTGCTCCAGCTCCGCATCTGAGCCCGGGAAATGAGAGCCCGCTGGGATTTTCAGACTTGATTCAAGTTTGTCCTGAAGGAAAGCACGAAATGTAGACGTCCCGCGAGCTGCTTCTCCTAAAACTTCTGTGCTTGTGTGTGCGTGAGCGCACAGGCTGACTCCACAAGCTGGGGAGCTGATACTTTGTTTTGTTTGGTAGTCCGATTTAGTTCCACTCTGCATCAAAATAAACACACCTTCATTATTTTGGGCGCCCCTTTGGTCTTACTTGGCAGATAGTCAGAAAAGTAAACAACATAACAAAGAATCTGAGGTTGACTCTAGAATTCTTAACAAATGGATGAAATGATTTTAAAACTTAATTTGCTGAAGATAATCGTTTTGTTGTCCCCCCTCCCTGTTTCCTTGCAGAAAAAAAGACCAAATGGCCAAGCAACCTTCTGATGTAAGTTCTGAGTGTGACAGAGAAGGTGGACAATTGCAGCCTGCTGAGAGGCCTCCCCAGCTCAGGCCTGGGGCCCCTACCTCCCTACAGACAGAACCGCAAGGTAATCCCGACGGCGAAGGGGACCGCTGCCCCCACGGCAGCCCTCAGGGCCCGCTGGCCCCACCGGCCAGCCCTGGCCCTTTTGCTACCAGATCCCCACTTTTCATCTTTGTGAGAAGATCTTCTCTGCTGTCCCGGTCCTCCAGTGGGTATTTCTCTTTTGACACAGACAGGAGCCCGGCACCCATGAGTTGTGACAAGTCAACACAAACCCCAAGTCCTCCTTGCCAGGCCTTCAACCACTATCTCAGTGCAATGGGTAAGCCATAGCTGGGTAAGAGGCAGTTCATGTGTGCTTGTTTGAATATCGGTTTCAAGGCTGTGGGGAGCATTTAAAGCCTCATAGAATCAGTCAAGTGATTCATTCTATATTTTGATAGAAACAAGATGTATGGAGATCTCAACAATTTTTTTTTAACTTGCAAAGTTTGTGTCGTGAATTTATGGATGTACAAACATCAACTTACTGAGTTGCAAAGTTTGAATCTGTGGCCTTCTAGCCAAAGTTTATAGCCAAGGTACAGTTGGTTTTAACCACTAAGCTTAGATGTTAATGTCATTGTGTTATAAAATAGTTTAATAACCACCAGGCATGTAAAAGGAAGTGATTGAACAACTTGGTCATTTCTGAAGACAGCCTCTGCAAAGATGAACAGCAGAGCCAACTTAGAACCCCAAAGATGAATTTATGCCCCAATTCTCCTTTAAGCTCATTTTTGCTTCAAGGGATTTAATTTAGTATGGATGGATGAGATTAGAGTGTAGATTTTTATTTCTGGGGCTACAGTCAGTTGTAGAATTTTCTAAAAACTATATTCTTAATTTTGAGATTTCATGCATAAAATTTCCTCAAACTCGTCCACTTCCACAACTTTTCCCAGATCAGTTGGAGAATCTTAACCAAGTGGCACAAAATATCCACGGTGATGCCTGGTACAACTGATGAGAAGACAGCTGATGGGGACAGTGGCACTTTGGAGAGTGTTTATCCCATCAGCATTAAAGTTGCCCCTGATTCTGTCCTGCAGGACATGAGTTCTTGGAGTACAAGTGTTTCCATATCACATCATCACCAGGCGAGCAGATTTTGAAGTCAGATATCCCAATCTTTAAACGTTAACAATTACTTTAGATCCTATAGTCACTGTTAAAAGGCGGATTGAGATTTGACTCTTAAGACCTCTTAGCTTGTGCCTTGGGCTATGCACATTTCTGGTACACCCCTCAAGGAAGGATGGCTCTGCATGTTGCTTCTCCACCAAAAGAAAAACCATTTATTTTGATCCTTATCATCCACAATCATGTTTGGTATGTGTCCGGCCAGTCAGACTTGTAGATGACATTAGGAACCTGCCCATGGTGTCAATTAAAACATGTTCTCTATGAACCACTCTGGGGACTGTTAAGCCCTCCTAACAGAAGGAGCTGGGAGTCTTGTGTACTACTCTGGCTATTGCTTTCAGACGTACTTCTGGGCAGGCACTTGCTACCATTCTACCACGAAATACACCCAGCATATGGGCATGTGCCGAGTTAACAAAGCTCCCTGGTATAAGTGCTTAAAAACCTGTGTATTTTAAGAACCCTCTGGAAGCTATTAGAGTCTTAATACTGTGAGCTTAAGTAATGGTCTCTGCAGGTGGAATAATCTGGGGAAATATTTTCTCCTTTCCTGTTCACTAGGAGTAGTGGCTGAGTTAGGGCATTCTCTGATGTGAAGATAGTCACAATTGTTTTATTTTGGGTCCCATTCTATTTAGGAAGCTAATTACAGTGTAATTCATCATAATTTGAGATGACTGATAACTGAGCTTTAAAGATCACAGTCTAAATTCTTAGGCAGAGTTAATGGTCATAGCTGTGAAGTGCTAACTAGATTGCACTTCCAGTACATTGGGATGATGTTAGCTTGAAGGTTAATGCGTGAGTTTACACAGCGAGTGACTGGGGTTAATGCACTAGAGTTGGTTTCTATCCGTAAGCTCTGGAGAGATTTGCTTGGGGAGGGGGTATGTTGGGATGGGATGGAATGGGGTGGGGCAGAAATTACTGACAGAATAAGAGGACTTAGCCAGATGTGAGGTTATTAAATTAGACACACTCAAGAGTTTTTGTCCACCACTGCTGGTTTTCTGACCACCCTCACAATCTTAGTTCTGCCTGAAGACTACTTAGGCTCAGCTAAAAAGTGATCTCTTTATCTTTTGGACTTGTTTAATATTTTTGACTCAACCATTAAAATCTTCAATGCTGCTTTTGATAAGTTATTGCAAAATACATTTTCACAAAGGAGCCTTTATGATTGGTATGAACCACTGGTCGTCGCACAGAGGTCCAGCTTAGCCAAGGGCTCTTCTTCTCGGCTGGCAATTTGCGGTAGGAGACAGAGTATGCCTTAAAAACCATGTCCCCCTCTCCTCTGATGTGTTGAGATTGGACCTAAAGCTTTCCCCATTAAGGCAGACTCTCCTACAGAGCAGAACCCCAGGTTCTTGTATCTTTGCTGCACTGAGGAAGGAAGGGTCTCATTGGAGATACCTGGCAAGCAGATACCGAATTAGAGATGTCGGCACAGTTTCCTCTGCATCCCACTGTTTTGAAAAAATCTTGCAAGAACATTTTGTTTACTGTTTGGAAGTCGTTTTACTCGATAGCAGCCTCCATATACTTTGGGGGGATCAACTTGCCAAACCATTTCTTGAACGGCTGATGATCTTAATAAAAAAGAACCTTCCCCACACCCACTGACTGCCTTTCCTAGTGTTTTTTTATGCCACATATGTTTCTCACACCAGTTGATCTTTGCACACGCTCTCCATCTGAAGCATAATCAGTATGAACTTGGAAATGCAAAGCAGATGAATATTGATTGTCAGCAGGGACTCCGAGGTGTTTGTGAATGTCTTCAGCTTTGGACTGGCAGAGCAGAATTCCATCATCTTTACAACCCCTCAGCGTCCTATGCAATTGGCCTCGGCGCTGGAGCGCGAGCTTCCTGTGAAAGGCAGGACATCCTGCAGATGCCATCGTGGCTAACATAAGACACCTAGACGTTGGAACCTGTGGCGCTCTGTCTGAGCCTGTCCGTGGGGTTGTGTTTTGTTCTTACAGTGTTGGGAATGGAACTCAGACCCCACATAAAGCACATATCTATTCCCAGCATATCTGTGTTGGCACGGGAGGTGTGCCCCCTATTATAGACACAAGAACATGGGTACATATTCACATGAGTAGGTGAAGTAATTTCTTGGGCCATCTCCATAGACACTCGGGTCATGTGCACGTTAGCGGGCGGCTCATTTCTTTTTCTTGCCTTATTGCACTGACTAGAGCCTTGTGGTCTTGTTAGATAGAAGTGATAAAGGTTGTCTGAAGGATCGTCGGTTTTCTGCTTAGAGAGTAAAATCATTAACTAGATTAGTTATAGGTATTTGGGGATACTTGTTTATTTATCTTTATTAATTTTTGTTTATAATCTTTATTAATATTTATTAAGATTAGGAAATTTTAACCAAACTCCGAAGTTCCTGAGAATTTTCAGAGTTAGGTTTTAATGAAATGTTTGTACCATGATTCTGTTAGCCTGTTGGCATGGTGTGGTACAGTGTTCAAACACTGTTAAGTGCTCTTATATGCCCGGGATAAATTCTACTTGGGCAAAACATAATTTGTGTACAATGATGGATTGAATTGAATATTTTATTATTTTTATACCTTGAAAGGTGTTTGTTGGTGCTGTTTGCTTTCTGTATCAAGGCCTGAATGAGTTCAGAAATATTCCCTCTCTTTTATTTCCAGAAGGAACTATGAAAAAGCAGTCTTAAGTTTTGAGGGTTTTTTTGTTTTTTGTTTTTTTTTTTTTTTGAGACAGGGCCTCATGTAGCCCAGGGTAGCTTTGAACTTATGTGTAGCCAAAGGTGTGCTGGGTGCTTTATCTTCTGATCCTCCTGACTCCGCCTCCCAGATGCTGAGGTTACAGACATGTGCCACTGTGCTTCTGCCAGAGACCTGACACTCGGCCCAGAGTGTCTCTTGGTGATATCAGAGCACCCTTGGTCTTCCTGGTCGGTTTCTGTGTTCAGTCATCCTTTCCCTGAGGCGCCCGCCTTGGTGAGAACAGACAGTTGCTGGTGAATTCTCTTTCTGCCTATTGGGGCTTCCCAGATAGAGGCCTCTGAGCAACCTGCCTGGGCTCTGGAGACAGTGAGAAGAGTAGGCAACTGCCCCAGAGTCTGCTGAGAACCCTGAAGCCCTCCCCTGCCCTCCTTCTCATTTTCCTGGGCTTTGCAGTGTTAGTGGTCATTCAAGGAGGAGGGCCTGGCAGTGGAGCTGCTCCTCCCTCTGGGAACAGGTCTGAATCTTTCACCTAGGTCTTGTTTGTTGTTTGTGGGTTTTCTTACTCTGTTTAGATGTCGTGACAATTCCAGGTTGCCTGGCTCAATGGTGGCTCACAACGCCAGAGGCTGAGAATCTAAGGTCAGGTAGATCTGGTGTCTGAAAAGCTGCTTGTTCCGACAGCAGCATCCCCAAGGTGTCATCAGTAGGGGAAAGGTTATGGTGTCTCTGAAGGCACTTAGCACTCCCAGGGGACCCCACATTTTAATACTGACCATGTAGTGGCTATGGAACATCAATTTAGACTAAGGTTAACTTGATTGGCTACAGAGAATTCAGGATTTTAGAAATCACCTCTCTTCCTTGTGTTTTGCTATTGTCTGCATGGGATAACAGTAGAAAGAGAATTAGCGGCTGAGAGTGGTGGTGCACACCTTTAATCCCAGGAGGCAGAGGCAGGTGGATCTCTGAGTTTGAGGCCATCCTGGTCTACAGGAGCAGTTCTTGGACAGCCAGGACTGTATACACAGAAATCCTATCTCAAAAAAACTAAAAAAGAAAAGAAAAAAGAAAGAGATTAAAATTTTAGCTACAATCCTCTTTTTCATAACCACACTGCCTGTCACTACTCTCACTTGCCCTGTATGACTAGTGGCGTAACCTCAGGCTATTCTCTGTTGCTTCCTGTATGTGTGGATAACCCGGTCTAATTTCAAAATAGATAATGCCCCTTGGGGCATTTATTAAAGAGAATCCCAAGCCTTATAGTTGTGTGTGATTGGATTCTAAGATAGAGAGATGAACTGGAGAGGCATTGGTTTTACTTTGTGTTCAGGGTGCTGGTGGAGGCAGATTGCAGTGTATCTGTCTGCTTATAGCTGGTGCTGTGCACACACACACACACACACACACACACACAGAGAGAGAGAGAGAGAGAGAGAGAAAGAAAGACAGAGAGAGAGAGAGAGAGAGAGAGAGAGAGGATGAGAATAAGACAGCCTGAGGGACATGCCCTGGCTTGTTCTTTTAAAAGATGACAGACTTGTTAATAGCAAGTTTGGTTCTAAAGAAGTTCTTAGGACTAAAAGGAAGAAGAAACTGTGCTTAACTGTAAGTAGTACAGACACAGATGTGTGACTTTTTGCTACTGAAGGAAAGAAAATAAAAAAATCACCTGGACAACTATAATAGTGTCTACTGTACATCTGGCTCTGTAACCTTTGTTTCGGGCATCTGCAGCAGCCTGCCACTGGGTGGGTATGCATGTCCCCCTGTGTGTTAGACTCTTGCTGCTGGTGAAGCAACACCTCGCAGCAGCCTGTATTAGAGGTTCTTCCAGGGACACTGTCCCCTATCAATTCCTTTGAGGGCTGCCTGTATGTGCATACTGTCTGAATGGAACATCTCCAGCCCATGGAACCCTGTCAGCTGCCTGCCTTGGTCACCTCTCTCTGCAGCCTTGTACAACAAACCACTCAGAGAAGTCTGGGCGGAATCTTGGCTGCTCCTCTGCTGACCCAAGGACCACGGTGCATCTGGCAAGTCTATTTGAGCTCCAGTTTTCTCTTCCATCCAGTGAGGACCTGCATTCTCTACGTGCTGTGGGAGTTTGAGAATAACCCAGCAGACACGAGTCACCTAGGAAGGAACTCAGCACTTCTCCTTGCCTCCCAGGAAGTGTCCCAGCTGGTCATAGGCATGGCTGATATGCAGTGTTCTCTACTGACCGACATCTGTGGAAAAGACCAGCCCTTCTGGAACCCACTCACAGGGAGCAGTGTGGTCGTGGGAATGTCACGCTGGGTAATTCAGAAGCCCTCTGGTTCCAGAGTAAACAAGCAAAAAGGGAAAATATTTTCTAGAAACTCGCTTGAATAGGGTGGGAAGGGAAGTGTGAACCTGCTGCAGGCCTGCTGATGGACCTGAACATCACCCTGAGGGGAACCTTGGCTTTTCTGGCAAATCTTTGGACCGTGGAGGGACATCTGGAAACCCTACCCACACCGGCTCTGCCTGCCTTGGGGCTGAGCCTAGGCCACCTGCTGGAGACGGACCATTTGTGGCAGAAATTTGACTAGAGTTCAGAAATGTGTATTTTGAAAAGAACAGTCTCGAGACAGAAGCGGAGAAGCACTTTCCCCTGCGGGTCAGTGTTCTGGAACAGCTTTTCAAAGCAAGGGGTATGCTTTTTATCACTGGAAGGCCCACTGTCTGAATCGTCAAGACTTTAAAAAATGCCTCCCTTCCCCTGTATCTTTCCAGGTGAGGAGCTATCCTTAGCTTCGAGTTGCTATAGGAAGTTTCCAGCCCTTACAGATGAGGCTTTCCCGTGCTGGGCAAACCCAGCATTCACAGCATAAAACAGCATCTACTTAATGGCAAGCTGAACTTAGGTCTCTAAGAGGCCAGGCCTCTTTGTCCCCGAGTGTTACTTAGGATGAGTCTTAAGTCCCTGGTGTCTGTGGGAAGCCCTGACTTCACTTTGCTTTCTCTAACTCTGACCAGAGCCCCTTGTTTCTTCGGAGAGCTGTGGTCTGTCCCCTGATTGATGTTGATGATAAAGGGATGCGGGCTCCTCCTGTTGTTGCCCTGGCCTTTCCTTTTGCCAACCAGACAAGAGAGGGTGGCACTGATGACTTGTCTCCCCTTAGAACCCATGTCCTTCTGGCTCGTGTGTGTGTGTGTGTGTGTGTGTGTGTGTGTGTGTGTGTGTGTGTGTGTGATTGGGGCTCACAGTTGATGCCACAGCCATTTAGAGGCACGACTCTAACTGTGTGTGGTGTGGGCATGAAGTGTCTGTTTTGTTTTCTGCCTTTTCCTAATGTTAAAGCTAGGGAGTGTGTTGTCTAATGACGAAACCTTGCCTTACGGTCATTGGCGCTGCTGCCTGGCCCTCTGCACAGTACAGTCTACTATGTATGCTTGGGCTTAGCTCTGCATCTTTAGGAATGAAAGTGGGTTTGAAGCTGAAACTGAAAAATAATAAAAACCGTTTCAGCTCAGGATGAGTGTACATGTTAAGTTGAAACAGGTTGAACACTAACAGTTTTCAGCTGTCAGCTGTCTTGAGACCCCACCCCTCACCGATCAATAGATTATACTTTCAGGTATGGAGTGTAGTTTCCCCGTTCTTACTCCTAAAAGATCTAAATATAAGCAATTTAAGAATAAGTGAGAAATTTGAGAGTTTTTAAAGATTTTTTTTTTGCCTGTAATTGTGTGTGTGTGTGTGTGTGTGTGTGTGTGTGTGTGTGTGTGTGTGTGAAGAGAGCATTGGAGCCCCAGAAATGGCAGGTGCAGACAGCTATGAGCTGCCTGATGTGGGCTCTGGGAACTCAACCTAGGCTTCTTCTGTAAATAAGAGAAGCAAGTGTTTTTAACCATTGTGCTGTCTTAAAGGGGAAAGGATCTGTTTGACCTTTGGGAATGCTTGTATATGAAGAATACAGGCTGTACAGGCCGTGTTAGATGTTACTATTCTATAGCATAACTGTGCTAGAGAAAATGCAAGGGAGTTTCTTGGGGCTCAGTGGGATAACACTTGTCATCAAGTCCAAGGCCCTGGATTTGCTCCCCAGCCCTACAAATAGTGGGGTTCGTTTCTTGTTGATTTCTTTTGTATCCTTGAGAAATTTCTTAGCACAAAATAGTGACAATGAGGTTAGGAGGAATATGATGTTAAGGGTCTATGAGAATACAAACCTTGGTTTTACTTAAACTCGTGTGTGGATTCGAAGCAGCTCAGTGACTTAAGAGGAAGATGGACTGTTTAGGAAGAGCCCGTGCTGTCCTGTGTGATGTGTCCCGTAGCAGTCCCCTCGCACTTTCTCAGCTGAAAGTCTGGCCTAGACAATGCAAGGGCTAAGGGTTAGCTTTGTGTCCACACTCTTCCCGTGCTGATCCTGTGATGAAATCTAGTGGTAGAAAGTTTTAGCCTGTGACCCCGCCTCCATGGAGTCTTGGTCTTTCCACTATGATAGTCCCATTATCAGGAAAGGTAACTGGAGCTCTTACCTGACTCAGGAGGGTGTGGAGGCCACTCTAGTGGTCGGAGCACAGGAGAGCAACGCTCCACTGTTCCATTACACCGGGGATTTTTTTTTTCAGAATGTCCTCGAACTGTCTTGCTTGGGTCATGAGTCTTGTGCAACAGAGCTGCCAGCAGCTGTGTCTGCCCTGCCTTTGTGGGCGAGTGGAGAGACATGTCAGGAGCTTGCGCAGATGAGTGGACTGTCACCATAAACTCACAGAGATGACAGCCGTTTTCCATGTCTTCCTGCACCTGCAGTCGCCATAGCCAGTATTTGTAATCAGAACAAACCTATTAATCGTGGTTATAAATTTCACTCTTAACTTTGATCTTTATTTCATTCTGGTGTCTTCCCAACTGAGAAGTCACCTGTATGGAGGCGGGGCATGGAGCACAGTTATGTTATATTTGTACACTTTGGACTGTTTCTCTGCAGCCTCCCTCAGACTAGTGTCACAAAGTTGGCCCGTCAGGTCAGCGGTGAAGGAACTTGGCTCTCGCCTCCTCTCTGACTAATTTTATACTCCCTCTGTCACCACAAGAATTGGCAAGCTTTCTTTGACAGCAGCGTTTAGTTTAGTTCTTCCTACGTCGTTGTTGTCGTGGTCGTCATCGTCGTTGTCGTTGTTTGTTGGTACAGGACTGGCTGGCATTGGCCTGTGTTGTGTCTCTTCGCGGAAAGGTGTCACCTTCAGCCTGGATGTGTCTAATAATATGCTTCTGGGGTTGTCTGGGGGAAGAGTCTCAAAGCCCAGCTGAGACAGACATTTAAACCATTAACTGTCCAAGCACAGTGATTGTCTTTGCAGTTATGCAAAGCAGTGTCTGGAATTAAGGTAGAAGGCTTATTCTTTTCTTCCCACAAGATGGGTATAAAGGAAGCAGCTGCCTGTGTTAAGTGGGAAGTTTTCGTTGTCTGTCCTCACAGCGAGTTAGCCGCGACGACCGTACATCTGTGTTGAATTACTGCTTCAGTTTGTATATGGCTATTATAAATGCTAAGTTAGTAACTAAGGCCTTCATTAGAAGAAAAAACAAAAAAAGGGGGGAAAAAAAGCCCAGGGGTGACTTGTAGATGCTGGTTGACCCTTGTTGTCATCCGGTGTCTTGGTCTCTGTTGTCACTGGGATAAAAACATGATTGGAACCGTACATGAATTTAGGGGGAAATTATTGTTGCTTGTTTTCTGCCACTGGTTTTAAGTTACATACAGGAAGCCATAGTTAACTCTGAAAACCCAGGAGTCTTTATTTTATAGTGTGAATTCTTAGCTTCCCTCACCCTCGGCCCAATATGATTTTTGTCTAGAAGCAATTTATAGGTTACTGTAACTTGGGGCTTTTGCATCCTTTGTTTCTGGAGTCTTTAAGTGTGTTGATGTATAGGGGGGTTGCATGTTTGTCTTGGGGTTAGACTTTTCATACATAGCTCAGGTTTGCCTCAAACACACCCTATAGTCCAGGCTTTCCTAGTGTTTGGGGTTGTCTGTGTGAGCTACCAGCAAGGATCTCAACCCCAGGCCTCACTCATGCCAAGTGGGTAGGTGTCCTCCTGCTGAGCTGTGTCTTCAGTCCAGGCCGTACTTGTGGTCCAGGGGTGGAACCGAGGGTTTTAGGCTCACTCGATTAGGAGTGTCCCCCTATGCTACAGCTGCAGCCCTAGTGTTTAAAGGATCCCTATGTGGTTCTTTTGATTAATGAAGTAAATCATGACATGCGCTGTCTGGCTAGAACAGGATATTGGTTTCAGGTTTTTGTACTAAATCAAGTACAAAATCAACCCTATTTATTGTATTGAGTTTTGACGTTATTTTTGCTTATTCAAGTAAGATGCAGTCAGATGCCTGTAACCTTCTGAACATAAACAATGACTGTGGGCAGAGATGGAGCTGTTCAAAGACTTAGTGGCACAGGACTGAAGAGATGGAGGCACAGGAGCACCCAGGGTCCTGACATAACTGGCGAGTGTGAAGTGCTGCCATGTGCTGTTCAGAGCAGTGACGTCAGCACGGCGTGATTGGAGGCACCGTCTGTTATGGTGGTACTATTCCCCGAGGCATGTTAATGAGAGGAGCTGGCTTAGGATCAGGTTTGGGAAGTGTGGCAGCTTTGTTTATTAAAAAGAAAGGTACTATGCTGGCGAGATGAGTCCAGTGGTTAAAAGCACTGGCTGCTCTTGCAGAGGACTAGGGGTTCAGTTCCCAGTGCCCATGTGGTGACTCACCCCCTACCTCGCTCCAGTTCCAGAAGGTTCAATGCCCATTTTTCTCTACCACATGCTTATGGTACAAACAGACATTCCTTACATATGCACCTGTATATGCAAAATAAAAATAAGTAAAATCCAAAATAATAATAACAAAAAGAGTTGGGGGTTGAGAGGTCCCGGTACACCTTGAGAACAGGACATCTGACCCTGGAAGTGAGCAAAAAAGCCAAGAAACCAGGTAGTCTGTCACCAACAGGCTCCCAGCCATGCTTCCCCTGTGCTTCTGGGACTGAGATGTCCCTGGATGTGGGCCCTGCAGCTCAGGCTCCGGACATAACCTCCTGTGTCTAATGTCTTTTAGTGTGAGTTTGGGGGACAGCTCAGATGGAAGCCGTAATGAGAGACCTTCTGATGTAGGATGGAATGAATGAGAAGGTACTGGATCTTAGTTGCCGCCAGGTTTGGTCTTTATTGCATGAAACAGACCTTGGTGAAGGGGAAAGGCCTTGTGAATACTAGTTTCCACGTCTCTGTCCAGCTTCAGCCTGGGACTAGGGCTTTGCAAACCGTCTGTCTGGAAATGGATGAAAGCAGCCCGTTCCGACCTATTAGCTCAGGGCTACATGACAGCAGCGGGGAGGACACGCCGGAAGAGCGAGTGGGGAAGCTCTGGCTTTGGGTCGTGCACTTCATTATCGAGCATTTTATTCCAGCAGCTGTTTGTAAGGCGCCGGCTTGAATTCATGTGACAACTCAGGCTTGACACAAATGTGCGCCAGAGAAAAACAGACTGAGGGAAACCTGAGCTCTTAGGCTGCAGCGTGCTGTTGCTTTATTTTTATGTCTTTCTTTTTACTTTTATGGATATGTTATTTGTATGTGCACCTGTTTGTGGTGTGGTTGTGTGTGTGTGTACACGCTGGTATGCAGATGTGCAGAGACCAGAGGTGTTAAGTGTTTTCCTCCATTCATCTGAGCCTTAGACCTTGAAACAGGGATCTCTCACTAACCTGAAGGTCACAGATTCCACTAGGCTGGTTAGCCAGTGAGTCCTGGGGAATCCTTCTGTCTCCATCTCCCTAGGGCTAGGGACTCAGCCTCACCTGCACAGCCCCCTCTTAACTGATGGCGCCCTCTTCCTACAGACACCTGCATTTTTATTACTAATAGCTTTTATTTTCGTCAAGTGGCTCAGTGGGACTAGTAGATTTGTCTTATCAAGAAATAAAATGATGTGAGTAAAAATGTTGACCTGGAAGGAGCTTGAGGCTGGGGAGTGGGGGGATTGAGGGGCGGGGTGCGCAGGGAGACTGACTGGTTCTGGGTGGGATTTCTGAGTACAAGTTTCAAAAGGAGCTTCTGGTGACATTGTGCGTCCCCTCACTGGTGGCTACGGAGATCTCTTTGCCTTGGGCTGACTGGGAAGAGACAGGACAACTTGGTCCCTTTAAGGTGTCTTTGAAAGCTGCCTGAGCACACCAGCCTGTCACTTCATTCCTTCTGTGGGTATGTCTAAGTAGAGATTACATCTGCAGGTATTTAAGTGAGCAGATTATTGTATTAAACCAACATCCCAGAATTTTTTTATTTGCCCCACTGAAAACTGAGCATCAAAGCGGCTGCTTGTAGACATTTCCACGCCCAACCCACCATACTTGAAGTATTTCTTAGGGCTTTATTTTATAGCTGGTTTGAGTCCACAAGGAAGTGGTTCTTTGTAGAGGCCTTTATAAGTGTGAGTGGTCCCCTCAGAGCGTCCTCGGGGACAGAGATACACAGCCCTGATATGGCTGATGAGAGGTGTTTTTTTTTTTTCTTCCTACAGTCCATGGGCCAATTGCCCTCGACTGTCTGGTGTGTTCTGTTGTGTGTTTGAACGATCAATACTTTCTTCAAAGACACACATTCCATCTACTTGGACATCAGGAAATCCTTTCTCTGTTCTGAGTTGAATATTGATTTGGCTTAATTCATTGCTGGTTACTTTCACATCTAATCTTTGGGGATTACTGACCATCTAAAGACAGCTGAAATTCTCCTGCAGGTTTTGAGTTGGCTCCTGCTATTGCTACAACTGTAATGCCAATGGTAATGGGAGTAGGAGCTGCCCTGTAGTTAAGGAGACTGAGCTAGCCAGCTCCCAAGCTGAAAATGCAAGCCAGTGTGCTAGGATGTGTGCTTGTGTTGTTTCACTGCGCTGCTGCGACAGCACAGGACAACTGGCAGAATGGCTGTGAATGTCACAATGTGACCATGGTGCTTTGAACCCATTGCTGCTCACTGCAACAAAGTCTCAGCTTGATCTGCTAGCAGCCACTTCCCCTTGATATTAATAGGTACTGAGTTTTGAAGATACCTTGTATTACCTCATGACTTGAAAAAGTGTTAGCCAAGTGGGTGACCCACATCTTGCACCACTAAGGCCCTTTGGCATCAGGAATGTCCTCCTTTCTCTTCCCCTGAAAAATGAATTGGTATGGTGCCATAGAAAATCACGTTACTGATACCAGTTTTTGGATTTCAAAAAGGTTATTTTTTGAAGTTTGGATGAAAACTCAGTGGGCAGAGGACACTTGGCAAAGTGTCTGATCCAGCACATAAGAAAGTTTAATAATGGCATTTGTTAAAAGTGAGGAGGAAGAAATGTGGCCCTGGCCCTGGGAAGTCCCCTCTGGTGCAGTTTAGTGGCCTGCAGGCTTGGAGCCTTGCTGCAAGTCTCAGCTTCACAGTATATCTGTGGTCGCAAGCACTCTGTTTCGTCTGCTTGGGGTGTGCATGTGCGTGTGTGTGCACACACACTCATGCATGCACACTCATGTCAAGTTCCCAGAATGAAAGTTCCTTAAATACTGAAACTATGTTCTGAGGGTGAAAATTTTTATGTGTGTGTAAAATTTCCTCCTTGGTTTAAAAGTGTGGCCCTCCTTAGAAAAGCTTTTGTAAACAGCTTTCTTGCGAACACATATCAACACTTGGGATTCTCAGGCTCATCACTAATCACAGAATAAACTACTTGTGGTTGGTTCTTAACCGTCTTAGACTGCATTATCTTTGTGATGGGCTGACTGTGGGAGTAAGTGGATGCATGCAGGACAGAGTGACAGGAGTCAGGAAGGTGGGGTGGCATGTCTTCTGGGCACTGTGTCCCCAGCCCACAGGCGCCAGGTGCATCTTCAGAAGATCGACAATTGGGATGTCTACATACTGTGGTCGCCTGTGCTTAGGGTGGCTGTGAAAGGGGACAAAGCCACGTCGTGTTGGGAATGGAAATCTCACGTCTGGCTCACTCTATGCTGTAGAGTGGACCGAGGGGCCCTATTCTTTGCTCTACTTGTTCTCTCGTGGCACAGGACCAACTATGGGACTCACTAGCATTAGGCTGTTGGGGGAGCTCAGTGGAAAGCTTCCCTACACCCCATCCCTGTACCTCAAAGAAAATAGTTTGTCATCTGAGAAATAATGTTTGAAGATTTCGTCAAACAGCATACCATATGAGTTACAGCTAGTGTACCTTAAATACAGAAGAAGAAGATGCCTTCTAAAGTACTCTCAATAGAATTTTTATTATATAAACTTAGTATATTGTGGCTGAAGGAATGGTTCAGTGGTTAAGAGCACTTGCAGCAAAATCATGAAGACTGGAGTTCGAATCCTGGCACCCAAGTACCAATCCAGACATCTGCCCACAGATACCAGCTCAGAGTCCAAGCAGAGAAGACAGGATTGCTGAGATTTGCAGACTTCCAGCATAATGGAGGAAAATGTGAGTCCCAGGCTCAGAGAGAGACCCTGCCTTAAAACGTAGTAGGCAGAGAGGGATGGAGAATGGCACTCCACCCACCCTTCTGGACTCTACACACACCAACAGAAACATGTGTACTCGTGCACATAGACAAACATACGCCAATCTTTTTACAAAATGTACAGCTAGCTATAGTATTTAGCTTGGTGCATATCTACTGTGTGCATGCTACTTGTGCCTTGTGGAGTGGGTACTAGCCTTAATTTTCAGTTTTGTACCTCAAAAAAAAAAAAAAAAAAAACAACAACAAAAAAAAAAAAAAACAACCAGAGGAGGGCCAGAGAGATTGCTCAGCAGTTAGGAGTACTGGCTGTTCTTGCCGAAGACCTTGGTTTGATTCCCAGCATCCACATGGCATGCACATAAATCCATACAGGCAAAATAGTTCCTGAAACTATTTTAAAGCACACCTATCCAGGAGGCTGTGGCTCCGTGATAGAACACTTGCCCATCATACTAGCATCACAGACAGGGAGAAATAAATATTCCTGATCCTTATAAAAATAAAACACCAGCCAGGTATGATGGTGCATGCTTTTAATCCCAGCACCTGGTGGGTGAGGGCAGATAGATCTGAGTTTGAGTCCAGCTTGTCCTATGTCGCCAGTTCCAGCTCAGCCAGGGACCGGGCAGCCTCTAAGACAGACCAGCCTCCTCGGCAAGTGGTGTTTATATTGTAACAGCTTTTTAATATTACACCAAAGTACAGCTGATAGTCTTTTGGTAACCCAGAGCTATTGCCAGCCAATTACAGTTTGGGCTAAGCCTGACCTAACCATTATCTTGGGTTAATACACTGTCCTGACACCACCAGCACAGATCAGGGCCCCAGGCCTAACCACTGTTTCTGGTCCTTTGTTCTGTGTCTTTTCAGGATCTGGTGTGTGGATCTTAGCACCTCCATCATCCCTCCCACCCTAAGCCTCCTTGCAGGGATGTGGGGATCTGTTTATATCTGCACACCTACTTGTACTAACAGCCTCTGAACTTTTTTTTTTTTTTATGGGAGAAACAGACTGTCTTCTTATCTCCCCAAACAACAGGGCATTTATCTGTAAACAAGTTGAGCTTGGCCACCAAAGATCCATAGCTGCTGGCAGCATCTGTGTGCTTGCTAAGTGCTAGTTTTGATAAGTCAAGTTGTGACCCAGGATAGCTCCTTCAAGTGGTGTACTTCAGCTCCCTGGACCTCATCTGAGCCTCCCTAGAACAACCTGGCTCATGGTCATTTGTTGTACATCACTGAATATGACCACACAGTAAACACTGGGTAAGTGACTTGGGTCACGCCACCTGACTTTGATCTATTTTTTACCCATTGTCTTCTAGTACTTGGCTTTTCTTTGCTTCCAACCCCAAAGGTGAAGCTAGATAGCTCTCTTCGGTGTGTATGGGGAGAAAGAGTGAACTGTGAAGGTGGGAGAGGTGGGTGACAGGACCTGTCATGGCGGCGTGGTGCCTCCCAGACCTGCTCAGCTGGGTAGGTGTGCATCCCGGTGAGGACACAACAGAGCCCCTAGAGAGTTCTTGACGGTCAGTACTTACAACCACTCGTCATGACCCAGCTGGTGCTGGTCCGTGCTTGCCACCCCAGCACTTAGGAAAGTGAGACAGGAGGGGTGAGAGAGACCTGGGCTGCACAGTGAGATGGTGATTTGCCACTTGTGACACCAACGCCTCACAAAGCTGACAACCCAGAAGGACATGGAACTGATGGCTTGCTCCATTCACCTGACATAGTGTCAACCTTTGGGTTTCTTTTTTCCAATTAAACTGTAGTTTTAATAGACTTAATAATAGTGCTAATATTAGAAATATTTGTGCTTAAAAGAAAGTATGGCCAGTGTAATTTTTTGTGATTGGATGTGACTTCCTGGTCTGACTTAGCCTAAAAATTTAATTCCTCCATGAGACTTCTGTCTCCTGTGTAGTGATGTCCCCTCTGATACTGAGAGTAGGTAGCTTAATGGAACACAGATCTCCCCCTTACTGAGGACTTATCTGCTCTTTTAAGCTCTTAGTAGTTTCTCTCTCTCTCTCTCTCTCTCTCTCTCTCTCTCTCTCTCTCTCTCTCTCTCCCTCCCTCCCTCCCTCCCTCCCTCCCTTCCTCCCTCCCTCCCTCTGTTTCTCCTCTCCCTCTGAGAAATCCTCTCAGTGCAGCCCAGCATTATCCTCCTGCCTCGGGTTCTGGAGTGCTGGGATTGCAGCTGGGATCATCATTAACTCTACTGGACCATGGGCAACCCTTGGTCAGGGAAGAGGTGGCAAGCGTTTTGAAAAGAATTAGCTAAGTCACTTGCATATACTTTTGCCTAGTTGTGAGTCTGCAGTTTATGGATCTTTTACAAATAAAAAAGCAAGATGTAATGTTTTTATCAACAGTAGGTTTTTTCTACTTTACTGAGTGGGGAATTTAGTTGTGAGTTGCTTGTGCTTTAAAAATTGGAGAGGTAAATGGAAGCCCAGGGCGGGTGACTAATGTGCTCTTACAGTGTTACAACATAACATTAACATTAACTTGGTGTTATGGTTCAGTGTGGGGGCGGGGGAAGGAGGACAGGATCTCACTAAATAGGATCTCCCAGGTTGACCTGGAACTCATAGACGTATATGTGTAGATCAGGCTGGCCTCAGACTCACAAATACACCTGCCTCTGCCTCTGCCTCTGCCTCTGCCTCCTGCAACCTTCCCCAATCCAATCTTTTTCTCTTTTCTCAAAAATACCTTTAACTCCCAAACCCAAAACACTTCCAGCCTACGTGTGGTGTTTGCAGACTTGAGTCCCTCTTTGTTGACTGAGTTAATATTCAGTCAGAGCATGCAGTTAGCATGCAGTTATGCTCCCATCTGGATGATTTACTGACTCCACTGAGCCTGGAGACAGCCACCTTCCAGGCATCTCTGATTTCTCCTTACTAGGCTTTGGAACGGACAAACATTTCTTCAGGTTTGAATTTTTCCTAGGAATTTATATCTTGTTCTAAGACCAAAAGTGGGTATTTCACTGAGAGATTAAAATGGTATGTTCTCTGATGGTTTGTGTATTTTTTTTTCTAGTGTAGTTCTAGGGATGGACCTTAGGACTTCATGCAAACTGCCCCCTTAAATCTCTCTCTCTCTCTCTCTCTCTCTCTCTCTCTCTCTCTCTCTCTCACACACACACACACACACACACACACACACACACTATAATAATAATTAAATAAAGAAATCAGTGAAAGTTAGTTCTCTGCCTTCACCATGTGGGTTTTGCACCAGTCCCTGCTGTGTTTCTTTGGTGATCTTCATTGAACTATCCTTTTGAGATGGGAGTGTGTGAGGCTGGGCCGGGGTGTTTTTTCATTCTCGTAAGTCCGAGTCTCCAATTCCTGCCATCACTCTGTAATCACCTACACACTGACTGCTGGTTCCCCTTTGTTTTGCTCATCAACTGGACACAAGCTAGAGTCTTCTAGCAAGAGGGAATCTTAATTGAGGGGTTACCTACATCAGGTTGCCTGTAGGTAAATCTGTGGGGGTATTTTCTTGCTGTGGAAAGGCTGAGCTCGCTGCAGGCAGGGCCACCCTGGTATGAAAGCAAGCTGAGCAGCCTGTGGTGAGCAAGCCAGGCAGGAGTGCTCCCGCGCACTGCTTCTTGCTCCTGCATCTCTTCTTGCACTTTCTCCCTGACTTCTGTCTGATGGACTGTGATCAACTGTGTGAGCCAAGTAACCCTTCTCCCTAATCTGGTTTCAGTTAGCACTTTATCGCAGCAACAGGACATAGCCAGCTAAGACAGTATCTAAAATGATACCGTTTTCACAGTTCTAAACACAGGGTCGAGAGTTCCCAAGGCCAGGGAGCTTCCAGAAGACCAGAGTGTGTTAGGTGGGTTTGTTCCTGGAAACTTGTGTGTGGTGTTCTAAGTGTTGTGGACCTCGGTGTGATTTCTGGTTTCTTTGCCTCCCGAGCAGCTTCCATACGACAGTCTCAGGAGGAACCTGAAGATCTGCGCCCGGAGATACGGATTGCACAGGAGCTGCGGCGGATCGGAGACGAGTTCAACGAAACTTACACAAGGAGGGTAAGGACCTCTCCCCATCCCCAGAGAAAGTGCAACTGCGGAGATATGGCCCCCTTCTGCACCTTACGTTATCTCTCTCCTAATTCTGCTCTGACCTGGTGCATCTAAGGGTTTGGCTTTAACTGAGATAGAGTGTGAAGTTGCAAGAGGTATTTTATGTGCAAGAGACCTCAACATATTAGTGCTTAGAATTCTTTTAAAAGGTTATTGATACACATGAAATAGCTCCATGTAGCTATGGGCACATGGTCTTCAGTTCCTGTAAGGTGCTTCTCCACGTAGGCAGAGCCATTAAATTCTGTAGTCACTCAGCCAGGGCTCGCAGCAAGAGAGCCTTGTCCTGCTGCTGGCTTTTCCCATTTGATTATTAAACTGTGTTAGGAGACGAGTCATCAATAGCTATAATGTGAACCTAGTGGAGGCTGAATAAGGGTAGCTGGCTGTCCTGTTGGTATTTATTTAAATAATAACGATGACAACAATAACATAGTCCAGCATCTTCAGAAGCAGTGTGTTTAAAAACAGTTTTGATATGGAACAAAGACACTTGTCTGTTTGAGGTCCTGCTTCCTGTGGACTACACTTTTGGGGATGTAGGCTTTGACTCTGAGGTACAGGACTGCTGTGAGTGGGTGACCAGTTAGCAAAGAGTCTGGAGGTAACTTTGGCTCCTTTTCAAATTCATTCAAATGTAACCTCTCGCCTCTCTGGAGAGATGCCAGTCAAGGGACCCTGAGATGTTTCTGTCTTTACATAGACATCTCCCGTGGAGCTACCGGCCCACACTAAGTGGCTGCTCCCCAGACTGCTTGAGCAGCCTTGTTCCTTTTGAGTAGCAGATCTATCAGGGAGTCCCGGATCTCGAGAATAATCTCAGCCCCACTTCCTGCTCTTCTGTGGGACGTGTTGGGGGACGAATGTGTGTGCTATAGTCTGGCTTCTGTCATAATGGGCACTGTCCTGTTGATGAATGGACTGAGGAGTTTTTCATGAAACTGTGTGTAGCCCACACAGGCTTCCTCTCCCTGACGTGGATCATGTCACAGAATATGAATTCCTTCTTAGCCTAGGTCCAAAATGGCAGTCTTTTGGGAAGAATGGTTGATTTTATAATTCACCACTAATGCTACATCCACTAATCCATCTGCCTTGTTTTCTTTAAAGAGATTTTAGTGTTTGTGTTGGTGATTGGGCTGGTTAACTATAAGAGGCCATAGTATGTTTGGGAGCCTGGTCCTTCTGTTGAGGGCAGGGGTAGGGGACATGAGACTATTTGAAGAGAGTAAGGGGCTACATCTGAGTCTTGGGCTGGAGCTGGGGCCAGAGTCCAGGAGGATATGCCATTTTTGATGAGTTTGGAGAGACATGGAAGTGTAGGTATGAACTGGCTATGATGCTGTGTCTGTCTTACTGTAAATGCCCTCAGGGCTGGACCTGGTGGGTGGGTACGCCCCAGGAGGGACGCAGCTGTGGGCAGGCCTTTGTACTGCTGGGACATGTACACCGAGCTGAGCTGGCGCAACACCCCACTCGGGTTGTGTCAGCTCCTTTGTCTGCAGAGCCAGGCACGCTGATGGATCTTTCGTACAAGTTTGATTTTAAACCATAAGGTAAGGACAGGGGACTAGGAGGCCTTCCCCGATGGGAGTGATGGTCGGTGCAGCTCCCTGGGGACTGTGAGTGGTTAGTGATGACATTGTCAGAGTGAGTAGTCACATTCTATGGCCCGCCCTCAGGAAGGGTATCAGGGTAATGAGTGATTCGAGTCCTGTGCAGCTAAAATACGGACTGCCCCAGATTCTTCTCTAGCTCAGCTTGCCTTATAGAAGGTGAGACTATGGCTGCATGTGGTTTGCCTCCTACCTTCTTCCCAATGTTATTTTATAGTTTCGTGCTTATGTATGCATTTTGTGGTGGTTGCATCGGTTGTTTTTTGTTTTTTTTAAACAAGCCACATTTATATATCCTATCCTTTTAAATATAATAAATGTCAATAAATACTGTTGTACTATTTTGCAAGATTTTATACTTTATTTTGTATGTCTTTTTTTATTTCTCTCTGTGTGTGTGTGTGTGTGTGTGTGTGTGTGTGTGTGTGTGTGTGTGTGTACATTTGCAGGCTACTGTGCATGTTATAGAAGTCTGACGATAACCTGTGGGAGTTAGTTCTCTGCTTCCAACTAGCAGACCTGCAAACTTCTCAGCAGTTTTCCGTCCTTTGCCTCCCGTCTCACCAGTCCTGGGATTACAGATGCACATACCCCCACTTCCGGGGCTCTTATGTGGGTCTCAGGAGTCCAACTCAGACCATGAAGCTCCTGAGTCGGGGTGCTGTTGCTAGATGAGCCATCTTGCCAAGCCTTAGCATATCTTAAGCAATGGGTTAAGATCCACTGCTGAAATCCGGTCACTAATAAAGGACTTTAGCTTTCTTAGTAGGCTCGAGAAAGGGATAGATTCCAGGCTAGGCCCTAATTCCTCTAAACTGAAGGCAAATATTCTCCAGATGGTGGTTATCAGCGGCCAGAACACAGTGACCCCTAAAGCCACAGGCACCAGCCCAGCTAGTTAGAAGAGCAGCATTGTCTGTCATCACACCAGTGGTCCATGGTTGAACCCTGGGGACAGGAAGCCAGGCCGGAAGTGGGGGGATGATGACTTCAATGGCTTCACCTACCTGACCGGATTCACTGAAGTCTCTAAAAGATTTAAAGTCTACACTGGGGTGATTTCTTCTCCCAGGGTTGTTAGCATGTATTACTTACCTCACAGAGCCTGACAGGATATCTTCCCAAGTTACCAGGTAGGGAATTAGAGACACTATTTTGTAGTTGTATGTTTAGTCCATTTAAGAGCAGCGGGGCAGCGTGAGATGGTGCTGTGGAGGCCGAGGCAGGAGGTCAGAAGTGAATGCCCAGGCCTGTATGCCCCTGACTGCTGGACTCCCAGAGCCCCACTGCAGTCAGCTATCACTAGGAGCATGCATGCTCTATAGCATGGGAATTTGGAGACAGCTTTTCACTTGGAAAAACTTCAAGAAACATTTAGAGAACTTTGTTAACATGTAGCCCCGGCACCCCCCAGTATGTCTTGTCAACATGCGCTTTCAATGTGTGGGTTGTTTTATCCATGCCCCACCTTAGCTTATTCTTAAAAATGGTTTTATTGATTCTTTGAGACCTCCATACAGTGTTTTGATCTTATTCCTTCCCCCTCCCCCACCTCCCTACACTCACCCAATTTCATGTTCTCTTTATAACTCATACAAGTATTCACAAGATGATCAGGAAACAAGGCTGGGGCAGGGGGAGCAACCACGGGAGCATTTGCCATGAGGTTGTATCATCTGCATAGAACAGGGAAGCTGCATCCGAGAAGTCTCAGTATGGTCGCCTAAACAAGATCTGAGCAAGGACAACCCTGCCTGACGTGCGGGTGTGCACGGGGGGGGGGCACTCTCACGAGATGCCACCCCGCATTAGCACTGCAGTGTGTGCTTTCTGAGAGTGTGAATATCCTCTCATACCTACATGTCACCACATGTAACAGTCATAATCAGCAAATGGATAGTGTCCCCATGCTGTCTTAGAACTGCAGACCTAAACTTCTTCTCTATCCTGAAATGTCCCTAGACATTGGAGGAGGGAAACCCGGCCTAAACTCATGCATTGCATTAAGGAACACTCTGGCCTGGTAACTCCTCTGTCTTTGGAGAGGCGACATTTGTGCAGGATTCAGGTAGTTTGAGTCTAAAGACTCCCTGTATTTCTTTTACCTGGTGCTTGCATGGGTCGAGGGTTAGGTTTTATGCTCCCGTAGGAACGGTGCAGAGGCAAGCTGTCTTTGGTTCCTTCCACCGAGAGGTGTGCGGTGGCTGCCGCTGACAGTGTAGAGCCAAGGTGGCGTCTTCAGTGTAGAAGTATTCGTTTTCTCCAGAATGGACTCCAGAGCTTAAGACAGAGGAGATGAAGCCGCACTAGGGAGAGGCTGTGCCTTCTGAAAGATTTTCCTGATTGTTATGCCCAGGCGCTGTACCAAGCCTTCTAAACCTTGGTGTCTACTCTGCAGTGTGGTACCCATCTGGAAGACTTAGGAGGATGGCAGGGGCTCTTCGGGGAGCTGTTCAGGGAGTCAGTGGGTCCAGAGAGAAGCTCAGAGGGACTGGTTGTTGGAAGGTCATGGAGAAAGCAGGCAGTTTGCGTTTAGCTGAGTGCTGAAGGGTCATTCATATCTTGCAGCCTATGTTTGAAGCCTCTTCGTCTTCGTGTCAGGGATGCGTCAATGTTCGACAACCCCATTTCACACTCATCTCCCATAGCTGTCATCAGGGCCGTCTCCATGGCTCAGCTGCCGCTCTTATACCCATACCTGGGCCAGGTGACATCAAGTGCATGTCACATAGTCCTCAGCACCTGTGGGCACTAATTATGAAAGATGTCCACTTGTGGGTATTTTGGCCATGGGCTAGGTTGCTGGGAAAGGCCTGTCAGCCCTTTAGGGTAGCTGTTGAGGGGATGTCCTCCAAGTGCCCAGCCTAAAGCTAAGACCCCTGCAGATGGGACAGTGAGTGAGTGGAAACCCTTTGTCTGATCACAAGAAACACCTTTTGGTTTACACTGCTTCCTTCCCCCTTGGTCTGGGACATGTGCAGGCATGAGTTGATTGGAGTGTACACAGACAACAGGAGAACCCAGCATCAGATAAAGTGGAGCTAAAACGGGGGTCCACACAGATCAGCTTTGATAAAACACAAGTTTCACTAAAGCAATATGCACAGGAGCATTTGTATACTTTAAACTTGAAGCCTGTCCGTCTCGCTTTCCTAAGAAAGGGAGCCCACTATGCTATCTGACTCCGTGCTTTTAGAAATGACGGTGGTTCCTATAAATCACCAACAAGGGAGAGGCCGAAATTATAGCTTGCTTGGATGAAACCAACCAGAGATGTGTGGCCTCGGGCCATGTTCTCCAGAGGCCCTCATTAATTGAAAGCTGGAGTTTAATAAGATAAGTTGCTTTCTTAAACTGTTGCCATTAAAGGCATGAATATCAATGTAAAATCACACTAGATCTGACTCACGGAAGGATGGGGTCTCTTCACATGGTAGTCGCAGGTCCCTCTTGTAGCAAACGCAGTCACTAGGAGGTAAGGTGAACTGTTATCTGCTCTTGTCTGTGACACAATTGTGTGTCGCAGTTGGAGGGAGCGGTTGGGCATTTTGGTTTTAGGCTTTGTTCATATCTGAACTGAACCACACATGCCACCTCTGTTTAGTGACTGGAGGTGGCGAGTGCTTCGGTTTCTCCCCTGAGGCAAGCGGAAAGAGCTGTGTTATTCACTCCATAGCATTGAGCTGCTTTTCTGAATGAGGGTTCCCTGTAGCTACTGAGGGAGGGCAGCTTGGCTCGTCAGCAAGTGCACCCCATCCAGAGCCACGGGGTCTACTCTAGTGTCGGATGCTGAACCCTGCGTGCTCGAGAATCTGGGTGCCATTATCACCCCGTTCTCTGTCACGTTGAGTGGTGCCAGGAACCCTGTCCACCTGGCTGCCTTTACATGCTTCGGACATGCTTTTGAAGCAAGTGCGTTGGACCCTACAGGCGCAGGCTGCATCTGTCTGGGTGTAGGCAAATATGAGAGGAGACTGAAGCACTGGGGTGTGTTCGAATGGCTGGCGGGGTGTTGGGCTAGACATCCTTGTGTTGATCTACACCACACACCACGTGTGAGGGTGCTGTGGGGCCTGGCAGGTGCTACACCTGCAGGGCTACCCGGCCGTTGTGGGATAGGGAGCCGTGAACGTGCAACCAAGAGGAGGTGCAGGTGCCCGGAGGGGAACTTCAGGCAGGTTCTCAGGGTAATTTTTTTTTTTTTTAAATCTCTGGAGGAGGAAATGAAGATGCAAAGAAAGGACGGTTTGGCCCTTCTGCAGACACATAAAAATAATAAGGTGATTGCATCATCCCTTGCCTAGACTTCACCTCGCTGAACCAAAGCAGGAGGTTTTAGTTGTGGTTAAAGTGTGTTACATCCCACTTAGCATTTCAGAACAGCATGTTCCTGCCCTGAGTTGAGTATTTTGTCCCTCGTAGCTCTCACAGGAGACATACTACCAATCTTGAACCCTGTTTGGCTGGCTGTAGAGCAGGACCCGCTTCTGGTTCTGAGGCCAGCCTGGCAGGATCCCCACCAAGCAGAACTGTGTGTCACACCTCCAGGGTGGGTGGAGAGATAGCCTCCCGCTGTGAGTGAGATTGTGAAGTGGTTTCTGTGTCCCTATAAAAGGCCTCCACTTTTAACAGTTACTGCTATACGACGCAGAGGAGATAGGATACACGTTTGGTCCTTGAGAATATTTGCAGTCTGTACATAACTGTCAAGCCAGCGTGGCCATGGTAGATCTGTGACGACCGCTCAGCTTGCTTGCTGTGCTGGGGGGTTGTGGGGGGAGCACATTTGTTCCTCTGATGTTCAGAGGCATTACGTCATACCGGTAGGGTGCCTCTTGTGCACTGTCTCCAGCCGTCTCGTGATCGCTAAGCTATGAGACCCAGGCTGTTTAGATGCACATGTTCTCTTTGTGGCAAATGGGAAGTGAATGCAGTCCCTGGGCAGCCGTTGCCTGGCCTCGAGGCAGCCGTGGGCATTGAACCAGCATGGAAATCTCAGTAAATTCTCTGTCTGAGGGTGGAGAGAGGGGAAAGGCCTCATGGCTGCTATACTCAACATTGTTTAGACGGCTGGGTTAGGATCCCATAGAGGCGTGGTATAGCTGTGTTGTGGGTACCCCTCAGCCTCCTGGATGGCTCACTCAGTGGTGAGGATGGAGGCCGGTGCACCATCCAGGAGGACGTTGGCATTGCCTTCTCAGGAGTCAGCACCTACAGCAGAGACTGCCAGAGTCCTTCCTGGTCTCACAGTCCAAAATTCAGTTTCCTATGATTACTTGCCTTACATGCAAACCTGTTAGAAGTTTAAGACTCTTCAGTGTGGGCATTGTATGTAAAACACCCATCCAACGGAGGGTGTGCCTATTCTCGGACGCTTTTGTCTCTAAGAACTTGGGATAGGATACTGTCAGTCTATAAAAAGGACTTATTTATTCATCTTTTATTTATGTGTATGTGCGCATCATGTGTGTGCAGGTTGTTCTCAGGACAGAGGGCAGTGGAGCCCCTAAAACTAGATGTACAGGCAGTTATGAGCCATCTGAGGGTGCAAAGAACCCAGGTACACAAGAAGAGCAGTATATGCTCACAGCCGTTGAGCTGTCTTTCCAGCCCAACACCACCATTTTTGCCCCACTACCTTGACTGCCAGGAAACAGGACTTGAGGTTATGTTGCCACAGGTCTCACCTCTGGGTCTTCTTGATGTGATTTGAAATCTCTCTCAACCTTTACCTTTAGTTGTGATGTGGTTGTTACTCCAAGCCCCCCTCGCTGGGGTCAGCTCTCTGCATAGTGCTGTGTCGCGTGCGAGCTCTACACAGGAGGTTGGCATTTGCGCTCTACTGTAGCAGAATCTGAGCTGCATTGCTGAGCTTACTCGCAGGGTCTGGTCTCGCATCCCACTCCACAGATCCAGTCTGGAATTCCCAGCCTCAATCGTTGAGAGGCAGCGCTGTGTGGACTCCAGAGTCGCCTCTGTCCACAATCATTGCTCTCCATTCTGGGAATTTGAGTGTGAGGTCCTAGGTGTCACATGCCTTCTAGGTGTGAGTTGGATCCAGCTTACCTGTCCTGGCCCTGCCACCTCTTGTCCTGACACCTCCAGCCATTTGTAGTCTGGGGCAACCACACGGGCCCTGTGGGGTTGCTTTAAAGGCTTAAAAGCCTGAAATTTATTTTTCAGCTGGCAGTGGCAGTGGGTGACTCTTAGACACACAGTCCTAAGGGCACTAGAACATCTTTTCAGGGGGCTGCTTGTCTCTGATGCCTTAAAAAAAAAAAAAAACCCTTCCCACAACTGCATCAGGATAATAGATCGCCCAAGTATCTTTATGACTTAGTAGTTAATGTCTCCGCAGCTCTACGGACCTCAAGTCGAACATCAGTCTCGGCAGCAATGGTGTCTTCACATTCCCCCTCTTTGACTTATTTATGCTGTGCCTCTCAGTGTTTATAGTCACACCTTAACCCCGCCCCAGCCAGTGAGTTCATCTTAGCCACCTTGGTGGAGGTCCTGCCCCGTAGACAGCCATACCTGAGAATTTGGAGGACTCTGTGGCCCATGTAGAGGGGTTGCCAGGAGGGAGACCTTATTGTACTTTCTTTTCTGCTTCAAGAGGTTTTAATCAGGAGGAGCGGTCTGTCTTGTACCAGGCAGCATAGGTGTGGTACTGAGCTGTACCCCAGTCCGCAGATGCCTCTGGGAGTGCCTGCGTGTGAGTTACTGATGCAGACACGCTGGACACAGGCCAAAAGATGGCTCTGCCAAGAGCTGAGGGCCCAGGGAAAAGAAGCTGATGCCCTCACTCTTGCTGTGTTTTCTGTTGTTGTCTCTCTAGTTCTACATAAGCTGTGAGGGACCTTGCAGCACATAGATGTCTTTTCCCCTGAACAGTGACATTTAACTGATGACACCCACCCCGCCCCCACTGCAGATGATGGTCATTTTGAGGCTTGACATGTCCTGGCCCAAGCACCCAGGGGCCTGTACTTCCTCCAGCCTGCCAGCCTGTCACCAGGTGTGTGTGTGTGTGTGTGTGTGTGTGTGCGCGCGCGTGCGCGCGTGCTTGCTCACTGGTGGTTGTGGGACGCTTGGCATGATCCTTTCAACTCTCCTGCTCCTTAAATCAAAGGTTAAGGTTAACTGAAGGCTAAGCTCAGCCTTGGGTTCCCTTGTAGGTGTCAAGGAGCACTCTCTCCCTCACACCCTGATCCTGAGCATTAAGCCCTGGCTTCCTGGCTTTATTCTGCTTCAGCTTTCAACTCTCCTGCCACACCACACTGCTGGCACCACAGCACACAGCAGCACCACACACCACAGCACACGGCAGCACCACACCGCTGGCACCACAGCACATGCACCACACTGCTGACACCACAGCACACGGCAGCAAACACCAGGCTCAGAATGAGGTGCACCTGCAGCAGCCTCATTGCCGAATCTGATGTAAGGTAGAACCACCCCTCCTCCAGCTGTTTTCTGTTGTGTGGGCCACATGTGCTGGGCCAGAGGAGCAGCTCCAGCCACCGTGCCAGCTGTCAAGGGATTTCTGGACTGGCACTGTGCTCTGAATCAGTACTAATGGCTTCCTCCATTGAATGTTGTCCAAAAGCAATTGTTTGCTTGTTAGAGGCTCGTGCCGTGCTGTCACACCAGCCCGAGAGGGCGGCACTTCCCCCAACTCTCACCCCCACCCCTGCTCCAAGGACTGGGCCTTCCCTTTGCCAAAATTTCCTGCATTCCCATGTCAGTTGCCGCCTTTGTACATGTCTTCTCGTTAACCTTGACTGCAGTCACCATGGTCCACCTGTCAACCTCAAATGGTTAGCCAGTCACTGTCTCCCCAGTTGTTGCTAGAATTTGAAGCTTATCAAGTGTAAGCAGTTGAGGCCCCTCACTTGGGTGACCCATTCTGGGTGTGTTGACTGTCACCACCCAGTCAGCCCCAGTGCCTGGTTATGCAGAGGGCTGCGGTGACATAGGTCGGTTACAAGTCTTCCCACCTTGGATTGATGGTTTAGTCAGTCGTAGCACATGCTTTCTTTGTTTTAGTGAATTGTGGTTCTATTTTGAATAAGCCTCTTTCGGCCTATTAATATTCGTCCTCACCAAAATGAACTTTCCCCAGAGTTAGTCTCACACAAAAGGGGCAAAGTAATTTTGAAAGTTAAATCAAAACAAAGCAATCTTGTGTGTGTGGAGCCGATAAAATCGCAGCCTGTGGTCATGGGAGCACCTCCACAGGAATCGCTGACATAAGGCTGATTTCCTCCCATCTTGTTATGGAAGGAGAAGGGGAAATGCCCTGGCCCCTTGAGCTTAAGAGCTGTGTAAACAGTGGGGTGAGGAGAGCTCCCCTCACAGCTGGTGTCTGCGGGGACCTATGGAGTCTGAGAAGGAACAGACAGTCCCAGTCTGATTCATGGTCATTCCCAGACAGTCCTTGGGAACCTTTCCCACCAAAATGAAAGGGGGGGGGGGGTGTCGGAGGCTGGGATAGCCACACAGCCAGGTCCTGTTTGTGGGTTAGTCATTTAGGAAACAACTAGGGCCTGCTTCAGCCTTGACTTTGAACCAGGTTGTGGCCGATGGCATTGAGGCAAATGTATTCCTTTGCCTTTCGTTGTCCAATGAGATGAGTGAGAACCAGATGTGAGCACTCTGGAACTCTCTGAAGGGCGCTCTGAAGTCTTCACATGAACCCGAGGTTTCGTTCTAAACAGTCTTCAGATTGTAACCAACCTACACACGTCACAACTAATGACTCCTTCTTAACTGCCCTTTCCTTCCTGGGCCTGATGTGGGAGGGTGGGGTTGACTCAGACCCTGTCTTCCACAGTGGGCAGCCCCTCTGGGATCATTGTTTATCCTTTGCAGCCAGAGGCACATCCCTTCCACTTTATTTAGTTTCTTTGGGGCACATTACCCCCAAATCACTGCTTCGTCAAGTCAATCACAGTGGCCAGACTCCACCTCTGAGAGAGTCCTAACCTGTCTAAATATCAGTGAACGTGGCTGGCAGTACAGAAACCCAAGTTCATTCTTTTCTTTTCCTCTGCTCCCTCCCACACCCTCAGTCACGTCTCCTGAGACACCAATCATCAGTGACCTGGCGTGGCTCCTGTCCAGTACCCATGTGAAGGTTCACAGTTCCGGGATAGCTTTGGAATAGTTTGGTCTTCTGTTCGCTCTGTTTCCCCAGTGATGGAGAGTTCACTCGGTACACTTGTACTCCATGATGTCACATCCTTCCCCCCTGGAATTTGAGTCTCCCTGCAATTCAGATGGGCTATGTCTCTTGCCTTGCATACGCGCCTTCTCCAGATTACGAGAGAGTTGCTAAGAACTCTGCTTCTGTTGTTGCAGGTGTTTGCAAATGATTACCGCGAGGCTGAAGACCACCCTCAAATGGTTATCTTACAACTGTTACGCTTTATCTTCCGTCTGGTATGGAGAAGGCATTGACAGGATCTACATGCAGCCAGGATACGTGGCGGACATGGCTCTTGTTCAGACTGGGAGAACCCCCACGCGTCATGTCCCTCTCTTGGTGCTGCGACAGTGTGTCCAGTGGTTCTATCCCAGAGAGATGTGCTGAGCATGGACAGCGCTCTGCACTGTGTCGATGTGAACGGAACCTCTGTTCATCACCACATGGCCGAGTTTTCAGTAAATATTTGTTGTGAATGTAAACAAGGGAGGGCTTTTCTCTTTTTAATGTACAGATCCTAGGAACAGAGAAATATGCAAGAGAGGTGTTTACATGTGGCGTGTTAATTTTTTTAAACCCACTTTCTTTGATAACTGTTTTTGGGGTTTTTTTTTTTTGTCTCATTTTCTTTCAGAAAGTAAAGCTTTTTAGCCAATTTATGGATGATTTTTATACTCAAATTCTTAACCCACTACCTACTCAGAGGATTCCATAACCCTGCAGTGGGAACTGAGCCAGCTGATTTATAAGGCTGCCTTAGTTTATTTTTAGAAATTACTGTACAGAATTTTTTAAACAGGAAGAGTATGGTGTTGCCCTCTCTCCTCTGCCATGGCCTCTTTGAGTTTCCTTTTGAGTTATTACTACCAAAACAGTTCTTAGGAAATGGAATGAGTTCGAGCGGCAGAGGTTCTGTTCTGGTACGCCACTTCCACTTTGTAAATATTTACCTCCTTAGCTCAGTTGCTCCTGTAGCAGAAATTCACACTTTTCCTGCTTCCCTCAACTCCTCAGACCCCTCGGTCTGTCTCCACACGGATGCGCAGCTTCAGCCCAGGGTATCTTCAAGTGTATTGTGTCAGCAAGGGCTAGGGGCTGCCCGGATTGTGCCCAGCTCCATCAATCAAGCTGACTCACGGGAAGGGCTCTCGTGCGCTTCACTGCACTGCGGTGGCTGTGTTTGCCTCTTTTATCCTGAGAGGACGTGGGCTCACACACCGCTTGCTGAAGCCGCTAGCTCCACTGGTTGCTGGCTTTGCTGCCGCCACAGGCTCTGCTTTGCTGTGTGTATCAGGTGAGCTGGAGCCCACGCTTTCTCGGGGACTGGCCAGGTCATTTCAGGAGCAAGGAGCTCAGGTGATCCTTTTCCATGCTTCTTGGGATGTAGCCCTGCTCACCCCACCTGGCCTGTGATTCCTGAATTTCATCTCTATTCCCTTGAGTTAGGGGCTGGCTCTACTTCCATCAGTTCCCAGACATAGGAAGCTTCCATTATGCCGAGTAAAGCACTTGTCTTCCACAAGATGTCTGCCTGCTTTGCTCTCTCCATTTTCTTAATACTTGGATCTTGTTGGGCTTACTTGTGTCTGGGGTGGGGGTGAGGTGCTCTTTCTTGGTCCCTGCCCCTTAGGACCACAGCCCAGACATTTGGTCAGTTATTTCAAGACCAGGCAGGACTGGAAGTGCACAGCCTGGTGGAGGAGCACTTTCTAACCTGTGGAGAGCTGTGGCCCAGCTCCAGCTCCTCCCAAAACAAACGGCACACGTGTAGGCAGACAGCCAGGGGAGATACAAAAAAGGACCAAGAGGAAAGAGCATGGGAGGAGTGGGGATGGCAAGCCCTCTCACTTCTGAGAACTTCAGACGTCAGGCAGCTTGCTCAGGAAGCTTTATGAGTTTCCTCGCAAGTCAGCAGTGCCAACGACTGTTTGCTTTTGGCCTGTAGAAAGCCAGTGGTTTTTCTTATGTTATGAAGTAGAGAAATCCGTTTGTTCATACTTTCCTCTGTGTGTGTGTGCATGTGTGTGTGTGTGTGCATATGCGTGGTTGTGTGTGTTTATATGTATATGTATATTACCTATAAGCTTCCTTCTAGATTGAGATCATCTGATTCCAAATATCCTTATACATTTCCCAGCTTCGTTAGATTTGGTGTGGTTTGAAAGCTGTTTTGGCATTCTCCTCCTTTCCTGATGTATTGAGCCTGCTCATGGTTCCCATGAGGCCCTGTGGTTATTATAAGTTGGTGTTAAAACTGCAACCATGGCTCTCACACACACACACACACACACACACACACACCAAAGACATACTTGGTCCTGGGCCATGCCCCCCTCCTAGGACCTCCATTCTCATGTGCCAGTCTCCCCGACTGGAGCACTTTACTGTCTCAGCCCCATGGCTCTGTGGCAGTGCCTGAGCAGGTGCAGAAGCTCCAGAGCCAGGTCCCAGTGACATGTGTGGCCCCCAACGCATGCTTACCTCCAGCCTGGGGCTGGCCGCTGAAGCAGCTCATAGGGAAATAAGAGATTCTATGAATTGTAGAAGTATTCAAGAACAGGATGCGGCACCCAGAACGTAAACATGACTGGATGTCCCTGTACTGTATCTGTTTGTTAGAGTGCAAACGTCGCCTGCAGACAGACAGTGCCCCTGCTTACTGTGGGTAGGCCTTTGTACTTAAATATATTCTCTCTCGTTTTTGGTAGGACAGAAACTAGATCTCCCTCCCCCTCGTGTGTGTGTGTGTGTGTGTGTGTGTGTGTGTGTGTGTGTGTGTGTGTGTAAACATAATGCGGGTTTTGTGCCTTGACAACCTCCCCATGTGAGGTTTGTAAATAGTGTCCTGTGACTTCACCTCAAGTTGTAATAAACATACAAAATGGTGTCCTGAGTGATTCTTCAAATTTCTTTTCCAGAAAAGAATTGATGAATTGGGGGAAGGGGCAGGGGTCTGAAAAATCAGTTTAAAGTCTCTCTATTAAAGTATGTAATGGGTAATGTCTGCTTCTCCTATTTCCTTCCAGTGTTGTATATATTTTGACTATTTATTAGATTAGAAAGTCATGTTTCACTCGTCAACTGAGCCAAATGTCTCTGTGCAATTGTGTTCCCTTTACCTTTCTTTGTAAAATATTGTACAGCATAAATGAGTAAAAAAAAAAAAATCACTGTTTTTCCAAACTTCTCATAATTAAGGATTTGTAAATACCATAGGTTCTTCTTCTGTGTAATGTGCCCTACTGTTTCATAATGCTGTAACTTGTAGAGATGTTGTATATTTATTTTCCGCTTATTTAAATGTCTTAAGTTCTTGAAAGTGTTGACATCCCTATCCCTGACAGCCCTGCCATGCCATGAATTGCTTCAGCTCCTGATAAAGGAGGGGTAGTGGCTGGTTCTCTTCCCACAAGGCGGCTTCTGCTTTGGCTTCTGGCATTCAGTGCTTGGGTTCTGCCGCCTTTCTGATGAAATGAGTGTTTTGCTGCCGGTGAGATACCCTAAGATGCTAGCCTGGAAGATTGGACTCTAAGAAAATACCCATCAAACCCATTTTTGAAGCAGCTGGCTTCTGAGAAAAATCAGACTCACCAGTAAGTTGGCCACATCTTTAGAGAAGTATTAGCAGCAGATGGGGAAGAATTTTTTTTTCCTTAAATTGAAAGAGTATCTTTGACAACTCAGTGTTGAGAGAAATATTATCCTGCTGCCTCTTGAGGTACTGCTGAATGGCTGTCCTGGGTAAGAGAAGGGCTGGTGGGACCTGTTTCTAGAGCATTTGCCAAGGCCACTTGTGTCACCAGGACACTCGCTGGCTACCGTCCCCACCTGCTGTGTGCTTCCTAGTTTGAGGTCTGTGGACTGAACTTACCTATACCATTCGGCTCCCTTCCCGTTCACTGCTTTAGGCCAGCCCACTCCTGCTTCCCTCTACAGAGGTTCTGGCACCCACGTCAAGATGGCTCACTGAAGCTCTAGAGCCATGTGACTTCATGGAAATGGTTTTGTCTTCCTGCTGATTCAGCCTGGTGCCTGTGTGTGTCCATCCGCTCAGCACGTCTGCATGCGGGTCCTGTCCACACGTGTCGCTAAATCGGCGGGGAATTGCCTCTCAAACAGCGTTGCACAAAGCACCCTCAAGTTCCCAGCAAAGTACTTGATCTCTTTCAAATGTGTGTTATTGTCTAGGTTCTGTGACCACTGGTTTCTGTACCCAGACCTGTCAGGTATCCTTTAGTGAACAGCACTGATCTCTGTATAGTCCCCATCACTAATGTCAGAACCCAGCGTATGTAGCATTTGTATTGCAGTTTCCCTGGCTTCCTTTACGTTTTGCACTGATGAATTTTGACAGGGTAATTGCCACTGTACCTGTGCAATACTGCTGTAAATAACTGCAGATTTTTTTAAGAAACTCAATCTTTTATGTTCTTAATGAATTTTATATAAATAAAACTTGCGACTAGCTTTCATGAACTGTTCGATGTGTGTTCTTATAATTGGCCGACAACTGAGGGTGCATGTAGATACACCCCCTCCCTGATTTCAGTCAGAACACATTGACTTCATGGAGAGTTTGTAACTCCTTGCTTGGTAATGAGTGTGTAGTATATATGGTTAGAAGCTAACCATGATGGACAGTTTTGAAGCAATGACAAAGCATCCCGCCCACAGAATCCGCCGTGACTCAGAACTTGGGTGGAAAGGTGTTGGGAGGTAGAGAGGTCGGGAGAGGACTGTTCTCTGGTCAGCTTACAGGAGGACTGCTCATCTCTGGGTGTAGACTAAGTTAAAAGTGGCGAGCCCCTGAGACACTGTTGAGGGGAACAAGCTGTAAGGGTCACATGAATGATTTGGCTGTTGGGATCTGAAACAGTTTTAAACCAGGCATGTATTCACACTGTTAATTAATTAGGGGCTTTGTAAAACTCAACAACTTGTTGCAAAGGAGTTGTTTGGGCTGCCACCCCCAGTCCTCATCTGGGTAGACACCTACATTTTTCCAGAGTCCTTTTCTTGCCATGTGGGTGCACACATGCCCACCTAGGCGTTTTTGCATAAATGCTCTAACTACATCCTTTACCTAGCAACAGGTCATAGATCTTTCTAAAATGGTTCCGCTTCACCCTGGCTACTGCATCTGACACTGAGACAATACTCTGGCCTGGCTCGCCGACAGCTGCCACCAGAATGCTCACTCACCTTCTGAGGAAGCTCTGTTATTGGCATGCTCGCACTTGCCTGGCGTGGGAGGAGACACTGGCCCTCCTGATTTAAATGAGACCTGTTCACAGCTCCCATGACACCGGGCCCTATTGGCACTGTCATGTTGTTTGAAGACAGTGGGCTTATTTTTAGCAACTTGTTTCACATTTTCCTATCAATGATCAACTTGTTATGCATAATGATCCTTCAGCCTGTTGCTTCTTTTCTTCTTACATTCTATTGTGAAAATGTTCACGTACATGAGAAAGTCCACTGTACTCAGCAGCATCCACACGACTTCCTGGCTCTTACGCTGAATGTTATTCTACGACAACGACATGCCAGCATCTACTGAGAGGTTGGGTTTTTTTTTTTTTTTTGCATATTTCAAAGTTAGAGTCACCAGTAAACTCCTTCCTAAATTCAACATACTTGCCATTCGTTGTTTTTTTTTTTAATTATCATTAAAGATAATTTTTACATACAATAAAGCACAGATTTGGGGCTGAGGAGTTGGTAGAACGGTTAAGAGTGCTTCCTGTTCTTGCAGAGGACCCAGATTTGTTCCCCAGCACCCATGGCCAGTGGATTACAATCATCTATAAATCTATTTACAAGGGATCAATGCCCTTTTCTGGCCTCAGATCTCCTCCCCACAGAAACATATATGTAAACATGAATAAAAATAAACATTAAGAAAAAAATATGTATTCAGCATGCGTTTGTTAAGGTTCAACTGAGGGAACAACTGTCACCCATGGACCGACACTTGAGAAAGTTCCTTCCCAGGCCATGCTGTCCTCCCCAACCCACCCCTGCTGCCCCGAGGAGAGGCCTCTGCTGGTTTTTTCCACTGTAAGTTACTTCTGCCTACTTCCCACCTTCATATGAGTGGAATAGTCCGTGTCTGGTTCCTTTCGGTCAAGGCAAGTTCCAGAGTTGTGTTACAAGGCCTAGCGATCAGTAGTTGTCTAATGGACACCTGAACCTTTTGACCTTTGGAAATGACAATGAGCAAAAGTTTCTGTGACTTTTCATACAAAGTGTCAGTTACCAACCAAGAAGCCAGATTTCAGTCTCTCACGTTGATTTCTGTGTTTTGTCCCTGCTTGTGACAATCTCTTTATGTCAAGGTTTTAAATATACTTTATTCACATAACCCCACAGTTTGCTTTTTCTTCTTAACCCACCTAGAGTTGCTTTTTAGTGACACACAGTATGACTGTTTCTACACCCCATACATTGTCTGCCTATCCTGGAGTGGCCTCTCACATGGTGTTCTGTTTCTCTACTCTTCTCTCTCCTCTCTCCCTCCAACCTTTTTATTCATGTTATTAGTTTTTTGTTTTCCGTGTTCTTCCCCACCACCACCACTACCCACACCTTCTGTTCTGTGTTTGAGTCTACATTAACTCAGGAGCAAGTTGCCATTTCACCTATATGGTTCCCACTGCTTTTGTCTGCATTTCTTTAGATGTAGTTCCCTACCCAGTTTCCAAGTCTGGAATCAACGTAGCTGAATGTGAGGGTCATGAAAATTTGACAACAGTAAAAGGTTTCTGGATGCTCAATGGTCAAAAATGAATTCGAAATGAGACACATGAGGAATCAGGGGTACCCTGGCCCCGCTCAGCTTTGTTGGGTCTTGCGATTTTCCTGCAGCCTTGGATTGCACATCAGTATGTCATGCTCCACTGAGTCAAAGTCAGTCCCACCTGAGCAAATGCTACCTCAGCTCATATCCAACAGTCCTGCCAGCTATGGATGGAACTCTTACTGCACTTGGTAATTTTGCTTGTCATGGCTTTATCACAAAAAATAAAGTTTAATATATTTTTTTAACCTTCATTCCTTAACATGAAGCTATTGCGAGTGTATCATTGGAAAGGATCCTGTTAGAATGTTTGGTTGGAAAAATGGCCATTCACGCTCTCTTTTCATGGCACCTCTTAGGCTGTCAGCCATGTGAAGATGGAGTTTCGCAGTTGTCAGAAGCCCACTGAAGTAGGCGATGAATGCAGACATTGTACTTTCTATGAGAAGCCCATGGCCACAGAAGTATCTGCTGGCCGATGCTCTGGGTGGAGAGTGGAAGGGTAATGTGGTTGGGATCTGTGATGGGAGCAACAAACAAGGTTTCCCCAGGATGCAGGGTGTCCTAACCCGGGCAGAGTGTGCCTGCTGTTGGGTAAAGGGCATTCTTGTTCTAGACCAAGGGAAACTGGAGATAGGAAACACAAGTCTGTTCTGGGATGCACTGTGAATGCCAATCAGTGTGCTCAGCTTGGTTATTATTTAAAAAAAAAAAAAAAAAAAAAAAAGAGGAGGAGGAGGAAGAACTCCTGGACTGACAGACACTACTATGCCTCTGCACTTGACCCAAAAGAGCTTGCAGAATCTGAAAGTTTTTGAGTCTAAGAAGACGATGCCTGCCGATATGTTGTTAGAAAGCCTTAAAAATAAGAAGGTCAGAAGCCCGGGACCAAAGCACCCAAAAGATTCAGTCTCGTGTTACTTCCTGTGTCCTGCAGCACACACACTGACATGTTGCTCTGAAGAAACAACACACTGAGAGAAGTGATAGGGAAGGCTGCAGAACATGCTAAAGCAGTAACAAATAAATAACCAGACATTGAAAAAGCAGAGGCGGGGGGTGGGGGGGCGGGAATCGCTGTTTGTGTTGCTGACTTGAGTCCCACACCATGTGCGTGCCTACACACATGCGCAAGTGAATTTTGGCCTAGGATTGGGGCAGAATTTCCAACAATTTCTAAAATGGCCCTAAATAAACTTCTGCCATTTTGTACTATGTATTTATTCAAGGCAGTATCCTCAGTGGAGCACTGATGATTGTAAAATCAAAATATCCGTCAACTGAAAAATACCGAAGATGTTCTGTAACCTGCAGGATTGGCTCTTGAGCCGTGGTTTAATTCCTGGTGCAAAATCAAAGGAGCACTTCTCTTAGGAGCATTTTTTTGTTTTTGTTTTTAATAGCCAGGCTGTGGTGGCCCTCAGAAGGCAGAGGCGGGTGGATCTCTGAATTTGAGCCTAACCTAGTCTACAGAGAGAGTTCCAGGACAGCCAGAGAAACCATGTCTCAAAAAAAGACAAATAAAAAACTTAAATGCATCAAAGGTTGTTTTACGTTTCTATGATTTATTGCCAATAAATGATTTGTGCATGTATATTATATACTTGTACACCCTGGGTTGTGTAAATGTTTCTCCGACATCAAATGATCACAAATGGAAAAGATTTAAGGAGCGTTGGCTGATTCCATACACTTGGATTTTCTTCCTTTAACACCTCCAAGTGTCTTGGCTTATTTGAAGGGTGGGATATGCATCGTCTGGCATCCAGCCCCATACAGCTCTCTTTATGTGCCTGGTACCCAGTGTGGCTTCTGCCTGTGAACGTCTCCCCTGCCCACGGTGCAGCTGAGGACAGGCTCAGAGCCAATTCAACGCTCTTTCCCAGCACTTTGCATCTGGGACAAGTACAGTCTGGAGGACAGCAACCAAAAGGCTGCCAGAGGCCTGCTGCCCCCTACTTGGCTAAGATGCTCCGCTACACCGCCATCAGCAACAGTTTCCTCTTGGTCTGTGGGGCAGGTGCCCGCCCCTCCAGCGAGTTCTCTTTGTGCTCAATTAGCTGAAGTTGGCCTCTGTTGTTGGCAACTGAACTGCTGACTCATTCCTACCTGTCAGGAAGGCTGAATAAAAGGGTTGCAAGAAGTTCTCTACAAACAGTATGAATTCAGAGGGTGTGGGGGCAACAAGCTGAGGGTAAAAATGCCCTGTGGGGCAAGACCAACCAGGACAGAGCTGCTAGGAGTTGCAAGGTATGACAAGGGTGTCTAATCTCTGGTTAACTTACACTTGGCCTTTGTCTCCTGCCAACTCTTTTCTGAAGCAAGCCTGAAATTCTCATTCGTATCGCCACGGCGAAGCTGTTTCAACTGTCACAGGCCGCTGCTCTCCCACACCTTATCACTTCATTACAGGTCCTGCTGAAAGAGCCTGGGAAGCTAGGTTTCCATAACTGCTTGGCTTCACCTCCTAATAGCAAGCTTGGGGTGAATTAACTCTTCTAATAACCTCTTTCTCATGTCTAAAGAGCAAACTTGGGTCAGTGGCTTTGGAAAGTACACTAAAAAGCTGGAGAGACAGCTCAGGAAGTAAAGGTGCTTGCTGTCAAGACTGATGACCCGAATTCAAGCCATGGTAGAAGGAGAGGACTCCACAAGTTGTCCTCTGACCTCCATATATACACCATGACATGCATGCAAGCAATCACACACACACATACACTGCAATAATTTTAAAATATATTAGACATCAATTTTAAAAACTAATTTAGATGGCCATTTTCCTTAAACAATTATTTAAGTTTTAAGGCCCTATCACGTGTCTAGCACAGAAAAGAATGGTAAGGGTTTAAAACTAGGACATGCCAGGAAGGGTGAGGAAGGACCACAGGAAAAGTCAAAGGTGGGATTTCCAGGTGGGAGGCTGCTTTCTGAGTATGGTTGGTCTAAGGCTCTATGGGGTGTCTTTCCTCTTCCATCCTGGGCCCCCAGAGCTTGCTATAACGACCCCCATAATGGCCTCCAATCTTTGGATACCTCTTACCTGTGAGACAAGCCTCGAAGCATCTTATTTTCACCTCAGAATGAACAGTCCTTTCACGTAACTACCACCAGATAGGCAGACTGAGTTACACAGTCTAGGCCCTGTCACAGAGGTCCCTGAGCTGGTCCATGGCAGAGCCAGGATGAACCGAGGCGCGTGGCCCTGCCTGAGCACGCACGTGTGGTCACTTCCCTTTCTTTTCTGGTGCAATAGAGCTGGACCGGGAGGATGAGGCAGCCAGGGTCGGCCTCCAGCCCGGTGCCTGAAGAAAGCCTTCTGTAGAGTAGTTCCAGCCATTATGGGGACTTCTAAGTCTGGAGTTTGATACAAACTCATCCTGAGGGAACCCATCTGTGGGTTTAAGTGTCACCAAGAGTGCTTCAGCCGCACCTAAGCGGCTCACCTTGCAGACTTCCTGTTCGATCCTTCCTGTCTACTCTCTACATTTCCTGTTTAGTTCTGTACTTTCTAATACTGATCTTCCCACCTAGTCTGAAGTCCTGCCGACTTTCAGCTTGTCCCAATAATTCTGTCTGTAGGAAGGTGTGGTTCGGCTGATTCAACACAGGCTTTCCACCATCGAGAATAACTTCCCACGTAACTTGTTCTATTTAAAGTCATTAAAGAGCCAGGCATGGTGGCGCACGCCTTTAATCCCAGCACTTGGGAGGCAGAGGCAGGCAGATTTCTGAGTTCGAGGCCAGCCTGGTCTACAAAGTGAGTTTCAGGACAGCCAAGGCTACACAGAGAAACCCTGTCTCGAAAAACCTAAATAAATAAATAAATAAAAAGTCATTGAAGGCATCAGAATGCCAGGGTAATGGAGAAACAGGTTCAGAAGAACCTGGATATGGTCTTCCCAGGTAAGGTGGGGGAAGTCTTATTTCCAATTCAATGGGAACCAAATCCATCTTTTATGTCTGCTCTTCCAAATGCTTTTGCTTTAGACCTAGAACAGAGAAGTATTTGGAACCCAGAGATTCCCCAGGACGCAGCATCTCTACAGCACCTGGCAGACAGGCTTGGAGCACTGAGGCCACAGCCCTGGTTGACAGAGTGGTCCCTTTTTTGCTTGTCTTACATGTCCCTGAATCCTGAAGGAGAGTGAATTGGGCATGGTGGGAGGCTAACGTGTCCTACTCAAGTGTGAACGTGAAGAGCCTCACAGCCGGATGTGAACACCCCCAGGGATTCCAACAGGCCATGCCCAGCCACTGCTGCTCATCGGGAGACATGCACTGTCCAGTTTTCTTGTCTGTACAGAAAATGAGTTATGGTCCGAGTGGGTATAGTGCAGGGTCCAGGTTTGGCTCGCTCAAGAGCTTTGAAACTTGGTTCTCCAGACAAGGGTTCATCTCCACAGCAAAGGCAGAACCTTCCCGATGTGGGTGAGAACAGCTCATCCTGCCTGCCCATGACCTGGTTCACCCCAAGCTGACAGTCCCATTGGAGATAATACTTTCATCCTGGGTTTTCCAGGATGCCAGGGCTGCCCAAGGCCCTTGTGACAGAAGAGGGGTCAGTTTAGCCCCTAGTAGATTCCAATAAGTTGCTTTTTTGGTGTCTCTCAACCCTGACCTCATGTCAATGTTTCCTTCTTCCTGCTAAGAAGCCTGACGCCCAAAGCCTGAGATGTAGGAGCTCTGTCAGATCTTCTTTAAAAGTAAGCCAATTCTATTGCCTTCAGATCTGGGGACTATCCAAAGGAAAGCATGAACCAAGGTCATTGAGTGACCTTTTGAAAAGGACATTGGAGTGGGGGTGGGGTGGGCAGAAGTTTGTTTTTCCTCTGTCAGTTCCTGCCAAGTATTGATTCCGTCTAGGTGAAGGTGAAAGGGTTCTCTTGTCTCTAATCCAGACATCTGAAAAGACTTCTGTTTAATCGTGCATCTATTCATCCTACAAATGTTGGTTGAGTGCCTATCACCTGGCAGGCGCACACTAATTCAAGCACCCAGGAATCACTACGGACAAGACGCTTGCACGGTAGGAGCTTATCTTCAGTAGGTTGTAAGACAACAAACAGGTGAACGAGTGAACTCTCTCTCCAGCGTCTGGTGAATGTGTGAAAAAGCAAGCAAGGCCCAGTGTGGTGGCACGGCTCTGCAGAGGGGTTTCAGCCAGCACAGCCTGTCCTCCATGACCCCAGAATGAGCAAGAAGCAGCCAGAGGAGTGTAGTCCAAACCGACAGATTATAGACATGGTAATCGGGGGCAAGCAGAAGGCAAGCTGGTACGGCTGGAACAAACGGGAAATGGTGCAGGCATAGGCGTGAGAAGCAGACTGGCTGAAGGCCAGGAGAACGTGTCCAAAACTGAGTTAGCTCCGACTTTGGTGGGTAGGGGAAGGCTTTTGTCAAAGAGTCCCAGCAGCGGCAAGGGATTGTTTAGGGAGATCCCTTCCAACTCCAGATTACACGAGAATGAGCTTCCGTATGACTGAAAGCCAGCCATGACCTAGGGTGTTCTGCTGCTTATTAACAGGACATATGGGAGACAAATGGTAAAGACATACAAATAAAAAAGTCTGATAATATCGATGTATCATTCAGAGACTGTTAGTGCTGGGGGTTGAATGTGTCTCCCAGAAGTTGAGGTGTTGGAAACTTCCCTGAGTCATATGATGCTGTATTTTGTACTGGAGCCTTTGTGGGGGGCGGGGGGGGGTAGGATTATGTGGGTCACATGGGTAGTAAATACATTGATTACTTTTCTATACTATGATAAATACCATGACCAAAAGCAACTTGTAGAAGACTTTGTGTATGGCTTGCAGTCCCAGAGAAGAGTGGGGGGATGCTTGGGGTCGAGTGGCTGGAGCAGATCACGTCTTCAACCACAAATAGGAAACAGAGAGAGCTCACTGGAAATGGGGTAAGGCTAGACACCCTCAAAACCTGTCCCCTCCTCTTGTGACATACTTCCTCCAGTAAGGCTCCACCTCCTGAAGGTTCCACAACCTTCCTTAACAGCACCACCAAACAAGAACCAAGTGCTCATATACCGGAACCTATGGGAGCCATTTCTCATTCAAACCACCACAGGGGAAGACTCATATAACTTCATTAATAACTTTGTAGCATGAACCCCTAGCTAGCATGCTTATTCTGTGTCAACATGTGATTTCTACCAAGTTATGATTCAGGAAGAACACTCTAGCCAGATCTTAGGCACATATGGTACCAAGCTCTTGAACTTCCCAGTCTATAGAACCACCAGCCAAATAAACTCTTCTTTGTAAACTACCCAGCCTTGGGTGTTTTGTTACAGCAACAGAAAATAAGCCAATGAGATCTTTATTTTTAGACGTGCATTTAAGTATTTAGAGATGAGGAAACACCATATCTCAAATGTTCAAGGGGGGGAAATGTGCTTACAGGTGTCTCAGGAGTGGGTTGGTGTTTGGTGTGAGGGAGGACAAAGGAAAAAGGAAATATAACCAAGTGGTATAATGATACCTGAGGGGTCTGAGTGAAGGCTCTGAGTACAAATCTTCTCCACTTGTTTTGCACTTTTCTCTGAAATACTCAAGGATAAAAAGCAAAACCCTGCCAATTTACTTCAAAGGAAAAATGTGGGGAGTGTAGACTGAAGCTTTATGTATTTAGGCATGCATTACAGTGAGACACTCTCATAAACCAAATGCCCCAAAACAGAAACTTATATGTGTGTGTTCCAGTCCACATTGGTGCACACATGTATATGCACGTGTATGGAGGCCAGAGGCCAATATCAGGTGTCTTCCTCAGTCACTCCCCACCTCATTTTAGAGTCTCTTGTACATCATTGCTCTAATTCAGCTGGACTTGCTGGCTAGCAAGTCTCTGAAATCTTCACATCTCTACCTCCCCTGGGCTGGGCTCGCTTGTATATACTGCTGTATGGATATACTGGCTTCTTATGTGGTTGCTAGGGAACCCAGACTCAGATCCTCACATTTGTATGGTAAGCATTTGACTGACTGAGCAACACCCCCCAACACACCCCCCCGAGAAGATTTGCTGTTGCTGTTATTGTTATTGTTGTTATCACAGACAGTTGCTGTTATTGTTGTTGTTGTTGTTATCATAGACAGATGATGGACCCAATGGTCAATCTTCACCCCCATATGGAGCAGCTGTTACACACAGGCCAGATGGTAAAAAAATGGGGCATCCTCCAGCCCAGGGGTTTTTGTTTGTTTCTTTTGATATATAAAATACCAGGGGTAGGAGCCCATCTCTCCAAATCTCCCAGAGGCTCTACTATGAAAGTGACTGCAAGGTGTGTCTGGTCCCCATAGCCTCTGGATCAGAGAGCTTCCCCCAAATTCTCATGGATGACTCTAGAATCTGGGGAGCACTCCAGCGCTGTAGTTGGATCAAATGAAAACACGCAGGGTAAACATACTGAAGGACAGGTGCTTGCTGTTTGTTTAAATTGGTTGTAGTTGCAAAATGTTCAATTCTCATCTCTACTTCCCTCTGCCAATTTGCCCTGGCCCAGGCACTCATGATGCCTGCCAAAGGCAGGGTGAGTGGGAGGAGAGAGTAGGCTGGAGGGCCCAGGGCCAAGGCCATGGAGGGAGCAGGTGAGGCAGCTCCAATCTGCGTGCCCAGGGAGAGCCCAGTCATCAGGTGAGTCAGAGCCTGCTGTTGACAAACCTAAAGGGCCAGGTGAGGTCAGAGAGAAGGAGGAGCCGTGAGTGTGCCCTGGGAGGCAGAAGAGATGGACTTTCACGGCTAACCCGTATCAGTGATAGCATGGACCACTGTGGGCTTGATATCCCGCTCAGTGGGGTTTGATGCCTCAGAGGATCTTGGCACAAGGCAGGCATCATCGCCTCCTTAGGAACAAAGCCTGGAGGATGTGCAGAAGGTTCTAAGACTCCCTTGCAGCTATGCAGAGAAAGAGGAAAGTGGTCCTTTGCACTGAGGTCCAACCCACCAACACTGGCCCCAGTAGTAGAAAAACTCTTTAAGAAGGGGATTTCCAGCTATCAGTATCTCAAAGGCTCATCCAGAGATGGCTTTTTGTGACAGCTAACTATTCCAGACCAGACTTTCTCCTACCCACCCATGTGGGGCTGGGCTCAGCCCAGGTGCCCCTCAGGCCATTTAGATTGCCCCAGGCTGATCTCCTGTTGACTTGTAGGTACATGTACCTTGCTAGTTATATTTGAAGTTGTCCTCTGGGCTGAGGCTCAGCCCTCTGACTTGGTAGGACCTGAGGGGACCAGTTGAGTTGTAGGTACTTGTAGCACCATCTGCTAGGGGACTGGGAGGCATTTCCATGCCTGGTTAGGACTCTGAGGTAAATCTTCCTCATGTAAGCCGGATCCCCTCTTGGCCTCTTGACCTTCACCTTTTTGTAAAAAAAAAAAAAAAAAAAAAGTGCATGGCCAGTAGGATCCCCAGGACATAAAGGTGCTGTGCCTATCCCAAGGACCTGAGATCAATGGGGAAAGGAGAAAACCGACTCTCACAAGTGGTTCTCCGACTGCCACATCTGTGCCTGCTATGGAATGCTTGCACGTGTGTACACACAACGAAATGTAACCATTTTGTTTTTAAGGAGAACACTGGGCCCATTCAAATGAACAGCCTCTGGGCCCTGCCACCACTGTGTGTCCTCTGAAGTCCCTGTGAGAGTCTCTCCTCAGAATTCCACAGAGGCAGGATTTGATGTGGGGACTCCCCAGAAAGACGGGTTGGTAATCGTTCACACACAACCTCTCCTTTCAGACAGGTCGCTATCAGAACCTGGTGGCCACTGTAAAGCAGCAGTGTCCATGTGTCATCCGAAAATGACACTTGGGCAAAATAAATCCCAGTAAGCAGGGCTCTTTCCTGGAACACGCCACAGACTGCTTCTCAGAATGCCCAGTTCACTCCTACGGGTGCCCTTGCTCTCTCAGGGAACCTCCTCCCAGACAGCCAGAGGAGGATTCATTTTCCAGCCTTCCCTGACCACCACTCAGTGCTACCTTCAAACTGCATCCTCTGGCCTGCAGGCCTTCTGCACACGGTGAGCTTGCAGTGACTGGGGACTGTCAAGGAGGATCAGGCCCAGGGTTCTAGTGCTCTGGGAGACTGGGGCTGTGTGAGCCCCACTCTTTGTATCTCCAGTACTTTTGAGGACAGCAGAATTCTTCGTTCAGGGAAAGACCATGGCTGCTCCATCACAGACACGATGAGCAAACACAACATTGGAAGGGAAAGAGAGCGTCCTTCCCAGTTCCCTCCAGGCCTCTAGTACTATTCTTGGTGGGACTGTCTGCTGCGGGGCCTTTCTCAGCACAGCCCTGGGCAATGGGATAGAGAAGCACTGAGACCCATGTTTCTTTGAACTCTCTTTCACAGGAAATTTGGCTTCAAATTCTTGTACACCAGAAGGCCAAGGCAGCCTTGGGACAGGCACACTATGTCTCTTATCTGATGATGTCTGGACAGAGGCCTCTGGAAGCTCTTCTCGGAGCATCAAAAAGAGGCAGCTGGTGACCTCATGGGTCACGACTTTATTCCCTCCACTTGATTTCAAAACATGGGACTGACCTTCCTAGTTCCTGTCGGGGCTTTTAAGTTCAGACATGCAGACAGACAGACAGACAGACAGACGAGATGTGAGGGAGTACACTTGTTGCTCCTGTGACTAAAATCCCACAGGAGCTCAATGGTGCTGATTATTTATGGACCAGGGAAAGAAAGTGGGGGCCTGAAGCTGGGGAGATCTTGTTATCAGCTGAGCACAGCCATACTGACAAACCCCCTTTCCCAAAAGCAAAAATTCCTGAGAGGCAGGTGTGAAACCTAAAGGACTTTGTCCCCCTGAGTCATGATGTCAATGTGTGTAAACACCACCTCCGTGACAAAGTAATGCAGCAGCCAGGGACAATGCCGCGCTTCCTATTGGACTGCGCCTGTTTCTCTCTCTGTCCACAAAATACTACTTTCAAAGTCCACAAGTCAACGTTATAGAGCCAAGGGAGGAAATGACAACAGTCCTAAGCACAGTCTTGTTTTGTGTAATTTATGTTGTTTTGTCTGACTTTGAAGAACTGTAGGTTTATATAAAGTAAGCTAAATGTTTTCTTTCTGAAAACATCAAATGAAACTCCACATTCAAAGAGTGAAGAGTTCTTTGTCCGTGTTCCTAAGCGCTGAGAGCTTTCCTTAATGTGTGTTCTGTGACTGCAAGCTCTTCTCCTGAAGCCCAACACAGTTTTCTGTTGAAAAGTAGCCAGGATGGGAGCAAGCCTGGCCCAACAAGTGTCCTGAATGTTCGAGCTCCTTTTGTCATTGTAATGGGAGAGACACTCAGGAAGAGGGCCAGGACAGACTGAAGCTGTCCTGATCCAGCATCTGAGACAGAAAAGGCACAGACCTTCGTTGAGTATTGATTGATTGAATAGCCTCCAGATAACTTCTACCCACCTGCTGCTGCTGTCTGTGGGGCAGTTCTAATGACTGAATTCAGCTATTAGGGAGGCTGGGACAGTCCCCACCTCTGATGGCTGGGTCCAGCCTCTTCTGGGTTCATTTGGGGCCTTGGGTTGGGCTGAGACCAGGAGACAGCACTCCTCAATCTGTTGTGTGGTCCTCACAGATACCCAGTCTGGCAATGATGTACTAGCCATTTTCCTGACCTTATCACATATGACATCCGTCTGACCTATATTTCTCATATATGTATGCACGGACCTATGCTAGCTCCCACCTCCGGCCACAAGTGACAATGGACCTTTAGGAATCTCTGTGTACCATACACCTGAGGAAGTGCACGAGGGAAGGAGGAAAGCCACGTACCCAAGCAGCGCATGCCTGCAGAAGCCAGCGATAGAGGCTGCAAGGATACTGTGTTGTTGCTTGGCTTACAAAATACCAGAGAACAGCAACTAAAGTGAAGATGATTTAGCTTAGTTGGGCTCAGTTTGAGTCAATCATGGGACAGTCCCAGGGCCCGGGTGTGACACAATTGGTTCCATCACATCTGGAGAAGCAGTGCTAAATGAATACCGAAAGCCAGTTACATTTACTTATTTACTTATTTATATTCTTTTTATTCAGTTCAGGTCCCCCCAGGCCATGGGATGGTGCTGCCAATACTCAGGGTGGCTTTTTCTTCCTCAGCTTCTGGAACACCCTTACGAACAAGCTCAGGGGTGTATCTCTTGTGTGATTCTAAATCCAAGTCAAGTTGACAGTGAAGATGACCCACCACTGGCCACCAGATCTACTGACCCCTGTGTACCTGACACTTGTACACAGCTCAATCTTTAGCACCCAAGTCAGACTCCAAAGCTGAGGAGACTGAGGGTCAGGCACATGAGGAAGACATTCATTTTCTGGAGCTGCCTTAGCCAGTTGCTCCAGTGCCTTGACTTAATGCAGCTCACCTCAAAGGCCGCTATCTGGCCTTGTGTGTGTGTGTGTGTGTGTGTGTGTGTGTGTGTGTATGTGTGTGTGTGTATATATGTGTGTGTATGTGTGTGTGTTGTTCTCAGGGTTTTACCTGAATGATCTCCCTTAGTGCTCATATAAATATTAAGATGTATGTACCAAACCATACTGAACTGTAGAAAGGAATCCACATAGCTAGAAAGTGATGGGACCTGGTAGGTGTGGCTCATAGACTAATCAGAGGCATCGGCACAGACTCCACCTCCCTCGTGGTTCCTAAATACCTTGTCCTTGGGGACAGCTATATCCTGTCCAGTGGATTGTCAGCATGCAGTCCGAGAGTCTCTGGAGACCCCTCCCTTCAGACGCTGTATTTCTGCAGCCATTGAGTCTCACCCTTGACCTAGATCCTGCAGACCGATTGCGACCATCTGTTTTGTTCTGCTTTTCTCTCGAGCCTTCCTCCTTCCTACCTTCTCCTCTTTTCTGTCTGGTTTGTACTCCTCAGAATCTTTGTAACGGAAATTCCCTTAGCAAGTCGGCCTTTGTTATAGCTACTTGGCAAAATCCCAACCCGGGAGCCCTCCCTTCCACCTCTCTATGCCTGCACCCCGGCTTCTGGCAGTTTGGAGAGGGAATCACACAATTTGCCTGGGTACTTTTGTACTGGGCTCTCGACTCAGCTCAGCCTGCAGGTTGACCCTCAACACTGCCAGGCTAAGCTATGGATTCCATTATTCTCTCCAGTCATCTCTCATCCTGTGTCCTACAGGACCTGTGTGCTCTCCTGTCTCTGCATTTGGCCCTCATTCTGCTCCATAGATCCCTGCACTCTTCTTCCAATCCCCCCACCCTGCCCCATTTAACTCAACTTTCATCTTCTGGACATCAAACTGGCCATCTCATCCAGGCCGTGTCTCTCTCCTCCCTGCAGGGATAGCCAAGGCCTCCCAGCTGGGCTCTGGAGTCAGCCATCCCACTCCCTGGGTGTCTCTGGCCTCTTGCACAGTGCCCTTCTGTTTCTGGACAATTCCAACCAGCATCCAGCAGTGCTTCCTTGGTCCCCTGGCCTCCAGCCCCTCTGGCATAGAGACTTTTGAGCTCCTCTCTGCCTTCAGAGACACAGCTTTCAAAATAATCGGATTTGTTCACATTGTGTCTATTTTCTTAACTCCTTTTGCAGTCCTGGGCACAAGACACCCTGGCGAGGCTCCCAACGCTTTCCCTGGAGATCTCTGTCAAGGTTGCCAGCGACCTGGCTAGCTGGCTCTTGGATTTTATCCTGAGTCTGGACACACTCTGAGCATCTGTCAACAGACTCTCCCAGCTACCTCCCTGATGGTCCTTGTGAGCCCGCCCCTTTTTCAGACTCTTTCAGAGTGTGAGTGCTCCCTGGGCCCCTGGAGCTCTTTGTCTTCCTACCCCAGGTGTTTTTCCTCAGACTGTGGATAGAGTCAAAGCCGGTTCTCAAGCCAGTGATTCCAGGTCCATCCTGCATTTCTTTGAACTTCCTTCCAATGGATCTGTAGAGGCTGCAGCCTCACACCGTTTCCTCCACAGAGACCCCAGTCTTCCCATAACTGACACATCCGGATTCAACCTTCCCCACCAGTGTGTTCCCTACAGCAGTCGCCATCCCAGTAGGCTGACATGATGCCCTCCCCAGCCCACTCAAGCCTTTCTATAGAGTCTTCTCACATCATCTGAAATCTATACCCTGTGGTGACCTGGGGGGCACTGTCCTTTTGTCCATGTTCTGATCAAGATATTGTCCCAGAGACTCTCTCAGACCCTAAGGTCTTCCTCCTTGAAGATCCTGGGTATACAGCTTGTCTTGCCCTGCATAGCCTCCCCCCGACCCCCGTTCTTCACACGAGCTGGTTTTCCTTACTGTCTCTCTCTGTTTCAAATGCTATCTATCCAAGGCAGTCATCACTAACCAGCCTTATCTAAAGTGAGCCCCCTTTAGAGTCTTCATCTCAAACCCATGCTGTTTATTTCTAGCAGTACAATTTTAAATTGACTCTTCTTTGTGTTTTAAATCTCTCTGAAATTTGATTTGATCTTTATTTTCGACGAGAACAAATGTACATATATAAGAAATGAAATACATATTTTCAAAATATGTTTATACTGGCTGGCATCTTCTGATCATGTTCCTCAGTTGGACGTCTGTCTCAAATGCTAAAATAGATTTATTTGCATGTCCGTTTTGCTCTTTTTTGATGTTGCTGTGGACCCAAGAAAACCTGCCTCTTGCTTCATACGATATCCCTTGAGGATGCAGAGTGGTGCCTAGCATCTTCTGTTGGGTGCTGAATGGGAGACTGAAGGACAGAAAGCAGGGTTGGAGCCACCTGTGACTCATAACTCACAAAACTCACATGCAGCTCACACAGCATCCTGCAGAAGATCAAACACAGTAGCAGAGTTATTGTGAGGCTATCTGAGACTGAGGAAGGTCCGGGAAGTCTTCCTGGAGGAAGAGACTTGGGACTAGACAGCTGAGAGCCTGTCCCGTTTCTGCTGATTTCTGACCTCAGCAGAGCTTATGAAACTCAACTCAACTCTGGTCATGAAGGCTGGCGCTGATTTTGAGTTCATCTTGTTTCCCTCACGTGTCTGGCCTGTGGACGGAACTGGGATCTTCCAGGACCCCTATAGGCACTTTCTTTGAATAGCTGCATCCTACACTAACCTCATCACCCCCTGCTCTGCCATCCCCAACTCCACCCAGCCTCTTGGACAGGTTCATCTTCTTCCAAGAGGCCTTACCTTGCTCTCCCTGACACGGTCTCTCCCACTGGTGTCTCTGGGCTTTGTTTTCCTCCTGTTCCCACCGTTGTCCACACTCATCTGAGGGTGAATCAGGTTGACTGTGGTAAGAATACTGCCCCAAGGCTCACGGTGACTGGCGCATGTGAACTGGGAGGGGAACAGAGCCCTGTACTATTCACCCACCATGGTTTTTCCCATGGTCTCTATTTGAGGACACAGGCTGTGGTGCCTCCACCATCTGGAGTATTGCCAGGCACCACGGGAGTGAGAAACAAGGACAGCTGTGAGTCAGCTCTTACCAGTGCCCATCGTCTCAAAAACGCGACGTGTCTCTTTCCCTCCTGTTCTATGGGTCTGTGGGCTTTTTGCAGGGCGAGGAGAGGCAGGAGCAGCAAGCAAGAGTATTATCCAGTGCTCTCAAAGCGAGCTCACTGGCTTGCCCCTCCCATGCCTAGCTTGTAATTTGTGCAAAGATGCAGTATGAACGGGAACCCCACTTCCGGGCCAGGATGCCCCTTTCCGTTTCAGTGGATTCTAACACACACAGTAGGAGTAGGTGATTTTGAGGACTTTGGCTCAAGAGAGCTCTGGCAAAGTTTTGGATGACGTTTCCACTAGCTGACCTCATTTTGCCCCGCGCTTTTTAGCCACAAGCTCTATGTTTTTCCCTTTGGGTGTACAAACCTCTCCCAGCCTCACCTCGTCCTTCCACCCAGCGAGAGGTTTCTAAGGAACTGGTGAGGCCACAGCTGTTCTGTGTTGAGTCCTCCCCAAAGGCCAGCACTGGGGTCAATGTTTAATCACCTTTTCATGACTCCTCATCACAAACCAGCTGGTAAGGAGACTATTGTCCTCAAGCCACTTTTATAGAAACGAGGAAACTGAAGTTCAAAGAGGTTTTTTTAAACCTCCCAGCTTGTGGGCTGGACCTTCGGGCATTTCCCTAGTCTGTGTGACTGGCACGCCTGCCTCGTGACTGGCTGGCTCCTGGACTGAAAGGGGGCTGAAAGGGTGAGTCGGTGAAGGTCGGCCCTGCAGCCAGCCGCCAGCTCGCCTGGGAACCAAGTGTTCTGTGCAGGGGTTGAAGTGCATAGATAATGGTGGAATTTACCTCTCAAGATGGCAGGGCCAAGTGTGACTTTGTTTGATAAGCTTGGATTTTATGTCTTTAGAAGCAAACAAACAAACCATCAAGTGGCAGTGTGGCTGGCTGACTGCCCAGAAGCCTGACCCAGAGGGAGAGGCATGGACTCCACCCTCAGGAGAGCCAGGGTTCTGGGGTGATGAGCTTCATGGAGTTTCCCGCCAATACCCAGGTTCCCCTGGCTGGGTTTCTTCCAGCTTCTCCTGGTCTCCTTTGTGGGGTTCTGGAGCTATGGAAGAGCTCGCCCACAGCACATCCATTTTCAGGCTCACTCACTGACAGAAGGGACGGTGGCCACAGTGAATTACACTGATACCACACGACAGGCACGCAACTAAGAACTTTATTATTTGCATTGTGGTTTCTTTTTAAAATTTTCATTAATCATAGGGAACTGAGGCAGAGGCTCCTGAGTTCTGGGCTGGGCTGGGATATATAGTGATACTCTGTCTCAACGGTAGGAATTATTGTTCCTTTTTGTAGGAAGATAGAAACCATTTATTTTTAACTTGCTAGTAACAATTTTTTTCTAGTCATTTTATCTTAATTTTTAAAATTGATACATACGATGTAAAAAATGTAGGCTTATAGGTAGTAATATGATTTTTTCCACTTTTGAGGGTAGTTTTTTTCTTTACTTCAGGTCTTTTGTTTTGTTGTTGTTGTTGTTGTTGTTGTTTTAGGGGTTTTGCTTTGCCTTATTATTGCCAGCCTCCCTGAGAGACAGAGCTGTCTAGGCTGGCCTTGAACTCCCAGACATCTGCCTGCCTCTGCCTCCCCAGTACTGGGATTAAAAGAGTGTGCCACCACTCCCTGGATAAATAGAATCTTTTTGTTGTTGGTTTTATTTTGAGATGGGGTTTCTCTGCGTAGCCCTGACTGTCTTACAAATCACTGTGTAGATTCAGAACTCAGAGATTCACCTGCCTCTGCCTTAGGAATACTGGGATTAAAGGTATGGGCCAGGAACACTGCCTTTTCTCTTTGTTTGTGGTGTGGTTTGGTTTGTTGAGGCAGAATCTCAAAATGTAGACCTGACTGGCCTGGGGCTCACAAAGAACCAAGCACCTGCCTCTGCCTTTGGAGTGCAGTGTTACATGGCCACACCCAGAGCCCAGGTGATATTTTAATACAATGTACCCATGCTTTCACTGTGAAGAACTAAAAGATAATCGAGGACACAGAGACATGTGACTTGATCTTAAAATTAATTTATTTTTAATTGGCAATTCTGAATTATATATGTATATATTGATTTTGCACAACACAGTGTTTTAAAAAGTGCATGCATGGTAGAATGGTGTGGTGGTTTGTGTATGCTTGGCCCAGGGAGTAGCGCTTTTAGGAGGTGTGGCTTGTTGGGGTAGGTGTGGCCATGTTGAATAGCTGTGTCACTGTGGGTGTGGGCTTTAAGACCCTCATCCTAGGTCCTGGAGAGATGGCTCAGTGGTTAAGAGCACTGACTGCTCTTCCAAAGGTCCTGAGTTCAAATCCCAGCAACTACATGGTGGCTCACAACAATCTGTAATGACATCTGATGCCCTCTTCTGGTGTGTCTGAAGATAGCAACAGTATACTTACATATAGTAAATAAATAAATCTTTAAAAAAAAAAAAAAAGACCCTCATCCTAGCTGCCTGAGGAGTATTTGCCCTTGGAACAAGATGTAGAACTCTCAGCTCCTCCAGCTCCATGCCTGCCTAGATACTGCCATCCTCCTGCCTTGATGATAATGGACTGAACCTCTGAACCTGTGAGCCAGCCCCAATTAAATGTTGCCCTTGTAAGAGTTGCCTTGGTCACGGTGTCTGTTCACAGCAGTTAAACCCTAACTAAGACAAATGGCTAAATCAAACTCATTATTATATGTATTACCTCATTTAGTTGTTTTTGGTTTTTTGTTTTGTTTTACCTAAAGTCACCATCTGTGCAATAAATTTCTTGTGTGTCAGAGACCATACCGTGAGAAAGCAAGCTTCTCACAATCTCCCACCCTGACAGGCCAAATGGCCTCGTGATAGGAGCCGGTTGTCACTCCCTCCTCCCTGTTCCCTTCCTGGCACCTGAGGCTGTAAAAGCTGAATTATAGTCCCCTCTTCCCTATCTCTTCCTGACTCCCATGACTTCCAAGGACATGAGTTACGCCTGAGTCCCGCCTGACACCCCAAGGCTGTCAAGGAGGATCTATGTTCCAGAGATAAGATGCAGAGTGCCCGATGCCTGGAGCCTGACTTCGGCCCTCATGTCAGCAGATGCCCACTCTTTGTTCTTTGTTAAATTCCCCCTCAACCCCTCCCCTATTCCCCGAGATGTATGCTTTAAAACCAGGCGTCTCAGCCTAATATACGGAGACCTTGATAGGTACAATCTACTTGGTCATCCGCTTCTCTTTTCTCTTCCAATCCCATTTCCTTACAGGTTTGCGGTCCCCCTCGCACCCACGAATAACTGAATCCCGTGGGACGGGATACTTGAGTTATCCCTGTTGTATAAAACCTTAATCATTATCCCTTTAACTACTATTTCCCCCTCCACTATATTTTTTGAGTTATTCCATTTTACATATGATGAATATGAAGCTTGCATTAAAGTGTCCCCAAGCTCCCACCTATGGAGTGATGAGCTAAGCTAACAACCAACAAGCCTTCCAAAGGCCACAGTCCCTCCGCTTTACTGTGAAGAGCCCTTGATGATGCAAGATTGACGGATGGCAGTGATAAAGCTGGGAATGATGATGGTGATGCTCGTGGGGATGAGGCCAAGATTGACCTTCCCACTGTGAGTTGCAGATGATCTGAGTGTGTCATCTAAAGACTATTATACTAGAAGGCGAAGCTTTGGAGTGGCAGTGGTGATGGTGATGGGCCTTCATGAGGCAGAATTTAGTGGGAGTCAGATAGATTACTGAGGATAATGTCCTTGGATGGGATTAATATAATTCACAGGACTCTGAGAAGTTCACACACACACACACACACACACAAATTGCTACAAACAAAACAAGCCCCTAAATCAACCAGTCAATCAAACTCTCTCTCTCTCTCTGTTCCTCTCTCTGTCTCTCTCTGTGTGTCTCTCTCTGTCTCTCTGTCTCTCTCTCTCTGTCTCTCTCTCTCTCTCACACACACACACACACACAATTCTACCACAATGCCATCTGTTTTGTTGAGATGCAGCCACACAACCTTGCCAGAGACAAAATGGATGGAAGTTTAGACCTTCAAGTTTAGCCTCCAAACCTGTGAACTAAATAAACTTCTTTGCTTTACAGGGTATTTAGCTTCCAGTATCTGGCTTCTGCTGCTATGGCAACAGAGGATGAACTGAGAGGCCAGGGAGATAGTTCAATGGTTAAAATGTTTGCCCCATAAGCACCATGCATGAGGACTAGAGTTTGGATCCGGAATCCATGTGTCTTCCTCTTTGTTTCTATTGCTGTGATAAAACACTAACTATAAACAACTCAGAGTTCATGTCACTCAACAGATTACAGCCTGTCATCAGGGCAGAGACAGAGGCAGGAGCTGGAGGCAGGAACACAAGCAGAACCAAGGAAGAACCCTGCTTCCTGGCTTGCTCCTCTGTCTTTGTAGACATAATGGTTTTTGTGCACTGTCTAAAGGTTATCTTTAGGTTATTCAAATGCTGATTTTTCTGCCCCCATTTCTTGTCTCAACCCTCAGTATTGTCTAGACTCCTGTCTCCAGTTTGTGTAAAGGGTTCTTACCATTTATTCTTTGCCTTGTCAATAAATGCTGATCACCCAATGGCTGGGCAGAAGAGAGAATAGGGAGGAGCTTTGGAGTCACAAGGACAGGGCCATGGCTAGGAAGTAGCCAGATAAACATAGGATGTTAAGATAGATCATTTAAGCAGGGCGTGGTGGTGCACGCCTTTAATCCCAGCACTTGGGAGGCAGAGGCAGGCGGATTTCTGAGTTCGAGGCCAGCCTGGTCTACAAAGTGAGTTCCAGGACAGCCAGAGCTACACAGAGAAACCCTGTCTCGAAAAACCAAAAAAAAAAAAAAAAAAAAAAAAAAGATAGATCATTTAACCACCCAGATATTGAGGTGCAGCTTGAAATAAATCTTGGTTTCTCTGTGTGGTTAACTGGGGATTGATTTACTATTTATATCTTTATTAAAATATAATTTATTTTACACTCCTCATACTAGCTCAGCTTGTTTTTTGTTTGTTTGTTTGTTTGTTTGTTTGTTTGTTTTTTGTAACCTGGGACTGCTGACCAGATGTGGGCTTTCCCACATCAACCATCTGTCAACAAAATGTACCACAGGCTTGCCTACAAGCCATTCTGAAGGAAGCAATCCCTCAACTGAGCTTCCTTCTTCCTAGGAATGTCTGTGTCAAGTTATCTGTGTCAAAAACCAACCAGCACACTATATAGATGCTAGATGCACAAAGCAGCCCACTCACAACTCCAGCTTTTAGAAGGTGGAGATGGGATTCCTGGAGCAAGCTGGCTAGCTAGACTAGTCATAGCAACCAGCTCTGAGTTGAAAAAAGTAGAGAGTAATCATGAAAGACATCTGACATCAACTTTGGATGTCCATACAAATCACTACACAAATGTGAGCCTACACACATAAGCACACACATATCCATGCATGCATGCCACACAGGAGAAAGGAAAGAAAATGAACTGCTATGCCCCAAATGGTTACTAATGAGTGACCCGATTCTTAGCCTCTCTTAAAGTCAAAGCCTCCCTGCTCTCAGGGTCATAATGGAAGAGGCTTTGCCTGCATCAGGATGCTCAGTGAGTAGGAGCTGTTCTTCACTAATCCAGTCCCATATCCTCTCTCCCTGTCCAGCCACAGCCTACACACACACACACACACACACACACACACACACACACACACACACACACACACAGGCTTGCTGCAGAAGATCCAGGTTCCCACTGCAGCCACCTCTTCTGGGCACAGCTTCTCCTAGGTGAGGCATCTTCCTACCCTCTGCAATGACCTTTTCTCTCCAGCCTGACCCAGCCTGGCCCATCCCACTGGCCCAGCTTGACACACTTCTTGTCATATCTTCTGTATCCTTCTGCAGGTTATCCTGAGTAATGGCTGTGCCTGGTGGGCTCATTCCTCCTTTCATGGATTTATCCATTTGTCTTTTTTCAGCCATGTTTGTGAGGCACCTCCCATGAGCCAGGTGTGTATGATGTAGAGGAATGAGCCTGGGCTAGGGCAGGCATGAGTTCTGTTCTCTCTCCATCAGTTGTGTGGCTGGACAGATAACCATTTGTCAGCCTCCGGTTTGCTCTTCTGTAACATCAAGACCATCATGGATGGCATTGTGTGGAATGTGGGACCTAACAGTTCACCACAGGCCTTCTGTAACCCTAACTCTTTGCTTATGCCCTACTACTCCCACCACTGCTCCGACTGAAGCTCCTCACCAGTGCTCCACCAGAGCAAGTGACACATGGGGCTATGTTGAGGACTCTGAGTGGTTTAGGGTCAGAGCAGAGTTGAGGTGGAAGCCCCACAATAGCTGCCAGGCTCCTTAGATCATCGTGCATTCCTCTGAATACAGGCTTTCCTGGGTGTCCTGTCTGAATGGAGAGAAGGGAGCTGGTTGGAGCCCTTCCTTCAGGCCTGTGGGCTGCTTTGCTGAGCTATGTAGAGAAGAAAGCATAGCTCTCTCAGGGTCACACTGGAGCCATAATTGTGGGCAGATTCCTGAGACCGTCCTAGCAAGAATTCCTTCCAAACAGAGAGGGAGAAAAGGGCCAAAGAAGGAAGCAGGGGAAATAACAGGAAGTGAAGGCAGGTGCTAGTGAGAAAGGGAGGAAGAGGGCTTAAAGTCAGCAACCAGGGAGGGAGCAGAGCCACAGCGAGAATTGTCAGGGAGCCAGAATAATCTCTTGACATTCCTAGAGACATTCTAGAGACATTCTACCTATAGTAGAGTGCTTGTCTGGCATGCACGGGACCCTGTGCTCAAGTCCTAACCCTGTATAAGCTGGGCACTGAGCTGGAGAGGTAAAGACAGAGAGGATCAAAGCCATTCTTGCCCACATAGCAAGTTCAAGGCCAACCTGGACGACATGAGCCCCTGAGACCTAGTCTCAAAATAAAAGCGAACATCAAAAACACAGCCAAACCCAGGGCCTCAAATGGTACTGCAGATCCTCACAAGTGTGTGTTTATGTGTGTGTGTGTGTGTGTGTGTGTGTGTGTGTGCGCGCGTGTGTTTGTATATTCCTTCTCCTCATTTGTTGAAAGCTTTGACCACCTAAAGACTACATGAACACAATTACATTCATACACACACACACACACACACACACACACACCTTTTTTATGCCCTGTGTATTCCATTTTTATTTAAAAAAAAATAACTTGAACAAGGCTAAAATATATATTTTCTCACTGGTCAACCTCTCCCTCTTCCTCAGCAAAAACAACAAAGACCCCTGCATCTACTTTTCTTCCTAATCCCATATACGTAGATCGGAAATGGTTACATTCTGTAATTGTCACAGAGCAGTGGGGAAATGGAGTGAGCGGGTCGTCTCATTCTAGCCTCTAGGTTCTGGTCTTCTGCTAGGCTAAAGTAATCAAACCCTGCCATTGCTTGCTTAGCTGTTATAGCTAGAAGGGGGCTGATGTCCTTCGGCGATCTCCAGTACAGTTACAGTTGGACGGTGGCTGGGCTATAGTCACCAAACAATTGTCACTAACAGGATGGTGGCCAGTGCTGCCTAGTAGGATCTAGGATGGGGATACTGGCTGGCGTACTTCCTGGCCTTGTATGGGAAGGTCAAGTGTGAATGTGGCGGTCAGATTAGAAGGATGCTGTACTTCCTTCACGACCTGGCCTCAGGTGTCATTGAATGTCATTTGTGTCATAGTTGTACCTGGATTCAAGGGGCAAGCAGATCATTAGGTAAGTGAGAAAAGCATTTGGGATGGGAAACCTCTCTGTACCCACCCTGTGTAATAACATAGTGTTCAAATATTTGTCGCATTAGTAAGGATAAATTATGGAATTTTTGTTCTTTCTAAGAAATTGTCACAAACTATTGTGACATCGATGTCATGATGTCCCCATGGCCTTCAGACTGTGTGTTTCTCATCTCTGTTTACTCTTCACTTTCATCCTGACAAACAGGGGTACTGGTTTTGACCCCTGAGGTCCACTGAGTGGGTAAAGAGAGCCAGGGTTAGTTGAGTCCTCTCATGAAGAGTGATGACCATGGCTACTTCTCTGTGAGACAAACCAGGCATTTTGTTCAAGAGCAAAGCTGGGCCTTGGCAGGGTTGCCTAGCTTGCTGTTATCAATGCCCTGTCAGCAGGGTCATGTATTGGGCAAGACTAAACAGAGATGTATCCCTGGCATGGGTAACTGGGATCCATTTAGCTTGCATGGTCCAAGGAAAGGGCTTCATTTGAGGGGGCCAGATAGGAGAGCTGTGTGCTTTGAGAGGGAGATGCCTGGTTGGGGAAACTTTAGAGCAGCTGCTGTTGGGTTCCTTCCCAGAACTGACTCTCCTGGTCTCTGCAGTTCAGTTTCTGGATGCCACTTCTTCTCAGGACAGCACTGGTGTCCAGAAGTAAGGTTGGGCCAGGCTATACTCTAATTTTGTTTTCATCTGAGAGAAGGTGGGTGTCCTAAGGTCCTGTCACAGTAATTTACCTAGGGAATTAAAATGCAGATCCCAAGGCTGGAGAGATGGCTCAGTGGTTAAGAGCACTGCCTGCTTGCTCTTCCAGAGGTCCTGAGTTCAATTCCCAGCAACCACATGGTGGCTCACAACCATCCATAATGAGGTATGACGCCCTCTTCTGGGGTATCTGAAGACAGATACAGTGTACTTACATATAAAAATAAATCTTTAAAAAAAATCTGAGTTGATACTGATGTTGAAAAGTCAGGTGTAGTGGCACCCACTTGTCACTCCCATGTGGAGATGGTAGAGTCTTTGGGCACACTGGCTAAACTCCACTACTTGACAAGCCCCATGTCCCAGTGAAAGACTTTGCTTCAAAAGAAGAAATGAGAGGTGACAGCTGTGGGTGATCTCCTAGCATCAAAATGTACACACATGAAGACATATGTATAAGAATACATGCACATGCTGGGCAGTGGTGGCATACGCCTTTAATCCCAACACTTGGGAGGCAGAGGCAGGGGGATTTCTGAGTTTGAGGCCAGCCTGGCCTACAGAGTGAGTTCCAGGACAGCCAGGGCTACACAGAGAAACCCTGTCTCAAAAAAAAAAAAAAAAATGCAGATGCATACAGATGGGGGGCTACATTTTTGCTTTTTGTTTTAAAACTTAAGACAGACTCCCAATATAGCCTAGACATTACACACAGTAGACTAGTCCTGGGGAAGGCAGGAGAGGCAAAGCTGAGGTCAGGCTTGCTGCCCACTACAGTCTCTTCGGTGTGGCCTTGACCTGCAGCCACTTCAGAGGCTGAATCAGGAAGCGAGAAGGCTCTTCCAGCAGTGGGTTGGCCACATGTGCAGTGCCAAGGGACAAATGCCTTCCAGGCAGAAATCACACAATGTGACAAGACTCTTCAGTCAATTTTAGTCAACTTTGAAACTTCCGTTCAGCTCCAGGAGGGCTGGAATTTAGCATCTGTGTGGCTAGTGACCATCACACATTTCCTAATGTGTGCCGTGCTGTTTCTTTGCTTTGGAATCTAAGTACCCAATGGAAGAGCCATTTTCTCTGAGCTTTCACTCCCGTGGAAAGGTGAGTGCTGGAGCCCCCGGGGGCAGCAGTGGGCTTGCAGGAGGCACAGCCAGGTGATCGTAAATCTCAGCTTCATTGTCAGAAATTCAAGATGAATCGCTGTGTGTCCATTTGTGATTCTACTGTGAACACCCGTCTGTGTCCATAACTTGTTGTCCATGTTACAACAGTCTGTTCATGACTGCATAGAGCTCCCTGGAATGGAAAATGGCTGCCGATCCAGCCCAGCCTCTTCCTAGAGTTACCATCAATGGCAGCTTGTCGAATAGCAGGTTGATTTAGACCAAGAACTTAAATCTCCTGTTTGTTTGTTTGTTTGTTTGTTTGTTTGTTTCATAGAACAAAGCCAACAGAATGCTGCTGATAATTTCTGATTAATAAGCTTGTTCTTCAGAGGGTCTAATTTTCATGCTCTGCAAATTTCTCACAGAAACAACGAGCATGCACAGGACTTGCTTGGGTCTCAAGCAGAGGGTAGCTTTGAATGTCTGCCACTGGGGTGCTTGATACTTAAGGGAGATCATGCTGTCACCACAGAGCTCAGCTCATCCTAATTCTTTCTGGGTTGCCCAGGGTCCTGGACCCATGTCCTTTCTCCATGAGGAAACAGTCTCTCAGTCAGTAAAAATTCCCTGTTCCCCACTCCTAGGCAAGGACCTGATATTTCACCACCTCTACCAGGTGTCCTTATTTTCTTCCACTCTTGCCCTAAATGTAAGCACAGAGTCAACACAATAATTCAGAATGGGAAGCAGAGGTTGGGCTTGTTTTGAAAATACCTTTTAAAAAGAAGAGTTTTAGAACAATAAACGTATTGATAAAAATCACACAGCTGAAGTGAAACCCACTCGTCCACCTTCCTCGGGGCTTCCTGTTTTGGTTAACACATTATCGTCAGCCTCGGTGGTATTTCCACCCTCTGCTTCCACCCGCACATCTGGACGAAATGTGTGCTCAACGGGAAGGGTCTGGAGCCCTTCCCTGTTCTGTGCAGGTCGGGGCATTCCACCAGCTGTTACCAAGAAGGGGCCAGTGAAGCTCTGGCTGCCCTCGGAGCCAGCAGAGCCACAGCTTAAGTGGTCTGGACTGCTTTCTGCTCTGGACCCCTGGTTCCCTCCTTGTCATGGAGGAGGGGTGGTATTCTTCATTTTTCTCAGTCCTGAGAAGAACAGAGAAGAACAATCTTTGCATCGTCCATCTGCAGCTGTTTACAGCTAAGGGGTAAGTCGCCAAACATAACACTGTGAGTCCCAAACAGGACAAAATGAAAAGGTGAACGTGGTGATGGCTTGAATAGGACCCCTGCTACCCACCCTCCCAACCCCCCAGACTCATGTGTTTGAATGCTTGGCCCACAGAGAAGGGCACTATTAGGAGGTGTGGCCTCGTTGGAGTAGGTGTGACCTTGGAGGAAGTGAGTCATTGGGGTGGGCTTTGAGGTTTCCTATTTTCAGACTCTACCCAGTGTGGAATGAGCGCCTCCTCCTAGCTGCCAATTGAAGGCAGTCTCTTCTGGCTGTCTTTGGATCAAGATGTAGAACTCTTAGCTCCGTCTCCAGCACCATGTCTGCCTGCAGTCTGCCGTGCTTCCTGCCATGATGATATTGGACTGAACCTCTAAAACTGTAAACCATCCCCAATTCAATGTTTTCCTTTATAAGAGTTGCTTTGGTCTTGGTCATGGTAGCCCTTCACAGCAATAAAACCGTAATTAAGACAGTGACCGAGATGCTAACAGCAGCAGTCCCTCTCTGGCAACCCTGGCTCCCCTTTCCAGTGGACGTTAAACTACCCTAGCCAACCTTTGAGATCGGTCTCCCTACTCCTCCCTCCCCATGACTCCGTGGACTTCTTCCTTTTCTAATATTTTGCTGTTTTAGGCAGGGACTCAGGTGGCTCAGGCTGGCTTTGAGCTAGTTACATATCAAGTTTGAACTCCTCATCCTCCTGCCTCTGCTTCTCCATATTGGGTTCATAGGCCAGCTCCCACCGCCTGGGTTGCTATGTCTTTTTATTTTGGTAGAGGCAGTACTATTTGTGTATTATATTTGCTCAAAGCTACTACAGAAGTGAAAGAGAACAAATGACAGATAAACACCTTTATTCCCAAGTAGACATAAATAAATTATGTTTTTTTTTAAGTTTCTGTTGGATTTCTCAAGACAGTATTGGGGAAATAGCAAAACTTTGCATACTTGATTTCTCAAAGATGGCCACCATTTTATACATTCAACAGTCCCTGACCCCTAACCTTGTCTTCTCAGTCTGAACAGGTCCCATGGTTGTTCTAATAACAGAGAAGTATATCCCAGGTGTCTAGGTCCAGACCTAAGTGGACTGACAGCTTCTATGTCCTTCTTCACTTTTGGATATTCTCCTCCTGCTGTGGAGAAGTTCAGACCTCATGGAGAGTCACATGGAGGACAGCCCAAGTACTCTTTGACAGCACCAGATGGGACCCCTGACAGCGGGCAGCATTGACAGCCACAGATGGGGGTGGGGGAAGCCAGGCCATCTTGACCAAATAGAAGCTCCTGTTGTTCTGTGAGAACCCATCCAAGCAGTTACTAGTTTCATGAAGTTTTCTCCAAATGCCCTCCTCTGCACAACCAGGGGAGAGGTGACCCCTCGGCTATGGGCCTCACACAATGCTCACTTACAGGGAACACCAGCAGCAACCTGTTTACCCTGAACTGCATACCTCGCCTAGCACCCTGTACTGGAGACATAAGGTAAAGCCCATGGGCAAAGTGCAATGGACACTGAGTACATATTGCCTGAGGTGCTGGCACAGTCTGAGCCCCCAACAATTTGGTTTTCTAGACTATAGGGAAAGCACACCCCCTTTTGTGACCTTGTAAGTTCTGTTCACTGAAGGGAGAAGACACGCATAGGGCCATGTATGGTGTCTGTATTTTCCTCTGCCAGAACATGAACCTTCCCTCTCAGGTGTGTTGCCCTCCCAATAAAAGCATTCTTTCTGTGCTGGAGAGATGGCTTAGCCACTAAGAGCAGTGGTCCAGAGGTCCTGAGTTCAATTCCCAGCAACCATATGGTGCCCTGTTCTGTCTGATGCCCTCTTCTGTCAAACAAGCATACAAATAGAACATTCATATACATTAATAATAAAATAAATCTTCAAAAGAGCATCCTTTCTGCACATGCCCCACCAAAACAGACATCTACGCTTGTCTTTAAAACGAGCCTGGACGGGCGTGGTGGCGCATGCCTTTAACCCAGCACTCGGGAGGCAGAGGCAGGCGGATTTCTGAGTTCGAGGCCAGCCTGGTCTACAGAGTGAGTTCCAGGACAGCCAGGGCTATACAGAGAAACCCTGTCTCAAAAAGAAAAAAAAAAAAAAAAAGAATTAAAAGGAGCCTGGATTGGTACCACTGCTGCGATGGCTATTCCCAGTTATCAACTTGACTGTGTCTGCAATGAACTACAATCCAGAAATAGAGGCCACACCTATGACCCAGATCTTGAGGCTGGAAGACAGGGTTTTGATACGGATCTTGAGGCATAGTGGCTGTGAAAAGCTTAGCCCCAAGCAAGGTGATGTACACCTTTAATCCCAGGAGACAGAGGCAAGTAGATCTCTGAGTTCAAGGCCAACCTGGGACAGTTAGCCCCAGTTCCAAGTAAAGAATGCGTAGGTCCAGGCATGGTGGTACACACCTTTAATTCTGGGCATACCTTCTGCGGGAGGTCTATGTAAGGACAATGGAAGAAAGAAGGCTTTTTTTTCCCTCTCCACCTGCTTTCACTTACTTGCCAGCACATCTGTTGGAACCTTCATCTTCAGGATTCCAGCTTATATAGAAGACCAGCTGAGGCATTCAGCCTCCTGGGACTGAGCAACTACTAGATTCTTGGACTTCCCATTCACAGCTGCCCACTGTTGGATTAGTGGAACTGCCTTAATATATTGACAGTCCATAAGTTCTGTGACTCTAGAGAACCCTGACTAATACAGAAAAAAGGGAAAACAAAAACAAAAGGAAAAAGCTCACCCGCTATCAGAAGGGAGTGCTGTTAAAGGAAGGGAGCCGGGAGCACAGAACTCCTGTCAGGGCTGTTTGTTTTAAAGGAGAAAGACCACTCTGGCCTTGGTCTGACTTTCTGTGTGAAAGTGGTTCACAGACAGGCTTCTGTGGTTCTTCAGGTCACATGTTCTGATCTGTCACAAGGTCCTACTATGGTGACAGTAGCTGGGTTCAGGCCTAGTTGCCTGTCCATGAAATGGGCACATGCAGTGACTGTGTATAGCTTCTCCCCAGGCAGAGCTTAGATTTGTTTGGTTTTGACACTGTCTTTCCCCGACTGCGGAAGGTCGATCTGACAGCCAATGATGAGCTACTCTTTGCCCTGTGGCTGGTAACTCTCTCTGGGGTGGGGGTGGGAGATAAACTTGGAAGAGGGTCTCATTCTAAAATCAGTAATGTCATGTCTGAGGCTCAAATTGTGGCCAGGAAAGTAAAAGAGAAGTGGAGAGAGGGGCAGAGGGGATGGGGGGGGAGGGGGGTAGACGTGGTCCCAGGCCACAGAGCAGGCTTTGCATTTGGATACCTGACTTCAGCAGAAGGTAAAAGATCAGAGAGCTTGGCCAGATGCCTGGGCCAGAGCTGCCCAGGAGGTAAGAATCCTTCCCCTCACTGTGCCCTTGCCAGCTCTGCTGGAGAAGACTGCAAAGGAACATTGGTCCTGGGCAGGTACATCACCATAGAAAGCCTGCACCGTGGCTGGTTGCCCAGTGTTTCACAATGGAACAGAGTGCCGTGCAGCCCACAGTGAGAAGACGAGGGTAGAGGACCCTCCAGCATTTCAACAGGTTAGCCCTCCTCTCTTGAAGATCAGCACGCTGGAGCTAGGATGGGCTACCTTGGAGAACAGAGAGAGGCCAGACTGCTGCTGTTGATAGCAAGGGCAGCCAAGCTTCTATTCCAGACTGGCTCCAGGGCTGTGGGTAATTAATTCTCTCTCTCATAGCTGCCTCAGTCCCTCTCCAGCGGTTCTCAGCCTTCCTTAATGCTATGACCCTTTAATATTCAGTGTCCTCCTATTATGGTGACCCCTAATGATAAAATTATTTTCATTGCTACTTCATAACTGTAATTTTACTACTGTTATGAATTGTAATGTAAATATCTGTGGCACATATAATTCAAAGGGGTCGCAACCCACAGGCTGAGAAACACTCTTCTAGAGCTGTCCTTCCTTATCCAGGCAGAAAGCAGACAAAGCGTCGCTCCTTGACTTTGCTCTGTAATTTTCCAAAGTGAGACACAAATTACCTCCACTGAACAACACACATATTATTTGTCTAATTCCCTCAGCAACCATTTAGAATCCTTCATCCCTGAGCAACACACTCCTTCCTCCCTCCTTCCAGCGGCCCCTGGCTCCCCATCTCCTGGCTTCTGCCATAGGTTCGTGTTACCTGCTCTTGATCTTTATAATAATGAAAACGAAGAGCGTAGAGCAGCAGTCGTTTTGTGTCCGATTTCCTTCTTGAGAGTTCGCATCTCTCTACGTGCTCTGTTTCTTTGCTTCACATATGCATGGCTATCCCTCAATTTGGGCTGTGTCTCACATTTACTAAACCCTAGATTTTCTATCACCAATAAAACTTAGGAATATTTGGGTAGACACTCGCAGCCACCTGCCCTCGATAGTACCTCAGAGGGGAGTTGCTGATGTTGAGTTGACGATTGTGACCGTTACAGTTAATTGTTAACTGGACACAATCTGGAGTCACCTAGAAAGAGAGTCTCTGGATTGTTTAAACCAGGCATACCATGGCTATAAAGGATTTTCTCAATCCTGTTGTCTAAAGTGAGGAAGCCCGCCGTGAATAAAGGAAGCTCCATTTTCTGGGTTTGGGTCCTAGACTGTTAACAGAGAGAGTGAGCTGAGCATGAGTCCATTCCTCCCTGCTCCTAACTGTGGATGCCACGTGAGCCACCGCAACCCCTGTGAGCTAAAGTAATCCTCCCCCCTCCTAAGTTGCTTTCTTTCAGGGTATTTTAATACAGCCATAGAAGCCAAGGTTGAATATTTATTTTTTATTAGAAAAATACCAGATACTTTCCCTTTTCCCAGGGATGCTGTACCATCTACTGTGTTCCTGTGAGCAGTAAGAGACCTACTGGCTTTCATGTCGTTTCCAACACTTGGTGGACCTCCTTGCCCATCTGGCAGGTATATGGATAAGACCACATCATGGTTTTCCTTATGTGACTTCAACTCCATGGCATATAGGCCCAACAGGCACCACCATTCATGTGTGCACATGCTCACACAGATAAACATACAACTACACACAATTTTAAAAATTAATAAATCTTTAAAACAACCATCAATTTAATATAAAAAACAAAGACACCAATTTCTCCCATTATGATGGAAGAAAACAAGATATAATTTAAGTGATATCTACCTAATACAGAATTTTCAGATCTTGGATCAGGTAAAAGGTCAAAAGTTAACTTGAATAATTTAGCACCATTTGTTGATTTTTTTATAGGTATATGGTTATGTTTCTAGAAAGACAAACAGAAATTCTGATAGTGTCAAAACGTGGTTTTGTGGGTGGGCAGTTCTTTCTCTTTTAATAGTTGATTTGTTTGAGACAAGGTCTCATTATCTCAGGCTGGTTGTGAAAACTTTCCTCCCTCCCTTCCTTCCTTCCTTCCTTCCTTCCTTCCTTCCTTCCTTCCTTCCTTCCTTCCTTCCTTCCTGTCAGTCTGTCTGTATGTCTAATGTGCATTGGTGTTTTGTCTACATGTAGGTCTGTGTGATGTCAGGTCTTGGAGTTACAGACAGCTATGAGCTGCCATGTGGGTGCTGGGAATTGAACCCAGGTCCTCTGGAAGAGCATTTAGTGCTCTTAAGTACTGAGCCATCTCTCTAGCTTCTTGTTGTGACTTCTTAATCCACCCAGCAGGCTGTGGGGCTAACATCACTTTTGTGTAATATGAATTACATATACACAAAGTAGATAGGAAGCAAGGTCAGGCGCCCTCCCGAAACACCTACCAGAGGGCTCTAATGCCAGCCAGACAGTATGGCATCGGTTCTTCGTGAATACAGCCAGACAGCTCTCACTGAAGATTTTGAACTTGTCAGACTCCATAATCACACGAACCAAGTACACTTCTTCCCACGTACACGTTTGGTTTCTTTGGAGATTCCGAAGGCCTTCTTACTAAAGCCTAGAATCATAGAACTTACCAAAACAAAAGAGCATCAATGAACTGCCTTTAAATTTTCAAAATCTCTGAAACCCCAGTCTCCAAATTCCTTTACAGTCAGGATGGCTCAGGAACATCCTTCCAAGCATCAGGGCCTGCTCCCACATCTTCTTAGTTACCTTTTCATCAGTGTGACAGAGTCCCAGGAAAACAAGATGGAGGAATTTCTTTGGGCTCACAGCTTCAGACAGTTCTGTCTATGGCTGGTGGGCCCTGTTGCTTTGGGCCTGAAGCTAGACAGAAACAAAGAAGCATAGTGTAGGAGCTTGTGGTAGAGAAGGCTGCTCATGCCATGGTGGCCAAGAAGCAGAAAAAGAAACAGGAAGGGGCCAGCAAGCAGGTCCGTTTTTCCAAGGCACACTCCCCTATGATCTACTTCAGCATTCCATCACGTCCGCAAACAGCGCTGCCATTGGGAGACGAATACATGATCTTGTGAGAAGATTTTATATGCAGAGTATAATGCCCACCCAAAGCTAGAATGGCTTCACTGCTGTACCCATGTGGCTCCCCAAGAGCTGTTGACCTTTGAGCTTTTATTTATCTATTTCGCCTTGAAAGCTGTGATTACTTTTTAAATTTTTTATTTGTTTTAAGAATTTCATTTATGAATAGGCTATATTTGCATAAGGTATATCCTGGGAGTGATTGGAAGATGATTTTACAGACACATACATAAGTGAAAACTCGTGTTATCCATTATACATGTGAGTGTAGGGGCAGATGGTGATTCGGAAACTGCCTGCTGATTTTCCACCTTTGTTCCGTCAGTCATGGGTTTGGTTCATTCTAGAAGAGACTTTTTAGAGGCACAAGATGATTTGACTGGAAATGGACTGCTATTTCTCATGACTGTGTGCAGGTGAAGTCACCTTAGTGGAGCCACCAAGAATATCTGTTTTAGGGTCCCTTCTCAGTAGCGGAGGTGTCTATTCTCAGAGGCAGAAGGGGGAAGGTGTTAATGACATCATAGTCTTTCAATGTCAGCAAAATCTCAAGTTGGTTAAAAAAAAAAAAAAGGATAGACCAGTTGGAAATGCACAAAAAACAGGGCCTAGTGATGTGGGTCTGTTGTCTGAGCCCTTGGGAAGTGAGGTCGGGAGAGCAGGAAGTCTAGGTCAGCCTGGGCTACATGAGAACCTACAAAGAGAGAGAGAGAGAGAGAGAGAGAGACAGAGACAGAGACAGAGACAGAGACAGAGAGAGACAGAGAGAGAATTTTAAGGTGTTAAATGTTTGCCACAGGATTTGTTTTTCTTAACAGCCCAGGAGTTGGTGTGGTGCCTCAGGGGCCGTAGTTTGGGTCAGCACAGGGTACTTTCCCTGTATGTGAACCACCACAAACACTTCACTTAACCCAGGCAGAGTCAGCTCCTCCAAACCAAAGAGAAAAGCCCCAGCTTGGGTTAACTGGCAGCTGAAGGCGACAGACAGCCCAGATTGGGGGAGGGTGGGGTGGAAATGAACCTCATAGGTGGTTTCTACCTAACTATTCCAGACCCTCCCACACTGGGGTTTGCATAAAGTTGCAGAGGTGGCCAGCTCCCACTAAGTATCCGGTTGTATGCACTTGTTCAAAGGCCAGTGTGTGGACTTATGGGTAAGAAAGTCTTAGGACCCCCACTACCTTACTTGTATTTTGTTATTTCAACAACTTCAACCCAGTGTCCTGGACATGAAAAGAGGCCATGAGAAAATGAGAGGACATGAAGGTTGGAGGAGGACATGTTGGGGGCAGTGGGAGCAGAGAGCTCTGGGAGGAACAAGATACCCTGCGTATATGTGAGAAATTGTCAAAGAAAAAACACTTCCGAATCACTCCCAGAGCATTCCTCATGGCATGTCTGCCCCCCAGTCCGTTTACACCTATTTTATATCTCTGCAGACTCCCGGCCCTGCTTGCTCCTGGCCCTCACTCCCTCTAGCCCATAGGTTTTGTTTGTTTGTTTGTTTCTCATTACAGATGATTGTGAGCCACCTTGTGGTTACTGGGATTTGAACTCATGACCTCCAGAAGAGCAGTCAGTGCTCTTAACCGCTGAGCCATCTCACCAGCCCAGATTTAACTTTATATAATGCAAATATATAACAGCAGTCTTTTCCCTGGCTTCTTTCACTCACCAGAATTCCTTTGATGATTCATCCAAATTTTATTTATAAGCCACTTATCTTTCCTTCCGTTTCTCTGATCTGTGTTGGGGATGTACCACGTCAGTGTCACATGCTGAATGTTCAGGTGGGTTTCATTTTGGGGCTATGACAAACCAAGCTCCTGAGATTTGAGTCCAAGATGTTTTGTGAACATTTAGTTCCTTTTCCCTTGGAATTGAAAGTCTGGGGCATGTGATGTAGTCAGGGCATGTTTAACTTTTTAAGTACTTTGAGCTGTTTTTTTGAAATGTTTGTAGAAGTTTACAGTCCCAGCAGCAGGGTGTGAGAATTCTAGTGTCTTTCCGTCTCCTGCACTTGGTAGTGTCCATCTTTCTCATGGAAGCCACTCAGAAGTGTGTGTGGTGGTGTTACACAGTGACTGCAGTCTGCATTTCCCTAGTGACGAGTGATACTGCTGCTTGCACAGCTGCAGAGATAGCTCTCCAGATGGCCACCATCTTCTCAGTTATGCTATTTTCTTCTCATTGAGCTTTTACGATTTTTAAAATTTTTCAGGATATAAGTCTATTGTAAGATATATGTGCATTAGGGATGGAGAGGTCAGAAGTTAAGAGTGCTCTTCCAGAAGACCTGGGTTTGATTCCCAGCACCTACATGGCAGCTCACAACTGTAACTCTAGTTCCAGAGGACCTAATACTCTACTCTGGCCTACACACACACACACACACACACACACACACACACACACACACACACGAACTTGGTAGTGTCTATCTTTCTCATGGAAACCATTCAAAAGTATGTGTGATGGCTTAGCTTTTATTCATATGGCAAAACACCCATATGAATAAAATAAAAGTTAAATAATTTAAAGATGTAAAAATATTTGGGTGACATTTTTTTTCCTCCCAGTATATATAGCTTGTCTTTTCTTGCCATTCAAATCTTTTCAAAGAACAGAAGTTTTAAATGTGAAAAGGTCTAATTATATCAGTGTATTTCAAGATTGTGTATTTGGGGGGTCATGTCTTAAAACTCTTCACCTAATGCAAAGTCAAAATGTGTGTGTGTGTGTGTGTGTGTGTGTGTGAACATTTCCTGAGTTTGAGCTTGTGGGCATGTGTGCCCAGGCACACACATGTGAAAGTCAGAGGAAGACATTGGGTGTCTTTCTCCATTACTTTCTGCCTTCTTGCTTTGGGACAGAGTCTGTCACTGAATGGGAGGCTCGCTGTTTCAACCAGGCTGTTCAGGCAATGAGCCTCTATGATCTACTGGTCGCTGCCCTCCTCCCTGCCCTCCACTGCTGGGGCTTCAGGCACACATACAGCCATGCCTGGCTTTAGGGATTTAAAGTCAGCAAACTCTTACCACTGAGCTGTCTCCTCAGGCCTTCCCACAGTTTTCTCTCTCTTATCTTTAAAGATTTATGCTTTCAGACTTAACACTGAAGAAGTGAACGATGCACATTCTTAGCAATTTCTTGTGAGTTTTGAAAGCCTCCTCTCCCCCATCCAGGAGGGAATACTTCAGTGTGGAGGAAACAGCTACTCGACACACATTTGCCATACTTATTCATAAGTACTGCATATGTTGCTGCCACTATGAATAAGTCAGATTTCAATATCTGATATTATTTAGAAATAGTGTTTTGGGGGCATTGCTAAATTCACTTCTGAGGTCTGGTATTTTACTTTCACATTCCTAAGTATTTTATAGAGAAGGACTGTCCACAGTACAAAACTTCTATTTCTTTTTTGTGACTTATGCTGGCTAGGATTCTCAGCACCAGGCTAATTAGAGGTGGTTCCCCTGGTTTCTGCCTCAACATGAGAAAAGTATGTCTTTTATCATGAAGCATACAAACTGTGGGTACTTTCACAGTTGCTCTTAAACAGGACAAGCACATGGTCTTCTAGACCTGGTTCTCCAATCATTTTAACCAAGAAGAGTGATTAGGTTTTGTCAAATGTCTGTTTCCTGCATCTGTTAAGATGGCCATGTAGTTCTTAATTTTGCGATTTATATCATGACTTACATTGAATGGGTTTTGAAGACTGAACTCAACGGGGTAGAAGGAGATAATTGACTCTTGAGAGTTGTCCTCTGACCTCCACACACGTCATGGGATGGGCCCACATGTATGTTTCTATGTGTATTGGAGTGTCACACACACACACACACACACACTAAAGATAAACACATTATAAATGGACCTGTTTGTGTGTAGTTCATAGTGCACACAGAGCTGCAGATCAGAAAGACTGAATCATAAATAGCAGGCCCACACACATCTCCCACCATAGCACTAAAGCCTGAAACCTCTTTATTTCAGATATCATGTTCTTATCGAGAAGAAGTTACAAGGCACACTAAAGGAAAAAACAGAGGCAGAATCCAACTGAGAGAGCAAGAACAGTCACATCAGGCATGGAGCTGGAAAGGAAATCTTGTGTTCTGTCTGTCTGTCCTCGGGGAAGGCTGTCCACCTCCTCCTGACTTCACCTGTCTGCGATATGTATTGTTTAACTCTACCTACTTTCCAGGGTTTGTATTTCAATTTTCAGAAATGTGACTGTGGATCTGTCTCAGTGTGGGTTACTCTAGGCTTCTCTTTCTCTCTCTCTTTCTGGGGGATTTGTTACCATTTCTGTTTAGAAACCGCAGCTTTATGCCTGTTGCCAAAAGTTTGCAACGATCATATGTTTTCTGCTGCTCCTCTCTGTCTCTGTCTCTGTCTCTGTCTCTGCTCTCTGCGGGGACTCAGATCTTACGAACACAGGTCTTTTATTGCCCATAGTTCTCTCAGACAGGTCATTTCCTAGTCTCCAGAGTTCCTAATTATCTAACCTTGCCTCTGATTTATTTATTTTTGCCTGCAAACTTAGCCCATCTATTGACTTTTCATTTTAGTTGTTATATTTTTTAATTTTCTAATTTTTACTTCATGTTCTTATTCCTTTACTTAGATTCTCATGATTTTTGTCTTAATATTTTGTTTCAAGAGTAAATTCAAGGGCCTGGGAAGTGGCTCTGTTGGGTGAAGGTGCTTACTATGAGTCTGCATCACTAGTGTGCCAGACTCGTGGGATGCCAAAATGCCATTCAGATATGAAATGCAGTCTAAGGTTGGGGTCTTAGCCCGTGTTTCTTCGGATGAGAACTAGCGGGGTCTGGGACAGGCTATGGTTCTCAAACTCCTGTGCACCCAGAGACCTCTGGGGAACTGTGAAGAATGGGGGCTCCCATCCTCCTGTGTATCCAGACGCTACTGGGGACCTCGAGAAGTTGGAATGGGCCATGGGCCTGTGATGAGCCCAGGTTGGAGGAATCCAGCATAGCTCAGAGGGAGTGCCAGGAGTGCAGAGGGGCTGAAAGATGGCCTTCTACAGGAGACTTAGGCACTGCTCTGTCTGGTGAAGGGACGAAGGCTTCTCACTCCATCCCCCACCTCCTGGTGGTCCTTGATGAAGGAGGCAGTCCTTGTTTGTCCAAACTGCTTTGCTCATGGCAGATGATGAGGTATATGACTGACTCAGGGTGAACCAGAGACTAAATACCTTTTGCAGAAAAGGATGCCTAGGAAGGGATCTCATTGGCTAAGCACTCAGGGTCCCTAGATACATCATTAGCAAGGAGAACTCTAGGCTGTGTACTACTGACGGGCTGTTGTCATGGTCCTCTTAGTGGGGTGTCATGGTCACTTGCTCCAGGACAGGAATCTGGTCAGGAGCTAGTTCGTTCAAACACCTGCTGTTCTCACTCATGAGTTTTATCCAGGTTCTGAACCTTGCTACCACCTTAGCAGTTCTTCTGTCTGGTGGCACAGTCTACTGCTCCACAGCCTACAGCCAAGCTGATGACCTGAGTTTGATCTCATGCCCCATAGAGTAGAAGGAAAGAACCAACTCCGACATGTTGTGCGGTGATCTCTACATGTGCAGAGTGGCACTTGTGTGCCCACACACATTCATACATGTATGCAGAACTAAGAAATGTAAGAAAAAAATATTTTAAAAGGGTACATCCGATTTTACAATGGTTTTCAGCATACCTCACACTAATGACATCCCATTGTTACCATCTGTTGCTTTTCTCGTTCACTTTTGTCCAGTTTCCTCATACGACAAGTGCTTTTTGCATCGGTAACTTTTTAGTGTGTATTAGTTAAATACAACAATGGATTTCATTATGAGAATTCAGACATGTATATAATGTTTTGATCATATCCACCTTATTGCTCTCGTACCCCCAACTCCACTGAAGCCCTCTTCCCAAACAACTTTTTCCTTCTACTTCCATGGCCTCCTTCTCCTCCTCTTCCTCTTCATCCTTTCCTCCTCCTTCAGCTCCTTCTCCTCTTCCTATTTCTCTTTCTCCCCCTCTTCTACCTCCATTCACCTTCTCACCTTCTGTGTCCCAATGAGTTTAATTAGGGTTGCTTACAAAAGCATGGGTAAAAAGTTATTTATAGGCGTAAAACCGTGGTAGTTGTTCAGTCCACAAGGCTGGATGCTTCAGAAGGTTCCTGGAGAGCTGCTGCTTTCTAGTTGAAAGCTTGGTTCTATTGTAGGCAAAGGAATGACCAGGGGCAGCGGCACAGGAGCAAATGAGTGCAGAGGCAAGGCGGGGGGGGGGGGGGGGGGGGGGGGGGGGGAGGCCGGGGGCGGGGGAGGTCGAGACAGGAGAAGGCAGACAGTCTTCCCTCCATTTTTTATCTGGACTGCTCCCTGAAAAAACGGCCACCCACAGTGCGTGGGGGGGGGGGAGGAGTAGGTCTCACATCAATCAAGGCAAGTGCTCCATCTAGGCTGTAGCTACCAAGCAGGGGCAAGAATGTGGGGGCTTTGGGCAGAAAGTGGACAGTTATGGGTGCTCATGCTAAGAATGCCATGCTTTCTTGCTGGGTTTTTATATTTGGACATTTTCACAGTGACAGGTGAAATCGTACACACAGTCCCCTCCTCAGTTCAGAGCAGACGCTCAACACTTCCCTCATCTACAGAGTGAGCCCAAGCCAAGGAGGAAGTGAGAATAAATTGCAATGAATGAGAGAATAACTTAGTTAGGGAGATGGTTTATCACTGGAAAAAAAATCCCCCAGTCTTACCCTGCCCTGGTGTCTCTTCACCTGTAAAATTTGACATTTTGATTGCAAAAGTAATATAAACAGACAATAAAATGATCGCTCAATAGAGAAAAGAAAAAAAATTAAATAAATATTGTATTCCTCTGGGAGAGATGGCTGAGCGGCTAAGAGCATTTGCTGCTCTTCCAGATGAGCTGAGTTCTTGACACACGTCAGGTACCCGACAACACCTGTAACTCCAGCTCCCGGAGTCTGACCCTTCTCCTGGCCTCCCAGGCACCTGTACTAACATGCCCATACCCACATGCAGACACGTAAGTAAACATGAAGATAAATCTTCAAAAAAAAAAAAAAGATTCCTTGTATGAGTAGCTGAGTAGCCTCATGAAGACAGTGCTTGATGGTTTGTTAGTTACTCATAGAGGGGTAGGGAAGAGAGAGAGAGAGAGAGAGAGAGAGAGAGAGAGAGAGAGAGAGAGAGAGAGAGAGAGAATGCTACCTATTATTTTGCAACTTCCCTTTTTTTCTTGAACATTCTTCAAAGGAACACTCTACAGAGTAGAGTAAATAGTTGCTTAAAAGAAGGTGTGGTTAAACCAGACAGTTTATGATCATGCTAATTTTAATTTTGACATGAAGCTAATTGTGAACGTTTACCTGGTACATAATTTTGTATACATATTATGCTTTTAACCTAAGAACAAAACAAATACAGCAGCAGGAACAACCCAAGTAGTGAGAGCTGAAGTTGTGGTTGGGATCAGGTGGCCTTTGGCGCCTCTGGGGACAGGTGGCAGCTGGGCCACGTGAGGGGAACTATTTAGCAGAGTGACTCAGCAGAGCCAGGCTGACCAAGATCATAATCTGTCAGGAAGATGATTGTTCTTAGTCATCCAATTTCTCTTCTACGATGTCGAAAACGCTCACTTGTCAGGTCCTCTCTGCTTTGCCAGTTGGAGCTTGGATTTTCATTTTTTCCCAGGACTAAGCAATTCTGTTTGGAGCTAACTTTTGGGGGCATCAACGGTGTTTGACTCAAGTTTGAACCCAAGATCTCCTCAGACATCCTTCAAACAAGTATCCTCCGATGATTCAGAAACCCCACAAACAGAAATGTTAGCAAAAGACCTAGGAAAGCTGACCTTCAACCATAGTGCTATGAAGCTTTCTTCTCCTTGACCAGAAAAGGACATCATCATCACCACCACCACCATCATCATCATCTCCACCGCTGGAGGGAGAATGGGTGGAGAACAGATGTGGAGAACCATGGGGAAGGTTCAAAGTGCCTTTCCCAGGAGAAGGGTCCAGACATTACTGTTGGTACAGAATGACTCTGTAGCAAAGAGAAACAGATTATAAGGATTGGATAGAGCTATTGGTCTTTGTGGAAATCAGTTTGAAGAAGATAGTGGACCATTCAGATACATCTGCTCTTTCTGCCTGGATCATAGATGGATCCTTCTGAGAATGCTGCCCTGGGGAGAAAGTAGGACAGTCAATTTAGGCTGAAATTGTACATTGCCCTTTACTGCTGATAATACTGATGTAAAAGCTTTTTTTTTTTTTTTGAGATGAAACTGTACAGAGATCATTTTGAATAATCTATGCATGTATTTTGTGATTTATTTCAGTTCTTTGGCAATCATTTTGACTAGTCTATGTACAAGTTCTGTGATATATTTCGACTCATTTGCTGCAATCATTTGACCAATCTCTGCGTGAGATCTGTAATGCATTTCCGTTCTTCTATTTGTCTGATGCTGCGATATGTCTTCCAAACTTGTCCCCATTGATCTATATGGGATGTGTAAAGTCTGAATGCAAGTGAATGATTTCATTATATCTTTATGTTCCAATTTGACCCAAAGAAGAGTGAGTGAATTCAAATACTCTATGAGCTTCAGAAGCCTAGCGTCTGAGATGAAATACAAGGATGTGAAAATATAAGTAGAATTTAGGGGTAATCTGGTTAGAAGGTAAATAATTAGATAGTCGATTTTCCCAGTTTGTAGGTATTTATCTTAATTTCCAGTAATAGATATACGGAACTGATTAAAATGGGTGTGTGTGATCAAAGTGGTTTAGGTTCCTCTTTGCTCGTTTACAAATAAACCCTGTGCATGCTCATCCACCTCAGTGCAAATGTGAGCAGGGCCCAGCCATCGGGGAGGGCCTACTGGCTTCCCCAGCCATCGGGGAGGGCCTACTGGCTTCCCCAGCCATCGGGGAGGGCCTACTGGCTTCCCCACAGTTTCTTTTCTGTACTTAACCTTACATGATATTTCCTGCCACCTGGTTTGCATCCAGAACTGTTTCTCACATAGTATATTGACTTTACTCCCTTGGCCCCATGAAGCACCATTGTGCTCAACACAAACCCGTTGTCCCTGATTTTATATTGTTGGCCCTAACAGATTATTAAAACCCCAAGGAGGAGGACATTTGTGTGCAAGAGGTGATGGGCTGCCTACTGTAAAACAGAACTCTGGCTTAGGCCTCTTTGTACACACAGGGCTCCTCTCTGACAGTACAGCCATCAATTTCATCAATAGTAAATGTATCCATCATCAATAGTAAATGTATCCAAAGCCGTGATTATGAATGTTTCTAGGTTAGTTGGGTGCTGACTGGATAATACCAGATCCAACAGGAATCCTATCGCTGCCCTAAATGCTTGGTAGGAGGCCTCGACTTCATCCATCCACCCAAATGTTCAGTTCTTACTATACAGAACTAAACACTGATTTTTCTAGATGCTTTACATACCCTAAATACCTGCCCCAGTGAGTTTTTCAACTCTAGCCTGTGCTCTGAGGACAGGCTAGGACAAAGCTGTGTCCTAACCTCCCACCTAGTGGAGAACCACAAGCCCTTCTTCAACATCAACGTCCTCAGAGTTATGCCCTCCTGGAGTCTTTTCTTTCAAGGGTCTTGGTGCCTCTTTAGACGTGATGTCATGACCATCTTGGTGGCAGGCAGCTGCAGGGGGGGTGAGTGGGTAGAGATGGTCTTGTGGTCCCCTGACAAATTCATTCAGACATTGCTCATTTTGGAGCCAGAGCCTTCCCAGGGAGGCCTCGGTAAGGGTCTCAATGGTTTCCCAATGTAGAATAGCTGTTCTTTCCATGATCCTTCTGTGTGAGAAAATACTGAGCAGCCAGGGCCTCTTGCTCTGTGCCCAGCTCCACCCTGGCTCTGTCCAAACCAAAGATGGGACCAAAGTCCCATCTCCCTCTAGTTTTGTAGAGGTGTATTATCACCCATCCTTTTCATCTTTACCTAGAACCACTCAAATTTCAAGAACTATTTTATTGTAATATCAGATTGTGCTACATTTAAAAAACAAACAAACAAACAAACAACACCCAAAGGCAATCATCATCTGCTTGGATGGGAAGAAAAATTCCCCTTCTTATATCTAGGACTCTGGGCAGGATTTAGCTGCACCCCATTTACACGGTCTCCCTTTTCTATGAAAGCTGCTTCACTCACGGGGCCATCAGTATACATGGACAATATTGTGCACTTTTGGTACAGATCACTAAATGAACAATAATCATAATGTTTATAATGAACCATGCCTGAACACTATATCAGCCAATCAAAAGGACACTGAGCACTCCAATGAGCCCTTCCTCTACATTCTGGATTCGTTTCCTTGTACAGAGGGTCATTAGCCCTTCTGCAGTTCCTGACATATCATAATAAACTGTCCTCCATGGAAGAGTATACAAGTATATTATCAGGAGCAACGAACAATGATGGCACTTTTACCATTTCCATAGGCTCTGTTTGTAATTAGCATGCAAACACTCGGTACAAGGCCCAAACATGACTAACATCTTCAGCCTCCACACACAAACACATATTTTTTTCTTTTTTCTAAAGATTTATTTATTTATTATATGTAAGTACACCATAACTGTCTTCACACACACCAGAAGAGGGCATCAGATCTCATTATGGATGATTGTAAGCTACCATGTGGTTGCTGGGATTTGAACTCAGGACCTTCAGAAGAGCAGTCAGTGCTCTTAACCACTGAGCCATCTCTCCAGCCCACTTTTTTTTTTCTTGAGATAGAGTCTCCTTATGTAAGTTTGGCTAACCTAGAACTCACTCTGTAGATCAGGCTGACCTTGAACTCATAAGAATCTGCCTGCCTCTGCCTCCCTAGTGCTGGTACTAAAGGTGTGTGGCACCATGCTAAGCTGATTGATAATTTAATTAGGTGACTAAGGTGCACATGAACAATTTCCCACAGACCAGTTATGTCACCATGGTGCTATGCCAGCTAAGCATTCTGGCATCTTTCCCTTGATTTCTGTACATGTATGTGAGAACATGTGTGAGTATGTGTGTGCACGCATGCACTGCTCACATGTTTCTGTGTTTACCTAAGTGTGTGTAGGTGCAGAGGCCAGTGGTTACCTCCACTGTTGCTCTTCAGACACTGTTCACTTTCTTCTTCAGACATTAGCCTGAAATTCTCCAATGAGGCCAGACTGACTGGCCAGTGAGCCCTAGGGAGCTGCCTGCCTCTGCCTCCCTAGCACTGGGCACATAACGGTACCTTTGGCTTTTTTAAAAGTGTGTGTGTATGTGTGTGTGTGTATGTAATAGACAGAGAGACAGAGAGAGACAGAGAGACAGAGAGACAGAGAGACAGAGAGACAGAGAGAGACAGAGAGAGACAGAGAGAAAGATCCATGTTTGCATGTGTGTGCACACGTATCTGTGTGCATGGGAAAACCCAGAGTTGACACCAGATTTCTCCCTAGATTGTTCTCCATCTTATTTATTGAATCAGCATCTGCACCTGGAGCTCACAGTTCCAGCTAGGGTAGCTAGCAGTGCCTCCTGAGTTCTGGGATTAGAGGTGGCTTTTGCAAGAGGTCTGGGCACTGACGCTCCTGTCTTCGCGCTTCTGTGGTAAGCACTTTATCTACAGCCTACCTCTCCAAGCCTATGCCTGCCCCTCTCATGAATCCTGTGCATCACTCAGGTCCTTGTGCTTTACAGGCAAGTTCTTTATGGACTGAGCCCTCTCCCTGGCCCAAAAGTTATCGTTCGTAGACGGTTGCCAGTTCATCCTCACTAAGCATTTATGCTGGGCATGCTGGGCTTTACAGAAGCTGCTTAATTTTATTTTCAAATAGTTTTCTCCTTTCTCAGAGAGAACTTGGCAAGGGCTTGGTCCTGTTATGGTCAATTAGCCATGTATCTCTCTTGCCAACAAGAGTTGGCCTGTTGGGCTGGACTTGGGCACCAGATGCCACCTCCTGCTTGGCTGCCCTCTTGGTGACATCACCTATACCTGGAGTACCCAGTAGACAATGGGCTGGAAAGGAGTCTGACCAGCCAGGACCATGTCATTGGACACAGATCACTGCTGTTGAAGGAGTGGCTCAGCATTGAGGCTCCTCACAGCCTGCAGGCTTGACCCAAGAAGGCTCTTAACCATGTGACCTTTCTAACTACCACCGAGTCACATGCCTGGCTTCTCAGTGCTGCAAAGGTTAGCTAAGCCAGGGCTAGCGTTTCTATGATTTAAGTGTGATGAGGCAGGAGGAGAGAACCCAGCACCCAGAATGAGCCTCCAGCCTGAGGCAGAGCAGAACTCAATTTGTACACACAATCTGCCCATATGTGTGTCACCTTCATTCTGTTCAAACACAGCAGGCTAGGGAGGTTGCACTCTAGAATATAGTCATGAGGAGGCAAAGGAATGGGAGTGAATCTAGCTAAGTGGAGCTGCTGTATGGTTTTCCTTAGCCTTCCAAAGTGGTCTGGTCACATTGCATCTCCCCTGGGTGTTTTCCCATGGGGCTTTGTAGATCCACTTCCCACTGTCAAGATCAACCCTAGGATGCCATGAGCTCAGGGTCTCCTGACAAATAAATGCTCACGGTGTACTAGACTTGGGGCCAATGGAGCCAGGTTAGATTTGGCCTGTCTTCCAGGAGCTCTCAGATAACCAGTCTGTGGCCATAGTACCATGAGGATCCTGCTAGCTGAGCACAAAACTCCTGGGGAAGAAAGCACAGAACTTCCTGCCTAGAAGCTGTGTTTCGAATAGCTTAAAAACAGGTAGGCCGAGGGTGGTGGTCTTACCCAAAAGAAGCACCAAATCTGAAAAGCTGTGGACCACATGGCTACATGGTAGCAGGAGCTACCAGGTAGGAGGATGGAGCAGCTTGTGGCAGCAGAGAGGAGCTGCTCCTTAGCTTGCATTTGGTGATCGTGGGGAAAAGAGGATTTAAAATGGTTCTGTGGCTTTGACAGTGGGTACACGTTTAGGGCACAAAAGAGAGTTCAGTAATGAACATGCTGAACTCTGGACATCTAGGAGACATCATAGCATAGTTGAGAGGTCCAGAGTCCAGGACAAGGCATCTTTAATTAAGGACGAGAGTCTGGGTCCAATAGCCACAGAGTTACAATAGGAAAGAGAGCAGGTAAGCAGGGGGAGACTGAGTCTCCATTTCCACTTGAATGTGATGAGGGCCAGCCCATCTGACTATAGGAGGAAGGTGTGGACTTAGCAACCCTAGTACCTGTTGCTCCATAGGGAAAGACCCAGGAAACAAGGAAAAGTTAAAGAAATGGGTGAGTCTGCCAACTAATGAATCATCATTCATTCCCCTGAAGCCACTCAGCTTGAAAAGAATTTACTGGAAACCAACTTGTTGAAGGATCAGTTTCCCTGGTGAGGACTCCCTGGAATTTACCCAAAAGTTGTTTGGGTTAATTACTTTAACAATGATCATCATGTTTGCCCGCTGGTTCCCACAAGCCTTCAGATTCCCCCTGCGTGGTTTTCTACCTTACAATCAGTTTCATTTCACTGTCTTAGGCATATTCTCACTAGTCACCCAGCTATTGATCTTTCAGCCCATGTCAATCTTTTGAGTGTTTCTTTATTTAGAGAGTGATGGACTTCCTGAGCTCATGAAATTATGTGTGTGTGTGTGTGCCCATGTGCGTGCGCTTGCACGTGTGCACTAGTGGCTGGGTTTTCCTCAACTGCATTTTCTGTCAATTGTAATTTGAAAGACAGGGCTCTAAATTGGACAACTGCTCCCACTTTGGGATTTTTGTCATTGGGGAAATTGTCATAAATATGTGAAAATTAACACTGCAGGAAAAAAAAAACGTTGAGTTGGCTGCCTGCCAAACCTCTCAGGGAAACACAGAGCGGATACAGACGGGTGTTAGATGGCCCTCGCTGGACAAAGCTATCTTTTCTGCAAAGCAGAGGTTAAAGTTGGAAAAGCCTCGTGAATTGTCAGAACCTTTATATATGACAATGGAAGAGAAGTCCGCTCTAGAAATGGGAACCACATGCCAAATAACTGATTTTTTAAAAAAGTTACAGGGTAGAGAATCCCCAAATGAAATATTTCTACTAGATAAATACTAAGGCCTCGTCAGAGAAAAGAAAGACTCCTGAACAGAAATTTGCTAGGATCGTGTTATTGTGCATCTTGAAAACAGGCAGGGCAGAGAAGTTGGGATTTGCTAGCCTGCAGGATTTGGCTTCAGAAAAGTAATTTTTAGTGTCCCGGGTTGCTTTTGTTTTTAAAACACAGTCACTTCCAAACATGGCTTTAGGAAACTTTTCTGAGAATCACACCTTTTCTGAGAGGGACTGACTGCACACTGGGGAGGCTTAGGAAACAGAAGTGACCTAGAATCTAGATTTTGCAGGAAATCAGAGGAGGCCAGTTATGCAGATTATGTGGAGGCCTGTACAGCGCTGGAGGCTGCAGAGAGCACCTTTCGCTGGGAAGGGTGAGGTCATCTGAGGACAGAGGAAAAACGAAGAGGAAGTGCCCTCTGGAGCTGGGAAGGTGCTGGGGCTAAGGAGGAGTGCACTGGGGAGGGTGGGGGCGGGGGCTTGGAAAGGGATTCTCTCCAGCGCCATTTCTATAGCCTGAGCTGCACTAGCGTAAACAGGGGCCGTGGGCATACGGCGGTAAGACTGGGATTCCACGGCCAGGAAGCAAGCACTAACCACGGGAAGTGTTGGGAGGCAGAATGTCTAGAAGCAGGCGAAGGAGGGAGAGTGCCCTTGGCAACGGGGAGATAATGAGCGCTCCTCACAGTCCAGGAACTGGTCTGCTTAGAGATAAGCAAGGAGGCCAGGAAGAGAATCCCAAGGGCCCCAAGGCATGTGAGGTAGCACAATGCTGGGTTTCAGGTGTGGCTTTGGGGTTTGAACAGGGAGAAAAGCCTGCTCGGCACCATTCTGTCCCTGAGGCCATAACTGTCCCATCACATTCTTCTCACAAAGGAAGGTGAGGCTCGAAACCACTCTCCATCACCTAGTATCCCCATCCCTTGTCCTGTCCCTCCTCATCCCTGCCTGGCTGGCAATTAACACAGTACACCCCAGGAACCTACTCCGTTTCTGGGCAGATATGGTTATTCATCCAGGAAGGAGAACGAATTAACCTGTTTCCGTTTCCCCAGCGCCCGTCTATCTCCCTCCCATTCCTAGGAGGCCGCCCTCCTCCTTCCCACACCCGCTTCTACCCAGAGGCAGCAGGAAGCCTCTCTGCAGGGATACTAGCTGGGGATCTCCCGGCTGGAAGCACCTGCTTTGCTGCAGCCTGGGGCACTGTGACCCCTGGGGATGCAGCTCAGAAAGCCCCTATTAAAATGCTAATGCAGCACCTGGAAGGGTGAAGCCTCAAGGCAGCCTCCTATCTCGGTGCCTGAGCTTCCTCCTGTATGACTAGCCGGGGATAGAACACCCTGTGGGTATGGCGGATGTCTTGACATCAGGTACCAACCCAGCATTCTGCTAAACTCTATGTTTGAGTTCCATAGCAGTCAGGCTTAAGCTTGGGCGCCTCTCAGGACAGCAGGTCTTAAAGAGTCTGGCGTCTCCCTATCCCAGGCCCTCCCTAAACACAGTATTATTCGGGGCCCAGTGTCTCACTTTTCTCAAGACACCTCAGCACCCCCACAGCTGTCCATGTAAGATGTGGTCACCTTCAGTCTGTCACTTCAGAGAAGTGGGGATCTCCATGTTAGGCTTCAAACCCAGGACCCCTAACGCTAGCCCTGTTAATATACAGGCAATTCCACTTGGCCTACTCTCGGAGACCTAGCAACTGCTTATGTCAGCACCTGACCCTGCTGCAGATATAATAAGGTTCCTCCAGCCACCACATCTCTCTCTCCCCCTACCCCACCCGGAAAGAGGGTTGGAGAGATAGCTCAGCGGTTAGGAGCACATACTACTTCTCAAGTGCTCACATCACACAGCTGCCAACTGACTGTAACTCCAGCTTTAAGGGATCCAAAACCTCTGGCTCCTGTGGGTACCTGGATTCCTGTGTGCATACACACACATACACACACACACACACACACACACATACACACACATACACACACACATACACACACACACCCTGTATATACATAATTAAATGAAATAAATGCTTTTTAAAAGAGAAATATATGTATGTTTGATTAAACTTACAGTGAATATCAGACTTAATGGTAAAAAGCTTAATCTCTTCCTCCTATGATCACAAACAAGGCAAGGTCATTCAAAACCAGTGAGGCCACTCCTGCCTGTGACCCAAGCAGTATGGAGGGCTGAGAAAGGAAGAGGAATGCTGGGGCTTGCTGGCCATCAGCCTAGCCCAAACACAGCGAAGGACCCTGTCTCAGGCAATAAAACAGGGATGGGGAGGAGGCGTTTTGACATCCTCCGTTGGCCTCTGTATGCACCGGCACAGATGTGAACACACATGTCACACACACGCATATACATACACACACACACACACACAGAAAGAGAGAATAGATGTATCAAAAAGATTCATCATAACAATCTCTAATTTACAAAGTCAGACAGATTGAAATAGATATAACAACTTCTAAATTACACACATACACACATTCTTTTTGAAGAACTCAAAATGGATCGCAGATTGATGTAAGACTATAAAAGTATTATTTTAGAAATAACAAGAAAATATCCAGGGCTTGGGACTAGGCTAAACTTGAGACCAAATACATGCTCCATAAAACATATAAAAAAATATTGATAAACAGGAGTTTACAAAATTAGAAACATTTACCTTTTGACTTTAAGAAGATGAGAAAGCATAGATTAAGATGAATGTCTTTCTAAGATCTAATATATCTCACTAGCGAAGAATCAATGGAGAACTAAACAACCCAATTAAAAATTGTGCAAAAGACGCAAAGACATTTCATCAAAGAGAATGTATGTATGGCAAAAATGTAAAGAGAGGAAATGAGCTGTCTCTCTGCACCACCTCTCAAGGAGATGGAAATTTAAGGACTTGCTGAGCTAGAAGCTAAGGAACTATACGGATACTGCCAGCAGGAACGTAGACCTCACAGCACTCCACAGCACAGCTGGGTGGCTTCTTAAAAACGTAGTGTCTGATCTGGGTAGGGTACACCGTTGATCCTAGCACTCGGGAGGCAGAGACAGGTGGATATCTAGTTTGAGACCAGCCTAGTCTACAAAGTGAGTTCCAGGTCAGCCTTAGTCTTAGTCTTTCCAGGATGTTGTGACCAAATAGTCCAAGAAGGATGGATTAAACAAATGACATTCATTTCCATAGTTCTGAGAGCCAGAACTAATTGCTAGAATTTTGGGGATCTGGTTCTCAGATTTGAGGATTTCATGGCTTGCACATAGTATCTTCCCACCATGTCCTCCTGTGGTACACGAGGCCAGGCAACTTCGGAGCCTTTTATATAAGACTGTTGTCATTCTGCCTCCTGACCTTCACTCTCCAAGACCTCATCTTCTGATGTCATCATACAAAAGATTAGGTTTCAACATAGGAATTTGAGGGCAGGAGACATGAACATTCAGATTGTCACACTAAAAATATACCTTTCACATGGCCTAGCAATTTTATCCTTGGGCATTTACTCCAGAAAAATGGAAACGTAAGCACACAAAAACTTACGTAGGATAGACATTTTATATGTAATAACTGAAATCTAGAAGTACCCACAGTGTTCTACCACAGTGAGATGATTAGACAACTGTGGTATAGCCACACCATGGAATATTGCTCTGCCTTTATTTTTCTGGTGTGACAAAGAATCCTGACAAAAGACAATGTACAGGTAAAAAGGGGTTCTTTCAGCTTACAACTGCAGATCCCAGCCCATCAGTAAAAGAAGGCAAGGCAGGAGCTTGAAGATAAGCCTTCTTGTTCTTCCACACAGAAATACCTTCAGCCAAGCTTATGTCACAGCTGAAGAAATGTAGTAGGAATTGTGAAGATGCTGCTTGTTGGCTAGCAACAGGTTTACTCTCTGTTAGTTTTCCTATGTAGCTCAGGACCATTTGCCTAGGGATTGGCATCAATTAGCAGTCCCAAGTATCTCCCACATACCACAGTCCAATCTGATCTAGGCAATTTCTTAATGGTGAGTCTCTCTTGTTTTAAGATTTATTTATTTATTTTATATATACGAGTACACTGTAGCTGTCTTCAGACATAACAGAAAAAGGTATCAGATGTCATTATGAATGGTTGTGAGCCACCATGTGGTTGTTAGGATTTGAACTCAGGACCTTTCGGAGAGATGTCAGTGCTCTTAATTGCTGACAGGCCATTCTAGGTTGTGTCAAGTTGACAGTCACAGCTAACCAGAAAAAAATACCATTCAGTAATGAAAGGGAACCATGTTCTAACAGGTACAAAAAGTGTGTCTACAGGGCATTCTAGTAAGCAAAGAGAGTCAGTTTCAAAGGGTCACATATCATACCATTCCATTTCCAAAAAATTTTAACATTACATATAGATATAGGAGCACAATGATTTGCAAGGGCTAGAGACTAGAGGAGAAGTGGGTATGACTATAAAGGGGTAACATGAGTGACCCCACGGCCACCAACACATGCGTAAATGCATCTGAGAGCACTCACATTCACACACATGCATGCTTACACATGGACCTATCAATACTCCATACCAGTCACACACATGCATGCACACACACAGACTATCAATACTCCATACTCTGGTTTAGGTGTATCTGATAGGCAACTGGGGGAGGGAACTTGAGGTGTTATCTTTACAAGTTATATCTGTCTCAAACTATAATTGATATTCTTATTTACTTATGATATGTGTATGAGTGTTTTATCTTCATGTGTGCATCATGTGTGTACCAGGTGCCCAAGGAGGCTAGAGGAAGCCATCAAGATCTCCAAGAGTTGGAGCTACAGATGTTTATAAGCACCATGTAGGGTGGTGGAACTGAGCCTGGGTCCTGTTCAGGGGCAGCAAGTGCTTCTAACTGCAAAATCATCTCTCTAGTTCCATCAAAAACTTATATATATATAAATAAAACAGTTTCATTGTTCCCAGATAGCCTAGTTCCCTATGAGAACATGACTGGTCTTTACATGGTGATTCTATAAGTCTCAAGTTCTCGCCCATTGTTGTTTCTAAGGCAAAGCCTTTGCCTTACAGTTTTGAAAGTTGGGTATATGTAAATATAGGTAAAGGCAATTCTGAGCTGACTTCTTGTGGGTTTTTCCGGGTGTCTTTCACCACGTTTACAACATTTAAAGCCACTGATTATTGCACATATTCCTGCCACCTACTTTTTATACTCTTTTTCCAGGACTGTGATTCTAGAAACACATTTTCTACCACTGGGCTCACTCTTTCTTCGAGAAACCTGTGTTTTCCCACAATTCCCAGCCTGGACCAACTCCCGTTCCCTCCCTTTCTCTAAATTATCTCTTGGGTTCCCAAACACAACTGGCAAATGACCAAACTGGGATTTCCCAGGTAGCTGATTCTTGCTCTAGAGCTATCTCACTTTCAATATTGATCTCTTACTGAAAACATATTGACATCTCCAGAAACAACCAATCTAGGCAGCTCTCCGGGGTCTCAAATCTTCCCACAGGAATGACACTCCCACCCTGTGCTGCTGCCCCTTGGGACTCAGCCTCTTGAGGAGGACTCTTTCCAGTCTCCAAACCATGTTCCTTTCCCTGCCAGACCCTGCCGTATTTACCCTAAGAGCTTGAGGTTCTCTCACAGATCTCCCTGCCCCAAATAATCTTCCCATGGAATCTTCGAGGTCCTATAGCCCCACAGCTGAAATGCTCTCCTGGCTTCCTTTGATCACACCTCTTCTTCTCTCTGAACCTCAGTTCTCCTCCATTGACTCTTCCTGACCTTTGTGCAGTTTCTAAGTCTTTATCAAGCTGTAGCGCTCACACAGTGTACTGCAGGACTTTCAAGAGCTGGGTGTATTTTTCACATGCACACCTATGCCTGCATGTTACCCCATTGGGCACAGGAGCTTCAGAACACTTCTGTGCTGACCCTACCACCCTCCTGGGTTCTATGCTCATCACTGCTCTGACTCCTATCAGTACAGGTTATTCTTACCGGTTCTTGAAGTTTGCACAGATGATCATTATGGTGTGAACACAAACTGTCTCCCATGGTGTGGAACACCTGTCCCCAGCTAGTGGTGCTATTTTGGGGGGTGCTGGAACTTTCAAGAAGTGGGAACTAACTGGCTGGGGGCAGGTTTTTTGAAGCTTATGTCCCAGGCCTTGTGCTGTAGTTAGGGTTTTATTGCTGTGAGGGACACCATGACCATGGCAAGTCTTACAAAGGAAAACGTTTCATTGGGGCTGAGTATAGTTCAGAGGTTCAGTCCGTTATCCTTATGTCAAGAAGTATGGTGATATGGAGGCAGGCATGATGTAGGAGTAGATGAGAGTTCTACATCTGGGTCAGCAGGCAACAGGAACTGACTGAGACAGACTTCCTCCAACAAAGCCACACCTCCTAATAATGCCACTCCTTATGAGCCAGTGAGGGCCATTTTCTTGCAAAATGCCACACTCTGGTTTCTTCATTCTCTTCCTCCCTCCTCCAGCTCTTTCTCTCATCTTCCTCCTGCCCTCTCCACTCCTGTCCTATGCCCTTCCTCCCTCCCTCCTCCTCTCTCTTGACCCACTGCACTATGAACACCTTCTTTGCCAATTGTTCTCACCATGCCTCACTTATCGTGTTGTACTGAGACCCTCTGAAACTGTGAACCAAAATAAATCTTTCCTCATAGACATTGTCTCAGGTATTTGGGTACCAGTAAGTAACTAATACAATGCTCACTGTCTCTTAGATTGATCTTACCCTTGTGTGTACTCCTGGTGGCTCAGTAGAATCCCACTGATAGGCACAGTGGAGTGTTATCTACTCCAGTCCTGATCGATTTTGAGGTTTTTCTCCTCCCTTGAGGCCAGAGCAAGATCTATAAGTTCTCTGGTGTCAGAGGGTCAAGTCAAGCTGTGTATCAAAAACAAATGAGGAGAAGTGGACATCAATATGAGATCAAGCAATTTCAGGCTTGTGGGCCATGGGGGGAGAGCCTCAACCAATCTCAGGGTGAGATTGTGTGGACTCACTGGCTTTTGTGTGAAAGGAACAGGCCACACCAGACAGCCCAGGCTAGAACTCCCTGGAGAGCTGGAGTCTCTGGGCTTGGGTTTGGGTTCCCTGGCCTCCTGCCCAGTGTCGTGAGGCAACCCAAATGAGAGCCCAAGAGAGCCAAGAGCCACAGGGCTGTTTTTCTAAGATTTAAAAGGGATTATGTCATCCACCCAGCCCTTGTTTGCCCAAGGGAAGAACCTCAAGTCTCCTCCCTCAGGACCCTCTGAGAGATCTTTCTATAGGTGCTGTGGCAGAAAGAAAGAGGACAGAGCCACAGGCAGTGGGAAGAGCTGGGAATGGCCTCTGGCAGAGGCCTGAGGCTAAACTGACTGCACCTGATGAGCAACAGAGATTGCAGCCTGTGGGCCACCACGCTGACTGTTTACATATGCATAATCAGAGGGAAGGGGGGAAGACTTGGGAGCGAAACACCAGAGAAAAACCCAAGAAGCCACAAGACCCAGACGAGAATCAGCGATCTGGTAATGACGGGGTTGCCGTGAGGCTGGTGTTTATTCCAGACAGAGCTAGTGCTTCCCTGAGATCTGGTGACAATTTGGGGCACATATATTTAGGGGGAAGGGCAAGTCCTGAGAATTGGTTTTGAGTCAGGAGACCTGGGGTTGAAACTCAGCCATGTGGTCCACAGCTTTTCAGATTTGGGGCAACTAGCTACCTACCCCCTCAGCCTGCAGAGTCCCTGCCTGGAGTAAGAAGCAGGTAAAGTCCTGGTGCACAGGCCTGCCTGGGCATCTGGTTTTGGAGGCCCAGGCTCACTAAGTCTCTGACTGGATGTCACTGTAAGCATATCAGTACATTATCTGCTCCCCCCCCACACACACACTGTAAGCATATCAGTACATTATCTGCTCTCCCCACACACACACTGTAAGCATATCAGTACATTATCTGCACCCCCCACATACTGTAAGCATATCAGTACATTATCTGCCCCCCACACATACTGTAAGCATATCAGTACATTATCTGCCCCCCTAACACACACTGTAAGCATATCAGTACATTATCTGTTCCCCCCCCAACACACACTGTAAGCATATCAGTACATTATCTGCCCCCCCCACACTGTAAGCATATCAGTACATTATCTGTTCCCCCCCAACACACACTGTAAGCATATCAGTACATTATCTGCCCCCCCCACTGTAAGCATATCAGTACATTATCTGCTCCCCCCCAGCCTAAGGCAAGGTTTGTTTTTGCTTTAAGTTCCTGCTGCCAAAGCGAAGGCAGGCCTGTTAAGAGTCAAATCCTCACCCAGCGTCTCATGTTACAAGGCACTATTAGCTCAAGGTGTCTGAACAACTTATTTTGAACCACAAAGTTCTATCTTGGGAAGAACCACTGGCTTCAGTATCCTAAACCAGCGCGCTTTGATTTTGATTTTTTTAAAGATGCTGAAAGGGTCACCCATAGGAGACAAAGAAACAGGACCACATAGGCGATTTCAAGGTTGGTCATGATCATCTGGCTTCTTGAAGATACAGTGAGGGTAACAAATTCACACCATAGAGACCCATGCAGGATGTGTTTAATCAAGTGCTTCGCCAGTAGCTATGTGTGGCCTGCCTTTCCTGGGCTACATCCCCCAGGCAGGGTCCCTGCATCTGAAATTATTCATCCAGAGCCACCATGAGGTATTTGTGAATAAACTATAACAAATATCCAGAGGAACATCATGGTGACAAAGACACTGAGCTTTCAAAGAACGCGAGTGACAAGATTCATGGTTTAGACACTCTTGTTTTATTTTATTGTGTGTCTGTGTGTGCGTTCAGGTACACATTTGTGTATGAGCGTGCATGGCACATGAACACCTGTACCTATAAAGTAAGAGAAAGACTTTTGGTGTGTCTCTACTCAGTACTATCCACCGTGTGGGTGATGGTTTTGTTTTGTCGTTTACTTTCATATATGTGTTCTGTATTTGTATCATTCCGTCCTTCTCCTCCCTTCAAGCCCTCCTGTAGTTCTCTCCACTCCCTCACGAATTCCCAGCTTCCTTTTCCTTATAATTATAACACATGCACACAGACACACACACAGATACATACACACATACATACACTCATACACATACACACACACACACAAATGAAACCTACTGAATCTATTTCGTGTTACTTGTGTGTATGTTTTTAGGGCTGACCATTGGACAACCTACCAGGAGGCAGAGTGTCTTCCCCTTTCTGCAGTTATTAGTTGCTTGTACCTCTTCATCGAGGGGTAACATAGGATCTTATACTGGCCTGGAGCTTGCCCAGTGGGAGAGGCTGTGGGCTAGCCAACAAATCCTAGGAATCCTCCAGTCTCCACTTCCCCAGCGCTGAGATAGCAGGTATGTGCCACCACGTATAGTTTATCTGGGTTTGGGGATTGAACTGGCTCGCCAAGGCTTCCCAGGAAGCACTTCACTAACAGAGCCATTGCCTTAGCGCTCCAAACCTGCACAGCATTTAAAATCTGTTTGTAAATCTCTAGTATGAGCTAAATAAATATCTAATTTTTCTCTATATATTCCTAATACTTGGCCAAACTTCTACTTACATATTTTCTCATGAAGAAAGTCATGTATACAATTATCTTAAAATCAGTACATATGACGTACCTCTAATCTACAAATGCAAAGCTCCCAAGATGTCTCATTAGACCCATCCCATGCTCTCTGGAACCTGCAGAAAGCTGTTGCCACCCTGTACGAAGACCATTAGATACAAGGTGAGCTGAGCCAACTGTTGGCAGAGTCTTCGATGTACCAGGCTTCAATATGAGCACTTCCCTTGTCATCAGCTGCCCTGAAGTGGCTCTGTAATCACATCCTGTGGCTCTGGGGTGGGTATTGGGCAGATTGTGGGATAAAATGTAAAGGTGACTTGCTGACAGGGTTGTGACTACCTGGCTTTGAGATGGGATGTGAGATAGGTACCAGAAAAAAACTGTGAAACCAGCATGCAGAGGAAGAGGAGAGGGTAGGATGTCCGAGTGGCTATGCCCCCAGTACCTAGCAGCACATATTGGCAAACCTATATTTCTTTCCCTTCTCTCTCTGCTTGCTCCCCATGAGTTCAAAGACTTGTGGCTGGTGAAATTCCCCCTGAAAAGTGGCTTTCTCTTCTCTCTTAGTTCTGGAGTTCCCACTGGAAGGGGAAACAGGACTCTGGATGAGAGAAATGCACTGCTTTCTTATTTTCAAAATAAAGCAATTCAGCCAACCTGGCTTCCCCAAAGAAGCCATCACTATTGGCACATCTGGTCAGGGAAGTAAGAGTCACCTCAAATCACATCTCATAGTTCCCCCAGATCCAGCTTCCCTCGGATGTGGGCAAGTCTGTGTGCCCAGGAGCCCAAGGGAGAAGAAGCAACATCTTACTGAACACATTTCAGGCATTATTTCTGGTTCCTTCTTTTGAGGTTAGCTCCCACCTGAAGTTACTGGAAATAGGCTGGCTATGAGCCTCAGACACAGTCAGGCATGCAGTGAATAGTGTCAGTGTTGTGGGGAAGAGTACTGACATGATATAGTGTTGACCCAAGAAGGCGACAGGGATGGACCTGGTAACATCTGAACATTTCTCCTCTGGTTGATCCCGCAGTCTAGAGCTCACTGCAATAGTCCCAACACCTATGTCTTCTGTATTGAGCATCGAGCTGGGGCTCAGTGACCATCCTAAGCCTTGAGTTCTTGGTGCATAGCTCTTTGAAGTACAGAAAGAATAGCTTCATAAGTTTTCTGGAAGCCTTAATGAGTGACACTTCCCTCCTGTAGCAGGGCTCCTGTGAGGGAATTCCAGACTGGTTAAGGTAGGTCCTATCTTTCTATCCATGCCGGGGACTAGAGTCGGTGCTAACCGTGAGGTTGCAGCCCTGCTGGAGCAGAGAATCCTTCTGAGGCTAAAACTGAAAGAACAGCAGAGACAGTGTGAAAGCCCCTTGTTGAACCACAGCCCTGGCCTGGTGTCATTTTTGAGAATACACTTCTCTATTCTGCGAATGGTTTACTGTTTTCTTTATGGTCCAGCTATTTGTGTGCCCTGAGAAATCACTAGCAACTGCTTTACCAAGAAATGAGCTAGCTCTTTGGGGACTGTGTTTATTGTGGTCTTCTTATCTGAAGGGAACTAGACTTTGAAGCTTCCAGGAAAAAAAAAACAAAAAAAACAAAACAAAACAAAACAGCATTCCTGATGGGCTTTGCGAACCAATGTGTCTTTTGATGACAAGTGGCTGAACACTCCAAGCAAACATACTAACTGTTAAAACCTTACTCTTGGAGCACAGCTCAAACCCTATTCTTAGCTTCTCATTTCTCCCCTTGGACCACAGCTGGGCTCTGAGGATGGAGACCCCATCCTGCATCTAAGATCTAGACAGTAGGGGGCAGAGAAGTAGAGAAATCTCTCCCTGGAAGGCTTTTAGCTAATATACTTATCTTTCAGGTCTGCCATTGGAGCTGGAACATGGGACCTCAAGTATAGAACATTCTCTTCTCCACTTCTGATGTTTAAAAGACTTCAAAGAGGTCCACATCCATACAGCATAGCATAGCATAGCATAGCATAGCATAGCATAGCATAGCATAGCATGTATGATGTGACATCATCAGCCCATCCACGTATTCTTTCCAGGTCTATTTGATGAAAGGGCTTCCATGTAATTGAGGATCAGTGTTTTAGAATGGTGGAACAAAGAAAGAACACTCTCAGATAGAACCCTGGCTCCATTAGCTGTGAAAGGTCCCTACCTACTTACCGCCTATGTTTCTTCATCTGTTAAATAGGTTGTTAAGAACACAGGTGACATGAAGGCATGCATGCTATGCATCAATGATGGTGCCCTGGTGATGGCCCTACTGTCATGACCACTGTCATCCCCAGTAAATATTAAAGATCTTTCAAAAATAACCCCTGGGCTAGAAATCAATTTCCAGCAATCCTTTCAAGCCCAAAGTAATACCATATCTAAATTTCTCTGATTCTAAGTTTGTTATCTAGAGAATTATGTGGTACACATTGTCAGCAAACACTGCAAATGATTCCTTGTGTGTGAATGCACTCGAGCATATGCCCCAGGCCTCCTGCAGAAAATGAAACCAAGTGTTTCCTGCATCCCTAGAGATTAAAGAAGGCAGAATAGAAGTTCTGGTCTCTTTTAAGGCTCCATCATCAGAGTAGACACGTGGTGACTCCCAAGACATTTCAGAGTTTGGAAAAACAGGCTGAGGGGCTGAAGAGATGGCTCAGTGGTTAAGCACGCTGCTCCTGCAGAGGGCCTGGGTTTGGTTCTCAGAAGTGTTACTGCCAACTGGAAGAACAATTGGTGGAGAGAAATCCCAAATAGATGACACAAACTTTGATAACAACAACCTTCAGAAACACCAGAGTCCAGACACAATGAAGAATGCACACATGTGGGCAAAACTCTCTTACACAAAAAAATAATTTTTAAAAAAATTAAGGACTTCAAGTTGAAAGGGAGTGGTGCCATCAAGAGCAGTGATGTTCTAGACAAACAAAGACTTTCTAAATTTAAATATATGTTATTAAAGAAGAAGAATATTATGGGGTATATGTGTAGTGCATATGAAAATTTTAACATAAAATTATTGGAGTAAATGGATCTATGGATCCTGAGGTTTTTTGTAATTTGCATAAAACAACACAATTATAACTTAGTGAAGTGTAAGACATACATCGTAGTCTCTATGTAATCAATAACCAGCTCAAAAAAGTTGGCTAAAAGGCTAACACATAAATTAAGAAGTGATTTTAAAATATGCTAAAATAATTTTCAAAGCAGGTAGAAAAGAAGGACCAGAGGAACAAACACTAGAGGCTAAGAACTCAGGTGAATAGTGAACCAGCTACCTCAGTAGAGCAAGCTACTTACTAGGCAAGGGAAGGGAAAACAAGACAGCAAAACTTCAGTCCAAAAGGAGATTGTACAGGTGGAGAAAGAAGAGTCTCTGTAAGATGTGTGACAGAAATGTTAAAAAGGAAGAGAGCGAGAGCGAGAGAGCGAGAGAGCGAGAGAGAGAGAGAGAGAGAGAGAGAGAGAGAGAGAATTAGGAAAACAGGAAGAAGGTTGCTGGTGGGGCTGTGGAGCTCTCAGATGGAGATGAGTTCCAGATGGAGTAGGGGCAGACATGTCATAAGCATCAGCTCATCCAGGAGAAGTGACAATCACTGGTTTGTAGGTACTGAGAAACTATCTTCAACATACACAAAGCAAAAAACAACACAACTCAAAAATCAGGAAATGGCACAATCCTGTTTTAAGATGTTCACACTGTTATTGATAGAAGGGCTAGGTCTCAAATCAGTGGTGGCATCTGCATTTGCATAAACTCGCCAATGTCTTGGCCCTGTTGGCATTTAGAGAGCATCTTGCTCTGTGGAGCTCTTGTCAAGAGGGTACTGTGTTACGTGAAATAGGTGAGAAGGACAAATGCAGGGGCCTATGAGCTGGCTCGGGAAGCAGGGGTGCTTGCCGCCAAGTCTGACAACCTGAGTTAGATCTCTGGAATCCACATGGTAGAAGAAAACAACTAACTCTTGACAGCTGACTTCTGACTTCCACATGCACACTGTGACACACACGTGTGCACAAATACAATTAGGTAAATGTAAAATGAAGAAAAACCATTAGTACATGTTCTCACTTATATAATATCTGAAATTGTTGATCTCACAAAAGCAGAAGACAGACTAGAGAAGACTTTGGGGAAGGGTGATGGTTAAGGGGCACAGTTGCTCATGAGTGATAACTCCTTGTGTTCTACAGCGTAGTAGGCTACACTTGGCTGTATGTTGCAAAAGGGCTCCTAGAGAGGGTTCTGAATGGTCATAACAAAGAAAAAGACGGAATGTTAGAGAAAATAAATATGCCAAATATCCTCATGTGAGCATTAAACATTTATATGAATTGAAATATTACTCTGCACCCCAAAATACGAGCAATTACTATGTATGAATTAAAAACAAAACCATATGTTTCCAGTTAAAAGATAAATTACACGTGAGTCCATAAAATAAGTCCCAATAAGTTGAAGAGGTAGTACTGGTGTATTGAATTTTTGTTGGGTACAGGGCATTAAACCAGAAGTCACTGATGGTGAGGTTTAGAGGCAGACAGGACTTCTAAGTAATCCTGAGCTAAAGCAGAAGCAGCAAGGAAAACGGACTTTTGATCAGAATGATCGTGGGAATAAAACATCAAGATGTTGAGCTGTGGTAAAAACAGTGTTAGGAAGGAGATTCATAATTTCATATACCAAAGAAGGTAGGTTTCAAGGCAGTGCTTCAATGGCCCTCTCTAAGACTCGGAACAAAAAGAAGGAAGGGAGGGAGGGAAGGCGAGAGGAAGTAAGGAGGAAGGAAACACTGAGTAGAAGAAAAAGAAATAATAAGAGTGGAACCAAATAACATAAAAACAGAGAATACAGAAAATTAACAAACAAAAGTGATTACGTGAGAAGATGGAGTAGCCAGATTAACGTGCAAACAGGTGTGTGATGTTGGCTGGCCAAGGACTGACAGATAACCAACAGAAAAGAGCCAAGAGCCAGGGACGACTTCACACTTACAGGGACATCTGCGTTTGTCCAAGAAGTCAAAACGATTTATGGGGAAGGAAAAGTCTTCTAAAAAAAAAAAATGGCGCTGCCTTCATTGGGTGTTTATTTGAAGACAAACAAGACACTTATCTTTCTCTCTCTCTCTCTCTCTCTTCCTCATTTGCAAAAATTAACTTGAAATGAACCACAGACCCAGGGACAAAAGCCATAACATATTTAGAGAAAAGCGTAAGAGAACATTTTCGTAGTTTGGGGTATAAGCAAATGTTGGGGGAGTCACAGGAAGAGCTAATCACCAAGGATGGCCGAGACATCTGTCTCCAACAAAGCCGAAAGCTTCTGCTGGTAAGGGATCTCAGCAAGAGAGCTGGAGAGACGACGTTCAGCCCTTTTAACAGCACTGGCTGCTTCCCACAGAACCCAGGTTTGGTTCCCAGAGCCCACATGGCAGCTTACAACAATCTGTCACTCCATTTCTAGGGCACCCAGTGCCCTCACCTGGCTACCTCAGGTTCTAGGCACAAACATGATATATGAACATACATACAGGCCAATACTCACACACTTTAAAAATAAATAACTACATCTTAAAAAGACATCAGTAAGCAAACAAACAAGCAAGCCACCGATTGGGAGAAAATATTCACAAATCTAAAAATGAACAGATATGCTGGGTATACCAAGAACTCTTTCAACTCACTAATGAAAGATAATCAATTCAACTAAAAATGGGTGAAAGAACCTGATAGGGTAGTGCACAATTATAAACCAAGAGAGAAGTGAGTTCAAGGTTGGCTTAAGACATGTGAGATTATATAAGGAAAGGACCCAGAGAGCTGTGGATACAATTCAGTGGTAATAGCACCTGCCCAGACTGTGCAAAGCCAAGGGTTCAACTTCAGCCTCATGCGAATATGTGAGCAATTAAATAAATAGGTAAATAGCTGGATGAGAGAATTTGTATACCACACACACACACACACACACACACACACACACACAAAAACAACAACAAAAAGACATGCAAATGACCACCAGGGACTGCAAAGACACTCACCAGTACTCACCAGGAAATAAAAATTAAAACCACAAATGAGATACCACAATACTCCTACCAAAAATTAACATCACCAGCATGACTAAATATTAGTAAGGATGTGGCAACTGCTAAGACAATCCATAAACCCTGCCCTGTGACCCAGAGTGGCCCTCCTAGGGATTTTCCCACATGAAATGAAAACATATGTTCACCAAAAGCCTCACCCACCCGCCACGCCAGCTCAACAACAGGACGGGTCGGAGTATTCTTTGACGCAGCAATAGGAATGAGTTCCCTAGCATTCCGCTACTGTAACCGGTGCCTTAGATGATCAACTTATAAAGAGAGAAGGATGGTTTTGACTCATGGTTTAGTGGTTACAGTCAGGAGTCAGGCAGATTCATTGCCTTTAGGTCTCTGGTGGGAGGGGCAGACGCAGTGATGGGCAGCAGGTGGCACAACCAAGTGGCCAGAAAGGAAAAGATAGAAAGAGGGGTGGACTGAGGTCACACTTCGTCCTTCAAGAGCACACCTTCTGTGACACTGAGACTAACAGGAAGCAAAACTTTGCCCCTGGAAGTTGCTACCATCTCCCAACAGTACCACAGTAGGACTCAACCCCTCATCCCCGACCGTAGTGCCCCACCCCTGACCCTCATCCCTTGACCCTACACCCCCACCCTCTCACCCCTACACCCCTGCCTAACCTTTGTGGGGATGCGATTAAGACTGAAGGATACAAGGATGACTGCTCAATGGGTTTGGGTCATCGTTATGAACATGCTAGGAGATTTCAGAAGCCAGTGCCCATGTACAAGGGTTCAAGTTTCAGCATAGCTTTTTCCTGACCCTGTCAGTAGCTACTGTGGAAGAATGACTCTGTCAGGGATGGCAGTCTTTTCCATTGGTGTGTCTTTCTCTAGCTACTTGAGGCCATGCTCAAAGGCTTGTATCCTCTGCTCTCTCTCTGAGCTATGTCAAACTCAAGACGCTTTTCACGATGTTCTTCCAACTCCTTGTGGGAGGAAACAAACCTTCCCAGAAGGCCTGAAGGGGCTCAGGAACCCCAGGGAAGACTCCTTCCAAGGTCCTGTGGTTGGCACACAGGAAGAGGTTTCATGAGGGGCCATGCGGGATCAGCACAGGCAGGATGAGGAATCCCAGTAGGTGTTCTCCACAAAACATCATCTGCTCATCCCTTGCCTTCTTTCATGACATCATCTGGACCAGCTTGGATGAAGCAGCAGAGAAGAGGTGGGGTATGACAGGCTGAGAGTAGGTTTCCTAGTAACACCATGCTCTGTTATATACCAATATGACAGAGGCATACACACTAAAATGTATAGCAGAACAGGACCAACAAAGGCACAAGATAACAAACAAGCTGAAGAAGCAAGAGGACTTTTGTTCAGATACTTAGCATACATGTAAAAAACTAAGGTTGTTTCCAGGCAGACTCGAGAACCTCACAGGCTCCATCTTGTCTCTGACCTCTAAGCCCTGTCATATGCTCTGTTCAAGATAACCAAAAAAGAGTCTATTTCTCCAAAACTTTTAGGGGAAGCAAAAGACTTTACAGACGGCATATGGACACCAAGGGTAATGCCACATGCTCCAAAGGGGTGGGGGAGGGACCTCTCACTGAATATTTTTCTCCTTTTCAAATGTATTTCTCCTCTGAGATCCTTTCCACCTTTCCTCCGGAGTCTCCATTCCCATTAAGTTCTGGCTTTCTGTTCTGTGTTCTACAGAACCCTTCTCTGTCTACACACAGCCTGGGTGTCTAGCCCTAGCTTCTACTTGAACTGAAGTATGTCACTGGAAACATTGGACCTGTGAAGCAGGGTTGGTGGTCCTACAAGAGTCTCATAAAGTCCTCACTGAAACTTCACCTCCATCATCTTCACTACCATCTTCATCATCATCACAGCGGAATGCCACCATTACCCGACCTCTCCCATTAGCATCATCCTCATCACTGCCACCAGCACCGTAATCATCATCACCGCCATCAACATCCTTACCAATTCCACCACCAGCACTATCCATGTTTTGGGGGGAGGGTGGGTGGGTGGCTCATCATATATAAGAAAAAGTACTCAGAACTTATTATTGCAGTCTCTTGGGAGACAGAAGTAGACCTACTTGCATTTCATGGAGGAGGACATTAGATATCTGAGAAATGCTCCTCCTTTGGAGGAGTTCAGTACACTGGGATTCTCTGGCCTCAGCCAGGCCCTTGCTACAGCTGCCAGGCTGTCGGTTTCTTTCCTTGGTGATGGTTGTCCCAGATCCTCATCAGACTCTAATCCAAGGCCAGATGGCCTTTGTACTTTCTACCAAACAGTCCATGGGCCTCTGTTGCAAGCACTCATCCTGCTTCACCCTCTCACTATACAGCCAACCTTTCTTGAGCAGCAGCTGTTCCAAGGATGCTTTTGTACACAACCGTATCACTTCACTCAGGCCATTCATCTTACTGGTGAAGTCTGTCCCTGTGGCCTTAAAAACCCCATAACTCTGATTCTGTTCCTTTCCACAACTCCTACCCAGGCTGTGAGATGTGCTTGGGTGTTTCCTTGTGGGAAGAGCAGGCTGCCTGCTAGGCCCATATAATACTGGCAACTCATAGCGTCTAGGTTTAGAGGGACTGTCACTGGAAATGGCTGGAGACGCCACTGAGAACCGTTCAGAGTGTACATCCTGCTAACTTCATAATTAAAGGACAAGACATCTGGGAACCCTTCATGTGGTGTACCAACATCAAGAAAAGCATCAAGAGTTTGTAGAAGAGAGGCGGACTCACTAAGGCTACCTTGTCAGGGTTTTTGTAATGTGGCTTTCCTAGCAGACAAAGCAAAGGCTGAGACTGTTATGTGAGGTTTTGGGATGAGCAAGACGGCAGGCTTACTCTAAAGTGTGCACCAGGCAACCGTAGTACTTGGACTTGACTAACTCCGATGAGCTGTGCTATCCCTGTGCTAGACTAGCATCACACATTCCAGGCTCCACAAAGCCCACAGAGAGTGTTGCTGAACAGTGTCATCAGGTGTGTGTTCTGCCTCCAAAGCAGACCAGTAGATCTCTTTATCTGATTAATTAAATAATGATGCTGTACACATCTGTGCACACATTTCTGTGTGGACGTGTTTTGAATTCTCTTCGGTATCCCAACAGGAAGGGAATACTGGGTGCCATGGCATGGTGACTCAAATGTGTAACACACAGACACAATGTCTAATGATTTTCCAAAGTAAACTAATTTGACATTCCTCCTAGCAGTGTGCTAAGAGATATTATTTCTATACGTCTTCACCGACACTTGCTATTATTGTCTGTCTTTTTATTTTAATCATCCTTGTGGGCGTGAGGCAGCATTTCGCTTGTGGTTTTGATGAGCATTTATCTGATGAGTAAGAATGTGGTATTGGCTATTTGAATATCTGCTGTAGAGGAACTTCTATCTGGGTGTCTCATTCATTTTTGAAGTTTCAGAGTTATTAAGTTGTAATACTTTTTAAAAATATTCTAGATAGCTGGTCTGTGAGTATTTTTCTATGTACAGATTACACAGAATTGGTGCATAATTCTTTTTATTCCTGGATTCCACGATTCCTGCACCTCCCCTTTCTCCCCTCCCCCAGGATAATACTTGCCTCCTAGAATGACTAAGAAAGTGTTCCCACGTAAGCTACATTTTGAAAGAGTGTCTTAAGGGTTTGTGTTAATTATTCTTTTAAAACCTTTGTATAATTTGCCACTGAAATCATCTAGTTTGGGGTTTTTCCTGTGGTAATTTTTTTTTAGGGGGAAAAGAAGGGTTAAGGCTGGGTCTTGTATAACCCAGGCTCACCTCAAGTTCACCAGGCTGTGGCTGACCTTGAACTCCTGATCCTCCTGCCTCAGCCTTCACATTGCTCAGACCTCAGGTATAGAATTCTGTGCCCTGCTTGGAATTGTTGGTTGATAAAAGTTCTAATTTAATCTCTTCACTTTTTGTTGCACACCCGTATTTTCCGGAGTTAGTTTTGTTAGTCTAAGTCTTTCTCGAAACAATTCCACTTCCTCCATGCTACCGGCATGTTAGCGGAGACGAGGTTATAGTATTTCTTCATGGTTATTTCTTTTTGAAAGCCTGAGATTGTTCTTGCTTCCATCGTTTCAGTAAAGAGATTGCTCTTTTTCTCCCTAGTTAGTGCAGCCAAGTAAGCTACATTTTGAAAGCTTTGTGTTCTTGTCTGGCTTTCAGGTTTTTTTTTCCTATCCTCTTTTATTCGTTTCTACTCTGATCTTTATCATTTTTTTCTTCTGCTTGCTTTAGTTAGATTTTTTTCTCTTTTTCTTTTCCAGTTCCTTAGGATGGAAGATGAATTATTGATTTTTAAGCTCCTTTTGTTGTTGTTGTTGTTTTAATGTCCATGTTCATGAACATTGATATGCAAGCAATGCTTTTGCTATGTCTTGTAGTTCCGTCTTGTGGTCCTTTCATTTATCATAAACCATGCTCAAACTTTCCTGCATGATCTCTCAGAGTGCTTTTACATTTCAGTTCTGGGAAAGTCTCTGTTTACTTTCTATGTGATTTCTTCACTCACACCACTGTGGCTGATGACATCAGTCCTTTCGATCTCTGGGGACCATTTTCATGGCCTCACATATGCCTATCCTGGAGCCTCTTGTGCAAAGATGACTTTGGTGTGCAGTGGAACTTTCTTATGGGTGTCCGCTAGGTCATTTGGTTGAGAGTGTTGTCTACACGTTGTCTAAGTATTCCATTTCACCAATGTTCTGCATGCAATCTGTTCTGTTGTCAAACATTGGGATGTTACAGGGTCCAGTTATTGCTTTTGGATGATGATTTCTGTTTCTGGTGACTTTCACCTTAGTGTTTTGGGGCTCTGTGTGAGGTGTACAGTTTCACAGCTGGTTTGGCTTCTTCATGGACTGACCCACGGTGATTCTCGTTCTGAATTGTTCTCTTTTTTGTCTCTGATAACACTTTTGTCTAACAGTAGTGTAGCCACCTTCCTCTTTTTGTTTTTGTTTTCATGGTAGACCTGAAATTTTCTACTTTACTTTCAACCTAATTGCACCCTTTGTGGCTGCTATCATAGTTTTCGTACATTCTTTCTTTTTAACTCTTTTCATTGAAAATTTAAGACATTTAAGTTTACTGTAACTATTCACAGGGTAGAATTTACATCTGCTATTTTGACATTTCTTTTTATACATCTTAAGCTTTTTGTCCTTCTATTCCCCCTTGTTGCATGTTTTGTATTAAATAGTCATTTTTAATATTCCATTTTGAATGCTTAGCATATATTGTGCTAATTTTCAAATTATTATCTTAGCAGTTTCCTTGAAGAATTTCAATTAATATCTGTGGCAGTTAGTATTAGATGTCAACTGGCCAAATTAAAGGATATCTGCATATCCGGCCAGGCACTATTCTGAATGTGTGTGAGACTGTCCACAGAGAAGACTGGCATTGCATCAGTGAACTGTGTCAAAGTCACCTTCAGTTCGTGGGAATGTACACTATCCAACACTATCCAACTAGCAGAGGAACCATATGGAACTGAAGGTATCTCTCTTTCTCTGTCCTCTGGAACTCAGGCCTTTGGACGCTGGGACTTGTACTAGGTGCCTCTCCCACTTCCTGGCACTTAGCCTTGGGTGAGTGGTGTGCCCTCAGCTTCCACATTTCTGAAGCCTTCAGATTTGGAGTTGTGCGTTGCCCCACCACTTCTCCAAACAAGCTGACTGAGAGACTTCTCAGCCTCTCCAACCTCTCAGCCCAGCTCTTCTGATAAAGCCCCCACTGAATTCCTACTTGAGTCAATTTAGAGGCCATCTAATAATTAGATGGAGGTTTTCTTAAGGTTCTAGAACAAATGAACTGCTGAGTTGCTTCTGAGATCTGGGGCATGTGAGGAGCTCTGGGGTCTTTTTTGAGCATGCACACTGCTCTGTTGATACCCAGGGCTTTTCTTCCTTGTGCTCACAGATTTCTATATTCCCCAGACGATACATGCCGGAGTTCTCAGGGCTTCGTGGCCTTTAGATCCTGCCTGCTAGCCTTTAGATTAAGCATATGCTTAGTTTATTATTGCTCCAACTGTCATCCTCTGCCTCCACCATCTATGACGTCCAACAATTCCCACTGAGTGTTTTTAACAAATGCCCTACAGGAAACAGCTTTTAGCCCCGAGGAAATTTTGTTAGATTAAATAAAGACAGGCTTGCAAGTGGTGCTTTCGGAGAGCCGTCAGGCCTAGTTTCTCCTAGGGACTTTTGACTTTGCAAGGCTCAGACAGAACCAGAGAGAGAGAGAGAGAGAGAGAGAGAGAGAGAGAGAGAGAGAGAGAGAGAGAGAGAGAGAGAGAGAGAGCAACAAAGCAAGTTGTGTGCTAGAAAGCTCACTACTTTTAGTGAAATCCTGTCATTCTATCTAAATTGTTGCTGGCTGGCTGGAAGCCTTTGGCCAATCTCTGGAGTTCTCGAAAGGTTGAAACTAGTTGTCTTAGTTATCTTTCTCATCATTTTGTAGAAAAAAGGTTTTTCATGATCTCTACCACACCATTTTTGCAAATGCCGCTGAGTTTCCTCCTCTTTTCCAACATGCCATATATAAAACTAAAAGGACACCAGGAAGGAACACATCAAAACCCTCTCAACAAGATGGTCCCTGCAAACAGGTAGGTTTAACTAGCCAGTCAAATGCCACCACCACCCTGCCCCGCCCCGCCTTCCTTGGCCACTTCCACCATGCATTTGCTGTAACCTCCTACATTCATGACCGCTCACCAAACCCTGCAAGTTGTTAGTTATCAAATCTAAACAAGTTGTAAATTGCTCTAAGGATCTAATATGGGGGAATTCAGCAGACACTCAAAAAGCTTATGAATGGGCGCTCTTTAGAGGGACTGGCTCCTGGCCCTGAGAAGTCGTGGAATTTTCCGCTGTAGTGTTGCTGCCTCAGGAGTGGGGATGGGATACAGCGGGGGCACTGTGTGCTGAGGAGGACTTCGGGTTCACCTTTAACTCCCTGCTCACATGTCACAATTACTCTGTTTCTTTGATGCACACATGCTTTGCCGATCTACAAAGCACGGCTCCAGGGCAGCCTCAGGGCTCATCTCCCACTCTCCTCCTGAAGGTCTCCTTCCCGCCCCTGCCATCGGTCCCTTCTTTGAGAAAAATCTAGCCTGCCAGAAGACTTGCATTGATAAATTATTAACTGATTCCGCTGCACATCAACTTTAACCGATTCATGTGGTCTCTAACTCCTGGAAGTATTTTTATAGAACTAAATCAAAGCTTCGAAAGTGACCAAGGTGACCAGGCCTCTTATCTTATCTCCAAAGGAAGAAACATAGCAGTTGTGTGCCAGATACTTAGAGTTAAAGACACATTTTCTGCTGGTGTTGCCTTTTGTTTTCTGTTTTGTTTGAGGCATGTGTGTGCATGTGTCTGTGTGTGCTCCTGTTTGTGTGTGCATGTACATGTGTGTGTGTGGTGCATTTACTTTGTTTTATTTTTGAGCCTGTGTAGCTCAGATGACCTTAAACGTGCTGCAAAGCACAAATTGGCCAAACACTGGCCAACTTCCTGTCTTAGCCTCCCAAGTGCTAGGCTATCAGGTGTGCATTGCCTATGCCTAGTCATACTGACATTTCAAATATAGCATTCCAAGCACATGTCGGCTTCCGCATAACACATCTCTCTATCTGTATCACAACTGCATTTATCCTGCACTGCATTATCTTGAAACAAATTTCAGTTTTTGGATAGTTAAAATAAAGGACTGTTTCCTAATAACTCAGTTAATGAATAATTGGAACATCAGAAGTTGTGCAGAACAGAAGTCTATATTTGAGAAACTTGACCTATTTATACATCTCGAAATATTGTCACAATTAAAAAAATAAACACCAAAAAATAAATAAATAAACACCAGGCTAGATGTGAACTCTGGGCTGGATGTGATGGTGTGTGCTTTTAATCTCAGCCTTGGCTGGTGGATCTCTATGAATTCAAGGCCAGCCTGGGCTACATAGTAAGTTCCAAGATAGCCAAAGCTACATGGTGAGACCTTGCCACAAAAATCAAGTAAAATAAAGTAAACGTACCAATCACCCCAAGTTCCCTTGTGCCTGGTTACCACAGCCTGTTCTCTGGCTGTAAGCTAACTATGCTTTTCTGTAACTAAAGACAGAACTTGCATACTCCACTTTAACTCATCGTAATTATCTCTGAGGTTTAGTCACGCCACCCTGCTTTCCATAATGGCTTCTGTGTGACCAAGTGGCAATTTGCTAATCCATCCATTGGCTGGGTTGCGTTCGGGTGGTTTTGAGCTCTTGATAGTACAACCTAAGCAATTGTGGGCACTTGAGTACAATTCCGTGTAAGATGTGATTTCATTTCATTGACGGGATGGAAATAGCTAAGCTTAGAAGACAAAGGCACTTGCTAGATATCTTTTAAGCTCTTAAAATTCACTCTCATTTATTTAGTGTGTGTACAGGGTGCCACACATGCCTTTGGAAGGGAGGGAATAACTTCTCAGGTTGATTCTGTCCTTCTACTGTGTGGGGCCTGGAGACAGATCTCAGGTTGACAGGCCTGGTAGCAGGCACCTCCAGCTACGGAGCCATCTAGCTGGCTTTAATTTTTTAAAGGTGACAAAATGCTCTTTAAAGTGATCACACCAATTTCCATTCCCAGCAGCTGGGAATGGGAATCCCCGCAGCTAACAGATTTTTGCAGATCTCCTCATTCTCGTGCAGTGGAGCTGTGTCGTGATTGTTACAGCAGTTGCCTAGTGACTAACAACGGTAGGTCTTCTTCCATATGCTTTTTCGCCGGCTCAAGACACTCTTCAGGGAGATGTCTATTCTGTTTGTTTTCTTTCCATTAGTTCTGGGTACCAGCCCTTGGTTGTAGACGATGCTTTGTAAATATTTTCTCTCATCTCTGAGGCTTTCTTTTCCATTCTCCTAGGCATCTTTTGTTGTAATGAAGCCCACCAGTCCGGGGTTATTTCCAGCATGGATGTGCATTTTTATATGTGTGCAGGTTCATGTGTGGGTAGGTGCATGTGTTTGTGCAGATGCATGTACATGTGCGTGGTCATGCATGTAGAGGGCAGAGGTCAACCGTGAGTGGTATTCCTCGGTCATGGTTTACCTTGATTTTTGGGAGAGAGTAGGTCTTATTGGGACCTGGGCTTACTGACGGGGAGGGTGGCCAGCCATCGAGAGCCAGGGATCCACCTGTGCCAGGCTTCTGAGTCGTGGGATTATCAGCACATGCCTCCATTCACAGATTTCTTTTTTTAAAACCCAAGTGCAGGGATTGAACTCATGTTCTCAGGCTTGCACAGCAAACAGGTTACCAACTGAACCATCTCCCCACACCAAGAGGTTTTCTTTAACCATTTAAGTGTTAGCTATTAAAAAAAATTAACAATGCAGTGCCAAACTCAAGGTCACTAAAATTTTCTTTTATATTTTCTCTAGGAGTCTTAGATTTTGGCTCTTTTCATTTATACCCACGATCTGTTTTGCATTCATTTTTCTCCCATGGTATAAAGTAAGGACTGAGGGCTTGCCAGTTTGTTAACTGAAGCTGTCCAGCTTCCTCCAGCATCAGCTGTTGAAGACTATTTTCTACACCAGATTTTCTTGAAAACTTTGTCAAAAAGAAATTGACTGGGGGCTAGAGAGATGGATCAGTGGTTAAGAGCACTAAATGCTTTTCCAGAGGCCCTGAGTTCAATTCCCAGAAACCACATGGTGGCTCACAACAATCTGTAATGGGACCCAATGCCCTCTTCTGGTGTGTCTGAGGAGAGCAACAGTTTACTCATATAAATAAAATAAATAAATACTTGAGAGAAAGAAAGAAAGAAAGAAAGAAAGAAAGAAAGAAAGAAAGAAAGAAAGAAAGAAAGAAAGAAAGAAAGAAAGAAAGTGACCATGAAAATGTAGGGCTGTCAATTTTCAGCCTTTCATTTACACACACACACACACACACACACACACACACACACACACACACAATTAAAGGAAACAATAGAGCTTTTTAATTAGCTTTAGATAAGCAATGCAGGCCTTAAGAAGTTCCCAGCCTTCCTCCAAATCTCTCTCCCCCATCCTGGGGACCTTGCCCACTTAGGCAGTGGGAGGATTGAGACCTTCTTCACCTTGACAACAATGAGAAGCCATCCTGTGAATCTGGCTTAAGGAATGAGTCAGAAAGGGTGGCTTGAGTCACCTAGCAGGCCCAGTTATGCTAATTCCTTGGAGAGACCTAGAGATATTAAAAAGGGCACTGAGATGCATGGAGAAGTTTGAATCTTTGATTCCACACAGAGACTATAAGAGTGGAGTGGGCAGTGATTTATGTGAACCAAGTCACAATTCAAACCTGAAAGATCCCCTTTCATGCCCATCTCTCCATTGAAAACATAACCCTGTATCATGGCGGGATGGAGGAGGAGGGGATGTATTCGATTTGTGCTGAGGACAAATTTTGAAAGGCTTCTTACAGAGTACAACTGGGAGGCCATGACTGCCTTGTGGGGCTGGTAACCAGTGGGATAAAGGGGGTGCTAAATCCAAAGAGTCAGCTTCAGGAAGACCATTGGGGACCATTAGCATGCTGCAGGGTGAGGAAAGACACCCAAGAGGTCAGAGAATGGTCCAGTCTGCAAGGGCTTGGGTCAGGGAGGTCGTGGTAAGCTCAATGGAAGCCAGCCTCAATGTCCAGTTGGAAAATGTCCACAGAGGGAGGATGCTCCAAAGAAGTCACTAGAGCAATGATTGAGGTTACAGATGTCTATGTTTAGCTGACACTTGGGAGACTCTGGTATGTACTCTGGTATTTGGCTTATATACTAATCAAGGTCTCTAGAGAAACAGAACCAGTAGAACACACGCACCCGGGGGAGGGATCTATCAATTTATCAGATTGGCTCACACAATTCTGTGTGGGTAGTCCAACAATGGCCAACTGCGTGCTAGAATCCCATAACCTCACTGTTCATGAAGCTGGGTGCCTTAACAGTCCCAACATGGCGCTGAAGGCTTAGAGGATTCCTGGAGAGCTGTGGGTTTTCAGTCCAAAGAACCTGGACTCCGGTGTTCCAATGTCAGGGATGGGTGGAGCAGAGGGGATGCATTTGCCAGCAGTGAGATAAGGTAGGCAGGCAGAAGCTTTGAGTTCAGACCTCTGGGCTGCTGCTGGAAGGAAGGGGCTGTCCAGTGTGTATGTGTGTGTGTGTGTTGAGGAGAAGGGAGGTTTTTCTCCTTCTGTTAATCCTTCCAGGAAATATTCCTGCAAACCCACCCATAGGCATGTCTCTTAGTTGATCCCAGATCCAATCAAGTTGACAAGCGAGGCCAACTTACAAAGCCTAGGTCTCTACAGCCCTCATTCATACATGGGGTGGAAAAATGCTGGACTGGAGTATTCCTCAGCCCCACTCTTACCATCATGTAGTCACTTCTGTGATCCCAGAGTACTCAGTCAAACTGAGAGAACTGAGTGTAGCCAAGAGTCCTGGTGCCACATCTCAGCTGTGACTCAATCAGATCAGAAGCAGAAGGCAGTAGTGTAACCCTCTAACACTTGGCCATCATGCCCAGCTTCCTTGTGTCTTCCCCTGAAACAACAGAATTTTCATAATTTAAGGAGGTTAATTTTTCTCTCATTTTCTATTTTACCTCAGATCACTCAGGATCAAATTCCATGGGAAGCAGTAGAGACTGAGGTTTCCTTATTTACAGCAAAAATAATTCCCTGAAAATGTTCACCAAACTCACTTTGCATGGCAGAGCAGGCTTTGGCCAGCACTTCTTGGCTTTAAGGGACCTTCCTGCACTTCATGAACTGCCCTCTGCACGGGTAATTCCAGGGATTCTGTTTACAGCCTATGACTCTGTCTCCTTGGGAAGATCCACAAAGTAACAAGCTTTTGAAAGGCTCCAAAGCTCAGGAGAAGATACTCAACATGACTTGCCATTAGGGAGAGGCGAGTAAGGAACACAGTGAGGTCCACTGCACATACATACGACTACGACAGAAAAGATGTACGATAATAATAAGAGTTGAAATAAATGTAGAGGAATTGTTATCTTTGTCCATTATTGGAATGCAACAAAGTTCAGTTGCCTTGCTTAGAAATCTAATGGTCTAAGATCATAGAAATCAAAGATTGGAACTGTAGCATTATTACATGACCCTGCCATTCTCCTTCTAGGTATCAGTTGATCCAAGGCCACTGAAAATATACACGCTACTGGAACTTGTTTATACTTACTGATGACAACATTCTTCACAAAGCTACCATGTGGAAGCAACCAAATGTCCCTTAAATATGCCTGCAACAGCACGGATAGACCTCAAAGACACCAGGTGAAAGCAATCAGAGCAAATGGCCTCATGGACACGATTGCCCCCACAGCTGGGCACACTCCTTTGCACATCATTTGAGAATGGCTTCACTTTTCCATGGATTGTCCTGTTGGTGGATTTATAGACATGTTGGAGAAGGAAAATGATTTTGTTTCACTGAAACCCCACTCCTCACCGTCCACCAGGCCATAATGACAGCATACATATTAGATGGCCCATAAGACAGCACTCATATTAGATAGCCCATAAACATCCAGTTGAGGTTTTATATCTCAAATGAGCTAAACCATTCAGAAATGTAAAATAATAATGACAGCCCACCAAAAAAACTGTCAGTCCAACCCTTGCTAGCTTCATGGTGGCTAGGAAACAAAGAGAGAGACAGTGAAGGATCAGGGGCAAGGGTTATCTTTCCAGACCACGCCTACTCTGACATACTTCCTGAGCCCCACCCCAGACCATTTGCACCACCTCCAAATAACAATATCTTGGAGTTATGGATCCGTCAGTGGGTTACGTCATGGATTATATCAGGAGTTTGTGATCCAGTGACTTTCAATGATAGACTCCACCAGCAGGAGACCATCCCCTCAACAGGAGCTTCTAGCTGTCTACACCATGTTCAAGCCATAATTCTTCTGGTCCAACTTCTGATCCCAGACCAAGTGTTGGCATCAGGACATTCCAAACCTATGAGGCAACAGCACGACCTGTGACCTACAGACCGGTTGCCAAGACAATGACCACCATATTCCCAGCATTCACTTGGCTCACCTCCCACCCTTACTTGTGTTACATCATTTTCCATATAAATAAGGAGAATGCCCCTTCCTCACTCTCTCTCTTTTTTCTCCTTTCTCCCCCTTTTCTCTCTTTGCCTCTTCTTTGTCTCTCCCTTCCAATACAACCTCTTCCACCTGGAACTGCTTTGGTGCTGTTGTGGCACCACCGGCCATTCTAACACATCACCAAGTCCTGCACATTGGAGGCCTCTTTCCTAATAGCTAAGTGCTGAAGTCACACCCAAGTTTGTTTTGTTTTTGTTGTTGTTGTGGTTGTTTGGTTGGTTTTGTTTTGTTTTGTTGGAATTTTGTTTTTGTTTTTTTGTCATCCAAACTTTTGAATATCCTAAAGGAGGGAGATATTGACTTTGAGTGCCACTCCCTGCCTACAATTTCTACTCAGGTATTTGAAAAGGTGAAGACTTCCACTCAGATGAGCTCTCCTAGTGCAAAACAACTTCCACTGTGGTAAATGCCAGCACTTTATCAGCGCTTTATCATTTGTTCTCTCCACCTGACCTCCACTTCTCAAGGCAAATCAGACTGGTGCACAGTACACGTGGGACAGCCTCAATACATTTTTCTTTATTTAAAAAAAGAAAAACAAAGTTGGTTGAATTTGCCCAAGCGGGTGGTATGGCTTCCAGGTATAAGTCTCTTTCTCTGAAGTAATAAATTGAGCCTGAAGACACGAAGAAGGACAACTGGCTCTTGGCAAGACAGCCTGAAGTACACGCTGAGCACAGCCCAACTAGGTGGATGCTGCGACTGGACCACCGACAACAGAAGCTGCTCTCCCTGGATAGCACACAAACAGGGAGAAAGGTACCTGAAGGGAGGGCGGGTGCTGAGCATGGGGGTCTCAGAGAGGCCAGAGGGTAGTATGCAGCAGGAAGTTCCCAGGAGGAAAAGCAGCCTCAGGGTAAAGTTACCAGCCTCCGCTGCACCCTGGAAACCGGTCTTTCTGGCTTTTCTAGGGTCAGAGGGCAAGCTTCCCAGCAGGCTGTAGACTTTCTAGGCTTGGCTCCTTTCCCCCTCCTTCCCCAGGGAAGGGCAGGGCAGGAAGTTTGAGATGACTGAGTTCCTGGGTCACCCAGAGAATCCCCTGAAATGAATCAGATGAGAGGAAATGGAAACCACTGTATGGTGCTCACATTCTTTCAGGACTGAAAGTGCTCGTATCTCATACTTGTATCTACCGAATTTACATGAAATTAAAGGCCCTGGTGCAGACGAAGTTCCCAAACCTTGGAATTGTCTAATTAGACACAGGAAGCCTCCCCACAAGATGGTATGAGCAGGAAGAACTTGCTCAGGGCAAAGCCTTCTGTGCAGCCAATAGGGTGGACATGGAAGTCCCAGGGCAGAGGAAGCTGTTATTGCGAAAAGACAGGTTATAGAGAAGAAATTACATAAAAAACCCAGCGGATCACTGACAATGGACACTGAGCCAGCCACAGGATGCTAACAGGGATTGTTAACATTTAATTTTTATTTCTTGTTCACACTGCTATCCAACTGTTTCTTCTTAGGACAGAACGTCTTCCTTGAGAGTGAATTTTGGTGCAGATAAAGCAGAAAGGAAGAGTTGGGAGGGAAGAACAGAGGGGGAGGGGAGGACAGAGGGGAGGGGGTGTTTCTTCTCAGGCTTTAAACGCTGTTGTTGCCTGCAAAGGGTTTGTCCTAAATGACATCATCCGAGTGCCTGCTGTGTACCTCTGGGACAAACAGACTAGACAAAGGAACCTGGTGAGACTGGAATCTCTGGGCCTCCAGCAGGCTGACAAAGAGCAAAGCTGCTGTCCTCATGGGGTCTAGCTGCTCTGCGACCTGGAGTGCTGGGTGCTCCCTACAAGAACCAGTGGTGCTGGCTGGACTTTAGGGAGATGTAGGGAGGCTAAAAGGGAGCCCCAGGTTCCCTGATGTGAGGGTGGGGCAACAAATGAAGGAACTAGGAGACTGCTTAGGAAGCCCGGCCAAGAGGTCCAGACAGCCCTGGCTGGTCATCACAAATAGGGTCCCGGATAGACAGAGTCTTCTCTGTGGTCTTCCTGGTCTATGTAACTGCTGCCACAGACCAGGGTGGAGGCCACTTTGTCCAACTCCCTGTATTGTGGAGGTCCCTTCAAGAGTCACAGCCAGCAGTGAAATATCCTTGGAGAGGCAAGAATGAAACTCTCTTCAGCACAGCTTCCTTAGCCAGGCTGGTTCAAACTTCCCGAGTCTGACCCTGCGCTGTTTTGTTTTGTTTTTTTTTGTTTTTTACAGATTTAAACACAGTAAAACTTTGGAAGAAAGTTTCCTCCTGACAATTATCACAATAAAGCTTAAGGCATGGCTACACTGAAAACTCTGTCACCTATGAACTCTTCCTCAAGAGTGGGCTCTGTTGACTGTGAAACAATGCTCGGATAAGGCCTAGGCAGGAAGGGTTTGCAATAAGTCTAAGGATGGGCTCTGCTGACAGAGAAGCAACACTTGCATTAAAGCCTTGGAATAAGCATAACTTCTTCTGCACAGTACATGGGGCCTCTTTCATGGGGATGGCTTCTATCGACCGAGAAACAACAGTCAGGAGTCTAGGGGATTCAGGTGAGGCTCCCCAGAGCAGAAAAGATCATCAGGTTATTAAATAACATCCACTCGAGCCTTCCGGTGAACAGGTGTCAATTTCTTTCACTGAAGACAATTTGGTTTCTCTAGTGTTATTTGTAAGACTTGGACCCGTGTCCTTCTGCACTGTGTTCCATTTCACAGAGACCTTGAAGCCACCCATAAGAATGCTCACTGCAGGGGCTGCGAGACAGTTGAGTGGATCACGTGTTTGCTGTTGGAGGCATGAGGTCCGGGGTTGGGATTCCCAGAACCCACACAAATGTCATGGTGACCTGTAACTAACTCCTGCATTCAGAAGGCAAAGACAGGGATCCCTGGAGTAAGCCAGCTAGCTAGACAAACCTCTATCTGGGAGCTCTGGGCTCACATGAAAGACCCCTCCTTAATGAATAAGGTGGGGAATGAGGAAGACCCCTGATGTCAACCTCGATCTTCCAATGCACCCATGCACACACATATACTCAAGTGCCTTAGTCAGGGTTTCATTGATGTGAAGACATCCTGACCTTGGCAACTCTTATAGGGGACAGCATTTAATTGAGGCTGGCTTACAGGTTCTGAGTTTCAGTCCATTATTATCAAGGCAGGAGGATGGCAGTATCTAGGCAGTCATGGAACTGGAAGAGCTGAGAGTTCTACATCTTGTTCCAAAGGCAAACAAGAAGAAGACTGACTCCTCAGGCAGCTAGGAGGAAGGTCTCAAAGCCTACTACCATGGTGATACACTTCATCCAACAAGGCCATACCTCCTAATAGTACCACTCCCTGGGCCAAACATCCATCACATCAAACATTTATAGCACATACACATGTACACACACAGGTACACACAAACACACTTCTCATTTTTCATCTCAAGACCCCTAGTGAGGTTCCAAGGGCAGGAGAGAAGGCCTCTAGCTGTCTCTGGAGGAGAAATCTGTAGACTGCGTGGTCTGGAGGCCCATTGCATATCCTCCCCTGGCTTGTGCTGGGTCCTGGAATCCCACCAGGAACAGAGTCTAGCCCCTGTGGGCATCCAGGAGAGTGACAGTTAGAACCAGCACCGTGGAGTAAGCACAAGGCTGGAGGAAGCTATGGATCATGGCAGCCTTAACGTGACGTCGGCATGCTAGTGTTTCCAAGTTGACTCGGTGAAGGCCATTTCTTTACAAATCCCTCCTATTTTGCCGGTTGAACCTTGAACCTGCCCTTTTTAGCATTAATTGTCAAGTTGACATAGCAGCCTGAGATCATCTTGGAGGAAAGCCTCCACTGAGGAACTGGCCGAATCACATGGGTCTGTGGGTGTAAGTATGGGAGCTCGTTTTCACTGTGAGGTGATGGAGGAGGGGCCAGCTCACAGTGAGTGGTATTCATGGTGACTGAGGACAATATAAGAAGGCTACCTAAAGAGGAGCTCCTGACAACAAGTGGCATTCCTCCATGGTTTTTGCTTCAAGTTCCTGTCCTGACTTCCCTCATGGATGACCCAGAAGTAGTTCTATCCTTCCTTAAGCTTCTCTGTCAGAGCACTGTAACAGAGCTGAAACTGGGACAGACCCCATGATGTTCACATTTTTGAGGAAGAAACTTCTGTTAACCCTCAGGGTGTGTCTCTGGCACCTAACAGAACAAATGCCAACCCAGTTTTCACTCTGTCTGTCTACATAGGTTCAAACACAGTACAGCTTCACTAAAACTCACACTGCAGTGCAAATCCTCTGTTTGTAGTCTTGGGGGACAAGTGTTTGTGGGCGGCACCTTCTGAAAGCAGTGCGGATTCTCTCATGGGAGTGAACGCTTGTCATCACAGGACTGGGGTAGTTAGTGCAGGAGGGGGCTGTCATTAGATGAGGTTGCCCCTTTGTGTCCTCTTGTGCCTGTGCCTGCTTACCCTTCTGAGTCCTCCCATGAGTTGAAACTGCACAAAAACCACAAGGGAAGTCAGACAGATTCTGGTGTCATGCATCTGGACTTCCCAGACTTCAGAACAGTGAGTCCAAATAACAATGCATTTCTTTACAAATCACCCACTCTCGGGTGGTCGGTTCTAGGCACAGAATGCAGACTTATGCATCTGACATTTATTCCGTGAGGAGTTCAGATTGCGCACTCCCTTCTCTTTCCTCAGACACAATAAGGAAAACACGAGAAAATGCAGTCTGTCGTGTAGACCAGTCTTTTCTTGCTCCCACCCATCACCCCTCCTCTGAACAGGTAAAGGCACTTCTGTGATTCCGGAGGTATAGAGGGACTTTGAAGTCAGGTAGCCGCTGTCCAACAGCAGCACCACGGGAAAGGCTTCTGACCCCTTGAAGCCTCAGTTCCTTTGTGTATAAAACTGAACCTAGAAGTTACTTACATAGGGCAGCACTGGGCTAAGACTACCACTCAAAATACAGATTCTGTAGTATGAAAATTATTATGTACACTTACATGAGAACTGTTTTGTTTCTCATCTTAAATCCATACAACTTATTATTATTATTATTATTGGTTTGTATTATTGCTTTTCCATTTTTATTGTTATTTTATTGTACTTAGTTTTATTTTAATTTGTGCTATGCCTGGACATCTACCTGAAATTTAAGTGACCCATGAATGTCAAGGTTTGACATAGACTAGTGAATAGAATGGGCTCAGTCAATGGCAGTCATGATAGTTTCTAGAAATTCCTCAAGAAATTATCCAGAAGACTTCAGGGAGAGTTGGGGACATTCACACTCTAGTTGAAAGCACTTTTCTGGGCATACGACACGGATAAGACAGGCAAGACGTAAATAGGACCAGTTTTTGTATTCTCAAAAGAAAATGAGTAACCATTAATCCTAAGTCTATGGGTCCTATGCACAAGGGACATTCAGGATGACGTAGAGAACATGAAGAGGCCTCTGTAAAAGAACGCTAAAGGCTGAGTGACCAATGAGGAGCCAGGAGTACCAAGCAGATATTTCAAACATCAGGCTAAGAGAGAATATATGTGAGAGCACTTTGTAACTCTTCTGACCTGGCGACAGATGGGAATGGCTACTTCTATATCCTGGCTACCACAGTAACAGAAGAGACTATGTATTGTAGTCCTGAGGCAGTGACCCCCAGTGAAACGTATTTTTAAAAAAAAAATACATAGTGGGGGTCTCTTGTTACATTCTTCCACCCCGACTATAAAACTGTAAGATATAATGAGAATATTCTCCCCTCTGGATACTCTGGCTCCAGGCCGGACTCTTCTCCGATCTGTGTTCTCTTGGTGGCCCTGGTGGAGGGATGAGGAATCTGCCCTTCCAAGCCTGGCTCAGCAGGCTGGATCTTGGGTGAGGACTGAACAGCCAGGCCAGACAGCAGGCCGCCTAGCTGCCCCGACTCTCTGCTGGCAGACCTGGCCTTGGCCTGCTGTCTGCTTTCCAGCTCTGATTCTTCTGCTCGCTGGCCACTGGCCACAGTGTTGCTCTGCACTCCGTTATCTGGAACTGTCAGATCCTTTGGCTCAGCCTGTGCCATCCCATGGGGCTGTGTTTGCAGGCTCGGCCCCTCATGGCTCGGGAAGCGCGCCAGAGCAGAAGGGTTCAATACCCACAATACTCTTTGTGTGGGGCATGAGGGGCCATTGGAGGCTCTGTTGGCACTGACAAATAGTACTCACTCTGTGGGAAGCCTTGAGTACTCAGAATCCATTAGTAAGCAGAAAATTGAGCTTACAAGCCAGTGTGCCAATAACTTCATAATATATAGACTCATTATTCATATGTATATTATCTGTATACAGCCAGCCCCCAGTAACCAAGGATCCTACAACCCCAGACTAAACGAATCACGAACAAAAAATATTTGTTGTAACTGCATTTGTATTTAACAACGACAGATATTTTTCCTAAATGATACAACTACTAACACAACATCTAAGTTAACTGAGGACTGTTTAAATTTTATAGGATGGTATATGCAGGTCCATTGCAAATACTGAATCAGTTTATATGAGGGGCTTGAGCACTTATAAGATTTGGGCATCTGAGAGGTTAGACGCTCCAGGAAGCAGTCCCCTATAGATGCCAAGGGCAACCTCACAAACACATATGCACATATATGATACTATGTATAACTGCATATACATATGCATGATCTTCTTCATGGATGCGTATACATGTATAAATGGATGGATGACTGAAATATACACAACTCAGGCATAAGCAATGGTGTAGATATAGACACACTGGAGAGTTACTGGGCAGCACACCACTATGAGTTGCAATAGTTAGATTTTAGCTGGATTTAATTTTCTCCTTTTATTTTGCTCTAGTTTTTAATTTTCTGGAAATAATACACATGATGCAATCATAATAAAGGAAGTGGGGCTGAGGCTATGGCTTCATTAGTCGTGTTTCTGCTCAGCATGCACAGAGCCTATGCTTTGCTCCCTAGCACGGCATAAACTGGGCTTTGCTATGTATGTCTGTCATCCCCACCCTTGGGAGGTGCGAATAGGAGGGGCCCACCATGAAAAGAGCAGGCAGAGCCTGACGTCTGCTTTTGTAGATATTTTTTTCTGCTTGTATTTATTTGTATATGTGCACATATATACAAATGCACGTGGAAGACAGTCCAGCCTCGGGAGTTACATCTCAAGAACCAAGCCTCTGGGTTTGCTTGTTTGTTTGTTTTTTTAAAAATCTTGAGAGAGATCATTTAGTTGGCATGGGCCTTGCTGATTCTGATAGACAGACTGGCCAGCAAGTGAAGTTCCAGGAATTCTCCTGTCTCCACCTTCTTGGTGCTGGGATTATGAGCGAAGAAAGGCAGCACACTGGGATTTCCTTACATGGGACCTGGGGCCTGAGCCTTTTACTAATTGAGCTTGTCTCTGGCTCCCTTCACCATGTATTTAACTCATGTTTTATCTACACACTAGAACCCTGGGAGGCTCCTCTGACCTGAGAATCTGCAAAATATGGGAGACATCCATCCTCCTGCCCCACTCGGGTCTGCACAACTCCTCTACAGTGACCTCTGCCTGTTCAGATGGAGAAGGAGCCTTTCTTTCTGCTCCTTTCCCCTTCCTCCATCTCCCATCTCCTTTTCCTCTCTGTCCCTCCCGTCTTCCTTTCTTTCTGTCAGTCTCTGATATTCAGGGCCTTCCTGGGCAGTGCTAGTCTATACCAAATACTGTACTCCCAAGAGGTAAGCAGGCAAGAACCTGCCACACTACTGGGTATATGAATGTCCTGAGCCTAGCTGTGTCCACCAGTCCATCCCAGTCTGGCTCTGCAGTAGCTCAGTATGCAGGCCTGGGTTGCTCCTAGAGTGCTGTCTTCTCTGCCTGGAATGGCAGAAGAGCCGGTCTCCATCTTCTGCTGAGTCCGAGGCACCAGCTAGGAGTCCCATCTGTGGGTCCCTTCACTGGGACCCTCAGCCAGGACACAGTGACTAGGCTGTGCTCTTGTCCCATAGGAAACACAGGAGGCACTGAAGGGTAAGCAACAGTCCATTCCTCTAGTCCTGGCTCGTCCTACCTAGACCCTAGCAGAGCAGGGTGTAGAACAGGTCTGTCTTGCTGAAATGACACAGAATCCTCTGCTTGGAGCCACACTGGTAGGTACGGAGGCTTTGGAGTTTCCCAATGAGGCACCCTGCATATCTCAGCTCAGGTACCAGGAGGCAAAGCTGTCAGCACATGAGAACAGAGGACAGTAGAATCCCACATCTGTGCTCTCTCTGAACCTCCCGTTAGGGCGGGAAAGAGTGGCAGCAACTGTCTCAAGGGATGAGATTAATGAACAAATGTGTGAAGTGCTCCGAGTAGACAAGGACAACAGCTGTTAATTGGAGTAGCGCTAACTGCAGTGGCCTGGGGCCAATCCCTTCACCTCTGGAAGCCTCTATTTCCTCATCTGCAAGAGAAGAAAATAAAAATAGGCTCTCTACAGGATTAAGTGGGTGGAGAGGAAAATCCTTGTATTCTGTAAGCAATTGTATCTAGAGTTGTAACCAATGGAATTTCCTGTCTAAAGTAGCTCCAGTTAGGTAGTTACTATCTTTCAAAGCTGAATACATTAGCCATCAGCATCCATCCACTTAAATGCACACATGCACACATACACATGCACACAATACAAATGCACACACACACGTACACACATACACACACATGCACGCACACACATACATACACACACATGCACACACATGTACACACACATGCACACACACATGCACACACATACACATGCACACATACACACACACATACATACACACACACATGCACAGACATATGCACACACACACCCCTGTAAATGGAAACATCTGAACCATCATGTTTCAGCATCCACTTTTCCTCAGCTCTCCTGGATTGGTCTTCATGAGCTAGGAAGTCCATTGTGGCCAGTAGAGAATATAGAGTAAGGCATTTGGGACCAGACTGTGGGCACAGCCTGCAAGGTGCTTTTGTGTGAATAGAGAAGAGAACCCTTTCCCTGTGTCACACCTTGGAAAATGGGATTGCGTTAATGTTGATTGTCAACTTGACAAGATTTACAATCACTGAGAAGACACACCTCTGTGTCTGAGAATCACCTAGGAGACACACCTCTGGATGTGCCAGAGAGTAGAACCCGTGATCAGAGAAGTTTAACTGGGGAAGAAGACCACTTTCAAAGTGGACAGCTCTCTTCCATGAACTGGGGTCCTAGAGTGAACAAAAAGTAGTAAGAGAAGAAACCAAAACCAGCAGAGCCCTAGCATCCACTCTTCCCAGTTCCCACTGCAGATACAATGTGTCCAGTGTCTTCACACTCCTGTCACCATGCATTCCTTACCATGACGGACTGTACCCCCCAGACCATAAGCTAAAATAAACTCTTCCCACTGTAAATCGCTTTTTGCCATAGCAACTAGAAAAGTAATCAATACTGGTAGAAACTAGATCTCAACTCTTGCTTACCCTTTCCTGCACAACACGACCCTGTTCATAAGGCCTGAATATAGGCTGCGATCTTGCATGCCTTCTGGGCAGCCTGAGGTATCAGTGGGGTGAGCCAAGTTGCTCAAGTGTGAGGCAGAAGGAAGGGTGGGGACTACAGTTGATGGTGCAACAGCCAGGCTTGGAGTCTGAGGAGAAGCTGTGACCAGCTTGGAAGCAATACCAGATGCTGGTGACTTTATAGTCAACTGGAGAAATCTACAGAGCTGACTTACGTGGGTCTCTCAGGTCTCTGACCATGGGTTCACCTCTCATGACTATTCCCAACCTCAACCAGCTAGCCCCTTCCCGGCCCCTTTACTGTGCCTCCTGCTTCTTCCAGATGCTACCAACTTCATCCAACAGCTAACCCTTCAGAACTTTGCATGAAGAGTTGAGGACTAACTCAGATGATAGAGCTTGCCTAATATGTGTGAGGCCTTAGATCCCACCCCCAGCCCTGCAAAAACAATTAAAAAAAAAAAAGGAAACAAACTTGGAGTATCACTTCCTCTTTTGAATTCCCACAAATATCCCGGCTGCTGTTTCCCAGAATCCCTGCTATCATGAGGAAGAGTTAACCCCAGGAATTTCTGGCACGGGGTGGTTGTTACCACCTCAGGCACACTTCCTTTTCCATCTGGTTAGTTTAATTGTCATTTGACACAATCTAGAATCACCTGAGAAGAGAGCCTCAGTGGGGTATTACCCACATCAGGTTGGTCTTTTGGACATATCTGAGGAGGATTGTCTTGAGTTAATTGATATTGGAAGAACTAACCCACTGTGGGCAGCACCATTCCTTAGGCATGGGGTCCTAAACTGTATGAGTGGAGAAACTGACCTAAGCTTGGCCATCGTACATACTGTATGCTCTTGGCTATGGAAGTACTATGACTAGCCATTGGAGGTTCCTGCCTTTGACATCCCCACAATGGTGGACCTAACCTGGAGTTGTGAATTTAGACGAGCCCCTTTCTCCTCTAAGTTGCTTTTGTCAGGGTATTTTAGCACAGCAGCAGAAATGGTGTCACCAACAAATTCACACCTTCCTAGTCCTTTGTGGCATTGTTTAGCCTGTACATCTCCAGTGGCCACCATAATTTTAATTATCAGTTTGTGGCTTCCCAGTGTTTTTCTTCCTTTCTATCTTTGAAGTACTCAGACTCAGAGAGAGAGAGAGAGAGAGAGAGAGAGAGAGAGAGAGAGAGAGAGAGAGAAGCCTTGTCAGTTTCTGTCACTTTTGGGCACAGAAGTCCCCATTTCAAGAAAAGGTTTTACCAAAAGCAACTTGGCTCTTGTCCAAGACAACACCCTACAAGACTTAACACCAGTCCTCAGCACTGAAACCGAGGAGGGCGGACAAAGCCAGTCTCGTAGAGGTGCCTGGCTGAGTGCTCCCACTGGGAGGATTTCCACGCATGCTCTGACACCTGTCTTTCCGGGTTTTGCCCCTCACTTCTTCACTCTTGTTTTCTTTGTCCCATGGTCAGCTGGAGATCTATGACTTTGTCACTCAGTTCCTGATGGGTCTGTACAGGGCAGGACTGTTATAGCTATTCTGTAGACACTTCACATTCTGGCATGTTAAAGGGTGTTACTAAATTATATACTTAAAAAAAAAAGTTCTTTGATGTGATAAGTTTCAAATGCATTAAACCAAAGTTCTCCGGGGTTCTCTGCTACAGGACTTCTTAGAGCCTTGACTGTGCTGTGGCTTTCTAAGAAAGGGGCGGGCCACACACACTTGTCAGCTCCTGGCAGATGTGGTATGCTGCATCAGCCTTTAGGTGCTGAGGGGTGCACCCTGGGAGATGCACCAACGGATGCTGCACAGTGTGCTATTGCCCCTTGGTGCTGGGCCTTTCCCACTCTCCCCTCCAGCCTGGTTGCCTTCCCTGGAATTGTGTTCCCATCTTGGCTTGCTTGATACAACTCGGGTCACTGACTTCCAGAGTATTCTAAGAGGCTCAGGAGAGGGTTGTGTCCTGAGATCATTTCTGTTGCTGGCAGCTGTTCAGATGGAGAAGTAGGAAGACTGTTGGTGAGGCTGGTGTGGCTGACCACACGTGTGCTCTTTTGTTTGCTGTGTTCTGGCATGGTCAGGGGACCTAGGGAACCTAAGAATCTGTTTGCTCCGGGTTTACGCCAAAGGACTTTTAGAGCAAAGCAAGATACAACTCCACAGTGGCTCCTAGAAGTCTACATGGGTGGATGTTAGGATGCCAGCCCGTGATGTTAACTGCTGATTTCTTTGGTTCTGAGATGTCATCAATTGTAAGACACACCGTTGTTCTAGCAGCAATTTGTCGGAGAACAACAAAAAAGAAAGACAGAAAGAGAAAGAAAGAAACTAGGCAGAGTATAGGACACATCCTGATTTTAGAATAATTCAAATGTGAACAATTGTGTGCCCCGGTCTCAGAAATAGACTGTTTCTACAGGTTGGGGCTGGCTTCTTCTACATTACTATAAAGGAAGCTGAGAAACAGACTCTGGGCAAGAAGGTGGAAGACTGGGGTGCTGGGAAGGTGTTTGCTCTCAAAAATTAGTTATTGGCCTATCACATAGTCAAGGCTTATGTAGTTAGCAGGGACTGTGGTAGATATTCCATGCCTCCTCCCTCTTTATAGAAGGAATGTCTGAATATATGTGGCAAATAGTTCTTTCCCATTGGTCCAAAGCTTCAGTCTCACTCTACCCGCTGAAAGTCACCGATAATTCATAAAAATGAAATCAGAAACTTAGTATGAGTATTTTAAAATAATGAATGGGGATGTCCCTTCTATGGCTCCACATCATAAGTGGTCTCATCCAAGGAATCCTGACTCTTGTACCATGCCCGGAATTCTGTCACACTCAAAGATAGTGGGCAGGCCCTTGATGTTGGATGGCAGGGTTTTTCTAGATTAGAGCCTTCCATCTCAGAGAGAAGCTTGTTAAGATACAGAAAGTTAGGAGGAAGGTGAGACAACAGGATTTGTGGGGGTGTCAAAGGACCTCTCCACAGGTTGCCTAAGTCCACCAGAAAACAGATATTTACATAATGATTCATAACAGTAGCAAAATTACAGTTATGAAGTAGCAACAAAACCAATTTTATGGTTGGAGGTCACCACAACCTGAGGAATTGTATTAAAGGGTCACAGCATTAGGAAGGTTGAGAACCACAGTTCTAAGGAGAAGAGAAGCTTTTCATCCTGCAGGGAAGCTCCTGGAGCTCAAAAAGGAAACAACTCAAAGCCTTCAGGAACTTCCTGAAACTAACTTAAATATACTAGGCTCGTTCTGTCCCAAACTTACATTGTTGGCATTTCATCTAGGCTCCACAGTTACCTGATAACAGCCAGGTGTGCCTGACTCACTTGAAAAGGGGTTCCTTGCCCCCTTCTCACTCTCTTGTACTCATCTCCTCTTGCTCTTGCCCCTTACCCTCTTCTCTCTCTTTCCCCATTCCCCTCTCTCTCCACGTGCTCATGGCCAGCTTCTTTCTCTCTTTCTTTCTTTCTTTCTCTCTCTCTCTCTCTTTCTTTCTTTCTTCCTTCCTTCCTTTCTTTCTTTCTTTCTTTCTTTCTTTCTTTCTTTCTTTCTTTCTTTCTCTTCCTTCCTTCCTTCCTTCCTTCCTTCCTTCCTTTCTTTCTTTCTTTCTTTCTTTCTTTCTTTCTTTCTTCTTCTTCTTCTTCTTCTTCTTCTTCTTCTTCTTCTTCTTCTTCTTCTTCTTCTTCTTCTTCTTCTCCTTCTTCTTCTTCTTCTCCTCCTCCTCCTCCTCCTCCTCCTCCTCCTCCTCCTCTTCTTCCTCCTCCTCCTCCTTCTCTCTCTCTCTCGCTCTCTCTCCCCCCACTCTCTTTGCCTTTCTCTGTCTCCACTCCCTCAACTTCCCTCCCTATGCCCTCAATAAACTCTATTCTATACTATATTCATGTGGCTGGTACCTCAGAGCGAAGGGATGGCTCAGCATGGGCCTGCACCCCCTTCCCCTACACCATATTGTGTCTCCACTGAACATATCCCTGGCTCTTTTCTTATCTTTATATAAAACACAACATATATAATCTGAAAGAGAGTGAATCCTCAACAAGACAAGATGCTGAATGAGGCTAAGAGTGAGCAAGTGGCCTGGAAAGGACACTCCAACTTATTGAGCTGCTACAGGCTCTGTGGTGTGCTCCAGGTCCCCAACTTTGGTGCACTGTCATTCATTCTCAGGTGAGCTTGGGTGATGCAGCTATCTCTGGGTGATTATTGCTCTGTCATCAGTTCCCTATCGGGCATGAGTGGACATTTGTTCACACCTCTCCAGGAATAGTTTCATACAACAGTTGAATTGGTATCCCAATCCTGAAAAAAACAAACAAAAAAAAAAAAAACAAAACTGCAATGGAGAAATGTCAAAGGTTACAAAAAGGCCTGGGTAGCCTCAGTGAATTCTGGGAGGTGGGTGTATTTCCATCTCTATGCTGTGTGAGCTTGATCAGAGAAAACGGATGCAGTGGAGACTTTAGGACAGAACCAGAGCTGGAGACAACTAAGGACCAATGAGTAGAAGCCTGCTCCTGACTGTATGGGTGAAGAATGGGATGCTGAGAAGTGAGGAGGAAGTGGAAAATCCAAGCTCTCCTGTTAGTCTGTGTTGTCTTTTTGCTGTGAGATTTTTGGACCTTATTTTCAGCAAATTGACCAAAGACTCTTGAGTAGTGCCATGAGCTGTCTACAAGAGTTCAGGTTGTAACACAAATACTCATGGGTGTGCCATGGAGCACACTCTCAAAGGACCGAGCTTCCCTGGGGCTTGGAAAGAGATGCTCGTCCATTCAGTCTTCAGGTGAGACTGTCCAATTTGGCGTGTTTATTGGCCCCATCCTCATTCAGCTCACATCTGGGCAGTGGTATTGGTGAGACTTTATAGGCGCAGGTTCTGCTATTACTAGTAGTAACAATCTCCCAGCAAACTCCCTGATCCTCTGCTTCTTCCAATCTTTCTAATCCCTCTTTCACAATGTTCCCCGAGCCTTGGGTGTTGGGAGTGTTTTGTAGATGAATTCATTCGGACTAGGCTACACAAGTCTGCATTTTGATTGGTTGTGGTTTTCTGTAGTGATTGCCTGATGTACAGGGAGGTTTTCTTGATGAGGGGTGAGGACTACATTTCTAACTACTTAGTACTAGTGAAGTTGTTGGAGGAGGATCTACAACTCTATAATCTCCAACAATTTGTAAACATCTGTCCTGATGCCCACAGAGAAGCAAGGTCATTATGTTTTATCACAGCAATAGGAAAAAGAACTAGTGGGATCACAGAGATGTACTTCCATGACTTGTACAACCTCTCTTTCCCTTCCTCTCTCCCTCCCTTCTTCCCTCCCTCCTTTCCTTCTTTTTTCATCCCCCTCCCCCCATTATTCCTTTCTATTTCAGTGTGTCCTCTAGGGAGGCCATCAGAGAAGAAGGGGTGAGCGGGTTGTGATAGGAGTGAGGCAGAACTAGCCAGGAACCAGCAAGGCCTCTGTGGACAGCACCAGGTCATGGCACCTGCTGGTGCAGACTGTAGATGAAAACCCTCTACGAGGATGTGTAAAGGACGGGGGGGGGGGTGTGTGCCCCATTTCTCTGGCCAAAAACAACTTGAGAGAGGAAAGGGCTTATTCTGCTTACACTTCTAGGACATAGTCTATCACTGACAGAAGTCGGGGTGGAACGCAAAGGCAGGAATCTAAAGCAAAAACCATGGTAGAACACTCAAAGGCTCATGCTTCGCTAAGCTTTCATATGCTACCTATGGTACGGTTTCACCCATAGTGGGCTGTGTCCTTCTATGCCAATTGGTAATCAAGATAACCTCCAAACTGGATACACGCCTTTAATCCCAGCACTCGGGAGGCAGAGGCAGGCGAATTTCTGAGTTTGAGGCTAGCCTGGTCTACAGACTTGAGTTCCAGGACAGCCAGGGCTACACAGAGAAACCCTGTCTTGAAAAAAAAAGCCCCAAAAAACCCCAAAACAAACAAATAAACAAAAAGATAATCCCCAAAGGGTGTGCCCAAAGGCCAATCAATTACCCAGGGGCGATTTCTCAGTGGAAGTTTTTCTTTCAGGTAACCCTGGACTTCAATAAGTGACAATTCAGGCTAATTAGGGGAGGGAGTCATGAAAATTTTAGGTACAGTAAAAGGTTTCTGAATGCAGAAAGAGAAAATTGAGCCGAAATAAATTATGTGATGCGTTTGAAGTGATTCTGACCCTGCTTGCCTGGCTTGTAAAATCCCTGCTGCAGCCTGTTCTGACGACAGATTCAGTCAGTTTGCTCTGCACTTGCCATCCCACCACAGGACAACAGCAAAGATGTCTAAACACCCACGGCTCCTCAAATGTGAGGGTATCGGACGGTTCGGACTTCAGTGCTTTTAACTGTGTGTACAGAGCTTTTTGATTTCGTAGGAACAGAGTACTGTAATGGAGGAAAATAAAAACATTTGATATTTTTCCACTGTCCACTCCCCAGAATGTGTCAATTAGCAAAGCTGATTTATTCTTTTAGAACATTGGATTTAAAAAACTTGTCATTTGAGTTGCTGACTTGAATTTAGCAAAGAATTACTAGATTGACTTTGTCTTGCGATTAGCACAGAATCTTCAATAATTCTGAGGTGAAACTAGATGTCCTCTGTCATCTCATTTTATACATTTGTGTAAAGCCCTGTTCTCTGCACTGACAGTCACAAAGTCATGCTACAGGTGCTCCACACCCATTCAGGCAAGATTCCGTTCTTTATGCAAAGCTAACAGGCACATCCGTCTCATTAATATGCAAAGTTGCTTTGATCTTTAGTAAATGGTAATTTACTAAATTACCAATAATTACATGCATATTATATGTTTTAGAATAAGGGGTTTTGTAATTTGTTGACAGCAAATGTTTGATTTGTGCCCCCCCCCCCCCTTTTTTTTTAAATGTGTAGCCCAGGCTGACCTTGAGTTTGCGATCCTCCTGCCTCTGCCTCTTCAGGGTATCTACTTGTGTCACTATCACAACTGGTTTATGTACCCATTTTATAGAGAGATCCCAGATCATTAACTAACTAACTAACTAACTAACTAAATAAATAAATAAATAGAAATTTCCCAGGCAGGAAGGAGTCCTTTTGGGTGATCTCTGGAGCTCTCACAGAGGCTGGGAGATGCGAATGCTCTGAGCCTTGCTGTGAGGATTGCTGTTTGGGAACTAAAAGCAAAGGAAAAACAGCTTTTCAGTATAGATTCAAAGGTGTTTGTTTGTTTATTTTTTGTTTTTTGTTTTGTTTTGTTTTTGAGACAGAATTTTGCACTGTAGCTCAAGCTGAAATTTACAAATAGAAGGGCTAACCGTCTGACAGGCAACGGCCTACGTAGCAGACAAGACCAGAGAGGGCAGTTTTGTGAGTCTCTGGATGTTACAATGCAATATAGAGAACATATTACAAGCAACACAAACACCAGTGTGGTCAGGTTTTGTGCAAACACAGAGGTCTTGGAGGTGTTATAAACGAATGGATGAATGAAGGTTTAAATAGTCACATAAAGGTGTGCCCGTGTGTACATATGTAGAAAGGGAAAGAGCTGGGGGGAGGGGCAGAAAACAGAGCGAGTGTCCTGGAATACCGAGAAAACTGCAAACAAGTTCTCAGAGCAAAAAGCAAATTGTGGATTCTCTGACCACAGTTGAATAAGACTTGGCTCAGCTATGAAAATGATGGCCAGATAAAACCAAAATGTGATATATGGTGTCCCTGGCTAAATATAAGGGTTTTGTTTGTTTGTTTTTGTTTTTGTTTTTGGCAACCAAAGACTGAATTCAGTGACATCAGCGAAAGAGAAGAGCCACCTCCTTAGAGTCTGTCCTTAAAAAACTTATCAGGGCTAGAGAGATGACTTGATTGGTAAAGTACTTACCACAAAGCATGAGCAGCTGAGTGTGGATTCAGAGAATCCGTGTCAAAGCTGAGCGTGACATCACACACCTGTCAGCCCAGGGCCGGGGAGGGGAGGTAGACACAGGAGGATCCTTGGGGCTTATCCGCCAACCAGTCAGACTGGCAAGTGAGCTCTAGGTTCCGTGAGGGGTTTATCTGTCAGAACCTCATGGACAGTTAGTTGGCTTCCATCATGTGGGGAGCAGACCAAGCCTTTAGGCAACAACAATACCATTGCTTCAGCCTTTGTCATTCCTGGGATCTTTGTTCGGTTACACCCGGATTCATGGCGATTAAGAAATTTCTCAGAATTGACGCAGATAGAAGTGAGAGTAAGGTGCAGGCTCTGGGTCCAAACACCTGCTGGGCTGTTCTCTTCATCTTCATCTGACGCCCACATTTTAATGGCAATGACTGGACTGTCACAGAGATCAGGAAGGGGTTGCCTGTCATGCTGTCCTTCCTTGCATCCTTCTCTGGGTGCGGCTGTATACCTGCTTTATGTGGACTTAAAATTTACAACCCAGACAGAGCCTTGTTCTGTGTACTCCCTCAATATAATAAAGCAAAAACAAACAAACACACACAGCACTCACTAGCTTTGGGGGAGTGTCTGCTTCCTCAGCAGAGGGTAGGTCCCCTAAGGGACCAATGGGCATGTCGCTAGGAGAGGAAACACAACTGGATGTGTCTGTTTACACAACCAACAAACACAGCTAACAGAATTTAAGGCTTTGTCTGAGTACTTTAAAACTTTCCCATTGAAAGAATGAAGACAAGGACAGAAACCAACACCCCTGACCCCCTGTGATGCTTAGAGACACTTGCGGTGGGACTGATGGATTCCTACAGTCCCAAGCGTTACCCCAGGGACTTAGAGCCAATGTGGACTTTTCAGTCCATTTCCTCCTCCAACCTCTGTCCTTTGCTCACTTCCTCATCCCGACTGGGATGCCCATGGGTACTTCGTGCCGTCAAACCCTTTCACAGAAGCAGAGCACAGCTAAAGCTGTGCGGGTGACAGCAGGAGATGGCAAATCATTCATTAGCTTGAGGATACTGGTCTCCTCCACCTTTGGCTTCCTACCTCTCAGCCCTGTGAGCAGCACCATGTCTTTGGGGACAGTCACATGGTACCAGATGAGGTTAAAGACAAGGTTTCTGAGTAATGCAAAGGCTGACAGAGTCTTGGCAGAAGGCTCTACAATACCCCTCCGTGTTTTCAGGATTGGGTCATGAGGGTTGACTGCCATGTGATACTCAATCTTTTCCTCTAGATATGTCTTTTTGGAGGGTTCCATGGTTTCATTTGTGTGTGTGAGTAAGGAGCAAGCTCATACATAAGTATGTGGTACCTGCAGAAGTCAGATGATGCTATTAGAAACCATAGTGCTGGAGTTACAGGCAACTGTGTGCTTCCTTACCGTTGTGAGATGCTGCTGGGAACTCTCCTCTGCAAGAACAGCAAGTGCTCTTAACCTCCAGCATTAGTTCAACTCTTCTTTAGAGAAAACACAGTCAAAAGTTGTCTAAACACAGATTCTGAGAAATGTGTCACCAAATGTTTACAACTTTGTCTGCATTGCACAAACATCCTAGAGTGCACTTATCCACTAACACGGCCAAGAAGTCACAAAGGGGTATAAGCTTATGGGACAACCTTCATACGCACAATCCCACATTCTGCTGTAATGTCCTTATGCCATGTATGACTACCCTGCCACCTTATGCGGTAATCCCATGCCCCACCCCCACCCCAAATCTTGTGTGGCACTTCCACACTGACCATGGTGCGCTGTACATAGCACAAAGATCTTTGCCCTTTTTCTCAACAAGGGACCATCATCTCTGGCTGTCCACAGCGCTTGGTACCCAATCTCCACCACCCGATATATTACACAGGGCTAATTTCTTTAGTCACACTATGTAGTATGCAAATGTGTACCCAATCCTCCCTCTGCCTCATGGCCCTGCCACTTGTGATCCTTACACTCCCACAGGACCATACTCTCATCATCCGCACACATCTTCACAAGGACAGCTCATTTGAGGCTCCATCTCACATTAACATGTGTTTGGAAAGATGTGGACAGGAAAAAAGGGCATGGGGAATACAGAGTATCTCACCCCTACGGTTTTGTATTGATCACAGTTCTCCAGAATTTATGGAATGAATGAATATCTCTCCCTCTCCCCCTCCCTCTCCTCCTCTCCCTCTCTGTCTCTCTCTCCTCCCCCCTCCTCTCTCTCATATGGCAGAACCATGAAGGAGTAGGTTCCAATGCCAGCAAAGGAATAGATCTGCTAGCAAAGTGAGGGCAAGCAGGCAGAGAACAAAAGTTTCCTTCTATGTCCTTACACAGGCTTCCAGCAGAAGGTGTGTCCCAGATTAGAGGTGTGTCTTCCTGCCTCAAAGGTCCAGACTGGAAGTGGATTCACCCACTTCAAACCAAGTAGAAAATCTTTCATAGGTGTGCCCACACGCCCTCTGTTTCTGGATTGTAGTTCATTCCAGATATAGTCAAGTTGACGGCTATACGACCACCACAAGTCTCGTCAGATCTTAATATTTACCCATACTTGATCCAGGACTTACAAGAGTAATAACCACTATATAAAACATTATAGACATAGCTCAAGGCTTTCCTGAACCCAATTCTCATCTTCATTTCTCAAGAAAGGCATGAGCTTGAATTTAGTGTGTGTGAATATCAAACATGTTTTTGACAGTTGTCCTAAGGTGCATACCCATGAGTGAAACATAAGATTGCTTTGTGATTTGAAGTTTTAGGGAAGTCTGTTCTGCTATACAGGTCCTTCTAAAATTTGTTGCTCATGGTTGTGTTTATATTTACCCATATGGATACATGTTGCTCTAGCACTTATATTTTACCAACTATATACTATTCTGTCACCAAAAGTTTCAGGATTAAGTTAGCCATTTCATGTTAGTTTCTTTTATTATTTTTGTTTTTCAAGACAAGTTTTTTTTCTGTGTAGCCTTGACTGTCCTGGAACTTGCTCTGGCCTCGAACTCACAAGAGATCTGACTGTCTCTGTCTCCTGAGTGCTGGAACTCAAGGTATGTGCCACCCCCATCTGGCTCATGCTGGTTTCTTTAAGCCTGCTTTCTTCCTTCACTTTTTGCTACTTTAGACAATGATGCCTTAAATATTTGTGTATATGTGTGTCAATTTCTCAAGTCTGAAGCTCTGTTCTCCCAAGGGAAGGCTGACTTCTCATACCCCAGCAGTGTTTGCCATTTGTAGCAACTCCTGATATTAGTAGACCGATACTTCAACCAATCTGATGTAGAAATTTTGTGGGGTTAATGTTACAGATCATCTCTGAGCTATTTCTATGGGGGTGCATCTAGGTGTTAGTGAAGGCTCTGACAGAATGAGAGGCTAGGTTCCTCAGGCAAGCTGCTTTGGGGACTTTATCTACAGCACTAGATTTTCAGCTTTTCCTTGGGTCTCCATTCTGCTGTTCTTTCAACTTGGACTCCAGTAGTTTCCATACTGGCACGAACAAGTTCCTTAAAGTACATCTCTATACAGGTATATATCCTATTACCCTAGTTTCCCTGGAGGACCTCAACTAATACAGATGTTATCTTACTCTGTTTTTTGTTGCTATAACAAAGTACTAGAGACTGAATAATTTATGAAGGTGAGACGTCTATTCAGATTGAGATTCTAGAGGCTGGGAAGCATGGTGCTGGCACCTAGTGAGGACCTTGTACTGCATCCTAACGTGATGGAAGATACTGTACAGCAAGATGAAGAAAACCAGGCTCCTCCTCCTCCCTGCCTCCTCCTCTTTCTCTTCTTCTAAACCCCCTGTCATCATGAGCTCCTGCCCCCATGACGTTGTCTAACCCCATTGCTTCTGAAAGACTTCCTCTCCACTGCTGCCCACATACAACATGGGACATTCTCTTTCTGAGCGCTGGGCAGGGTTCCTCTGCTGCTTCTCCTCGATTTGTGGCTCTCAGGTGCCACTTGCTTCTTTATTTTTCTTCACCAAGCCATTTATTGTTCCCTCACTGATTGACAGATGGTCTTCTATTCTGGATCCTGACCTCCTGTCCATCTCTGATTGCATTGTAATTATCCTTTTATGGCTTGATGTTTGATATGTTCATAAATAAGTCTTTTAAAATGTTTTCTGCCAGTGGTGCTGGTGGCACATGCCTTGAATCCCAGTATACCCAGGAGGCAGAGGCAGGTGGATCTCTGTGAGTTCAAGGCCAGTCTGGTCTACAGAGTGAGTTCCAGGACAGTCAAGGCTACACAGAGAAACCCTGTCTTGAAAAACAAAACAAACAAAAGTTTCCTATAGATTTAATTATTATTCTAAGTGATCTATTAATTTTTTGCATCTAGTTTAGGAAAAATAGTTTCTTACTCTAAGTTCAGAAAGATACCTTCTGAATTCGATCCTGTGTTATTTAGATTTGTTGCTTTTTATGCTTACATATTCCTTCACCTTCTGTGTTCTTGCTTGTCTAAAGGTATAGAGATCTAACCATTCTTATGCATATGATCTGTTGTCACATGACTGGACAGTGAATTATCTAGAATAACCCCCATTAATCCTGGGCGGAGCTACTTGGTTTTCCACTGGCCTGGCTTCCTGCTCCTATCACGTTGGATTCCCTGTGTGCAGGGTGTGTGTGTGTGTGTGTGTGTGTGTGTGTGGCCATTTCTGAGTTTCTTTGATGGCTTTGACATGTCTGGCATTTCGGTATCAATGCCCTGTTCTCTTTAATCAAGTTTTATAATTAGTGTTGATGATTTTCCTCTTATTAAGTTTTACACACATACAAAAAAACACCCCTTAAGTTGTGGGTGTGTATAAATTGAATTCAGGGTCTCTTTAGATGGCAAGTGATGTCTTTATCCAGTTGAATCCAGTTTCCAGTGACAACCAGGATCAAGCTGCCCTAGTCACTCACTGCTCCCCACCCCTCCCCGCCTTTTAGAGCTTTCTCAAAAAGAAAATGAAATTAACAGTGAAAACCCAAACAACCTGCATATGTTTGCTAAGTAGAAGCAGAAATGTTTTACAGCTGGTATAGATGAGATTTTTATTACTAATAAAAATTTGAACTGCTACATGACAATTTTTAAGTAATATAGGTCTCTCTCTATCTCTCTCATCTGCAGCCTTCTTTCTATTGGATGTATTTTGCCGACTTTGTTTGTTTTTGAACAGTTTTTGTGGAGTAGCATTAGCACATTCCCTGCCAAGAAGGCCAACTCTGCTTCTTTGTGAGTTTCTTCTCCATGTCTTTTGTCTCCTTGTTCTGGGTATGGCTTCCTGGAAACTGAGGAATAAAAATATTGGCAATGGCCTCCTTGCCTCCTGCTGGTGTTGATCGGTGTGATTCCGGAACTTCACCACCAATTATAGTGCTGACATTTTTTGATAAGTATCTTTTATCACACTAAAGACATTTCCTATAATTCCTACTTTGAACACTCAGCTCGCTTACTTTCAGCCTTTCATAATCTTATGATACAATCCTCACTGGCCACATGGCTGAGTCTGGAGACTCATCTGCCTCAGACCCCCAGTTCCAGTACATTTCAGCTTTAATTCCCTGTTCAGCTTCTGAGTAATTATGAAGTGACCATGAGGTTGTCAAACATGTGAATTTGGGATGCTTTTCCAGTTGATGATGGTTCCTTTAATAGGCTTAGATTAACTGCATCGCCATGTGATATTGGTGATGTATAAATGTTTGTAAAGTCCCTGGTCACCTATGGTTTGGTTAAGTTTTTATTTGTTTGTTTTTGTTTTTTTGTTTTTCGAGACAGGGTTTCTCTGTGTAGCCCTGGCTGCCCTGGAACTCACTCTGTAGCTCAGGCTGGCCTCGAAATCAGAAATCCTCCTGCCTCTGCCTCCCGAGTGCTGGGATTAAAGGCATGCACCACCATGCCCAGCTGATTTGCTTAAGTTTTAAGTTCTCTGTGCCTCTTCAAAGAAAACAAGGACTATCTTTAGTTGCTAAGCTTTTCACACGTACATATACACATATAATATTTAATATATACATACAACCACATATGCACAAACATGCACACACATGCATATAGACATGAAAATATACACTCAAAGCACATACAGGTATAAGTATATATGCAAACATACATATATATGCACACAAATGCACATATACAAGCACATATATAAATGTATGCTTATATATACACAAACATGCATACACACAAACATGCATACACAAATAGTGCAATACATATACATATTTACATGAGTACACACAGATAATATACATATACATACTTACCCACATACTCATGTAGATACATGCACATACATTAAGTAATATTTGCTGATTTTGTTTCCCAAATCTTTCATGTACCAATAGTGCTTTTCATGTCTTAAAGATGATTTCTTTTTTTAAAGATTTATTTATTTATTATATGTAAGTACACTGTAGCTGTCTTCAGACACAGCAGAAGAGGGCGTCAGATCTCATTACAGATGGTTGTGAGCCACCATGTGGTTGCTGGGACCTGAACTCAGGACCTCTGGAGAAGCAATCAGTGCTCTTAAACTCTTAGCCATCTCTCCCGCTCTAATGATGATTTCTTAACTTTTGGTAAAGTTAGAGGAGACAAGATTCATACCTGTGATTTCGTGCATTGGTTTTCTGTACATTTGTTAGCCAGCTTTGGAACCCTAAGGACTTGGTCACTACTTTTGGCATCTGCCATGTACAACTCCCAGACTTTCTGTGGTCATTTGTTATAAGTGTTATCGTCACCTTCAATTGTCATTCATTCTGTCTTACAGTAGCTGAGTCATGGCCATCTACACCTGCTGCAGCTGATGACAGATTTCAGAGCATAATTAGTTTGTGAGTATGTGTCTTGTGTCTTGCTACTAAGTTATTTTTCCTGCTTTCCCAACCCTGCTGCAATACCCGCAGTGGGGAGAAGTCACAGGAAGCATCATGTGCCCTGGTCTAAAATCAGCAGAGGGCCATGCCCTGCACACCAGGGAGGCCACTCTCTCAAGGCAACCAGGACCACTGAGAACAGCTACATACCCTTGATGAATAAAGATGCTAACTCAAGGCTCATGAGTCCATTTGCCCCTGGACATTCTGTGCCTGTCCCTGGAGTCACATGGAGTTGAGCTGAGGCCCTGGTGGAAGAAACTCTTCCTGCAGTTGGGAGATCATGAGTGACTCAACCCCAGAGCCGCATGATATCAGATGCAGTCAGATCACCTACAGAATATCTGAAAGCCTCTTGCATTTTGGGGCCACGATGCTCCCTTTTACCAACAATTAGGTGACACCAATTAGTAGCTGTCCCTAGGTTAGATCTATAACTCATTTTACCACCTGTCTTCACCAGGCCAGTGTAGGCCAGACAAGCCCAGCCCAAGATGCAAAATTTAAAAGGACACATTCTTTTTCAGGTGTCAGCTCTGCCCTTTCAGGGACCTGAGAAGAGTGTCTTCTTAAACAAGGCATCCTAGACACCAGGTTGTCTTTTTCCACAGTCCTGGCTCTGATCACCACCATTCCTCATCAGAGAAGTCATGCACCAAGGGGCACCTCTTGTCTTCTCTGTTGCTATACTGTTATCAAAGTAACCTCCCTGGTTTGTTTATGTCCATCAAAAGGGACTAAATACAATATAGATTGGGGTGTTGGGGTGAGGTATTGGGTTTCATCGGCCTAATTTACCTATTTTGTTTTTCATGGGTTCGAGATGCAGCTGTTTTTAACACACTTTCAGTGAGTGCCAAGGGCAAACCTTCTGGCAGGAGGAGCTTTGCTCTGACAAGGGGAACTCTGGTCTCAGCAGAGAAGGAGGGAGGGAGGCTGCAAGATTGTTTCTGAGGTGAGGCCAGCTGAGTTGCTCATAGGGTTGGATGGGGCTAGACTCAAACATTACAAGAGGGTTCTAACAAGACTTCCTGGTGTGTGGTGGAGCCTTTAACAAGGTGAAGAAGCCATAGGAAGTTGGCCATTTGCTTTGTGTTAAGGGACCTTGAAGCAGGGACATCTGGGCACAGTGCAGTTACAGGGGTCAGGGTTGGGAGTGCAAGCCCGCCTCCCCAGGGGCTTCCAATTCCCCTCCACACTCACCCCCAGCCCTCCTCCTTGTTATCAGTCTGAGGGACGCTGTTGTTTCAGGGAAGAGATAATAGTTAATCACAGATTGGAACTGCACGGAAAATAAGAAAATATCGATGACTTCATTCACCTGAGTACCCGCCTGGGGGGAAGTGTTCAGCCTTTGCAGTGGTCAGACCAGTTCAACCAGTTCTTGTTTTTAAATACAGGCCTGGACTTAAACAAAGGCCGAGACTCATGAATAGGGGGCATTCATTAGCAGTTCTGAGTCACCCTGCAGACCTACTGCGCACCCTCATTTGTCTAGACAGAGGGCTGCAGCTTTTCTCTGTTTAATTCCTACAGCTGTCTTTTCACTGGACACCCCCAAGGCCCTCCCTCTCTCATTACAACCCTTATCTGGTCACACATCACCCTAGAGACTCCCAAACAGAAAGCCAGACCAGGCGCACACACCAGTTGCCAAACACTGGTGCTAGTGTTCAGGGTTGGGCAAGTTCTCAATTCTGGCCATCTGAGATGAACACCAGAGAGCTGAGTCCTTGGGTTAGAATTCTAGTTGAGTTTGAGTTAAAAGCCGAATGGGTTTTTTTTTTTTTTTATGGTTGGTACAGAAGTGTTAGGCAAATACCATGTGGCACCTGGGGACATAGATGGAAGCCATCAGGCCTCCCAGGCAAGGACACCAAAACCTGCCCTTCTGGAAGAATCTCTTCACACACTGCAGCTGTGAGCTTATGTGTGCTGCAGCAGGACTAGATGGCCTGGTAGCTAAGGGAAACCACCTAAGATATTGGGGGTTGAGAAACTGAGCTGTACACAAAGACTAAAGGTGATTAAAGCCAGGAAATGAAAGAGGCACACAAGACACACGAGGTTTGTGGAGTGCTTGCTTGCCTGGCATTCAGGGAGCATTGGATTCAATTGCAGCACACCATCAAATGTGTGGTGGCACACACGTGTTGTTACAAGACTCACAAGTTCTTGGTGGCAGAGGCTACTTAGGAATTTCAAGGCCAACCTGGGCTACATGGTGTTCCGTCTCACAGAAAAAAAGAAACAGAGAGACTAAGTGTGTCAGTTTACTTTTTTAAAACAGAAACAAAATAACCACAAATTACAAATGAAGGAGACTCTTGCTTGGTGGCAGCACTGGAGAGGTCAAAGTCCTTGTTTGTCTCTCCATCAATCAGAATGTTCTCTTTAGTTAGTTAGTTAGTTAGATGCCAATATGTCCCTGTTCCCGCCAGAACCTTCTATGTACTTTCATCTTCTTGGACCGTTCATCCTTGGACCCCATCTCCTAACCTACTCCGACATCTTGACATTCATCCTTTCAACCATGCCCATCTGGCATAATGGTGTAACTCACGTCCATGGCTTGCTTCTGAGGATGCCCTAGCAGTAGAGATGAGCCTGCAAGAGTGGGAGATCCAGAGGCTTCAGAGGATAAGAAGCTTTGGTGGTGGGTTTTGATGGTGTCAATATTGCTAGCAAGTGGCTCTCAGGACTATTAGAACCAGAAATAAGACTCTCCAAGGATACAGGACAGAGACAAGCCAGAGAAGGCAGGGGAAGGGACCTCAGGAGAGCCAAGGAGGAAGATGCTCTCTGCAATGAAGAGTCAAGAGACAGGGCCAAGATAAAAGGTTCCACCAAAACGGTGCCTCCTTCCTAGTCCACATCAGGCTGTTGTATTTGGGAGAACAGATGAGGAACTTGCATACAGACACCACACATTAACTGGTACTATGGTGCCCAGGAGGCCAACAGTGTCCAGGAGACCAGGGGAGAGGTGTAGCCACAGGGGGAGGTGGAGCCAGGGGGAAGTGAAGCCAGGGGGTGGAGCCAGGGGAGATGGACCCTGTGGGGACGCAGAGCCAGGGGTCTTTCCAGCCTGCTCTCAGGCTAGGAAGTCATATTAGCCCCATAGGCCAACAATGTCCAGGAGACCAACTTGCTCTAGTTAGGAAGAGTGGGAGGAAGCTAATGTCTTCACATTTCTACATCTTTTGGACTTTTGAAGGCTTGTGCTGGATTCCGAAGGTGATTCTTAATTTTGTCTCTTTTCAAATAAATAATAGACTTTACTCCAAGTGGCTGTTAAAAGCCAATGACATAGTGGCCTCTTATAGAAGGGTTCTGCCAACTACAAGTGTGATCTGGAGTTTGCTTGCATGTCCCACAAACCATGAGAATTCTGGGACATTTCCCCCATGATTCCTATGTCTTAGTTGAACTTTGTCATAAAATATCTCCACAAACGGTGCATGCTCTGTCCTAAAACATACGCATGTTTCTTGGGATGAGTGCTGGGGTTCAGCAAGGTGTAACCTCAGAAGGTGGGCTGGAGGGAGGTGGAGCCAGGGGAGAGGTAGGGAGGGTTAGGAGCCACGTGGGTGTGGGGAGGTCCGGCAAGGGGGCTTTACAGCTTCCTCTCATGCTACAAAGCTTGTTGGCTGCTCCAGCAGGATTTAACACAGCACAACAGCAGAGATATTCGCATGCTCTACCGATTATTACAAAAAATAACAGGGCTTGTCACAGGTGTGGGCTGGAGGCGTGCGGTCTTCTGAGAAGCAGTGAATTTCAGAGAGTCCTGGCTCCATCATTGACTCTCAGCTACTGTTCCCAACCCATAAGCATTACTGAGCTAGGGCTAGGCTCTGGGTGTCCATCATGGAAGTGCCATAGCTATTTTGATTCTCAGTGGTGAAAGAGCCTACTCTTCCAGAAGGTGGGTCTAGTTCTAATGGAATCACACTGGAAAGTGTAAGTTCATGGGAGGCTACAGCAGACCTAAGTGGCCTGATAGCTAAGAGAAGCCACCTAAGATTCCTGGTGCGGTTGCAGTGCACAGCAAGGGCTCAATCAGAGCCCCCTTCCCAGAAAGCCCTGGACATCTTAAGGAACCATGGTGGGGAGGGATGGAAGTTTGCTTTCAGTTGGAAGTGAATCTGGACCACGGGGCTGTACCATATAGCATCTCCTTTCCAGGTACACCATGGTTTGCCAGTGTCCTTCCTTTGACTGATACAGCCCCCCTCCCTCCCCAGCTGTACTCTCAGGCACCTTGAGGGTAGAGCTAGTTAGCCTTTGTCTTGGGAAGCCAGCACAGAGCCCAGTGCTTGGAAGGGATGCTGTGTAAAATATATGTTGTGTAAAGGAGTAAAAAGATAGGTGAGTGAGGAAAGAGAGAAGGAAGGGAGGAAGAAAGTCAGAAGAAAGGAAAGAAGCTGCCAGAAAAGATAATAAAAAATGTTAGTGATGCTTTCTCTGTCTACAAACTAGAGACCCTTATTTGATTCTAAACCCTTCTACATAGAATTTACCTCTAATCATTTAAATGTGCAGTAGTGTGAGGAATAAAATGACCCTCACCCTCTGAGATCAAGGGCTATGTAGCCCAGGGACAGATACATCAGAGTCCACAGTTCTGGAGATGTCCAAGTCCCTCCAGGCCCTGGAGCCCCTGTATGTCACTTCAACTCAAATGGAGAGTCGCTTCCACTGCTCATGTGTCATCCCTGTCCATCCCCTACTGAGTCCCACGGGGCTAGGCAGGGTCCTGCACAACTGCACAGGGTCTGTGCCACCCACATTCTCCCTGCCCTGACTCATTGTCACCCACTGTCCCCTCTTCTGTCGATAGTTCTGTGACTACCCAATTTCATACAAAATGGCTTCTTTGTTGGAGACCCAGTGCCTGGATGTTGGCAAATGAGTGTATCATTTTGCTCAAATTTAATTTTAAGGTAACTTTATTTTTATATAGTTAACCCAAGCAGAAGCATTCACTGGAAAGCACTCGTAGATGAAGCAAGAGCCCCTCACTCTCCATGCTCCTTTTCTGTGAATCGTCTGGCCAGCTACTTCATCCATTTTTCTCTTCAATTGTTACTCTTGAACTTTTTTTTTCCTCGTTGATTACTAGGTATTCCTGACCAAGTCTGGATAACAACCTAGAATTTTTGTTTTGTTTTGAGACAAGCTTTTGCTTTCCAGCCAGACTTCTCTCTAACTGGTGAACCTCCTGCCTTAGACTCCCAAAGGCTAGATTACAGATGTGTCTAACAAGAAAGAGTCTATGCATATGTGCTGATGAGATGGCTCAGTGGTTAAGAGCACTTGTTGCTCTTCTAGAAGACCCAGATTCAATTCCCAGCACCCACATGGCAGCTCACATCTAATTTCAACTCCAGTTTCAGGGGATCTGACACACTCATTCAGACATACATTCAGGCAAAACACTACTGCACATAAAATTAAAAGTAAATAAAGTATTAAAAAAAGAATCTGTGCATGTATGCAGATATTATGCGTAAATATGGCTATGACTCTATAAGCATGTATATGTATGTATATGTATGTATGTATATATATATATGTATATATATATCACACTGACACATATGCATATATATGCATAGACAATATGTTACAAGTGTTCTCTGCCACCTGTCTTGGTCTCAGTTTGTAGCGATTTCTGGTTTTAAATCAGAAGTTCCACATGTTGATGAAAGCAGACTTACGACTCTTCCCCCAACCCTCCTCTGGGATTTGCCTCTCAGGGTCCTTTTTGCTCCCACTTCAAGGTTGTAAACTTATTCTTCCATTTACGTTCAGTTTTTATTTTATTTATTTATCTATTTATTTATGTATTAAGACAACGTTTCATGTAGTCTAAGCAGACTTCAAACTTACTGTCACAGTATAACTGAGAATGAGCTTAGACTCTTGATCCTCTATCCTCTGCCCAAGAACAGGGCTTACAAGTGTGGGGCATCACACCCAGTCTACAAAGTACTGGAGAGTCAACCCAGGACTTTGTACATGCTAGACAAGGGGTTTACCAACTGAGCTATGTGTTAGTGTCCCATATACCCTATCTAATCTGTTGATGATCCCACCTCTGTCCTGTGACCTGGTTCCAATGGGTTCCTTTTCAGGGGAATTTGAGGTGGTTATTTTTCCTTTTCATCAATTCTTGGGAACGTTTTTATTTACCAATGTCTGCTCCCTGATTGCCCAGGTGAGGTGTAGAGGGCCCCAGGGGTCAAAGAGCCCTTTGAGCCAAGTCTGGCATTATTTCTTCTCCGTATTTGCTAACTAGTGCACGAATTCTGCAGAGACAAACATCAGAAAGACCCTTCTGAGGTTTGCTCTGCTCCCTGCAAAGCCAGGGTCCTCGGTCTGCCCTGCTCTCCTGGAACTTCTGAGAGTAGCTGGTATCGGTGTGACCTTTCCCTGACCACGCTATCCAAACAGAAGCATGCAATGGAAGAAAAAGAAGGGGAGGGAAAACTCCCTTTCTACTATGCAAATATACTATGGAAAACAAACATGACCTCACATGGGTTCAGCACCTTAAAATTTTTTGTTTTATTTTTTAGTTAGGTATACATGCATGTGTCTGTGAGTATGTATCAGATCACATGGAGCTGGGGTTTCAAGAGCGGTGACCCTTCTCAAATGGAACCCAGGTCCTCTGTGATAGCATAAATACTCTTCACAGCTGAACTGCCTCTCTGGCCTCAGAGTTAGAAGCTCAGAGTTCACTCTTCCCTTCTCAGCTGGCTCCCTCGGGTCACACAGCATTCACAAGAGTGCAATATCCTAGGTGTCATGGACATGGGACACTGAGATATCACAGAGAACACGGGACCTGGTGTAAACTCCTTGATGTCTTCTTCCCGATTAAAAACAAACAGATTAAAAACAAACAAACAAACAACCCCCAAAATCTGTCTGGCCACAAAAAACAAAATTTCCCAGTTGCTTTAGAAAAACATATAAAATATAAAACCCACTCACTGGCTCTGGGGCGCTAGCTCTGCTTTAAACCTACAAAGCAGAAATGAAAAAGTTCCGTGTATCCCACCAGGGATCTTGTAGTGTTACAGGAGGTATTGGGGCCTTGACTGGTATAAACAAGCCTTTTCTACCACGTGATTTTGCTATAACATTATGGTACCAGAGGCACAAATAAACCTTTCTTTATAAAATGTTTGCCTCGGGACTTTTGTCATAGTGATAGAACGCTAATAGTACAGTGTCTTAGTCTATGCTCTGCTTCTATAACTGAATTATCACTGGGTAGGGAATTTATCTCACCTGTAAGGACCTGTCAGTACCATCATGATAGCAATCAAATGTCATCTTGGGTACAAGAGGAGACATTTAAACCACAGCAGAAAGAGCCCATCTACACCCCTGTGTTCAGAAATTCAGACAGGCTAATGAGGAGAGCTCTTCAGATAGAAAGATCCAGAATCATTGGTGTGACTCCTGTGTGGGAGCCCCTCTCCTTTCACCCCACCTTGGTGTCTTATGTTCTCTCCAACACCCAAGGTAGCCTGATCCTGGAACCTTTAGTTGTCATAGCCTGTAGAGAGTTGCCCTGACTGAAGAGTGTTTGTTGTTGTTTTGGTTTTGGTGTTTTGTTTTGTTTGTATTTTATTTCTGAGAGATTTTTGAAAATAAGGCCAAGAAAATGGAAAGGAGAAGTTCCTCAGATCTACAGTGATTGCCAGGTTCCTTTGAGGGCTTTAGTGTCAATAGGGCACTGAGGTTATCAAGAGAAGTCTGCCAGGTCGGATCCATGGAGCCAACAGAAGGTGAGTACCGTGTGGCAGGAGGCTTCTGTAAATCCCACTGGGGTTGGAGCACCAGTTTCCCATCTCAGCCCCCACTGGCTGACACTGGATTTTAACATCACCTTCCTCTGCTACCTCAATACAGCTCTCTGTCTCATGCCAGGGCAGAGACTTTCCTAACTCCTCCGTCCCAGCTTGGCTCATTCCATTGTCCTTCCTGCATGTGCCACCACGCACAGAGTCTAGAGTAACCCTGACAAGGTGGCTGCTGGGCACAGGCAAGGTGGCATAGATTCTGGGTTGAACCCTACCTGCCAGGCTGAGCAAGTTAACTCTTCTTGAAGTGGCTTCATCTGCAAACTAGGTTAACAATGGTGTCTCAAAAGCTATGCTGACTGCAGGGAGTAAAATTTCTTGAACTAAACATATTGCCTAGGGCTGGAGAGATGACTCCATGGCTAAAAATACGCATTGTTCTTAGAAGCAGGGGATCTGGGTTTAGTTCCGGGCACACCACATGGCAACAACCAGCCATCTTTGATCCCCCCTTCTGGCCTCCATGGGCATCAGGTATATACATAGTACACTTCCACTCATGTAGGCAAGACACCTGTGCACAAAATAAATACATCTTTAAAAGATATTTACTACAAGCCTTATGTGTGTGGTACCTGTAATCATAGCACTCAAGAGGCTGAGACAGGAGGATGGTGAGTTTGAGGTCAGCCTGGCCTACATAGTGAGATATTATCTTTTAAAAATGTGGGTGATGGAAGAGCCCTAGGAATTGTAAATACGGTATTAAAACAACTTTGTCCCTTTTGCATAAGTTCAAGTTTATCTAGCCAGAAAAGCAAGCAAACAAGGCGTTTCCCCAAGGCCAGCTTCCAGGTAAGCAAACATCAAGGGACACCTTAATAAATGAAGCTTTCTGTGCGAGCATTTCCTGTGATTGCATTCTGATATTGTACACATTTCCTGTCCTTAGTCGGAGTGCTCCGGAGCAAAGGGGAAGTGCTGCCTTTGGGAGCCAGAGTCATTTACAAGGCAGTTAACACCCTTTTGCCTGGAGCTCATCGTTATGCAAATGAGCACCACCCACCTGGCCTTGGAAGTTAAAGCCTGCCCAGCAGAGATTCTTTTTGTGCCGATTTTCTTGGATACGCTCTTTACTTCTTTTTTCCTTCCTTCCTTCCTTCCTTCCTTCCTTCCTTCCTTCCTTCCTTCCTTCCTTCCTTCCTTCTTCCCTTCCTCCCTTCCTCCCTTCCTTCCTTCCTTCCTTCCTTCCTTCCTTCCTTCCTTCCTTCCTTCCTTCCTCCCTCCCTCCCTCCCTCCCTCCCTCTCTCCCTCTTTTCCTTTCTTCCTTCTCTCCCTTTTCCCTCTTTTCTTCTCCATCCTTCCTCCTTTTTCCCTCTCTCCTATCTCTTTGTCTCTGTCCTCTCTCTCTTCTGCTGATAGCTCTCCCTACCTCTAGGTTTCCTACCATACCTTGCAGCTCCTTAATAGCCCTTAGTAGGAAAGAGACTTGAGTATGCAGCTCAGAGGCCACGCACAAATGAACTTTGTACTACATTACTGTCACTGAGCAGACACGCTGTGGCTGTGTATCTCTACACAGACCCAGAATGGTTCCCACTTAGTGGCTGCCACGTCTATTTCCTTAGGGAGTTGAGTTACTGGTACACCCACTTTATCGGAAGGATCCAGTAATGAAAGTGACAGGTGGTCTTTCATATGTGGACTGTGTTACAATTGTCGAAGTGGCAGCCATGCTGCTTGTGGTACAAAGCCTGGCCTGCTTGGTTTGAATCTTGGCTTTCTTATCCACAGTCCTGCAGTTTCTGTTCTCTTTAAATACCCGCACAGAGGCTTCTAGCTGAATCCTGCTCAGGCTTAGCTCAGAGCCTGGCACCAGCGAAAGGGCAGCCAGGGCACAGGTACCTGGCCTGATGGCATCTGTCTCACACAAATGCAAGTGATCCTCAACCCACTATGAGATGAGATAAAGCGATTTTAAGGTACAAATATTATTAGTAAACAATGCCATTTAATATCTCTAACCTAGGGAAGCTCCTGGCGAAACAACCCGACCTGAATGTGGTATAGCTTCAACGGTTTCCCCTCGCTACCCGTGTCCACTGCCCCGACCTGCAAAAGCATACTATATGGCACATCATTAAACAAGGGGCAAGATCAAGATTAAAGCAAAATAAAACTGGCAAAACAAAAGCCTTGTCCACTTCACTCTCCCAGTGCCGAGACCCCGTCCACCTGAACCTGTTCAAGTCTCGTGCACGCCACCACAGTCCCTGTGAACCCTGAGACTCTCTCACTTCCATTGTCTATGTGAAGACCTGACCCCTTGGACTCAGTCACCACCTCCAGCTCTTAGAGTCTCTTGACCTTTTCTTCTCCATAAATCCTTGTCTTGAGGAGAGGGATTTGATGAAGACATCTGACTTCGAATTGAGTGCTCCAAAGTCTCTCCCTCTCTGCATCTTTCCCGCTTGTGGGTCTCTTTGGTAATTCCTATGTACTACAGTAAGAAGCGTCCCTGCTGAGGCTGAGTGAGGACCGATCTATGGGTATAGCAGTGTGTCACTAGGTCACTAGGTCACTAGGAGTCTTTTTTGTTTTTTTGGCTTTTTGGTTTTTTTTTTTTTTTTGTTTTGTTTTTTTTTTTGTTTTTTTTTGAGACAGGGTTTCTCTGTGTAGCCCTGGCTATTCTGGAATTCACTCTGTAGACCAGGCTGGCCCAGAACTCAGAAATCACACCTGCCTCTGCCTCCCACATGCTGGGATTAAAGGCATGCGCCACCACTGCCTGGCTACTAGGAGTCATTTTATTACTATGTTCTTTTAGCAGAAGTAGGTTTGGAGGAGTTGGGGGAGGGAAACACGATCAAAACCTATTGTGTGGGAAAAAAAATTAATAAAAAGTGAAAATGACCACAGAAGGGTATATGGGAGGGTTTAGAGGGAGGAAAGAGGAGGGAAAAATGATGTAATTATATGATAATCTTAAATAATTAAGGAAATAATGAAGATATGTAACAAAGAAAAGAAACTCAAGCTCTTCAGTTGAAACATCAGGCATTGGTGACACATCTGCACAGGCCAAAATGGGTCTTGGAAAACATTGCAGGATCAGAGCCCCCTTAAACTTGAAAAAGAGTGTTGCTATAAAACTGAAGTGAAAATGGCTTGAGCATAGCCTCCTCAGCAGAGGTTCCTTACAGAGGATGCAGGGGTGGCAGTGGGTGGGAGGGCAGTGGGGTATCTAAGCACTGATCATCAGAGAAACATGAACCATCAGCTGTCACTTCCTGGGTCCTCATGGCTATATGGAGACCCTTGGGGGAGCTGTCTGGAGGTTGTTGTCAGGGCTTACACTTGACCATGTTTTCCCATCATGCTCCAGGAGTCCAGACTTCAGTCTCCAGAGTGTGTCCTGCTGCAGAGAAGATGTAAAAGGAAGATGTCCTTCCTTTACAGGGTGTAAAGGAAGGACGTGGGTTGTAACTAGGAGTCCACTGTCAGCAAACAGTGACATGACGTAAGGGTGTGTTGATCTGTTTCCCAGAACAACCCTTGTCCAAAATGAGATGCAACGTTGTACCACAACACCATGACTGGGGAGGGAGCTGAACCCTGTGAAAGAACTACGGGGCCGTTACCATGGCTCAGTCAGCGAAGGTGCTTGCTGCAAAACTAACAACAACCTGTGTTTGATCCTGGGAACCTACAAGGTGGAAGGAGAGAACCAACTCCTGAAACATGTCTTCACTCAGCCCACCTCAAAAAAATGTTCAAAAGAAAAATCAGTGGTGCTGCTGCAGTTTGAACGTAGTGCCTGTTGTGTTTGTCCTCCTAGATTCCCCTCCCCCCAGCACACACAGAATCTAACCCCCAGTGTGATGGAGACAGGGCCAATGGGAGGAGAATAGGTTTTGAGGGCTGAACCATGGATAAGATGGATGATGTCATGGAGGTGACCCCAGACAGCTGTTATGTCCCTTACACTTTATTAAGAACCTAAAATTCTAACCCTGTATTTATGGGGGCTGGGAGGATGGCTGCGTGGGTAGAGAGCTTGCTTACTTTGAAAGCATGAGGACCTGAGTTCAATCTCCAGAACCCACAAAGGCTGGGCATGGTAGCACACGCCTGCCAACCCTGCACAGGGAAAGGAGAGAGAGAGAGAGAGAGAGAGAGAGAGAGAGAGAGGGGATCCCCGGGATGGGCTGGCCAGCCTGTCTAGACTAATTGGTAAGCTCCAGGCCAAGAAGAGCTATCTCAAAGAAGGTGGACAACATTCTGATGATAACATCTGAGGTTGTCCTCTGGCCTAATATACACAAGCACACATGTCCAAATATAACCACTCACGCATGCACATGCTTGAGCATGCACACACACCTGTATGTAACAAAAGACAGCTCCGGGTTGAGTGTGGCTTCCCTAAGCTTCTAGCCTGTGATTTCTGGAAATGTCTAGAATAATTTTGCTGCAAACAGAATATTGCTGATGTCAGGTGCTCTGGCAAGGCTCTGTGCTCCCATACCACCCTGCCCAGCCTGTGGGTGGAGTTGGCTACCACAGGACCTAGCATTTCATAACCACCTCCAGCTGTAAGTTAGTTAGTACATCCTAGCAAGGGACTTAGTACTCACTGTGGGTTGTTTTTTTTTTTTTTTCCTGATGAAAGCTAAACAAACACAGACTTCCTCTCAACATCGCATGGGTTGGCAAGAAGCGGTACGAAGGTGAAACACTGCAGAAAAGCATTGGGTAGACAGTGAAGACATAGCTTCCTAGGGTGGTGCAGAGGAGGAAGGAAGGAGACGATGGAGGTGGGTGACTTCATCTTCAACAATTCATCCCAATCCACTCTCTCCAATCATCTTCATCATACCCAACATCGGTCTCCAACATGCCAGTGGTCCCAAATTCCCAACAATCCCCAGGAAAGGTGGTGGAGCCTCAAGGAAGTGACTTCAGTTGAGCCAAGGGAGCAATTGATCAAGAGTCCCAGGAACCTATCTCTCTCAAAGGCATATGCAATTCCCTATTTGTTAGATTCTTCACTATGGGGAGTACCCAATATAAACAATTAAAGGGAGGGAAGGTTGATTCTGGCTCATGGTTTCAGTCCATTGTCCTCTGCTCTGGTGACTCTGGGCCCACAGTGAGGCAGAGTGTGACACCCGGAAGGCATGACAGGAAGCAACAATGCCATCCTATGGTGAATCCACGAATGGGTAAGCCCACTGATTGTACCAAATCCCCCAGGAAGCTCATCAGCTGTCAGTCAAGCTCTGAATAAAGCTGGCAGGGGTGGAGGGGGAGCATTCCTAGTCAAACCATAACACCTCCTATATCTAACGGTTCAACCCTTCATTCATTTGGTGGAGGTTCGGGGAGAAGTCAGCCTCTGAAGCCACACAGGCTGCAGTCATGGGTTCAGGAAGCCTGAAAACGCTGGCCCCAAAATGCTAGGACTTGATAAATAGCTAACAGTGTACCTAGTTTTTATGGCCACTTCCAACTTGGGAACAGCAGAAGAAATGTGCCCCTTACCAGTTGCACAGGATCCTTGCTTCCTGTTAGCTGGCCCCAGCTATCCCTGCCAACAGCTCCCAGTCAGGGAAGCCCTGGGCTGTGTGTGTTTCCCACCAACAGCTTTCCTGATACACGTTTTCCTGTCTCTGAGTCCTGCCAAACCCAAGGAACAGCAGCCAATTGCCTTTCTGCTGTAGCAAACTTCAAGTGAATATCCTTCACTTTTCTTTTCTTTCTTTCTTTTTTTTTTTTTTTTTGTTTTTTGTTTTTGGTCTTTGTCTTTTGTTTACTTTCACAGTTCTCATACACTCACAGACAAGGTGACTGGGAGCCCTGGGCAGACAACAATGGCCAGTGTGGTTGATTAAAAGTCGCCTTTACTCCATGCATGAGCGCTCCAGAACAGTATTGGAGAAGAACATGACTCCTAAGTGATGGCTCAGCCTCACTCTGCCTCAGAAGAAAGGTAAAAGGCCCAAGGCATGTCTGAAATCATTATGTTTTGACTTAAAAAAAAAAAAAAACTTCATTAGCCTGGGGGACAATGGGACTATTGTCTGGTGATAGACAAAAGAAAGTTCTGGAAACTTGGACAAGAAGCAGCTGAGCCACCTGAATGCCTGGGCACAGATTTTCTACAGGCTGATGCCCAGCAGAAGAAGAGGGCAGAGCCAAAAGCCATCAGTGGGTGGCAGAGGCCAGCTGGGCACCAAGTTGCCAATCCACCCTCTTGCCAGAGAGACACAGACGTTTGTAGCAGGCTAGGTCCCCACCATGGGCCAAATCTGTGATTTGCGGCGATAATTCAGATTCAGCTCTCCTTCGTCCCCGGGCCAACCTTAAACTCAGCTAAGAGATGTGCTTTGAGTCTGGGACACCCTCCTTTCTACTATAAAATCAAAGCAGTGTCACACACAGAAGCTTAAAACCCATTATACCTATATTTTGCCTGGAGACGCTATTAGAAATCAAAGGAATGGAACTCTGATACTTATTAAAACGAGCAATTAGGGTAGTTCTGAATTTGTTCCTGGCTCCCTCTCACGTTAGTTTCTGATATTAAAAAAAAAAAAAAAAAAAAAAAAACTTGAAGGGAAGAATTCGGGTCTCTCTCCAGACAGGACTCCACAAAGTCAGCCTCCTCAGAGCTTGGCAAACACAGGGAGAAGGTGAGGGAGACGCGCCTAGCGAGCCTCCCTCCCAGGCCTGGCGCACACCCAGGGACGAGGAAAAGAGGTGCTAAATTATCTTTGTTCTGCTTTAAGAATGCCTGCCAATTACTTGAACTAAGGTCCCGATTCTGCTCCTGTTAATTAGGCTGACATCGCAGAATTTACTAGAAGAAAAGCAGTCTGGAAATCGGCTCTCTTGTCTTGATGGCTTCTGTGCCGGCACGTGACCAGCAGTTACCATGGTGACTATCAGTCGCTAGTGGATTGTCCACAAGTTGAACTTGCATCTGACAAGTCAAATTTGTCAGTTTGGGGAAAAGTGGAAAAGGTTTAGGTTGTTATGTTATGTTTTGTTTTGTTTTGTTTTGTTTCTGTCTCAGAACCACTGTTCCCTTTTTAGCTAGGCAGGCTTTCTCCATGTCACGGTCCTAAGGTGCTCTTATCCTCTTGGGTGGTCTGTGGCATTTTTGAGACCACCGATAGCCTCCCATCAGAATTTGAGAATAAAATAATACAGGCTGTGATTGAACCATCGACTTAATAATGGGGTGTGCACCACAGACTTCGCCTCTCTGGGCTTTTCCTCTAAAGAAGACTTCATTTCTTTCTTTGTCGTGGACTGTACTCATGATCGTGGGGGTGTGGATAGTCTTCCAGGCTGCACTTTGTACCTTAGCAGGTAATGATGCTCATGGCTAGGTTTATCAGGTTTAAGATAAAAGTTTTAAAAAAAAAGCATTTAATAAAGACTACTCCGTCAAGCCACATGCTGCAGGCAGCTGGAGCTGGGAGTCCCTGAAAGGGACAAGAAGGCCGAGCACCAGCCCTGGTGAAGGCCATCATCATGGCTATGATGACAGAGTGGGGATGGAAGAGCCAGCTGAGCCCCAACACAACAGCTAACCTCTTCTTTGGCTAAGGTCCTAACTAGAGTCAAGGTTATCAGCAAGTGTTTCACCTTAGCAAGATGTCTTTCAGCTGAAGGAGGTCTGAGCCCCCGGCTCGGCTCCGTGTGCAGGCAGGCACAGCTATTCTTAGCACAGATGTCTTTTCTCTTAGAAAGAGTTACTATGAATCTTAAGTGCCCCCAAAGGTAGGTGGGGTGGGACCCCTCTCTCGGACTCAGGTCAGAAGCCTTGACTTGTCCCCACCCTAATGACATAAGCTAGAACTGGCCTGCCTCTCTCCACTGAAATCAGGATGTAAGCTCTGTTGAATTAGTAGCATAAGAACCAGGTTTTAGACTCCAATTTCATGTCTGTCTCAAGAGGACAACTGTATGGGAGCACCGGCTGCCTGCTCAGAGCCTGCCATTGATGCAGCGTCTCCTGCCCTCCCACCAGCCAGCTTAGACACAATTTTTACAAAGGTGGCACTGAGATCCAAAAGCACAAGACAGGTTCCCCTCACATGTGCAGAGTAGCTGAGGTCTGAGCCAGCCTTAGGGCCTAAGAACACACATGTTCGGGAGAGGTACCTGGTGTCCAGTACAACGCCTCTGGCCATCCCCAGACAGTCAGGCATTCTGTGATCATGTGCACATGTCAACACACAGATGCACAAGTATACATATAGCTAAAAATATTTTATAAATGAATAGATATTTTAAAATTCATTGTTGGTTCACCTTACTGATAAAGAATCTGTAGCTATGGGAGGTTAATTCTATTTATGAATACATTTATATAAAACTGTATACACTTGCATGGCTATATAAACTTACATAATATAAATACAATGCACACAACTGAACTTACAGGTCTAAAATGTAAATGAGATTTTAGCATGCTCTAAATGTAAATGAGATTATTAGTACATATATCCAGAATGCACACTTACAGCTATGTTGGTCACACAGTCAATTTCTCTTAAAGGATGCTCTTGGTCTGTTCTTTTCTCCCCTGCCCTCCTCTTTTTCCTCCTCCCCAATATACCCAGTATCTAGTCTCCTTCTTGCCGTAGGATGTAGAATCCAATAGAGCAAGCATCTGTCAAGAGAAAATTTCCAGTGTATTGTGGGGAAAGGGAGGCACATGGTCCAACAAGAATGGTGGAAATGGTGGACATGAATGGGGGGGAATGTTCTAGAAGGCAACTTAAAGGATGCCCATGCAACTAGGGGTATGAGTCTCCCTTGGCCTAGCCTTATATGAAATAAAGATACCCTGCCCCCAGTGTCTGTCATCGAGGCCCACCTTTTCTCACTGAGTATTTTACAACATTGACATTGGTGTGGCCTTGGGAGATTGGGGCAGAGTCATTTCTCTCAAGACTCCTAGGGAAAAGATGGAGACTCAAGCCCCAAACTGTACAAGGTCATACTCACCCTGGCAACCTAGAAAAGGAATGGTGTGGAGAGGAGGGGGAGAAGGAGGTGATGGGGAGGGGAAGGACACCAGGACAGTTTTAGGACAGGCATCCTGGGTGGAGTCTCCAGAACTCCAAATCACAAGACCTCATAGTAGAACAGTGACTTCCAGGCTCTGGGGAAGGGGGAATGGATTATTTGGATAAGGCAAAGTGCTCAGACCAGAGGATCTGACATGCTCATACAGACATTCATGCAGGTTAAGTACCACTATTCATAAGAATAAATTAATCTTTAAGTGCACTGGGTCTTGTGAGGGGCTATGTAGTTGTGGGGAATTGAACCTGGGTTCCCTGGAAGAGCAGCTAGTGTTCTTAACTGCTGAGCTATCTTTCCAGCCCCGTGCCAGTGCATTTAAAACCAGAGCATAAAAAACACTCTTTAGGATGATCAAGAGTCCCTGACACATGGGCCAATGAGCTTCAGGCTGCCTGTGGACAGTAGAGTTCTGTGACCTCGTGAGTTCAGTTCTCTGAGTGTAAGGAGAGCCAGAATGAATCAGATATGGTGAACACATATCCGAAGACTGCTGGTTATCACTAAGGTATTCCCTGAGGTGACCATCAGCTGGTGGGAGAAAGATCACACTTGTCCTTTGAGAGGGAACAGATAGAGGAAGATCCTAAGGCAAGATGGCACTTGAGATGTCTACTGTAAAATGTGCCCCACCACACCCATCTCCTCCTACCCAACCCTGGTCCACGCTGCCATCTTTGGTCTCCAGAAACTCTGGTAACTCTTCCTGGCCTGACAGAGAGCCCTCTGCCTCCACTTGCTGCCTCAGTTGGCATTCGTGGCACCAGAAAGGAAACTTAGAAGAAATTAAGCACAAATACCATGGGACCCATGTTATACTGTTCATCTCTGTGCTGTTGACAGTGGTTGACGTGAAAGCAGCATCATCGTCCACAGACCTGGGCAAGGGACAATAGGGTGAGAGCATACAAGAGTATTGCCCAGCAATGTAAAGGAGGAGGATTCTACCACAGCCAACTTGGATAGGCCCAGAGGAGTCAGAGCTGAGGAAAATCAGTCTCAGGACGGATACCACATGGTACAGCTTAGATAAAGAGTATGACGTCGACTCTTGGACAGTAGAAAAATGGTTGCCAGGGACGCTGGAGTGGCACCTAGAGGTGCTAATGAAGAGGCATTGTGTTTCCTTACAAGTTCAAGGAGTGGCTGAGCTCTGGAGATCTCAGCACAACACTGCCTACGTGGGTGAGGATAGAGCTTATATTTGATGCTTTTTACCACAGTGGAATAAAATGCTTTAAAAGCATTTAGTGCAAAGAAATAAACTTTTATCCAGAAAAGACAATAGGGAGTTGGGGTGAGGAACCTTTCCTCTTTGAGACACGGGGAGGTGAAGTGGGAGGACGGATGGAGTGGCAGCTGCCGGCATGGGTGGGAAGGCAGCCGGGGAACATCCTGAGCTGGTTTCCTGGTGAGGTTAATGCAGGCTTGCTTTTGTGCTTGTTTTTGTTTTTGTTTGTTTTCTTCACTTTTCTTTTGGCTTGCAGGATGTAATCCCATCACAAACCGAGGACCGTGTGTGTGTGTGTGTGTGTGTGTGTGTGTGTGTGTGTATGTGTTTGACAGAGAGAGAGAGAGAGAGAGAGAGAGAGAGAGAGAGAGAGAGAGAGAGAGAGAGAGATTTAGATTTAGAGAGAGAGATAAGGATTTGGCTTCTGTGACACTGGAGGTTGACAGGGCCCCAGGACAGAGCCCAGAGCCTTTGGAGTCCCAGGAGAGCTGCAGATAGAAGCTCCAGGGCAGGCCAGAAGGTCCAGAGCCAAGCAGAGCCTGTGCTGTCTCAGTTCGAGTCTGAAGGCAGGAAAAGGGCAGCATCCTAGCTAGAAGGTCGTTTACAGGAGGAACCCCCTGTGGATCCTGGCCTGCCTTCTTTTGCCAGGCTGTCAGGGTGTAGCCCACCCATCCACTTGGGGAAGGGGAAATGTGCTTTATCTAGAATAGTCTCTTCAGTACAGTGTTCTCCAAATGTCTAACAGCCAGTCTAGTTGAACGTAAAACCTAACCACCTCAGCTTTATCAGCTGCATTCTGCTCTATAGGAATAGGTCCTAGAGGCGGAGCCAGCTGTTGTCTGCTTGGGTTGGGTCTTCAGTCTCTTTCGCAGGGCTCTGACCATCACAAGACCCTCCCCCTGTTTTATGCTCACCCTTGAATCTTGATCTGGTGCAACCCTTTTCCCTTAATGAGTTTGGGACGAGTTTTATTGTCCATCCCACCACTGGGTTCCCATGAGTCTGGCTGCCCTCCCTCAAGCCCTCTGTCCTTGCAAGAGTCTCCCTGGATCCCTTCCATATTTTGCTAGGCTGGGTCATTGCTAGAGAACAGGCCTTATACAATCATATCTGCCTGGTGCTTATTACAATAACCAATCTGAAAACCGGGGCTTAATGCACGCACGTGAGTACACACATGCCTATATGCTCATCTGTGTTCAGAGACACCTTTCAATGTAGTGGTCTATGTATAAGAGCAAAGCTAGGATACCTCTCAGACCCTCCAGGGCCAGTTGACAATACTTCAACAGAGTTAAATGTCCTATGTGTTACAGTCTGCAGAAAGTGCCAGCCATTGGGTACATGGTTTCAATAACAATTCTAGTCACCAAGGCCTCTCCTCTGTCCACTGACTTGAGTGCTTGCAGCCTAGCTACCTTCTGGCTGGGGAATAGGCCTTGAGCCACCTGTCTGGATGCGCTTTCCTATCTCTAGAATAGAAGGGCACATATAGGGGGAAAGCAAGGCCAAGCTGGTGCTGCCAAGGAAGCTACAGATGTGCACAGTAGGATGGCCTAACGGAGAGGGAGGGAGGGGGAGGGGAGAGGGAGAGGGAGAGAGAGGGGAGTGGGAGAGGATGCATTTATTCTATTTGGAAGGATAGAGCCAAGAAGCAGTTCAGGACTATGATGGCCAAGCTCAGGCTTTGAAGTGGGCCATCCCCTGGGCTCCTGCATCTAGAGGATTGAATGGTCTGTGTCAAAGGGCACAGGTGGCCTCTTAAAGAAACCCAACCCCAGCAGCAGCAGCTGCTCAGTGAGAATGCCTGATGGAGCTAGAGTCTAGATTCTCAGCCAAGCAGCCATCCCTGTCTTCAACTCAACAGGTAGGGAGGGCGGAGGCTGGGGAAAGCTGCCTGGTGACAGTGGCCCCAGGCGATAGGACTTGAGGAATGGACGGAAGGACAAGCAGTAGGAGTTTGGGCAAGGGCTCTCCCAGAGAACAGGCCTTATACAATCGTATCTGCCTGGTGCTTATTACAATAACCAATCTAAAAACCGGGGCTTAATTCAGGAATGTGAGTCCCTCTCCCTCCCCCTCCCTCTCCCATCCCCCTCCCTCCCTCTCCGTTAGGCCATTCTACCGTGCACATCTGTAGCTTCCTTGGCAGCACCAGCTTGGCCTTGCTTTCCCCCTTTATGTGCCCTTCTATTCTAGAGATAGCAAAGCATCTCCAGACAGGTGGTTCAAGGCCTAGTGGGAGGACAAAGGAGAGCTACTCACACGCTCAGAGAACAACGTGATACGGAAGGCTGTACAAAAGATACGTAAGCAGGTGAATAAACCACAGCAGGACAGACCCTTGCATGTCCTGGTAGCTAGAGAGATGTAACGTCTTCATTCATGAGAATGGTGCCTTGTTCATCTACAACCATACTCACACGTTGTCTTCTTTCCTCCCTCCTTCCCTCATCACCGCCCTTCCCCCCCTTTCATGTGTCTTTATAAGTTTACTTCGTATTCAGGATTTTTGAACACGACAGGCTTGTTTTGAGCGAGCAGCAAACACAAGTCCAGCTGTGAGAGGGAAGGGCAATATGGCCCCCTCAGCCAGAGCCCCAGGAAAAGCTACAATGACACAGCCCATCAGAGGCTGGCCCCAGCCTCCCGCTGATGACCTCATTACTCCACATCTGGGAATGGCGCCAAGAGGCAGCCCAGCTTGCCAGAACATAGACTCCTGCAGAGGGCTTCAGACTCTGAGGCCCCAGGGGACCTACTAAGTCCAGCGCCCTGAGAAGCCTGCCATCTCCATCTCCCTCCCACACTGGCTAGTCACCCAGCCTCATCTCTCAAGCCAGGAAGGTAGGGACCAGGGGGATCCACACACAGATATCCCAAGGCCCACCACCGCAGAGTACAGTGTTGAGGACCAATATGCTTGAGGGAGTTGGCCCCTCTACACATGCAGATTCTCTGATGAGGTATTTATAATAGTCTCTCCACAGTGCCCATGAGGGAAGACACGGTAGACTGGGATCCTCATGGTGGGGCAGAAGCTGAGTTGCTCTGAACAGAACTGGAAATAATGAGACCAATTTCTCCTACAAACAGTCACTGAAAACCCACGGGCAGGCACCATCCTCCACCCGTGGTCCCACGAAGTGTGTGGACACAAACGCTTCTGTGGCATGTCTCGAGGTCTGCTGTGGTCCCCAATGGAGAAGAATGAATTTACATCCATGGAGCTAATCCAATAGAGGAAACAATGTGGCGCTAGGCTGTGGAAGGCCACGTATCGCGTGGCAGCGTGGGCTAAACACTTGATTGGCACCAGGGCCCCACCTTCTCCCACTACTTGGTATTCATCATTCATCGGCTCTTGCTGGGAGCCTTTCCCGGGCTCCTCATCTCCCCGAGGGATTACTGTCCACACTGGCACAGGCACCCAGCTCATGTCCCTCTGTCTTTGCCAGCACAATCTGGTGCCTGATACAACTTCCCGTCACACTGGATGGTTTAGAAATAACTACTTTATTCTTAGGATTAGCATGTCTTCTCCCATTTCTGTTGCTATGACTTTAACGGAGCGTTGTGTGGTAATTCGATACACAAGTAAAACACATGAAGAAGATATCAGGAAGCTTGGCTCCTCTACTTCAAAAACTTCTTAAGTTTATTTTGATTAACACGTAACATTTGAACATGTTATGGGGTAGATTGTGGCATATCATAATTTTTGGCTGCCCTGGAACACTCTGTGTAGACCAGGCTGCCCTGGAACACTCTGTGTAGACCAGGCTGGCCCAGAACTCACAGAGAACCTGACTGCTTCTGTCCCCTGAACACTAGGATAAAGGAGTGTGCTGCCACACAAGCTCAACTAAGCGTGTCCCGCTTTCTATTTCCTGAGGAGACTCAGTCCAAACTCCCATCTCATTTGAAACAAATCTGCATTGTGTTAAGACTTGGAAGGCTCAAACAATCTTTCTCATGTACACATATGCTCACTTACACACACACACACACACACACACATACTCACACACACACACATACTCACACACACACACCACACATATACACATATTCATACATAGTCACACACACACCACACATATTCACACCCACTCACATTCAAACACCACACACACACACACACACACACACACACGTATCACACACTACACATACACACATACTCATACACATTCACACACACACACCACAAGCTCACTCCTTCTTTTCATGAGACAATTTGTACTGCACATAACTCTTTAAGCAGGATCATGACTAGGTGGTCCCTTGACCTTAGGTCTCCGGGACAGAAGCTGAAAGGCGACATCGCCAGGAGTGGGCAAGGGGTGCCGTGTTCCACAGCCCCTGCTGTACTCTAAGTCACCAGATTCTTCCTGTGTGGCCACCAAGCTTGGGTTTGAGCTTATCCCTGAGCCGTCCTGGCAAACACAGCCCTTCACAGAGAGGAGGCCCGGGCCCTACCTAAAACCTCCCATCTTCCTCTCCTTCTCCATCCAGTGCTCCATTCTCACACAGGTCCCCTCCCCCACGCCCTTCACTTTATCTTTGCCTCCATCCCCCGTGAAATATCTTCCATATTCACAAGTATTCTCAAATAAAGCAACAACAGCAAAACCCTAAGAAGGCTAATACCCTTCTTATCGGAGAAATACTCAGTACAGAATAGAAATTCCCTAAGAAGGAAGAAAGGGAACGTTTCATGAGTCCCTACTGTGTGCACAGTGTCTTTGGCCTCTCCTGGTGTGACAAAGTGACTCTGAGTGCTTGCAATGTGCATTACTTGCGAGCTCAATGATGTCAGTTGTGGCTAGGAGAAGAAGGAGCGCTTATCTCTGCTCCACTCACCTTTGTGTCCCGAGGAAGCCTGGACCTCCGTGAGCTATGTCAGCCTGCTGTGCCAAGTCCCTCTGAGGCCAACAGTAGGTGAGGAGCAGGGTCTAGCTGGGTCTTCATTGCCAGCTCAGCCTAGAGATGGTGCACTGTCCTTACCCTCACTGATAAGGCTTTGTTGGGAACGAAATTAAGTCACAGAATGAGGCTGAGTGGAAGAAAGTCCTTTAGGAAATGAAATCCACCAAGGGAAATCTACCAAGTGTGCTGACTTGCTCCCCACAACACCGATTAAACAACCTGTCATGTGAAACTTGCTCACCTGCTTTATCCTAAGGCAGGACCCAAACTATGATAAGCTAAGATGACTAATTCTCACATCTTCCTCCAAACTACAGGATTTATGAAATGCCAGGGACAGCTGACCTCCAGGTTAGCAGGGTCCACCACCACCTTGTAAATACTTAAGGAGCTCTGAACAAGCTTGTGAAGTTGAACCTCTCTCCTTGAACTGGTCAGGGGCAGCCACAGTGCAGAAAGGAAGATCCAGAAGTGTGAGCCTTTTGCAGGGACCCAGACACTGCCTCCAGGAAAGCTCTCCTCTGGTGGCCATTGTGGCACAGAGGAAATCGCACCAGATGGTAAATAGTGGCAACTCCAACGCTTGGTGAAATGATTTAGGTACTTAGCAAACAAAGGGAGCACGCCAGCTCCTTTCCCGGATTCTTCTTCCTGGGGCACAGAATAGAAGAAAATGCAGAAGCAACCTCCAGGCTCAGTGAGAGTTAGCATTTCCTAGAGTGGAAGAAAAATCAGATGGGGAGGTGGGGGTGGGAAGTAGGGGGTGGGGCAGGGGGCTTGAGGGTGGGAGGACAGGGGGCATGGACAGACTAGAAAGTGGAATTGGATTTTTTTTTCCTTAAAAAAAAATCGATGAAGTAACCAAGCTATTAAAATGGAAAATAAGTCTGATGTCATTCTGAAAAATAAAAGCGTTGAGTCACCTGCGGAGCCACTTAATTAGGCCCGGAAAGGGACAAGAGAGCTTGAGTAATTTTCCCCGCCAATGTCAGTATTTCAAAATGAGCGAGGCGTCAGGCCTCCTCTCATCAGTGAGTTACATCAGTGCTTTTACCCTGGGGACAGCCTGAGACATTAGAAGTCGGTGAAGAACAAAAAGGAATGCATTAGGAACGATCCCCCTGCACTGGACCAGCTTCCACTTCAGGTCCCTGCGACACCTCAGAACGAGGGCTAGAGGGGTTTCTGGGCATGCTCTGGGGAGCCAGACAGCAGCATGGCACTACAACAGTAGTCAGAGTGACAGCCGGCGAAGCTCTATGGAGACCCCTTAGGGACAGCCTTGGTTTGCATGACTGCAGTCAGAGGTTTGGGCTTTAACAGAGCCACATGGGCATTCCTTCATAAGTGTTTGGATTCAACACCTCTGCTAAATGAATACCTCCACCTCTCCCTGTGGGTCAGAGGGTGGCTCTTCAGAATCCTGCCAACTACCCCTCTGTCTTTACCAAACAGAGAGTCCTGCTATCACCAGTCCCTTGCAAGGGCAAAAACTCAATAATCTCCCTGCTGCAGAACTGGGCTTTCTTGGTAGCACTCAGGAATCATGGGGACCGTCCTTGAGCACTTGGGTTCTCTGAGTTGGGGGTCCCTTCAGCCACACTCATGACAGGTTCCTGCTCGAGATCCCCAACTAGAGAAATCTCTGACTAGGAAAAGCAGGGGCCGCAGCTGGGACCTAGCTCACAACACCATGTCCACCCCCTCCCCCATCCCCCCCAGTGCTGCAATCGAGGTTATGATGCCATGATCAGTCAAGCTCAATTCTGATACTGTCTGGTTGATGTTTATTTTCCTTATTATTTAGCTGTAGCTGTAGAACTCCCAGGGCTTTCTTTAATTCCTAAAACTGGCCTTCTGGCTTTGTAAGCTTTGAAATGGACCCTGCTCAGGAGAACAAGGTGAGCACACACCGATGCTAACAAGGCTGTCAGCGGGATATGAAGTACAAAGTGAAGGCCTAGGACACAGGAAAGGCGATTTTTACTGGAAATGGAGGGGGAGGTGTCTTTGGATGGTAAGCAGTCTGTTCTGAGTTTAGTGAATACAGCAGAAATGAATCATGGGCTAAATCCAGGTTTTAGAGAACACCCTAAGTCCCCAAAGACCACCCAAAAATTTCCCCCATGTTAGTCACAGAGAGATAAGAATGAACAGCAGTGCTCAGTGTGCAATCATCGACCAGATCAGAAATGACACCCATCCCTCACAAACACCTTGGTCCTGTCAGACAGCACTGGGTTTCCCCTTTAACTACCTCAATATTATTCCTTCTCACCTTCCCAACCAAAAGACTGCTGGGTAGAAACACAAAACAAAACAAAACCAAAACCCAGAGTAAATAAGCAACTGCTTACTTTCCCTGCCAATCTAACAATTGAAACCCAGGTAAACCAACTCTAATCCTCTTTCGAGGATCAGGATTGCCCTGCCTCTAATCTAATGCCAATAGCTCACTAGGTTGCAGTGCAGGGAGCTTTGAGACTAAAAGAAGATGACTAAGATGCCATGAAGACAAGGGGAGGGGGTGCTGGCTGAACCCTAATAATATTGATTAAGAAGCACTTGGAAAGTCCTTCTGAGAGAGACAGTGGGATGGGAGAAGGAGGCATGGTCTCTAGTATATACATGAGCTGTGGAGTATGGTTCTTTCAGATTCATCTCCCCAAACCCTGCCTTTCAACTGGGCCAGCCAGCTCCCCTTGCGGAGCCTTGGCTTCCTTGTATGTTGCACCAGGATGGTAAGTGTTTAGCAGGGACCCATGCACAGGATATATCAGAACTCATAGCTGCAGATCCATCCACCTTGTTGGAATCCAGCTCTTTTATTAGGTGCTGAGTTGAGAAGGCCAGAGTGCAAACTGGTGCAACATCCATAGATATCAGTTATGTTGGTTGGTGATCTCTTGTACAATGTCACCCGGAGCAGTCTCCACGGCTGCATGATTTCAAATACCTTATCTTTGATTTTTTTTTTTTTTTTTTTTTTTTTTTTGTGGTGTGGGGAATGGAACCAGAGGTATCACTCATGCTAGGCAAATCCTCTGACACTAAACTGCCTCTCAGATGTCAGGGAAAAAGAGTTATCAGTGCAAAACAGACAACACAGGACCAGGACAGGCTGGACACTATAGTAAGACTGTTTTACACTGGCTCAGATGAAGGCAGGGCCAAACAGAGACACAGTACTGAAACCATTGCCCTAAAGTCTTAGGGTCCTGGAGAGACATCAAGAGCACTGGAGGCAAGAGAGACCAAAGTTGTCCAGGCAGGGACATGCACCTGCCTACAGAAGCTTGTGTTTAGGTGGCAGGACCATCTAAGAGAGTGGTTTTCAATATTGCTAATGCTGTGTGTTTTCTAATGGTCTTAGGTGGCTCCTGTGAAAGGGTCATTTGATGGCCCGCCCCCCCCAAAGGGTTTGTGATCTTCAGGTTGAGAACCATGGACCTAGGGGTTGGGGCATCTCCATGGTGAGGAGACCTTTTCCTTCCCTCTCCTGATTAGAGTCTGGCATGACTCCTCTGGCAACCCCCTCTGTACCCTGTCTGAATGCCAGGTCCTACTGGCCTCCCCTCCCCCAGCTCTGAACCAATCAAAGTGTGTATATTTCAGAGACTAGGAAGAAGCTGTGCTCTTCATTCTTCTGGAGAGTCATTTTATGTCACAGTTGCATGAGAAAGGAGATAACCAGAGTTCACAGTCTGCCTGCCCAGGGATTCCGTGGGTGAATTTGCTTAGGCCAGCGTGACCTCCATGACCATCATGCTTCAACAGCCTCCTCTTTAGCATAAGTGGGAAGAGCTTAAGGTCATAAGAATATAGGAATCAAGCCAGGAGGTGGTGGCACAAGCCTTTAATCCCAGCACTTGGGAGGCAGAGGCAGGTGGATTTCTGAGTTCGAGGCCAGCCTAATCTACAGAGAGAGTTCCAGGACAGTCAGAGCTACACAGAGAAACCCTGTCTCAGAAAAACAAAAAAACCAAACCAAACCAAACAAAAATAAACAAACAAAAAATATAGGAATCGAACTGTCACATCCTGTGGGAGACAAAAAGAGTCCAGGCTACACTAAACTGAAGACCAATCTTAGTAGTTTGAATAGATATGGCTCCCATAGGCCCATGTGTGTCAATGCTTGGCCCATGGGAGGCTGGCTGGGTACAAGCTGAGAGCCCTGTGTGTTCTGCTCCTAGTTCTCCAGATACCTCATCTTGAACACCAAAGCCCAGTCTTTTGTTTACACAGCAATTCAACCATCCACCCCAGCTTTTCTTTTGATTATCCCATGAATCAGCATTTTATGACCTAAGTCCCTTGATTCTTAGAAAAGACAGCTAGTACATTTTTTAACACAGCAACTAAATTCAGAGATCTGCCTGCCTTTGTAAGCACAGACAGTAAGCTAGCTGGGTGGAATCCCTTCCTGAAATTAACATTCCCACCATGCCTGTGCCTAACTTGCTCTGTCCCAGGCTGACCTTGAACTCAGGAATCTGCCTGCCTTTGTATCTTTCTGACAAGCTTTCATTAGTGCATGCCTTTGTTCTTTTAGATCTGTGAAGCCCTTCATACAATTCATATTGCATCCTTATATCTGCTTAGTTGAGAAATTTATAATTTTTGAACTCATGTTTTCAGAGTTCTTTTCCACAGCCTTAAGGGCTGTACTGAAGCTCACAGCATTTGCCATTTTTGCTGAGGAACATAGACACATCTTCAACTCCTAAACTCATGTTGTTTCTAATTATCATGGGACATTAACCTTGGCAGGGAGAACATTCGTTGCCTGATAACCTTGTCGGGGAGAACATCTCCCAAAGGAGGAACATAAAGTAAATTATGTACATTATTATACAAACAAGCCCTATTCCTACAGCAACCGACAACACTCGTGAAGGCCCATGTCCTGCTGATTCTGCTGTATGGACAGGAAACCTTGTCACACTGTCCCCTGCACAGCCACCCAGGACTCGGCACAGATAAAAGAGAAAACATCACCCATGTAATGCTTTGTGAGCTAATAAATTGATTGCTATTACTTATTGAAGAGTGGGTGACTCAAAAGCAGCTATGTCATTGGAAAGTCCACCCCAGCATGGGGGAAGGACACTCACAAAAGGTATATCCCGAGATCCCTGCACAACTCATAGGTAGTTCCACTTTAGAGTCTCCCTTCCCTAACAATTATTCACAATGGAGTTGCCTTTTCCAAGTTTCTTGGGTCTCCTGAGTCTTATGAGCCTCCTTTTTCCCTCCAGGAGGGACTGTTTTAATTTGGAGAAAAATACTACACAACAACCTGGATGACCTGGCTCTGAAGTACCTGCTCTCCAGATACACACATGTGCCCAGGGTAGGGCACCTTTACCTAACCTTTATGGGCCTTGATCATGCTCAGCATGAGGAGTCTGGGTGCATGGATTTACATGAAGGTTGATGTTACAGCCATGCCCTGGGCACAGGTTTGCCTTACACTCTCTCCTGGGCCTTCCCAGACCCCATTTCCTTAGAAGGAATACTTCTTCCCTCCTAATTTTGGGGGTGTAGAATAATCTCAGGTGCATATTCTCTGCTGTGGAAGGCTAGAGAAAGGGAACATTTTCTCTTGGCTGTGGGAGGTATGAGAGTATGGGTGAGTAAGAGGTATGAGACCTAACCCTTGGCTTGGAGCCCTCATCTGGGTGTGACATCAGAGGGCCAGCAGATCCAACAGTCACTCTAGACAGACCATGAGATAGGAATGATGCTTCCTGCTTTCCTAGCTCACTGGAGAAGCCAAGTTTCTCCTCCGATACGGAGACCTTTATCACCACCTTCCAAAGCATTCACTCTTTCATCAGCCCTGGCTGGAGTCTCCTGAAAATGATGGAATTCTCATTATGATGAGCCCAAATACCTCGTACCTTCTTAAAGTGACTCCCACGATGTCCCCAACCGTATCCTGTCTGTGACCAAAGACTGTCTTTCTATTTAGGACCTTTTCCATTTGTCCCAGCTCTCTCTTAATCTTGTTTGTGTTTCTGACCTATATAACTTCTTGGTGTAATGAGGGCCATATGTTTTCTTTACTTACCTACAGGTTAATGTGGAAGCAAATGGAAGGTGCTGTCTCTCTTCATTTCCACAGCACCTCCTCAGTTTCTCTTTATGTAAACAAAATCCAGGGTGCACTTCTGATGGCTGACATTCCATGCGTGCCCACTCCACTACCAGCTTCCCAGATGAAGAGCTTTGTCATGCTATGCAATGCTGCGCCCATTGTTCCTCCCTCAGACTTTTGACCAGCAAGGAAATGCACTGCTCAGCTACTTAGCAGATGTCCTTGTGAGAGAACCACAGCCCCTCTTAAGTTCGACAGGCCCTCTTAAAAATCAGAATATTGACCACATCTTCATGGCAAGAGATGCTGGGAACCCATGACCCTGATGAAAAGCAAAAGGATCCCAAAGCAAGATTGAATTCTCATGAATGGATCTCTGACATGTGCGAAAATGCTAGATTTTTAGAAGTATTGAGTATATGCATCTTATGGGGGAAATCTATGAATTTCATTAGATATTCAAAAAAGTAGGTCATGCTCCAGAAGTTCCTCCCAAATGTGGGGCTCATCCGAGGGCTCATCTTACGTTATTGCTGGCACGTTCCATGAGCATGTGGGGAGTCATGGTAGAGACACCGGCCAGAGGCTGACGTAGCCAGAGGCTCCTGCCCGAGCTTCCAGACTCTCCTGCCCTAAAAGTGGGAATTTACATTTTGTTTCTATCTTCAAAGTTTCACTAGGACATGAACGATGGTTGCATTCATTATATAATCAGAGGCCATGACCTCAGTAACTACCCAAAAAGGATTCCTGGGACAGTAACTGCAGGTAGAGGTGGTCGGGGGTGGGGTGAGGCAGACAGGACAGGGAACAAGGCTTAGAGACCAGGAAAGATAGTGGAGCTCCTGAACAGATGAGATGTTCAGAATCTGCAAAGGTCCCTAAAGATTAAATTCCAGTGAAAAGCCCCCAAGGGCAAATGTGCCCTGACCTGCCGAGCTTGGCATGGGAGGTTCCTGTCTTAGTTACTGTTATCATGGCAAAGGCAACTTATAGAAGAAAGCTTTTAACTGGGGGCTTGCTTACTGCTTCAGAGGACGAATTGCTTATCATTGTGGCAGGGAGCATGGCAGCACACAGCAGATGGGGTGCTGGAGAGGTAACTGGAAGCTACATCCTGATCTGCAGTCTGCAGGCAGCAAGGACGGGGACACACACACACACACACACACACACAGAGAGAGAGAGAGAGAGAGAGAGAGAGAGAGAGAGAGAGAGAAGAGAGAGGCCCATCCCCAGTGGCACACCAACTGGGTATCAAAGATTCAAATATGTGAGCCCACGGGGGGGGGGGGGCTTTCTCACTCAAACCACCACAGCAACAGAGTCTAGAACAGGGCTTTGGAGGCAGCCCTGACTCTCTCCCCTTTCTTTACACAGAGCACCTCATTATTCTCAGACAGTGCCATTCTGAGAGCAGGCACCAAACCGACAGTGAGTTTTGGCCAAGACTTCCCTTTTTGCATGGTTGTGAGTGACTGGTGGGGGACCTGGGTGAGTGGGACAGCCTTCAGCTATGACATGCAGCACCTGTTGTAGAGGGTCTTGGTGGGTCAGCAGTGGCCCCAGGACGACACAGGTGCTAGCCAAGAGCTCAAGAGCCATTGCCATCTCCAGACCTACCTCAAGTTATGCCTCCCCCAAGAAACAACTGCTTCTGGGTTGAACAATCTATTTAGAGAGGATGGCAAGTCACACCTCACCGTGCTCCCCACCAAATCACGAATCCACCACGTCACCATGCTTTCCTGTGGACAGAGGAGTGGCAAAGAAGCCATCCTGCCGAGCTTCCTGCTCAGGCACAATGACATCTGCTGCCCTGCTGGTGACGCGCAGCCCACCCCAGGTGTGGGAACGCTCTGGCTTCTTGTAGATTGTGGTTTCCCCGTTGAGTCAGAGGGATTGGGACAGTGCTTTGAGCAGAAGGACAGGCGGGTCACAAGACATGTGTGTGTCAAAGAGATAAATTTTGAATCTTTGACAACAGGTTTATTTCGAGTAAGCTGAGTCACTGATTACATCAAAGATCGTGCCCAGCTGGAGACACTAACAGCAAAACCCAGACCTGGGGCATTTCATGGAAGTTACCGTAAACAGTTATTTTGGGCAAAAATAGATTTTCATCTATTTGTTTATTTTTGAGACAGGGCTTGCCATGTAGCCCAGGCTGGTCTGGAATATACAATTCATTATGTAGCCCAGGTTACCTTCAAACTCAATGTCTTTGTGTCTCAGCCTTACAATGTTTGGGTTAGTGTTGTTGACATTGTTGTTTTCTACAAAGCTTTAAAACACACACAAAAAGAAATGAATTTATTACTTATCGCAACTTAGCAGAGTAGTTAAATTTATAATCTGCCTTAAATTCTATATGATTGGGAGAGGGTACCAAAAAGCAGGGAAGACCCTTGGTGAGGGTTGGGGGAGGGGTACTCAGAATACCCTTGAGATGGAGCGAGTTCATCTGATGTTTAATGTGCATAGCACCAGTGAGGCTCTCCACTCTATGGAAAGAGTGAATGTCTTTCTAAAACCTCCATGGAGTCAGGCCAGGCATCTCTTCAGACGTCTGCTTCCTGAGTCATCTTTGCCTTTTCTGTGACAGACTACTGATTCCACTGGGAACACTCTAGCCATGTGGAGTCCTTCTGAGTTCCAGGAGTCTATACTGTTGGTCACAGGGAAAGAGAAGGATCACGGGTTTGACAGAGGCTCTGGGGACAGCAGGCCTGGCTATCCAGTGGACTCCACTGGCAGAGGAGGGCTGATATTTTGCTCTGGAGGGAAGCCTGGGTGGAATAGGGTTTCCTTCAGGCTGTGCAGCAGTTCAACCAAGAGGCAGTTCAGCAGAGCAATTGAGCCATAGACAGCAAGCTCTCTCCCCGTGTTTATCTCCAGTTTCCACCTTCGATTCTTCTCAGGAGACCCAGATCCCTCCACTCTCCCCACGCTCATCTAGGAAATTGGAGCTACCTCAAGGATGCCAGGATCCTCAGAGCCCATTTCTCTGAGCAGCCAGGCTGTTGTGTCAATAGTCCGAGAACAGAAGAGCCATAGATCTCAGCCAGGTAGGAGCCTCGTGTAGCCTTGGGGGGTTCAAAGGCCCGACCCCAGTATCTGACCCATCAGCTGCTTTGATCTGCTGAAGTTTCTTTCTTCTACTTCCCACAGACTTTTATGATTTTATTACATGTGTGTTTGCTCTGTTCTGTGACAATTGAGGTGAATGAATCAGAATCACCAATTGTTTTTCCTTCTAGTCTGCCCAGGTCTGTCACCCCATCCTGCTCTGACCATTTTTTTTTTTTTTTTTTAAGATTTATTTATTTATTATATGTAAGTACACTGTAGCTGTCTTCAGACACTCCAGAAGAGGGCGTGAGATCTCATTACGGATGGTTGTGAGCCACCATGTGGTTGCTGGGATTTGAACTCAGGACCTTCGGAAGAGCATTCAGTGCTCTTAACCGCTGAGCCATCTCTCCAGGCCCCTGCTCTGACCATTTAAACCCCCTCTTGCCCTCCAGTGAGAGCACAAGCACCAATCTTCCAGGCTTCACCTTTCATGCTCCCCTCCCCCAAAGCAAGCTCAGGCTCTTTCTCCAAAACAGGAAGTTACAGATAGTGAAGTGACATCGGTCCCTGGCCTCCACTGGTAGCCTCCCCCACTCTCTCCCTCATTCTGAGCAACGTCCTCTGACTAACTCCCGAGGTTCTCCTTCCTCTCTGGAGCCCCCTTGCATCAGCGCAGCTGCCTGGACTCCTCCCAATGCCCAACTAGAATTTCCAGAACCTTCCAAGCTAGGTGGCCTCCTTCTGACCTATGGACATTCCTCTGGGGCTGGTTCTGTCACAGGATTTTTTCCCCCTGAGGATTTATTGCCAGGAAAAAGAATTCCCCAAAGGAACGTTGTGATTTCTCATGTTGGACAATGAGAGCCAGACACTGTTCTTTCTGTCGCTGGGATGCTTCAGTGCTACCCTAATGTGTAGGACAGATGGTTCTCAACCTGTGGGTTGCGGCCCCCATAGAGGTCAAATGACCTTTTTATAGAGGTCATCCCTGGAAAACACAGACATTTACGTTACAACTCACAACAGTGATGAAGTAGGACATATTTTGTGGTTAAGGGTCACCATGTGAGAAACTGTATTAAGGCGACACAGCACTAGGAAGGTTGAGCAGCGCTGTGCTTAACACCATTGCATACAGCTGACTGAGAAGGCGGTCTGGTTTCCCTAGCCTCTGGGTCCACGATCCAGACATACTGCTCTTTTCCCAGTCTCTTGGAGCATTGCTGCCTACTGAGGGGTCCCCTGCACACAGTGGATTTGTGGAAGCCTCATTCCCTGCTCCCCACCTTCGACTGGGATCTCCCGACAACCATCATAATGTGCTGGCCTCCTGCACCTTATAAAATGGGATCTTTCTAAAGGGGAATCATCTGGTCTAACAGAACAGGCCCAACTGATTAAGTTTCTCTCTCCCATCTCCAGGCAGCCTGACGAGAGAAACAAGAAAAACAGAGTTTTCTTTTCATGGGTGGAAGCGATGCAGGGAGTCAGAAACAGTCTTGTTCCAGCTCTGAGTAAGATTTCAGCTCAGTTGGCAGATGTGGGTTTTCCAGCAAGTGCCCACAGAGTGCCACTTTACTTCCTCTCAGAATTTCCTCCACAAACATACCTGAGGTCACATTCTTTGGACGTGGTACCTCAGCCTTTTGGAATGTCTCTAGAGGTCAAAGGGCTCCTTCTGCCTTCGAGAGAGAGAGAGAGATTGCTTTCTGTGAGCTCTAATAGTCCAACAAGGCTTCATGTAATTATAACTGATTACCTGCCGTGTGTGTGTGTGTGTGTGTGTGTGTGTGTGTGTGTGTGTGCGTGTGCGCATGCAAGTGCATACTTATGTATGCAGATGTGCACATGCATGAGTGGAGAGGCCAGAGGAGCATGCTAGGTACCTGGCTCTGTCACTCTTCACCTTATTCCTTTGAGACAGGGTCTCTCTCTGCACTTGGAGCTAAGCTGGCAGCCATTAAACTATGGATATCCTCCTTCCCCTACCTCCACCCCCACATAGCAGTGGGGTTACAGTACGTGTGCAGTCACGCATAGCTTGCTATCTGGATGCTGGGGATTTGGTCCCGGGTCCTCATGTTCTAGGAGCAAGTGCTCTTACCCACTCAGCCCCAGCCTTTAAAGCCATATCTTAAATAATTACTCAGTCTGGACAACTAAAAAAAAAAAAATAATAATAAAATCATCCTACCTTTTCTTTTTTCTTTTTCTTTTTCTTTTTTTTTTTTTAAGATTTATTTATTTATTTAATGTAAGTACACTGTAGCTGTCTTCAGACACTCCAGAAGAGGGCATCAGATCTCATTACAGATAGTTGTGAGCCACCATGTGGTTGCTGGGATTTGAACTCAGGACCTTCGGAAGAGCAGTCCGCGCTCTTAACCACTGAACCATCTTGCCAGCCTATCTTATCTTTTCTTACTCACATGTGAATTCCAAGAAATGTATCGATGTGGAGGTCATTTTGAAGAGAATTTAAGTACAGCAGAGACACATTAACACAGACTAAAAGGATACCAAAAAAACTCCAAAGGTTCTAACTGTGGTACTACCACCTTGAGCAAATACAAAAAGGGTCACGTATAGGGTGTGGGAGGCCTCCAAACACCTCGCCTTCTTGTTGGCTTGTTTGGGAAGAGTGGGAGTTGAGTGAAAAATCTTTCTTTCTTTCCAGCCTTGACACCAATCTGCTCATGGGATGAAAACAGCCATTGTCAGTATTCTGAGGCTCAGCCGTACCACTGCCAACTGGCCAGCTGTAGGCCACGTGGAGAAACAGCATCAGTTTCTGGTCACCAAACAGGCCAATGTCAGAAACAGCTTCCTGAGCAAGCATGGGCGTCTGAGATCTCTCAGGCCCTGGATGCAGAAAGCAAGAACGGACATTTGTCTATAATCAGTCTTGCTTGCTGTGTCAAGAGAGAGCTCAAAGCACGGGCGATGGGCTGAGGACTAGCTCATGATCCCTCCTCGGTTTCTCTGTTCTTCTAGGGACATTTCCAGCCCAAACTAAGGGCAGAATGTGGGGTGAGGCTCCCTTTACCCTGTCTTTGGGAGCATCTCTGCCCTTCCACCACTCTGCCCTGCATCCCTTCATTGTTGGGATGGGAGCGAGTCCTCTCTTGCTCCAGCCTTTGGCTCATCCAAGACTTACTTATTTCCAGGCTGGACGTCCCATGCCAGCTTCATGCTGGACTGAATGAGTGAATGGGTGAACCCGGAAGCTGAGCTACCTCTCAAAGACCTGATATCTCCATAGAAAATATTAATACTACTTATTAACCTATGTTTACTGTTACTCATTGAGTTTTTTGTATACTTAGAAAGTGGCTGGGTTGTTTTGTTTTGTTTTAAAATATTTTCTTAGGCTAAGGAGAAGGCAACTCAGTTGGTAAAGTGTTGGCACTTTTCTATTTCTCTGTCCCCTCTGTCTTCTGTGTCCTGTGTGCCTGGCTACTGTTTAACCCAAGTGGGGCCTTAAGAGGTGAGGGGTCCGGATTGGATCCCTTTTCTCCTCCTCCTCTTCCTCCCCCCACCTCCCTTTCCCTCTCCCCCTCCCCTTCCCCTTCCCCCTCTCTCCCCCTCCCCCCTCCCTCTCTGGTGTGACCAATTATTCACCTATTCTCAGGCCATCCTCATGCTATCAGTCCATGCCACTTAACCACAGTAAACAGTGTCTAAGCACTAGACACTGAGGATAAATGTTTGCACACGCAACACAAGCATGCAGATCTTGTTAAAATAGAGCCATGGGCCCTGCTCTCTGACTGCGTGATTTGGCGATTCTGGGAAGGTCCCAGAGAAAGTGTGTTTCAAAGAATTTCCCCAACAAGAGAAAAACTTTGTCCAGTACTCGAAACCTGGCTAACTACTCAGGGCTAGTGAAGTTTTGGATCTTGGCCCACAAGACCTCAACCCTACACAAAGAACTACAGGCAACTACAGAAAGCAAAGAGCAGGAAGAACAACCCTTCCCCAGGGAGAGGCACACCGACTGGTCAGCCGATGCCAAATGGACAGGTCTGAAAACATACATACAAGTAACATTATCCAGGCTGAGCAGGTTGTTTTTGTGTGTTTAGAAATATGTGTATGTACGTATATATGTATAACAGCAATTTGTGGGGGGAAAGGGGCTATGAATTTGAGAGAGCAAGGAGAGGTAAATCACAGGGTTTGGAGGGAGGGAGGGCAATGGAGAAATGATATAATTTTATTACAATCTCAAAACAAAACAAAAGGAATAACAACAATGATGATGATGATGATAATGATGAAGATGAAGTTATCAGGTGATGTTGTCATTCTGGGTTGGGGTCCCATCCCCTGAGAAGCCTCACTAGTCCAGGTACCAGACCCCAAGAAGTACCATCTTCTGAGAAGCACCATTCAGGAATTGTTATGATGCCATGCCTCTGCATTATTCTGTGCTGCATGTGACAATAGGTGAGTGGCTCTGTCCCTGTGAATCTGGACTGTGTCTTCCTGGGGTCCTTCAACCCAACAGGTTGTCATCACAACAACATCTGGCATCGATCTTCTTATATTTCAGTCCCTCTGAGTCTAGAACAGAGTTAATCACATTTATTTCCATTTGGTGTGCACCAAGCCAACTCTTGGCCAGAAGAGAACATCCAAAATTAAATAAACATGACTGTGTAAAGAGAGAGGAATGGGCAGAAAGGCCAAGGGCTGAAGACATCGGGAATGACAAAATGGAGAAATGAACAAGCAAAGGGGAAATACGGGAAGGGAAAATAAGAGGCTCGCTGTCTCCTCCCATGCAAGGTAACCCCACACCTTAGCCAGCAGAGAAGACACTGAGGCCCCAATTTATTCCTAATGGTAATTCATTATCTTCAACCAGAAGACAAACAAAATTAGTGTCAGGGGAAAACACTGCCTGGTAAGGACTTTCCCTTTCAAAAGTTTTCACAGTCAAGATCAGTTTGGAATCCTATCTACACACTTGCTGGTCCACAGCCCCTCGAATAAGCCCTCTGCTCCAGTCTGGCCCCTGTTTGCCCTGTCCAAGCCCAAGTGGAAGCATAAAGAACAGACAACTTTCCATTTTCAGGGCTGGTGGCTGAAGCACATTTGTTCTTGCACTAGTTCAAAATCATCAGCTGACAGGCAGTGCTGGGGAGGGAGGTGGTGATGACAGTACAGAGAGCATTCCCACCTTTGCAGTGTCAGTGTTAGGTAGGGATGGAGGCAGTAGCCAGCCACTCTGAGAGGCCCAATGCTGTCTGCATCCTTAGCTCCATGAGGTGGCCTGGCCTCCAAGTAAGCAGGGTGGCCTTAAGGAAAGTCAAGACATCCCCTGAAGGAAGCTAGCAAGGTACTCAACAGACTGTCCACACAAGCCATTCGAGAACCGTTTACTTTCCTGTCAATCTTTCTTCTTATCTGCTCAGAGTAAATGAATGTTTGCCTTCCGAGGTTTCTAAACACAGCATAAAATACTCTTTGTACTAGGCACAGGACCGAAATCCCAGCGGCTGGCAGGAGGATCACAGGGCTAAGTCCTGCCTGGGCTGTAGATCGAGTTTAAGACTGGCCTGAGTAACTTGAGACTTTCTCTCAACACTTAAAAGAATAAAATTTTAGGGCTGGTCCTGCAGCTCAGCAGTTGATGCGAGCTGAACTTGTCTAGCACGACAAAGACCCCAAGATCAGCCTCCATCTCCACACACACAGACAAACGAAACACAGACAGAACACGCGCTTCCTGTTCACAGTGACTGTTCAACCTTGCAAACCTGAGCGTGTTCTTTCCAGTAAACTCTTTGCCGAAGTCAAATTGTACTCAGAGAAAAGTAAGGGAAGGAGACGCAAGACTCCTCCTCACCCGAGGCGACAAACCTGACAGAGTCAAGAGACAGGGTGTCATAAAGCCCAAGAGCTCTCTGTGACCTCCAACAACTACTGTCCCCACTTCTCCCTGTATTGGAGAGCTCTCTGTTCTTAAACTTTGTATGAATGGGGCAATTCAAGGCACCTTCATGGTTGTCTTGAAAATGGTGTTGATAAGAATCGTGCATAAGATTCTGTATCTCGTTCACTTATTTAATTTCAATGCTACGCACAGCTTTCCATCCACTGTCATCATATTACATTGTTAATGGAAATTTGGGTTATTCCTAGTCTTTGATTAATATAGCTGCATGATCACATTTTATGTGTTTGTTTGAGTGCCTTTCTGTTGGGTATGTCCCTTGGAGTAGAATTCTGGCTCATCAAATATATGCACTTGGTCAGCTGTGGAAGACCCTTGTCCAGAGGTTTCCCACAGTGGAAACTTCTCCCACTGGCCAGTGGATGACAGCTGCAGTTAAACCATTTTTTTCCCTAGTGTGTGTGAGGCTTATTTCTCTGTACATTTTGTGGTGACTCTGGGGTTTTACAGTGGTGGGAGCAAGCTGGAATTTTATGTCGCGTTTTGCTGCCCTTACTTTGGCTAATTGAAAATCACCCTCTCTCTCTCTCTCTCTCTCTCTCTCTCTCTCTCTCTCTCTCTCTCTGTGTGTGTGTGTGTGTGTGTGTGTGTGTGTGTGTGTGTGTGTGTGTGTACAGGAATGTACATGCAGATGTGGAGACTACAGGTCCACCTTGAGTGTTGTTTTTCATATGTTGACCACCTGGAAACTTCTCGTTATTTCCTGAACTCTGCCATCACAAGCATCCATCACCATCACCTTGTTTTTTCTCAGAATGGGTTTCAGGAACAGAGCTCGGATCCTTACACTTGTGCAACACACACTTCACATACTGAACTGTCTTCCTAGCTATTGCTGTGATGAGCTGCTCATGATATGGAAGTTTTGCATACAGTCTGCATAAAAACATTTAATCAGAATTTTAATTGGAAACCTCTCTCTCTCTCCCCGCCCCCTCTCTGTCCCTCTGTGTGTGTGTGTTTGTGCACTCACATATGTGCATATTGTGTGTGGTGCATGTGTGTATGTGTGTGCATGCGTGCATATGGATGTATGTGTATACATGTGTTTGTATGTATGTGTCTGGTGCATGTGTGTGTGCGTGTGCATGTGCATATGTGTGTGTGTGTGGCTTGCCTTTTCTCTCTCCTAGCAGCTATCTATGACAATTGACATTCTGTTTAAATCAAGTCTTGACCATCTCCTTCTCTTTAGAACTTTCTTATTACAGTTGAGAACATTATTATATTCCAAGGTCTTGCAATTACTGTCTTTCACAAATGTAATTATTTTGTCTTTAATATTAATATTACCCTTTAGCTGACTATGTGTTGGTGTGGAATAGAATAAAGACTGAGTATGGTACTGCGTACAATCCAAGCACTCAGAAGGCCGAGGCAGATCACAAGTCTGAAGCCAGAGATTTGTCCAATCAGCACCACAGTGTTTATGAAGACTATCATCTATCCCATCCTTTATGACACCTTAAGTTTTCAGATAAAGAATCCAATTTATTCTACAAATAAGCTAAAATCTCGCTGTAATATACAGACCTTGCTCTAGATTCGTTTGAAGGGAATTGAACATAGACTTGATAAAAAAAAAGGCTAACTCATGAATATTTATTTGACTGCTTTAATTTCTCTCAATAATAACTCTGTCGTCTGTAGCTTTCAATTAAATTAGGTTTATTTCTATGCACCTTTGATGCTATTAAGAATATTTGATTTTTAAGTGTTGCAATCATTTGTCACTCGTGAGGACCTGTTTGTCCTCTCCTTAAGCTGATTACCCACCCCCCGCAGAGTAGTTAATACAGCAATTTGAAAATCCAAGTCTTCCCGAAGAGCAGCAGCCAGCCTTCTCTGCTTTACGCCCCTCCGCATTCAGACTGCATTTTCTTTCACCAGTTTCACAGATGCTCCTGTCTTACCCAGTCTACTTGTGAGCAGAGTCCTGTCAAGGCGTTTTTGAGCCTTCTCTGGTGTCTGTTCACTCACTTTGGGAGGCTCTGCCGAGCCTGTGTTCTGAGGTGCTTTTCTGACGGCTGCTGTGAAGTCTCCTTCAGATGACATCGAGGCTAGTCTTCACACGGTGTCAGCACGTCATCACATCTCATTTGTTTCCCTGGTTCTGGGCTGGGGAGATGGCTCAGCACTGTCCTATTCTCCCAGAGTTCAATTGCCATCACTCATGTGGGGCTGACTCCGCAGCTGCAGGGGATCTACCACCTGTGGCCTCTTCAGGCACCTGTACCTACAGGCACCTACACCCACCCAAGTATCCACAATGTGTACATAACTAAAAGTAAAAAATAAATCCTTAACAAGAGTTCCCTGGGTCTTATGCAGTGTGCATTGGCTGTATTAGGATGCCCTGCCTCTTATGTTATGTTATGTCTTAATTAGGCTTTTGCTCTATTTAGGTCTAACTTAAAGGATTTCTCTTATGAGCCCAGTGACATTCTAGCTTCATAATTTCCCTCAAATAACTGAAGCTTCCCCAGATCCTCTCTGGTGCTGCCTGGAATTTGAGGGATCTCTTTTTAGTCTGTACTCCAGAAGAAAAGGACATCTCAGACTTATAGAGAGCAAGAGTGTAACAAATAAGGCTGCTTATTAATGTCTGATTCCCATATGTGTCTGTCAGTGAAGAAGGGGGAGGTGCTGGGCGCTCTGTGCAGGGAAGGACTGAATCCTTGTTGGCTGGCTTTGGGAAGTGCCAGGCTAAGGTCAAGTCTTCCGTGTGGGGGATTAAGATGTATCTGCTCCCCGCTCTACCTCCAGTCCTACAATGATCCTAGCTACCTCGCCTTCCTTCTTTTTAACTCTCAGAGTTCTCTTGCTGATGCCTCTTGCATATTTTTCTGAGTTTATTCTTGCCCTTAGTCTTTCCTTAGGAGGAAAGAAGACAGGCCTACATTAGCTTGTCTAAAACAGAAGCCCCTTCACAAAGTAGCTCTTTTTTTTTTTTAAGATTTATTTATTTATTATATGTAAGTACACTGTAGCTGTCTTCAGACACACCAGAAGAGGGTGTCAGATCTCATTACAGATGGTTGTGAGCCACTATGTGGTTGCTGGGATTTGAACTCAGAACCTTTGGAAGAGCAGTCAGTGCTCTTACCCACTGAGCCATCTCACCAGCCCCACAAAGTAGCTCTTAAAAGACTTATTTTTAATGATGTGTGTGTACCAGGCCTATGTGTATGGGCATCCAGGGAGGTCAGAAGTGGGTGTCAGGGACCTGGAGTTACAGACAGCTGGGAGCCACCTGATGTGGCTGATGGGAGCCAAGTTCTAGTCTTCCAGATGGGGGGGAATGTTTGTAATTGCCAAGTCATTTCTCCAGGCCCACAAAGTATTTTTGATTTAAATTTACATTTATTATGTCGTACTTCTTACTAAGTGGAAGAGTGTGGGTGTGGGGGGATGGGCACACCATGGCCTCCTGTGGAGGTCAGACTCGCAGGAAACTGTTCTCACCCTCCTCTGTGGGATCAAACTCAAGTCAGCAGCCTCTCACAGAGAGCACTGACACCGCCGAGCCACCTTGCCAGCTTGTCGCAAAGGAATATACGAAAATGTCTACCTCAAATGTATTGATTCGAAAGCTTAAAGAAAGCTGTGCCGTGAACAGAAATAAAACTTCTGACTGCTTAGGACCTTACGCTCCCTTTCCATGGAAAATTCCACCCCAGGATAGCACATTCTTTCTACTATACTGCTCTGCTGGTGTGTTACCAGTATGTCAAAACCTTGTGAACCTACTGGGGAGAGCTAAGGAGAAAACAGAGTTGACTGAATTTCTATGAGTGCCTACCACAGCTGGTAAAGCCTTGACAGAAGTAGTAACACAGTGGTGGCGCACGCCTTTAATCCCAGCACTCCTGATGAAGAGGAAGAGGGATTTCTGACTTGAGGTCAGCCTGGTCTACTGAGTGAGTTCCAGAACAGCCAGGGCTATACAGAGAAATCCTGTCTTGAAAGAAGAAAGAAAGAATGATTGAAAGAACGAAAGAACAAAAGAAAGAACGAAAGAAAGAAAGAAAGAAAGAAAGAAAGGAAGGAAGGAAGGAAGGAAGGAAGGAAGGAAGGAAGGAAGAAAGAAAGGAAGAAAGGAGGGAGGGAAGGAGGGAGGGAGGGAGGGAGGGAGGGAAAGAAAGGAAGGAAGGAAGGAAGAGAGAGAGAGAGAGAGAGAAAGAAATATCTCAGATGGAGTGGAGAGAAAGCTGGGCATGCAAACATTATAAACACACACACACACACACACACACACACACACACACACACACACACACACACCAGTTCAGAAAAGAAGGCAGAAACCTATATCCCAAACAGGAAATATAGGAAATACCAACCTAGAAACTAACCATGTGTCACCTGCAAGCCCCGACCTATTTTAAGTCAGTGACGCAGGCCACACTTTCCTTTTCTGCACCTGAAGGAATGACTTCCATCCCAGCTAAGTCCCTGTCAGAAATGATGGGGCTATTCTTAGACCCAGACACGTAGCCCTTTGATTCATTCTAACCGATCGCTGCTTAAAGGAAACAGCTGTTCTTATGAACATTCTAACCCGGGCCCTGCAAAAGGGAACCTCATGTCCCAGGTAGCTTGCTGGTGTGGAGGCAGTGACCAGGAGGCCAAGAGTGGCTCTTGGCTCCCTCATCCACCCTCTACACTTGCACCTGGTCATACTAGCATGTACCCACCTTAGGACGGCATGCCTGTGCCAAGGGAGTCTTCTCTCACTAATTCTCCATCTCTAGAAGGCAGGAGAACGGACTGAAACCATGGGAGCTCTTGTCTGGCTCAGTTTCTAGCACCCACATGGTGTCTCACAATATCTGTACCTCTAGTCCCAGGGGGTCAGATACCATCAGTCCCAGAAGACACTATCTTCTGACCTCTACAGGCACGAGGTATGTCTGTGATACACAGGCATTCCTGTAGGCAAAACACTTATAAATATATACATATGTGTATATAAAATAAATAAGTCTGATTTTTAAAAATCATTATATATATACACACACACACACATGTAACTATTGGGATGATGCAAGATATACACTGTGTAGTGTTTAAACCAAGTTAAACATATTTATCATCTTTTTAGATGTTTGTGATACATCATAAACATATTCAAATTCCTTTCTTCAAGATTTTGGAGATACACAGCACCTGTTTACTTTTTGTTACTTTAACAAACATTTGTGTTAAGAGATTTATCAGAAAAAAAAATTCATTTCTGGTCCTGGCAGTCTAAATTTCAGCCCATGGTCATAGTGGCACAGTACATCACTGTGGAAACAAGTAGAGGTGGCATCTTTTATTCATGCTAGAAATCAGACGAGAAGAAAAAGGAGGGGCCAGCGTCCCAGGATCCCTGTAAGAATCTCTTCACTCAATAACTCATCTTTTCCCCCACTTAACCCTCTTAAAATTCCTGCTGCCTCATAGAAGCTTAGGCTGAGGCTGAGTCTTTAACACATGGACCTTTGGAGGACAGCCGAGATCCAAACCGTAGCCCATTGCATGATAGTTAGATACCATTGTGCTGGTCCCGCTTCTGCTCACTGTATTCTGCTCAGCTCTTTCTATATTCTAGAAGCAGACACTTCTCTTGGGATGCAGACCCTTTCTCTTTTCTAAGGCATCTGTTTAGTCCCACACACTTCCCTCTCGGCTTTGCCTTACTTAGTCCCACCTCACAAATGTTAATGGTTGCCGTGTGTCTCATTTAGTTCTGTGTACCTGAAACTTTTCCTGAGACTCCTGGACTTTTGTTGTTTAGTTCTGAAGTATGTGGAGATTTCTCTCTTGACATCCTGGTTTAATTCTAGTTTGATTCCATATTCTGTACACACGCACATGTGTGTGAGTGCGTGCTCGTGTGTGTGTGTGCTTGCATGTGTGTGAGTGCGTGCGTGTGTGTGTGTGTGTGTGTGCTTGTGTGTGTGTGTGTGTGTGTGTGTGTGTACACTTATTCATGGATACCCGTGGAGGTCAGAGGTTGACATCAGGAATGTTTTCTGCTAGTCCTCTTCTCTACCTACTGGGAGAGCATCTCTTACTGAACCAAATTCATCAGATTAGCCAGGCTAGCTAGCCAGCTTGCCCTAGTCTCTTCCTCCTGTGCCCTGGGGTTGCAGGTGGGTCACCATGTGCTGGGAAATCCGAACTCTGTTTTATGACCTAAGATGCTCTCTACCTTGCTGAATATTGCATGGGTCTTTTGAGGCTCTGTATTCTGCGGATGTTAGACAGAATGTGCTAGGGTAGGAGTAGATACCTGTCCGTGGCTGATGCTGGGTCCTATGCTCTTGTTGACTTTGTCTCTAGTTCCAATGGATGGAGACCATGCTCTAACCATAGTTGGCGAGTGTGTGTTTCTTCTTTCACTCGACTTTTTGCTTCACACCTGTGAACCTTTGGTGTTTTCTTCACAAGACAGTTATCACTTCTTGATGGATTAGTTCTGCATTGTTTAAAACATCCCTCTTTGCCCACAGTAACTTTCCTGTAGGATGCTTTTATTTAATGCAGCCCGCCATTCTTTTGCTGTGAGTTACTTACATCTGTGAATTTGACATGAGTCTCTTGGAAGTAGCATATAGGTGGGTCATCTTTTTAAAACCACTCTACCAATCTCTGCATTTTAAATAGGTATGTTTAAACTGTTTGCCTTCATGATAATTATTGACCTGGGCTAAGTCTGACATTTCCTTATGGATTTGTTCTTTCTGTGTCTAGTGTTCTGTTTTCTCTGGCCTTTCTGTATGTTTCTTGATGTTTCTCAAAAGTTCTGTTTGATTTCATTATACTTTTCTTAGAATATATTTATTACTTCCTTAGTGATGTTGCTGCTGTTGGAAAATATGGAGTGGGAAGTGTGGAAAATGGCTGTGAGGCCTAGCTTTATAATGCCAGAATGCAGTCAGGAAGATTCAGGACTTCACTGTTCCTTGCTGTGGGTGACAGATCACCTGCTGATGTCCCAGCTGTAACCAGATGTGGTGGTGGCATTGCTGCTGCTGCTGCTGCTGCTGGCAGATCAGACTAGAGGGACCTTGGATTCTAAGAAAGGGACAGAAGCCTATATGACTGGGTCTTTATTTGGGCTCTCCTTGCATGGACTTTAGCCAGAGAGAAAAGGATGTCTCTGAGGGTGCTCTTATCTGAGTCTTTTAGTGATTCCCACTGCAGACCTCTCTTGAGCCAGGCCAGGTTGAATGGGAAAGAAGAAGGAATGCCAGAGAACACATCCACCATAGCGCTGTTTCTCAACTCCTGATGTTTCTTGCCAGCACATCCTCTTTTCCTCTCGGCTTTCAAGCTCTTATCGCTGTCTGTTGACCGACTTCCAGAACAGTTCTTTGTAGTTTATAAGGGAAGGAGAAAGCATCTGCATTGCTTTGGTCCAGATCCGGAAGTCAGCACAGCTTGTTCTTAAGGCTTGGACATGTTTTGCTCCCTGAGTGATTTTCCACGCAGAAAAAATTTGTTCACCGGGGCCTCCTGTGATCCCACCCCCACCTTCTGCTTTCTCAGAAGGGACCGGTCGGCCTCCTGCACTTGTGTGCACCTGCCCTGCACTGAGTCCGCAGGATGCTGAGTTCCCTTTGAAGAGCTAAGCAGCTTGCCACTCCTCCCCTGGACACCAAGTTGATTGTTAGCATTGCTGCTGGTCAGCATTTTCTCGGAGGTTCCCTTCCCTCACCCTGGTTTTCAATAACGTTTTCCTTCTTTTATCAAGAAGGAGGCAATCTCAGAGTGACTGGAGCTTTCTTAATTATGAATGTTTAGCTGTGCTATCCAGCTTGTAGCTGGATCCTGCTTGTTTCTGTCTTGGACTCTTGCCTGCCTTGGGATGGGCTTTCTGCCCAGTGACTCACGGAAAGTGCTATATTAAAAACTTGGAGTTAGTGGTTTAAATCAACCAGCAAAGACATTCTAGAAAAACACACCCTGCCAGCTGATAGAGCCCCCATGCCCCGCTGGGGTGGGGGTGGATTCTGCCTCTTGTGCGTTCCCTTACCACAGTAATCTTCTCATTATCTTTCTCTTTGGTAACTAGAGGACAGGGAAAAATCAGATTTGTTGAACATTTTTTAACCTCACAGACAAAGTTTAGAAAAGGTAGGCTGGATTTAATGTGCCACACTGTTCTCTTTTCTGTGCCATGTTTACTTGTCCCTATAATTTTAAAGACTTCCATGAAGTTAATTTATAAAGTATTGATACGTATAGAAAAAGCTGTGTGTTTACCTGATTTAGGTTTATATCAATATGATGATTTATATGTGATAAATAATATAAAAGTGCACACACACACACACACACACACACACACACCAATTCCAGGCCATTGGTCTTGGCAACAGGCATTATTAACCACAGAGCTATCTCCCCGTCCCTCTTAAAAAACGGAATATTCAAATATGAAGTATAAGAAGCATAGTTTAAAAAAAAATACTGTTTAGACATGTGAAAATAGCTTAGTCAGCATCCCACTACACCCAAGGCTATACCTGTTCACCAGAACTCAGTCCCATCATTTACTCAAGCTAACCAGGCATAAGCCTAGAATCCCATGGCTCCCACTGGCCAGTATATAAGCAGAGTCCAAAAGCAATGCTCTACTTCACCCATCTGGAGAGAAGCCACCATGATCAGCCCTGTGGCTGGAGAGTCTTCTCCGGGATCCTGACCGTCAAATCGGAGACTTCTGTCAAAGACAGAAAACGACCTTCTAAGATATGTCAAATGGGTGAGTAGCCTTAGGGAGACAGGCTTAGGACTGTGGTTAGGAATCAGTGCATGAATTTTGTATGATAACCTCAGCATAGTGAAATTATACCAACTATGCATACACACACATGCACATATACACACATGTACATACATAAACAAAAACGCATACACATGCACATACATACATAATACACACAATATGCCTTCTTGCTTGCAACATGTAGTAAGATATTGTCAGGTACACTTTATGTTTCTCTTGTCTTGGAATCCCCTTATCTCTGTGAATGATACATTAAAATTATTAATTTAAAGACATTTATACCTTTCTGGCTCTTCATTCAAAGTTTATTGTTTGAAAGCAGGGTTACAGAGATGCCAATAAATTATCATATTCTATTTTATATAGGGGCAATTTGCTTTAACCTTATCAAAGAATTAAATAAGTCACCTCAGACAACCAACCAGTGAAAAAAACTTTTTCATTTATTTTTTTTTTACAGCTTAAAATCTGGATAAATAATTAATTTTTTTTTTTTTTTTTTTTTTTTTGGTAAAAGTGGAAGCAATTTGGGTGACTTTAAGTTACAGCAAATTGGGAGACTCAGAGTCCTCTAAAACCTTAGCAGGAAAAGTGATTATAGGCGTTTACATGAAACTCATTCACTCTCCCAATTCCCAGAAAGACATCACATGAACTAAGGAGATGATGGCTTCCATCTTACTCTGAAATTACTGTTTGCCCTTCTGACTCCCAAGACAGTAGAAGAAAAAAGGAAAAAAAAAAACAAAAAAACAAAAAAACAAAAAACAAAACCAACAACAACAAAAAACTACGATAAAAACAGGAAAAAAGCCATTTTACATTTTTCCCTTGCCTTAAACAAGTCTAATATTAATAATAATCACACATGCTGCCGAAGAGAGCCGCTTTCCTCCTGGTTTCTTTTGAAATGACTTCCTTTACTTTTTCTTTTAACCTACAAATGGAGATCTGGAAAGGGGTGGGTTTGGTCATTTCGAAACTTTCCTCCCCAGGCGTCTCAGTAAATAACCCCAGGCCATAGTCTGGGTCTTCTCTGTTCAAGTCTTCTGGGGGCGGAGACTGAGGAGGCCAGGGGCAAAGGTGGGGCTGGGGTGCTTGGCAGAGGGAGTAGAGGACAGGAAGAGGAGGAGGGAGCCATGGGGTGAACTCCCAGCAAGTGTACATAATGTCACACACAGAGAGACACACGGACACACATGCACACATATCATGCACAGTAGATTCAAGCTCAAGAATGAGAGAAGAGGAGGCGGAGGGAGGGAGAGGGAGAGCCGGAGAGGGAGAGAGCCGCGCGCGCGAGCGTTTCCTGGTTTGATGTCAGCTCTCCAACACTGGCTCCGAATTAGCCACAGTAATATTGGGCCCCTGCCCACTCAGCAGGCAGACGGCTTATCCAGCCAGCAACAGGCTTTTAATAAAACAAGATGTTGTCCCTTTACTAAGGCCAATGGACTCCTTTTCTCTGGCCCCGTGAAATATCCTTCCACCCCCCACCCCCACCCCCAGCAGCAGTTTCGGCAGCCCCCCACCCCACCTCACCACACCCCCCACCCCCACCCCAACTGGCATTCCCAGGGGCTCTGATCTCTGGCTCTGCTGTGTCTCCAAGGTTCACACCCAGTGTGCTGGCTCCTCCTGCAGCTTCTATTTGTGTTCTGCCTTCATACCCTGTCTGCCCTATCCAGCCCACCTCTCCCCCTTTCCTGCACTCCGGGTAGCTAGCAATAGACACAGACTGGGAGGCAGGCAGTCATCTGACCTCCTAAGAGACCAGCTTTCAGCTTTAAAGACACCAGTAGGAAAGGCTGGACAACCTGGATTTCATCCTCAGATCTGCCCTGCTCAACTGTGGCTTCGAACACACTGCTGTATGTGTGGCGGCTAGGTTCTCAGCTTGGAACGTAAGTAGCAGGTTGCTTATAGACCAGTAAAATATTGAGCTCCAAAGGCACTGAGAATCCCTCATTGCACACTCTTCTTAAGCACAGATGTCGTAGCCAGGTCAGTCACTACCAAATGGTCAGAGATGATATGGGAGTGAAGGCCTGCAGCGCTGGCTTGTGAGGCCCCTCCAAGTTGGGAGGAATCTGCTCTCCACGCCCACCCTTGTGTTTGCTACAAAGTTTTTGAGAGGAAATGGACCGAATGAGTGCTGTGGACCCGCTTGTGCCTTCTCTCACTCAAGATGCTCCCTGGCTTTGGAAGAGAAGAGAGGAGAAATGAGCAGAGGAACATCTGGGCATGTGGATGGAGTCAGAGCTGGGAATTGTGTCTTCTGGAGCTTAGCCCAGATCCACCCCGAGAGCAGCAGGGTCCTGGCAGGAAGCAGGGTGTACCAGCCAACATGGGAGAAGAGCTGCCGAATTCTAGCCAGGGTGACCAGAGAGCTGTTCAAATGGCAACCTCAGAGCGAGGAATGCAGAAAGCCCCCAATAAATGCAGAAAACCACAAGGATAGAACCCAGCACAAAAGCATCAGCTAAAGAATGTGAGCAGGAGGAGCAGCTCATAGGGAGGATGCTGGGCTCCCTGGAGGAAACCCTGGGGTCAAGGGGAATCTGTATTGCTAGCTGTAGAGCCTGGGTCAGCCCAGGACAGAATCCTTTACCACATTGCTTAGCTCAGTAGCTCAGGATACCCGGGGCAGGGAGGGGACTCTGTAGACACATTTCCACCTTGATTCAAAGACAGCACACCCTGATCTCCATTCTTGGGCCCAATGGGAAAAGCAAATGAAGAAAGTATATCAGAGTAAGGGAGGAAAAAAAGCTGTAGGTTTCAGACTGAAGAGTGATGCCAGCATGGAGCTGTCAGCTATAGTAAGTGACCAGAAAAAAATCTGATTCAGAGAAAGACAAGCAAACATAAAATTCAGCCCAGTAGGGCGGCAGCTGGGCAGAGTGGAGGGGTGACCCCAGGTCAGTTACCAGGTGTGGATAACCCATCTGGATGGCTGGGTGGTGTCAAAGGTTAAGGTCAAGGCTAATTAATTACCAACTCTTAGACTGTGAAGGGGGTGGGAGATGTCAGACAAGAGTCAAGAATGCCCAGGCTGCAGATAAAGGGAAGGCAGGGACTGTGCAGGAGACTCAGGACTCACTGGCACCCACTCTCCTCAGGTCTGTCAGGGGCTCTGTGGAAAGGGAAGAGTTGCCTCTCTAGTAGCAACAGGCGTAGTGGGGAAGGCGCCTCTCTAAGAATTAAGTTTCCTAATCAAACTCAGGGCTGAAATCAACCAAAGAGAAACAAAAAGAACTAGGCAAAGAATCAACAAAACCAGGAGTTGGTTCTTTGAGAAAATCAACAAGATAAACCATTAGCCAGACTAACCAGAGGGCACAGAGTTCAGAATCCAAATTAATAAAATCAGAAATGAAAAGGGAGAGAAAACAATGAAATATATCTTAAAATAACTATTCTGTCTGTTGAATATTAACAGTTGAGAATATTACGGTCATGGTCTACAAACACCATGGAAATAGTATTAATAATTTTTCTCATGCTTAAAATTAGCATTTTCTTAATGTTTAACTTCAAAGTTTTTGCTATTTTGAAATTTTTAAAATATGCTTACTGATAAAATAATTTCTCTCCTAGAAACACTGATAATCTTGCTTAAATAAGCGGATTGTTAGACCATGTACACAGATATAGAATGAGTTTTAAATACTCTCTCACTATGTCAGGTGGTATCATATAAGGACTTTTGAATGTATTTCTTAATGATTCATTTTTAATATTTTATGCTCTTTTACTATGCCTAATTCCCAAGAAATATTTTGTATGTTTTGAAACAATTTAGTATTCAACATTAGATACAGAATCCTCAGTTATGGACAGTATTAAATATTCATTAATGATGCTTTTAGGGTATGAAAGGATATGAATATAAAAGTTGAACAAATTTTTTATATATTATTTGATTCTCAAAATACTCAATATTATTGATATGTTTGTTGTATTTTAATAATAAAAATTTAAAATAAAATGCAAAATTAAAAAAGAAAGAATTAAGCTTCCTCTACTCGGTTAGCCATAGGGCCAGTTCTCAGGCTGAGGTGCCAGTTCCCTCTTCTGGGGTGGCTCCTCATCACAGCTTTGTCACCCTGGGGGTGGGGACAGCCTGCACTACCTTCTGGCTTCCATGAGAAATGGAGTGGAGTCAGGCAGTCAGGAGTCCTGCTGATGGTAACTGGCAGTGCGGGCGGGAATCCCTTGAGAAAACATCCTTGGAGTCAGAGATTCTTTTTGGCAGGACAACTATGAATCCTGTATCCAAAAAAAAAAAAAAAGAAGAAGAAGAAGAGGAAAAGAAAAGAAAAGAAAAAGCAGGGTGGGGTCTGGTGGTAGAGACATGTTACATAGGCGTGAATAGCTGGGTTTGAACCCCCAGTATGTTCAAACCTGTTTAATCAGGTCATCATCACACTGTGACCTCAAAGCTTTTCAATATCATGTACAAATGATATCAATATTAATTACAATGGTGTGGTAGCCGATGGTCCTCACAACAGCTCCTAGAGGGAAATCCCATTGTCACACTCAGTGTAGGTCAGGGAACTAAGGGCAAGGTCCCAGTGTTTCTTGGACCTTGTTTTAACCTGGAAGAGAAGGCCGAGGGGGTTGGGAGGAGCTCTGGGGCCTGCTGGAAAATGGTGAGTTTCAGGGTCTCTGTGAGACCTGTCTCAAGGGAATTAAGTGGAGCTTGATAGAAAAGGACACTGAAGGCCCTTCTCCTCTCTTTGCACAGGAGTGCACAGGCATACAGATTTGCATGCACAATGCACAAGCACATATACACACACACCATACACCCCCCAGCCCCCATACACATGAGCGAGAAACAGTAGGTGATGGGAGATGAGCAAGGTGCTATTCAGGTCCTGAATGACAATAGGTGATCAGCCCAGAACATCTGAACGCCTTCAGAGCTGCTCTTAGACTAATTAGACTAAGTGACTAATTGTGGGGAAGTCCACTCCTGGAAAAACTGTCAAAATTGCAAAATTGAGTGAGTTTTATAAAAAGTGAATGCCTGACAGGAATTCTTGGACTATTGTAGACTTATTAGCCACGAGGATTGACAACATTTCAGAAAGAATACAGGGGACCACGTGGGTTTGATAGACACAAATGCACATCTTTTATAACAGGTCTATTAAACAGGGTGCAACTGATTAAACTGAAATCAATTTCATCAAGGCAGTGAACAAAGTATATTCTCATTTTTGAAATGGACAAATATGGAGCAGTGTAAAAAAGGATTCCCAGTCAAACGGATGCCCGGATAGAACCCTGAACACTTTGAAGTTCCACAATGGAGACTCTTAGATCTGTGCTAGGGACCTTGGTCTCCCCAAACCACCATTTGCTGGAGTCCTTGGAGATCCTTAGATGTTAGGAAGTGGATTGGCTGGTGGTATTGCTAGGGTGTCATGAGTCAGGTATGTGACTTCATAGTGGACTGTTGGGTGTGACACTAGTGTCCTTGTCACTGTCGACTGCTACTCTGCTCTGGCCATGTGCCCTGGTTTCAGAAGCACAGGCCCTTATCACCACTCAGCTCAGCTCCCCTCTGGAGTCTTGAGACTTTGGTCACGTGACTCCACCACCCTGAGCCTCAGTTTTCTCACTGCAAACTTGATATTCAAAGACATAAAAATGTAGAAAGCTCAGGGTAGTGGTGCACACCTTGAATTCTAGCACTTGGAAGGCAGAGGCAGGTGAATCTCTGAGTTCACCTGGTCTACAGAGCAGGTTCTGGGACACCCAGGGCTACACAGAAAAACCCTGACTCAGGGGGAAAAAATGAAAGCCTAGGTGTCAAATGTGATGGTGAGCGGATTCAGAGAAGGACAATCAATGAACCACCAGATTGTGACTGACACAAACTGGTTTTAACAGGATTAAATGAAGTCCAAACCAACACCAATAAACATTCAGTTGTCACATTTGTTAAGAAAAAGTCTGAGAATTTAAGAATGCAACCAAGAAGAATGTACTGGTTGGGGCATGGCTAGTTGGGCAGCTACCTTTGTGAAAAGCAGTCAAGTCCAGCAATGACATTGTAAAAGCTAAGACACCAACATGCTAAGGGTTGGGGGTTAAGGGTCAGGGGGAATTTTCTGACACCTGGGGATGTAAACATGATTACACTGAAGGCTGAGAATCCAGACACCAAGCACACTCTGCACAGTTGACAGTTATACCGAAGGGTTCGACGAAGTTTAGTGAAACTCTCTGGCCCTGAGAACAGAACCATCCAATGATTTAAATTGAGTTGATGACATTCGGTATTGGGGGGTAAGTTGTAAAAGCTGATGTGGCTTTCTTTAAGTGTCATTTGTGTCTCTGTTGGTGTGATCCTCAGAGTCTCTGGTCCAGATGAGACATGGCACTCTTGGCACGTGGGTGATGAGAAAGAAGTCATCCAGGTAACAAGTGTGTCAGAACAGAAAGGATGCAGGCGTGCTGGTCAATGTTCTTCTGAGGAGACTTTTGAAGAAAAAAAAAACATACCGATAACTTCTAGACAGAACAAGAGACTACAAACCCACTTCCTACCTTAAAGATAGGAATGAATATTTGTCTTTATGTGGGAGGGATGCAAACCTCTTGAGTATAAAAATAATGGGAACCAGCTGGGCAGAAAGGTTCATGTCTGCAATGTGAGCACCCAAGAGACAGGCAGGAGGGGCACTTCAAGATTATCTAAAATGTCTCAGAAGCTGGAAAAGACCACAGTAAAGGTAAGAAGAAAACTAGACAGCATGTATGACAGACAGACAGACACACATGCACAGACAGAGACACATACACACATAGAGAAAGATATTGAAAAATGGGAAAAGACAGCAGGAAAATCAAGACAAATGATTTATAAAATATAGAAAAATATTCAAACCCATAAACAGCCAAACCCATGAAATAAAAATAGTAAGACAACGTGCCTCCCTCAGAGTGACTTCCACAGTCTCTTTCTGTGTTATCACAGTAGAATATTGGAGATAGGGCACTTTCTAAAGAAAAGAGTTTTATTCAGGTTACAGTTCTGACCATTCAAGGCATTGGCTCTGGCAAGGACATCATGTCAAATGGCACACTGTGTCAAAGGTGGTGCATACAGCAAAGGACTCAAAGAAGGCATCACGGTCTCATCTAGCAATCTGTCCCTACAAGAATTGACCCAGTCACATCCTAACTGCCTCCTACTAGGCTCCACCCCTTAAAGGTCCCTCCCCCTTAGCGCCTCTCCACTCAACTAGCACATGACCCTTTAGGGGCTAAACCACAGCCAAGTTGTAGCTGTGGGTGAGAAGACAGTAAGTACTAGTGTTCAGGGACAAGGAACACAGTGCAGATGGGCCTACACTGTTACACACGCCGGGCCTGACCCTCATGTTCCTGAACTAGCTGTGGCATCAAGTTCTGCACTTGGTTTCCTTGCTTATTCACTGAAGAAAATCATAATTCCTGCTCCCAGGGCTGTCAAGAGGGTTGGCTGAGATTATTTTAATTTAGTGAGATGGTGTGTGTGTGTGTGTGTGTGTGTATGTATGTATGTGTGTTGTGTGTTTGTGTGTTCTGTGTGTGTGTGTTTACAAGCAATTGATCACATTACATTTGTAAAATGAAATACATCTTTTACATTTTTATTTTATTTTATTTTATTTTTATTTTTAAGACAGGGTTTTAAACTGAGGTTGGCCCAAAACTTTCTATGAAGCCAAAAATAAACTCCTCCTGCCTTCATCTCCCCAGTTGCCTGTTGATGCCCACTGGAAGCCTTGAGTCTCCCCCAAGGACCCAAGTCATGTGGGCACACGAATTTTCTTATTTTCTTCCTCGTGGTCTTGTCGGGGAGAGGCAGGAGATGTGTGTGCTGTTTCAGAAGGCTGAATCAGGCCTCCCTGGAACCTGACACCCATGCAGTATGTGTGGACAGGTGCCATAGCCTCTGAAGAGCCACATCTGGTCCAGGCTGACGTAATCATTTCCTGTCACTACTTCAGGAAGCACAGAGCTTCCAGCAGCATAAGAGACCCACTGTGACTCTCAGGACATACTCTGCCCTGCCTTTGTTTGATATCAGTTCCATTTCTTTTAAAGATTTATTTTACTTCTCTGTGTGTCTGCATGTTATGTACATGTACACGCATATGAATGTGAACACCCTTGGGCATCAGATACACTGGAGCTAGAAGTACAAACAGTTGTGAGCCACTGTGATGTGGGTGCTGAGGATGGCATGTGAGCCCTCGGCAAGAGCAGCAAGTGCTTTTAACAGCTGAGCCACCTCTCCAGCCCTAGAGCCATTTTTTCCTGTCTCTGTCTTTGCTTCCCTGCCTCCCCCAAAAGAAGATGTTCACCTGTAAGCCCATCATTATAGACAACTACCAGAAAGAAAGCAATTTACAACTGGACATTTTTCTCTTTGTGTAAGTGCAAGGCTAGGGCCAGGAAGGTGGCCAGTTGATAGGGTTCAGGACTAACCTTCATTGTGCTTTGGATTCAATCCCTTGGACTACATAAGCCAAGCGTGATGGTGTAAGCCTGTAACCCTGCCAGCCCACTACCCTTTCTCCTTTCCCTCTTTGTATTCAGTCTGGAATCCCGGTCCATCGATGGTACCACCTACAGTCAGGGTGAGTCTTCCCTCTTCAGCTAAACTTCTCTGGATACACCTTCAGAGTCACACTGAAATCCACTCAAGCTGACACTGTGGGGCAATCATCACGGTCCCCAGGGCCAAACCAATCAGAATCACATATGCAAATCCACCTTCAAGTTACTTAAAATCAGTATCTCAGACAACTCACAGAATCCCTAGCTTAAAGACTGTAATAAATCAACTGAAAAAAAATTCAACAATGACAACATAAAAGCATCCACCACACACACAGGCAAAGACCTGAGCTAACGAGACGGGGCACCTTAGATCATGTGGCCACCCTGGTTCCCGAGGTGTGGAGACTGAAGTACAGTATCATATGCATTGGAAGGAATACTCAACACTACAGAACGGAAAAGAAAAATGCAACTGAGACCTAAACCAAGACATCACTATCCACCTTCAGGACTGCCAAATTTTCCTATGTGTCATATCCAAAGTGTCTAGACACTGCATCCTTCTGCCTGCCTCCTGCTTGTAAGATGAAACAATTATGGTGGAGCATGATTTGACAGTATCTATCTAAACTACTGAGGCTAATCCCCTACCTGAGAGCTCAGCTTCGGAAAACCGATGGCAGGGTATGCTCAGGCAGGTGTAAGCCTTGTGTACCCATCAAGCTCTTTAGGCAGCACCGCTTGCATTCACTGAAGACTAAACACAGCCCTGAATGTCTGACATTCTGAAATTGGTTAAATAAACAGCGGCACAGCACACTGTCCTTCATGTCACAAACTAAAGTGTCCTACCTTGCGTGTGTCAAAAAAAAAAAAAAAGCTCCATCGGATCCTGGGGAATATGATCGCAGTAGAAGAAAAACAAATGTTCAAGAGGCAGAGCCAGTGGGGTGGCTCACTAGATAAAGGCACTTGCCACAAAAGCCTGGTGACATGAGTTTGAGCCCCTGGAACCCACTTAAAGGTGGAGGAGAGAAATGACTTCACAAAATCTTCCTTTACTTCCACATACATGTCGTGGCATCCAAACACCACCTCCTACATCACACTGACACATAATGCATATAAATATATTTCAAAATGACAGACAGAGGCAGGAGGGTCCCTTTTCTGCACACTGGCTTGGATCTTTTCTTTGTACAATGTGTACAGGCCATCTGTTAAAATACATTTCAAATGTAAAACATAAAACCCACATCTTTTTTCTTCAGGGGCGGGCAGATTCTATAGGCAAATCACTGAACATTCAAGCATACTCTATCCACTTGGACTTCTGACGGGTCACACTGCTGGGTGAGTCCGAGGAGTAGGGTCAATGGAGAAGTCCCTTCTCTGCTGTCTGGGAGAGCCCTCAGCTCTGTATGAGCTAAGTCCACAACAGCAATCTTCTAGCCACTCTGCTTCCTCTTAGTGGGAAGCAGAGGAGAGTATGGCGTTAAAACTGGAACTAGCCAACATATGCCAGCTGCTGGCCAGCCTCAAGCTTTGGAGGTGTTAACTGATGGTGAGTGTGTTCATGGCAGGGACCCCGTTCACAGCTCAGGGTCTCCTCATCCTACTGCTCAGTCCAGGTTAAAAATAAAAATCCCACCATTTGTCTGTCTTGCCCCACTCTAAAAACAGCACTCGCAGAGGCTAGGCCCTCGAGAGAGGACAGACCTGCGGTGGCCCTGACAGCTTCTTGTCAGCCATTGTGGCTTTGTGCTCTGTTACAGCATCAACACATTCAACTGCTGGCCTCTGAATCTGCCTTTGGCCTTTGGTGACTGCTCTGTGCCAAGACCCAAGCGGGATGGCCTTGGCATGCCCTCTTTGGTTCCTCCAGCAAACTCCTAGAATGGAGATCAGAGCCACTCGGGGGTTTTATGGAAGGGTTGGCTGATCAAGCTTCCAGCTGTCATCCTGTGAAGGAGGTGGCAGTGAGGCTGTCAGGGGTCTGGCCAGCTGCCTGTGGGTGTCAACAGTGAATTCCCTTGCCCCTGGGCTCAAGCTCTGCCTTTCCTGGCTTTCTAGTACTAGCTGGTCACAGTTTGCTTCTCCCTTGTCTGTCTTCCCTCTGGACCCTTGCAGGAGGCAAGTAGTGGTCAGCTCTCTAAGCCGAGTGCTGACCCTGTTCTGCAAGGGCCTGAGAAGGCAGGGTACCAGCAGAGGGGAAATTCCAGAGATGAACACACAAAAGGCTGTGGGGAAAGACAACAGCCTCTACAGTCCACCTGAGCTTCATTCAGCCAGGACAGCTCATTTTAAAAAGCATGCTTCCTTAGATGGGAAACGAGGCCACTGCATTAAGGGCCCATTCAAGATCAGCAGGGACTTCACCTCAGTCCCTGCTTTCTCCTGTCTTGGAGCTGGGTCACAGGCGAGACATGGCCCAGCTCCAGGCCTCCCGTGTCTGCACTTTAATAAAGTTTCTCCATCTCTGTAACTATTAGTGTGTCTCTGTACCATTCACTGTAACGAGAGAGTTCCAGGGACATGGACACTCCAGCAGTTAACCCTCTACACCGGTGGTTCTCATCCTGTGGGTCATGACCCTATTGGGGGTCATATATAAGATATTTACATTACAATTCACAACAGTAGCAAGATTACAGTTATGAAGTAGCAACGAAAATAAATTTAGGGTTGGGGGGGTCACCACAACATGAGGAACTGTATTAAAGAGTCACAGCATTACGAAGGTCGAGAACCACGGCTGCAGAGCCACACCAGCCAGTGACAGAGACACACAAATGCAGCATCTTAGTTACTTTTTCTGTTGCTGTGACAAAACACCATGACCAAGGTGGCTTGTAGAAGAAGGCTTTTATCTGGGCTTACAGCTCGAGAGTGCTGGAGTCTGAGGTACTGGAGCAAAGGCAGAGCAGCGACAACTGAGAGCTCACATCGTGATCTGCAAGCAGGAGGCAGAGAGTGTTCTGGAAATGGTGAATCTTTTGAAGCCACAAAGCTCATTTCCATCAAGGCCACACATCTTAATCCTTCCCAAATAGTTTCACCAAATAGGGACCAAGCATTCAACCATTAATTCTAAACAGTCATTCAGACTTTTTAAAGATGAACTACTAAATTGACATTCATGCTTTAATCTCAGCATTGAAGAGGCAGATTGTTATTAGACGCGTTCTCACGACCGGCCAGGAAAGACGCAACAAACCAGAATCTTCTGCGGCAAAGCTTTATTGCTTACATCTTCAGGAGCCAGAGTGCAAGAAGCAAGAGAGAGAGAAAACGAAACCCCGTCCCTTTTTTAGGAGAGTTATATTTCGCCTAGGACGTGTCACTCCCTGATTGGCTGCAGCCCATCGGCCGAGTTGACGTCACGGGGAAGGCAGAGCACATGGAGTGGAGAACCACCCTCGGCATATGCGCAGATTATTTGTTTACCACTTAGAACACAGCTGTCAGCGCCATCTTGTAACGGCGAATGTGGGCGCGGCTCCCAACAGCAGATGGCAGAGGCAGAGGCAGAGGCAGAGGCAGAGGCAGAGGCAGAGGCAGAGGCAGAGGCAGAGGCAGAGGCAGAGGCAGAGGCAGAGGCAGAGGCAGAGGCAGAGGCAGAGGCAGGAGGCAGAGGCAGGAGGCAGAGGCAGAGGCAGAGGAGGCAGAGAGACAGACAGAAGGATCTCTATGAATTTGATCAAGTAGTTCTACAAAGTGAGTTCCAGTAGAGCCAGGGCTACATAGTGAGATTCTGCCTCAGAAAGAAAAAAAAAAGGGTGGTGGTAGTGGTGAGGGGCTGAAGAGATGGCTCAGTGGTTAAGAACACTGGCTGCTCTTCCAGAGAACCTGGGTTTAATTTCTAGCATTCAGATGGCAGCTGGCAACTGTCTGTAACTCTAGTTCCTGGGGACACAACATTTAGAGACATACACGCAAGCAAAACACCAATGTACATTAAATAAATATTAAATAAATAAATAAGCAACACCCATGTTTAAGGAGGGGGTAAAAGAAAGAAAGAAAAAAAGATGAGCTACAAATAAATGCTAAGTGGCCTCAGATAGTTCCCATGGGACTGTGAGTATGTGGTGCTACTGGGGACTTTGTGTGTGCCTGAGTGTGTATGTTTTCATATTTACAAATGCATATATAAACATGTCTGAGTGTTAATGTGTTAAGAGTTAACATGTATGTATACTCTTGAACCCCAAGCAAATGAGAACATTCCCATGGCTACTCACACTGCTCCTGGTCTACCTAGAATCCTGTTGTGGATCCAGTCCTCCAACTTTAAGATAAAGAAAAGCCAGGAGAAGACAGCTGCCTGCTGTGCCAGACCAAACATCTGGGTGTACAGAGTGGCCATCTGAGCTGCTGACTGGAGCAGAGGTACCATCAGCGGAGTGTGTGCTAGATCCCTTAGTGGACATGGAGACAGCTTTCCATTGTTCCTGGGCTGCTGTGGGCATTTGGTTTGTACTGGATTCCTGGCTCTCTCTCTCTCTCTGTGTGTGTGTGTGTGTGTGTGTGTGTGTGTGTGTGTGTGTGTGTGTGTGTTAGTGCAGGGTACAACTCATTGGCTTTGACTGGGTAGAAAGCACCTTCCAGCATTTCTGGTTAAGCCCAGAGGAGGGGGGGGGGGGTTGTTAAAGGGACCTGGGAGAAGCCTTAAGAAGCAGAGTCAAAGTGTAGAATACTCTGCTCACGGAACTGTTTCTTTCCTGGAGGCTAAAATTCACGGGCAGGTAGCCAGCAGCCACATTAGGATATGAAATGTAATCTGTTTATAATAAGTTTTCAAACTGCCTCTCATTGGTGCAGAGCATGGAGAGGGTACCACAACCCATGGTGAGGTGACCCTTGCCTGCTGTCCACGGTGAACTCACCCAAGCTGGCAAGTCACCGTGAGGTACAGCCTCCCGCATGCTTCCTCGCTCAGCCATCTCTATCCCTCTGGAGCAGATAAACACGTTACCACAGACGACAGCTGGAGTGGCTGAGCGCCAACCCCAGCTGCTTCTCCCTCCGCCACTGCTGCCTGAGGCAGCTATGGAAGCAAAGAAGCAAACTGACCCTGCAGGTTGGAAGGCACCCCTCGGGTCACACAGTCCCACTGATACAGGAAGTTGGGTCCCCTACACCAATATTCTCCTGCAGGTCGTGGGCTGAGCAAGGAAGGAGCAGCCTGGGCGGCTCCTGGCCACCTCCCTGTGTAGTCAATGCTTGTCTTGCTTTCCAGAACAATGGTGAATGAAAACAGCAGCCAGTACCTATTAGGCAGTTGCCCTGGGCCTGCTAGCATCTAAGCACTTTGAATGCTTTGTCTTGGGAAACTCAATCAAATCTCCAGGGAGATGTTAGTCACCGTTTTGTAAGTGTGGAAATGGAGGTATAGAGGCCTCCAACAATATGCCCAAACCCTCGCAGTCAGTGGAGCCTGGATTTGAGCCCAGGTTTTCCCAGTTCCAGAATCCAAGCAGCTGCCATGACCACCGCCCTCCTCCCACCCTGATCCCCTACGCCTTCCATGGGGAGGTCCACAGCCTGGATCCTTCCCAGCTAAACATCCCAGAACTGACATTGGGCTGTCTAAGATTGATTCTAGAACTTTCTTCAAGCTCTGATTCCCCAGAGGACATTCTTCCCCTCACTTCAAAACTGAAGAGAACAATGAATCCTAAAGCTGGAAGGAAGGGTAAAAGCTAAGGGGACTGGAACCTCACGCATCCACCTTACCATTCAGGGCTCACCTCTCACCCACTTTGAGCCACCTGCTCAGCCTCTCTGGATCACCAGTGCCTCATCTAGAAGCAGAGAGCACTGAACGGCTCACCACTCCCGTGACCTGAAGCCCTAGCAACCACATGTGCTTGTCTTTCTAACTCTACTGCCACTCCTTGTGGGGATGCCCCTGAAGAAGGGGTGTGGTGGAAAGGTGGTGGGGGGGGGCAGCGCAGGATGTGGTGGCAGGTTTCTGAAAGCAGGCAGTGAGACTCACCACACAGCCTTGGTTGGAGACTCCTTCCTTAGGCCTTGGGTCTGCCCCATGGTTCATGGGTGATGTGTAAACTACCCCTAAGATACATTGTATTCCAAGAAATGAACACATTTAAAGATACAGGCTTACAAAAAGGGGGGGGAAAGTCTCCTGTCTTCTTCAAACCCAGCATTCCCTAAGATGCCTCCTAGTCCTTCTCCTAATAGGGTTGTCTTCTATTCAGCATTCCCAGAAGCTTCCTCTGACCTCTAGTACTGAAATGATGCCATGTCTCCCCAAAGGCCACTGGACACTCCCTATCCATCCACCCAGTTTTACTTAACCTTTGTGACAGGTGTTGCTAACTAATGTCACACGTCCATTCCTTGTTTATATTATTCTGCGTCACCACTTATTGGCTGCTGCAGGAGAGGTCCCCAGACCCCCTCCCTACTGATAATTATCCTAAATGGTTCCTAATTCAGATTACAGGTTCACTAAATAGAGGCTGGAGTGCTTGTTTGTTTGTTCAGATGGAAGGAAGGAAGGAAGGAAGGAAGGAAGGAAGGAAGGAAGGAAGGAAGGAAGGAAGGAAGGAAGGAATATGCAAGCTCAATGTGTGTTCTAGTTAGGTCTAATTTCTTTTCATTTCTCTTTAGATTTAGTTGTTTTATGTGTATGCACCTGTATGTATATGCACCACATGCCAGCCTAGTGCCTGCAGAAGTCAGAAGAGGGAATCAGATCTCCTGGATCTGTAATCACAGACAGTTGTGAGCAACCATGTGGGTGCTGGGAATTGAACCCTGAGTATTCTGCAAGAGCAACAAGTGCTTTTAATCACTGGGCCAACTCCAACCTATTATAAAATTAATATAATAAAATTGCCAACTTGACCCGGCCTAGAGTCATCTGAGAAGGGAGTTTTAATTGAGGGCTTGCCTAGATCAGATTGGCCTAAGAGCACATTCGTGGAGATTGTCTTGTAATTGATGTAAAAGATCCCAGCCTACTGTGGGCAGCACAATCCCCTGGGCTCATACTCCTGGGCTGTGTAAGAGAACTAATGAAGCATGAATGAGCCAACAAATAACATTCTTCAGTGTTTCTGCTTCAAATTCCTGTTTGAATTCTTGCCCTGACTTCCTGTGACCATTAGGAGGGCATGAATTATAAAATATTATCAGATGCTCAAACACAGCACACTGAGAGAAGAGTCCAGAAGATGAGTGCACAGTTGTTACTTGCATTGATCACATGACATTCTAGAGCAGGTAAAGCTAATCTAGAATTTTCTTTCTTTCTTTCTTTTCTTTTCTTTTAATTTTTATTTTAAGAAAAACAAGATTTGCCTTAGGAGGTGAAACAGAGATCAAGTGGGAAGAACTTTTTTGACAAGTACTCATAAGAAAGATGAGAACTTCCACTTTCAGGAAGTTGAAAATATCCCTTTCCCTTCCGGCTGCTGAGCATCACTAAGAAGTGTGCATATTATTACATAGGGAAAATACAAAAGGCGCTGTAAGGAGCCGAGAAGATGGGCTGACTAGCAACCTGGGAACCAGAGGAACAGCACGGCCTATGGTTGTCTCACATATCACAGGTGTGGAACTGAAGAAAGAGACTGACGGTCTAAACCTACTCTCTCTAAGAACCTAGAAAGGGGTGTGGCCTAGAAAACAGTCTAAGGCAGTAGTGGTCTACTCCAGGATCCACTACAGAAAATGTAAGCCCAACCTAAATGGAGGGGAGACGGGAAGGGATGCATGGGTGGGAGGCGGATAGACATAGGGCAGGGACATGACGCCTAGCTTCCCACTGTCACCAGGGGACTTCTCTGCTCACCCACCCCTCACCAGATTGGTGTTCAAGAAGACTGAGAGCTGAGACTTTGCATCCATGTCCAAAGGGAAAGGGCTTCCCTGATGTCAGGGAGCCTGGGCTTCTACCCCCACCAGCAAGAAGGAGCCTTTCTCTTCAGATGTCAATAGAAGCTGGTGGAGAACTTGGCCTTCTACTTCTACCTGGCAATAGTGAGCTGTACCTCTCTATCCAACCTCCCCTGTGTGAGCTCTGTAAGAAACCCAGTTAAAATAGAAGACAATAATTAAATACATTCCTCCAGATAACAAGATTTCAATGGAAAATACTCTTGCTAAAGTCCAGAAATCTTTTAAACCAAATGAAAAAAGATCAGTAAATTCCAATACGGAGATGCAATGTTATCTGACAAATTTTTTTTTTTTTTTTTTTTTTTTTGGATGCGGTTTCTCTGCATAGACCTGGCTGTCTTTAAACTCACTCTGTAAACGAGGCTGGCCTCCATCTTGGAAATCTGCCTACCTCTGCCTACCGAGTGCTTGGATTAAAGGTATGCACTACCACTCCCAGCCCATCTGACAAACATTTTCATTTTAAGGCATCTATCATAAGAATGTTTCAAAGTGCAGTGGTGGTACTCTTGTACTCATGAAACAAAAGTCAAAAATAGGAAGGAGAAAATGAAAATCTAAGGTCTGAAAGTGCCATAAGCAAAATGAATGTGCACACATACACACACACATACATACCCTGAATGTGATTAAAAAAAAAAATTAAAGAGAAATACTTAGAGCAGATGTGAGTGAAGATAAAGACTGACTATATAGTGACAATATGTAGTCACAGCAAGATGCCATAGTGCACCCATAAGACTGAGGGGGAGTGAATTCCAGCATCTGACATAAGTTCCAGCCAGGACCCAGAACAGAGGGGCTTTTTCTCCAGACCTAACAAAATCTTTTCAATTTCTCACTAAGGAATCTGTCTTAATTCTGCCTACCATCCCCCACTGTTCCTAATCCCCAGTTCTCTCTCCCTGGTGCCTTTGTGAAGTCAGCTATCTACAACCAGTCGCCTCCAGCAAGAGCAAGCTCCCCTCTCCCAGGAATTTAGAATTCATCTACCAGACCATTAAGTGCTCAGTGCTCAGTGCTTGGTGCTCCGCCTTCCTTCCCTTTACTGTGCTAGGACAGGTAAGGCAATGCCTAACTGAAGGAGAGCTGGAAAGGGCAACTCCAGAGAGTTCTCAGAGAGCCGGATCTCTGACTATAGGCAGGGGAAAGGGTTCAGTAAGATCAAGAAGGATGCTGTGTTGGTGAGAATACAATGCTAGTGCCAGAAACCCTGAGGTTTGTGTCTTTAGAGGCAACAAGGCTGTGCAACCATTCTCCAGGTGGGCGGGAGAGTCTGGAGGGCATGAGAATCTCAAGGAAGTACTGTGTTTCTTTACCATCCTTGTTCTCTAAGGAGACCCTGAACACCTAGGCCTGCGTGAGCCTTCCTTTATTATTACTTTTTTAAATATTATATGACCATTTTTTGTAATATTTTTTAATTAGGTATTTTCTTCATTTACATTTCCAATGCTATCCCAAAAGTCCCTCATACCCTCCCCCCCACTCCCCTACCCACCCACTTCCACTTTTTGGCCCTGGTGTTCCCCTGTACTGAGGCATATAAAGTTTGCAAGACCAATGGGCCTCTCTTTCCAATGATGGCCGACTAGGCTATCTTCTGATACATATGCAGCTAGAGACACGAGCTCTGGGGAGTACTGGTTAGTTCATATTGTTGTTCCACCTATAGGGTTGCAGACCCCTTTAGCTCCTTGGGTACTTTCTCTAGCTCCTCAGTTTGGGGCCCTGTGATCCATCCAATAGCTGACTGTGAGCATCCATTTCTGTGTTTGCTAGGCCTCGGCATAGCCTCACAAGAGACAGCTATATCTGGGTCCTTTCAGCAAAATCTTGCTAGTGTATGCAATGGTGTCAGTGTTTGGAGGCTGATTATGGAATGGATCCCCGGGTATGGCAGTCTCTAGATGGTCCATCCTTTCGTCTCAGCCCCAAACTTTGTCTCTGTAACTCCTTCCATGGGTGTTTTATTCCCAATTCTAAGAAGGGGCAAAGTGTCCACATTTTGGTCTTCGTTCTTCTTGAGTTTCATGTGTTTGCAGATTGTATCTTGTATCTTGGGTATTCTAAGTTTCTGGGCTAATATCCACTTATCAGTGAGTACATATCATGTGAGTTCTTTTGTGATTGGGTTACCTCACTCAGGATGATGACCTCTTATTACTTTTAAGCGAGGTATCAGTTCACAAACAGAGGCATCAACCTAGAAGCCAGGTGTAAGCCGGGGGCTCCATTGCATCCGAGTATTTTCAGCCTTGGCTGGCTGGGATTCTAGCTAATGGACCAGGATACAGGCTGATGGTGACCTCAGCCAGCACATGGGTCTACCTGATCTGGTTAAACTCCACAATGGGCTAAAGACACCTAGTTCAGCTACCTAGAAAAGGCCAGTTTGAGAGAGAGAGAGAGAGAGAGAGAGAGAGAGAGAGAGAGAGAGAGAGAGAGAGAGGAAAAGGACTCACCTGGGGAGGAGTGTTACTAAAGATTCACAAATGGAACAATTTTCTAATAACAAAATAAACATTATTAAATTGTCCTTGCAAGGTGGCAAATTGGTGAAGAGATTTTTGTTATCCTTTTCAATGAAACTTGGCTGGGGCGTGCATTAGATTGCACTCCCTAAAGAATGTATTATTTGTTTCTGTGCCCTGCCTCCCTGCCTGGCTGGCTTTCCCTTCAGACCTGCAGGTGTTAGCACCCTCTCCCTGGGGCTGGGCAAAGGCTGCCTTGGGGTTCATCCTCAGCTCTGTCTCCTCTACTTGGGGTCCAGAATAAGAGAAGCAGGCTCTCATTCCCACGCCCCATGTTGGGACTCATCTGTACTGTGGGACAAAAATTGGTACTGACTTGCCTGGGAATTCCCTTCTGTGGATCCTGTTCCTGAAGGATGAGAGAGGTGGGGGGTCCCTTTCTATCTAGCCTCTCACTTTGCTTGGTTATGAACTTAAAGATAATTTCATGTTTGTGAGCTGTGTTTCATTAAGTTTTTAGTTTTCAAAGTTGGTATGGGGACGTAACATGTAAAAGTGATCATTTATTTGGGGGATGTGGGTCGAGGTGTTTACTGAATTATTCTGTTTTCTTCCATCGTGAACATCTCCTGTTCCAACCAAAGAAAAGGCCCATATGAAACCTGGTCCCTCCCCACGAATAGGAGTGGCTACCTTCTTGTGTCTCCTGCTTCTTCTGCTGTAGAAGTCAACCAGAACTTGGTATGTGGGTGTGGGTGTCCTCCCCTCTTTGTCCAGAGCAGCTGCTGTTCTCTGGTCCTCTGGTTTGCTTTGGTAGTCTTCTGGATAAAGGCAGATGAGTTCAGAATGACGTCATTTCCAAGGTTTGACTCGATCCCTGCCCCCGCAAGAATCCCACCTGCACCAAACAGAAAGGAACACCTGTAAGAAGAGAGGCCGCTCGCTGCTGTCATCACTAGAAGTGAACCCGGTGTAACAGAATCCAAACTATCTCAGGTTCAACAGGAACGCATCACCAGAGAAAACCCATAGTGACGTTGGTTGCCGCTCTTCACTTAAAAACAACCAAGCTAAATTAAGTAACAATAACAACAACAACAAGTTGTTTCCCACACCACTTGCCCAGTTTCTACCTCCAGTGTTCAGTCTGAAACAATTTCCACGCTTGAGTTATTAACTTATGAAAATCGGCACAAGAGGTGGAGGCAGTGCGCACAGCTCCCCGGCTGCGTTATTACTCATTGCTATGGCTCAGTGGGTTCCAGCACAAAGGCGTGTTATTCTGCCTGCCTCTCTCTCAGTTTTGAACAAAACGCAGCTCACTAATGGGTTCTGCCTCATATACCTTTCTGTAATCATTATGCTGCCATTCTCTGTAATTTATCCTGTTTTTCACGAAGAGCGTGTGTATTAGTCAGGCGTGCACATGTCCTGTAAGTCCCCTTTCATTTGTGGCTAAAAAGAAAGGTCACCAAGCTGCCAATCACTTGGAGTAAAGCACCCATAATGCACCCATTATGCACTGATCCCGGCAATATTTGGAAATAGTAAGGGATGGCTATGAAAGACTCCAAAAGCCGAGAGAATGGGGACATCGGTGTGAATGGTGAAGGGGATCTGAAAACAGTCAAGAGAAGATGGACCGAGGGGGAGTTTTCTGCCCATCCCAGCAGGATCCCAGTCTGGAGATCACAATAAAACACACACACACACACACACACACACACAGAGCAATCAGCGACACCTGCTTACAGGCTGAGTGGTTTCAAGTACTTCTTCCGAACTCCTTTACTGCCAGCTACAGCCTGTATTTTAGCAATTTCTAACTTGTGCTCCGAAGCGCTACTTCAGGGTGGGGGAAATGGCTCAGTAGATAAAATCCTTGCTACTAAAGCTTGAGAACCTGAGTTCAGATCTCTAATCCCTACACAAAGAGCCAGGTGTGGCAATAGAAGGAATCTGATGCTGAATTCTGGCCCTTTTAGATGTAAGGGTAAGCACACACAGGTATACATGTAGCATGTATGTGCACATGCATGCACTCACAAATATTTTTTGGAAAGAAAGAAGAGCTATCCTATACAAACTTGAGCCAAGTGTGTTCTGGAACTAAGTGGTATCATGGTTCTGGAAACTTCAGAATTGCTTGCAGAAATCAAGACCTATCAATGTTCTAGTGGGGCGGGGGGGGGGGGGCGGGGCGGGGGGAGGCAACAAGAGGGAAGGGGTGGGCTCGGACAAGCTAAAATTGCCAGTGAAGAGAACAACTAGGTAAAAGAACTTGAGACATAGGGAAAGGTGGGACACAATTAAGATTTAAAAAAAAAAATAAAAAAACAAGTCTGAATTGCTCTCACTGGCTACTAAGCAGGTCCCATGGGGCTGAACACCTTGCAAACAAGGTGCCCCTAAAACAACTAAAGAGGAGCCCAGGAGCCACCCTCCATCAGGTAGCAGAATTCTCTACCAGATTCTTTCTCTGTAGCCACTGACTCTTGTAGATGAGCAAGGGAGCAAGCCAGCAAGTGTGTTTCTTTCATCTTGCTGAAAGTGCTAATGAATGCTTTGGTTTTGTTCTTTCCTCCTCATTAAGACAAATGAGCTCCCTTCTGCCCCCAGGAAGCTGCTCTAACCCCCTAAAGCAGCCACTCTCCTTCCTGCTTAGCAAGCTCACACCTCTCTAAGGGACCCTGTCCTGTCAGGTGGCCTAAGGGCCTACCTCGCCTGGTTTAGACTCAGCCTCAGGGCCTCTCCATACTGCTCGCTGCTCTTGGAGCCCATTGCCTACCACCTCGAGGGTCCAGAGGCACGTTTGAGGTTATATCAACCCTGGAGGTCCCGGCAGAGCCACAGGCACATTACATTTTCATGTTACTGTGTCTTGAAGAGGCTGCCAGGTTCGACAGGATTTAGGAAGACTTTACCCCCCCACCCCAAAGGTAGTTAGAGGCTGTGCAGCCCAGTCTTGGTCACCTTATTTTTGAGTCAAAATCTCTCACTGGCCTGGAAGCCTCAAGGGGAGCTACAGGGATCAGCCTGCCTTGGTCTCCCCAGAGTCTAGCCTTTCTCTCTGTGGGTGCTTAGGAGACAAACATTTTATCAATTGGGCTATCGCCCCAATCCTTTGCTCCCCTTTTAACAGTATGAAACGAAGCAGAGCGGTGTGTGCAGACCCACGCTGCCGGGGACGTGGGTGGACCAAGGTGGGAAGCAGGATTCCTTCGCTCCGCTTGCCCACCGTGATTGGATCCCTACCCTAGACCCCCTTCCCTGCTTCCCAAGGCTAGCACCAAGCTGACAAGAGGACAACTTGAACTCTGCTTTACCCAGAGACAACTGGAGGTAGAAAGAAGGGCCTTCCTGAAGCTGCAAGAGAATGAGAGGCCTCTAGGACACAGCTCTGAGTCACAGTGAGCAGTGAGGATACCACCACAGATGGCCCCATATGGTTGCAATGTGTAGGAGGCTGCCAAACTCTCAGGGGAGAAGTGAGAGGCCCACCTGAGGACTGTTCTTGGGGAGTCGAATCTGAGCAATCATAACCCGACTTTGCTCACCCCACCTGAGTTGGGGCCAGCCTGAGCAACAGGCCACACCTCACTAGGTGTCTGCCTATCTCTGTATCCCCCCACATCCTTCCCTAAGTGACACGATGTTGATGTAATCAGCCTGGCAGGATCCAGAGTTACCTAGGAGACAGGCCTCTGGGTAATGCCTGTGAGGGATTCTGGGTAATGCCTGTAGGTTAATGGAGGCGGGGAAACTTCCCTTAATTGAAGGTAGCACCTCGCTGTGGGCTTAAATCTAATGAAATGACAAGCTGGCACCAGCAGTCATCTCCCTCTGCTTCCTGACTGAGTGTGACACGTGACCTATCTCTTCCCGCCCCTTCAGCCCCCTCTTCCCACACCAACGTGGATCACGAGCCAAAAATAAGCCCATGTTCCCTTAACTGCTTCTTGTCACGTATTTGGCCACAGCAACAACAAAAGTCACTAATGCTGTTGGCTACATTGATGAGTTCCAGTCTTTATCTCCTTCACCCTGTTAACCATTTTAGGAACACATCTCTGTAGCATTAACTACCTCCCCACTGTTGTGTAACATACTCTCCAGGCCACTTGCAACATTGTGACTCTACAGCCCATGAGCAATCGCTGTCCACTTCCCTCCCCTCAGCCCCTGACAGCTTCCATTCGGCATCTCTCTAAAGTTAACTGCTCTTAGCACTTCATGGAAGTAGAATCAGACAGAATGCCCTTCCACATGTGGCTAATTTTCATTAACTACATCTGGACTCCACCAAACCCCATGCTGCCTGGCGGTCCTGGGAGGTGAAGAGCTTTCTCAAGCCTCAGATCAGAGGATTTGTAGTTCTCAAGGAAAGGTTCCCGCGTGTGCAGGGGAGAACCGGAGTAGCTGGCTCACTGTGTGTGCCCCCGACCCCAACATTGTCCATCAAACACACCCTCTGTGCTCACAGCCTCAGGAGCCAGATTGCTGTTTGGAAGCCATTGACAAACCCAAGCTGCCCAGAACCCAGAAGTACGTGATACCCACTTCAACGGGGGTTATGTATTTTAATTCTTTCCCCCTTCAAGGAAGGGGAGAGAACTGAAGCTGTTGATGGAAACCCCACTTAAATGGATCAGCACTGGGGAGCCATGTGCACATCTGTTCTTAACAGGTCTCAGCTGAAAATATACCTAGATCTGTTTATGTGGAACCAGCTAAACATGATAAGATTACAACTTGCAGGGTAAGGATGGAGTTAGGAGTCAGGGGGTGGGGCGGGAGGAAAAACCCATCCACACTCAGTCTGTGTGTTTGCGCCTCACACTTAACCACAGATGTGTTGACTGGGCCGGATTTGCTGTGAATTTTAAAAGCCAAAATGGTTCAAGATTAGTTACAGACAAACTCAAGACCTTCCCACAGCTTTTCTGCAGTTCAGCCTCTCGACTTACTTCCCCCCCCCCCCCCGCCCCCATGAGCCCAGGAGGAGACTACAGTTGGGATGTCTCTTGAATTTTGAGTTCTGGCCCATGAGAAAGACAGTATGCTAGCTACTCACACAGAGAGGACACAGAACACCTTAAGCAAACAACTCAAAAGTAGCGGGGGTGGGGGAATGACGGTTTCCTTTGGGTCAGGTTACAGCTCATAGTTGACATGTTCTATTGGTTGTAAGCCTGTGGCAAGATCACTGTAGTGGGAGCAGGGGCTTGGTTTCCTTCACTTCCCACTAATGACATCAAGTTCTATACCCATCAGAATCACACTCATGGATTAAATCATAACCCTCAATCAACCAATAACTTCTCAATGATTGGATCTACCAGCTGAGGCCTAAAATTTCAACCCAGAAGTCTTGCAGAGACCTTTTTTATATCCAAATCATTACGAACACCAATCCCCCACCCCACCCCTCACCCCCACCCCCGCCTCCTGCTGCCCCAGGAAGGGTTGGCATGGGTTGAGGCATGTGTCTTTTTGCAGGCTCTGTGCTCTCTCAGGGTCTTTTGGCTTTGGACCTACAGCTACAATCTGAAGCTACACTGTTAACTCCAGCACAGAGCTGAGCAAGCAGTCTGGATGGTGGCTTAGAGCCCTGGTCCTCGAGCAAATGGCTAATAATGGCTTCAGCAGACTAACACTGGGAGGAAGTAGACCCTGTGGTCTACTTTTCTGAGTTTTGCTGAGATAGAAATCACTGGATTTTTACATGATGACTCCAGTATTGAAGGCAAATGAAAACCACAGCCCTGCTGTGGCTTTGGAGCCTCTCGTGGGTCTGTAGGTGTCTCCACAAGTGGGAGGAAGAGGCCTCATTGGCTTTGCCTGCTCCAGGCTCTGCGCAGCAGGATTCCCGTCCCCCAGTATAGGAAGACCCCATCTTAGGTGAAAGGTGTCACAGTTTAGTACCCTTCTCCACTTTCCCTCTGAACGCCATCATACTCCATATCTTCACTCCATGGTTTGAAACTTGCACTCATCTGGAGACATCCATCCATAATGGAGCTCTACAAATTGATATCAGTCTATAAAACGCACCACAGGATACAGAATAATGGTCACATAGCCTCAGAAACAATCAGCTGAAACTGACATCTGAAAGCACACATCCTCCTGCATCCCCCCACCTCGGGGGGGGGGGGGGAGGGGAGCTGTGATTGGTAAGGGCTTCATTCCCAATGGGCCTCACGCTGCGAGCACTTACCTAGTTTAGTTCATCAAAAATCACTTCTTTTAATAAGCAGTCCACAGGAAAACAATTATGGATGGCAGTTTCATTACACAGGAAGTTCTAGAACAAAGAACTCATCACCCACAATTCTGTGACCTATTAGATGATACAGAATTTTAATTAAAAAACATTAACATGTTAAATTGATGGCAAGGAAGGTCCTTACCACTTCAAGGTGTTAGAAAGAAACCAGGAAGGCAAAATATGGCTGGTAGGCTATCTGAATGAACTGTGCAGTGTGCCTTAAGATTTGTCATCTGTGGCTTTGTGTCTGAGGCTTTCTGCTATGTTTGTTTTTTAAGACAAGTTCTTACTGTAAGGCCCTGACTAGCCTCAGATTGATGGCAATCATTCTGTCTTTACCTCCAGATGCTGGGATTGCAGGTACACATACCGTGTGTGCACACTTTAGTTTTGGCAGAGCAGAATCTAAGCTGCGCACATCCATCGGAGGGAGGGTAGTGAGATTCGGGAAGGGAGCTTTCTTTCTCTCTGAGTAACTCCAAAGCACATCCTGAAAGAGGACCCACAGTTAAAATCCCCTCACCTCCCCAAGTGGCTACTGCCCCAAGTAGTGCAAGAAAAGCCCTTGATAGGAAGCTTTTGGTTTGATTGTCGTTTTCTGAGCAAGAAACTTGGTGTTATTTCCAGGCAATTAACTTAAGAAAGCCTTCTTCATTGGGACAGATGAATGGAAACACAGTCTTCTGAAATCACTGGCTAAACAGTCTAATGGCAGGCAACGTGGTTCAAGCCAAACTCACTAAGTCTAAGAGCATTGGCTTCTGAACTGATACATTAATGAATAGGAACACCCAGGTGCTCTAAGCCAGTTCCCACACTAGCTTCAGGAAAGATCTAGAGCTGATGGGCATCCCATACCCTCTCTAGACAAGCTCCTAGGTCATGCTGTGTCAGAGCATACCCAAAGTTCTGTAAAAGAGTACACACTTTGCCCCAACCACAGGGCACTGAGCTGTGACCTCTGGGGAAGACACTGGCTTGTGTCCAAGAAGGAAGTAGCTGCCTGAGTCTTGAGAGTCCATAAGAACCAGTTTTACACCTGGAGCTGAGAATATACTCCAGGGTGCTCAGTGAGGCTGGCCTCTTGTAATGAAGGACTTGGGTCTTGGGATGCAGATTGTCAATCCCACTGCATGGGAAGGAGGCAACTGCTTTTGTCCTGAGTGGGCTGGGCTGGTGCAGGGGCAGCCGTAGAGTTAACCACAGGCTAGAGGAAAGCTTCCACTTCTTCCAAGGAAGAGAGCAGCTTCAGACTTGCACAATGCTGAGGCCAGACTGGGCCAGTGTACGGCAGTGAGCCACAACTGGGATCCTGGGAAGATCCTGGAGTGATAATCCAGAACATAGAGTGAGTTCAGGCCTCAGAACACAAATTATAAAGCAGCTGGGTCAAATGACAATTGCTTATAACCTCAGTACTGGGGAGGGAGAGATGGGTGGGTCCCAGGGGCTCATTGGCCAACCAACCTAGCCCACTTGTCCAATGAGAGCACTTGGCTCAAAAACAAAACAGAAAACAAAAACAAGCCAAACAAACCACGGTGAGTGCCTAAGGACGGATGCCGGAGGCTGTTCTCTGGCTTCCATGTACACACAGACACAGACACCTACACATGTACAGACACACACATGTGATGCCTTCACAATCACTGCTGGGTCCCCTCTGCTGGACAGCTGACGAGGGATGTAGCTGGTACCTTTCCAAAAGTCCAGGCTTGACTGCATCATATTCTAGTTCATATGTATCCCTGATTGTGCCTCGAGGTACCAGTCCGGTGGACCACTCCCTTGTTACCATTCCCATATCTTCCTCATTGTGTCAAGGTCAGTGGATAAGCCATGTAGGCCCCTGGCCCACAACAGGTACCTAGGCAGCATAGGTTTGGGTTACTCTTTCTGGGCAAACATGGCCAACTCCACTGAGGGACAGTTATGCACTGAACGTCCAGGACCTTGAAAAATACCATGGTGGTTACAAAAAGAAAATGACAGAGGGCCACCACAGGGACATCCACGGTAGCCCTGAGGTGAAGCAGGTGAGCCACATTGGAACACTGACCCTTCTTCAACCAACTTGACAGCAGGTAGCAGGGGCCCCAGAAGGAGTCAAGTGTGGGTCCTCATGGAGTGATGTTTAGGGAAGCTGGCTCTTGCCTAGGCGCTTTCCCCACTGGCTGGAAGGGCTTCTTGAAGGAGAAGAGATGCCAAGGCTGGGTAAAAATGAACAGCAGGCTCATGGGGCAGGGTTCACTGTGCCCTACTTGGACTGGGGCACATGACTAGTTTTCTCTGAGCCAGCACATTTTCCATTCTAAAAATAGCTCGCAATGACCCAAGACATCTTCCCCTCCCGATAGGGCCCGTGGTTCTGTGGTGGTGTTGTTATTATTGTTTTCCCAGAATGTTTGTGATTTCTGGAAGCAGTGAGCATTGAAACCATTATGCTGTCAGTGCGTTATCTGACTGTCCCCCAGATACAACACCTTGAGGACCAATATTCGGCCCTTCGTGGAGGGAAGAGACAGCCCTGGGAGGTAAGGGGAGCCCTCCCCTTACCAACCCTCTTTAGTCAGCCTGTCTTCTCCCTCCATCATGAAAAGCAGGGGGTGCTGCTTAAGTAGAAAGGAGGAGCAGACAGCACCCCCATCCCCACCTCCATGTTAACAGCAGGGCACACCCATGAACCCCAAGGCTGTTGGCCTCTGCCAAAGCCTGACCTAGCCACAGCTGGAGGAGCTTTTAATTGAACATTGGATTTCTGTCTGCCCTGGCAACCTTCCCACATCGATGTTGGGATATTTCTGGGACGTTTAGGACACAAGCCTTTTAAAGAGGAGGTACCCAACACTAGTCAGGTGACTCCTAGGAGCCGAGTCTTTCAACTGCGGGTTTCCAAGCATGGGGCTATTTTTACATATCTGAGTGAAGGCCTATTAATTGCTGCACAAGCACTTCTAGGGAAGTTCATGTTTCCTGGAGGCCAACTGTTAACTCAAGCAATGCCAAGGCTTCTCAACGGGGCGCTGGGAGTGGGGGTTGGGAAACTTTGTGGTTTGCTAAGGAGAGACTGAAAAAAAAAAAAAAACCCACTCACTTTCCCTAAAGGGTTAATGGCTGCAGACAAGACAGCCATATTAAGTTATACCCGGCCAAGGGTGAGCAGTGGGTGAGCAACGCAGGCAAGCAAAAGAAAAAAAAAATGTAGAAAGGGGAAGATAGGAAAAAAAAAACCGCAAGCATATACACCCTCTCCCACATCTCCCAGCCCACCCCCACCCTCCGGCAGAACATTATATGTACAGGCCACAGATTGGAGTGAAGTTAAATTTGGCTCACAGGAATACAGGAAAGAAAGAAAACAGATCAAGTTACACAGAATCCTATTCAGATTTGGGCTTGGGCCTCAGCACACAATGCCTAGCTAAAGAGAACAAGGCCACGGTGTGTTGTGGAAAGCTCCACGCCCACGAGCTCTCCTTTCCCTGTAGTCATCTGCTGGCCCAGCCCTGGGCTGCAGGCTAATTCCCTGCTCTGCAGGTGGAGACGGGATAAAACAAACCAAAATGGTGTAATGGACTGCAGGAAACCCTTCTTTCAGAACTTGATCAGCCTCCAGAAAGGAAACACGCATGGACTTTTCTCCCGACAGCAATCTGTTTTCTTAGGGTGCAGCGAGCAAGAGGCCTGGTGGCCAGGGTAAATAAAACAGCCAGTGGCAGGACTTTTGGCAGGCTGGGTTGCACAGGAAATTTGAAAAGACCGCTTCCTACACTCTGATTCCAATCAAAAGTGAGCTGTCAATCTTGCAGGACGGAGGCACTTGAAAAGCACAAGCCAGGAAAGAGACGCTGCGGGGTGGAAACCCGAGTGGCAGGTGTGTGCCTGGAACCCTCTCCGGCTCCCTCGGGCTGGGTCACCTGGCTCGAACCCAGTCCCAGAAGCCGGATTCTCCAAGTCTTCCAACTGGAGCCAAACAGGACTGCTGGATCGAAACTCTAGGTGGATTTTGGCTTCTCCTTTGAGCAGCTGGGCAGGCTAAGTGGCCCCTGCATGTAAAGCCAGCTATGAGATGGTCAGGTATGTGTTAAACAGGAGAGATTAGACCCTGTCCCTTGAGCAGACAGAGAGGAGAGAGGAGAGAGTCCCGCCAGTGCTCCCCGGGGAAAGTCTCACAATGACCTAAGAATCACCCCCCCCATACTGCTGCGGAGTAGGGTCTTTACAAAGCTATCCTATCCTATACTATTTGAGTTTCTCCTGACTCTAGGTGGGCTGGGCAGGGAGAACACAGACCTCATTGTACAGTGAAGAAGGAAGATGCCTAGCAAGGTTTCTCTTTGCCTCAGAGAATATGGCCTACCATCTGAACAGACATATGCCAGGCCAGGCTGGGTGGTCCAGGATCCTCAGACCTGGGTGTACGTGACAGTCACCAGCCTTCATCATCTGGTGTCACCTACTCTCCTTAAGAGCGTTGCCCTAGGGGCTAGAGGAAGGACTTAGCAGTCAAGAACACTGGATGATCCAGAAGACCCAGGTTCAATTCCCAGCATCCACGTGGCTCCTCATGACTTTGGGAATTCCAGTTCCAGAGGAGCCAATGGCATTTTCTGGCCTCTGCAGGCACCAGAGATGCATGTGGTACCCAGACATACATGCAGGCAAGATATGCACACACATAAAACATTTTAAATTAAAAACCCAGTAAAGACTCCTCTCAGCTGGAGCTCAGTAGTGGAGTGGGCACCTAGTGTCCTTAGTTCTCAGTGGGCTCTGCCGTGATGGGAGCCCAGCCAGCCTCTGGCTCAGAGCGACCCAAGGCCGAGTCAAGGAGAGACCCCATGCAAGTCATCCCTTTCACCTGTGGGTCTGTAGCTCCTCAAACCTAAGTGGAAAGAAAAAGTCACTGTGGGAAGTGTGTTCCCCAGTATTCTGCTTTGCCTTCCACTGCCCTGATAAAACAGTTTGGACAGGAAAGAGTTTGTTTGGCTTATAGTTTATAGTCCATCATTAAGGGAAGCCAAGGCAGGAACCTAGAGAGAAAACTGAGAGGACTCTGTGTGTGTGTGTGTCTGTGTGTGTGTGTGTGTCTGTGTGTGTGTGCAAGCACACTCAGGGAATGCTACTTGAATAGCCCAGGACCACTGGCTTAGTCATCGTATCACCCACAATAGGCTGGGCCCTCTGTGGCATCCATGATCAATCAAGAAAGTTCTCCACAGACACACTCCACAAGCCAATCTGTTAATGGAGGCAGTCTCTCTATTGATTTCCCTTCTTTCCAGAAATGTCTAGGTTTGTGTCACGTTGATGAAAACTAGGACATCTACCAGACCCATCCATTCACGTCTAACCTCTAGTATCTCAGAACATACCTTTCCCAGGATGAATCGGGATGCTATGCATATAATTAGTTGAGATGAGGTCACTAGAGTGGGCTGGAATCCAAAATTCAGTACAGTTCTTATTCGAAGGGGAAATGTGGACACCAAGGCATATAGAGGGGTGCATTTGTATAACAGTGAAGATACACATCGATCCGATGGTGCTGCTGTGAGCCAAGAAAGCTAACAGTTGCCAGCAAGCATTAGCAGTACGAGCAAATTCACATTCACTCCCACAGAAGGCTGGTCCGTGCCAGTCTTGGATTTCGTCCTGTGAGTCCTGGTGTGTGGTTCTCTTCATGTCAAGCCTCTGTACATCGCATGCTAAGAGGCCAGGCTGGAAAGTGCTCAGCCTGGGGTAAGTGCTCCTCCAAAGCCAGCATCCAGGCCCTGTCAACGCTCTGAAGAGATTTTTCTCTGTTGCCTGAAGGAGGAGTGAGCCTGTGCTGCTATGAAGGGTCTCTCTGCTCCTTCGGGAGAGAAGGAGAGAAAGTGTGGTCTTTCGCTTTTATGTTTTGTCTCTGTTTCTCAACAGAATTCCTCCGAAGAGGCTCAGAAGTGAGAGCAACCCGCACTTCCTCTTTCGGGCAGCGATGGGCTCCCACGTGAATTATGGTGGAGAGGAATACCTTTGTCCTCAGCGACTGAAGACCTGGCCTCTTGATAACTTCCCCTTTATCCTAGTGGCTTTTCTAGAGAAACCTGATAACTTCTTCGCATGACTACAGGAGAAGCCACAGTCTGCTTGAAGGAGAAGCTCTCCTAGGCAGGAATGAAACTACAGGATGCAGCCATAGGCAGACTCATGGGGGCAGGGGACAGAGAAAACCCTGACAATATTCACACTCATAATGGGAGGGCCCTCCCACTTGGTGGGAATGCCTCCACACGCACCCACAGCAGCAGCCCGTGCAGTGTTGCTTGGACCTCAACTTTCCAGGGTAGCGAGGGACTCCACGACTGTTCTTCAAAGCCCCATGACACACACCATCCTCTTGGCTCTGGGAAATCTTTACAATATGTCATCTGCCTTAGAACTCTGCCGCATTTCCAGATCCGGTGAGAGGAGCTGCACACAGGAGGTCCTGGGACTTCACTCCGTTGGACCATCAATGAGATGGTGCTCATATACCTGACGTGGAATGCCAGTCTTTCTTCTTTTGCTGTACCCCAATCTGCCTCTTGTTCTGTAGCCTCCTCCTAAACACCTTCTCTTTTTTCCTTATCTTCACCCCTAAGTCTTTATTATTTACACACTCCAGAGTTATTTTTCCTCACTAAGCATTACTTAATATATCAATTTAGGAAATATTTTTTTCTTCCAAGGAAACACTTGCCCATCCTTGTTTATTGCTGCTATATTCACAGCAGCAAGGGGATGGACCCAGCCTAGATATCCATCAGTGGGTGAATGGACCCTTTAAATGTGGCACTTATTATACACAGTAGGATACTTTCAGCAGTGAAGAAAAAATTAAATCTACAGGAAAATGGATGGATCTTAAAAGTATAACACCAAGTAAGGTGACCTAAAGTCAGAAAGACAAAAACCACATGTTCTCTCTTGTATGTGGATCCTAGTCTACACTGCATACTTGTATGTATGTAAACAGGTATAAATGTGCATAATGTAAAAGTCTAGGAGGCCAAGAGAGGGTAGTATTAGCTGATAGGGAAGGATAGGTGTCTTAGTCAGGGTTTCTATTCCTGCACAAGCATCATGACCAAGAAGCAAGTTGGGGAGGAAAGGGTTTATTCAGCTTACATTTTCCACATTGCTGTTCATCACCAAAGGATGTCAGGACTGGAACTCAAGCAGGTCAGAAATCAGGAACTGAAGCAGAAGCCATGGAGGGATGTTCCTTACTGGCTTGCTTCCCCTGGCTTGCTTCCCCTGGCTTGCTCAGCCTGCTCTCTTATAGAACCCAAGACTACCAGCCCAGAGATGGTCCCACCCACAAGGGGCCTTTCCCCCTTGATCACTAATTGAGAAAATGCCTTACAGCTGGATCTCATGGAGGCATTTCCTCAACTGAAGCTCCTTGCTCTGTGATAACTCCAGCTGTGTCAAGTTGACACAAACTAGCCAGTACAATAGGGGATGCTGGATCTGTCTTTTTTTTTTTTTTTAAATCAATTTTACACAAGCTAAAGTGATCTGAGAGGAGAGGCCTTATCTGGGAAAATGCCTCCATCAGGTCAGTGTGCCAGCAAACCTGTGGGGCATTTTCTTGATGGATGATCAATGTGAGAGATCTAGCACCCTGTGAGTGGTGCCAACCCTGGGGAGGAGGTCCTGGGTTTTAAAAGAAAACAAACTGAGCAAGGCAGTAAGCAGCACTCCTCTGTGGCATCTGCCTCAGCCCCTGCCTCCAGGTTCCTGCCTTGAGTTCCTGCCCTGACTTCCCTATGAAGAGCCTGAGAGCTGTAAACCAAAATAAACCCTTTCCTCCCCAAGTTGTTTTTGGTTGTGGTGTTTTATTACAGTAATACAAACCTTCAGTGAGACAGGGAGCCTGGGGCAAAAGGGAACATGAGACATGAAAGGGGGAAAATATCTGGGGAGGAGCTGTTAGGGGGGCAGGGATAGATGAAGGATGAGAAAGATGATGAAAGGTAAACATAGAAACACAGCTTGTGATGATGTCATAATGGTATCGAACACAGTCATGGCTAATATGTGTACATATATATTATATATTCAGAGAGAGAAAGAAAGAATATAAATTATGCTTCTGGCCATCCTTTTCCTCTGTGGTAGTGACTGGCCTTCTGTCCCTCCTTCTCCTCTGTGGTTAGTGACTGGCATGCAGGAGACACTTGAGAAGTATTTGCTGAGGGGCAATGTCACCTGAACCTCTTATGTTCAGGTTCTCTTGTCCTCTTGTCATCTCCATTTTAACCACTTGGTCAGCCCATCTACAGATGTTACTATCTCTTAACTTAGTCCCAATCTGGACACCTAGTCTCCTGTTTACGAGACAAAGCACTCACAGACTGTGGGTGTGAGTGTGTGTGTGTGTGTGTGTGTGTGTGTGAGAGAGAGAGAGAGAGAGAGGGAGAGAGAGAGAGAGAGAAGCTGTAATGTGTATTGTGCTATATGCACATATATGTGTGATTGTGCATGCACTGACACACGTGGGTAGAGGCCAGAGGAGGACATCAGGGGTCCTGTCCTATTAACTTGCCCTCTTAGTCCCTTGATACATGGTCTCTCCTGTATCATTTGGAGCTGGGAGATTAGTTTTTAATGTATTTGGTCCATATTTTCTTTTTCTTTTGTTTTGTTTTTTGTTTGTTTGGCTTTTTTGAGGCAGAATTTCTCTGTGCATTTCTGGCTGTTCTGGAACTCAGAGAGCTGCTTGCCTCTGTCTCCTAAATGCTGGGATTAAAGGCGGTGGTCTTAGTCATTTTTCAACATTTCTTTGATAAGAGGCCCCATGACTCTTCAGGCTCTCAGAGCTGGTGAAGAGGCAGAAGGAAGCCTAGAAGACAGATTTTCTGGTCTATCCTGTAGATGAATACGTCAGCTATACAGAGTGTATATTCCGGGTACACAGTTGTTCTGGAAGGCTCCTTCTCTTGGTTTCTGAACATTTCAGTTTAACATTTACATGCTCTCAAGAGAGTCCAGGCATCTGCCTTCAGCCTCCAGAGATAATCCTGGTGGTAAGCTGGGCGTTCCTCCCCAACACAACAGGTCGAGTGACAGGAATGCACACTGCTTCAGGTGCTGTCTCACAAATCCACATCTCAACCAGCCATAGTGACTTCCACGGAGAGTGCTATGCAAACCTCAGAGGTAGATCTGTTTCCAACCCCCGAAGAAGCTTAAAGCAGCGCAGTCTTCCTGGCACAGACGCCAGCCTCCTTGTTCTCAAGTTCAACACATGTTTTACATCAAGAGGAGGGCTGTGGTCGGGGTAGGGGAGCTGAAGGGAGATTCAAAGGTTCTTCGGTTCTCATAGGTCTCAGCCTCTTCAAAGCTTCATCCCACTCAGCACGAGGGCTTCTGCCCACACTCGGGTGCTGTGGTACATGCTTGGAGACGCGCCTGTGGGCCAGAGAGCAGATAGCAGGCATGGACTGCAATCTCCCTGCAAAGGTTCTCCCTGAAAAACGGACATTTCCCTTGGGAGTGTCCTGAGCTCCCTAAGCTGAGTGGCCAAGACCCTGACTGCTCACAAGGCCATGCTGAACAGTGGGGATGGTGCAAATGAGCTCAAGCTAGCCTATTGGGCAGTTTCTACTAGGGATCTTTGCAGGTGTCAAGGTCGACAGGTGATGGGGATGTCTAACTGTTTGTGAAATGGAAGGCGATATATTACCAGGCTTCAGAGAAATGCAGAGGAAGACAGCTGGAAAGTGACAAGGTCCTGGGCATTTGTATGATGCTCTTTCCGAAATAAAGGAGTAGAGGGCGAAGAGAGGAGGGAAGAAAGACACAGAACAGGAGAAAGATCGGAGGGGGGTACCTTTATTTACCTCCTTTTTTAAAACTAAACTTCTTATTTCCAAAGTTTTCATTTTCCAGAAAAGTTGACAATTAGTGCAGGGAGTCTTCCTATACCTCACACTCGGTCCCTTGACTAGGTCTACTTGTCACCGTGAATCATAACGTAAACCAACCGAACTCTACAGTTTATCAAATCTCCACAGTATTTCACCTGAATACTTGGTATTGCAGCTACATTTAGTTATCATATCTGACCGATTCCTCTTGGCCATGACAATTTCTCAAACTTATGTTTTTGCAGCTTGTGGCCATTTTGAGAACTGTTAGGTGGAATTTCTGTTGGTTTGGGTTTGTTGTTGTTGTTATTTTGCTTATTATCACAGTTGAGTGATAAAACCTCAGAAGAGAGGTGACATCTTCACACACACACACACACACACACACACACGAATACCTGTTATCGTGACATCTCGCTTGACCATCTGACTAGGATGGTGTTTGTGGTACCTCTCCACTGTGAGATGCCTCCCACTCTTTGGAAGGAAGTCATCAAGCCCAGCCACACTTGAAGAGTGGGGAGCTGTATTCCACCTATGAGGGTGGACTGTCTGCACACTATTTGAAATTCTGTTGCACTTTTCTATTTTCCTCAATTTGTTCTCTCAGTCTTGCCCTTACAAATCCCTCCCCTCAGCCCAGTTGAGTACCACCCTACCCTGGGACATCTAGTCCCCGCAGGACTAAACATCTCCTCTTCCACTGAGGTCCAACCAGGCAGTCCATGTAGGGGAAGGGGGTCCAATGGCATGTGACAGAGTAAGAGACAACTCCAATTGTTAGGGGGTCCACATAAAGATCAAGTTCACATCTGCTACAAATGGGGGGTGGGCTAGGTCAAGCTCCAGCATGCTCTTTGGTTGGTGGTTCAGTCTTTGTGAGCCCCTATGGGCCCAGGTTGACGAGGTCTACATGTCACCATTAATTACAACATAAATCAACTGAACTCTACAGTTTATCAAATTTCCACAGTATTTCACCTGAATACTTGATACCAAATCTACATTTAGTTATCTCATAGGTCTTCAAGTCTCTGTAGGTCTTCTTGTGGTGTCCTTGAGCCCCCAGCTCCCTCAATTCTACCCCCTATTTGTCTGTAAGACCACCCAAACTCTGCCTGATGTTTGCCTATGGATCTCTGCACTTTCCCCCTTCACTTCTGGCTGAAGCCTCTTGGGAGACAGTTATGCTAGGTTCCTGTCTGTAATTCTATCAGAGAACTCCTACAGCTGATGAGCACCTTTAGCAAAGTGGCTGGATACAAAATCAACTAAAAAAAAAATCAGTAGCTCTCCTTTACACACATGATATATGGGCTGAGAAAGAAATTGAGGAAACAACACTCTCTACAATAACCACAAATAATATAAAATGTCTTGGTGTGACTCTAACAAACCAAGTGAAAGATCTATATGACAAGAACTTCAATTTTCCAAAGAAAGAAATTGAGGAAGATATCAGAAGATGGAAATATCTCCCCTGCTCATGGATTGGCAGGATTAACATAGTAAAAATGGCCATCTTACCAAAATCAATCTACACATTCAATGCAATTCCCATCAACATTCCAACACCATTCTTTACAGACCTTGAAAAAGCAATTCTCAACTTCCTATGGAAAAACAAAAAACCCAGGATAGCTAAAAAAATTCCTGTACAATAAAAGAACTTCTGGAGGTATAGCCATCCCTGATCTCAGGCTGTACTACAGAGCAATAGTGATAAATACTCAGGGTAATAGTGTAGAAATAGATTAGTTGATCAATGGAATCAAATTGAAGACAGAGAAATAAACCCACACATCTATGGACACTTGATATTTGACACAGAAGCCAAAACCCATACAATGGAAAAATGAAAACATCTTTAACAAATGGTGCTGGTCTAACTGGATGTCTGCATGTAGAAAACAATGCAAATAGATACACATCTATCACCCTGCACAAAACTCCAATCCAAGTGGATCAAAGACCTCACCATAAAACCAGATGCACTAAATCTAATAGTCAAGAAAGTGGGGAAAGCCTTGGACACATGGGCACAGGAGACAAATCCAATTACAGAACACCAGTTGCTCAGGCTCTAAGATCAACAATTAATAAATGAGACCTCATGAAACTGAAAAGCCTTTTGCAAGGCTAAGGACATCAGCAGCAGGACAAAACTGCAGCATACAGAATAGAAAAGATCTTCACCAATGCTGCATCTGACAGAGGACTAATATCCAAAATATATAAAGAACTCAAGAAATTAGACAACAACAAACCAAATAACCCAATTTTTAAAATGGGGTACAGAGCTAAACAGAGAATTCTCAACAGAGGAATCTCGAATGGTCAAGAAGCACTTAAAGAAATGTTCAGATTCAATTCCTAGCACCCACATTGCAATTTATGGCCAGCTGTAACTCCAGTTCCTGGAGATCTGACGCCCTCTCCTGGACTCTGAGAGCACTGCATGCATGTGGTGTACAGAAGTACATGTAGGCAAATTGCCCCTACACATACAATGAAAACTAAAACAAACAAACAAAAAATCTGGAATAGAGGTGTGCTTTTTGTTGTTGTGATAAGATTTTTCACCCCCACCTTAGATGGCAGAATAGGAAAATATATGTGCCTACATGAGTTATCTGAATATTTTGTGCGTAACCATCTGTAGCTGTAGTAAGCTAAAGTTGATTCCACACTGGTCTCTCTAACACTAAGGGATTACCATGAGAACAATCGCAGTCTTTTCCTTGTCTGTAATTCTCATTCTGTTAAAAACCTGACTGTCCCCCCCGCCCCCCCACTATCCAGTCACTTCACTGTTAGGAATATGGAAGTCATAGTTTTAGAATGCACACTCTTAAAGAAAGCAATTATTTTCAAGTGTATTTAAAAATGTTATGTGTGCGAGGGAATAACACTTCTGAAAGTCATGTTGGGCTCTGATCACCATTGTGCGGGCTGAGGAAGGTGGAGGTGCCATGTAACTGCCATGTTTACAGGCAAGGCCTTTAGGACGAGGAAAGGTCACCAGAGTAGGTGTCATTGAATCCTGGTTGGCTTCATGACAGAGACCAGAAAACACACCCACACACACCCACACACATACACACACATGTGCGCATGCGTTCACTCCATATCTCTTACTATGTGTTCCTCTGCACCACTTTGGAACTCTGCAAACAAGAAGGCTATAACTTGTGATGGCCACTTGACATGGAACCATTACTAGAAGCCATAACAAATGGCCCATGTTATGAGCAACTGGCCCCAGGGAGCATGCTGGCATCTTGAAATCCCATGCAGCCAGGATGGGTGTAGACCCCAGACAATAGTTTCTCCGTGTAAGATGGCTGATCTTCACTGGAAACTTGGTGGGGTTTAGCATTACCATAGAAGCAAGCCCCTTGGCATGTTTGTTGGGGATTTTCTAGATCAAGTTAGTTGTGGGCTGGAGAGATGGCTCAGTGGTTAAGAGCACTTTTGTTCTTACAGAGGACCTGGGTTCAATTCCCAGCATCCTTCTGGTAGCTTACAATCAGGGGAACCAATGCTCTCTTCTGAGCTCAGTGGGCACCAAGCATGCACAGGGTGCACAGACAAACAAAATATTCATACACATAAAAATTAAATGACTCTAAGAACAACAAGAAGGGATTTGTCTTGACTGAGACGAGCTGAGAAAAGTCTTCCTAAATGTGGGTGGCTCCAATCCCTGGGCTGGAGTCCTGGAAAGACTACAAAGGAAAAGTGAGCTGAGCCCTAGCAACACACAAGCACTCTGTGCCTGAGTGCTGACCAACTGCGGCTAGCTGCCCTACACCCCTATCACGGAGCCTTCCCTGGCAAGAAGTACTTGGAGCCTTTCTTAAATTGGACACCAGGATAAACCCCTCTTCCCTTCTCTTCCTTCTTCTAATAATAATGAGAAAGGTAAGTCACATCTAGTGCCAGGCTGGGCAGCAGGTGTCCAAGCTGGGCCTGTCTTCCCCATACATGCAAAGCCATGTTTCTAGATTGTGCAGGACTAAGAGCCGGTGATAGCCCAGCTTACTCTGGGGCAGGATTTCTAAGCTCACATGCTTCCTGCCATCCTTCCACTCCTCCACTCTTGGTTCCCCCAGCTGAATCCTCACACCATTCACCAATGTCTGCCACTCAGCTGCTGAGTCCCTGCCAAGACTGAAGGGGCGCCACCCCTCAACATACTGAAGGGGAATTCCAACCAACATGCATATATCCACAGGGGTTCTTCTGTCAGGGAAGCCCAGGAGAGAAATAACTAGTCCATTAACGATTTCATTTTTGTTGGAGTTGATCCATGTCTCTATATTGTCATAGAAATCCAATAGGAAACTTCCATTTTAAAAGATAGCAGATGTATAATTAAAAAGAAATAAAGGCAGCTCAGTGGAGGCTGAACTAACAGACTGGGAGACCCAGAGTAGACAGAGAGACTTGAACTACCAAGGAGCAAACACTGCCACCCAGAAAATGTGTCCCAGAGAGATGATCCTGGCTGCCATGTGTGAGAAGAGACTCGGCATTCCTGTCTGAAGATAAAGACAGATAGTTGGGGACCTATGGGACACAATGGAGGGTCTTGACTGTGCAAGGCTGCATGTGTGGGTGTCAGCTGGTAGGAGCCCCGATCTGGAGAAGAACTGTTGCTTAAAGTGTTAGAAGCTGGAAGTAGGTCCCCAGGGTAAGAGAGTCTTGGCTACTTTGGGTCCCTACAGGTCTGCAGCTCTGGGAAAAGGGGACTCTGCAGTATCATCACCTGGAGTGTAGTGTGCAGCAATCAGAGGGGAGAGAACTTTCAACTCTTTCTTGGAGCTTAGGCCCTCAGCCAATCAGAACGCTCAACCTTGGGGTCTGGGTTGGCTTTTTATTGGGCTCGTTCCTTCTGATCACAAACATGATGGATGTTTATTGCATGAATTTTGGAAGCAGAGAAAAGCAAATGAGGAATTAAAATGGACCCGCGTCATCCTTCCACCTAACTAGACTCATTTATCAGTCAGACATTTTTATTTCCCAGCCTTTGGAAAACTATAGACTGTAAAAAAAGAGAAGGGGAGAAAGCATTTGGATATTAGGAATCCGGGCACGGTGAGGGGCGAGCCACCACCCACACAGACCGTGAGCACACTGCACAGACGGAACGTGATCCTGCCACCAGAATCCTTCCACAGCTCTGAGGAGAAACCGAGGTTGGAAGATGGCTGTGGAGAGGTCAGAAACAGGGGTGAGGCGCTCAGAGTTTTACAACCAAACAGAAGTGAGTAGCGAGAAGCTTGAGCCTCCAGCCTACAGGAACTGCACGCAAAGCTCACGGATGAGTGAACATTTCCATCCTCCTTTCCAAGTTCAACACCACGGTGACAGTTCCTGGCTCTGGTGGGCACTCTTTTGCTGATCTGAACTATAGCGGTCACGCCTGAATCCACGTTTCTGGAGACAGGGACACTAACAGGCAAAGTCCTCGTCACAGCTTTACTGGCAGTGTTGAGAGTAGGCACTGTGGCCCCCAGTGACCACCTTTCTGTCATTTTATTTTCTCCATGTGTGTGGATTCATACCTGTGACTGTGAGCACGACCATACTATAGTGTATCTATGGAGGTCAGGGGACAACCTCAGGTGCTGGTCCTTGCTGGTCAGGAGACAACCTCAAGTGCTGGTCCTTGCAGATCAGGGGACAGCCTCAGGTGCTGGTCCTTATAAGTCAGGGGACAGCCTCAGGTGCTGGTCCTTATAAGTCAGGGGACAGCCTCAGGAGCTGGTCTTCGCCTTCCACATTGATGCCTTTTGTTACTATAATTTTGCTTGATTCATTGCACTTTTTTTTTTTTTTTTTTTGGTTTTTTGAGACAGGGTTTCTCTGTGTAGCCCAGGCTGGCCTTGAACTCAGAGATCCGCCTGCCTCTGCCTCCCAAGTGCTGGGATCAAAGGCATGTGCCACCATGCCCGGCGCTCATTGTACATTTCTATTTCCAAAGAAATGCCTACATCCACTACCTCTGACCAACACAGCCTTGGCTAGCACACACCTTCACTTATCTTGCTGGGGTCACACCCATGAATGTCTAGGTGGGCATGTTGGAGCACAAATATTTACCAGACTGGTTTGGGTCCCTGCATTGTCTTTCATTTGACAAAAATGTCCACGTAGATATTCTTTCATTGTCAGCAACAATGGTTTACATGTTCGTGGTGTCCTCTTTGTGTCTTCACATGCAGGAAAAACTGGCTAAGAATTTTATATACAACAGCTAAGGCCCTAACACTTGTATTTAACAGATGAGGAAGATGGATCCCAGAGCTTAAGCAAGGTACTGCAGGTTACACAGCTTGTGTGTGTGTTGGAGTTGGGACTGAAGCAGACTCAGTCAGTGTGGAAGCTGAAGCTGTAGCAATTCTTATGGACAAGGGCAGACCTGATGATGAAATCCAGATGAGCTGGCTTCAGAGTCTGCATAGTTTCTACCTCTAGTCTACTGGTAAAAAGCATTTGGATCTGCAAATCACTTTATTTGAAGAGCTCAAATGGCAGAGAAAATATAATCCACATCCTCAGACCTGAATGAACAAGTATGACGATTCATTTCAGTTGTCAACTGGACACATTTTAGGCTTCCCTGGGAAGAGAGTCCTTAAGGGATTGTTAGATCAGGTTGGCCTGTGGATGTGAGTGGGGAATTGTCTTGGTTGTGAAATGAGGTGGGAAGCCCTCCCTGAATGTGGGCAGCATGCTTTTACCTGCTGGGAAGAACACTGGGCACAGCAGCCAGCAGAAAGGCCCAATGTGCACCTTCATGTCTCTTTGTTCTTCGGTGAGATGTGACTAGCTGTCTTGATTCCTTCCACCTAGACCCTCCATCAACAACGACATGGAATTACAAAGCCAAAGAAACACCTTCCTCCCCTAAATTGATTTTGGCCAGGATATTTTATCACAGAAACACAAAACAAGACAAAACAAAACAAAAACATCTCAGCCAATGAAAGAGCATTTGAAGTAGACTGATTTTTTAAAAAAGCTCTTTCTCTCCCTCCTCCCTGATCCCTCTGTATGTGTGCATGATGAGAGAGAGAGAGAGAGAGTCGGAAGAAGCCATTGGATCTTATTGGAACTGGGGTTACAGGTGGTTGTGGGCCAGCACATGTAGATGTTGGAACCAAACCCAAGTCCCCTGGAAGAGCAGCAGTCATTGCTCTTAACTGCCAAGTTGTCTCTCCAGCCCCACATCACTATTTTCTTTCCTCCCTGAGACACGGTGAACTTCAGAATCACTCCGTCCCTGACAGAAGGTGCAGCTGAGTGTAGAACACAGACTGCTGTATGTTTTGTTCTCTGCATTCACAGCACAAGTGACTCACTGTGACTCTGAGCAGCTCTTTCGTCTCCTGGGGCTTCTGACAGTTCAAGGACAGAGGCAAGGAAGAAGCCTTAGTATCTAGAGATTTTTCTCATTTGCTGTCCACAGTGTCCAGGACCCCACAAAGCACTCATCAGAGTGACTGTCTTGGGAAGACCTCAGTATCCTAACACCAATACCCTCACTTATCAGCAAGAATGAAGTTTGCAAGTTTGGGTTGATCAAAAATGAACTTAACTTTCAAGGAGGGCTCCTGATGAACAGGAGAACATCAGCATCTTCATGAAAAAAAAACAAAACAAACAAACAAACAAAAAAACCACAAGACCAATCCTAAGTAATGGTATCCAAGGCTTATGCTATGGGAACTGTATTGTATATTTGTACAAAGTACTAAAACTTCTGAAGACCACCCTTCCACCACAAATTGCCTTTATACAGCTTTTGAGTGCCCAGGTGCCTTTAAACAACTGGGAAGTGGCAGGCCTGGTAGTCTCTGTTTCTGGCTTCCTACAACATTGTCCTGAGAAATTCCAGCTACTAACAGCAAAGGCTTTAAAGAACCCTAGGCTGCTATTACAGAGGATGTTATTCAAAATAATTTTTTTGTGGAGGCTGATTTTGAAAAAATATTGTTCAAAACCTTACAGTGGGTTCAGAAGAGGTAGGTAGTTCTGGTGCTGGTGGGGTTGGACAGTTGCTAGTGTCAAATCCTCTACAGGAGGTTATAAACTCTGAACAAAATGTGAGAAAAAGAAAATATATATCTGGAAGTTGGGATTGGCTTTTGGAAGGAGGAACTTCATTGAGTAAGACCAGGCCTATACTGTCTTCCCAGAGCCCCTCCAGGCTGTTGGCAGAAAATTGCCATGAGGTGACAGGGGACAGAACATGGACATCCATGGTGATCAGAAATGGGGGCGGGGGCAGGGTGCTAGAAGTGCTTAAATGTTTTAAATGTGAGTTGATATTCATCTCTCACCCACCAATTAGGAGACAGAATTTAGAGTTTGAATCCTGCCAACTTTTCCAAAAGAACCTTTGAAATGCCCTGGGCAAGTCATAAAATCCTAGGCATGTTATACTGAGGACCAAGAGACCATGTTCCAGGGATTAATTTTTTCTCTCAGTTTAAGGAGAAATGTTGAGCAAGGCTACATTAAAGACTGCAAAGCCAGACTTCTACATCTTCAAGATGATATCCACAAGTAACCACCCAATGATGTCAAAGAAAAACAGGATCCAGAATCTCTGCCACCATCAGCACGAGGAACAGCATCAAGAAGAAATTTTAAATGGGTGAGAAAAAGGTTTTAAAGTGATTTGTATTTAAGGGGAGAACACAATGACACAAAAGTCAAAGTATATCCTATGTTGTAATAACTAGTTAAGAGCTTTTGTTTTCCCTTGGTGCTTAGGTTTAAGTCCAGGGTCTGGCACATGCTAAACTACTCTAGCACTGAGCTAATTGCTCAGCACCATAAAAACTTAACAATTGCATGTTTAAAGGACATAAGTGAAAACATAGCTATAATGAGTGATCAGATGGAGAATTGGAGACAACAATGGATATATATGAATGTATATGTATGTAGTATATATGCATATATACAATATATACATTCATTCATATCCATTTATATAATATTTATACACATATATACTATATATTTTTTATTTTAAGGTTATCAGACAAAACAATGGGTTTCATTGTGTCATCTTCACTCATAACATAAGCATTAAACTCTGCTCTCATTGCCCCCCTCCCCCACTGTTTGCTCCAGCACCTTCCCACCTCCAGCTGGTTCCTCTCCTTTCCATACACAATCTCCTATCTGCTTTCTTAACACATGTGTTCCATTATCCTCTCTACTTCCCATTGTCTTAGCAATACATTTTTTTAAAGAATCAAGTGGAAGTTCCAGAATAGCAACATCATTTTAAATCTTCAAATGAAAATTAAGCAATACATCTTTAAAAGTAAAAGTCCCAAATTATAAAATACAAATATAGCTGGTCTTTGCTACTTTGTGGGTTCTTCTTTTTCCCACCCTTTATGTCACCCTACCCCTGGTTTTACCCCCCCCCCCAAAAAAAAACTAGATAGGAGAGAAAAACAAGGATAGTGGGGATACAGGAAATAGGAAAATTCATGAATCTAATTTCTTTTCTTTTGTTTCTTCTTTGACCATGGCTACTAGACACTGCAACCAATCTTCCTAAATGACCAGCAACAACTGACCTCATCTCTCGGGTCCTAGCATTTAGGTATTTTCTGAAAGGTTCCCAGAATTCCAAACATACCACAATCACAGAGACTATCTGCAGCTGGCAAAACCACATCTCTACTAGAGCATGAGGCAAATCATAGTCAGCTGCTGCAGACAGTCTGAAATAGCCCCACATCCCTACACCTGGGATTAAACTGAAAGCATATTTTTATAATATTTGTGCTTTTTAAAGAAGCCAAGATTCCAAAATTATCGCTACACACGCAGAAGACTTGGAAAATCTTGGCCATCTTGGTGTAGGCAGAAACTTCTTAGAACAAGAAAAACACTGATGACAGAATGCAACTGATAAATTGTTTATATGCAGCAAAAACGAAAAAAGGCATAGACGGTGAAAATACTCAGAATCTGTCTGGTCAGTAATGGATTTATTTATTTTAGGCATGTATAAAGATCTCTTATAAATTCTTAACAAGGGCAGAACAAAAAAAAAAAATCCACCCTGAATGTGAGCAGCAGCATCCTTGCCTGAAGTCGTGTGGGTGTGGCCTTCTTCTTTGTCCCCTCTGGATCTGCTGAGATATGAGCAGGCAGCCTCGCATTCCACATGACACAGCCACAGGGCATCTGACCCAACGCCAAGTCCTGCCATGATGAGTCGGACCTTCAAACTGTGAGCCAAGATAAACCCTTGAGCTGCTTCTTGCTGGATGTCTGAATAACAACAACAACAACAACAACAACAACAGCAATAACAACAAACCAATACAAGGTAGAACAGATACTTTACCAATGGCCAATAAGCCTGCACAGGTAGACAACATGATTAGGGAAATTAGAGAATTACTTCCCTAATTAATCCCCAAGTAATTAGGGAAATTCTAATTAAAACCACAATGAGATCCCATTTCCCATGTACTAAATGGCCGCTATGCTAAACACCGTGAATGAAAAATGTTGACAAGGTCATGAAGCAACTAAAACTGGCAGACTGTCAGGGTATCCATGCTTTATCGGCAAAACGAAATATTTTATTATTACCAACTAGGAGATCGATATATGGTACTTATGACTATTCCTTAACCTATTCCTGAGTGTTTTATACACTCTGATGGGCCATGAGAGGAACAACCTCTCCTTTTTCGTTTCACATTGTTGTGAAGAAAGGAAAGTTTTGTATTTGGCTCACAGTTCAGGGTGCAGAGCATCCTATGGGGAAGGTAGTTTGTGGAAGAGTGAGACCGTGGATTCTCCTGCCTCAAGTCAGAAAACAAAGGGAGATGAACATTGTACTCAGCTCCCATCTTCTTCACTCCAGGACCATAGCCCATGAGAGGATGCCACCCACATTTAGGGAGACCCCTCCTTTCCCATTCATTCTGACTGGGATTACTCTTACAGGCACACACAGAAATGCGTTTCCATGGTGGTTTTATATCCTGTTTAATTAACAAGGTTAACCATCACAAAGGAGAGTCCAGAGGCTTGACAGAGACCCCAAGGGGTCTCCATCCAGATGGTCAGGATTCTTCTACACCTAGGTGTGTCCCTAGTGACGAGACACGCTGCTGAAGTCTTCCCTGAGCCATCACCACTCAAGTAAAGTCTTTCTGTAATTCACACTTACTCCTCTAGCTCAGAGGTTCTCAATATGAGGGTTGTGACCTCTTTGGGGTCATATATCAGATATCCTGCATATCAGTTATTTACATTATGATTCATAACAGCAGCAGTTGTGACATAGCAATGCACTAATTTTACAGCTGGTGTCACAGCACAAGCAACTGTATTAAAGGGTCTTAGCACCAGGAAGGCCGAGGACAAAACCGCTGCTCTAGAGAAAGAATACTTTCCACGCTGACTCAGTACCAGCTCTGAGAAGCAATGTGTCTGCATTTTGTCAAATATTATAATTTACTGTTAAAATAAAATCTGATTCTTCTCATGAAACCCTAAAGGTTTTTAAGTGCTCACTTTCCACTTCCCAGTCCAAAATCCTGGAAAAATTCTGGCTTCTATTCCAAGAGAGATGTTGAGAGCAACCCCTACCCCCCCCCCCCCCACACACACACAAGAGTAACCAGAGTGGGCATCTGTCCAGTGATCAAGGCTGAAGACAAAAGGGGGTTAGATCCTTTCTCAGCCACAGAGTTGGGGGTGGGGGAGATAGGATACCTGCTCTCCAGGCCCCCCCAAGACTGACCTGGCTTTAGTGCCAAAAGCCCTTCCCAGGAGATCCTCAGTCCCGAGCAAACCCAGATGATTGCCCACCTGGCTGAGGACCAAGATCTGCTGACTAGAGACCTTGGGTCATTGTCAAACCCCCAACTCTCAAGCAGTCTTTGGAGGACCTCGGATATAGTGGTTAATACCCTTTCTGATCCAGCCAGTTCTCCTGGGTTGTGTTATTGTTGGTATGCCCTCCCCGATCCCTGCCCAGACACACACACAGACATACAAAATACATATACAAACACATACAGACACACACACATAGAGACACACAAAAATACACATACATATATACACACACAGACACTCATAGACACACACACAGAGACATACACACACAGACAAACACACATACATATACAGACACACACATACAGAGACATACACAGACACACATACATACATACATCATACATACAAACACACAGAGATACATAGAGATACATATACATATATACAGGCACACACACATAGAGGAACACAGAAACACATACACACAATACAGACATACACACAGACATACACACAGAGACATGCACACATACAGAAACATATACAGAGACACAGATACAGACACACACATACATATACAGAAACACACACACTTACCCAGCTAGCTGCCCACACCCCATATCTTACTAGATTTCAACCATTCTGTGGAGGTATTACTGACGAATGCTTCCCATAGTCTCTGGCATTTGGGACTGTTTGGGGAGGCTCATGGAGGCTCATGGGGGTGTGATCTTACAGGGGAAATATGTCATTTGGGTAGTGGGCTTTGAGCTTTCTGAGCAATGCATCATTCCCAGTTTGCTCTACTTCCTGCTTGTGGGTTTTTTTTTAAAGATTACTTTATTAATTATATATAAGCACACTGTAGCTGTCTTTAGACACACCAGAAGAGGGCATCAGATCTCATTACAGATGGTTGTGAGCCACCATGTTGTTGCTGGGAATTGAACTCAGGACCTCTGGAAGAACAGTCAGTGCTCTTAACTGCTGAGCCATCTCTCCAGCCCCCTGCTTGTGGTTTAAGACACTAAGCTGTCTGAGCTGTCATGCCTGCTTGCTGCCGCACTTCCTCATCATAGCAGCAGGGGACTTTATCCCTCTGGACCTGTGATCCCAAGTAACCCCCTCCTTCTAATAATAGCCCAGGTCATGTTGTTTTGTCACAGCGATATAAATGTAACTAAAACACACTCTCACCTGGGCCCCACAGTGCTCACCTGCAACCTCAGCACACAGGTGGGAGCGGCAGGAGACTCACTCTCAAAACACCTGCAGCCTCTGGTCCCCGAGTACAACTTTGTTATCATCCAGAGCCTCATAAAACAGAGACATAAGGCCAGAGGAGGGGAGATGGGGGTGGGCAGAAGAGTCATTCTGTAATATAGAGAGAGGAAGGGTCCACAGACAAGGAGTGCTAATAGCCTAGAGAAACCAAAACAGAGGGAGGCGAAAGCTATCTGCTGGTACCAGACCCATGGCACCTTGACTCCTGCTAGTGAGAGTTATTTCAGCCTCCTGAACTGTACCAGCAAACATCGGTGCTACTGGAAGCTCCCAAGAGTTGAAGGCAGCATGGGAAAGACGGGTACTCTGCAGGAGAAGAGCAAAAGCTAGAGGAACCAAGCGGGTTCCTTAAGCCACAGGGAAATCCCAGGAGGTGTCCAGACTTCCTCCTGCTGGGAAACAGCCTCCAAATACTGGAGCCTGCAACCCCTCCCGAAAGTCCCCTGGGCCAGGCACCTCGGAGCCCGTGGCTCTGAGAGTCATTCAGCATCTCGCTTACTGTGCCCACTCTCGGCCTAAATCACCCAGCTGGCGGGAATTGATTATTCTATAAGGCGAAAAGGAGGACCCACCATGCGAGCTGCAGTGCATGTTGGGAACAGGGCCAGGCCAAAGGTCCGAATAAACAGGGCTGCCAGGTACCCACCTAGAGTTATATCCCAGGAAGAAGTCCAGACAGGCAGCACTCAGAGTAGGAACTGCTAAAGGCTCCCTGAGGGGCTTTGCTTTGAGGGCCATAGGCCATTAAGGCATTTAAATCACAGTGTGTGTGTGTGTGTGTGTGTGTGTGTGTGTGTGTATGTTCATGATGGTTAGGTGGAGGTGGCGGTAGAACTGGGCCAAGGGTCTTGGTTCATAGGTGTCCCAAGCAGGTATGTCTCAAAAGATGGTAGCTAGACATGAAATACTTCTTGCTGGCTCATTTCTTTCCAGCCTGGGTGACAGAGTGTGGTGTGGGAGAGGGGGAGGGGAGGTACATTTGGTCACAGCCCTTGTTTACCAAAATGTCTTCTCCTGAGCAAGAAAAAAGTCCCAGAATAACGCAGGGGTAGGGTTGGGGTAGGGTGTCCTTGACCTCCTTCAGCTCTCTTGGTTACAACCGTCAAAATTGTCCTTCAAGTTTAGTCCCCAAAGGCGTCAGAGCTTGACAAAGATGAATGGGGAACAGCTGTCCCTTGGCCATCAGAATCGCAGCTCTCTCCTCCCTGTGTGGACTATGGGACATGGAGAGTGTGTTCCTCAGTCTCTGAGGCCAGACAGGCCAGACTCTGGTCACCAAAGTTTAGACTCAGCCACTATTCGGAAAGCGGTGGCCCAGGCTTTCCCTGACACAGTTGAGCAACTTGAGGCCTTGGGAATTTGGGTGTGCCTCATATGAGGAACTAAGCCAGGCTCTCACTTCCCAGTGGGGGCTCAGCTCTACTCCCAGAGTCCCTGTTCCCAGGCCCAGGATACAGGCAAATGGAGCTCCAACCAGGAGCCAGGAGCCCCCTTTCAGGAATTAGGGGACCACTTGCCTTCCTACCTGACTCATCCTTCCCACCTCAAGGGCATGGAGATGATGACAAAAGCCATGTCCATCTCTAGTCACTGTTGGTGACACCCTCCTCCTCTGCTGTCCTCTGCACAGTGCAATCCCAGGCTCTCATTGCCCACACCTTTGAATGTCCCTGGGCTCTGGAAAGCTAAGAGTCCAGTGGAGCTAGTGACTTCACTATGTCCTGCTCAGGGCAGCTGGCGCTAAAGGAACAGGTGTGTCCCATAGAGAGCTGGGCCTTGCCTCAGTTGTCCCAGTGTGGACTCAGAGCACCTCCATGTCCAGCTAAGGCCTAGCCCATGCTGTGTCCTAGATACCTGTGGTTAGGAGGGACAACTCAGGTGCTCACCACAGGTTCTAATCCCAGCACCAGGACTTTCCTTTGCCCTGGGGGATTGTTTAAATTGAGTGCCTCAGTTTTCCCCACCCCTACATGGTGATGAGTTTGGGGTGTTTTTGAAAGCTGCATGTGAGGGTTGAATAACACTGGAGAGGCAAGGGCCACATCTGGCATGAAGGGCAGGCAGGGTGTGAATGAAACTGAGTGTGGTTCTCAGACTCTCAAACAGAGGGCCAGATTGATTACCACAAAGTAAGTCAAGGTCCCTTTTAAATACCTGGCCAGGCTCCCCTCTGAGCAGCATTGGCTCTGAGGCATGAACAGATGGCAGAAGCCTTTCCTGGCAGCTCAGTGTGGAGGCCTCTTCTCTGGGGGCTGGCCTTTTCTAGGTCCTACTTCTCTTCTTCCTTACATCTCCTCCGGGCAAAAGCTAATCCTGTCATCCATTTACCAAAGGGGAAACTAGGGCTCAGAGAGGTTGCAAAAATTGTCTTGGTGGTAGAGTGACTCAGGGCTGTACTGTGAACTGTCCCCTGTCTGTTATGGGGTCTGCTCACTGTGGTGGCCTTTGCTGCCTGGGCCAGGGAGAGGCAGGACCAGGAACTAAGGCCAGGACGTAAGACACCGGGACCACGTTCTCACATCACTGTGATCTGTAGGTAGACAGCACAGGGCCCCACTCAGATGGGTACTCTTCCCGGGACCAGGACCGAGGAACAAGGAAGATAGCATAGCAGACGTATGAGCCTGGGGTTCATAGTGATTCGTCCAAAGGACCTTGTGCCAATATGCTCAGGCCTCATGCATCTGTCCCTCTGGGGAGATGTGGATGGTCTTCCCTAGATTCACCATAGTTAGCAACACACACACACACACACACACACACACACACACACACTGGCAGCAGTAGGGATGCACTCAGTTGCCTGGTGTCTGGTTTCTTAAGCTAGGCCAGGGAACTTTTATGTAGAATGTTAATTGGGCTCTGCCTGGCCCAGGATACCTGGCTGTGACAACAATGTCCCCATACTTCTACTGCCTACCTGCAAGGACCCTGCCTCCACGTTCACTTCTGGTAGGTTGGACTGACCCTATATCTAAAACGCTAGCGTCCTAATATTACTTTTAATGGTGTCTTGAGTTGAAAATGATGGAGTCTCAAACTACTGTCCATTGCTCCAAATTCCTAGGCTGCCCAGAGTTTTTGTCTTGTTTGTAATAACATTTTATTAGAACACAATGGCTCTCCTCTGTGCATCACCTCTGGCTGTTGCTATGCTACACTGGCAGAGAAGCTCTAAGACACTGAAGGGCCTGCACATCTAAGATAATTTCCAGCTAGCCATTTTGAACAAAAGTTTGCTGAAAAATCAAAACTCAGTTGGAAGTTTGATTCTGTGAAAGCCTTAACAGCGTGGGGAAGTTATATTCTAGATCTCTACATTTTGGATCAATCCAGGTTCTCTTGAGGGAATGAATCTAATGCTGAAGCAAGTGTGGACGAGGGTGCGTGTGTGTAGACGTGTACGTGTGAGGATTAGTAGTGGGCAGTGGATGCAATTACCGAGGTGAGTCTATGGATTACTGAGGGTGAAGTTGAAGCCAGAGCAGAGCTCAGACTCAAACTGGATCCCCGGACAAGTGTATTAGCCAGGGCTCTTCAAAGTAGAGAATATATATAGGATTTCTTAGACTGCTTACAGGATATAGCCCAGCTAATCCAGCAATGGCCTTTTCACACTGTCTCATAGCTCCCATGTAGTGTCCTGGAGGACCCCTGGAGAGACACTGGCTTCAGTCTATATTAGAATCCCAAAGAAGTTAGTTCTAATGTTGGTGATGAAATGTAGCAATAGGATAGATGGTCTTGCCAGAAGGAGTGAGGCTAAGTAGGCAAAACGCAAAGTTTCCTTCTTCCACATCCTTTTACGTGGTCTGTCACCAGAAGTCCAGCACTGGGGTAAATATTCCTGCCTCAAAAAATTGATAAGAAAAATCCTCCACAAGAGTTGCCCAAGGCTTGGGTTTTAGCTGATTCTAGATGCAGTCAAGATGACAACAGAGACTAGCCACATAGCACACCATGTCCTCCCATAAGCCTCTGCTCACTCACGGGGGAAGCATGGAGCTAATGCCACCAACCACCCAGGGCTGCTGTTGTCAGCAAATGATGTCAGATATGCAGAACTCATTATGTGGAGCCTTTCCAGAGCTCCCCAAAACTATTCACAGGAGCACCATGACAGTTCTTAGGAGGGTGTCTAGCACGTGTTAAATACTCAGTCGGCTCTCCCCCATGCCAAAATTATTCAAGACACTCATCAGTGTATTTGGAGTACAGATATTTTAATAAGACGATCTCCTTTTTTTTCCTGGGTGTAAATTTGGATCATCTTGAGGATGTGATCTTTGGCCATAGCTTCAACTATGCAGTAGTCCGGGAAGCAGATGGTCCTGTCTGTATCCCACAGACTTTCAGTGACTCCCTAGGCAAGGTGTACAAGACTCCTGCTGGAGCTAGCAGTGAGACATTTTAGATTCCCCAGGGCAAACTGGAGAAGTCCTGCTCCCTGTCAGCAGCGAGCTCTGGTAGAGACAAAGGAGTTTATCTGCCACAGCCTATAGATTTTATTGTAGCCCGTTGCCTTGTATATTTGGGGGCTGGGGAATGGGGTTCCTTAAATGGTTACTGAGCCACAGGGGGGAAAGGAGGGAAGAGGGTGGGCAGCTGCTCTTTGGCCCTACGATGGTGAACTTGCCTCATTAATCAGACCTGTGCTGGAATACAAGGTTGTTCATGTTCAGGGAATTAAAAGTTGAAGCTAAAAGTGTAGCAGGAGGTAATCGGAGTGCTGGCAGCCTGTCTCCTGCCGTAGATTTATGGTGTTTACTCAACAGTGGATGGGAACTTTTGGGGAAAGAACACCTCTCCTCCGCTCTTTTTTCAAAACACATCATCAGCCCGCAGTGATCAAGTTCCCGATTTCCAGTGTGCAGAGCGCGCAGTGCATTTGATCTTCCTTGTTCCACGCCCAGTGGAAGGAGGGGGAGGCGCGCAGCTACAACTAGGAGTTGCCTGTGAGGGATTTCCTTATCGGAGTCAGCTGACTCTGACAGCAACCCTCGCTTGGCCCAGGCAGTTCTGTAATGTGCCGCCTCTACACTGTCTAAAGGTGAACCAGGAACCTTGGTCACCTTGCCACGCCAAGAGGAGCACAGGGAATTCCTAGAAAAGCCCCCACTCCTCTTGTTTTGCTTTTGGGTCTCTTGTGGTGACAGTTGTGAGCACCAATTGCTGGTGACTTCAGAAAAACCAGGGATCCCCTTTTTTTTCAAGGTTTCCCACAATAGCCTCACATGTCTGTCAGTACAGGTAAATGGCTCCCCTGAACCCCAGAGAATGAGGTCCTTTCTGGAAGAGGCTCATTTAGGATATTTCACAAAGAGCTTTTCTGCTACTTCTCTTGGATGCAAAGCCAATGAGTATGGGAGCCCATGTACTTCTGCATCATCCCTTGGTACAGACATCCCCAAAGCCAGGCAGGAGGGAGCTCTCAGGTTGGCTACCTTGCCCTCTGGTTTCCTTGGGCCTGGGGTATTGGCAGTAATCATCCATACCCATCCATCTGTTTCAAACTAACTTAACATTTAGAGCTGTCTTGTTAAACAAACTCATTTCCTGCAAGCCAGTGCAAAAGTATTTTATGGACCATAGATTTCCAAATACAACGTTTGCATTGCCTGATATCCTAGGTCACCATGAAAGGACACAGGAAGGACAATGAGTGAACACTTATCTATCCACTCTGCAAGAGGAGCCTGGTTGTTGCAATGTGCAGAACTGCTTTCTAGCAAAGCCAGAGCACTCCAGACGTTATCTCCAAGTGAGGTGCAGAGGACCAGAGGCCTCACAGTGGCTGTGTTTTCCTGCAGGGCAGACTCTTGCTTGTGTGCTCCAGGGCCTGGAAACAGGGACCAGGATGCTAATAATTTACAAGCAGAGATAAGATGGGATTTGGAGGAGGTCAATCAGATAAGAATGCCACACACATACTTAGAATGCAGCCGAATCTTTCCAATACTGCACACGTCCATCACACATACACACACCCATCATATGCACACAGCTATGCACACATCCATCACACATGCACACACCTGTCACTGGCACACAGCTACTGCACACAAACTGTCACACAGCACACAGCTACTGCATACATCCATCACACATGCACACAGCTAATGCACACATCCTCCAGGCATGTACATATCTACTATAGACACCATGTACCACAGACTCCAGACCCACTTAGACACAGTGTATAGATACCACACATACGAACATCACATACCTATATCCACATTATACCCGTGTCACACATGTAGGCACACAGTCACCTATACACATGTCCACCCATGGACCCACCTACCAACACAGGCATGGGTGTGCAAATACACCCAGGTACACACATGCCCCAGACATGTACCACATACCCACACATGCACCATAGACATCCATTCCACAGACACTCAGTTCACATCATCATATGCACCACATCCTATGTCTCATGTACACATGCACGATACTCATATGATCATATCTCCCCACCAACACACATACTTAGGTGTGCACACTCATTCTCATGCCTCAAAGTTGGCTTTGCTTCTGCTGAGGCAGCCCTGCAGGAGGCAGATAAGCTGCCAGGTAACCCACTTCCTTCTTAAAGAGACAAAGCGGTATAAGGGACTACTGTTTGTAAAGTAACCTGTAGATAAAATGAGAAACAAGGTTTGAGGAAACCTGTGCCAGCCTAGGTCAGCCTTACCCAGACCAGGACCTCTCTGAGTTACTGAGCATGCGTGACTGTGCGTGACTAATTAAGGAATGTTGGTTTCTAATTGGCATGAACAGGGTATCTTCAGCAAACTGGGGACCATGGACATCTAGAGAGGTCCAGAAGACCAAAATGGCAGGATAGCGATTGGTGTGGAGGAATGTTGCAGATCCACGACTATTTTTTTTTTTTTTTGACAATTTGCTTTTCTTTCTCTTTCCCTCCTCAAACACCAGCAATGACTTTGCATAGTTTAATCAGCCCATCCTGCCTCTGTGTTGTTACTGATTCTCAAAGTTTTCCCCACCCTAGCCAAGAGAGAAGAGGCCTGCCTGGGGCACAGGAGTCTCTGTCTGACAGCCCGCTCCACTGCTCAGCCTAGAGCCCTGCAGAACTGAGCTGCCCTTTGCTAACTGACTCAGTCTGACCTCCATGCTCTCAAAGTCCCCTGGGAGACTACGGAAGTGGTTGATTCTGGTGCCAGTGGTCAACACTGGTACCTCTACCAATTTGACTCAGGCAGAGGGCTGCACAAGTCGAGCCTAGGACTGCACAGGTCATTGACCCTTCAGTTATGCCTGGATGTCATTGACCATGCACAGGCCTTTTGGAGGGTTGGTTGCATGGTGACAGCTACTGTGAGCCCAGATACTTTGGAGTTTAAACCGAGGTACACTATCCTGTTACAGGAGGTAAACTGATTCTTGCTAAAACTCAGTTTCCTTAACCTAAATAAAGGTAATTACGCGGCCTTCAGAGACTCTGAAATAGTGCTGGAAGCCACCAGAAAAGAACTAACTGGAGTCTCCATAGTTGGGTTGGTTATTAGAAAGGTGACTGTTTACAAATCCTTCGACTCAGACACCCAAACTGACACATATGCACAGGGCCTCTGGCCTGAAAGAAAATGGTCTTTCAGCCTTGAACTCGGGCTGGCTTTTGAGATTCTGCTAAGTCAAGAATATATCTATAGAGCAAAACAAAACATGCCCATGATTACAGAAGTGTGAACCCCAGAGAGTGTGGTGGGTAGACACCAAGAGGTAAATCAAGTCTGGCATTTGGAGACTATGGTCTTAGTCACTGTGAGCCAAGAGCTCACTTTCCCTCAACTACATAAAGGCAAACTGACCTCAAATGTCCTTTACTCTCAGGAAAGAGATGTGTGCTTCTAGAGAGTTCAACTAGAGCCCTTTGCCAGAAGACCTCAGCAAAGATAACCAAAGAGATCCTGCCAAGTCTGTGAGCCCTTCATCACTCTTGACAGCTTCATCAAAGTACTCGGTGTGCTTTACTTGAAAGGAGCCAGGCTGGTTCCTTCTGCCTTTAAATGCCCCCCTCTGGAGCAGAGGAGAAGACATTGTTCCCATGGAGGTTTCCACTCCCTGGGTTGCTCTCTCTTCCTGGCATCTTTGTGAAAGCATGGGATCAAAGAGCCATGGTTTGGAAGGAGCTGCCCACAGCCCATGGCACCGGTGAAGCCTCCCATCTCGGAAGTGTGCAGAGTCCTTGGCTTAACCACGGAGTCTTGCTGTGGTTGGCATATATGCAGATCGAGCTTCACGCCAACCTGCAAACACTTCAGAGATGCTAATATGAAAGTCAGGGGAAGGAGTCCAAAGGCTGGGAACAAGCGTTTCCCAAAGCAACCCGTTCCGAAAGCCTGCAGAAAACCAGACACTCGCCCATTTCAAGGAAAGCCCTGGCAAGGTGTTAAACTGGACCACGAGCTTTTGGGAAGAACGTGGTGGTCTCTGGGAGGCAACACAAGTTCTCTGAGAGAAAGTCATTCCATGCTAACCTCATTTCCTGTTTTGACGAGCTTCACCAGCACAGGCGATTAGGGGAATGCCCCAGAAAGTGTGTCTTACTTTCAGTAAAGCATTTGAAAACCTCTCCTCCTGGCCTATCTATGTATGGTCCCAGGTGGGCTCAATGACAGTGAGTCTAGGATTCACAATCACCCAGAGAAGACTGATTCATGACCACCTGGTGCACCTGTGACCTGTTGTCCAGGCCACTCAGGAGACCTCAGATTCTTTAGTGTTCCTTCCAGGGTCAAGTGTGGTCTGGAATGACTGCTCTTCTACCCACTGGGGGGCTGAATAGTGAGAGCATTAGCCTGAGGTTGGACCCCAGAATGTCCCCAAGAGTCATGCCCCCCCTCCCTGAGAACAGTGTGGCTCTTGCCCGTGTTTTAACCCATCTATCTTTTTTAAAAATAGCTTGCAAGGAGACACAGAAGTCATATTTATTAAACTTGCAGGTCACACAAGAAAGAAACGTCCCCAGGTTCAAGGGCTAAGGGTGAGAAGATCAAGGTGAGACACGACACAGTCCGGGGAGGCTGGTTACACAACCTACTGCAGGGCTTTTAAAAACCTCTGCACATCTTCTCTCAGTTATGACACTGGGAATATAAGTGTGGCCCAGGATGTGAAAGCCTTAACCTTCACCTTCTAATCCTTAAAACTCCTTTCAGGGAAGTCCGTTTGAGAAGCAAGCAGCGTTCTCAATTCCTCCCTTGCGGGTCCAAGGGCCCCAGTGTGAGAGCAAAATAAACCCAAGATGATACAGTGCTCGAAAAGGGAAAGCTCTGAAATTCAAAATAGTATTATTTTCTGTCTAAGGTGCTTTCCCTCCAACTTGAAAAAAAGATAGAAAGAAAGAAATCTGACAGTCTCAGTGATAAGAAGAAAATGATTCAGCTTTGCCTTCTGTCTCCTCATCTCAAACCCCACATTGGTAGAGCTGGCTCAGCTCTCTCCCTGAGTCTGTTGTTTTAAAATTTAAAAAAGTAAAATTTCTTTGTATAGGTGTGTTTGGCTGCATGTGTATATTATGTACATAAGGTGAGTGCAGTACCTACAGAGACCAGAAGGGGGCGTCGGACCCAATTAACGAAGATGGTTATGAGTCACCATATGGGGGTCTAGGAATGGAACCTAGATGGTCTTTCAACCCCACCTGAGCCTATTTCAAAAGCTATAAGTCCTTGTAGTGGCACTCCCATCTCTCTCCTCTCTATTTTCTTAAATTCTTGGATTACAATAAATACACATGTAGGCTCAGAAGGCTCCTCTCCACTGGCCTTGGACTTTTTGCAAAATATTTTAGGTTATTTTCAATTCTCTAGTGTAGGGAATGTTTCCTTTGCTGCTGCCCAAGACCTGTCTCAAAATATAGATAGGTGCTTGAGGCAGGAGGGCAGTCAAAATATAGATAGGTGCTTGAGGCAGGAGGGCAGTCCTTTGCAAAGTTAACAGGCAGAGAGAGCTAGCTCAAACACCTATGTGACAGCCAGAATTTCCCTTATAGCTAAGAGAACTCACTGCTCCCATGTGCCAGACTAGCTCCTGTACTTCTGATGAAGCTGCCTGTTCATGGTGTGTGTGTGTATACATATATACATACTTTTTCTTCTGCATTGTTTAATACGACAGCTGCAGTTACAGGAGACACTTAGGTTAAAAAAACTAAAAATCAAAAGGAATTAAAACCTCAGATTCTCCATTGCATTAAACGTCCAGTAGCCAGAATGTCCCCAAGAGTCATGCCCCTCCCTGAGAACAGTGTGGCCCTTGCCCGTGTTTTAACCCATCTATCTTTTTAAAAATAGCTTGCAAGGAGACACAAGGAAGGATACGGTAGCAGAGAAGGTGGTCCTGGACCAGTGCTGCTTAGTCTTGGCTACATGTTAAAAATGTGTGTGAAGGGCAGAGAGTTGACTCAGTGGCTAGAACACTTGTTTCTCTGCCAGAGGACCCAGGTTCGATTCCCAGCACACACGTGGTGAGTCACAACTGTGTCTAACTCTGGTCCCACATCCTCTCTGATCTCATTGGACACCAGGCACACACGTGGTACACAGACATACACGAAGGGAAAAAAAAAAACTTAAGCACACAAAACAATAAAAAATTTAAAATACCAGTGTTTATTTCACATGTTTCCTACTTCCAAATTCTGATGTTGGGTCCAGATGAGTTCCTGGATGTTGAGAATTTTTTGGTTGTTGTTGTTTTTATATATAATTTGTGAATAATTGCTCTCTCTGGTCAGGGTCAAAATTTTGCCTCAGTGGCAAAAACTAAAACTATATAGCCAATTCTCTTTTACTTTTCAAAAATTATCCTTATGAGTGAATTATCTAGTCAATGCTGTGTGCGTACTTCAGGTCTTCCTGAAGCCTGAGACTCTCTTTATTGCTGCTGTTACCATAAACACCCTACAGAGTAGAGGCGAGGCCATGAGCTGTATAGGCTGTGTTCTGCTATACAGAACAGGGAAAGCTATCTGGGAGAGACATGCTTACTGCTGCTGATGCCCAGAGATACCTCCGTGAGCCTCTGCAGGGCACACGCACAGACCTATGTCTGTCACTAAGCTATTCATCATGCTCTGGACCATCATCTCTGCTCCCTGTGTGACCTCTCCAATTGCTTCCTCTCGGTTTGAGCCCAGGCAGACAGGAAAAACAGTCCCAGGGTGCTCTTTTGAGGAAAGCTCCTCCAGGAGACACTCCACCGAAGACTTACTTCAACAACTCAATGGTTTTTTTGATCTTCTAGGAATATAGTCAAATAAACTTGGACTTGACAAGATTAGCAAGGAGAAAGTTGGGTCTGATGAGCATGTGGATATGACAGTGGGGGAGGGCTTGTGACCCACCCCTCTGGCTGAGCAGCAGACTGGAGGATGGCCTAGAGCCTCATCCTCCTGTTCCAGCATCTAGCAGAAGTGGAGGCTTATCCTCACCGCGTGGTTACAATACAGATGTGCCTGTTACTGAGAAGCAAGGATCTGACAGACCTAGGCAGCATGTCTGCTGTAGAGTGCCAGATTCTGTAGACAGGCTTGGCGATGAGACAGCACGTTTGCCTCTTAAAGAGGAAACTGAGGGGCGGGGACAGTGAGACCCACAGACAATAAATAAACAACGACAACGACGACGGTCACTTCAAATGCTGGTCAATCCCCATGTAGAAAATCAGAGAGATAACTGGCAGGGCTGAGGGTGCCTCGGGACTTGGTGTTCAGGAGAGCCTTCCAGAGTCTGAACATTTGGGAGAGGGCTGGACAATATCCACTGGTCACTCACCCAGAGCCTCTGTGACGACCCCCATGGCCAATTAGCAAACTGATGTAGAGACGTATAAAGCAGTAGACACGGCCACTGAGTTATTCTTGGATTTCTGCTAAGCTCAGAAGTGAAAACCAATAGACTCTGGGAAGGGGACTACAAATGGGCTCTTTGGCTACATTCCTAGGATGGTAAATTTGTTCAGCTCACAGTTGGGGGATGTGAAAGAGGACTCTGTCGAAAGAATGACTGGCCATTTAACCATTTCAGAGGATATTCAAGTGCCAGTCCCAGGATCTCAGAATTGAGGAGTGGATTTGAGAAATCAGGACGTCGGAATGAAATGCCCTTGATATACACTTGACCTCCCCGTTCTTCACTTCTTGAGCCAAACATGCCCAGGAGGTGGGTGCGGAGGCTACCTTGCCAACAGAACGTGGTACACAGTAGACCCCAAAGAAACTATTATAGATCAAATCTACAAATCAGTGATTTATGTGGGGGTAGACAGGAGGAAAGAGAGAAAGTTGGGGTTTCCAACTGAAGCTTAAAGTTGAGAGTGATCTCTAGGTGAGTTACCAGCTGTGCTGAGAAGACATGTCCACACAGATCTCAGTGTTCTCCACTGTCAGCCTGCCAACAGTGACTCTAGAGAAATTATCTTGAAAGATCTTCTAGAAAGGTATAAAACATAGGATAAACATGGTTGAGTGATGAGATTCCAGCTCCACACACTTTTAAAGATGCCCTGTGTGCAGTTATGATAATCTTGACAAGTGACTTGGAGAAAGTTGCCTGATGTTCAAGTTTAGAGCCCTTTAAATCGGTGTTTCTGGATTAGCTAAGAAACAGACAATTGCATTTTCTTTCCTTTTGCTTTTAATGAAGAAAGGATCAAGACATGGGGAGGGCCAATAAATAAAGTAATAGATTAATTAGTTGATTGATTAAAAGATAACAAACCAGCTGTAAGAGAGCATCCGAAAAGCTCTGCAGGCCCAGCACCCGTGAGCACTGAGTAGCTAAGAGTCCGTTCCCGGGTGGGAACCCTGGACGGGCCTCCCAGCCGTGATCAGCAGGCAGCAGGTAGGGGTGCTGCTGGGGGCACGTCCTGATTTTTCTGTGTCTGTGTCATTTTCGATCAACTGTGTCATGGGGCTTCCTGTTTCAGCTCCCAGTTATTCTGAAACAAAAATATGCAAGAAAAACATAGGTCACTGCCAACCGCACTGTGACAGTCACTCTAGCACATGGAAACCGAGAAGGGAGACAGATCAAAAACGCTACTATGAGCAGGGGATCAAATCAGCAACACAACTATTCTCATAGTGATATCCGAAATCCAACCGTGGTCATGAGCTGTGGCAACCCTTTAAAAGCCATTCAGGGGAGAGCAGGAAGGCAAACGTTCCCAGAATTCCACTGTTTTGTTTGGGGTCACCCTGTTGTGACTTCCCCATGGGGTCTGATGCCCAGTAAGCTATGAGATTCTACTTCTGTGTTCTTGATTTTTACTAGAGACTCCCACAAGACTTAGAAGACACCCCAGGTGATGTCTTGAGCTCCTGCCTCCAAGGACCCAAAGCAACTTCAAGTCAAGTCCACTGGGAACTCCAATTCACAAGGTGCAGAGCCCCTCAACACCTCTCCTATCTGAGACTCTAAAGATAACTGTGGGCTTACTTGAATTTGTTCCAAGTAGCCTCTATAGGAGAGAAGGAGAAAAAATAATAATAAGACAAGCCCCTCCACACACACAACCAAGCAGAGGTTGCAAGGACAGTATATGGCTGACAGAAGTTCCAGAAAGACTGTAGTTCTATTCATAACTGCACTGCTGCTCAAGGCCCCTGTGGTCAGCCTCCCTTGGTGCACCCCTGTCTGCAGATCACATCCTCAGCTCTCCAAAACAAGTGAAAGGATATTTCCAAAGGCAGAGCAGGTAGAGAGAGGCAGATGGTGCCGTGCCCTCAAAAGGTATGCTGTAGATCCAGAGCCTGCTCTGCACTCAAATCTGCCTCACACACACACACACACACACACACACACACACACACACACACACACACTGGAGCAGTTTTCCCATGAGATGGTTGAAGACAATGCTCCCATGGGAACAAGGTTAAATCTAAGCTGGCCACTGTTTCCAGCTCTGACGCTGAACAACACTGCTGACAGCTGAGAAGGCAGTACCACTCAAAACTTCCTGGGACATCTCCCTGTGCCCCCAGTGGGATACCAGCCTGAGTTCACCCTGAGCTCCAAAGGACTTTGCACTGTCCACGGCCTTTTGTTAATGACCCACATTTTTTCTGCAACCTCAGAGCGGGGAATTGCATGATTTTTGGAATAGCTCCATCTGTCCCCAAGAGATCCCTTCACAATGCATAATATACAAAGGATACAAGAAAGAGGAAATATGCAAAGTTGCTCAGACGGGTGTATTGTGTGTTTCCCGACATGAGTGTTGTTGCTGCGTGGAGTTAGGAAGGAGGGCAAATTGCCCAGCCATTGAGCTCTAGCTGAGCTGCTTCTAAGGACCCTCTCTGAAAAACAAAGCTTCCTAGAGGGTCCGGGCTCTTGACAGCAGCAACTGTGGTAATTTAGTGCCTTTGTTATTCTTTAAAAGGCCCCTATTGTCAGTGGCAGTGGGGAAGTTTCTGGAAGCTGGGGAACCTGTCTGTGTGACACCTACACAGTCAGGGGAACAGCATCCCCTCCCCACCCCCTACCCCCACCCATGAATCTCTTGGGAAAACCAGCTTCCCGTTTTGTGTCCTGTGAGCCAGCATTTTCTGACCAGGCTCACAGTATCCGCCATCTGGCCCAGGATTTCATCTGCAGCGCCTTCCTGGGTGGGCAAAGAGAAACAGGAACTGGGTGACGCACCAGTGGCTGACATGGGTGGAAGGAGAAACTGGCTTCCTCTAGTTCTACCCATGAAGCAGAGATAGATAGCCGACTGCCCTGTCCTCACCAGCCTGCCTCTTCTTAGTGGGATGCAAGAGTCAAATGGAATAGCTCAAGCAGTTACAATATGGCACTCCCAGCCAAGTGGGTACTGAAATCGCAGAGAGGGGATAGGGCCTTATAGACACAGCAGGCTAGGCCATAGAAGGAGGAAGTGGACACCCTTTCCAAGGTCACACCAGACGGGGCACAAGTGGACTAAGACTTGGGTCTTTCCCACCTAGTTCCCATGGACTAGTGGCCAAAGTTAGTGGTAAGTCCAGCTTACCACTGCAGAACCTGAATAAGCTGGCCTGGGAGCTTTTGCATGGATGAAACTAATTCCTGTGAACCCTATATTGGATGCCTACCTAGCTTTCATTGGAGAAGCCCAGGCTAGTCTATTTGGAGACTATAAGAAGTTTGTTCCCAATTCTCAGCAATTCTCAAGGACATCTTCCATAACCAAGTGGACACTGAAAGTGGTGGAGACCACCCATTCCTCCCCAGTACTGGGTTGAGCCTGAAGGGACACCTGGTCACATGTAGGGCCAAGCTGCTCTCTGCTTTGGTGAGCTTTGCTCTTCTTGTGGGTCTTTAATATTCACTATTAGCAACTCCCCATCCCCACTACGGATACACAACTTTATTTTCCCTAAGACATTATGAACAATCTGGGACCCACGAATACCATACTGAAGACAAGTACTCATTAGGGAACAGAAATGTAGTTCAGGCTAGAGGTGAAAGGTATCCATACAGAGAATGAGGCATGAGCCCTCAATGTCCCCAGCTTGTCTCTCACCAAGGTTCCTCTGTCCAGAGCTACAACCACGTATCTCTAAGCATATTTAGATCCTTTCGGGGCTTGGGTGATGTGACTTAGCTTCTACAGAATGCTCCTGGCTCAGAAAATGACTATGTATAAAGACTTTCAATGCTCTAAGGCAGAGTCTGAGTCTCTCCCAGAGCTGTTCTACCTCACCCAGCTCCTCTCATCCACTACTGAGTACAGCATCCCATCTGCCGGAGTGTCCAGATGTGTGGTTTTCACCCAAGCCGGCATCCATCCTCTCAGAAGGATGCGTGAAGGCCATCTCTTACCAAGCAGGCAGAGCCAAAAGCACAGGGAACCCAAAATCCAGAGGTGGAGCTTGACAGTCATACCCAGGTTCCCACCCAGCATCCTGGTCATCACATTCTGATGCCAGATGCTCATGGAAAATTCAATACCAGAGCCTCAAGGATCTCATAAATGGGCTCACCTTTTAGTAGTCCTTGGGTACCACTAAGGACGGCCTCAGAGTACACCAAAGGTAAAAATGGGCAAAGGATCCACAAAGGTAAAGATCTGGTCTCCCAGGTTATCTTCTGGTCTCATCTGTCCACATCCTTCCCTTCGACTTCCTTCTCCAGATTTGCTCATTAAAATTTTTTTCAAAGAACAAAACCTGGACACTTTTACAGATTTATATAGTCTGACCGGCCTTGTGAGAGGACAAAGTTACAGACAGTCCCATGGTCACTAAGAAATTCAAAGGGTCTTTGAAAAGCAGCAGTCACCTCCAAGGTTGGGTTGGAACATGTGAGAAAGACCTCAGCCTTCAAGACAAACAACAACAACCTAGAGCCACGATCCTTCAAAGCAAGCCAGTGGCCTCTAGCCCTGGACACAGTTCTCAGTGCACCCAGGTCTGGACCAGACCATTCTCTCTACAGCAGCATGAAATCACCTGAGGATGCACTAGATATGCAAACCCTCAAGCTTCCCCCTGTGTCTTCTGATTTGGAAACTCTAAGGGTAAAACCTGGGTTGTCCTCACAGCACCCAGAAATAGAAATAGAAACGCAAGGGCCAACAGTGGCAAGTGATGGCTTGCTCCAAGTGACAGTCTTGAACACTAGTGTAGTCTCCACCGACCCTACTGGCCACACTTAGTCAACAATTAGTGTCTGGTTTCAGTAACTATTCTCAAGCCACCCAGTGGATGGGCCTTTCCAGAAATCTTTCTGAGAGGACAGATGCCAGGCTCGGGTGAAAAATACACATGGATCTGGACAGATGGGATGCTGTACTCAGTCAGTGGTCAAGGAGAGAAGCTGGGTGTGTTGGAGCAGCTCTGGGAGGGACTCAGGCTCTGCCTTAGGGGGTTGAAAGCTTCCATATAATTCACGGTGGGCAGGAAAAGTGGAGAACTCAGAAGGCTTCCAAGGCTTGAGGAGACTGTTGAGAGAAGAGCCTCCATCTTCTGCTTTTGATATTGGGTATCTGCACAGCACAGACCTGAGCTGGAGGCCTCTCAAATGCAGGATCAAATCTCAAATCTCCTATACCAAACTGTTCAACCAGCCAAGACACCCATCACTGCCTCCTCTCCCCAGTCTGCATAGACCTACTGAGAATAGGGGGCCCTGAAGTCTCTTGGCATTTCATTTCAATAAGAACAGAGTCATGCCATCAGCTCCACACACATTACTGTCACCCTAGGAAGGAGGGTAGATACAAAGTCACACACCTCTTAGTCTGGTCATTTGAAGTGTCAGAGCATAGGTACCAGGCAGAACAAAGTACTCATACTGAGACAGGTAGGGAGCACAGAAGGACAGGCCAAAAATGTAGACTGAAGAGAATTGTTGAACAACAATAACAACAACCCAAAGCTTAACCTTGTACAGGAAGTATAAGAAAATAAAGAACGAGGCAAAGAAGAAAAAGAAGGGAAGGAAGGAAGAAAGAAAAAGTAGAAAGAAAGAGAGGAAGAAAGAAAAAAGCTAAGAAATTGTAGGTACATGCTGCAGGTAAGATATTGGTCCCTCAGTTTCCATGGTTACCTTTGAAGATTTGGGGGCATAGGCAAGAGTACTTGGGGCCTGGGGGGACTCACAAAGCCAACAAGATGACTGGGAGTACATGAAACACAGGCTGGTTAGATAACAGTAGAACCCAGTTTTCACACATAGCCTTCCCTAGGGTGTGAGCACCCTAGGCTGGGGAACAGACCTTGTAAGTCCGGCCTCTCTGTTCCAGGTTCTGACCTTTTGTGTGTTTCAGGTGAAGAATCAAGACTTGCAAGATTCTGACCACAAAGTCCCCTATCCCCACCCGCGCATACACCCCTGCACAACTGCAGTGTCTGGAGAAAGCCTGCCAGCCCGGCCCCCTGGGCCACGCAGACCTGCAGAGGAGCAAGCCAATCTGGCCCCTTTAGCATCACAGACACCACCCTGAGGCTACCTGAGGCAGGAAGGAGGGAGGGGGCTGCCTTCTGAGAGCAAACCAGGTGCCCTCTGTGAAATGTGGCCTGACTGGATTTTGAAAAACATCAAGGAGGTGTGTGCTTATACCCTACACGGGAGGAATAGAGAAGAGACAAACAGACCCAAGTCCAAGTTTCCTCCAGGTCACACCAAATAGTAGAAGAGCGGGCATTAGGAATCCTCCGCCCAGCAATAAAAGTCAATAGTGTAACATGAGCAACTGGTTGAAACGCAGCGACTAATTATGTAACTGTGGAAGAAAGCAATTACTCAAAGGAAGGCGGGAAGAAAGAAAGAAAAAGGGGTTTGGTATACCCGAATCTTAAAAATAGAACCAAAGGCTTAAAGTCATACCCAGTTGTCTATTGTACACCCCTCTTTTAGCTGCTGAAAAGGTTAATAATTTTCCTACCGAAACTGAATGTGGGTTGTGAAAGAGCATTGAAATGAAGAAAATTTCCCCGCGGCTGCTAATGTACTATCAGCAAAGCCATCGGGTTTCAGTTTGAGTTGTTTGTATTTATTTGTGAAAACAAAGATCAGATCAGCAGAGGCCTCATCCTAACTATTGTCCTGGAGTGTCTGAGTCTCTCGAGATGGAAAAAAAGAAGACCCTCACATCGATGTGTAGACATACACTCACACACACATACACACACTCACACCCACTCACACCCACTCACACACTCTCACACCCACTCACACACTCACACACACTCACACACACAGACATGAGAAGTCAAAACAACAGCTTAGGGGGAGAACCTGTTTACCTCGGTTCTATCATTTGAAGAAGATAAAGTATTGCCTCGTGTAAAACATGTTTGTTCTCAGTTTGGCTTTGTTTGTACTTTTAATTGTTAATTTCTTGTTTATTTATTTATTTTTTGTCTATTGTATGGTCAGGTAGAAACTTTTTTTTAAGCTGTAATTATTTGTTTAATACTTTCAGAAGTGAAAATTCAACCATAATATAATTCTGTATAGAAGACTTAGGGGGGGAAGTGTAATTTAAATTCTCCTTTCAAAGATCAAAACCGTGAGCTTGGAGACCTTTCAGAGCAGGAACCTGGATGAAATGCAGAAGTTCAGGTGCTTTTAACCAAAACCTGTTTCAGATACCAGGTGAACAGGTTGTTCTCTGAAGTTTGAAAAGAAACCAGACAGTGAAGTGGTTAATGAGGCCGGGAGGGAGCGCAGAGACTCCTCTGCGTGTATTTCCATCACAACATAAACAGCAGAATAAAAAAAAGAGAGAGAGAAACCTGCAAAAGGAACTCTCCAGTGGTCTCACATCACCGAACAAACTGTTTTTCTACCTATTTTGTGTTGCGGGCTTTTGTTATCAACCCAATCGGCAAATTGTGGCCAATTTTGTCATGGTGTAAGCAGACATTTTGTTCCCAAACTGTTTTCAACATTTTTGCTACCAATTACAGTCAATGAGAAAATGAAGAAGCCACAATGCAAACAGAAAGGGTACTTCATCTGCACCCAACGAACCCCTTTTAAGGTTAAAGATGCATAGATGAGAACACTGGTGTATATTTTTTAAAACAGAACTCTAGTAAATTCATATTCTGAAACAATCTAGTAAGCCTTTTGTGTGTGTGTGGTGGGGGGGGAATCATTAATGATTAATCTGCTGATTGGATTTTTGAAACCAGCAAGGAGACATTCTCCTGTCTAACCACGCTGAGACACTAAGACTGCCTCATTTAATGACATGCTGTATCATTATTAATTTACAAAAAATTACAGAAACAAGATAAAGCTTGAAAATGCAGATGAGACTCCCTGGGAGTCAAATGAATTAAACCGAGGTAAAAGAAAAATAATAATGAAAAAAAAATCACCAGTTAAGCTGTTATTTACTACTGAAAATAAGCGACGCCCACGGAGTTCAAGCAATATATTAATATTGAAACCAAACGGCAGCCTTACACCACAAATCATTTCATTAAAAACAAATAAAGAATGGCACCTAGATAAAATGAAAACGCAAGGCTTTATATGATAAGAAGTTAAATATTAAGATCAGGACCCGATGGAAAGAAAGCTGGCCTGGGTTTTCTTTCTGCCTCGTTGTTTTTGTTGTGGTTGTTGTTGCTGTTGTTCTGTGTATCACTACAAGACACCGACAGCAGAGGACCCTTTCCTAAAGATTCAGGAATGGCTTGGAAGGCGAGCAGAATGTGAGTCCAGGAAACCCTGCTTGTCGCCGTCCCTCAGGTCTGAAGGCACAGCAATGTGTACATTTTTAGCCCTTTAAAATACCAGCATGCCCACACACTGCCTCAGATTAAACCAAGGAGAAAATGACACATTCTGAAACTATTTTCTACAGCTACTTTCCTGATAACACTGAGGCGCTTACAATCGAATTAATGAGTTCTTCAAAGCCCAAACAATTGTCTACAGAGAGACACAACCGTTCACTGCAGCCTGCACATCACTCTCGGGTCTCCAGGCAATTCTGCAAGTATTAATCTTTGTTATTTGTGTTCAGAAAAATTCAGGGTTACACATCTATTTCAGACAAAGACGCTGCTCGTTGTTCTGGATAGTTAAATTGAGGAACACTTTGAAAAAAAAAAAACCCACAGAAACACCACAGTGCTTCCCTGACCTCAGACAATCTAGGAATTGGTGGATTCTTGTCCCTTGTGCCTAGGCACAACCTGTTCACATTTGAAATTTCTTTTAGTAGCAAAGAGAGGAAACACCCACAGAGTCCAAGGAGTCGTTGTTTCTTTAGAAAGTCAATTTCTGCACAAACAGCCACCCAGAAATAAACAGAGGAGGTCCCAAACCAAACAGCAAAAAACTCAGGAGGATGGCTGCACAAAGAGATTGTCAGAATGCTTAGCAGAAGGAATTTTTATTTGTGATCGAGCTAAAAGATTCCCAGTGACAGGTCGACACTGCTTCTGGTGATGTGGAACGGATGCGAACACCAGTGAGTTAATATCTTCCATTCATGAGTGATGTTTAGCAACCTGCCTGAAATTCAGAAACGCTTCTTGCTCTAGTTCTCTCAGCCCTTTCGAGACTGCGTCCCACCAAGCAAGCAGTCTGCCTCGTGGAAGACACCATCGATGAACAAAAGACAGAGGAACTTAACAATGCTGTAGTTTACAAGTGACAGGGAATTTCAAGACAAAAGAGGTCACTGGTGTTTGTCATTTTCGGGGAGTGTCTGGTGAGAATTTGACTTTAGAATACTCTCCCTGTCCTCACTTAGCAAAACTGGGCACTCAAACTCAGAAGAAGCCTGCCAGGAGCACCTACCGCCCTCTGTAAAACCACACCCAGCCCCACCGCCCCGTGTGAGACTTGGGAAATGATGATGGTTTTAGTCATCTGGAAAAAAAAGCACAGCATGACATGGGTTTGAAGGCTTTTCTTCAGAACCTCGGTCCTTGTCACCCTGCTTCACCACAACAGAAAAGCTCAAGTTCACACTCCACTCTGCTTGTGACCCGGGAATTTCTTAAGAGCAGGGTGGTTACACAGCCCCGAGCTCTTCCTGAATAAATGGTCAAGATTTTATCTTAAAAAAAAAAAATCCCATTTTTTGGGAAAGTATATATAAACGTAAAAGCTCCCCTGTATCAAAAATTAATGTTTTAGCACAATTATTTGACATGTAACCTAGCTGACTTCTTGTTATTTTTTCCACACACACAACTTGAACTTGTTAACACCAAAACTTTTTAAACTTTGTTTTGTTTTAAAGACATACATATGTATAAATAAAATGTGGTTTACCCTTACGTTTACCCTTTTGTTTGACGTCAAGTTATCATTTATAAAATGATGATAATAATTTTGCTAAAACAATGTGTGTTTAGAGGTTAGACTGGCTCAGATATAGAGTTGGGTATAGATATTATGTTCTTTCTTTCTTTCTTTCTCTCTTTTTTCTTTCTTTCTTTTTTTTATGAGATTTTTAAAAATAAAAGTCTATAAATAGCTGCAACTGAGAGACAGGAGCCAGACTAGACAAATGTCAGAAAAGCCCCCGAGTCAGGATGCTTATCCTAGAAGCTAGGGTCTCAAAGCACTGCACTGTTTGTTTGTTTTTCTACAGAGAAGAAAATAAAATTGATTTTCAGTGAAACATTAAATACATAACAAGCAGGAGTTTGAAATACATGTAAGATTAATTTATGAGGAAAGGCACATTATACTCCTGCAGCCTGCCCCTGACCCAGCTCGCTGGTGCCTCTCACCGTGCATCTGCATAGCAAACAGGTTGGCTCTGGTGGTAAACTCAAGAGTATGGCTAAGCTGAAGGGTGGATCTGTTACCCCAAGTCAAAGGCACTGTGAATGTCCCTGGACCCTGGAGAGTGGAGCATGCTTCTGAGAGTCACCTAGCCCTTTCATTGATGATAGCTGGAAAGCTGGGGCTTAATTAGCTGTAGGGTGCCAACCAATCTCTTTATCAAAGCCAGCTGAAAGCAAAACTGAGAGACACAGCTTGTGGTTTCACAAAAAATGTATTTACATGAAGAGTATTTTAAAGGGGGTTCGATGCCCAGGCACGATGCCATCTGTGATGTGTGGTGAATTTGACATTTAAAGATATCAGAGGTTGTCAGATGTACCTGCCTCCAGTCTATACTTAGCTGACATGCTACCGCCCCTGCCAGCAAGCCTTGTTTTGCTGAGTTCCAACTTAGAAAAAAGACTCAACCTTATTTATTTCACACCAATCCTCTCATAGTCTCTTACTTACTTCCTCGCCTAAGATCTGTTTGGAAGGAAGTGGAGCCGTGGGTGACCAGGGGAAGAAAAGCCGACTTTCATGTTGTTACAGGGATGCTGGCAGGGGGACCAAACCATAGATTCCAGAGTTGGTGGACAGAGTTATAAATGACAGTGGTGTTCCTCCATCGTGGCTCACCTCCTCACCCCAAATTGTCTAGGAAAGAGCCATCTTTCCTATCTGCCAAGGCATCTCTCCTTGACTTTTAAAAATGGCTCATGGTGTCTGGAGAAACCCCAGGTGACCCCAAACATTTAACATCACTTATAACTGCATCAACAGAAATTACACCATATGAAGAGCCATATAAGTCCCTGATAAACACTGGCTTTAGGGACTCTTCAATGGGGGAACTCAGATCTCAGAGGCCCTGGATCAGTGTGCAGCAACTAAGAATGAAGGCAGCCTGCTTTATCACAAGAAGTCAGAGTGACTCGCCGCTAACTCACCGCCAGTCGAGTGATGTTTGGGAAATGTGTGAGTCACTGTCCCCTCATTTTGAAGGGTCATTTCCCTGGTTAATTTGTTGGGAATGAAACTTGAGCCAGAATATACATCAGGATAAACCCCCAAAACCCCAAATAGAATTCCTACCCTGTAACCAACAACACCCTGCCTGTCAGAGCCTCATCCCTGGGATGTACAGATACTTCAGGCAGAAGGGACATGGTCCTTCAGGCTCCTCACAGCCCTTCTCTTTTCCTTTCAGCTGTGGAGGTTGAGGGATACTGACCCAGGACCTTAACACAAGCAAGGGTTTATGTGCAGTGGCTGCGTGGCTTTCAACCGATGTAAGAGAGAGTATTTTACAAAACTGTGCTAACTTGTTTCTAAAGATTTTTTATTTTTCAAAAAGTCTCTTCTCTGAACCCAGAGCTTTCCAGCCATTAGCTGTTTTTTGTAAAATCGTGGTATTATTTCAGTGTGTATAATATATACATATGCACATATATCATATACATATATGTGCATGTATGTATATCATATTCTTAAATGATTTTTTACCATAAGTAATTGAAAGCTTTTAAAGACTATGTTGTTCTGTTATTATTATTATTTATTATTGTTCTAGGAATCAAATCTGGAATGTATATGAGGCACTGTACCATCGTGTCTATATTCCCAGCCAGGAGAAAGTTGTCTTGACTCTGATTTAGACATTGCACAATGTATGCACATATCACTTGGCACCACACAAGTATGCATGCTTTTAAAAGTCGTATTTATTCATTAAAATTTTTTAACCAAAAAGTATACACAAATGTATTCAATAATAAGAGTGTAAAAATCCAACGTGAAGCTCCACAGTTTCCGTTCTGGAGAGCTGCTGTTACTGTATGGAAGTCTGTCGAGACATATAGACTCTGGGTCTGGTTAATTTTGATATGTGATATTTTTTTATTTGCAAGCATGTTTTGTAATAAAGTGCATAACTTTTTCTAAATGATGATGATATATTTTGTAAATTTTATCTCAATAAAATTATAAAAATTATGGTTTAAAAAAAACTTTCCCTTATTGGTTGCCCTCCAAACCTAAGAGAACAGCCTGCTCTGCAGGGAAGCTAGCAGCTCAGGGACAATGACAGGGACGGATGACCCCTGCTCTGTGCTGATCTTCTGAGTAACAAGCAGTAGCTTTGATTTCTTCTGTGAACTTAGAGGCACGCAGACTTCACTTTCTAAGAATTCTCTTCTACTTGCCTGAGTTGTGGCCTTCATTCTAGAAGTTACTAAAGCTGTGTCTCAAACGCCAAAGTGAGGAATGGGGCGTTTACTTGGCCCCAACCAAGCACAGGGGTCTCTTGGCTCCACTGTGCCCACACACCAGTTCTGTGAGCTCCTTTGTATACCAGACAACTGACATTCTGAGTCAGCACAAAGAGGTCCCAGGGACAGTTGATCATCAGCTCTGCTTTACAGACTCACTTAGAGAAAGACAAACAGACATACAATACAGCATTTCTGGTGGACTTGATTCAGGTCTGTGACAACTACCTGCACAATCAAATGGGTAACCCTTCAATCCAGTCAGTGCAGGGGACTGACTCTTCTCCAGGTTCCAGCCACAGGCAGGCAGCCATCCTTCGAGGTGAGCTGCTCTGGCCTCTGCCCCTCCCTCCATGGCTGCCTTTGCTGTTGACACTGTCCCTGTTGGTTTATTAGCCCTCGCTGCTTGCTTTCTGCTGCATTCTGTTGCTAGGCTAGGGAAGGAACCCTAATCACCCAGAAAGAATAACAGTTGCAATCTTCTCTCAGCACAGTTTGGTGACAAAGTAGAAATAATCTACACATTCGCTTTGTCATTTTTTTCTTCAAAAGGATAGCAGTGTACGCCCTAGAGAGATGCGAGATATATACTTCAATCACAAAAGGTTGGATAAGGTGCCTTTAGAATGAATCTGGTTTCATATTGAATTGCTGTCTGTCATCACCAACCTGGGTGCCCGCAGGCTCTGAGAGCAGCTTGACTGTGGGTCTTAACTAAATTGACAGTCTTTATTTACTCCCCTCCCACCCTCAGAGGGGAGGGGGAGAAAAAGCAAACCACACTGTCAAAGCATTTAAAAACAAACCGAAGGAAGCTGGGTTTCCAAGCTTTAAGCAGATGTTATTTACCCACAATCCGTATCCAAGAAGTCACTTGGAAACCGGCTCCGTTTTCCTCAGCATTCATTTAGAAGCATGGAATTTCGCCGGTACCGATGACATATATTTGCTTCTTGCCAGTGATAAGTGCAGGGTGAGCTCCGTCTTCACCCCGGTTTCCCTCTGTCTTAGGAATATAACTATCCTAACCCCTTACATGCCTTTCCGGCCACCATTGCTGGTGGAGACCAAGCTGGTGGAGATGTGCAAGTGGTTCATGCGTAGGTGCTCGCATCGCACACTGAAGCCAGGTCCCTGTGCCGCCTTGTGTTTTGAGAGATGTGTCTCTCTTGCTAGGAGACTGGTCCTCATCTCTAAGTACCACACATGCCTTACCCTTGAGGTGTCTCGGATGCTGCACCCAAGTGTCAAGACTGACTTTCAAGGATGGGAAGGCTCGGGTCAGAAGTGCGTTCCCCAAGCCATGCTTGGCTCAGAGCTGGCACAGGGTGAGTACCTGTGGGCTGGGCTCACCAATGGCATGACGAAGCGCATGAATCAATTTCCTAGCTTGGGACTCAACTATCATTTTAAGGTTGACCCAGACAGGCCCGTTAAGAAGAACGCTCGTGCTTGCCCAGGCTCACTGTGTAATGTAAGTACTCTACTCATCCTCACTAGAGAGAAGGAAACCAGTAGAAAACAACGGTCAGTTTGCAGCAGATGACAGTTAAGTTAAACACTGAGGAAGGCCCACAGACACAAGCAGCATGTGCCTCATTCTGTCCTTGTGACTATAAAGATTTCCTTGCCATTCCACTCGATGCCCCATATGCTACAGTCCACACAGACACTTGAACCCTGTGGATTTGAATACCTCCCTTCTTGATTGGACTGTGCCTTTCCAAGACAGACACTACAGCAGCAGTTCTTAACCTGGGGGTCCCGGACCCTAACCCCCTTTTTGGGTCAAACAACCCTTTCACAGGGGTCACATATCAGATATCCTGCATATCCGGTATTTACATCACAATTCATAACAGTAGAAAAATTACAGTTATGAAGTAAATACAAAAATAATTTTATGGTGATGGTGGTGGTGGTGGTGAGGTCATCACAGAATGGAACTGCAGCATTAGAAAGGCTGAGAACCACTGAGCTATAGTCAGCTCACCTCTCCAACACTGGGTATTCTACCTGAAGCATCATAGCACATGCTTCTCTACCTGTCTATCCCAGAGATGCACACATCCCGAGACATGTGTCCATATGGACACTAGCTCAAATTTAAAAAAAATTCTCAAAAACTGCCCTGATAGCCTTGCCAGTGGTACCTTGATAGAACACAGGGGAAAAAACTGCACTAAGATTGTTTATCCAATTAAATAACATTTATCTTCAGAGTTTTTTTTTTTTTTTTTTTTTTTTTTTTTTTTTTTTGTATGTGTAATCTCTTCAGTCAAAGCCAGGACCAGTCTAGCATACCTAATCCAGTGTTCTTCCAAAGATTCTGGGGGATGGAGCCTAGAAAAATCTGCTCGCCAGCTGAGTGGCATGCAGGGTTAGTCCAAGGTGTATGCCCAGGGAAGCACACACCGTGGTGACCAAGCTGGGAGCTTTCTGGCTAGCAAGGGCTCTTGCCTGCTTTCCAAAAGCAGCGTATTAGATTCGTTATTTCAATATCAGCACTATTCCCCCTTTGAGTGTGCAAGTTCCCTCCTGTTTGCTGCTTTGTTTTTTGTTTTTTAAAAATACATCTTCATTTAAACTTCACAGGGCCCTGGGAGGTGAAAGGTGGGTGTACTCAGACCTGTTAACTGTTCATTTGTCTATCTGAAAGAAAAAAAAAAAAGCTTGTTTGAACCAACAGAAAGGCCTGATTCAGGGTTCTTAGGACACAGATCTCCTGGCAAAAGAACCCAGAGCCCCGCTTCCTGATTCCCACACCCATGTCTAGGAGCTGTCCAGATGAGGCAGCCTCAGCTATTTCAGGACTTAGCCCATCTTAAGGGTAGAGAGGGGAATCAGCATAGAATGGCTTCAGGCCATAGAACTGTGCCCTATAACTAAACTCTGAGGCACTATCTAGTCTGTTTTGAAGCCCTGGCTTTACACCACTTTCCAGCTCCTTAGGTGTGGCCTGCATTTCCCAGTCAGCCACGGGAGGCCTAAGGGCTCATCTCTAGGGGGTTTAATAACACACTACAAGGAAATGATTAGTGAGGCTCATCACCAGAGTACACACGACACACATGGCAGGCATCCAAGAACACCTTGCTCCTCTGGAAATTAGAATCCCCGTACTTCACCCCACATTATCAAGCTCCAAGAAGCCAGGCCCACATCTGGAAGGCAGAAGCAGAGGACCACTCTTCCAGAAAGACAAGGAGAGGAAGACCTGAGAGTGAGCAATGTTTTCTCTGTTGCCTGAGTCAAAGTCACTTTAGACTGGTCCCCCATCTCCAAGAGAATGCAGCCACAGGCAGCCCATAGACTCCTCCCCTAGCTCCATTGCTTGGTACCTCCTCTCCCTTCAAGCACCCAAGCAATGGCTCCATTTACTGTAGCCACATCATGTCTCAGAAAGACCAGGAGGCCCTCTACAGCCCTGGGTCACTGAGCTGTGTCTAACAGACCAGAGGTGGACAGAGTACAAAGGGGAGGTTCCTATGCTTCTGAAATTCTAGAATCAGGGCTACATCGGGGCTTCATGAGTCACATCTCCAATCCTAGCATTTGCAAAGCAGAGACAGGAGGATGTAGAAGTCAAGGCTAATCTGGGCTGACTATGATTTCCAGGTCAGCTTAGGTTACAGAGGGGAAGAGAGAACTGGGCTGGGGAGATGGCTCAGTTGGTAAAGTATCTGCCATGCAAGCACAAGAGACTGGGTTTGGATCCCCAGCACCTACATTAAAAAAGTAGGTGTGGTCCAGCACATCTTCAGTCCTATCCTGGGAGGGTTGGGTCAAAAGGATCCCTGAAGTTCACTGGCCAGACTGTCTAGTCAGTGAGTGCCAGGTTCAGTGAGAGAGCCTGCCTCGAAATGATAAGGTAATGGATGATGGAGAACTATCTGGGAAGACGTGCTGATCTGTCCATACATGCATTCGCATGTGTACACAGCCATACATACAATACACACACACAGATAAACCAAGAGAAGAAAGGGGTGGAGGAAGGGAGAGAGCAAGGAGACAAAAGTACACAGGCCACACTCATTTCGTGCCAGATCAAAAATGCGGGGGAGGTGACATTTGGAGCAGGGCCTATCTCATCAGCCTGTGGCGCACTTGTCTTTTTCCTTGGGGGAGTTAGAAGGCCTGCTCTGCCTGAGTCCTCCTGGTCGGCTTGAAGTCCTCTTTGGGAGAATGGCAGCCATGATCACCTGCAAGGCCTGGTGGGTCCAATGTGGCAGGCACTCCATTAAGCCACTCAGGTCTTTGTGGCTTTTCTGGTCCTTTGCCACAGAGGCTGGCAGGAAGCTCATACCCTCCAGGAGGGGATAGGATCCTGCTCCAGCGAGCTCCTCCAGAAAATGCCAGTGTCTGAATCATTGTCTCTGACTGCTTTTCTTCCTACAGGCTAGTAAGGGTGGGCCTGGGAAGGGTGGCTTTGCTTAACTTTTTTTTTTTTTCATTTTTAAATAATGTTCTCTTTTTTTTCCCCCTTCAGTGCAGGAGATCAAACCCAAGGCTTTAGACATGCTGGGTAAGCGCTCTACCACCGAGCTGTCTCCTTAACCCCGCGACATCTTTCTAGTAAATAATCCACATAGAATATAAGAAAGTAGAATGATGGGATGATAAACAGCCAGAAGAAAAAGGAGTAAAAAGGAAAGGGATTGTTTGGGAAGTAAGCAAGATGGGAGGGGAATTATCACAAACACTAACCTCCTGCAGAGAGAATAACAGGGAGAGCCACAGACTCCTTTTTGACTCAAATATTATTTTGCAGAGTATTTAAAAAGTGGTTACAGAAATAAAGTAGAAAGATTCCCACTGTTCTGCAGAAAGGCATCCACAGGGGAAAACCCATCTCACCACGAGAAGGTTGCTTTGCTACCTGGCCTCCTGGAGCAGTCTTAGCAGCAGGGCAGTCAGGAAGCCAGGAAGACTTATCCTCGGACTGTAAATGTAGCCAGGGAGCCCCTGCTAATGAAATAAATCTCTGCCCGTGGGGGAAGAGCACACACAAAAGGAGGCTCCGGGGAGCAGGAGGGGGCATCCTTCCAGCCCTTTTAAGAAGTGTGGTTTTAATGGAAAGTGTTTTAAGATTAGTGATGATTCTGCAATTTATCTGAAAAGTCAAAAGAGGGTTTCAAAATGATGCTCTATAGACTTTTGTACTTGTGACTCCACAACCCCCATCGCGTGCTCCAGAGAAGGCTGGCTGGTCTCCAGAACCCAGACTACAGGACTGCTTGGAGAATTTTCTAAAGCACTAATACTGTCCCTTCGGCCAGCAGCCCCAGCCTGGCTAAACTCTGAGCACATATCAGTCATTTCCCTTCACTCTGGCCACAAACCCAGTTTGCATCTTCCAGTTCCTCAGCTTTTTGTTTCAGCCTTCTCTGTCATGTCAGGGGAACACGCCTGCCCCATTCCTCATCACCCCCATCTCTCTCTCTCTCTCTCTCTCTCTCTCTCTCTCTCTCTCTCTCTCTCTCTCTCTCTCCCTCCCTCCCTCCCTCCCTCCCTCCTTTGTAATTTTCTTCCTTTTCCTGATAAGCCCATTTCACACTCTGCTGGACACTCAACCCCCCCCCCCCCTGTTTGGAAGCATATTTCTGATATTACATTCCAGGACCTATTCTCTTGGTTTCACCCCATTAGTCTGGTTACCCCTCTTTTGAGCCTGCTAACTTCTTCATATACCTCCTGGGTATAATCTTCACGAGTGGGCGAGCTACTTTCTCGTTCTTTTTCCTGCTCAGACAGCATCCGGGGGAGCTCACCCTCTTTAATTCTTGTGAGCTATGTCCTGTGTCTTTCTCTCCCCGCACTAGGATTCTCTGTCCCTGCGTACTTTCTAGCTATATATTCTTAAGTCTATGTGTGTGGTCCCTAATAGAAAGAATTTATAAGAGGAACAAAGTAAGGGTGGGTGAGTGAGGTGGGGGTGGGTTGGCATCAGATTAGAAGATACAAGCTTCTTTTCTCTCAACAACTAAGGACAAAGGTAGCCACTAGTTCACACTATTGCACACCCTGTGTTCAGATGCTGTTTGATGTCTAGTCTCCAATCTACATGAAGTCAAACATGTCCCCAAATAATACTTAAACTGCCTGTGGATGGGGGTGAACCAACTTTTCCAGCAAGATGTATGTCAGAAATCTAAAGATGCACTGTCTTGCCGGTTGCGATGCTACCTCATTTGTGGGTGGGTGGGTGGGTGGGTGGGGGAAACCTGTTGTGTTTTGTGTCACCCAGATAGCAATGCCACACGTGAAGGCATCTGCAGTCCCCACTCAGGCAATTTCTTCATTTTGTCACCACCTTGAAGCAGGACTGTTAGTGCTGGCAGTGGTCAGCCATGTGCTACCACAAAACATCGCTTAGGTTCAAACAGTGCTTCCTGTCAGGAACAATGTGAATTGTTGGTCACAGGGACACCAGCTTGTGTGGAGCTGAATATAATTAGTGTCTATTCCACTGACATGGGCTTTACAAAAATACTGGCTCTGGCTCTAGAATGTACTATCTCATAGGGGAGTGGAAGCCGGGGTGGAGACTGAAGGGCTGTCCTAGAAATGGCATAGGAAATAGTTTTCTCAGGTCAGAGGTGGGTGTGGACTTTGTTTCATGGTGTTTTAGCTCTCTAGCTAATAAAGACCACTTATAGACACCTCGAGGAGGGACTGGGGATTTAGCTCAGAGACACAGTGCTTCCCTGGCGAGTACAAAGCCCTCGACTCAGCCTCCAACATTGTAAAAAAGAAAAGATTACGTTGGTAATTCTCATTTATGTATTTCTCTTAGTAAAATGGCACGCTTAACACATACATACATACCACACATACACACCCAACACACACCCCTAACACCCAACACACATATACCACACATACACACACACACACACACACACACAAGAGAATAATAGACATAAGAAGGAGGGGTGGCTGATGGCCCAGGCCTGTAGCTCAGCTAGTCAGCAGGCTTTGATAGGTCATAGGTGGAAAGCCAGCCTGGGCTGCTGAGTGAGACTCTGAAACTCTTTAAGAAGGGTATAGCTCAGTGGTAGAGGGCCTCCTAGCCTAGTATGCAAGAGGCTTAGGACTCAAACCTCAGAACCTAAATAAAAACTTTTAAAAAGATACAAATAAAAATGTTAAGTCACAGGTCAGATTCTACCTAGTTCAAAGTTCACATAAAGCCACCCAGTCTACAAGACATGTTTTTCATGTCCTCCTGAAAGAGCCGCAGTTTCGCTGTAGACAAGAGAGCGTTACTACAAATACAACTTCATCAGCGAGGAAAGGCTCCTGGCTTGATGGCATTGTGGTGTCTCAGGCTGGAGCAAACAACCAAAACAACAAGTTTTGTCCCGCAGACAACAACAGTACAGAAATGTCTAGATTAAAGGTTGGGATCCTAGGCTGATCTAATCCCAGCAAGAAGAAACAGCCCACCTAGGGACAGGTGAAGTGGATGCAAAGAACCCCACACTGACCACCCTCTGAGCTAGAGAGTGATTTTTTTTTTTTTTTTTTTTTTTTTTTTTGCTGTCCTAGAACTAAATTTGTAGACTAGGTTGGCTTTGAACTCACAGAGATCAATTTGTCTTTACCTCCTGAGTTCTGGAATTAAAGGCATTTACCACCACACCTGGCTTTTTTCTTTTATTATTAAAAAATTAAACTTTATTTCTAAAAAAAAAAAAAAAAAGTGGGGAAAAAAAACCACACATCTTAGTTAACCAGACCCACAGTGTATACAACATGTGTATAGTCAGAGTAGCCATTCTGAATGGAAGTTTTGGTAAATTCTTACAAATCACATCTAGCTAATATTTTATTACACGGTGATTCAAACACCCAATTTCCACAGATGTGTGTGCATTGTTTAAACTGTGCTAATGGTCACAGCACTCTGAGCACTTTAACCACATCTCTGTGTGTCCTTCAGTGTCCTGTTTCCATTCACGTTGCTGCGCAATGGACAGCAGCACCTTTCTCTAGGACATTTTTGTCTTTTCAAACTGAAGCTGGCCCCATTACACTCCCTCCCCCACCTCCTCCCTTCCAGCCCCGCCGATCTCGATCTCCAGCTTCCACTCTTTGTCTATGAAGTAATCTACGCTTGGTGTCTCAGAATTGTGATCCCACTTTTTTTTTTTTTGAACATTAACAAATACCCTGAACACCCTAAGCACAGGAGAGGGTGACAGTTTATTGGCTACCCTGTCCCGCAATAAGTAAATCCCCGTTCACCACGGCCCTCTCCAGGTCTGCTGGCAGGAGTGATGCTTTTACAATCTAAAAACCAAAAGGTGATTTTTTTTTTTTTCTTTTTCTAATTGCACGAAGCACAGGAGCAAGAACACTACCAAGAAACCTCAGGGACACACTACATCTTGGGTTTGGTAAGTGACACACTTTTAAATCTGATACTTTAAAACTCATTTCAGAAGTCAAATAACCCAGCCCGCCACCTCCGACCCACCCCCCACGCCCTGTGAATTCTCTAGACTCTGTCACCTCGAAGGAGGGAGGGTGTAGGGGGTTGGGGGGAAGCTATTCGAAACAACAGGAAGTTTCTGTGGATCCTGACATTGGCCCCTGGTGACTGAGAGCCTAAATCAGTGAGTCATTCCCCCAAGACATAAGAAGCCGCGAGGACAAGTGAAGTCGATTGTTTAGTATTTCAAAATAAATAGAAGAACTGACAAAAACGGGGGGGAGGGTGGGGGGCTTTGTTGATAGGAAAGGCAAGATGCTTTTTAAAAACCCATCTGTAAGTGACAAGAAAGGCAAGTCAGATTTATTTTGTATTATGAGGGTCCTTACTTATTTTTTTTTTCAATGTTACTCCACAAGAGGTATTACAGGGCCACAGGAAAAATAGTTTCTAGGCAGCCAAATAGTAATTAATAATATCACAGGTAAGTTTGTGTGAGATATAAACTTTATGAGCTATTGAACACTGCTTCTGCATCATAAAGCCCACAGAGTCGGTAAGTCCGTGCAGTTCGGACAGGAAGTGAGTCCACACCGTGTTGCTCTTGGATCTGAAAAGTTCTGATGTTGGGCCAATGCTACAGCTTGTCTGAGGAAATAATACAAAAACCAGAGCCACAGAGGCCACGGAGTCAGATTTAGGTAAATGTCAACTCGTCTTAATTTCTGAACTGTCTCTCTTATTGGGTCACTAGTGACTTGGTGTCCAAAACCAAACCAAAACACCAAAAAGCTGAGGTTGGCTAACAAAATTCTCTTTCAGAAGCCTCAAATGACCTGTCGTCATGCATAGCTGTGCAGGGTAAAATATACAGAATAGAAATACATAAGAACATAAAAAGGGGCAGTAGCTAATATTTCTTCCTAGGAACAAGATGAAAGCAAGCTCAGAGAATCAGACTCTGCATTTGACAGTTAAGCTGGAAATCCAACAGCTAAGTCCCACAGGCACACCACCAAAGACCTCTTGTCACCCTTCTTATAAATAAGAACAAAAGCTGGACCCTCCGCAAAGGCAGTCAGGTGACCCGTGAGCCAGCAGCCGTCCCCACCAGGCTTCATGTCCATACTGTGGGACTCTGAAATCAACAAGTCACCAGACCACACACCAAGCAGGGCCTGCTCATTTCCCCGAGGGAAAATAACTATGTTTAAAATGAAAGTATGACCAACCCTGGCCTCAAGGCTGCTCAAACGATCTTGAGGAAGTTTCAAACACACCGAATTAGCAATCTGTCTGTCTTCAATTACAGAAGTACTAAAAGCCAAAATTAGCCGATTATGCTCAATGCACCCGAGTTTAAAAATGACCCCGCGAGCTTCTGCCATAGAAATCCCTACATTGTCACTGCACGATAAAAAGAGCCCTGGGACACTCACTCTTGTCCAACCACATTGCAGGTGGCAGAGTCCTTAAGGACGGTGACCTCCACAGGACCTTGCAGAGGGTATTTTATTTCTCTCTCTCTCTCTCTCTCTCTCTCTCTCTCTCTCTCTCACACACACACACACACACACACACCACGACTATATATTGTAGCTAAACTCAAGGCAGCCATGTACCAAACTCACATGACTGTGAAAGCCACCACCCCAGAGAAAGATGACTTAAAGCAGGCCCACGGGAGGGTAGAGTGACTGAGATGGACAGCCCCTGGCCCCCGGGGGTGAGCATCACACTTTCTAATGAACATAACTGAAATTGCCATTAAAGAGGATATCTGCATATCTTCTCCGCAACCCTGTGGTTTCGGAGTCCTGTGGTTGCAGGGATCTGCAAGAACCCCTGATAACTGGAGAATCAATGTCCCTGACACAGAAGCAGCAGAGTATGTAGAATTAATTTGGCTTTGGGATTTAATTCAAATAACTTAGGCCTAGAATAGAAGACAGGCAGCTGGACGTTTTGCTTTCTGGAACATTCCATGTAGTGGGACCTGACTTAGGTGGGTGAAGTTCTTGACCCTGAACAGAAAATAAAATGCTAAAAATAGTTCTGAGAATACTGCCTGTCTTCATAGCCAACCCTAGAATGTAGAATGTGCTACGTGTCTGTGAAATGGAGCCAGAGACTCTAAGAACAATGACCCCATGCCGGGTCCTCAAAGAAATACGCTGGAGCCTAGGACACAGGGTTTCTTTTCATCTCTGTCATAAAATGTAAGCACAAACTTCACTGTGAAACCCTTACCCCTGAGACCTTCCTCAGAACCTAGGAGAAAAATCCCTTACTCAGAATCCAGGTCTTCCCCAAGAGGGTGAACCCAGAGAAGCCTTTTCTAGGGGTATGGCCGATTGAGAGCCCAAGGTGTCTCCAACGGTCTTTTTCCCACCTTGTTTTTCTGATCTTGCTGTTCTTGTGAGACAGGGTCTCATAAGGTTATATAGCCCAGGCCGGCCTGGGACTCCCTGAGAGCCCAGGCTGGCCTTTCTACCCCAGCCCCGCAAGTGCTTGACATTAGAGATCTCTGTTATCATGCTTGGCTGCCTGGCTTCTCTCCCACTTTTTGACATAAACAACAGCAATATTTTACTGAACCAAACAGAGCTCAAGCCAGCCAGACCTCTGGCATTCCGTTTCCTCCCGTCAGCCTCACAGCCCTGTAGAAGTGTCTATAGTAGTCTTCCAGTTTTGTCATTGGGTTCCACTTAGCAACCCACACAAAAACTAAGAAGCCAGGAGAGGGATAGGTAAGACAGTGTGTGGGCTTCATTGATAGGCTCATGGAACTTCGAAGTTCAAATGAGGCCCCAGGGGAATGGTTCAGGGACATCAGTGTTGTGGGTGCCCTGCCTCTGGCAGGGACTGGCATCTGTCCAGACTGTAGCTCCTGTGTGCTCGGCTCTCATTTCCAGCAACCTGTACCCCTGTTTCCTTCCTGGTCTCTCAGCTATGGAAAAACACAAACAAGGAGGTGGGACCATTTTAGGTAGTCCTAGAGGCAAAGGTTGTGTGTCCCAGTCTCACAGAGAAGTGGGAAGCCACAGAAGGCAGAAGGGCCAGCCCAGGGCTCTGCTTTGACGGGACAATGGACACACCCGAGGGTCACTTCCTTTTACCTTCTGTGTGCTCTCAGAGGCAAGAGCCTCCAAACCCCTCAGCTGACAGGGGCCAGGACTCGAGAAAGGTAGAGGGCCTGGGAAGGTGAGGGTAGACTTTAATCTTGAAGTGGATAATGAGACAAAGGCAATGGTCATTGTGGATATTAAAGTCACTCCTTAAAAAAATAGAGGAAATAAAACTTCAAACTTTCTTAGTGTTTTGAAATCACAACAGTCTCAGATTGTGGATAATTCCATGTCATAAAAACAAACAAAGGGATGCATATTGCTATTAAATTGTTTGTGTTCTGCTACATGTATACACACACACACACACACACACACACCCTCATGCAAGGGTTTGAGGAAATATAATATCCTTGTTATTCAACATGAAAAATAAAGAAGAAAAATATATTTTCCACAGGAACAGCCATCTTCTCCTCCTTGATATCCTACAACTTTGTTTGGGACACATAAAGAGGAAAGTGCTGGGAAGTGGAGCGGGCTCCTTAGGGCCGGGAGCCCAAGCCTCAGCGGGAGGCCAGCAGCTGCGGAGAGGCTCAGGCTGCTTCATTTCTTTCTCAACACCGCCACCTACAGGGCCTGCCGGGAATGGCACTGCATGGTGCGGCCCAGACACCCTTAACAGAAAAACATTCAGAACAATCGCATCACTTTTTTTTTTTTCTTCAGCTTCCTGTTTATTAGTGTTTTATCTAAGAGCAGAACAAAAGTCTACATGGGGGTGGCAAATGCACGGTCCTACTCACAATAACACACACAGTTTTCAAATACAAGGGGATTATATTTTTACACCAAACCAACTCCAGGCAGGCCTTTATTAACTTCTGAAAGTTGAGAAACAAAAAGAGTGGAATTCTTTGGCACATCAAAATTATAAAATATCTTAAAGATTTTTTTTTTAAAAAGGAGATGGGGAGAAGGTTCAGTTAGTGGAATGCTTGCCCCACAGGCATATTAAAAACAAATAAATAAATAACAGGTATGGCCCTCCAAAGCTAGGGAGACAGAGGCAGGACAGCTCCTAGGACTTGCCCAGCCTAGCCAGCCAGCTGATAACCTCTGGGTTTTGTTTGTTTGTTTGTTTTTCCTTTTCTTTCTTTCTCTTTTTGTTTTTTGATTTTTTTTTTTTTTTTTTTGAGACAGAGTTTCTCTGTATAGCCATGGCTGTCCTGGAACTCGCTCTGTAGACCAGGCTGGTCTCGAACTCAGAAATCTGCCTGCCTCTGCCTCCCAAGTGCACCACCACTGCTCAGCTTAAGCTCTGGGTCTGGTGACTCGTCCTGCCTCAATAAAATAAGGTTGAGAGCAATTGAGGAAGACAGTAACGTTGAGGTATCATCAGGACACGCATGCATGGGCACACACATGCACAGGCATACACATGTCCATACACTCCACACACAGGTACACACATCTGAACACACACATACCATACATGAACCAATAATCTTTTTTTTACAGATAAACAAGCGTGTTTGTTTTCTGCACATTTGAATGGTAGTATTCATTTCTATACACCTCACTGGTAAGACTTTGTATGTTGTTTGGCAAACTCATGAAGGCAATGAAAACCTAAGTGTCCGCCCATCTGTTTCGGAGATTGGGTGGGTGATGGAAAGGACAAACGCAAGGTGCCCGCTGTTTCCATGCTCAGAGGTGAATAAGGGCTGGGAATGCCTGCACTTCTCACACAAACACGAGCCCTGGCGAGACTCCTTCTAGCCTTTCCCTCAGCCTGGCATGCTGCTCTTCCAAGCCTATGTTCTCAAAAGTCTCAGGGACAATAAAAGTGAGGGGCATGCCACACAGCTGGTGGTCATGGGACCACTGACCTCACATGCCACCTTTTAAAAGAAAGGTTATGTGTTTTATTTTCTGAACATGGGTGGTTTGCTTGTGTGTATCTAAGTGTGCATGCCTGATGCCCTATGAAGTCAAAAGAGGGTGTTGGATCCCTGGGGACTCAATCTACGGAGTGTTGTGAGCTGCTGTGTGGGTGCTGGGTACCAATCCCAGGTCCTCCTCGAGAGCTGAACCATCTCTCCAGCCCCACCCACATGTGCACACGTCTCTCATCATCCTCAGAGATGAACATGCGGGGAATTCTTATAATTACAGCCAGCAAGCAAAACTGTTGTTGTATTTGGTGACCTTCCTTGTTCTTGTGATGACTCAGGTCACTTTAAGTCCTCTAGCACGCTCGGTTATTCAGAGACTGTTTGTTCTGGCTTCCAAGTTTGAGTCTTATTCTGGTTGGTCTATCTTGTCTTGACCAGCACTAAACACATTTCAACTCTGCTGCAGCCTTCCCTGTCTGCAGACACATTAGTTGTTAGCCCACACAATTAAAGGCCTTTTGTTTCTTTATCCATTCCATTTTCATGTGAATGAGAAAATTAACATTAAAAACCACCCAAAGGGCCGGGGGGGGGGGGGGGGGAAAGGAGCTGTGGTTACCATGTAACCACATGTGCTGCCTCCCTTCCAAAGGATCAAGTTGGGTTCCCAGCACCCAAACCAGACTACTCATAACTGCCTGTAATTTCCAGCTACAGGAGGATGTCCACCACGTCTGGCCTCTGTATGCACTATCACATACTCAACATAATCTCATAAATAAAAACAAATCTCAAAAAAACAAAAGACCCTCTAAGCAAGGCCATGGGAATATGCGTGTGAACATCTCATGAAAAAACAAACAAACAAACAAAAAAACAGCTGGGCATGGTGGCACACGCCTTTAATCGCAGCACTTGGGAGGCAGAGGCAGGCAGATTTCTGAGTTCGAGGCCAGCCTGGTCTATAAAGTGAGTTCCAGGACACAGAGAAACCCTGTCTCGAAAAACAAAAACAAAAAACAAAAACCCAAAACAAACAAAACAAACAAACAAACAAACAGACATAAAAAGGTTGATAGGTGATTTCCTGAGATGATAAAGTCGTCTATAGGTGTCTGTCTTGAGTAGGAAATACATGATATTAATAAGTATATGTTAATATTGTAATAAAACATGTGATATAACACAGGAGCCTGCCCCATTCTTGGTTTAACCTCCTGAGTTCTGGGACTGTCAGCATGTGCCATCACACCCAGCTTTCCCACAAGGCTCCTAATCACAGGTCCAGCCCGGGGTTGCCCCTTGGTCTCTAGAATGTCTGCCTGGTGTGGAGGAAGCCTTGGGTTTACTCTCCAACACCACATAAACTGTGGCATGCACCTGTAATCCCAGAAAAAGGAGAGGTAGGAGATAGGAAATTCAAGGTCATCCTTGCCAGCACAGTGACACCAGCCTGGGGCATGTGAGACTCTGTCCCTAAATAAATAAGTAAACATGTTTCCCACCTCCCCTGGAGAAAGCAGTAAATGTAGATTTCTCTTTCCAAAACCAAGTGTTCCCGTGTCACTTAACAGTCTACCACATTCAACTAAAGACACAGAGAGATGCACCAAAGTGCCCAGGAAACCCAGTGCACAGTCCTGGGGCCTCTGTTCTTTAACACTGGGAAATCCCACCGAGAAGTGCCTCCCAGGCTGTCAGGCAGATCCTCTGATCCCCTTCTCTAGTTGTCCAAGAACTACAAAGGCAGTTACTGTGGAAGCTACAGCCTTCAGAAATAGAAGGAGCCCCACGAACTGGCATAGTAAAACACAATTGAGGCAATGACCTTGATTACATGGCACGCACAACTGTCAGCTCTCTACTCATTTTCAATATTGTCTTCATCCAGTCATTTTGGAGACATCAACTCCATTCTACCCTGGGTATCATGTTTTCTTTCGGGCTCAGTGTCCTGTGGAGAAAGTGAGAAGGCCTGAGCGTAGATCGCCTTCTGCCTTCTACATGGAACAAAATACACAGCTAAGCTTCCTGGTGTTCCTGGTTCCTTGTTGAAGCCCACAATAACTAAGGATAATAAGGGTTTTGGAAAGGCTCAGCAAAGTAAACAGGACTCCAACTTTGATTAAAGCATACTTTTAAAGATGGTCTTGGCGTTCTGGGTTTAGATTTGCTTCACAGACATAACTCTAACTCTACTAGGAGGCATTCGATCTGCCCCAATCTTTCATTCATTCATCACTGAGTATCAATCAAAAATTTAAAGGCCTTGTCATTAGACTGAGACTCTACAATAAGACCAATATCCACTCAAGTTAAGGGCCAGCCTAGTGACAGAGCCTTGACCACAGGGGCCCTGTCAGGCTACAGGTGCCATGGGCTGCCCTTGTTTGTTTGTTTGTTTGTTTGTTTGTTTGTTTTTCCTCTACAAGTGGTTTCTGAACACAGCAGCCAACTCATTAGCTTTTTCTCTTCTCAGGAGACAAGGCAAGGAACAGAGCAGTCTAACAACAGAAGTCTCCACCTCACACAGGGGACATGTTAGCTCTTCCTCCATCTTCGCCTGTCTCCTGAAAATCTACAGTATGGCTCAGAATGCCTTAGAGACCAGCTTGTTCACTCTTGGGCTGTTTTCTGTTCAATCAGAGCAGAGCATCGCAACCTTACCTGCAGATGGAACTGCAGCTCCTTCTGGGAGTCAACACTGATCGGGTTAAGAAACCCATCCATCCACAGCACCCAACTCTCTAACAAGGACCTTCTCCCTACCTCAGGGCTCCAGAGCCTCACTGAGCCCATGGCTCTGGGTACAGAGAGCTCCCTGCCCCCAGCTTGGACTTTAAGTCTCACAGAGGCTGCAGCAACAGAAACACTGACTCTCAGTCTGAAGCCTGGACATCTGAGATGGCCATAGACTAAACGCCAAGTATCTCTGCGGGCTCATGCTTTGAGTACCAACAGGCTGTGGAGTCTTCAGGAGGTGATGCCTGGTTGATGGAGCCACTAGGGTCCATTTAATTCCTACGAAGAGTTTGCCATGGCTTGCATGGTGACAGAGAGACGTTCTCATAGGCAAACCCCTCAACACGATGGTGGCCCGGAATTTCTGAAACCACAAGTCAAAATAAATCTGAAATTGTTTCTGTCAGATATTCTGTCACTGAGACTTAAGGTGTGAGCAGGGCTGGTTTCGCCTTGACTAGCGGATGCTGGGTCCTCACCCGCTCTTCATGCGCTGTCCCCACTGCACATGCCTGGGTCCTCATCTCTTAGGAGGACACTGGTCATGATGAATTAGGGTCCATTGGTCTATTGGTTTCATTTTACCTGGATTTCATCTCCAAGTGCAGCCCCATTCCGAGGCACTGGGATTCTGGTTTTGCCTCAGAAACTCAGGCTGGGGAGGGACTTTGCCCATGGCAAGCACCAGTAAGACATCCTGGGTTGGAGAAGATGAAGAAGGAAAAGAAAGGGAGCAAGGAGTCAAAGATGGCTGAAGCATAGCCTCGCTCCGAAGTGGACAGCCCTTCCCACCTGTCCATCACACTGGCTGCAGCCTTGGTTGGTGCCTGGATAGTCTCTCCCCAAAGCTACTGTCTTTTCCTCCATGGAATCCCTGACCACTTATCCTTCTGCCCCCACGGAGCCCAGCACCTCTTCCCAATGCTGCTTCTCCTCCCCAGGGAAGACCATAAAGGGGGAAGGGAAAAGTCTCCATTCCACCACAGTAGCACTCACTTGCTGCACAAGGAGCCCGAGGGAGGCTGGACACAGCCAGCACCAAGCAAGGGCTTGATTCCTGTGGAAGATGCTTATTCTCTGACAACGAGCCTCCTAACTGATCAGAGCTGCTGAGGGGGTGGCTAGGGACACCCAGTGCCCCCTCCACCTGTCTTGGCATCTTTTGTCTCTCTCACTATGCTCAAAGCCTAAAGCCTTCCAACTATCTGAGTGTCATGATGAAAACAGTCTTTGGGGTTTTATGCTTTCACTCATAGACAGAGCCCTGAGTTCTCTGCCCTTGCTGCTTCTGGGCACTGAAATGGTGATTACGGGCATGCTCTTTGAAATCTGATCCAACTGTTTACCTTCATGTATAGGCTCTGCCAGCTACACGCTGTGTCATCTCAGGAAGGTTACCTCTCTCAGCTATGAAACAGAGTCATACTGGAACCTTCTTGTGGATTCTGTGACCGTGAAATGAGATGATTCACACATTGAACCTTGCGTGCAGCCTGCAGCCTAGCGTGGATGTGATCCTCAGGAAACCTGAGTGTGGGTGCTGGGTTTACCTTCCAAACCGTGAAGTCGCCACCGTCAGGGGCAGTCACTATTTTTTATGTCACCAAGATATCAGGGATACTATAACCACCCGGGGAATGCTAGGGAAATAAACACGGCAGCTCAATTCTAGTTTTAAAACCACTCTCCCCTCACCTCAAACTGTTATAGGTAAAATAATACCAACCAGTCACAACTTAGAACTTAGTTAAATACGACATTCCTGTTTCTGACTTATGGTATCATCCATAGGTTTCCAAAGCCAGCACCACACCAATGTTTTGCGGAGCCGCAGGTGTGCAGGAATATAGCACAGTGGTTGCATGCTTCTCAGTGTTAGCGAGGCCCTAGGCTCCACCCTCAGTACTGAAAAACAAAAAACCCCACAAACAAACAGAAAACCAAACCTCCTGTGCCTGGGCAAACTAGCACCCTTTTTTCCCCCTCATTATTCGAATAAAAACATCTTCAAATACAAAGCAGACAGCCCAAAGCTGATCTCTCCTTGGAAGACTGGAAACCAGGACCACGACATTTGTCCCAGGTACAAATGGATTTAAGCTGCAAGTTCCTGGGGCCTTTGCCGCCTACGAACTACCACATCCTTGGGACCTTCCCAGCCAGCTTCGGAGCACCCAGGAAACTGCAACTCTTGCTTCTGAGCCAGAGTCCAGCTGCATCCACACGGCCACACGCTCTGTAGTTATTCCGTTATCTTGCCATTAAGGAAAACCCACATGAATTCCACTGTGGCCATGAACAAGTTTAAGGTTACCAACGTCATCACCAGAGGCTCCGGACTGAAAGCTTTCATCAAAGAGGCCATGCTCTTCTAAGCCAGCGTGGTGTTCCCAATGTCTGACAAGTCAACGGATTTCAGAATGTTCAGAGAGAATTCGAAAAGGAGCTGAGACCTCCCACACACACGTGAAAACTCCAGTAGAGAGGTCATCCCCTCTTTCTACCAACAAGGACATGAACCCACAGCAAGCTAAAGACAGAGCGAAGGAAGTATAGATATAAAAGGCTTCCACTCTTCCACACCTATCAGGGGGATGGGTTCCATAGTGGAAAACCCTGTCCTCAGGGCAAATCAGTCCAGTAGCAAAAACACGCTGGCTTCATTTATATTACAAGAACTCACTTTGCCACCTGGAGACGTTATTCAGCAACGGTAACAGGATCTGTAAAACTGTCGGACTTTCACATTACTTCTGAGTGAAGATACCTTATCAGACACCAAGTAGGTAGAAAAGCCATTTATCGCACGGGAGAGCTGGATGTCCCCTCTTAATCTGTGGGCTTCAGCCACGGGGATTGGGAAGACTCCAGTTGACTGAAAAATGACTGGAGGAGAGAAGCCTTGCCTCACAGTGTCAAAAATAACTCAGCTGGGAGAGCATTCCACTGAAGATCAAAATGATTTGGCTCTCCTGGCAAAGGCTCACCCTGCCACACGCTGGGCCCCACCAATAGATTGCAATCTGAATCAGAAAAAAAGGACACCCCCCCCCCCCCATGCTTGTTCACAGAGCTCAGCAGCGGGCCTGTGGCCAGTAGGAGCACCAGGTGTTTTATCTGGTTTCGCACTGGTGCCCTGAGTCCCTGGGCCTCACCATCCCTAGGCCTCTGTAGGAGCCTAGAGGGGGCCTGGCTGCTGGGGTGGGGGGTGGGGGCAGCTGTGAGGAGAAACAAGGCCCCACCCACACAGGCTATGGTTTCAGTTTCACCCAGCCTCAAACACCATTATGCAAATGAGTCGGGCACCCCAGCTCACCTCCTCCTTCTCATCCTCACTCTTCATCCCAAAGTTGAGGAGGGAATGTGCCGGGGAGGCAGTATTTGCATCATATTTACTTTCAAATGCCCAGGTGCCATTGGCAGCAGATTCTCCTTTCAGAAGGGCAATCACGAATATAAAGTGGAGAATTAGTCCAAGTGTCAAGAGTGAAGCCCTGCGGCTAATGCCAAGCTTCTCACATAAATGGAGTGTCAACGACGTGCCTGGGCTGGGAAGGAGTGGGGCAGAAGGAAGAGGATACCCTCCATTTCAGAGGCTTATTGGCACTAGTCCAAGGGGAGCTGGGGCCCCCAAGAGTGGACAGACAGCCACAGGCTCTGCAGATCTGCACTGCAAATCTCCAGTCCCGTGGGCTTTGGGAAAACAATTCCTTGCTTCACATTCAAGGCACGTTCTAAAAGTAGGGAGGGCAATCATTTTGTCCGCATCACACACCTGCAGTTAATGCAAGTGATCCGAGGTGATATCCACTCAGACAAAAAACAAAATCTGCAGCCCAGAGTAGTGTTTGTAAGATTTGATTGAGGGCATGGAGGTGCAGAAGCGGGCTTTCCTGCATGACTGTGTCAAATGCTGGCTTGGGATTTTTCTTTCGAGAGTTTAGGACCAGAATAATTAGATTGTCAGCTCACACGACCTTGTGTGCCTGGCTACGAGATGCCCTAGGTTTCCCCTAGTGCTTCTCACGTCATTTTCTGGATAACAAACCTCTGTTCCCGTCAGGAACACTCTTCCTCAGCCCCTCTTACTACTCGGTTTCATTTTCAAGTGTTGGGTGTAACTCACAGCTGCAGGAGAGAAAGATGGCTCTCTCTGACTTAGCCTGAGTGCAAAGAAATTCCAGTCAGGTGGGCACATTTGAAAAGACAAAAACCTACAGAGACTCTTGACCAGCTCAGAAAGAGAGGGCTTATGCACGGGAGTGAGGTTTGTCTCTGTTAAGGATGCTGGAACCAATGCTTTGCAGAGGTCAGGCAACTTTGCCCTCAGAGATGGTTTACGATCTTCATACATGATTAGGTCCACAGGGCAAGCAGAACCACCAGGTGCTCTCAGTCTGCCCATACTCTGAGCCCTTAGAGTCTCAAATGGTTTCCTTTTCCTGATGTGTGCAAGGAGGCCTGTAGCTGCCAGGCCCCTCCTGCCTGTGTGGACAGACTGGCCTGGTAAGAGCTGGGGAGTGCAGTTTGGCTTTCACAGAGGTCCCACCGGACACCTTCTCACCACCTTTGGGTGGCACAGTCACTTTCTCTGACTTCCCGTGGCACACTGAGGATCCCTGGATCAGCCACAGCACATACTTAGTGTGTTCACAATATTCTTAGACGCAGCACCTCTTTCGGTCATCACAAATAAATGTCACAATCTAGGACATCTATAAAAACGGCCCCCTGCTTTATGCCAAGGCTCATAACTGATTAAGTGACTGTCAACAGCTTAGCCCTAAATGGAGCATAAGTGTTACCCTCTTCGAGGTCTGGGGAACACTGGAGAAGAAAGGGCAGGAAGAATGTAAGAGGCAGTCAATGAGGAGGGCTCCGTGAAACACTGTCTCTTCAACAAGATGTGGTCACTGCATTCATGAACTCTCCGCAACTCGGGTTACCTGAATAAGGCTGGGTACCCAACATTTCCTCACAGATAGGATGGTCATCTCAAGCCCTACTCATTCTTCTGGGGCTGTTGGTGATTAACGGTTTTTCTGTTTTTTTTGTTTTGTTTTGTTTTGTTTTGTTTTGTTTTGTTTTGTTTTAGTGCTGTGGCCACTAAGTTGTGATGCTCTAAGTCCCCCGTCTGTGCTCAAGCAAGCAACCTCCCCTAAACTCAGTGGTCCAAAACACTGCCCTCAAATGAATCTCTAGGAACTTAAATGTGTTTACACATGTGTATAAGTATATTTACCTGTATGTTAAATTTTATGTAAATAAATGTTGTTTCTTCAAGCCGCCAATCTTAGGATGCTATCAACTCCAGGGGTTTTAAACATTAGAGAATAAAATCAGTGAAGAGATGCTGAGAGAAACAACAAAATCTAGGATGACACAGTCTAGTGGAGAAAGTGTCCCCTGCCTGTGGGGACCAAAGCCATCCATCCTGAGTGGATGATTGGTATGAGTTTTTAAATGGAAGTTGGTAGAACATGCTCAGGAAAATGCACTTCTACATAAGCTAGAGAAAAGTAAAAGAACTTAGTTGCAAAGGGAAATAGGCCACCTCTGCTCTTGTTTTATACCCATGCATATTCTGTCTGTCACAGAGAACAGTGTTAATTCTGGGAAGACGACCACATTTGTCAGGCTTCTCCAGAGAGACAGGACCCACAGGAGATATACATGCATATGTGTGCATGAGAGAGAGATAGACAAACAGACACAGACAGTGATTTAGATTTAAAGGGCTGGTTTGCACAGTGGTGCGGATTCAAGCCCACATGAGAGAGCAGGTTACAGAGCAGGCTACAGAGCAGGTTACAGAGCAGGCTACAGAGCAGGCTACAGAGCAGGCTACAGAGCAGGCTACAGAGCAGGCTACAGAGCCATAGGAGTTGGTAATGCAGGAGCCACTCTTCCTGCGGTGTTGCATTAAATGCTGAGAATTCCCAGTCCTTTGGGGTTTAGGAAAACACAGTGGTGGGACATTGAGACTCTGGGGCATTTTTTTCTTGGAGGTTAGTCTTTCTACTGAAGGCCCCTAACTGATTGATCAAGGCCCATTGATATAAGTGGTAATCTCATCTTGCAAATTACCTCACAGCAATATCAAGACTAGCAGTGTGGGGTTAGGGGAAACAGGGGATGAGGCTGGAGAGATGGCTCAGCAATTAAGAGCACTTGTGCTCTTCGGAGGCTCTGGGTTCAACTCCCAGAACCACATGGAGGCTTATGGATTGTCTGTAACTCCAGTTCCAGGGCATCCAGTGTTCTCTTCCAGGCTCCATGGATACATACCTTACATACATGCAGGCAAAACATCCATACTTATAAAATAAACATTTAAAAAAAAAACCCACAGAGGGGCCCGCAAGGTAGCTCAGTGGGTAAAAGGATTTGCCGGCAAGCCCAATGACCGGAGTTTGATCCCGCATGGTGAGAGAAGAAGAGAATTAACCCCTGCAGATTGTCCTCTGACTGCTATACTTACACTGTGGTATTGAAGCACCCACCCACCCACACCCACACAGATTAGTAATGGAATTTGGAAAGGTGATTGTGAGATAGCTCTATATCAGAAGGTATTTACCATGCAAAAAAGTGATTAAGAGAATTGGGGGCTGGCTAGGAGGCTTAGCTGGTACAGGACCTGTAGTTCAAATATAAGGACCTCAGTTAGCCTCAGCACCTACATAAAAGCTGGGTGTTGTAGCACTTGTCTAGAACCCAGGCTCGAGGGGCAGAGAGACAGATGGATCCCTGTAGTTCGTTGGTTAGCTAGCTTAGCTCAGGAAGAGACCTTATCTCAAAGTAGATAAACAAATAAATAAGTACATATGGTGGAGAGTTATTGAGGAAGACACCTGTACTGAGCTCTGTCCTCTATACTCATGTGTACTCATGTGTACTCATGTGTACAGACATACACACACTCACATGAATATGTACATACACTTACACACACACACACACAGAGTAACAGAATAACATTGGACTAAATACCAGCAACCATTTTCTAGCAGTCAGCACGTGCAATTAACCACTGCAAGGACCGCAGATGTCTGGGCCTGGTCACACCCAATGTGTCGTCTCAGACTTGTTTCAGTTTGCAGCTTTAGAACAATGGGGGCACTGAGAAGACACAGGGAGTGTGACCAGGCAGCAGAGGAACTTCAGATGTGGTAGAGAGGACAGGATATCAGGGTGACGAAGCAGATATGAGGCTTCTGTCTCTGAGTGACTTGCAGCCAGGAGCCGCACTCTCAGCTCCACGTTTAAAACTTAAATTCTAAAACTGGTTGCCAAAACTCATGATTTAGGAGATTTCGTAAAAGGTGTCCATGTTCCTGGACCCAGTAAAGTAGGTCCCAGCCTGTTTTCTTATGGTAAAACATCAAGGCAGGGTAAGTGAGGAAATCAGGTAAGAGGCTGTAAGACCTCAGCAAGATCTCTGGCTCTTTTTTATTTTATTTTATTTTAATTTATTTTTACTTTATTTGGTAGTAGAGATTGAACTCAAGGCTTCAAGCACACCACACAAGACCCTGCCACTGAACTACAGCCCCAGAGTTTTGTTTGTCTATTTGTTTCATTCTATTACTTTGAGACTGACTCTTGTTAAGTTCTCCAGGCTGGCCTTGAACTTAGGATTCTTCTGCTTTGACCTCAAGCCTGGCTCTGGCCCTAGAACTCTGAACAGCACCAGTCGTGGGCCACATCTGTGTAGTCACACTCCAGATTGCTGCTTTCCATCTCGTCCCCTCTGTCACCTGTTCAGTGATTTGGTAACCTGTCAGATCTGCTTAGGACTGACCTCAGGTGGGACATGAATTCTAAACAAGAGAACAGGAGACCAGACCCATCTGGAGATGTGGGTGATGGGTGATGACTTAAATCTTCCAAAGTAGAGTTTAGTAAAGAAATGTCAGGTTCCAAGCTTTTAAGTTCAGCAAACTAACAAACAAAACCCTAACTATACAGGAGGTTGGGCTTTTGTAACAAAAAGAGAGAAATGAGAATCTCAGTTATTAACAGAAATGGTACAAGTGAACCACAGGGAGTTATGGAAAGAAGCAGCTGAACCAAGCGTGGCCACTGAGACAGGGTCAGAACAGTGCCCAGGACACAAAAAGACCCCAGGAGGTGGTCTGGGCGTGAACACTGTAAGTCTTAGGATTTCTGTTGCTGTGATAAAATACGAATATAACTTGGGGAGGAAAGGGTTTATAAGCCTGTCATCCAGGAAGTCAAGAGAGAAACTCGGGGCGGGAATCTGGAGGCCACGGAGGAACAGCATTCCTTGTGTCTTGTTCAGCCTCCTTCCTAGTACACTCAACACTGCCTGCTCAAGGAAGGCACTGACTCCCGTGGACTGGTGCTCGAACATCAATCATCAATCCAGAGAATGCCTTGCAGCTTTGCCTATAGGCCAAACTTATTCCCACTCTTCTCAGATATATTTAGGTTTGTGTCAAGTTGACAAAAACAAGCAGCACAGGAGGTGAAAGAAAGAACATTCCAGATACACTTGGACTTTTCTTACTATCAGAACCAGTGAACTTGGCTGTGCAACCCCTCTGCACTTCTGAACTCTCGCAGGCTTGCACACTGAAAGGCTTCATAAAAGACTAACTCGATAATTCAAACTATCCCCGTGCCTTGGAAGTCACGTTTGAATTTCAAGCTCTGCCTTTGGAGTAGCTCCTCAGACACACACAGTGTGCTTCAGAAATCAGCCCAGTGTGTTGATCCTTCCAGCACTCCCAGACAGACACAGACAGTAGCGCCCCCTCCTGGCACACGGCCTTCTTAGCCCACAGAGGGGTTACTCCCTCCTGGGACACTTCTGCACATAACTTTGACCTGCTACTCAAGGCCTGGTCTGGACTCTGCTTCTTTTCTGACTGAGCACAAATCCACAGGAGAGTCACTGTCCACTCCTGATCATTGAGAGCCCTGGAGTATCCTCCCTCCTTTAAGCCATTCACTGCTTAGGTCTTACTTTTCCATAGTGATCAACCATCTTTACTGAAATTCCTGTCTAGTTCATTTCATATCTATCAGAACTCACTGCACTGAGATGAATTGTTTTCTGGTGGCGATGGGACAGGATCCAGAGCTTAACCCAAGCTGGGCAAGTGGCTCCACCAGTGGGCTACATCCTGGCCAGTGTGCTGAGGCCTGGGAGTATGACTTTTCAGTATTTGAATAGTATTATTCCCTAATCACTACACAGGAATATTTTAGCAGATTTCATATCAGAGCAGGTGTATCCAGGGTGTTAGCAGCCATAAAGATTAGTGGCAAAGCAAATGGCTATTGGTGTCCTTGAGGATGGACACTGACTACAACACCTGCCCCAGAGCCCCTCAGCCAACCAAGGTAGCGTCCTGCTCACTGCCTTGGTTGAAAAGGATCTAGCTTCACACACAAATGTGCTTGTAGGATTGCACCCGACAGTGCTTGGGCATCAGTGTGTTTGCAAAGACTGTAGAGAGTCAGTGTGTAGGGATGGACTTGCTGGGACTCCTGTGGGAGGCACACAGGGTAGGGATGGACCTCCTGGCACTCCTGTGGAAGGCACACAGGGTAGGGATGGACCTGCTGGCACTCCTGTGGAAGACACACAGGGTAGGGATGGACCTGCTGGCACTCCTGTGGGGGGCACACAGGGTAGGGATGGACCTCCTGACACTCCTGTGGGAGGCACACAGGGTAGGGATGGACCTGCTGGCACTCCTGTGGAAGGTACACAGGGTAGGGATGGACCTGCTGGCACTCCTGTGGAAGGCACACAGGGTAGGGATGGACTTCCTGGCACTCCTGTGGAAGACACGCAGGGTAGGGATGGACCTGCTGGCACTCCTGTGGGAGGCACACAGGGTAGGGATGGACCTGCTGGCACTCCTGTGGGAGGCACACAGGGTAGGGATGCATTCACCGCAAATATGAGCCTTGGTCCAAAAACTAATGCTTCCAGAACGTTCTTTGTCCCACATGTGAACACAAAGGAGTGAAACTCATGACTTCTGAAACCACAGAGTGTATTTGACTTTTTCATCTGCATTCTCTTCCTTGAACAACTTCTGTGTAAGGTGGGATGACATTCTAGAACATGCAACTCAATAAGGAGACAATTTTGCTGGTTCTTTTTTTTTTTTTAAAGATTTATTTATTTGTTTTATGTATATGAGTACACACCAGACACACCAGAAGAGGGCATCAGATCCCATTACAGATGGTTGTGAGCCACCATGTGGTTGCTGGGAATTGAACTCAGGACCTCTGGAAGAGCAGTCAGTGCTCTTAACAGCTGAACTATCTCTTCAGTCCTAATTTTGCTGGTTCTAAACAGCAAAAAGAGTTGGGTTCAACTAGAGTGTTCTTTATTTCCTTTATTTTCCCTGGTGTTGTCTGGGTCTATAGCTGCTAACCAGCAGTAGTTAAGGTCTTCACACCCATCCTGGCAACAGACCACAGTGAGCCTCGTCTCCTCTATAGACTGGAGCTATGGCGAAGGTGTCTTACGCTGTCTCCATGTTCCACAAAAGAACACCCTTGCTGAAGGGGTGGCTGGGGTATCATCTGGCACACAGGTGTCCCCACTTGTTATTGGTGGCTGCTCAGCCAATATACACTTGGGGAATCGAGGGGTAGTCCCTTAGAGATATTTCACTGATTTTTATAACACTTCCACTTTGTAAGCCTCTTAATGCTTCCATGAAAGAAACTGTGCCACCCAAGCCTAGCCCTCACACATGGTACCCTCTCTAGCCTCATCCGCACAAATGGAGGCCCAGGTGGTACCATCTGCTCTGGGTTCTTGAAATATTGACCTGACCAGAGTGGCCTGGAGTTTCAAAAGTCGACCTGTCTCTGTTGTCGCTTCTGCTGGGACTGTGACTCCTGTGCGTCCATTCTCCTGTCTCCCAAGCGCAGGGTACAGGCTCTTTCTGTCGCACCAAAGTCCCACACAGAAAGCCAGTAGTTCCAAGAGGACTGAGGGTCTGGCTAGTTTTGTGTCAACTTGACACAGGCTGGAGTTATCACAGAGAAAGGAGCTTCAGTTGGGGAAATACCTCCATGAGATCCAGCTGTGGGGCATTTTCTCAATTAGTGATCAAGGGGGTTGGGGGGCAGCATTGTGGGTGGTGGCATTCCTGGTCTGGTAGTCTTGGGTTCTATAAGAGAGAAGGCTGAGCAAGCCAGGGAAAGCAAGCCAGTGAGAAACATCCCTCCATGGCCTCTGCATCAGTTCCTGCTTCCTGACCTGCTTATGTTCCAGCCCTTACATCCTTTGATGATTAACAGCAATGTGGAAAGTGTAAGCCAAATAAACCCTTTCCTCCCCAACTTGTTTCTTGGTCATGATGTTTGTTCAGGAATAGAAATCCTGACTAAGACAATCTTCATTATAATTCCGCCCACAACGTCTTAATTAGAAAGCTATTTGCTCACCAACCCCCCCCCAATAACCTGCAAGCACCCCCAAGTGTGCAGCCTGAAGGTGAGAGACTCCCATACCAGGCTCTGGCAACCAAAGCTTGACACAGATGTCTCCCCATCACCGCAGCCTGAGTGAGGTGCCCAGTTGTGCCAGTCATTCTCCTCTGCCGTGCCACCACACCACCATGTCATTCCTCCTCTGTAGGATTCTTCCCCGTTTTACCTTTATTAATTTTTAACTGTGTACGTAATATGTGTATGTGTGTGTGTGTGTGTGTGTGTGTGTGTGTGTGTGTTTGTGTGTGTGCAGGTTAATACAGGTGAAGGATGAGGCTGACTGACAGTTATCAATCTCTACCCTGTTTTATTGAGACAAGGTCTCTCACTGCACTTGAACTAACTTGTTCAGTTAGCCCAGCTCTGCAGATCTGCCTTGTTTTGACCCTAACCCCTTGTACTGGGGATCACAGATATATTCCACCTTTACGAGGACACTAGGTATCTAAACTCAGGCCCTCACACTTGATCAACAAGCACTTTTCCCAGTGAGTCATCTTCCTGGTCCCTTTCCCATTTTGAACACTTACTTCAATCTATTTGTCACTTTATTTCCTAGCAACTTATCCCTTCTCGCCTTTTACAGCCGTCATGTTTCATCCTACACTACATTCTTTGAAACTCAGGTCCTATGAGATTTTAAAACAGAGCCATTCGTGGAGGAGGGTTCCACTTTAGCCATATCTAACATCTGCTGCACAGTCTCTGCTGTGTTAGTGTCTGGATACTTGTGAGTCGTGACCAAAGGTCCTGAGAAGTCTTACAGCTTAAAAAAAAAAAGTATGTATTTCTATTGGCTCATCTGGACTTTCCAGTCCCATCCCAACTGTAGGTCTTTGTGGAGAATTGCAGCCCATAGCTCACTAGCGCCCCCTGACTTCCAATAACACCTCCGCAGGCCTGACTGCAGTAGAACAACCGACCAACAGGTGGCCTGCAAAGAACCCAGCAGCGCGCGGGCACGTGGTGGGTGGGGGGAGCTGCAGGTGGCTGTGTGGGTGTCCCAATTTCATGGGCTTCCATGTTAGATGAGCCAAGCCTTGCAGCTGTGGGCTTCGTAGAGTACAGCGGGGGCAAGGGGTAGCTTTATGGCCTGTGGAGCTTTCTGTGTGATTGTAAAGCACTTTCTCCCTAAGGAGGTATTCATTTGCATGCTGACCTCCTGAACATGGAGGGGCAGACCCTGAGTTCAGACGGTGTGTCTCTGCTCCCATTGCCTAAGGTGAAGTGTCGAGGTGTGGGGATGGGCAAGGAGTAGAAGTGTGTGATGGGAAGAGAAGGGTCCAGAGCAGAAGCCCACGTCCTCATTCTCAGGGGAGTCTGAAATTGACAGACAAAGAAGGAGATACACAACAGTCCACCCCTGTAACCAACATTCCAGGGACCTGGAGTCCTAACCGGGGAGACCCTTGATACTGCATGTTTCAGGACGAGGCTGTGGTTCCATAGTACATACGGGCCTCCTGGTGGCTGCCCTGAGTCACCGATCTAGAGGCCTGACCTCGGGAGGAGGCATTACCTTACCACAGGCTCTATCCCCGCCTCTTCATCTATGTAAATTGCTTTTACAGCACGTGTCATAAATCAGCAGGAGCCGCTGTTACTTTGTGCACTGGCGGGAAGTGCAAGTTGCAAAGGCTATGCTGGCTCTGCTTTCAGCAGGGGCTCCCTAGAGCAGATGCAGGAGGACACTCATGTAGGCTCATCAAGAAAGGAATTAAGACCAAGTCCGGGCCTGGTTACTTTAGGCATGAGCCTAGGTAAAACAAAACAAAACAAAACAAAAATCCCAAAACAACAACAACAACAACAAAACTGAGTGTGCGAGACTCCATGTTTAAAAAGTAAGTTTCCAAACAGGGCTGGGAGGTGGCTCAATAGGCAACGTGCTTGCTACGCAGCTGGAAGACCTGAGTTCAGATCCGAGGGACCCACGTGCAAAGGCAGGTGGGGCGGCTTGCATCTGTAATCTCAGTGCTGGGGAGTGGGGAGGAGATGGACAGATGCAGGGGGCTCGCTGAGCTGAGATGGTCACCTCCAGGCTCCTTCCAGAAAAGCTGAGAAGCAGGGCTCCAGAAGGTGCACACAGACATGCATATCAGACATACATTCAGAGATGCAAGACAGAGGCCACAGAGCATTTAAACAAGCACACACCTTTTTGAAATTACACAGGATGTACGTTCCAGAGGCCAGCCGAGCCTGGATCTGTCATGGGCTCAGGGCTCAGAGCCGGAGAGTGCGGGACTTAACTCTGAAGCAGAACAATCTGGAAAGACCTCTTTGACTGGTGGCTCCCAGGATGGCTCCAGTGTGAGCCCAGATCCCAGCTTCTGGCACACTCCAGAGCTTTAGATCCCCCATCTTCTGCATCGTGAGTCTGTTTCATAGGTGTGTGCGTTCTTATGCGAGGTTATCTTTCCGTTTCCCCACTTACTGAGGGACCCAGAAAAATAAGACCTATTTTCTCCTGGCTTTTGCTTAGCTACCTTTCAGTGCACAGGTACTTGAATCTGAGACATTGAGAGTCCACTGGTCTCCCAGGATCCTGCCTGCCCTGGGCCTGGCCTGTGTCCAGGCCTGTGTCCAGCACTGGGCATATCTGTCTCTCCTGGGCTGCCCACTGCTACCCTGCTTTCTGTCCTGACTTCCTCAGATCCTGGAGTGGTGGCTTCTTGGGCACCTCTGTTGTCAGGACATCGTTTGCCTCATACTTTGATGTCTCTTTAGCAGTTACCTCAGAATACCAGCAAGGCACTCAATCTTATAAACATACAGCTTTTGCTGTGCTTTAGATAACAGCCCATTTTACAGGAAAAGACTTGCTAAGTATTTATGTAGGAAATGGCTATGTTCTGCAGGCCCCTGGTGGAAACAATCTCTGCTTGGCCACAAGAGTATCCCCCTAACTTCAGAAGAGGACAGGTACCTGTAAATTCCTGAACCCCAGTGCAAGGGGACACCCGGCTGGCAGCCTGCCACCAGAGACCCGCTGTACAGACCACGTCCAGCCTTGAGTCCTAGCTCCCCACCTTCTGACTTTGAAGTCAAAGTTTCACATCCTTGAAAAATACTCATGGCAGAAGGCTAGTCCCGAGACTAAAATAACTTTCCACGAAATGCTCAGAAAGCAGCTCCTTGCCTGTAAATGCTGTGATATTATAAGAAACACCCTTGTTTGTGTGCGGTTACGTCTTGTGTAACTGCCTCAGTGGGGCCTGCGAGATCATTTCTGTAACTTCTAAAAACCAGCACTCTTTCACTATAATGTGGCACCTTCTCGGTTCTTTAAACTATTTTTCTCTACAAGTTCTCATGAATTGATGGTTCCTGTTTTTCTGAATGTGCTGTTGGAGCCTGTGTTTCTGAGGGTTCTCCACCATGTTGGTTTAACAACTAGGCAACAAGCCAAAAGTTATCCTATCTTGCTGCTGCTGCTGCTGCTGTCCCTTGGAGAGTGGTCCTCGCTTGCTCGGTGGAAACCATCCCCTGTGGGGGAAGCATCACTGGCTCCCTGAGGAACTCGGACTTCAGAGAAAGGGAAAGGAGAGCGGCAGAGTGGGTGAAAGTTCGGATGGTACGAGACTCTGAGATTAGCCGCCGTGAGCCACCAGCCCTGGGCTCAGGACCCCCCAGAGGATACCCTGTTCTGTATAAGTAAGAGACACACCTTTCCTTTTTTCACGCACCCCCCCTTTTCTTAGCAAATGTAAGTCCAAAATCTACTTTCAAACCTCTCATTATTCAGCCACTTTAAAAAGTAATTCTTATTTGTTGAGATTATTATATAATTACATCATTTCTTCCTTTCCTTTCCTCCTGTCAAGTCATCTCATGTGCCCATCCCCCTTGCTTTCTTTCAAAAATCATGGCTCCTTTTTCTTGAATTGCTGTTACTTTTAAGAAAAATGTAGACACAGCAAGACTATTTGATTCACCTAAATATTCAAAAAAGATTTCTTGCTAACAGGCTGACAGCACACACTCACTGTCAGGAGACAGCCTTCGAGGAGCTAATCCACACTGAAGTGGACCTGAGACTCCTCGGAGCACCCCTCCCCCCGCATGTTGAAACACATACGAGCTACACGCTCTGATCAAACGCTAGGTCTGAGGCTCTGCAGTGCTGCACAGCAGCCATCTGTCTCTCAGGTCTGAAGGTTAGAGGCCAAAGGCAAAGGCTCAGCCAGGCTGTGTGCCTTCCAAGGGAAGGGTCTGCTCCAGGCCTTTCCCTCATCTTCTGGTGATCCTTTGGCTGAGGCTCGGTGTCTCCAGCCTCCTAGGACCTGGGTATATATGTCCACCTGCCTGTTTTGTTTTGTATGGGTGTTTTGCCTGCACATATATCCGTGTACCACATTAACGTCTGGAGCCCAGGAAGGTCAAAAGAGGATGCTGGATCTCCTGGAATTCCAGATGGTTGTGAGCTATGGGAGTGCTGGGAATAGAACCAGGACCTCTGGAAAAGCAGCCAGCACTCTGGACCGCTGAGCCATTTCTTTGAGCCCCAGGTTCTAACGCCACCAGTCATCCTACTCCAAAGGCCCTTGTTCGAGGTAGTTAGATCTGTAATGGCACTGTTATAGAAAAAGGACATGTTCTAAGCTGCTGGGAACATATCCATTTTCAGAGACATAGTCAATCCCAGACATACACTGAGGCTCTACCTGGTGCCTCACAGCCTGTGACTCCTGCTCACTTCTCTCCCACCAACTCAATCCCCTCCAGTAAGCACCCATTTGCTTCCTGTTCTGTCAGGGTCAATGTCCCTGCTCAGGAAGATCAAAGTTGCTCGTAGTGAAGAGTTTTAGTCACTCTGTTCACGCTGAATAGAGCCCGTTCCTCCTTGGCTGAGTCTCCTGTCAGTCTAGTCTCTGTAAGGCACCAGACAAGCTAGTCATGGATTCCTCTCTATAACCCCATGTCACCTGGGGATGCGCTGAGGAACCTTCAGGAAGTCACACGGGCCCTATTTGCATTCCAGTGAGGTGAGTTGGGGCAGACACCAGCAGGCAGACTGCGAGCATGTCTCAATAGCTACTGAAATAGTCCTGATTCTATCTGCTTTGTAAATAGCACTGGGTGCCCCGGAGACTCTGGTGGCTTTTGGTCTCACACAAAGCACATGGTGCTTCATATCAGATTATCACCCTCAGGGCTGGAGCACAGGTCCCCAAGAGCATATCTGATGCTGACTCTTAATTGATACAGCTTATCACAATGGCCCCCTGAGACTGGGCTAGAGACTGGAGAATGGCCACTATGCCTTCCCTGTTATCCAATCCCTACCTTCTCTGGAGGGACTTTATTGTCTTTTCTTGGGGTTGCGATATAGCTCATTTAATAGAGTACTTGCCTAGCATGCACAAAGCCCTGGGTTCAGTCACCGGTACCACTTAAACTGTCTATGATAGTCTGAATACCATTTTATACAGTTCCATTTTTTTTAAAGTCTTATATAAAAACATGAATTAAAGCAAGACCTTCTAGTTCTTCATTCATTTCATTTGCAGGCTCAAAGAGACCTCTTGCTTGGCTCAAGAGCTTCTGGGAAGGCCAGCAGCAAATCAGTATGGTGGCTCTGAAGGCCCCTTTCCAGGTAAGGCAGGAAGGACAGCTGGATGGAAGTGTGCCTAGGACAGCCTTGGATGGATCCCAAAGCTTTTCATTCAATTCTCTGAGGTCAAAGAAAGATTGCCTCAGCCCAAGGCCAGGACAACAGCCATCTTCCTGAGAAATAACGCGCCCGTACAGTCTCAGAAAACAGAATCCACCAAAGTTGGGTATGCGCAGCTCACTAGAGGCTCAAGGTGACCAGGAATTCTGCATCTACCCCTAGGCTAGCACTTCTCATGGACACTCAGTTTGATTAGCTGTGACTTTTGTGTGTGGAGTAAATCTGAATGGACCTTTAACATACATTCTTGACCCACTAAGTGTGCCCCAGGAACACCAGTTTCTCACCACCTCCATAACCAGAGGCCCTTTTCAATTTTCCAAAGAAATTTGATTCCCTACCTACAGTTTAGGCATCATGGCTGATCTCTCTTACTCTCTTCAGGAGATGAAATCAAAGTCTGAAACCCCCAAAGGACACCATGCTTCCATCAGGAGAGGTGGACAGGGACAGGGATGGGGACAGGGACTTTACAGTGCATTGGCTACAGTGGTAACTCTTACTCTCTGCCATTCCTAAACACACTACACACACTACACACACACACACACGCACGCACACACACACACACACACACACACACACACACACCTATTTCAGCAAGACACCCAACCCCTGACACCAATTTCCACTTGAGCCCCAGAAGGAGCAAATTGTCATAGGGAGAGGAGTCTTATTATCCTGGAGGCTAGACACAGGCAGGGGTGGGTGAGAGGAGCTGGGAGCACTGCCTGTCTTTATCGCCTGTACAGGATCTCAGAGAGGTGGTCATGTGTCCTTCCTCCAACTGGCCAGTCTGTTGTGTTCAGAGCTCTGAGCAAGGGTGAGGTTTGTGTTGAGCATAAACAGCAGATGAGATATGTTTGGACAAGTGAGTTTTCATGTCGCCCAGAAGGTCCATGTCTATGCTGGGTAGCAGCATTGTACACTGGGCCTCATGTTCCCTTCCTCGAGCATGGCTGTGAGCAGGCACTTTGAGTGAAGTTCAAAGACCCCGCCCCCACCCCCAAGCCCTGGGGATATGAGATGAGCCACCCAGTTGTCAGTCCAGTCTCAGAGGGTAACACAAGCTGTGGGCTGGGGTTAAAAGCACTTGCTGTTTTTGCAAAGGAAGCCCACTGCATGGTTCACAACCACCTATGTTCTGAAGTCCTCTTTTGGCTTCTGAAGGCACATGTACCCAGGCGGAGCACACATACACACACACACACACACACACACACACACACACACACATACACTCAGGCCCACATGCATATACTAAAAAATAAAACAAAGGGGTAGATAGTGCCAGCTGGGAAGGCAAGACACCTGCCACAAAAACTTTGAGGATAAAACTGCACACAGGTGACTAAGGCAATGGTACCCAAAGGTCGTGTTCCAAAAGTGAGGATTGCTATATTAGTTACTTTCCTCTGGTTGGAACAAGAGCTACTTCATGGAGGCTTTATCTGGGCTAGCAGCTCCAGGGTTCAGTCCATCGGGGCGGAGAGGCATGGCAGCAGGACTCGGGCACTGCATTCACACTCGGGAAGCAGAGAGTTGAAAGCAAGTATTCAGCTTCCTTTGTTTTCTGCAGCCTGAGACCCCAGCTGGTGGAACGGTGGAATGCTGCTGCTAACATTCAAGGTTGGTCTCCCCACCCCTATAAACCCAACCTAGAAACTCCCTCGAAGATGACCTCAGAGGCTCTCTTCCTGGATGGCTCTAAATTCTGTCAAGCTGGAAATGTAGCTGCCACAGTAACTGACTGCCAAAGTCCCTGTTCTGGAGAGAGGGGGATTGAAAGAATGGAGGTGAGACGGAAGGATAATCATGGGGGAAGTTTGAACTGAGTCATTTCCACCTGCCTCCTCCCCCAACCCCCATTGCCTAGATAACCACTGTCACACATGCTATTATGCAATGTCCCATGACTGACAGTTAGGCACCATGGTCAATCCCTGTGTTACCAAGGGCACCTGTAAATGTGTGGATAATGGCAAACTTGAAGATTATCTTTAGGGACGCACTCTGTCCCCAGCCTTCAATGACACACATGGTCATTTCATAAAGAGGTCAAGGGGATGCCTTTCCAAATTCATGTCTTGTATAGAACAGTTGAGCCATGGTAGCTGATCTGATACTTCAGTGAAAGGACCGGAAGAGGTGTAAGAAGAAATAAATACTTTTCCCCCTAAGTTGCTATTGGTCATGGTGTTCTTCATAGCAACAGAAAAGCAAACTACAACATGAGCCAAGACAAGACTAAAACATGAGCAAAGGCTAGGCTAAACCAGGGATGATAGACATTGGGGAAAAAAGATCACCACCTCAGATACAGAGTAAGGACATGGCTTTATGTGTCCCCGCAGGGTGTGAGCAGACCTTGAGAACCCTGTGGTCCCAGCAGATGGAAATGGTCACCAATAATCTCAGAGTAGCATTCAAGATAAAGGCAGTTGTGCTGAAGTGCAGATAGCTGGATCCTCACCGAGGAGTTGGGAGGACCTCTTGGTAAAGAACCAGGGCTCAGGATATAACTCAGAAACATCTGAAAGTGGTCAGAAAGCTGCCATTGGACTATTTACAGAAGCAAATTCCAGAACTTGAAGGAGCAGTGATATGGCGTTAAATAGCCTAGAAGTGTGTCAGGGCCTGGCCAGCTCCTGCACATGCTACTTGGATGCTTGTGTCTCTAAAAGTCCCCCAAGGACAATTTGGAGGAGTCTGGAACAGTGACAGCACCAGAGCATGGAGCTTCTTTATAATCAATCTAGTCAGATGGCAGAATGACTTCCTTCACACAGACAAGAACACAACAGACCTCCTGTCCTCAGAGGAAACACTCCAAGACCTCAGGGCATGCCTGAAGCTTCAGGAAGCACCCAAAACATGGGGGTTTTTCCCAGAGTGTATCTGTGATTAAGGCTGAACTTATAACTTAGAAAAAATAAGAGACAAATGGTTATTAATGAAGTCTCCCAGTTAAAACGATATACTGTATAATAAAGTCATCACAGTTCATGTGCACTGGGGCCAATATTAAGTAAAATGAAGGTTACTTAGACACAAGCACTATCTACTGGACAATCTAATGGCAGAGATGGCAACTCTGAAGGGCTAGCAGGCAGGTAGAATATACAGTGTGGATACTCTGGACAGAGGGAATTGTGACTAGGCAGGATGAAGCAGGTCTGTAAGAGTTTTCTTCACACTGCTCCCACCCACATGTCTGCATGCAGTTTAAAACAGGAATTGCGTATTTATGGCTGTTAACCCTCTGTGGGTCACGTTTGACTGTGGGAAACTGAAACCAAGGAAAACGAAAGTGATGCCGGGGAAAATCGTTGGGGAAAGTACATACACAAACCCAGGAGCTCCTAGCCACACACGAATACGATATTTACATTGTCATTACGTGATTCATCACGCATTTCAGTTCCTGGTCACACTGACCACGCATCCACTGCCTGGTGGCCACAGTGTGGTCACCATATCAGGCAGGGCAGACAGAGTGTGGCGGTAGCTGCAGGTTTTGTTGGACAAAGCTGCCTCAAAGGGATTAAGAAGCCCCAGGAATACACTGTCCCACTTCACCAGATACCCAAGAGCTGTTTTCTTGTCTCCAGGCAGAGACAAGAGCCTCCACATGGTCAGCAGCCAATGGGTAAGGCACGCATAGACTGTCCCCATCGGACCCTGCTGAGGATGGCTGTAGAGGAAGGTGAGCTCACCATGTCTGAGGGTGGGTATATCTCCAGTATCAAGATTGTTAGTCTTTCCCTATCCCAGGTGGGACCAGCCCTGAGTGGCTCCACGAGCCCCCAGTATAGCAGTGGGTGACAGCCACTCCACCCCTGTGGCCTGATTTCTATCATCATGTTACCTAAAACTATCTAACTACACCTGGAACGAAGTGCCCAGTAATGAAGTAATCCACAATAATCAGGTACAGGGAGGGAGGGAAGAGCGGGGTGCACTTGAAATGGATTTAATAGAATTCAGAGGTAGAGAAGCACATCTTTCCCAGACTTAGATGTGTACACACTAATTGGATGAAGTATGTAGAGGCAGATCCTACAGGGGAAAAAAAATGAAGAAATATAAACAGGACTGGGCGGGCAGTTGGGTTGAAACAGTGCTTGCCTTGCAAGCTGGAAGACCTGAGTTCAATTCCCAGAATCGATGTTAAAAGCCAAATGAGATGGTGCACGCTTGGAATCCTAGCACTAGGGAGGTGACACAGGTGGATCCTAGCACTAGGGAGGTGACACAGGTGGATCCTAGCACTAGGGAGGTGACACAGGTGGATCCTAGCACTAGGGAGGTGACACAGGTGGATCCTAGCACTAGGGAGGTGACACAGGTGGATCCTAGCACTAGGGAGGTGACACAGGTGGATCCTAGCACTTGGGAGGTGACACAGGTGGATCCTAGCACTAGGGAGGTGACACAGGTAGATCCTAGCACTAGGGTGGTGATACATGTAGATTATCTGGGCTCACTGCCAGCCAGTTCAGCCTGGTCTTTCAGTGCCAGGCCAGTAAGATCTGGTCTAAAGAAGGAGGAGAAAGGAGAAACAAGAGGAGGAAGAGGAGAAACAAGAGAAAGAAGAAGAAGAGGAGGAAGAAGAGGAAGAAGAAGAGGAGGAAGACGGGGAGGAAGAAGAACAAGAAGAGGAGGAGGAGGAGGAGGAGGAGGGGGGAAGAAAAGTAAGCAAACACCACCTAAGAATTGACATCCAAGTTTGTCTTCAGACACACACACACACACACACACACACACGCACGCACACGCACACACACTCAGAAATGCACATGAATGGACAAGTCTACTCTGAAAGTCCAAGGATAACATGAGGGTCTGCATTGAGGCTCATCCACAGAAGCTAACGGTCAAACCTGTTTGCTAAGGCAGAAGCGAGTTATATACTCATGGCCTGCTGTGGCCGCTGCTATGTATGCTGCTGATCTCCACAGATCATATGCTCCTTGGATTTCCTTCCCCAAGGCAAAGTGTTTCCAAGGATGATGCTATGATTCCAGAAGACTTAGAGGGTACCGTGCTTGGAGCCCATGGCAGGGTCCACTCCAAATATTTTCATTAAAGAGAAAACATGAATAATATATTTCAATGGGCATAATCATGAATCCAGTGTGAATGAAGTACATCATTGTACGAAGACAAACATACTTTTTTTTTTAAGGTCAAGAAGGCTGCTAGAGCTCTAGACATCTCCTCTGTATTATGACAGAAAGAGAGAAGGGAGGAAGATCTGAAAGTTTAAGCCAAAGTACCTGGAACACTTGGGAGTCCAGAGCAGCAAAGTCAAGGATCAGAGATGTCAGAGTCCTTTAAAGAGCTTTCCAGCATCCCTGGCAAGCCCACTACTAGTCTTCATCTTTCTGACTGCAAAGGAGCCTGGGAAACAGCCTTTACAGGAAACGTTGTTGTCCCTAACAACAAAGAAGCTGTTGTTGACAGCACAGGAAGAAGAGGAAGGATGTAAGGCAGGAGACTTATCAACAGTCATGTGGGGCTGTGGAGATGGATGGCTCAGTGGTTAAGGGTAAATACTGCTCTAGCAGAAGCCTGGGGTTTGGTTCTCAGTACTCTCGCTGGACAACTCATAACACACCTCTAACTCCAGCTCGGGGGAAATCTGACGCCCTCTGCTGGCCACCACAGGCACTGCACCCTATACACGATTTTAAAAATGCTCAAGCTATTTGCATTCATGTCATAGCTTCTCTGTACTGTGAATGGGCACAGGGGCAAACGATTCTCTCCTCTGTGTCTAGGATCCACTTTGTAGAACCTGGACAGTGGTCTCACAGAAAGCAGCAGGAAGCTTTTTGGGCAGAATATATGAAGAGCAGATCGTTTTATCTGTATAGCTATTGAGCACTTGTTTACCTAATGAAGGAGCTGTATGGTGGCCCCTGCCTTTACTCCCAGCACCTGAGGAGGAGGCAGGAGGATCATGAGTTTGAGGTCAACCTAAACTTCACAGTGAAGCCTTGCTCTGTTCATGAGGGAGGTGCTTGGTGCCTGGTTCTGTTCTGGGCTCCTTGTACATCCAGTCTCAGACTCACAAAACACTGCGTGTGACAGAGTCTATCTGTCATCATCCCACAGCATCAGATGAGGAGGATGCAGAGGACAGAAGGAAGGAACCTCCTCCCCACTGACAGTCTGCAAAGCGTAGGTGAGGCCCTTCTCATTTGGTGACTGAGGAATGCGAGATGGTTGCGTAGTGTAGGTGCCCCAGGAGCCTGGGAGACGGGAAGCATCCTCCCTGAGTGACTTGACCTCCATGCAACTTTGGAACAGCAGCTCAGACTCCTCCAAGCTGGGCTTCCTTCCTCCAGGAAGACACACCAGGGAGCCTTCCCTCCTGAAGCTTGTTCCCAAGTCAGGACAGGGCACCTGGTCACAGATGGCAGCCAAGAAGCTGGTTTCAGAGGCCAGGCTGGTGCCCAGCATGGAAACAAAGGTGACTTTTCTTTCTTTCTTTCTTTCTTTTTTTTTTTTCAAGACAGGGTTTCTCTGTGTAGCCCTGGCTGTCCTGGAACTCATTTTGTAGCCCAGGCTGGCCTTGAACTCAGAAATCCACCTGCCTCTGCCTCCCGAGTGCTGGGATTAAAGATGTGCACCACCATGCCCAGCAAAGGTGACTTTTCTTAGAGCATCAAAAGAGGTATGGCCCTAAGGCCAGGGGCTCTATTTATTTGAAATTACCTGATTAACCCCAGAGGACCTGAAATAGGTGGGTCCCCATCACCTCTGGGGCCAGAGAGAGCCATATGATATGAATGCGACAGGAGCCCTTGTCCTCTTTTTGTGAGCCCTGTTTTGGGGAGTCTCACCCCCCCCCCATCTTCTTTCACCTATGCATTTGTAGACAGTGACAGTAAAATTCAGTCGAGCATGTTTGCTGAGGATTTTAGGGAAACCTTAAAGGATGCTGACACCCATAAGATTAACTTTTTCCCCTCCCCACTTCCTCCTGTCAATGCAATGATGATTCCCAGAGCTTCAGCAGCCTTCCTGAAACTATAAGACAAGTTGGAGAAGGGACACCAGTGCTACGGATGACGGAACCGAGCAGTGGAAGAGCCGCCTGCCTTGTTGGCTCTCCCAGGACGAATCACTTCCTGCCCAAGAACAGTACAACTGTGAGAACAGAACCCGTTAGCCGTTTGAGAGCAAGTGAGCTTGGCTCCTTTGGGAGCCACTGATATTTAATAAATGTTGCTTTATGTCCAGCTGAATTGCCAGGAGTCTGTGCAGCCCTCATACACTGTAAATTACTAGTGCAATGGGAATATATGTCTTCTGCCACCATTAACAAAAGTTCTCTACCTTTAACATTATGCATTTTCCCAGGGCAGAGTAACACCCTGCCCCTCCTGTCCCAGAAGTCCCCATTTGCATGTACTCAACCTAGAAAGCAAAAGATAAGCTGGGAACCCAAGCTAGATTAGAGATACTGCCTCTCTCACTTCTCAAGCTATACAAAGGACAACCAGCTTTTCATCAGAAAGAATCCTATGAGACCAGCTGATCACTGGCTCCCCTCTCCTTCCTGTGAACCAGTTTCCTTCAAACTTGCTGTCTCTTCTTTGAGAACCAGGATCCAGCCAGAACCTGTGAGGATCCCTGCCCTTGACCCAGAGAAGGGCCCTCAGGTTCCTGCTATTAGAGTAGCTTTGGGGACCCACGACTGTGCCAACCACATTGTGATGGTTTGTATATGCTTGACCCAGGAAGTGGCACTATGAGAGTGTGTGGCTCTGTTGGAGTAGGTGTGGCCTTGTTGGAGTAGGTGTGTCACTGTGGGTGTGGGCTTTAAGACCCTCATCCTAGCTGCCTGAAAGCCAGTATTTTGCTAGCAGTCTTCAGTTGAAGTTATAGAACTCTCAGCTCCTCCTGCACCATGCCTGCCTGGATGCTGCCATGTTCCTGCCTTGATGATAATGGACTGAAACCCTGAACCTGTAAGCCAGCCCCAATTAAATGTTGTCCTTTATAAGACTTGCATTGGTCATGGTGTCTGCTCACAGCAGTAAAACCCTAACTAAGACACACACATTACATCCACAATGCTCTAACACAGCCAGGCCAGTCTCAGCTCCTGGAGCTTAAACACTGCACACAGGACTGACAGCTCAAAGACCAAAATGACCCTAGCTCCTTCTGGCCCCCGAGGGTGGGCACGAGAATGTGGCTGGCTTTTGAGACTTTGGAGTTGGTAAGGAAATGCCACACTGCTTCATTTGGGTCTCTGGGGGCTTATTTAATGTTTTCAGTATGATGTGTCTTCCATTCACAATCACTTTCAAGTAGCAAGAATCTAAATGAGTTAAGGGACAATTGTCACTGGATTCAGCTGGAAAACAACAGCACCAAATCAAGTTGTGCCACCTTCAGCAGGCCCATGTCTCAGGGGCCTGGGTTTCCTGACCTTTGGCCCAGATGGCCCTGCGTATTACACAGGAAGCCCTATTGGCTGCCTGCTCCTGCTCATTTTCCTGTGCTGAATGGATGGGTAGTGTCTCTCTGGCACCTTCACTGAGACACTGAGTAAGGCAAGTAACTGCCCCCTTCCTTTGGTCCTGAGGGCTGTTGTGGAGTTAAATGAAGGGCCCATGAAGTGTGGTTGGGCTGAATAAAATGGGAACTGTACTTTTGTAATGTTGTTGATAATAACAATGAGGAGGAGGAAGGGGAGGAGGACGAGGAAGGTTATAGTGATAACAATGATGTTGATAATAATGATGATGATGAGGAAGATGGGGAGGAGGGGGTGGGGAGGAAGATGGAGAGGAAGAGGAAGGTTATGGTGATAACAATAATGTTGATAATAATGAGGAGGAGGAGGAGGAGGAGGAAGGGGAGGAGGGGGATGGGGAGGGAGATGGGGAGGATGAGGAAGGTTAGAGTGATAATGACAGCTAAAACCCAGTTTCCTGAGAGGACCAAGAAGCAGTCTCCATTTGCCTAATAAGCATGACCCTGGTGAGTGCAGAGCCTGCTATAGATTGAGACCTCAAAGAGACCTTGTTTCAAGGACAGTATCCATTCTTGATGAAATACCACAGGGCTAGGGAGCCCAGAACAGATGCAAGAGGCTGGTGACATCTCTGAGGACATACCTGTCCTGGTGACAGTATCTCCTGGCAACTGGTATATACCCCAAGGTCTTCCCAAGGTTCACAGTCATAAGAGTCTCACTCTTCCTCCACAGTGAGGAAGGCAGGACACCAGGCAGGACCTTCAAGCTCTCACAGCACTTCCACCAGAAGCAGACAGAGTTTGTGCTGTGGAGACCTCTGCACAAAATGTCTCAGGGCAGATATCCCATGATGATGAAGACAAGAGGAGACAGGGCCACAAGTCCCAGGTTAGTCCCAGGTTGAGCCTACCATGACAGCAGGATTCTGGGCAACTTCCACTGTCATCAAGTCTGAAGCACTTTCTGTTTGTCACAGTGCTAGGTTACAAAGGTAACCGTGTACATCTTTCCCTGGGTCCTGGTAGTCTGAACTCAGGTCCTGCTGCTTGCACGTCACGCTCTTTACTTACCATGGAGCCACCCCCTCAATGCACAAACTGTGGTTTCGGGCACCCGTTTTCACACTTGTCCTTAGTCTTTTTCCTGCCTTGTTCAATAACTCTCTTCTAATTACTTAAGAGACCCGTCAGTCCATCCCTGCTATTTCTTATGGTAAGAGGCCATTGGCTGTCAGAATCCACATGACTGCCTGACCTCTATATGACGGATCAAAATCAATGCCTAAAACAAAACACAACACCACCAAGCCATAATCCAGCAATCCTCACATGAGGTTTGAAGACACAAAACCCAGCGATAGGCTCACTGCTGTGACCTGCATATATGTGACGACATGGGAACCCATGTAAGTGTGCTCAGCCCACAGACATACTGTGCCACAATTCTTGATCCCATGACGTGGCATTTCTCTGGTTACTTGGACAGCTTACTTACCAAGAGCACCAAACCAACTAGGAATGATGGGCTCTCTCTATTGGCTACCTCTGGCTTGTCAATCACTTTCTGTAAAAGTCCTGTGGCCAACTACAAACATGCAAACTATGTGCCTTCAGAGGACTGGAAACTAAGTGGACCAGGGAGAGGTAAGATACTGGAGTCCTGCCTCCATCCAGGCCCTTTCCTGAATTCCTGGCAGGTGCTAACTCCTTGGGCCCCTTGCGCGGGGGTAGATGAACAATGATCTAGAAGTCCAAGGTCTCCAGAAGTGGGTCAGCAGGACCTGGGGCCCACTGGCCTCCCTTCTAATCCAATCTTAATCTTGCTATCCAAGTTTTGTGGCTTCAGGGTGTGGCCCCAGAGAGCTGGGACCCACCCACAGTTATCTAAACACAGATAAACAATCTTCAGGCAGAGCCACAGAACTAGCCAGGAAAAGATTCAAACCCTGTGTTGACCTGTGAAGCCTTTGGCGACTCCTTGGGTTCCGTGTATAGAACTGCTCTAGGATAGGAATTCTTCTCAAAGGTATTTGGAGGCTTTCTTTCTCTGAAGCTTGCACTCTGATTTATTTAAGCCAAGTTAGTGCCTGCCTCTTGTGGAAGCCAGCTTCAAAATTCATGTCTCACCCGATTCTCCCAATCATAAGGGTGTGAACTATTTCAAAGGGTGGGGTGCGACTGCGGCTCTAGACTACCCTGGTCCTTCCTGCACCCCAGAGTTCGTTTAACAAACTCTGTGCTCGGTCAGGGGCAGGACCCAAAATGATTGTCATCAGCCCAGGCATGCTGAAGAAGCCGAACACAGTATTCCTGACAAGGAGACAGCCAAGAGACCTCTCAGGTACATTCCAGGAGAAAGCTGAACGTGTGTGACTATCCTCTTCACAGAGGGCCAGGCAATGCTGATATCATGCAAAGACCCGAGCCGGCAAACTCCTGTTACGCTCAGAGTGAATGGAGCTGCTCTCAGGGCTCATTCAGTTAGGTTGCTGACTCATTCTTAACCCGGGAAGCCCCACACGCCCCAGTGAGTTGCTCAGAACAGGCTCCTGTCTTCCCTGCAGCCTGCTATGCAGCTTTTTAAGCAAATGACCGCTTTTTAGATTTGCTTTAAAAGTGGCACAGCAGTTACTGTAACTGTTTATTTGACAGTAAAGATGTTTGTAAGAATAGCAGTAACTCAGCCCACTCCCTTCCCCCATCTTCCACCATGCCCTTCCTGGTCCCTAGCCTGTGGCTTTTCTTTCTGCTTTTGAACACATTTTCCACCTGGAGCGTTAAAGGGAAGCACGGGATGTAGCGTGTTCAGAGAAAAGACAAAATTCTGCCTCGCTGCCATACTTCTTGCCCTGAAGCTGGACAGCTCAGGCCTGGCTGCCTGAGTCAGAGACCAGAAGCTGCCCCCGGGGTTGGCTCTTCCTTCTGCTTCTTAGGAGCGGAAACTAGTTCAACCTCAGTGCCCAGTTAACACAAACTCACCCACCTCCGTCTCTGACCTTCACTTTAGCTTCTAGCTAGGAATCCGTGGTGGCTTCCTTCCCAGGCAAGCCTCACGCTCTCCTCTGAGACAGCATAACACACAGCCACCATCCACAAGGCACAGCTCAGAAACTTCCTCCAAGAGTCCCGCAACAGACACAACAGGTGGGCTGGAGGCAGAGGGAGCCACTTTTCTGACCTCACAAAACCTTCAAAGTCTGGGAGAAGCAGTGTCTACCCCAGAACACAGCAGCTGTCACAGCTCAGAGGTGCACGGAAAACATCTTTGACTGAGAGTACTCACCAGGGAGAAGCTGATAGACGGGTCCGCCTGCCTTCCCAGCCACTGTGCTGTGAAGATCCCAAGATATGCGCAGCTTGCCTGGAAAGTCACTTTGAAACTTAGAAAGCAGACACTGCAAAGTCACCCAGTCCCCTCATTCTCAGAGATGTCCACATGATTAGGAAAAAAAAAAAAAAAGACAAGAAAAGAAAAAAAAAAACTGCAAAGCAGACACCTCAGTCTTCATTGTCACTGGAACCAGATGACTCGTGCTGACTCAGAGCCACCACTTCCTCTCCCGACATTCTCTTCATACTTTGTGAGCCCGCCTGGTCTGGTTCCCAGGGTCTCTACCACCCTTCCGGAAAGAGCAGCTTCCCAGACCTTGGGTGTGGAAGCCCCAGGCTTGTAGCCAGTGATCACCCTCATCAGGGAGGAGACGCTTTGGTTAGGAGACTTGGGGGTAACTGAAAATAAAAGGCAGAGATCTCACATGCACACGGGTGCTGTAACACGCTGGCCGTCCACAGAAGAGGGAAGAACCCATTTTTGCTATTTCCTTAAGGCATCTGAGTTTGCTTGGCCCTGATATCCCCTATTTCAGTCCATGATTTTTTTTTTTCTGCACAGAGTTTTGATCTAAAATCATTATATCTATTCTGAGCTGGCTGTTAGCATGTGTGACTTAGTCTTGCTAGGCTAAATCACATGAATAAAAGAACCAAGGAGTAAAAAACAAAGTTATGGTTCTCTAACTTTGAAAGAATCCTGAACGTTTCCATGCAAGAACCAAGAGCCCGCCTCTATGTCTGAGTTTTCTTTTGAATGATGCAGAGGGCGGGGCTGTCTTCCGCAGCTTCAAGCTTTTTTGAACTATGAGAAGTACTCCAGAGAAAGCGGAACCCATGTACCACTGAGCAGCCTCTGGTGAGGCCAGGTAGGGTTGCTGTGATTGTTGATATCTTTGCCCACCCCTCCCTGCCCCCAAAAGTCAGCACTGTCCAAAAAAAAAAAAAAAAAAAAAAAAAAAAAGCAGAGGTTTCACTTTTGAAACGTACATTTCAGTATATCAGAGAATCTTAACACAGCATACGTAAGAGCAGATATGTGTGCCAGAGAGTCTCTTAAACAGGTTAGGGAAAAGCTAACAGTATAGGCAGGGAGGAGAGAGAATTTGGGGGTACAGGGGCAAGGGAAGAAACTCATCCATTCATAGGTCAAGACCCCTCTGAGGGTCAAATGACCCTTTCCCAGGGGACAACCAAGACCATTGGAAATCACAGATATTTATATTATAATTCATAACAGTAGCAAAACTCCAGTTATGAAGTAGCAATGGAAATAATCTCCAGTTGGGGCTCCCCACAACATGAGGAGCTTATTAAAGGAGTAGCAGGGCTAGGAAGGTTGAGAATGTTCAGTCCTAAGGAGACGGAGGATTTGGCCTTGGCAACAGCTTGCAAGTACATTGTCCTCTAAAGCCTCCAAACACCAGTCCAGCTCCTCCAGGACATCGTGTTGTTTGAGCAGGCTATCTAGCACAGTCTGCCCAGACTTCCGAGAACAGCAAAATATATGAGGGGAGGGCTTTTCAATACAAACCATAACTGGTTATCATTAAAAGACCGATATACTTGGCCCATTTGCAAAATCCAGACAATGGTAGTTCCTTCCTCTGTATGAAAATGAAAAGCTAACTCCAGGGTCTGTAACTGTGGTGAGTGTCTCTGTTCTCTTATACCACTGAGCAGGTCAAAGCTGGCCTCTGACAATGTGTGTGGTTTGCTGTTGAAAGTTTTCCTACCAGTATAGTATTTGAGTCACGGGCCACAACCAAAAGTCTAGGCTCAAAGAGACGACTTGCACACTAAAGAGGTAACCTCTTGTTAAAATTCAGAGCCTATGAATAAAATGCACGACCACAAACGGTTATTTAACAATGCGGACAGTAGTGAAGACAATGGCAGCGTACTGAGAGCAAAGGACAGGAAGTGTGGAGTTCAGTCATTCACAGACTCAACAAATGTGGTCCAGATGCCAGGCTCTGATGCTGAGCCTTGGGAAACAGCAGGGGGTGGGGTCGGGAGGGAAGGTCCCCTGTGCTCAGGAAGCTTGTATTCTCAAGGGATAGGACAGAAAATAAGCACACAGGACGAACTCGAGATCATGATGTGGTCAGTGTGAAAAATTGCTAATAAAGTCAAAGCCATTGAGATGAGTGGGCTGCTGAGACAGGCCTGGGGCTGGGGAAGGAGGCAAGGAAGGGGCTGGGCTGCTGTGCCTGCTGGAATAAGATAGCATGAGACAGGCTGGATTATATGAGAGTGGAGGGGTCTGATTGGAATTTTCCAAGGATAACACTTGCTAAAAGCAGAGCACATGGGAGTCTGGTCACCTCCACTTTGGGTCTGATGAGGGTGATGGAATCCAAGCAATGTGTGCAGTCAGAGGTGTGGGATGGGTTGGGTAGCCCAGTGGTAGGTACAGATTACTCCAACAGAACTCTTGGACTTTAGGGTTGAGGAGCAGAGTGGTGCCACCTGCTAAGAGGAGGAAGGTTGAGGGAGTTGAGGGAGGAGACAGTCCAAGTGAGGAAGACATCAAGAACACCGGCTCCGTTTCCGCTGCTGTTTGGCTTTGCCTATCAGATGTCACGTGGAGATGCTTATAAAGATGTTGGTAGACTTTAAATGCCAGGAGTAGGTTTGTGTTGAAGATTTCAGAGGTGGTGATCTAAAGGCCCGGCCTGGAGGGGAGAGACACATAGAGATGAAAGATGAGCAAGGCGGTTTGGACCCTTGGCCAGTGAGCCTGGAGGAGAACCAAGAAAGCCAGGGCTCACAGCCAAGGGCTGGAGGTTTCAAGAAGGCAGAAGAGGCTGACTGGCCAGGACTCCAAGGAGTTCCCGTCAGACAGAAACAGGGTGGGGCATGTTGGCCAAGGCTCAGGAGGCCATGGTGACCAGGTACCTGACCTGGCAGCCTCTGTGACCCTAGACACAGCTTGGCGGTAAGTAGCTGGGATCAGGGTGAGCTCAGCCAAAAGAGAGGGAGCCACACCTACAAGCAGCACCCTCCAACGCAGCATCAAGGAAATGGATACGTGGCACTTTGAGGAACAATGACATCCAGTTAAATGGCAGAAGCTAGGCATGGTACTACACACCTATATAAGTATTGGAGAGAGAAAGGCCAGAGGTTTGTGAGTTCAAGGTCAGCCTAGACTACATAATGAGATTTTTATCTTAATCAAATACCCCATTTGGATGCTGTAGCTGCCCCTTGTTGTGTGTAACTCGCGGTTTTGTTGGCCTATGGATGAGTTACAGCGTTAGGAGCTCACTATCAACCAGGACATCGCCCACCAGTCAGTGTTCCGGGTTTCCTTTAGCCCTGCAGACACCATAGCTCTGGTCTGAGGTTATTGTTCAGGTTAGGCATCTCTGGCTCAGTGAAGACAGACTGTAGTTTTGAAACAGGAAAAAAGTAAAGTAACCCAGTTTCTAAGAGGGCAGTTGCAACTCTTACTTGGGACTGACAGATAAGCATGTGGGCAGCTTCTCTCAGTTATAACCAATATCTCGCAATGCCTTCCCATGACATGATATAAGTACCAAATTGTATAGGCTAATCTGTCAAAACTATCTTTTTAAAAGAACATCTAGAACCTCCTTGGTCGGATGCAGACTGCCTTGAGATGGCATGGATCCTCTTCTCTGAGACAACAGCATCTTAACCTCTAGATGAGTCCTTAGCAATATTAGCTTAATTTTCAGTTCTCATTGTTCATAATGGCCCTAATGACTCCCTCGAATGTACCTCCAAGGCATACTTCTCTCAAGAACTCTGTTTTAATTGCACTGAGAGGAAATCACACTTGCTGTGTGGGGTGGCTGGCAGATGGTTGGATTCCATCTAATCTGATTTTGCCAAAATTCATTCCTATTAATCGTTGAGGGCTTTTAGTGGAAAAGAGAGTTTTAGTTCTTACCTAAGCAAGGCCACTCTGACTCCAGGCCTGAGAGGAGGTGCCTGGGGAAGCACTGTGGGCCCTGAGGGTCACCCTCCCCTCCCCCACCCAGCCCCTGCTTTCTAGGCCTTGAAATCTCCATTCATTCTCCCTGGTTACCCCCACCCCCATCCCCAGGTTTCCCGGCCTTCTCTGAATGGCTTCTTTTACTTTTGCAGTGACCCAAAGCCACAGCTCTGAGAAGACCACTCTCTGGCTTTCACATCTGCATAGCATCTTGAGTGTAGGTGGGGTGGAGGTAGAAGGGGTTGTCCTTGAATCCAAGAAACTAGGGTTTGGAACTGGGCTCCCAACCTAGTGGCCTTGAAGATGGGCCTGTAACCCGCGTAAACTCAGGCCGTGTAAACGGTGGCCAGGCACGCTCCCGTGAATACCCTCATCGCAGCATTTGGTGAGCTTAAAGGTTCAGGTTAGTGGTTGAAAATGAAGTCCATTAGTCAGTACCAGCAAAGGCCTTTATTGTAGACGTGTAATATTCTTATCTAATAGCACCCCTTCCCGGGCCTCTCCCCTTCCCTTCTCCTTCTTGTGCCTCTCACTCCCACCTCTTATTGGGTCAGCCTGCCCATGACTGAACAAAAGCAGTGATGACTTAAGTTAGGGAGAAGTCTGGCACTGACCGTGTGGGCGGTGGGACAGCCCCAGGATATGATCAGGCACTTGTCTTTCTGATCTACCATCTGGAACTTGCCTTTCCCTAGATGACTCCACATACCCAAACAGCTGCTGAATCTCCAGTAGATGAAGAATCTATATTCTTCATCTTGACAGTAGGAGGAGGTAAGGTTCTGTCGTCTCCCTATTAGGAAAAAAGAGAAAAGTGAGCAAGGGCCAAACAATTATATGTAGTGTATATAACACCCAGCCCTATCCCCACTGCTGTGGGGCTTTGCTGAAGCGGCTACGTGGTAAGTATCTCCACGTCCAGAAGTAGGCCTTGTGGTCTCTCCTAGCTGCTAAATGTAGTCTTGTCTTCGGGCTGACATATAATAGGGCTTTCAGGTAAGCAGGACAGAAAGAAGACATATCTATTCCTAACCAGCAGGATTGGCTATGGCCCAGGGACCCAGGGTGACCATCAGTGCCCTTCCATGGGATCTGATGCAGAACATGATGGACGAGGTAGTCCATGTTCCCATGTTCCCTGTGGACCACAGGTGGAGGGGCACAGTCCCACTACACAGAGCATAGCAGCGCACAGCAGCACCAGACTGGCAGAGTGAGACCAGGAGGGAGGCTGCTTTGACCTCTGGCTAGGCAGAAACCTTGTCACCTCTTGACCAAGCTCATTTACATGGGATCTGGTTTGTGCTGACTCAACACCCACGAAGAAAGATGCTCGTTGTAATGAATATGCTAAGGTTTAACGGATGATGCACTGGGGGCTCCTTTCTGCTCTCTGCAGCCACTTCATTCATGCTGCCTCCCCTCCCCCCATCAATGTTTCTTCTATTTCCTCCTCCAAGAAAACCCTGTTTAGTCTTGAAGCCCTGACACCCAAATTCCTCTCTCTATAGACATCCCCTCCACTCTTCTGCACTCATTCAATCCTTGGTCTTAATGCGCTCTCTCCTTTTGCTGAAGTTCTTCACTGCCCCCTCCCATCATGGAGACAGGAGGACCGAGAGGGAAAATCCCACCCCACCCACACAGACTCCCACGTGTGACCTTTTGTTTGTGCTGGATGACTGAATGAAAGCAGCGGAAGGAATGAGATTTGGTTTCTATGCAAACTAAATCCGAACAGGACTTTCTGAGCAGGGCTGTTGGGTGTGAACCCAGGGCTGCTGAGTGTGGACCCAGGCTATCTCCATCAGCTCTGGGTAGCACCTCTCTCCTCCACTGATCATTTATCGTGCCTGGCACACAGTAGTGCCACAGGACTTCCAGGAGGGTAGTGATCTGTGTATTCTTCGACTCTGAAACACTCTTTTCTTTCATTCCATGGCAGCACTTTGCCACAGGGATGGGGGTGGGGTGGGGTGGAACATGCTGAACTGGCAGCTTGTTTGTTTTCTAGGGGGAACAAAAAATTCTGCACTGCTTTGCTGTGCAGTGCTGTTCTGAAGTTAATGTGATTGTTGCCATCAGGGAAGGAACAGAATGTGGATGTCAGAGCCTTTGCCAAAAGCCAACGGCATTCTCAGGTGAGATGAGGCTGGCCTCAGAGCAGCCAAGGCCCCAAGCAACACAGAAATAGATGGAGGGAGGGCTGGCAAGAAGGCACTTGTAGCTACACCTCATGAACTCCACTCCTAGGACCCACCAGGTGGAAGGAGAGAACTGACTAACAAAGATGTCTTCTGACCTCTGCATGTACCAGAGCATGCACCACCCTATCACCCTGACACACACATACACAATTTCTTTTAAACATGAAGGGAGTTCTATTTAAAAAAAAATAAAGAGAGAGGGGTAAGGGGCTGGAGAGAGGTGGAGGGAGACATCAAGATTATGGGTTGTCAGAGCATGTAGTGGTTTGAATAAGAGTGGTCCTCATAGGCTCATAGATTTGAAGGCTTGTTCACCAGGGAGTGGCACTATTTGAAAGGACTAGGAGGTGTGGCCTTGTTGGAGGAAGTATGTCACTGGGGGTGGGCTTTGAGATTTGAAAAACCCAACCCAAGCCCGGTGTCTCTCTTTTTCCTGCTGCCTGAGAATCCGGATGTAGAACTTTCAGCTCCCTCTCCAGCACCATGTCTGCCTGCATGCCACCATGATTCCCACCATGATAATGGACTAAACCTCCGAAACTGTGTGGAAGCCCCAGTTAAATGGTTTCTTTTATAAGAGTTGCTGTGATTCTGGTATCTCTTCACAGAAATAGCTCAATGGCTAAGACAGAAGCAAGATTTAAAACTCCATGGGTGGAAGGCTACATGTAACAAAAAAGAATATTCCAGAAATACCACACACCATGGGAGAAGGCAGTGCCACACAGTAACCTTAGTAAGGGCCCTGCAGCTGAGGAGCAAGGCATTTGCAACCCCAGCCTCCCTGCCCAGCCTTAGGAGCCTGCTACTATTTTGGGGGAGTTTCTTTTCTCATCTTAAAAATTAGTCTCTAAGTCAGTCACTGCTGAGTGTCCCTGGTTCAGTTCTCTGTTGCTGAGATACAAGAACCTGGAAATCTTAGCAGGTGCCCTCTGGACTCAGATCCACGCCAAAAATATAAAAGGTAAGAAAAGAGGAAATGGGTCTGGTAAATAAGCCAACCCCCCCCCCCCCCATGTTGGAGGCTGAGACAGGAGGATCAAGTCCAGTGCCTGTCTGGGCTACAGAGTCAGTCAGAGGCCAACTATGGCAACCCCCAGTGACATACTTCCTCCAACAAGGCCATACCTCCTAGTCCTTTCAAATAGTGCCACTCCCTGGTGAACAAGCCTTCAAATCTATGAGCCTATGAGTCCTTGTTGTCAAATAGGCCAGGGTGTAACTTCACAGCAGGAGGCTTGCCTACCTTGCACAAGGCTGTGGGCTCAAGTGTTGGGAACTCCCAAGGAGAAAGAACAGAGGGGAAGAAAGGAAGTCTTGACTTGGGTCTTGCGAGAGCCTGGTGGGTTTGTGGCCATGCAGAGCTGACCGGAAACACAAAGCTAAGGCTCCATTCTGTGAGAAATGAGTTGTCAAAGAGATGGTGAACTGAAACACTTCAGCCGTACACTAGAATATTATTCAGTCACAAAAAAGGAGCGATACGCCAGGCGGTGGTGGCAAATGCCTTTAATCCCAGCACTTGGGAGGCAGAGGCAGGTGGATTTCTGAATTCGAGGCCAGCCTGGTCTACAAAGTGAGTTCTAGGACGGCCATGGCTACACAGAGAAACCCTGTTTTGAAAAAAAAAAAAAAAAAAAAGGAGTGATGCGTCCATACTTGTGTCAGTGTGGGAGAACCTGGAAAGCCTTCATGCTAGGTGACAGACACAGAGGACATCCTCTCCATCACCTCATTTATATGGGACACCCAGAATAGGCTGTGGATGCAGGCAGAAGGTGTTTTATGGCACTATAAGGAGGCAGAAACAGAAAGCATGGGGCTTAATGGACGTGGAGTTTCCCTTTGAGAGTGTTTGTGAACTGGGCAGAAGTGCTTGCATACAGGGGAGGAGTTCTAAGGTCTACTACCTTGTTCATTCGGAGCGAGGAGTTAGTTTCATGTGCGAATTTCAGTTTAAGTTTTAAAAATACTTCCCTCTAAAACTGGAGGTTCCCTGATCTTTCATAAATAGGAAATGAGCTAGAAAATCTATGTAGCCCTCACCAAGATAACACATCCAGTCATGGATTGTCGTGCGGCCGCCCCGTGGGAAGGGGCTCCCTCAGCAGAAGCTAGGAGCCCAGTGGTCATGAAGGCTCCACAGAGGGTTTATCTTGAGGGGGAAGATTCCCCTGTCTGCTCTAATGGCTTTTGGGAAGAACAGGACCCCTCTGAGCAACCCCCACTCCCCCCCCACCCCCCCACCCCACCCCCACCCCCGCTCAATTTGGAATACCAGTGCCTTTCATATCTCATCTCCAGGGTTCTGGAGTGTGTGAGGCCATTCATGGATCTTTATGTGTAATTAATTGTCAAGTGCTGGGCTCCATCTAGAAGCCAGAGACAGCCTATTAAGCATAGCCCAAGTTATGACAGCAAGTTACCGCACAGCTCTCCCCTTTGTCCCTGTCGATCAAGCCCTTGACTTTCGGCTGGATAAAGAATGATTCTTTCTGAGCTGTTCGTACATGAACTATCTCCCTTGCAGCTGGGTGAGATCACAAGAAAGGAAGTCCAGGATATGAGCCGGAAAGAACTGGATTAGTAAGAGTAGGTAGCTGGCCAGAGGACCAACCACAACCCATCTCTGGGTTTCCTTTTGCACAAAGGGTTAACTTTGTATCAGAGCTCCATGGACCGGCCCTTAGCTTGCTAATTTAGATGGCCTTTCACGAAGACACACACTGGCTTTAACCTTCAGATGCAGGCACACTGGCCAAGCAGTCTCAGAGCACCAAAGAATGAGCAAAACTGGGTGGGAACATTCAGTAGGCAAAACATCATCCGACCGCACAGGCACAGTAAAGGCTGCCCTAGTCTCTGCCCTGCTCTAACATACCCGAGGTTGTGTGGAGCCTCAGGTAAGGACCCGGGAAAGGGAAGGGTGGAGTCAGATCAGACTCTGGGTGGGCTCTCACTGCATCATTAGGCTTCTTTGAAACAGCGTTTCTTCTGCAGAGACCCAGTGACACAAGGCCGGGAATATGTATTTGTCAACTGCTGCGTCCTGACACTAGAACCTACTTGGCACACGTTGTGCATTCAGAATAGTTTAATGACTTTGTTTATAAGCTGCCCTTAATGTCAACATTCTGAAATCCATCAACGTCACCAGCATTTTCTCATGAAGGAGAAAATGCCTCCAGGCTTACACAGAGTCTTCAACTGACAATGGGGGTGAAGTACCAGTAAAGCAGTTGCGCACTGAAGATATGGGAAATTGAGTATGCCCTTAATGCGTGCGGCACCACCCCAATCCTCTGCCTCAGCTCAATCCAGCGACACAGCACACTACACAGCAGCAATTGCCTCTGTGAGCACACAGCCAGACAGAGCGTCAGCTATAGAAATACCACCTCATTAGCTCAGGGGAAAGGTTAAAATTCAAACTAGAAGTATGTTTTCCACTGAGTGTGTGTGTGTGTGTGTGTGTGTGTGTGTGTGTGTGTGTGTGAGAGAGAGAGAGAGAGAGAGAGAGAGAGAGAGAGAGAGAGAGAGAGAGAGAGAGAAACAGAATAGAACAATCCTCTCCTTTCTCAGCTGGCTGCTCCCTGTCTAGTCTTGATCCCTGGAGTGGACAAGGTGGGCAAAATTTCAAAACGGGGTGGATTAGAGGGTCATGGGGAGGCAGATAGATACTGCACTGAGGAACAGAGAGGGTGAGACAGATAAGTTTCCCTGTTTCAAAACTGCAGCCCAACCTTCTTCCTCAAACCTCCCCTCCTGCCCTGTTTTAGATTCTTTTTGTTTCCCCATAGTTCTCCAAACCCAGACCTTGGGTTCATATGATCAGTGCTAGAGGTCAACTGTATGGAAAGACTGTCCCATCTTCAGAGAGAGGTTTTCATCACTTATATATCGTTCAACCTCTAAAAAAAGGTGAGATAACAGTTTTGGCTGTAAATGAATATTCCAGACTGCACACATACCTGTGAGTCAGGCATGATTCTTCGAAACTGTATAGACATCAGAACCAGTGGAGAAATGTCCTGA